>NW_027325377.1:5154488-6609488 GCF_036924035.1 Leuresthes tenuis | reverse complement strand
TGCATATTAACGACTGCTCTACAGCCAAAAAAGACCCAGGGTACGGCACTGGCCTCCTATGCCAGGGATTGTGGGTTCGCGTCCCATCTGGGGTGTGTAGCAGAGTGGCGCAGCGGAAGCGTGCTGGGCCCATAACCCAGAGGTCGATGGACCGAAACCATCCTCTGCTATGTATGACTTTTCAAAACAAACTCAATCTCACTCATTAAAGAACATTTAAAAAGATAATGTAACATTCACAGCATGTTCAAAATACTCACTTCACCAACTCTCAAAGCCTTTCTGCATACTCTCAATTCAAACTATTTAGTTGTGCTCATGACTGTCTTTCGAACTCCACTTTTCAGATATAATAAGTTGGAAAAAAAATTGTCGTGTCCAAACGTTGAAGTCTTTCATACTTTTGTGAAATTGTGAACAGAAAACAGTCAAGTACTTGAGGGGACACGGCTGACTTCCATCAACACATCTACCTTGTAATGTTTCCTCTTCCATTAGAGTAAAGGCATCTTGTACCGATGCAAATGATGAAGCAAACAATGTCCAAAACATAACAAGTGCAGTGTCATTTTGCATATTAACGACTGCTCTACAGCCAAAAAAAGATCCAGGGTAAGGCACTGGCCTCCTAAGCCAGGGATTGTGGGTTCGAGTCCCATCTGGCGTGTGTAGCAGAGTGGCGCAGCGGAAGCGTGCTGGGCCCATAACCCAAAGGTCGATGGACCGAAACCATCCTCTACTATGTATGACTTTTCAAAACAAACTCAATCTCACTCATTAAAGAACATTTAAAAAGATAATGTAACATTCACAGCATGTTCAAAATACTCACTTCACCAACTCTCAAAGCCTTTCTGCATCCTCTCAATTCAAACTATTTAGTTGTGCTCATGACTGTCTTTCGAACTCCACTTTTCAGATATAATAAGTTGGAAAAAAAATTGTCGTGTACAAACGTTGAAGTCTTTCATACTTTTGTGAAATTGTGAACAGAAAACAGTCAAGTACTTGAGGGGACACGGCTGACTTCCAGCAACACATCGACCTTGTAATGTTTCTTCTTCCATCAGAGTAAAGGCATCTAGTTCCGATTACCGATGCAGTGCTTTTTTCGTGGAACTTAAGAATTTGGGGACCTTTCCGGGGCATGTCCAAGAAATCGTAAAAAAAATTCTATGGCATTAACCGGAGTCTTTTGTGGTGATTTTTTCCGTTCTGGTTATCACATAAGTATTAGTTTGCAGATCAAAGAGGTCAAATTTCTGTATTGTAGTATGGTGGAAAAGGGCTTCCACATTCAAACAGAAAACAGTCAAGTACTTGAGGGGACACGGCTGACTTCCATCAACACATCTACCTTGTAATGTTTCCTCTTCCATCAGAGTAAAGGCATCTTGTACCGATGCAAATGATAAAGCCAACAATGTCCAAAACATAACTAGTGCAGTGTCATTTTGCATATTAACGACTGCTCTACAGCCAAAAAAGACCCAGGGTACGGCACTGGCCTCCTAAGCCAGGGATTGTGTGTTTCGAGTCCCATCTGGGGTGTGTAGCAGAGTGGCGCAGCGGAAGCGTGCTGGGCCCATAACCCAGAGGTCGATGGACCGAAACCATCCTCTGCTATGTATGACTTTTCAAAACAAACTCAATCTCACTCATTAAAGAACATTTAAAAAGATAATGTAACATTCACAACATGTTCAAAATACTCACTTCACCAACTCTCAAAGCCTTTCTGCATACTCTCAATTCAAACTATTTAGGTGTGCTCATGACTGTCTTTCGAACTCCACTTTTCAGATATAATAAGTTGGAAAAAAAATTGTTGTGTACAAATGTTGAAGTCTTTCATACTTTTGTGAAATTGTGAACAGAAAAAAGTCAAGTACTTGAGGGGACACGGCTGAATTCCAGCAACACATCGACCTTTTAATGTTTCTTCTTCCATCAGAGTAAAGGCATCTGGTTCCGATTACCAATGCAGTGCTTTTTTCGTGGAACTTAAGAATTTGGGACCTTTCCGGGGCATGTCCAAGAAATCGTAAAAAAAATTCTATGGCATTAACCGGAGTCTTTTGTGGTGATTTTTTCCGTGGTGGTTATCACATAAGTATTAGTTTGCAGATCAAAGAGGTCAAATTTCTGTATTGTAGTATGGTGGAAAAGGGCTTCCACATTCAAACAGAAAACAGTCAAGTACTTGAGGGGACACGGCTGACTTCCATCAACACATCTACCTTGTAATGTTTCCTCTTCCATCAGAGTAAAGGCATCTTGTACCGATGCAAATGATAAAGCCAACAATGTCCAAAACATAACTAGTGCAGTGTCATTTTGCATATTAACGACTGCTCTACAGCCAAAAAAGACCCAGGGTACGGCACTGGCCTCCTAAGCCAGGGATTGTGGGTTCGAGTCCCATCTGGGGTGTGTAGCAGAGTGGCGCAGCGGAAGCGTGCTGGTCCCATAACCCAGAGGTCGATGGACCGAAACCATCCTCTGCTATGTATGACTTTTCAAAAAAAACTCAATCTCACTCATTAAAGAACAATTAAAAAGATAATGTAACATTCACAGCATGTTCAAAATACTCACTTCACCAACTCTCAAAGCCTTTCTGCATACTCTCAATTCAAACTATTTAGGTGTGCTCATGACTGTCTTTCGAACTCCACTTTTCAGATATAATAAGTTGGAAAAAAAATTGTTGTGTCCAAACGTTGAAGTCTTTCATACTTTTGTGAAATTGTGAACAGAAAACAGTCAAGTACTTGAGGGGATACGGCTGACTTCCATCAACACATCTACCTTGTAATGTTTCCTCTTCCATCAGAGTAAAGGCATCTTGTACCGATGCAAATGATAAAGCAAACAATGTCCAAAACATAACGAGTGATGTGCCATTTTGCATATTAACGACTGCTCTACAGCCAAAAAAGACCCAGGGTACGGCACTGGCCTCCTATGCCAGGGATTGTGGGTTCGCGTCCCATCTGGGGTGTGTAGCAGAGTGGCGCAGCGGAAGCGTGCTGGGCCCATAACCCAGAGGTCGATGGACCGAAACCATCCTCTGCTATGTATGACTTTTCAAAACAAACTCAATCTCACTCATTAAAGAACATTTAAAAAGATAATGTAACATTCACAGCATGTTCAAAATACTCACTTCACCAACTCTCAAAGCCTTTCTGCATACTCTCAATTCAAACTATTTAGTTGTGCTCATGACTGTCTTTCGAACTCCACTTTTCAGATATAATAAGTTGGAAAAAAAATTGTCGTGTCCAAACGTTGAAGTCTTTCATACTTTTGTGAAATTGTGAACAGAAAACAGTCAAGTACTTGAGGGGACACGGCTGACTTCCATCAACACATCTACCTTGTAATGTTTCCTCTTCCATTAGAGTAAAGGCATCTTGTACCGATGCAAATGATGAAGCAAACAATGTCCAAAACATAACAAGTGCAGTGTCATTTTGCATATTAACGACTGCTCTACAGCCAAAAAAAGATCCAGGGTAAGGCACTGGCCTCCTAAGCCAGGGATTGTGGGTTCGAGTCCCATCTGGCGTGTGTAGCAGAGTGGCGCAGCGGAAGCGTGCTGGGCCCATAACCCAAAGGTCGATGGACCGAAACCATCCTCTACTATGTATGACTTTTCAAAACAAACTCAATCTCACTCATTAAAGAACATTTAAAAAGATAATGTAACATTCACAGCATGTTCAAAATACTCACTTCACCAACTCTCAAAGCCTTTCTGCATCCTCTCAATTCAAACTATTTAGTTGTGCTCATGACTGTCTTTCGAACTCCACTTTTCAGATATAATAAGTTGGAAAAAAAATTGTCGTGTACAAACGTTGAAGTCTTTCATACTTTTGTGAAATTGTGAACAGAAAACAGTCAAGTACTTGAGGGGACACGGCTGACTTCCAGCAACACATCGACCTTGTAATGTTTCTTCTTCCATCAGAGTAAAGGCATCTAGTTCCGATTACCGATGCAGTGCTTTTTTTGTGGAACTTAAGAATTTGGGGACCTTTCCGGGGCATGTCCAAGAAATCGTAAAAAAAATTCTATGGCATTAACCGGAGTCTTTTGTGGTGATTTTTTCCGTTCTGGTTATCACATAAGTATTAGTTTGCAGATCAAAGAGGTCAAATTTCTGTATTGTAGTATGGTGGAAAAGGGCTTCCACATTCAAACAGAAAACAGTCAAGTACTTGAGGGGACACGGCTGACTTCCATCAACACATCTACCTTGTAATGTTTCCTCTTCCATCAGAGTAAAGGCATCTTGTACCGATGCAAATGATAAAGCCAACAATGTCCAAAACATAACTAGTGCAGTGTCATTTTGCATATTAACGACTGCTCTACAGCCAAAAAAGACCCAGGGTACGGCACTGGCCTCCTAAGCCAGGGATTGTGTGTTTCGAGTCCCATCTGGGGTGTGTAGCAGAGTGGCGCAGCGGAAGCGTGCTGGGCCCATAACCCAGAGGTCGATGGACCGAAACCATCCTCTGCTATGTATGACTTTTCAAAACAAACTCAATCTCACTCATTAAAGAACATTTAAAAAGATAATGTAACATTCACAACATGTTCAAAATACTCACTTCACCAACTCTCAAAGCCTTTCTGCATACTCTCAATTCAAACTATTTAGGTGTGCTCATGACTGTCTTTCGAACTCCACTTTTCAGATATAATAAGTTGGAAAAAAAATTGTTGTGTACAAATGTTGAAGTCTTTCATACTTTTGTGAAATTGTGAACAGAAAAAAGTCAAGTACTTGAGGGGACACGGCTGAATTCCAGCAACACATCGACCTTTTAATGTTTCTTCTTCCATCAGAGTAAAGGCATCTGGTTCCGATTACCAATGCAGTGCTTTTTTCGTGGAACTTAAGAATTTGGGACCTTTCCGGGGCATGTCCAAGAAATCGTAAAAAAAATTCTATGGCATTAACCGGAGTCTTTTGTGGTGATTTTTTCCGTGGTGGTTATCACATAAGTATTAGTTTGCAGATCAAAGAGGTCAAATTTCTGTATTGTAGTATGGTGGAAAAGGGCTTCCACATTCAAACAGAAAACAGTCAAGTACTTGAGGGGACACGGCTGACTTCCATCAACACATCTACCTTGTAATGTTTCCTCTTCCATCAGAGTAAAGGCATCTTGTACCGATGCAAATGATAAAGCCAACAATGTCCAAAACATAACTAGTGCAGTGTCATTTTGCATATTAACGACTGCTCTACAGCCAAAAAAGACCCAGGGTACGGCACTGGCCTCCTAAGCCAGGGATTGTGGGTTCGAGTCCCATCTGGGGTGTGTAGCAGAGTGGCGCAGCGGAAGCGTGCTGGTCCCATAACCCAGAGGTCGATGGACCGAAACCATCCTCTGCTATGTATGACTTTTCAAAAAAAACTCAATCTCACTCATTAAAGAACAATTAAAAAGATAATGTAACATTCACAGCATGTTCAAAATACTCACTTCACCAACTCTCAAAGCCTTTCTGCATACTCTCAATTCAAACTATTTAGGTGTGCTCATGACTGTCTTTCGAACTCCACTTTTCAGATATAATAAGTTGGAAAAAAAATTGTTGTGTCCAAACGTTGAAGTCTTTCATACTTTTGTGAAATTGTGAACAGAAAACAGTCAAGTACTTGAGGGGATACGGCTGACTTCTATCAACACATCTACCTTGTAATGTTTCCTCTTCCATCAGAGTAAAGGCATCTTGTACCGATGCAAATGATAAAGCAAACAATGTCCAAAACATAAGAAGTGCAGTGTCATTTTGCATATTAACGACTGCTCTACAGCCAAAAAAGACCCAGGGTAAGGCACTGGCCTCCTAAGCCAGGGATTGTGGGTTCGAGTCCCATCTGGGGTGTGTAGCAGAGTGGCGCAGCGGAAGCGTGCTGGGCCCATAACCCAGAGGTCGATGGACCGAAACCATCCTCTGCTATGTATGACTTTTCAAAACAAACTCAATCTCACTCATTAAAGAACATTTAAAAAGATAATGTAACATTCACAGCATGTTCAAAATACTCACTTCACCAGCTCTCAAAGCCTTTCTGCATACTCTCAATTCAAACTATTTAGGTGTGCTCATTTCGAACTCCACTTTTCAGATAAAAGAAGTTGGAAAAAAAATTGTCGTGTACAACCGTTGAAGTCTTTCATACTTTTGTGAAATTGTGAACAGAAAACAGTCAAGTACTTGAGGGGACACGGCTGACTTCCATCAACACATCTACCTTGTAATGTTTCCTCTTCCATTAGAGTAAAGGCATCTTGTACCGATGCAAATGATGAAGCAAACAATGTCCAAAACATAACAAGTGCAGTGTCATTTTGCATATTAACGACTGCTCTACAGCCAAAAAAGACCCAGGGTAAGGCACTGGCCTCCTAAGCCGGGTATTGTGGGTTCGAGTCCCATCTGGCGTGTGTAGCAGAGTGGCGCAGCGGAAGCGTTTTGGGCCCATAACCCAAAGGTCGATGGACCGAAACCATCCTCTACTATGTATGACTTTTCAAAACAAACTCAATCTCACTCATTAAAGAACATTTAAAAAGATAATGTAACATTCACAACATGTTCAAAATACTCACTTCACCAACTCTCAAAGCCTTTCTGCATACTCTCAATTCAAACTATTTAGGTGTGCTCATGACTGTCTTTCGAACTCCACTTTTCAGATATAATAAGTTGGAAAAAAAATTGTTGTGTACAAATGTTGAAGTCTTTCATACTTTTGTGAAATTGTGAACAGAAAACAGTCAAGTACTTGAGGGGACACGGCTGAATTCCAGCAACACATCGACCTTTTAATGTTTCTTCTTCCATTAGAGTAAAGGCATCTGGTTCCGATTACCAATGCAGTGCTTTTTTCGTGGAACTTAAGAATTTGGGACCTTTCCGGGGCATGTCCAAGAAATCGTAAAAAAAATTCTATGGCATTAACCGGAGTCTTTTGTGGTGATTTTTTCCGTGGTGGTTATCACATAAGTATTAGTTTGCAGATCAAAGAGGTCAAATTTCTGTATTGTAGTATGGTGGGAAAGGGCTTCCACATTCAAACAGAAAACAGTCAAGTACTTGAGGGGACACGGCTGACTTCCATCAACACATCTACCTTGTAATGTTTCCTCTTCCATCAGAGTAAAGGCATCTTGTACCGATGCAAATGATAAAGCAAACAATGTCCAAAACATAACTAATGCAGTATCATTTTGCATATTAACGACTGCTCTACAGCCAAAAAAAGACCCAGGGTAAGGCACTGGCCTCCTAAGCCAGGGATTGTGGGTTCGAGTCCCATCTGGGATGTGTAGCAGAGTGGCGCAGCGGAAGCGTGCTGGGCCCATAACCCAGAGGTCGATGGACCGAAACCATCCTCTGCTATGTATGACTTTTCAAAACAAACTCAATCTCACTCATTAAAGAACATTTAAAAAGATAATGTAACATTCACAGCATGTTCAAAATACTCACTTCACCAACTCTCAAAGCCTTAATGCATACTCTCAATTCAAACTATTTAGGTGTGCTAATGACTGTCTTTCGAACTCCACTTTTCAGATATAATAAGTTGGAAAAAAAATTGTCGTGTCCAAACGTTGAAGTCTTTCATACTTTTGTGAAATTGAAATTGTGAACAGAAAACAGTCAAGTACTTGAGGGGACACGGCTGACTTCCATCAACACATCTACCTTGTAATGTTTCCTCTTCCATCAGAGTAAAGGCATCTTGTACCGATGCAAATGATAAAGCAAACAATGTCCAAAACATAACGAGTGATGTGCCATTTTGCATATTAACGACTGCTCTACAGCCAAAAAAGACCCAGGGTACGGCACTGGCCTCCTATGCCAGGGATTGTGGGTTCGCGTCCCATCTGGGGTGTGTAGCAGAGTGGCGCAGCGGAAGCGTGCTGGGCCCATAACCCAGAGGTCGATGGACCGAAACCATCCTCTGCTATGTATGACTTTTCAAAACAAACTCAATCTCACTCATTAAAGAACATTTAAAAAGATAATGTAACATTCACAGCATGTTCAAAATACTCACTTCACCAACTCTCAAAGCCTTTCTGCATACTCTCAATTCAAACTATTTAGGTGTGCTCATTTCGAACTCCACTTTTCAGATAAAAGAAGTTGGAAAAAAAATTGTCGTGTACAACCGTTGAAGTCTTTCATACTTTTGTGAAATTGTGAACAGAAAACAGTCAAGTACTTGAGGGGACACGGCTGACTTCCATCAACACATCTACCTTGTAATGTTTCCTCTTCCAGTAGAGTAAAGGCATCTTGTACCGATGCAAATGATGAAGCAAACAATGTCCAAAACATAACAAGTGCAGTGTCATTTTGCATATTAACGACTGCTCTACAGCCAAAAAAGACCCAGGGTAAGGCACTGGCCTCCTAAGCCAGGGATTGTGGGTTCGAGTCCCATCTGGCATGTGTAGCAGAGTGGCGCAGCGGAAGCGTTTTGGGCCCATAACCCAAAGGTCGATGGACCGAAACCATCCTCTACTATGTATGACTTTTCAAAACAAACTCAATCTCACTCATTAAAGAACATTTAAAAAGATAATGTAACATTCACAGCATGTTCAAAATACTCACTTCACCAACTCTCAAAGCCTTTCTGCATACTCTCAATTCAAACTATTTAGTTGTGCTCATGACTGTCTTTCGAACTCCACTTTTCAGATATAATAAGTTGGAAAAAAATTTTTCGTGTCCAAACGTTGAAGTCTTTCATACTTTTGTGAAATTGAAATTGTGAACAGAAAACAGTCAAGTACTTGAGGGGAAACGGCTGACTTCCATCAACACATCTACCTTGTAATGTTTCCTCTTCCATCAGAGTAAAGGCATCTTGTACCGATGCAAATGATAAAGCAAACAATGTCCAAAACATAACGAGTGATGTGCCATTTTGCATATTAACGACTGCTCTACAGCCAAAAAAGACCCAGGGTACGGCACTGGCCTCCTATGCCAGGGATTGTGGGTTCGCGTCCCATCTGGGGTGTGTAGCAGAGTGGCGCAGCGGAAGCGTGCTGGGCCCATAACCCAGAGGTCGATGGACCGAAACCATCCTCTGCTATGTATGACTTTTCAAAACAAACTCAATCTCACTCATTAAAGAACATTTAAAAAGATAATGTAACATTCACAGCATGTTCAAAATACTCACTTCACCAACTCTCAAAGCCTTTCTGCATACTCTCAATTCAAACTATTTAGGTGTGCTCATTTCGAACTCCACTTTTCAGATAAAAGAAGTTGGAAAAAAAATTGTCGTGTACAACCGTTGAAGTCTTTCATACTTTTGTGAAATTGTGAACAGAAAACAGTCAAGTACTTGAGGGGACACGGCTGACTTCCATCAACACATCTACCTTGTAATGTTTCCTCTTCCATTAGAGTAAAGGCATCTTGTACCGATGCAAATGATGAAGCAAACAATGTCCAAAACATAACAAGTGCAGTGTCATTTTGCATATTAACGACTGCTCTACAGCCAAAAAAGACCCAGGGTAAGGCACTGGCCTCCTAAGCCGGGGATTGTGGGTTCGAGTCCCATCTGGCGTGTGTAGCAGAGTGGCGCAGCGGAAGCGTTTTGGGCCCATAACCCAGAGGTCGATGGACCGAAACCATCCTCTACTATGTATGACTTTTCAAAACAAACTCAATCTCACTCATTAAAGAACATTTAAAAAGATAATGTAACATTCACAGCATGTTCAAAATACTCACTTCACCAACTCTCAAAGCCTTTCTGCATACTCTCAATTCAAACTATTTAGGTGTGCTCATGGCTGTCTTTTGAACTCCACTTTTCAGATATAATAAGTTGGAAAAAAAATTGTCGTGTCCAAACGTTGAAGTCTTTCATACTTTTGTGACATTGAAATTGTGAACAGAAAACAGTCAAGTACTTGAGGGGAAACGGCTGACTTCCAGCAACACATCGACCTTGTAATGTTTCCTCTTCCATCAGAGTAAAGGCATCTTGTACCGATGCAAATGATAAAGCAAACAATGTCCAAAACATAACAAGTGCAGTGTCATTTTGCATATTAACGACTGCTCTACAGCCAAAAAAGACCCAGGGTAAGGCACTGGCCTCCTAAGCCAGGGATTGTGGGTTCGAGTCCCATCTGGGGTTTGTAGCAGAGTGGCGCAGCGGAAGCGTGCTGGGCCCATAACCCAGAGGTCGATGGACCGAAACCATCCTCTGCTATGTATGACTTTTCAAAACAAACTCAATCTCACTCATTAAAGAACATTTAAAAAGATAATGTAACATTCACAGCATGTTCAAAATACTCACTTCACCAACTCTCAAAGCCTTTCTGCATACTCTCAATTCAAACTATTTAGGTGTGCTCATGACTGTCTTTCGAACTCCACTTTTCAGATATAATAAGTTGGAAAAAAAATTGTCGTGTAGAAACGTTGAAGTCTTTCATACTTTTGTGAAATTGTGAACAGAAAACAGTCAAGTACTTGAGGGGACACGGCTGACTTCCAGCAACACATCGACCTTGTAATGTTTCTTCTTCCATCAGAGTAAAGGCATCTAGTTCCGATTACTGATGCAGTGCTTTTTTCGTGGAACTTAAGAATTTGGGGACCTTTCCGGGGCATGTCCAAGAAATTGTAAAAAAAATTCTATGGCATTAACCGGAGTCTTTTGTGGTGATTTTTTCCGTTCTGGTTATCACATAAGTATTAGTTTGCAGATCAAAGAGGTCAAATTTCTGTATTGTAGTATGGTGGAAAAGGGCTTCCACATTCAAACAGAAAACAGTCAAGTACTTGAAGGGACACGGCTGACTTCCATCAACACATCTACCTTGTAATGTTTCCTCTTCCATCAGAGTAAAGGCATCTTGTACCGATGCAAATGATAAAGCCAACAATGTCCAAAACATAACTAGTGCAGTGTCATTTTGCATATTAACGACTGCTCTACAGCCAAAAAAGACCCAGGGTACGGCACTGGCCTCCTAAGCCAGGGATTGTGTGTTTCGAGTCCCATCTGGGGTGTGTAGCAGAGTGGCGCAGCGGAAGCGTGCTGGGCCCATAACCCAGAGGTCGATGGACCGAAACCATCCTCTGCTGTGTATGACTTTTCAAAACAAACTCAATCTCACTCATTAAAGAACATTTAAAAAGATAATGTAACATTCACAACATGTTCAAAATACTCACTTCACCAACTCTCAAAGCCTTTCTGCATACTCTCAATTCAAACTATTTAGGTGTGCTCATGACTGTCTTTCGAACTCCACTTTTCAGATATAATAAGTTGGAAAAAAAATTGTCGTGTACAAATGTTGAAGTCTTTCATACTTTTGTGAAATTGTGAACAGAAAACAGTCAAGTACTTGAGGGGACACGGCTGAATTCCAGCAACACATCGACCTTTTAATGTTTCCTCTTCCATCAGAGTAAAGGCATCTGGTTCCGATTACCAATGCAGTGCTTTTTTCGTGGAACTTAAGAATTTGGGACCTTTCCGGGGCATGTCCAAGAAATCGTAAAAAAAATTCTATGGCATTAACCGGAGTCTTTTGTGGTGATTTTTTCCGTGGTGGTTATCACATAAGTATTAGTTTGCAGATCAAAGAGGTCAAATTTCTGTATTGTAGTATGGTGGAAAAGGGCTTCCACATTCAAACAGAAAACAGTCAAGTACTTGAGGGGACACGGCTGACTTCCATCAACACATCTACCTTGTAATGTTTCCTCTTCCATCAGAGTAAAGGCATCTTGTACCGATGCAAATGATAAAGCAAACAATGTCCAAAACATAAGAAGTGCAGTGTCATTTTGCATATTAACGACTGCTCTACAGCCAAAAAAGACCCAGGGTAAGCCACTGGCCTCCTAAGCCACGGATTGTGGGTTCGAGTCCCATCTGGGGTGTGTAGCAGAGTGGCGCAGCGGAAGCGTGCTGAGCCCATAACCCAGAGGTCGATGGACCGAAACCATCCTCTGCTATGTATGACTTTTCAAAACAAACTCAATCTCACTCATTAAAGAACATTTAAAAAGATAATGTAACATTCACAGCATGTTCAAAATACTCACTTCACCAGCTCTCAAAGCCTTTCTGCATACTCTCAATTCAAACTATTTAGGTGTGCTCATGGCTGTCTTTCGAACTCCACTTTTCAGATATAATAAGTTGGAAAAAAAATTGTCGTGTCCAAACGTTGAAGTCTTTCATACTTTTGTGACATTGAAATTGTGAACAGAAAACAGTCAAGCACTTGAGGGGACACGGCTGACTTCCAGCAACACATCGACCTTGTAATGTTTCCCCTTCCATCAGAGTAAAGGCATCTTGTACCGATGCAAATGATAAAGCAAACAATGTCCAAAACATAACAAGTGCAGTGTCATTTTGCATATTAACGACTGCTCTACAGCCAAAAAAGACCCAGGGTAAGGCACTGGCCTCCTAAGCCAGGGATTGTGGGTTCGAGTCCCATCTGGGGTGTGTAGCAGAGTGGCGCAGCGGAAGCGTGCTGGGCCCATAACCCAGAGGTCGATGGACCGAAACCATCCTCTGCTATGTATGACTTTTCAAAACAAACTCAATCTCACTCATTAAAGAACATTTAAAAAGATAATGTAACATTCACAGCATGTTCAAAATACTCACTTCACCAACTCTCAAAGCCTTTCTGCATACTCTCAATTCAAACTATTTAGGTGTGCTCATGACTGTCTTTCGAACTCCACTTTTCAGATATAATAAGTTGGAAAAAAAATTGTCGTGTAGAAACGTTGAAGTCTTTCATACTTTTGTGAAATTGTGAACAGAAAACAGTCAAGTACTTGAGGGGACACGGCTGACTTCCATCAACACATCTACCTTGTAATGTTTCCTCTTCCATCAGAGTAAAGGCATCTTGTACCGATGCAAATGATAAAGCAAACAATGTCCAAAACATAACAAGTGCAGTGTCATTTTGCATATTAACGACTGCTCTACAGCCAAAAAAGATCCAGGGTAAGGCACTGGCCTCCTAAGCCAGGGATTGTGGGTTCGAGTCCCATCTGGCGTGTGTAGCAGAGTGGCGCAGCGGAACCGTGCTAGGCCCATAACCCAAAGGTCGATGGACTGAAACCATCCTCTACTATGTATGACTTTTCAAAACAAACTCAATCTCACTCATTAAAGAACATTTAAAAAGATAATGTAACATTCACAGCATGTTCAAAATACTCACTTCACCAACTCTCAAAGCCTTTCTGCATACTCTCAATTCAAACTATTTAGTTGTGCTCATGACTGTCTTTCGAACTCCACTTTTCAGATATAATAAGTTGGAAAAAAAATTGTCGTGTACAAACGTTGAAGTCTTTCATACTTTTGTGAAATTGTGAACAGAAAACAGTCAAGTACTTGAGGGGACACGGCTGACTTCCAGCAACACATCGACCTTGTAATGTTTCTTCTTCCATCAGAGTAAAGGCATCTAGTTCCGATTACCGATGCAGTGCTTTCTTCGTGGAACTTAAGAATTTGGGGACCTTTCCGGGGCATGTCCAAGAAATCGTAAAAAAAATTCTATGGCATTAACCGGAGTCTTTTGTGGTGATTTTTTCCGTTCTGGTTATCACATAAGTATTAGTTTGCAGATCAAAGAGGTCAAATTTCTGTATTGTAGTATGGTGGAAAAGGGCTTCCACATTGAAACAGAAAACAGTCAAGTACTTGAGGGGACACGGCTGACTTGCATCAACACATCTACCTTGTAATGTTTCCTCTTCCATCAGAGTAAAGGCATCTTGTACCGATGCAAATGATAAAGCCAACAATGTCCAAAACATAACTAGTGCAGTGTCATTTTGCATATTAACGACTGCTCTGCAGCCAAAAAAGACCCAGGGTACGGCACTGGCCTCCTAAGCCAGGGATTGTGGGTTTTGAGTCCCATCTGGGGTGTGTAGCAGAGTGGCGCAGCGGAAGCGTGCTGGGCCCATAACCCAGAGGTCGATGGACCGAAACCATCCTCTGCTATGTATGATTTTTCAAAACAAACTCAATCTCACTCATTAAAGAACATTTAAAAAGATAATGTAACATTCACAGCATGTTCAAAATACTCACTTCACAAACTCTCAAAGCCTTTCTGCATACTCTCAATTCAAACTATTTAGGTGTGCTCATTTCGAACTCCACTTTTCAGATAAAAGAAGTTGGAAAAAAAATTGTCGTGTACAAATGTTGAAGTCTTTCATACTTTTGTGAAATTGTGAACAGAAAACAGTCAAGTACTTGAGGGGACACGGCTGACTTCCATCAACACATCTACCTTGTAATGTTTCCTCTTCCATCAGAGTAAAGGCATCTTGTACCGATGCAAATGATAAAGCAAACAATGTCCAAAACATAACTAGTGCAGTGTCATTTTGCATATTAACGACTGCTCTACAGCCAAAAAAGACCCAGGGTAGGGCACTGGCCTCCTAAGCCAGGGATTGTGGGTTTGAGTCCCATCTGGGGTGTGTAGCAGAGTGGCGCAGCGGAAGCGTGCTTGGCCCATAACCCAGAGGTCGATGGACTGAAACCATCCTCTGCTATGTATGACTTTTCAAAACAAACTCAATCTCACTCATTAAAGAACATTTAAAAAGATAATGTAACATTCACAGCATGTTCAAAATACTCACTTCACCAACTCTCAAAGCCTTTCTGCATACTCTCAATTCAAACTATTTAGTTGTGCTCATGACTGTCTTTCGAACTCCACTTTTTAGATATAATAAGTTGGAAAAAAAATTGTCGTGTCCAAACGTTGAAGTCTTTCATACTTTTGTGAAATTGAAATTGTGAACAGAAAACAGTCAAGTACTTGAGGGGACACGGCTGACTTCCATCAACACATCTACCTTGTAATGTTTCCTCTTCCATCAGAGTAAAGGCATCTTGTACCGATGAAAATGATAAAGCAAACAATGTCCAAAACATAACGAGTGCAGTGTCATTTTGCATATTAACGACTGCTCTACAGCCAAAAAAGACCCAGGGTACGGCACTGGCCTCCTAAGCCAGGGATTGTGGGTTCGAGTCCCATCTGGGGTGTGTAGCAGAGTGGCGCAGCGGAAGCGTGCTGGGCCCATAACCCAGAGGTCGATGGACTGAAACCATCCTCTGCTATGTATGACTTTTCAAAACAAACTCAATCTCACTCATTAAAGAACATTTAAAAAGATAATGTAACATTCACAGCATGTTCAAAATACTCACTTCACCAACTCTCAAAGCCTTTCTGCATACTCTCAATTCAAACTATTTAGGTGTGCTCATTTCGAACTCCACTTTTCAGATAAAAGAAGTTGGAAAAAAAATTGTCGTGTACAACAGTTGAAGTCTTTCATACTTTTGTGAAATTGTGAACAGAAAACAGTCAAGTACTTGAGGGGACACGGCTGACTTCCATCAACACATCTACCTTGTAATGTTTCCTCTTCCATTAGAGTAAAGGCATCTTGTACCGATGCAAATGATGAAGCAAACAATGTCCAAAACATAACAAGTGCAGTGTCATTTTGCATATTAACGACTGCTCTACAGCCAAAAAAGACCCAGGGTAAGGCACTGGCCTCCTAAGCCACAGATTGTGGGTTCGAGTCCCATCTGGCGTGTGTAGCAGAGTGGCGCAGCGGAAGCGTGCTGGGCCCATAACCCAGAGGTCGATGGACCGGTACCATCCTCTACTATGTATGACTTTTCAAAACAAACTCAATCTCACTCATTAAAGAACATTTAAAAAGATAATGTAACATTCACAGCATGTTCAAAATACTCACTTCACCAACTCTCAAAGCCTTTCTGCATACTCTCAATTCAAACTATTTAGTTGTGCTCATGACTGTCTTTCGAACTCCACTTTTCAGATATAATAAGTTGGAAAAAAAATTGTTGTGTACAAACGTTGAAGTCTTTCATACTTTTGTGAAATTGTGAACAGAAAACAGTCAAGTACTTGAGGGGACACGGCTGACTTCCAGCAACACATCGACCTTGTAATGTTTCTTCTTCCATCAGAGTAAAGGCATCTAGTTCCGATTACCGATGCAGTTCTTTTTTCGTGGAACTTAAGAATTTGGGGACCTTTCCGGGGCATGTCCAAGAAATCGTAAAAAAAATTCTATGGCATTAACCGGAGTCTTTTGTGGTGATTTTTTCCGTTCTGGTTATCACATAAGTATTAGTTTGCAGATCAAAGAGGTCAAATTTCTGTATTGTAGTATGGTGGAAAAGGGCTTCCACATTCAAACAGAAAACAGTCAAGTACTTGAGGGGACACGGCTGACTTCCATCAACACATCTACCTTGTAATGTTTCCTCTTCCATCAGAGTAAAGGCATCTTGTACCGATGCAAATGATAAAGCCAACAATGTCCAAAACATAACTAGTGCAGTGTCATTTTGCATATTAACGACTGCTCTACAGCCAAAAAAGACCCAGGGTACGGCACTGGCCTCCTAAGCCAGGGATTGTGGGTTTCGAGTCCCATCTGGGGTGTGTAGCAGAGTGGCGCAGCGGAAGCGTGCTGGGCCCATAACCCAGAGGTCGATGGACCGAAACCATCCTCTGCTATGTATGACTTTTGAAAACAAACTCAATCTCACTCATTAAAGAACATTTAAAAAGATAATGTAACATTCACAGCATGTTCAAAATACTCACTTCACCAACTCTCAAAGCCTTTCTGCATACTCTCAATTCAAACTATTTAGGTGTGCTCATGACTGTCTTTCGAACTCCACTTTTCAGATATAATAAGATGGAAAAAAAATTGTCGTGTACAAACGTTGAAGTCTTTCATACTTTTGTGAAATTGTGAACAGAAAACAGTCAAGTACATGAGGGGACACGGCTGACTTCCATCAACACATCTACCTTGTAATGTTTCCTCTTCCATCAGAGTAAAGGCATCTTGTACTGATGCAAATGATAAAGCAAACAATGTCCAAAACATAACTAGTGCAGTGTCATTTTGCATACTGACGACTGCTCTACAGCCAAAAAAGACCCAGGGTAAGGCACTGGCCTCCTAAGCCACAGATTGTGGGTTCGAGTCCCATCTGGCGTGTGTAGCAGAGTGGCGCAGCGGAAGCGTGCTGGGCCCATAACCCAGAGGTCGATGGACCGGTACCATCCTCTACTATGTATGACTTTTCAAAACAAACTCAATCTCACTCATTAAAGAACATTTAAAAAGATAATGTAACATTCACAGCATGTTCAAAATACTCACTTCACCAACTCTCAAAGCCTTTCTGCATACTCTCAATTCAAACTATTTAGTTGTGCTCATGACTGTCTTTCGAACTCCACTTTTCAGATATAATAAGTTGGAAAAAAAATTGTCGTGTACAAACGTTGAAGTCTTTCATACTTTTGTGAAATTGTGAACAGAAAACAGTCAAGTACTTGAGGGGACACGGCTGACTTCCAGCAACACATCGACCTTGTAATGTTTCTTCTTCCATCAGAGTAAAGGCATCTAGTTCCGATTACCGATGCAGTTCTTTTTTCGTGGAACTTAAGAATTTGGGGACCTTTCCGGGGCATGTCCAAGAAATCGTAAAAAAAATTCTATGGCATTAACCGGAGTCTTTTGTGGTGATTTTTTCCATTCTGGTTATCACATAAGTATTAGTTTGCAGATCAAAGAGGTCAAATTTCTGTATTGTAGTATGGTGGAAAAGGGCTTCCACATTCAAACAGAAAACAGTCAAGTACTTGAGGGGACACGGCTGACTTCCATCAACACATCTACCTTGTAATGTTTCCTCTTCCATCAGAGTAAAGGCATCTTGTACCGATGCAAATGATAAAGCCAACAATGTCCAAAACGTAACTAGTGCAGTGTCATTTTGCATATTAACGACTGCTCTACAGCCAAAAAAGACCCAGGGTACGGCACTGGCCTCCTAAGCCAGGGATTGTGGGTTTCGAGTCCCATCTGGGGTGTGTAGCAGAGTGGCGCAGCGGAAGCGTGCTGGCCCCATAACCCAGAGGTCGATGGACCGAAATCATCCTCTGCTATGTATGACTTTTGAAAACAAACTCAATCTCACTCATTAAAGAACATTTAAAAAGATAATGTAACATTCACAGCATGTTCAAAATACTCACTTCACCAACTCTCAAAGCCTTTCTGCATACTCTCAATTCAAACTATTTAGGTGTGCTCATGACTGTCTTTCGAACTCCACTTTTCAGATATAATAAGTTGGAAAAAAAATTGTCGTGTACAAACGTTGAAGTCTTTCATACTTTTGTGAAATTGAACTTGTGAACAGAAAACAGTCAAGTACTTGAGGGGACACGGCTGACTTCCATCAACACATCTACCTTGTAATGTTTCCTCTTCCATCAGAGTAAAGGCATCTTGTACCGATGCAAATGATAAAGCAAACAATGTCCAAAACATAAGAAGTGCAGTGTCATTTTGCATATTAACAACTGCTCTATAGCCAAAAAAAAACCCAGGGTAAGGCACTGGCCTCCTAAGCCACGGATTGTGGGTTCGAGTCCCATCTGGGGTGTGTAGCAGAGTGGCGCAGCGGAAGCGTGCTGGGCCCATAACCCAGAGGTCGATGGACCGAAACCATCCTCTGCTATGTATGACTTTTGAAAACAAACTCAATCTCACTCATTAAAGAACATTTAAAAAGATAATGTAACATTCACAGCATGTTCAAAATACTCACTTCACCAACTCTCAAATCCTTTCTGCATACTCTCAATTCAAACTATTTAGGTGTGCTCATGACTGTCTTTCGAACTCCACTTTTCAGATATAATAAGTTGGAAAAAAAATTGTCATGTCCAAACGTTGAAGTCTTTCATACTTTTGTGAAATTGAAATTGTGAACAGAAAACAGTCAAGTACTTGAGGGGACACGGCTGACTTCCATCAACACATCTACCTTGTAATGTTTCCTCTTCCATCAGAGTAAAGGCATCTTGTACCGATGCAAATGATAAAGCAAACAATGTCCAAAACATAAGAAGTGCAGTGTCATTTTGCATATTAACGACTGCTCTACAGCCAAAAAAGACCCAGGGTAAGACACTGGCCTCCTAAGCCACGGATTGTGGGTTCGAGTCCCATCTGGGGTGTGTAGCAGAGTGGCGCAGCGGAAGCGTGCTGGGCCCATAACCCAGAGGTCGATGGACCGAAACCATCCTCTGCTATGTATGACTTTTGAAAACAAACTCAATCTCACTCATTAAAGAACATTTAAAAAGATAATGTAACATTCACAGCATGTTCAAAATACTCACTTCACCAACTCTCAAAGCCTTTCTGCATACTCTCAATTCAAACTATTTAGGTGTGCTCATTTCGAACTCCACTTTTCAGATAAAAGAAGTTGGAAAAAAAATTGTCGTGTACAACCGTTGAAGTCTTTCATACTTTTGTGAAATTGTGAACAGAAAACAGTCAAGTACTTGAGGGGACACGGCTGACTTCCATCAACACATCTACCTTGTAATGTTTCCTCTTCCATAAGAGTAAAGGCATCTTGTACCGATGCAAATGATAAAGCAAACAATGTCCAAAACATAACTAGTGCAGTGTCATTTTGCATATTAACGACTGCTCTACAGCCAAAAAAGACCCAGGGTACGGCACTGGCCTCCTAAGCCAGGGATTGTTGGTTTGAGTCCCATCTGGGGTGTTTAGCAGAGTGGCGCAGCGGAAGCATGCTGGGCCCATAACCCAGAGGTCGATGGACCGAAACCATCCTCTGATATGTATGACTTTTCAAAACAAACTCAATCTCACTCATTAAAGAACATTTAAAAAGATAATGTAACATTCACAGCATGTTCAAAATACTCACTTCACCAACTCTCAAATCCTTTCTGCATACTCTCAATTCAAACTATTTAGGTGTGCTCATTTCAAACTCCACTTTTCAGATAAAATAAGTTGGAAAAAAAATTGTCGTGTACAAACGTTGAAGTCTTTCATACTTTTGTGAAATTGTGAACAGAAAACAGTCAAGTACATGAGGGGACACGGCTGACTTCCATCAACACATCTACCTTGTAATGTTTCCTCTTCCATTAGAGTAAAGGCATCTTGTACCGATGCAAATGATGAAGCAAACAATGTCCAAAACATAACAAGTGCAGTGTCATTTTGCATATTAACGACTGCTCTACAGCCAAAAAAGACCCAGGGTAAGGCACTGGCCTCCTAAGCCAGGGATTGTGGGTTCGAGTCCCATCTGGGGTGTGTAGCAGAGTGGCGCAGCGGAAGCGTGCTGGGCCCATAACCCAGAGGTCGATGGACCGGAACCATCCTCTACTATGTATGACTTTTCAAAACAAACTCAATCTCACTCATTAAATAACATTTAAAAAGATAATGTAACATTCACAGCATGTTCAAAATACTCACTTCACCAACTCTCAAAGCCTTTCTGCATACTCTCAATTCAAACTATTTAGTTGTGCTCATGACTGTCTTTCGAACTCCACTTTTCAGATATAATAAGTTGGAAAAAAAATTGTCGTGTACAAACGTTGAAGTCTTTCATACTTTTGTGAAATTGTGAACAGAAAACAGTCAAGTACTTGAGGGGACACGGCTGACTTCCAGCAACACATCGACCTTGTAATGTTTCTTCTTCCATCAGAGTAAAGGCATCTAGTTCCGATTACCGATGCAGTGCTTTTTTCGTGGAACTTAAGAATTTGGGGACCTTTCCGGGGCATGTCCAAGAAATCGTAAAAAAAATTCTATGGCATTAACCGGAGTGTTTTGTGGTGATTTTTTCCGTTCTGGTTATTACATAAGTATTAGTTTGCAGATCAAAGAGGTCAAATTTCTGTATTGTAGTATGGTGGAAAAGGGCTTCCACATTCAAACAGAAAACAGTCAAGTACTTGAGGGGACACGGCTGACTTCCATCAACACATCTACCTTGTAATGTTTCCTCTTCCATCAGAGTAAAGGCATCTTGTACCGATGCAAATGATAAAGCCAACAATGTCCAAAACATAACTAGTGCAGTGTCATTTTGCATATTAACGACTGCTCTACAGCCAAAAAAGACCCAGGGTACGGCACTGGCCTCCTAAGCCAGGGATTGTGGGTTTCGAGTCCCATCTGGGGTGTGTAGCAGAGTGGCGCAGTGGAAGCGTGCTGGGCCCATAACCCAGAGGTCGATGGACCGAAACCATCCTCTGCTATGTATGACTTTTCAAAACAAACTCAATCTCACTCATTAAAGAACATTTAAAAAGATAATGTAACATTCACAGCATGTTCAAAATACTCACTTCACCAACTCTCAAAGCCTTTCTGCATACTCTCAATTCAAACTATTTAGGTGTGCTCATGACTGTCTTTCGAACTCCACTTTTCAGATATAATAAGTTGGAAAAAAAATTGTCGTGTCCAAACGTTGAAGTCTTTCATACTTTTGTGAAATTGTGAACAGAAAACAGTCAAGTACTTGAGGGGACACGGCTGACTTCCAGCAACACACCGTCCTTGTAATGTTTCTTCTTCCATCAGAGTAAAGGCATCTTGTTCCGATTACCGATGCAGTACTTTTTTCGTGGAACTTAAGAATTTGGGGACCTTTCCGGGGCATGTCCAAGAAATCGTAAAATAAATTCTATGGCATTAACCGGAGTCTTTTGTGGTGATTTTTTCCATGGTGGTTATCACATAAGTATTAGTTTGCAGATCAAAGAGGTCGAATTTCTGTATTGTAGTATGGTGGGAAAGGACTTCCACATTCAAACAGAACACAGTTAAGTATTTGAGGGGACACGGCTGACTTCCATCAACACATCGTCAACACACCGTCCTTGTAATGTTTCTTCTTCCATCAGAGTAAAGGCATCTTGTTCCGATTACCGATGCAGTGCTTTTTTCGTGGAACTTAAGAATTTGGGGACCTTTCCGGGGCATGTCCAAGAAATCGTAAAAAAAATTCTATGGCATTAACCGGAGTCTTTTGTGGTGATTTTTTTCATGGTGGTTATCACATATGTATTAGTTTGCAGATCAAAGAGGTCAAATTTCTGTATTGTAGTATGGTGGGAAAGGGCTTCCACATTCAAACAGAAAACAGTCAAGTACTTGAGGGGACACGGCTGACTTCCAGCAACACATCGACCTTGTAATGTTTCTTCTTCCATCAGAGTAAAGGCATCTAGTTCCGATTACCGATGCAGTGCTTTTTTCATGGAACTTAAGAATTTGGGGACCTTTCCGGGGCATGTCCAAGAAATCGTAAAAAAAATTCTATGGCATTAACCGGAGTCTTTTGTGGTGATTTTTTCCGTTCTGGTTATCACATAAGTATTAGTTTGCAGATCAAAGAGGTCAAATTTCTGTATTGTAGTATGATGGAAAAGGGCTTCCACATTCAAACAGAAAACAGTCAAGTACTTGAGGGGACACGGCTGACTTCCATCAACACATCTACCTTGTAATGTTTCCTCTTCCATCAGAGTAAAGGCATCTTGTACCGATGCAAATGATAAAGCCAACAATGTCCAAAACATAACTAGTGCAGTGTCATTTTGCATATTAACGACTGCTCTACAGCCAAAAAAGACCCAGGGTACGGCACTGGCCTCCTAAGCCAGGGATTGTGGGTTTCGAGTCCCATCTGGGGTGTGTAGCAGAGTGGCGCAGTGGAAGCGTGCTGGGCCCATAACCCAGAGGTCGATGGACCGAAACCATCCTCTGCTATGTATGACTTTTCAAAACAAACTCAATCTCACTCATTAAAGAACATTTAAAAAGATAATGTAACATTCACAGCATGTTCAAAATACTCACTTCACCAACTCTCAAAGCCTTTCTGCATACTCTCAATTCAAACTATTTAGGTGTGCTCATGACTGTCTTTCGAACTCCACTTTTCAGATATAATAAGTTGGAAAAAAAATTGTCGTGTCCAAACGTTGAAGTCTTTCATACTTTTGTGAAATTGTGAACAGAAAACAGTCAAGTACTTGAGGGGACACGGCTGACTTCCAGCAACACACCGTCCTTGTAATGTTTCTTCTTCCATCAGAGTAAAGGCATCTTGTTCCGATTACCGATGCAGTACTTTTTTCGTGGAACTTAAGAATTTGGGGACCTTTCCGGGGCATGTCCAAGAAATCGTAAAATAAATTCTATGGCATTAACCGGAGTCTTTTGTGGTGATTTTTTCCATGGTGGTTATCACATAAGTATTAGTTTGCAGATCAAAGAGGTCGAATTTCTGTATTGTAGTATGGTGGGAAAGGACTTCCACATTCAAACAGAACACAGTTAAGTATTTGAGGGGACACGGCTGACTTCCATCAACACATCGTCAACACACCGTCCTTGTAATGTTTCTTCTTCCATCAGAGTAAAGGCATCTTGTTCCGATTACCGATGCAGTGCTTTTTTCGTGGAACTTAAGAATTTGGGGACCTTTCCGGGGCATGTCCAAGAAATCGTAAAAAAAATTCTATGGCATTAACCGGAGTCTTTTGTGGTGATTTTTTCCATGGTGGTTATCACATATGTATTAGTTTGCAGATCAAAGAGGTCAAATTTCTGTATTGTAGTATGGTGGGAAAGGGCTTCCACATTCAAACAGAAAACAGTCAAGTATTTGAGGGGACACGGCTGACTTCCATCAACACATCTACCTTGTAATGTTTCCTCTTCCATCAGAGTAAAGGCATCTTGTACCGATGCAAATGATAAAGCAAACAATGTCCAAAACATAACTAGTGCAGTGTCATTTTGCATATTAACGACTGCTCTACAGCCAAAAAAGACCCAGGGTAAGGCACTGGCCTCCTAAGCCAGGGATTGTGGGTTCGAGTCCCATCTGGGGTGTGTAGCAGAGTGGCGCAGCGGAAGCGTGCTGGGCCCATAACCCAGAGGTCGATGGACCGAAACCATCCTCTGCTATGTATGACTTTTCAAAACAAACTCAATCTCACTCATTAAAGAACAATTAAAAAGATAATGTAACATTCACAGCATGTTCAAAATACTCACTTCACCAACTCTCAAAGCCTTTCTGCATACTCTCAATTCAAACTATTTAGGTGTGCTCATGACTGTCTTTCGAACTCCACTTTTCAGATATAATAAGTTGGAAAAAAAATTGTCGTGTCCAAACGTTGAAGTCTTTCATACTTTTGTGAAATTGTGAACAGAAAACAGTCAAGTACTTGAGGGGACACGGCTGACTTCCAGCAACACATCGACCTTGTAATGTTTCTTCTTCCATCAGAGTAAAGGCATCTGGTTCCGATTACCGATGCAGTGCTTTTTTCGTGGAACTAAAGAATTTGGGGACCTGTCCGGGACATGTCCAAGAAATCGTAAAAAAAATTCTATGGCATTAACCGGAGTCTTTTGTGGTGATTTTTTCCGTGGTGGTTATCACATAAGTATTAGTTTGCAGATCAAAGAGGTCAAATTTCTGTATTGTAGTATGGTGGGAAAGGGCTTCCACATTCAAACAGAAAACAGTCAAGTACTTGAGGGGACACGGCTGACTTCCATCAACACATCTACCTTGTAATGTTTCCTCTTCCATCAGAGTAAAGGCATCTTGTACCGATGCAAATGATAAAGCAAACAATGTCCAAAACATAACAAGTGCAGTGTCATTTTGCATATTAACGACTGCTCCACAGCCAAAAAAGACCCAGGGTACGGCACTGGCCTCCTAAGCCACGGATTGTGGGTTCGAGTCCTATCTGGGGTGTGTAGCAGAGTGGCGCAGCGGAAGCGTGCTGGGCCCATAACCCAGAGGTCGATGGACCGAAACCATCTTCTGCTATGTATGACTTTTCAAAACAAACTCAATCTCACTCATTAAAGAACATTTAAAAAGATAATGTAACATTCACAGCATGTTCAAAATACTCACTTCACCAACTCTCAAAGCCTTTCTGCATACTCTCAATTCAAACTATTTAGGTGTGCTCATGACTGTCTTTCGAACTCCACTTTTCAGATATAATAAGTTGGAAAAAAAATTGTCGTGTCCAAACGTTGAAGTCTTTCATACTTTTGTGAAATTGAAATTGTGAACAGAAAACAGTCAAGTACTTGAGGGGACACGGCTGACTTCCATCAACACATCTACCTTGTAATGTTTCCTCTTCAATCAGAGTAAAGGCATCTTGTACCGATGCAAATGATAAAGCAAACAATGTCCAAAACATAACAAGTGCAGTGTCATTTTGCATATTAACGACTGCTCTACAGCCAAAAAAGACCCAGGGTACGGCACTGGCCTCCTAAGCCAGGGATTGTGGGTTCGAGTCCCATCTGGGGTGTGTAGCAGAGTGGCGCAGCGGAAGCGTGCTGGCCCCATAACCCAGAGGTCGATGGACCGAAATCATCCTCTGCTATGTATGACTTTTCAAAACAAACTCAATCTCACTCATTAAAGAACATTTAAAAAGATAATGTAACATTCACAGCATGTTCAAAATACTCACTTCACCAACTCTCAAAGCCTTTCTGCATACTCTCAATTCAAACTGTTTAGGTGTGCTCATGACAGTCTTTCGAACTCCACTTTTCAGATATAACAAGTTCGAAAAAAAATTGTCGTGTCCAAACGTTGAAGTCTTTCATACTTTTGTGAAATTTAAGTTGAAAAAAAAATTGTCTTGTCCAAACGTTGAAGTCTTTCATACTTTTGTGAAAATGAAATTGTGAACAGAAAACAGTCAAGTACTTGAGGGGACACGGCTGACTTCCAGCAACACATCGACCTTGTTATGTTTCTTCTTCCATCAGAGTAAAGGTATCTTGTTCCGATTACCGATGCAGTGCTTTTTTCGTGGAACTTAAGAATTTGGGGACCTTTCCGGGGGATGTCCAAGAAATCGTAAAAAAAATTCTATGGCATTAACCGGAGTCTTTTGTGGTGATTTTTTCCATGGTGGTTATCACATATGTATTAGTTTGCAGATCAAAGAGGTCAAATTTCTGTATTGTAGTATGGTGGGAAAGGGCTTCCACATTCAAACAGAAAACAGTCAAGTATTTGAGGGGACACGGCTGACTTCCATCAACACATCTACCTTGTAATGTTTCCTCTTCCATCAGAGTAAAGGCATATTGTACCGATGCAAATGATAAAGCAAACAATGTCCAAAACATAACAAGTGCAGTGTCATTTTGCATATTAACGACTGCTCTACAGCCAAACAAGACCCAGGGTACGGCACTGGCCTCCTAAGCCAGGGATTGTGGGTTCGAGTCCCATATGGGGTGTGTAGCAGAGTGGGGCAGCGGAAGCGTGCTGGGCCCATAACCCAGAGGTCGATGGACCGAAACCATCCTCTGCTATGTATGACTTTTCAAAACAAACTCAATCTCACTCATTAAAGAACATTTAAAAATATAATGTAACATTCACAGCATGTTCAAAATACTCACTTCACCAACTCTCAAAGCCTTTCTATACTCTCAATTCAAACTGTTTAGGTGTGCTCATGACTGTCTTTCGAACTCCACTTTTCAGATATAATAAGTTGGAAAAAAAATTGTCGTGTCCAAACGTTGAAGTCTTTCATACTTTTGTGAAATTTAAGTTGGAAAAAAAATTGTCTTGTCCAAACGTTGAAGTCTTTTATACTTTTGTGAAATTGTGAACAGAAAACAGTCAAGTACTTGAGGGGACACGGCATACTTCCAGCAACACATCTACCTTGTAATGTTTCCTCTTCCATCAGAGTAAAGGCATCTTGTACCGATGCAAATGATAAAGCAAACAATGTCCAAAACATAACAAGTGCAGTGTCATTTTGCATATTAACGACTGCTCTACAGCCAAAAAAGACCCAGGGTAAGGCACTGGCCTCCTAAGCCAGGGATTCTGGGTTTGAGTCCCATCTGGGGTGTGTAGCAGAGTGGCGCAGCGGAAGCGTGCTGGGCCCATAACCCAGAGGTCGATGGACCGAAACCATCCTCTGCTATGAATGACTTCTCAAAACAAACTCAATCTCACTCATTAAAGAACATTTAAAAAGATAATGTAACATTCACAGCATGTTCAAAATACTCACTTCCCCAACTCTCAAAGCCTTTCTGGATACTTTCAATTCAAACTATTTAGGTGTGCTCATGACTGTCTTTCGAACTCCACTTTTCAGATATAATTAGTTGGAAAAAAAATTGTCGTGTCCAAACGTTGAAGTCTTTCATACTTTTGTGAAATTGTGAACAGAAAACAGTCAAGTACTTGAGGGGACACGGCTGACTTCCAGCAACACATCGACCTTGTAATGTTTCTTCTTCCATCAGAGTAAAGGCATCTTGTTCCGATTACCGATGCAGTGCTTTTTTCGTGGAACTAAAGAATTTGGGGACCTGTCCGGGACATGTCCAAGAAATCGTAAAAAAAATTCTATGGCATTAACCGGAGTCTTTTGTGGTGATTTTTTCCGTGGTGGTTATCACATAAGTATTAGTTTGCAGATCAAAGAGGTCAAATTTCTGTATTGTAGGATGGTGGGAAAGGGCTTCCACATTCAAACAGAAAACAGTCAAGTACTTGAGGGGACACGGCTGACTTCCATCAACAGATCTACCTTGTAATGTTTCCTCTTCCATCAGAGTAAAGGCATCTTGTACCGATGCAAATGATAAAGCAAACCATGTCCAAAACATAACAAGTGCACTGTCATTTTGCATATTAACCACTGCTCCACAGCCAAAAAAGAACCAGGGTAAGGCACTGGCCTCCTAAGCCAGGGATTGGGGGTTTGAGTCCCATCTCTGGTGTGTAGTAGAGTGGTGCAGCGGATGACCACTGGGCCCAAAACCCAGAGGTCGATGGACGGAAACCATCCTCTGCTATGTATGACTTTTCAAAACAAACTCAATCTCACTCATTAAAGAACATTTAAAAAGATAATGTAACATTCGCAGCATGTTCAAAATACTCACTTCACCAACTCTCAAAGCCTTTCTGCATACTCCCAATTCAAACTACTTACGTGTGCACATGACTGTCTTTCGAACTCCACTTTTCAGATATAACAAGTTGGAAAAAAATTGTCGATTCCAAACGTTGAAGTCTTTCATACTTTTTTGAAATTGTGAACAGAAAACAGTCAAGTACTTGAGGGGACACGGCTGGCTTCCATCAACACATCTACCTTGTAATATTTCCTCTTCCATCAGAGTAAAGGCATCTTTTATCGATGCAAATGATAAAGCAAACAATGTCCAAAACATAACAAGTGCAGTGTCATTTTGCATATTAACGACTGCTTTTTGACAGGAAGCTAAGTGAATTGCAGTCACAAAAGAAAGCAATTGCGACATTAAGCACTGTGAATACCAGGGAAACCGAAGCATCATATCAGGTGGCATTACGTATAGCGAAGGCAGGTAAACCCCGCAACATTGTAGAGACCTTACTCCTCCCTGCAGCTAAAGATATATGTGCAGCAATGATAGGAGAATCTGCGGCTGCCAAACTAAATGCCATTCCCATGTCTGACAATACCATCCAGCGCTGCATCTCAGACATGGCCTCTGATGTGAAAGAGCAGGTGCTGGATAATGTGCATAAGAGCCCTTTTTTCTCCATTCAGTTGGATGAGTCCACCGAAGTGGCTAGTTGCACTCAGTTAATGGTTTATGTGCGCTACATTAAAGAGCTCAGTGTCCAGGAAGAGTTTCTATTTTGTCATCCTCTGCCAGCTCGCACTACAGCAGGAGAAATATTCAAGGCTTTGAATGATTTTGTTCAGGACAGTCACATTGATTGGGGCCGCTGTTGTGGAATATGTACTGACGGTGCGAGGGCAATGACAGGCCGTCACAGCGGTCTGGTGAAACAGGTGCAGGCGGTTGCCCCCGCCGCTGTTTGGAAGCACTGTATCATTCATCGTCAGGCCTTGGCAGCCAAAAAGATGCAGCAGGAGCTGCGCAACGTCCTGGATGAGGCAGTAAAAATTGTGAACCAAATTGAATCGTGCGCCATGAATGCCCGTCTCCTCTCCATCCTCTGTGCTTAGATGGGTGCTCACTTCCAGCAACTGCTGCTGCACTCCGAGGTCAGGTGGCTTTCCCGTGGCAAGATCCTCACCCGTCTGTGGGATTTGCGCGAGGAAGTTCTCCTCTTCCTCACTGAAATTCATTCCCCACTTGTGAAACACATGGAGGACATGAACTGGGTTGCAAAGTTGGCCTATCTTTCTGACATGTTCCACCGCATAAACACGCTGAACACCTCTCTTCAGGGCAAAGAGTGCAATGTGTTTACGGCTCAGGATCAAGTCGCTGCATTCAGAAAAAAGCTAAATCTGTGGTGTGCTCGGGTCGAACGGGGTTCGGTGGAAATGTTCCCGACACTGGAAGATGTTGTGGGGAGAGCTGGGCTGCAGCTGGACTCTACACAGCCGTTGATCGTTGCGCATTTGAGAGGCTTGAGTGAGCAGTTTGGAGATTATTTTGGAGAGGAGAGCTTGACAAATCAGTGGGTGAGAAATCCATTCTCTTTCCCAGTGACACCCCGGGATGGACTGAGCGTGCAAGAAGAGGAGGCTCTCATCGATCTGACCTCCAACATGGAGTTGAAAACAAAGATGAGCTAAGTCTCACTTGCGCACTTCTGGCTGTCTGTGGAATCCGAGTTCCCGCACCTCTCCAAAAAGGCTGTCAAAATTCTCATCCCTTTCACCTCCACCTACCTGTGTGAGTGCAGATTTTCCGCACTGACCATGATTAAAAGCAAGTACCGCTCAAGGCTGCAAGTGGAGGATGATTTACGTTTATTCCTCTCTGAAGTGCGTCCCCGAATCAGCCGTCTTTGCGCATCAAAAACACAGACCCATTGTTACCACTGAAGGATGAGCAAAAGTTTGCCGACGACATACAGAAAATAATACAGTTCAAAAGTGTGCTCCAAAAAATGTTAGGAGCAAATAGAAATGTTTAAAATGTTTGAAAATATGTTAGTAATTTTTTAAAATCTTTTAAAGAATGTGATGGTAAGAACACACGTTTTTCGGTATCCATAAGACACATTTGAATTATTTTTTTGAAAGAATTGAACATTTGAATGTTTCAAAAGATTAAAAATGATAAAATGTCTAAAATAATAAGATGGTAAGCATAGATGGAAATGTTAAAACGTTCCAAAAATGTTAAAATGAGTGTTCACAGACAGATTAAAAAGAGATTTCTGTTATTGGTTTTAATACGAGAGATGTTTTGTCATTCATTGTTTAAATCTGTTTTATGCTTTATGAAACATGATCAAAAATAAAGGGGGGGGGGGGGGGGCTTTATACACTCTCTAGGGGGAGGCCCATAGTCTCAGACTATGAAAACCCCTGGATTAGAGGATCGAATATTCTATTCCTTTTTTGCTGTGTATGTTACTGGTCCGGAAATCCATGTCCAAGAAATCGTAAAAAATTTTCTATGGGTTAGGGAATAGATGTCACAGTTGTAGCTTGCTGATTTTGCTCAGTGTGTTTTTCAGACTAGCTGTATGTATCAAGAGGATCCTTGCGTTGGATCAGTGAGACACGGGAATTCCGTAGTGTTTCATGGTTTTGCAGATTCTTTTTTTCTTCAGTTTTTAAACAAATTTGTACATGCACATGAGTTGGTCAGCCTTTATAAGACGACCGTTAAGTCCTCTAACCAGAAGAGCACCTAAAAGATTTCTGAGGAATGTAGACATTAATCCCACCAGTTTCCACAGAAAGCAAGCCCTTTCTAATTTGCCTTCCATATCTTGGTATATACTGAATAGATTGTAAAAGCCCAACCCTAAACTTGACGTATCCAAAGTGCAGTTTAATTTTTTTCACTCTTTTTTGCAAATCTCAGAGTAAAGGCATCCCTACAGTGAGATAATAATTATTCCACTTCTGTGAAAGGAGGAACAGTTCATATCCTCTTCCTGAAAGGTCATTGCATATTATGAAGCTCAAATGTGAGATGCAAAGTATAGAACAACAATACACCAAGTAACAATGGTAGTCTTCACAGATTAAGTTAAAGCTTCCTGGAGAATGCGGGCATTGATCCCACTACCTCTCACTTGCGCTTGGATAGATGGATAGATGGAGTAGTGCCAGGAGAGATGTTCAAATATTGACAGTTGTGTTTAGAAAAATGTAGCTAGTTACAGGTAACATGTGGGTAGGAGTAAAACGTTGCTGTCATATGCTACCATATGACACGAATAACTGCCGGTTACAGTTACAGAGTACAGTTAATAAATTTCACAGCAATTATCTTAGGCCTTAATGATGTTATACTGCGTGCCTTAAAGCCCATATGGACAGATATACTGTATGTATGTACTGAAAGTTAGCCTAATGGCATTTTCCATGGTCCTGGGGGGGGGTTGCGTGATGTTAATGTGGCGTTAATCCACGGATCTGATTCGCTGATTTTACTTCTGATAGAAAGAAAGATAAATAACCACCAGGTCCTCAGCCTAAGTGTGGGAAAGAAGCTCTGGCTGCACCCCCTGCTGTTTTTCACACCTCTGTGTTACAGCAGGTGCGAGGGTTTTGGGTGGGGGCGTGGCATGGATGGGAAGAAAAACACTTTCCCTCAGCTCTGTCACTGTGCCTCTTGCAAGTACCCATGGGATGTAACAGCCTCCGTTACAGTTGAATTTACACACTTTTCCTTATTTTCATTCACAGAATGTATGCATATCCAGTTTTTCGCCGCCAGTCAGCCAGTTCAACCAGACTTCTCATGGCGCCGTCGGAGGAGGCAAAGAGGTTTGTCAGTGTCAGGCCTGTAAGGGCGAAACCCAAAGAGGAGGTGCTGGCAGAGGCCAGGACTTTTGTCACTGGCCATGGTGGAGACCAAACTGATGACTTTTTAGTACTGGCTCACTGCCAGCTTCAGTTTGGTATGTACCAAGGCCAGAGATTTAGATGGCTCCTGGAGCACAATCTTAGCTAGGAAAGAGCACAGGAAAACCCGCTAGCACAAAATAAACAGCTTTTCCTGCAGTACACTTCCCAAATCAGAGAGATGACAGAGGAACTGGAGAAGTTTAGGAAGAAGCAGGACATGCAGGCTAAAGCACAGGAAACTGGAGACCCGGGCTTTTTGATGGTGGAGTTTGGAGAATTCAAGGGCCGCTCCATGAAGGAGGTTTATGAGGACCACAGCAAGGAGGCCCAGGCCCTCATTAATTACCTGGTCAGAGCAGATGCCCGGCCCAACACCAACATGGCCTTGTTCAAGGCATATGTCTTGAAGAGACGGACATCTGCCTCCACTTCCTCTGCACCTCCATCTGCAGCCTCCACTTCCTCTGCACCTCCATCTGCAGCCTCCACTTCCTCTACACCTCCATCTGCAGCCTCCACTTCCTCTACACCTCCATCTGCAGCCTCCACTTCCTCTACACCTCCATCAACCGGGATGCATTATTTGAGTGCACTTCTTCCAAACCTTAAGGATGTACAAATGTGTCTGTGTATTGTTATTTTGCTTATCCCTGCTCACTTCAACTTAACTCTGCACATCCGTGTGCTCTAAAACAATCACCTGAATTTTTCACAGTTACACCGCATGCTCCTCCCATTCACGCTTTAGCTCCCTCTGACTCCCTCTGTCTCCCTCTCCCTCTCCCACAGGACGGTGGACATTTGTTGTTCTAATGATTAGAATAGTAGTCACTACAGTGTCTGTGTGCATGTTTCATATCTGTGGGCATCATTAATTCGACTGAATTCATTTTGCATAATTTTCCTTACTCTATTTAATTTAATTGTAACTTTTTAACATCATTTCATTTAAAATTCAGCTGTATTTACTTCTTTTTTGCATTTTAACACCATTTTTTTTTTCAGTTTCTTTCTGTAGTATTTCTGCACTGCGCCTGTTTGTGAGCTGCATTTATGGCATCTTACTATGAAACGCAACAGTCAACCTAATATTGTTTTGCTGCCTGTTTGCCTCACTTCTCCTTCATTAGCTCTTGCAGCCACTGTGCACCTTGAGTCCTGTGCCGATCCTCCACCAGCAGCGATACCAGGTCTTGTCATTCATCAGCCACCAGCTGAGCTTCCAAGTCACTGGAAGGGTCAGCTTCCATCTTTCCAGCAGGAGTGGATTCGGCGCACGTTATTCAAGGCCAACCCACGAACCGGCAAGCCAGAGCTAGTGACCCCGCTGAAGCTTTGGTGGCATCCTCCTCAGGCCCCTCTTATACACACCCAGCCTCCCGCCTCTCCTGACCAGTTCTTCTGTCGGCCAGTCTTCTTATGGATGCCCCAGAAGATGTGTCTGTTTCCTCTTGTCTGTGTCCGTCCAGCCTGTGGCAACCACAGACTAACAGCAGCAGGGCTGTACCAAACAGTGCGCAAGGTGTTGGAAATTGATGGGTGGTATGACCTTGCCACTGAGTATCTGGAGTGCAAACGCTGCTCTAAAAAGTATCCCGCTTGGTCTGAGGACATCTTAGGCCAGCTGGATATAGGCCACCGCAGCCAGTTTACAGCTTTGCTTACATACAGGTAATTCATAATGAATGTCAACCATTATGAGGTGCTTACATTTGTGGTGTTCTTTAGACTTTATTTGCCTTAGATACTCATGTGACATCCGGGTGCTGAGGATGAGGACAATGGGCAACAGTGAGACTCAGCTGTACAGAAAACTGCAGGAACACAACGAAGCATGGATGCAGCGTATCCTGCAGTACCTGAAAGCTTGTGAACCATTCACAAGGTCCTCTGTTGTGCACACCCCTGCATTCGCTGAGCCTCCCCTCTTACCAGCCCTTCCCAAGCCCAAGTGGCTGTTGGCTGTGTATGTATGTAGGTTCCAAGAGCCGTCACAGCCATCACAAGAGCGCCCGCACCACAGAGTAGAGAAATATACCCTCTGTACGTTCGATCTTCAAATGGAGACATCCTAGAACTTTCACTTCAGCTCACTCATTGTCAGCGAGGCTTCCGTCTTTTTTATTTCAAAGTTCTCTAATCTCTTATTCTAAAGTGGAGATTAGTTACCAAAAGTATGTGTGTAAATGAATCTGTAACACTGCAAATCCCAGCTGTGAGTGTAAACTTGTGGAGGGTCAACGAAAAATCCAAGTAAAAGCTGGCATAACGGTTTGTCCAGCTAAAAATTGCATTGTAAAAAAGAAGAAGAGTTGTTCACTTAACTGTCAGTGGTTTTAACGTTGGGGTTGTTCAGTGTATTCACTCATGTTGAGTTAGGGGACAGCAAACTGCTACAGCTCCAAACAACAAAGTAAGACACGACATGTTTGCAATTGTTATCAGCACTCTTAATTAACAAGTTGAGTGAACAAGAGAGTTGCATTTGGGATCAAAGAAGCAACCCAAAGTCACCCATCAAGCATTTATCATAGGTTTCACCACCACCTAAACTCACATCATATTTTGTCAACAAGACCAACTTTAAGACAGAACAGGTTCCACATCTCCATTTTTCTGCCATTGATCTTCCTGAGTTCATGTCAGCAATTGGGTATCCTAAACAATCATCATGTGATTTGGATTGCATCCTAATTAGACTGTGGGTTGATGTACTAGCTCCTATCGTCACTTCTGCACTTGAGCATCTCAGTGCGTCTCTGTCAATTTGCTATGTACTACAGGGTCTAAGCTAGGTGTAATCAATCCATGTTTTGAAAAGCCCCATGTCCATGCTGGTCTTCTATTCCCTTACAGATCTATATTTCAGTTTCCTCCTTTATTTTTAAAAATCTGGAAAATCTCAGAATTCAATTATTTTCCATGCGCATATGAATACAAAGCTGTTCTGTCTTGATTTAAAGAAAACATACCAAAACTGCCTGAGACGAAACTGCAGAGTGTGTGCTTACAAGATACTGGTATTGACTTCTGGATCTGTCAATCAAGTTCCACATAAGAACTTAATTTAAGAAGGACTTGAGGCAACTTAGGAATGAGTGGGGGAGCTTTGAGTTGTATTGTCCTTTGATACCAAGTGCATTTGTGGGTGTTGTCATACTAGTTATTGTTCATTCAATCCTTCTTCTTCACAGTAAAGCAGAGATACAAGGTCAATAAAGCTGGGAAGGGCTCGTCCGGGATTTGAACCCGGGACCTCTCGCACCCAAAGCGAGAATCATACCCCTAGACCAACGAGCCGAAATTTGCTGTGTTTGCCTTTGATGAGAGAGCGCGTGGACAGCTAAAACGGCCACAGAATCCTGGGAATTTGTGATGGATTTCTTTCTTCTTTGACTCATCCGCCAGGTTCCACCAACTCACCACCACCTAAACTCACGTTATATTTTATCAACAAGACCAACTTTAAGACAGAACAGGTTCCAAGAGCCGTCACAGCCATCACAAGAGCGCCCGCACCACAGAGTACAAAAAGATACCCTCTGTACGTTCGATCTTCGAATAGAGACATCCTAGAACTTTCACTTCAGCTCACTCATTGTCAGCGTGGCTTCCGTCTTTTTTATTTCAAAGTTCTCTAATCTCTTATTCTAAAGTGGAGATTAGTTGCCAAAAGTATGTGTGTAAATGAATCTGTAACACTGCAAATCCCAGCTGTGAGTGTAAACTTGTGGAGGGTCAACGAAAAATCCAAGTAAAAGCTGGCATAACGGTTTGTCCAGCTAAAAATTACATTGTAAAAAAGAAGAAGAGTTGTTCACTTAACTGTCAGTGGTTTTAACGTTGGGGTTGTTCAGTGTATTCACTCATGTTGAGTTAGGGGACAGCAAACTGCTACAGCTCCAAACAACAAAGTAAGACACGACATGTTTGCAATTGTTATCAGCACTCTTAATTAACAAGTTGAGTGAACAAGAGAGTTGCATTTGGGATCAAAGAAGCAACCCAAAGTCACCCATCAAGCATTTATCATAGGTTTCACCACCACCTAAACTCACGTCATATTTTGTCAACAAGACCAACTTTAAGACAGAACAGGTTCCATATCTCCATTTTTCTGCCATTGATCTTCCTGAGTTCATGTCAGCAATTGGGTATCCTAAACAATCATCATGTGATTTGGATTGCATCCTAATTAGACTGTGGGTTGATGTACTAGCTCCTATCGTCACTTCTGCACTTGAGCATCTCAGTGCGTCTCTGTCAATTTGCTATGTACTACAGGGTCTAAGCTAGGTGTAATCAATCCATGTTTTGAAAAGCCCCATGTCCATGCTGGTCTTCTATTCCCTTACAGATCTATATTTCAGTTTCCTCCTTTATTTTTAAAAATCTGGAAAATCTCAGAATTCAATTATTTTCCATGCGCATATGAATACAAAGCGTTTCTGTCTTGATTTAAAGAAAACATACCAAAACTGCCTGAGACGAGACTGCAGAGTGTGTGCTTACAAGATACTGGTATTGACTTCTGGATCTGTCAATCAAGTTCCACATAAGAACTTAATTTAAGAAGGACTTGAGGCAACTTAGGAATGAGTGGGGGAGCTTTGAGTTGTATTGTCCTTTGATACCCAGTGCATTTGTGGGTGTTGTCATACTAGTAATTGTTCATTCAATCCTTCCTCTTCACAGTAAAGCAGAGATACAAGGTCAATAAAGCTGGGAAGGGCTCGTCCGGGATTTGAACCCGAGACCTCTCGCACCCAAAGCGTGAATCATACCCCTAGACCAACGAGCCGAAACTTGCTGTGTTTGCCTTTGATGAGAGAGCACGTGGACAGCTAAAACGGCCACAGAATCCTGGGAATTTGTGATCGCTTTCTTTCTTCTTTGACTCATCCGCCAGGTTCCACCAACTCACCACCACCTAAACTCACGTTATATTTTATCAACAAGACCAACTTTAAGACAGAACAGGTTCCAAGAGCCGTCACAGCCATCACAAGAGCGCCCGCACCACAGAGTACAAAAAGATACCCTCTGTACGTTCGATCTTCGAATATAGACATCCTAGAACTTTCACTTCAGCTCACTCATTGTCAGCGTGGCTTCCATCTTTTTTATTTCAAAGTTCTCTAATCTCTTATTCTAAAGTGGAGATTAGTTGCCAAAAGTATGTGTGTAAATGAATCTGTAACACTGCAAATCCCAGCTGTGAGTGTAAACATGTGGAGGGTCAACGAAAAATCCAAGTAAAAGCTGGCATAACGGTTTGTCCAGCTAAAAATTACATTGTAAAAAAGAAGAAGAGTTGTTCACTTAACTGTCAGTGGTTTTAATGTTGGGGTTGTTCAGTGTATTCACTCATGTTGAGTTAGGGGACAGCAAACTGCTACAGCTCCAAACAACAAAGTAAGACACGACATGTTTGCAATTGTTATCAGCACTCTTAATTAACAAGTTGAGTGAACAAAGAGAGACTTATTTGTGATCAAAGAAGCAACCCAAAGTCACCCATCAAGCATTTATCATAGGTTTCACCACCACCTAAACTCACGTCATATTTTGTCAACAAGACCAACTTTAAGACAGAACAGGTTCCACATCTCCATTTTTCTGCCATTGATCTTCCTGAGTTCATGTCAGCAATTGGGTATCCTAAACAATCATCATGTGATTTGGATTGCATCCTAATTAGACTGTGGGTTGATGTACTAGCTCCTTTTGTCACTTCTGCACTTGAGCATCTCAGTGCGTCTCTGTCAATTTGCTATGTACTACAGGGTCTAAGCTAGGTGTAATCAATCCATGTTTTGAAAAGCCCCATGTCCACGCTGGTCTTCTATTCCCTTACAGATCTATATTTCAGTTTCCTCCTTTATGTTTAAAAATCTGGAAAATCTCAGAATTCAATTATTTTCCATGCGCATATGAATACAAAGCGTTTCTGTCTTGATTTAAAGAACACATACCAAAACTGCCTGAGACGAGACTGCAGAGTGTGTGCTTACAAGATACTGGTATTGACTTCTGGATCTGTCAATCAAGTTCCACATAAGAACTTAATTTAAGAAGGACTTGAGGCAACTTAGGAATGAGTGGGGGAGCTTTGAGTTGTATTGTCCTTTGATACCAAGTGCATTTGTGGGTGTTGTCATACTAGTAATTGTTCATTCAATCCTTCTTCTTCTTCACAGTAAAGCAGAGATACAAGGTCAATAAAGCTGGGAAGGGCTCATCCGGGATTTGAGCCCGGGACCTCTCGCACCCAAAGCGAGAATCATACCCCTAGACCAACGAGCCGAAATTTGCTGTGTTTGCCTTTGATGAGAGAGCGCGTGGACAGCTAAAACGGCCACAGAATCCTGGGAATTTGTGATGGATTTCTTTCTTCTTTGACTCATCCGCCAGGTTCCACCAACTCACCACCACCTAAACTCACGTTATATTTTATCAACAAGACCAACTTTAAGACAGAACAGGTTTCAAGAGCCGTCACAGCCATCACAAGAGCGCCCGCACCGCAGAGTACAAAAAGATACCCTCTGTACGTTCGATCTTCGAATAGAGACATCCTAGAACTTTCACTTCAGCTCACTCATTGTCAGCGTGGCTTCCGTCTTTTTTATTTCAAAGTTCTCTAATCTCTTATTCTAAAGTGGAGATTAGTTGCCAAAAGTATGTGTGTAAATGAATCTGTAACACTGCAAATCCCAGCTGTGAGTGTAAACTTGTGGAGGGTCAACGAAAAATCCAAGTAAAAGCTGGCATAATGGTTTGTCCAGCTAAAAAATGCATTGTAAAAAAGAAGAAGAGATGTTCACTTAACTGTCAGTGGTTTTAACCTTGGGGTTGTTCAGTGTATTCACTCATGTTGAGTTAGGGGACAGCAAACTGCTACAGCTCCAAACAACAAAGTAAGACACAACATGTTTGCAATTGTTATCAGCACTCTTAATTAACAAGTTGTCAACAAGACCAACTTTAAGACAGAACAGGTTCCACATCTCCATTTTTCTGCCATTGATCTTCCTGAGTTCATGTCAGCAATTGGGTATCCTAAACAATCATCATGTGATTTGGATTGCATCCTAATTAGACTGTGGGTTGATGTACTAGCTCCTATCGTCACTTCTGCACTTGAGCATCTCAGTGCGTCTCTGTCAATTTGCTATGTACTACAGGGTCTAAGCTAGGTGTAATCAATCCATGTTTTGAAAAGCCCCATGTCCATGCTGGTCTTCTATTCCCTTACAGATCTATATTTCAGTTTCCTCCTTTATGTTTAAAAATCTCAGAATTCAATTATTTTCCATACGCATATGAATACGAAGCGTTTCCGTCTTGATTTTAAGAAAACATACCAAAACTGCCTGTGACGAGACTGCAGAGTGTGTGCTTACAAGATACTAGTATTGACTTCTGGATCTGTCAATCAAGTTCCACATAAGAACTTAATTTAAGAAGGACTTGAGGCAACTTATGAATGAGTGGGGGAGCTTTGAGTTGTATTGTCCTTTGATACCAAGTGCATTTGTGGGTGTTGTCATACTAGTAATTGTTCATTCAATCCTTCTTCTTCACAGTAAAGCAGAGATAAAAGGTCAATAAAGCTGGGAAGGGATCGTCCGGGATTTGAACCCGGGACCTCTCGCACCCAAAGCGAGAATCATACCCCTAGACCAACGAGCCGAAATTTGCTGTGTTTGCCTTTGATGAAAGAGCGCGTGGACAGCTAAAACGGCCACAGAATCCTGGGAATTTGTGATTGCTTTCTTTCTTCTTTGACTCATCCGCCAGGTTCCACCAACTCACCACCACCTAAACTCACGTCATATTTTATCAACAAGACCAACTTTAAGACAGAACAGGTTCCAAGAGCCGTCACAGCCATCACAAGAGCGCCCGCACCACAGAGTACAAAAAGATACCCTCTGTACGTTCGATCTTCGAATAGAGACATCCTAGAACTTTCACTTCAGCTCACTCATTGTCAGCGTGGCTTCCGTCTTTTTTATTTCAAAGTTCTCTAATCTCTTATTCTAAAGTGGAGATTAGTTACCAAAAGTATGTGTGTAAATGAATCTGTAACACTGCAAATCCCAGCTGTGAGTGTAAACTTGTGGAGGGTCAACGAAAAATCCAAGTAAAAGCTGGCATAATGGTTTGTCCAGCTAAAAATTGCATTGTAAAAAAGAAGAAGAGTTGTTCACTTAACTGTCAGTGGTTTTAACGTTGGGGTTGTTCAGTGTATTCACTCATGTTGAGTTAGGGGACAGCAAACTGCTACAGCTCCAAACAACAAAGTAAGACACAACATGTTTGCAATTGTTATCAGCACTCTTAATTAACAAGTTGAGTGAACAAAGAGAGACGCATTTGTGATCAAAGAAGCAACCCAAAGTCACCCATCAAGCATTTATCATAGGTTTCACCACCACCTAAACTCACGTCATATTTTGTCAACAAGACCAACTTTAAGACAGAACAGGTTCCACATCTCCATTTTTCTGCCATTGATCTTCCTGAGTTCATGTCAGCAATTGGGTATCCTAAACAATCATCATGTGATTTGGATTGCATCCTAATTAGACTGTGGGTTGATGTACTAGCTCCTTTTGTCACTTCTGCACTTGAGCATCTCAGTGCGTCTCTGTCAATTTGCTATGTACTACAGGGTCTAAGCTAGGTGTAATCAATCCATGTTTTGAAAAGCCCCATGTCCATGCTGGTCTTCTATTCCCTTACAGATCTATATTTCAGTTTCCTCCTTTATGTTTAAAAATCTGGAAAATCTCAGAATTCAATTATTTTCCATGCGCATATGAATACAAAGCGTTTCTGTCTTGATTTAAAGAACACATACCAAAACTGCCTGAGACGAGACTGCAGAGTGTGTGCTTACAAGATACTGGTATTGACTTCTGGATCTGTCAATCAAGTTCCACATAAGAACTTAATTTAAGAAGGACTTGAGGCAACTTAGGAACGAGTGGGGGAGCTTTGAGTTGTATTGTCCTTTGATACCAAGTGCATTTGTGGGTGTTGTCATACTAGTAATTGTTCATTCAATCCTTCTTCTTCTTCACAGTAAAGCAGAGATACAAGGTCAATAAAGCTGGGAAGGGCTCGTCCGGGATTTGAGCCCGGGACCTCTCGCACCCAAAGCGAGAATCATACCCCTAGACCAACGAGCCGAAATTTGCTGTGTTTGCCTTTGATGAGAGAGCGCGTGGACAGCTAAAACGGTCACAGAATCCTGGGAATTTGTGATGGATTTCTTTCTTCTTTGACTCATCCGCCAGGTTCCACCAACTCACCACCACCTAAACTCACGTTATATTTTATCAACAAGACCAACTTTAAGACAGAACAGGTTTCAAGAGCCGTCACAGCCATCACAAGAGCGCCCGCACCGCAGAGTACAAAAAGATACCCTCTGTACGTTCGATCTTCGAATAGAGACATCCTAGAACTTTCACTTCAGCTCACTCATTGTCAGCGTGGCTTCCGTCTTTTTTATTTCAAAGTTCTCTAATCTCTTATTCTAAAGTGGAGATTAGTTGCCAAAAGTATGTGTGTAAATGAATCTGTAACACTGCAAATCCCAGCTGTGAGTGTAAACTTGTGGAGGGTCAACGAAAAATCCAAGTAAAAGCTGGCATAATGGTTTGTCCAGCTAAAAAATGCATTGTAAAAAAGAAGAAGAGATGTTCACTTAACTGTCAGTGGTTTTAACGTTGGGGTTGTTCAGTGTATTCACTCATGTTGAGTTAGGGGACAGCAAACTGCTACAGCTCCAAACAACAAAGTAAGACACAACATGTTTGCAATTGTTATCAGCACTCTTAATTAACAAGTTGAGTGAACAAAGAGAGACGCATTTGTGATCAAAGAAGCAACCCAAAGTCACCCATCAAGCATTTATCATTGGTTTCACCACCACCTAAACTCACGTTATATTTTGTCAACAAAACCAACTTTAAGACAGAACAGGTTCCACATCTCCATTTTTCTGCCATTGATCTTCCTGAGTTCATGTCAGCAATTGGGTATCCTAAACAATCATCATGTGATTTGGATTGCATCCTAATTAGACTGTGGGTTGATGTACTAGCTCCTATCGTCACTTCTGGACTTGAGCATCTCAGTGCGTCTCTGTCAATTTGCTATGTACTACAGGGTCTAAGCTAGGTGTAATCAATCCATGTTTTGAAAAGCCCCATGTCCATGCTGGTCTTCTATTCCCTTACAGATCTATATTTCAGTTTCCTCCTTTATGTTTAAAAATCTGGAAAATCTCAGAATTCAATTATTTTCCATACGCATATGAATACGAAGCGTTTCCGTCTTGATTTAAAGAAAACATACCAAAACTGCCTGAGACGAGACTGCAGAGTGTGTGCTCAAGTGATACTGGTATTGACTTCTGGATCTGTCAATCAAGTTCCACATAAGAACTTAATTTAAGAAGGACTTGAGGCAACTTAGGAATGAGTGGGGGAGCTTTGAGTTGTATTGTCCTTTGATACCAAGTGCATTTGTGGGTGTTGTCATACTAGTAATTGTTCATTCAATCCTTCCTCTTCACAGTAAAGCAGAGATACAAGGTCAATAAAGCTGGGAAGGGCTCGTCCGGGATTTGAACCCGGGACCTCTCGCACCCGAAGCGAGAATCATACCCCTAGACCAACGAGCCGAAATTTGCTGTGTTTGCCTTTGATGAGAGAGCGCGTGGACAGCTAACATGGCCACAGAATCCTGGGAATTTGTGATGGCTTTCTTTCTTCTTTGACTCATCCGCCAGGTTCCACCAACTCACCACCACCTAAACGCACGTCATATTTTATCAACAAGACCAACTTTAAGACAGAACAGGTTCCAAGAGCCGTCACAGCCATCACAAGAGCGCCCGCACCACAGAGTACAAAAAGATACCCTCTGTACGTTCGATCTTCGAATAGAGACATCCTAGAACTTTCACTTCAGCTCACTCATTGTCAGCGTGGCTTCCGTCTTTTTTATTTCAAAGTTCTCTAATCTCTTATTCTAAAGTGGAGATTAGTTGCCAAAAGTATGTGTGTAAATGAATCTGTAACACTGCAAATCCCAGCTGTGAGTGTAAACTTGTGGAGGGTCAACGAAAAATCCAAGTAAAAGCTGGCATAATGGTTTGTCCAGCTAAAAATTGCATTGTAAAAAAGAAGAAGAGTTGTTCACTTAACTGTCAGTGGTTTTAACGTTGGGGTTGTTCAGTGTATTCACTCATGTTGAGTTAGGGGACAGCAAACTGCTACAGCTCCAAACAACAAAGTAAGACACAACATGTTTGCAATTGTTATCAGCACTCTTAATTAACAAGTTGAGTGAACAAAGAGAGACGCATTTGTGATCAAAGAAGCAACCCAAAGTCACCCATCAAGCATTTATCATTGGTTTCACCACCACCTAAACTCACGTCATATTTTGTCAACAAGACCAACTTTAAGACAGAACAGGTTCCACATCTCCATTTTTCTGCCATTGATCTTCCTGAGTTCATGTCAGCAATTGGGTATCCTAAACAATCATCATGTGATTTGGATTGCATCCTAATTAGACTGTGGGTTGATGTACTAGCTCCTATCGTCACTTCTGCACTTGAGCATCTCAGTGCGTCTCTGTCAATTTGCTATGTACTACAGGGTCTAAGCTAGGTGTAATCAATCCATGTTTTGAAAAGCCCCATGTCCATGCTGGTCTTCTATTCCCTTACAGATCTATATTTCAGTTTCCTCCTTTATGTTTAAAAATCTGAGAATTCAATTATTTTCCATACGCATATGAATACGAAGCGTTTCCGTCTTGATTTAAAGAAAACATACCAAAACTGCCTGAGACGAGACTGCAGAGTGTGTGCTCAAGTGATACTGGTATTGACTTCTGGATCTGTCAATCAAGTTCCAAATAAGAACTTAATTTAAGAAGGACTTGAGGCAACTTAGGAATGAGTGGGGGAGCTTTGAGTTGTATTGTCCTTTGATACCCAGTGCATTTGTGGGTGTTGTCATACTAGTAATTGTTCATTCAATCCTTCCTCTTCACAGTAAAGCAGAGACACAAGGTCAGTAAAGCTGGGAAGGGCTCGTCCGGGATTTGAACCCGGGACCTCTCGCACCCGAAGCGAGAATCATACCCCTAGACCAACGAGCCGAAATTTGCTGTGTTTGCCTTTGATGAGAGAGCGCGTGGACAGCTAAAACGGCCACAGAATCCTGGGAATTTGTGATGGCTTTCTTTCTTCTTTGACTCATCCGCCAGGTTCCACCAACTCACCACCACCTAAACGCACGTCATATTTTATCAACAAGACCAACTTTAAGACAGAACAGGTTCCAAGAGCCGTCACAGCCATCACAAGAGCGCCCGCACCACAGAGTACAAAAAGATACCCTCTGTACGTTCGATCTTCGAATAGAGACATCCTAGAACTTTCACTTCAGCTCACTCATTGTCAGCGTGGCTTCCGTCTTTTTTATTTCAAAGTTCTCTAATATCTTATTCTAAAGTGGAGATTAGTTGCCAAAAGTATGTGTGTAAATGAATCTGTAACACTGCAAATCCCAGCTGTGAGTGTAAACTTGTGGAGGGTCAACGAAAAATCCAAGTAAAAGCTGGCATAATGGTTTGTCCAGCTAAAAATTGCATTGTAAAAAAGAAGAAGAGTTGTTCACTTAACTGTCAGTGGTTTTAACGTTGGGGTTGTTCAGTGTATTCACTCATGTTGAGTTAGGGGACAGCAAACTGCTACAGCTCCAAACAACAAAGTAAGACACAACATGTTTGCAATTGTTATCAGCACTCTTAATTAACAAGTTGAGTGAACAAAGAGAGACGCATTTGTGATCAAAGAAGCAACCCAAAGTCACCCATCAAGCATTTATCATTGGTTTCACCACCACCTAAACTCACGTCATATTTTGTCAACAAGACCAACTTTAAGACAGAACAGGTTCCACATCTCCATTTTTCTGCCATTGATCTTCCTGAGTTCATGTCAGCAATTGGGTATCCTAAACAATCATCATGTGATTTGGATTGCATCCTAATTAGACTGTGGGTTGATGTACTAGCTCCTATCGTCACTTCTGCACTTGAGCATCTCAGTGCGTCTCTGTCAATTTGCTATGTACTACAGGGTCTAAGCTAGGTGTAATCAATCCATGTTTTGAAAAGCCCCATGTCCATGCTGGTCTTCTATTCCCTTACAGATCTATATTTCAGTTTCCTCCTTTATGTTTAAAAATCTGAGAATTCAATTATTTTCCATACGCATATGAATACGAAGCGTTTCCGTCTTGATTTAAAGAAAACATACCAAAACTGCCTGAGACGAGACTGCAGAGTGTGTGCTCAAGTGATACTGGTATTGACTTCTGGATCTGTCAATCAAGTTCCAAATAAGAACTTAATTTAAGAAGGACTTGAGGCAACTTAGGAATGAGTGGGGGAGCTTTGAGTTGTATTGTCCTTTGATACCCAGTGCATTTGTGGGTGTTGTCATACTAGTAATTGTTCATTCAATCCTTCCTCTTCACAGTAAAGCAGAGACACAAGGTCAGTAAAGCTGGGAAGGGCTCGTCCGGGATTTGAACCCGGGACCTCTCGCACCCGAAGCGAGAATCATACCCCTAGACCAACGAGCCGAAATTTGCTGTGTTTGCCTTTGATGAGAGAGCGCGTGGACAGCTAACATGGCCACAGAATCCTGGGAATTTGTGATGGCTTTCTTTCTTCTTTGACTCATCCGCCAGGTTCCACCAACTCACCACCACCTAAACGCACGTCATATTTTATCAACAAGACCAACTTTAAGACAGAACAGGTTCCAAGAGCCGTCACAGCCATCACAAGAGCGCCCGCACCACAGAGTACAAAAAGATACCCTCTGTACGTTCGATCTTCGAATAGAGACATCCTAGAACTTTCACTTCAGCTCACTCATTGTCAGCGTGGCTTCCGTCTTTTTTATTTCAAAGTTCTCTAATATCTTATTCTAAAGTGGAGATTAGTTGCCAAAAGTATGTGTGTAAATGAATCTGTAACACTGCAAATCCCAGCTGTGAGTGTAAACTTGTGGAGGGTCAACGAAAAATCCAAGTAAAAGCTGGCATAATGGTTTGTCCAGCTAAAAATTGCATTGTAAAAAAGAAGAAGAGTTGTTCACTTAACTGTCAGTGGTTTTAACGTTGGGGTTGTTCAGTGTATTCACTCATGTTGAGTTAGGGGACAGCAAACTGCTACAGCTCCAAACAACAAAGTAAGACACAACATGTTTGCAATTGTTATCAGCACTCTTAATTAACAAGTTGAGTGAACAAAGAGAGACGCATTTGTGATCAAAGAAGCAACCCAAAGTCACCCATCAAGCATTTATCATTGGTTTCACCACCACCTAAACTCACGTCATATTTTGTCAACAAGACCGACTTTAAGACAGAACAGGTTCCACATCTCCATTTTTCTGCCATTGATCTTCCTGAGTTCATGTCAGCAATTGGGTATCCTAAACAATCATCATGTGATTTGGATTGCATCCTAATTAGACTGTGGGTTGATGTACTAGCTCCTATCGTCACTTCTGCACTTGAGCATCTCAGTGCGTCTCTGTCAATTTGCTATGTACTACAGGGTCTAAGCTAGGTGTAATCAATCCATCTTTTGAAAAGCCCCATGTCCATGCTGGTCTTCTATTCCCTTACAGATCTATATTTCAGTTTCCTCCTTTATGTTTAAAAATCTGAGAATTCAATTATTTTCCATACGCATATGAATACGAAGCGTTTCCGTCTTGATTTAAAGAAAACATACCAAAACTGCCTGAGACGAGACTGCAGAGTGTGTGCTCAAGTGATACTGGTATTGACTTCTGGATCTGTCAATCAAGTTCCAAATAAGAACTTAATTTAAGAAGGACTTGAGGCAACTTAGGAATGAGTGGGGGAGCTTTGAGTTGTATTGTCCTTTGATACCCAGTGCATTTGTGGGTGTTGTCATACTAGTAATTGTTCATTCAATCCTTCCTCTTCACAGTAAAGCAGAGACACAAGGTCAGTAAAGCTGGGAAAGGCTCGTCCGGGATTTGAACCCGGGACCTCTCGCACCCGAAGCGAGAATCATACCCCTAGACCAACGAGCCGAAATTTGCTGTGTTTGCCTTTGATGAGAGAGCGCGTGGACAGCTAACATGGCCACAGAATCCTGGGAATTTGTGATGGCTTTCTTTCTTCTTTGACTCATCCGCCAGGTTCCACCAACTCACCACCACCTAAACTCACGTCATATTTTATCAACAAGACCAACTTTAAGACAGAACAGGTTCCAAGAGCCGTCACAGCCATCACAAGAGCGCCCGCACCACAGAGTACAAAAAGATACCCTCTGTACGTTCGATCTTCGAATAGAGACATCCTAGAACTTTCAGTTCAGCTCACTCATTGTCAGCGTGGCTTCCGTCTTTTTTATTTCAAAGTTCTCTAATCTCTTATTCTAAAGTGAAGATTAGTTGCCAAAAGTATGTGTGTAAATGAATCTGTAACACTGCAAATCCCAGCTGTGAGTGTAAACTTGTGGAGGGTCAACGAAAAATCCAAGTAAAAGCTGGCATAATGGTTTGTCCAGCTAAAAAACGCATTGTAAAAAAGAAGAAGAGATGTTCACTTAACTGTCAGTGGTTTTAACCTGGGGGTTGTTCAGTGTATTCACTCATGTTGAGTTAGGGGACAGCAAACTGCTACAGCTCCAAAAAACAAAGTAAGACACAACATGTTTGCAATTGTTATCAGCACTCTTAATTAACAAGTTGTCAACAAGACCAACTTTAAGACAGAACAGGTTCCACATCTCCATTTTTCTGCCATTGATCTTTCTGAGTTCATGTCAGCAATTGGGTATCCTAAACAATCATCATGTGATTTGGATTGCATCCTAATTAGACTGTGGGTTGATGTACTAGCTCCTATCGTCACTTCTGCACTTGAGCATCTCAGTGCGTCTCTGTCAATTTGCTATGTACTACAGGGTCTAAGCTAGGTGTAATCAATCCATGTTTTGAAAAGCCCCATGTCCATGCTGGTCTTCTATTCCCTTACAGATCTATATTTCAGTTTCCTCCTTTATGTTTAAAAATCTGAGAATTCAATTATTTTCCATGCGCATATGAATACAAAGCGTTTCTGTCTTGATTTAAAGAAAACATACCAAAACTGCCTGAGACGAGACTGCAGAGTGTGTGCTCAAGTGATACTGGTATTGACTTCTGGATCTGTCAATCAAGTTCCAAATAAGAACTTAATTTAAGAAGGACTTGAGGCAACTTAGGAATGAGTGGGGGAGCTTTGAGTTGTATTGTCCTTTGATACCCAGTGCATTTGTGGGTGTTGTCATACTAGTAATTGTTCATTCAATCCTTCCTCTTCACAGTAAAGCAGAGACACAAGGTCAGTAAAGCTGGGAAGGGCTCGTCCGGGATTTGAACCCGGGACCTCTCGCACCCGAAGCGAGAATCATACCCCTAGACCAACGAGCCGAAATTTGCTGTGTTTGCCTTTGATGAGAGAGCGCGTGGACAGCTAACATGGCCACAGAATCCTGGGAATTTGTGATGGCTTTCTTTCTTCTTTGACTCATCCGCCAGGTTCCACCAACTCACCACCACCTAAACTCACGTCATATTTTATCAACAAGACCAACTTTAAGACAGAACAGGTTCCAAGAGCCGTCACAGCCATCACAAGAGCGCCCGCACCACAGAGTACAAAAAGATACCCTCTGTACGTTCGATCTTCGAATAGAGACATCCTAGAACTTTCACTTCAGCTCACTCATTGTCAGCGTGGCTTCCGTCTTTTTTATTTCAAAGTTCTCTAATCTCTTATTCTAAAGTGAAGATTAGTTGCCAAAAGTATGTGTGTAAATGAATCTGTAACACTGCAAATCCCAGCTGTGAGTGTAAACTTGTGGAGGGTCAACGAAAAATCCAAGTAAAAGCTGGCATAATGGTTTGTCCAGCTAAAAAACGCATTGTAAAAAAGAAGAAGAGATGTTCACTTAACTGTCAGTGGTTTTAACCTGGGGGTTGTTCAGTGTATTCACTCATGTTGAGTTAGGGGACAGCAAACTGCTACAGCTCCAAAAAACAAAGTAAGACACAACATGTTTGCAATTGTTATCAGCACTCTTAATTAACAAGTTGTCAACAAGACCAACTTTAAGACAGAACAGGTTCCACATCTCCATTTTTCTGCCATTGATCTTTCTGAGTTCATGTCAGCAATTGGGTATCCTAAACAATCATCATGTGATTTGGATTGCATCCTAATTAGACTGTGGGTTGATGTACTAGCTCCTATCGTCACTTCTGCACTTGAGCATCTCAGTGCGTCTCTGTCAATTTGCTATGTACTACAGGGTCTAAGCTAGGTGTAATCAATCCATGTTTTGAAAAGCCCCATGTCCATGCTGGTCTTCTATTCCCTTACAGATCTATATTTCAGTTTCCTCCTTTATGTTTAAAAATCTGAGAATTCAATTATTTTCCATGCGCATATGAATACAAAGCGTTTCTGTCTTGATTTAAAGAAAACATACCAAAACTGCCTGAGACGAGACTGCAGAGTGTGTGCTCAAGTGATACTGGTATTGACTTCTGGATCTGTCAATCAAGTTCCAAATAAGAACTTAATTTAAGAAGGACTTGAGGCAACTTAGGAATGAGTGGGGGAGCTTTGAGTTGTATTGTCCTTTGATACCCAGTGCATTTGTGGGTGTTGTCATACTAGTAATTGTTCATTCAATCCTTCCTCTTCACAGTAAAGCAGAGACACAAGGTCAGTAAAGCTGGGAAGGGCTCGTCCGGGATTTGAACCCGGGACCTCTCGCACCCGAAGCGAGAATCATACCCCTAGACCAACGAGCCGAAATTTGCTGTGTTTGCCTTTGATGAGAGAGCGCGTGGAAAGCTAACATGGCCACAGAATCCTGGGAATTTGTGATGGCTTTCTTTCTTCTTTGACTCATCCGCCAGGTTCCACCAACTCACCACCACCTAAACTCACGTCATATTTTATCAACAAGACCAACTTTAAGACAGAACAGGTTCCAAGAGCCGTCACAGCCATCACAAGAGCGCCCGCACCACAGAGTACAAAAAGATACCCTCTGTACGTTCGATCTTCGAATAGAGACATCCTAGAACTTTCACTTCAGCTCACTCATTGTCAGCGTGGCTTCCGTCTTTTTTATTTCAAAGTTCTCTAATCTCTTATTCTAAAGTGAAGATTAGTTGCCAAAAGTATGTGTGTAAATGAATCTGTAACACTGCAAATCCCAGCTGTGAGTGTAAACTTGTGGAGGGTCAACGAAAAATCCAAGTAAAAGCTGGCATAATGGTTTGTCCAGCTAAAAAACGCATTGTAAAAAAGAAGAAGAGATGTTCACTTAACTGTCAGTGGTTTTAACCTGGGGGTTGTTCAGTGTATTCACTCATGTTGAGTTAGGGGACAGCAAACTGCTACAGCTCCAAAAAACAAAGTAAGACACAACATGTTTGCAATTGTTATCAGCACTCTTAATTAACAAGTTGTCAACAAGACCAACTTTAAGACAGAACAGGTTCCACATCTCCATTTTTCTGCCATTGATCTTTCTGAGTTCATGTCAGCAATTGGGTATCCTAAACAATCATCATGTGATTTGGATTGCATCCTAATTAGACTGTGGGTTGATGTACTAGCTCCTATCGTCACTTCTGCACTTGAGCATCTCAGTGCGTCTCTGTCAATTTGCTATGTACTACAGGGTCTAAGCTAGGTGTAATCAATCCATGTTTTGAAAAGCCCCATGTCCATGCTGGTCTTCTATTCCCTTACAGATCTATATTTCAGTTTCCTCCTTTATGTTTAAAAATCTGAGAATTCAATTATTTTCCATGCGCATATGAATACAAAGCGTTTCTGTCTTGATTTAAAGAAAACATACCAAAACTGCCTGAGACGAGACTGCAGAGTGTGTGCTCAAGTGATACTGGTATTGACTTCTGGATCTGTCAATCAAGTTCCAAATAAGAACTTAATTTAAGAAGGACTTGAGGCAACTTAGGAATGAGTGGGGGAGCTTTGAGTTGTATTGTCCTTTGATACCCAGTGCATTTGTGGGTGTTGTCATACTAGTAATTGTTCATTCAATCCTTCCTCTTCACAGTAAAGCAGAGACACAAGGTCAGTAAAGCTGGGAAGGGCTCGTCCGGGATTTGAACCCGGGACCTCTCGCACCCGAAGCGAGAATCATACCCCTAGACCAACGAGCCGAAATTTGCTGTGTTTGCCTTTGATGAGAGAGCGCGTGGACAGCTAACATGGCCACAGAATCCTGGGAATTTGTGATGGCTTTCTTTCTTCTTTGACTCATCCGCCAGGTTCCACCAACTCACCACCACCTAAACTCACGTCATATTTTATCAACAAGACCAACTTTAAGACAGAACATTTTCCAAGAGCCGTCACAGCCATCACAAGAGCGCCCGCACCACAGAGTACAAAAAGATACCCTCTGTACGTTCGATCTTCGAATAGAGACATCCTAGAACTTTCAGTTCAGCTCACTCATTGTCAGCGTGGCTTCCGTCTTTTTTATTTCAAAGTTCTCTAATCTCTTATTCTAAAGTGAAGATTAGTTGCCAAAAGTATGTGTGTAAATGAATCTGTAACACTGCAAATCCCAGCTGTGAGTGTAAACTTGTGGAGGGTCAACGAAAAATCCAAGTAAAAGCTGGCATAATGGTTTGTCCAGCTAAAAAACGCATTGTAAAAAAGAAGAAGAGATGTTCACTTAACTGTCAGTGGTTTTAACCTTGGGGTTGTTCAGTGTATTCACTCATGTTTAGTTAGGGGACAGCAAACTGCTACAGCTCCAAACAACAAAGTAAGACACAACATGTTTGCAATTGTTATCAGCACTCTTAATTAACAAGTTGTCAACAAGACCAACTTTAAGACAGAACAGGTTCCACATCTCCATTTTTCTGCCATTGATCTTTCTGAGTTCATGTCAGCAATTGGGTATCCTAAACAATCATCATGTGATTTGGATTGCATCCTAATTAGACTGTGGGTTGATGTACTAGCTCCTATCGTCACTTCTGCACTTGAGCATCTCAGTGCGTCTCTGTCAATTTGCTATGTACTACAGGGTCTAAGCTAGGTGTAATCAATCCATGTTTTGAAAAGCCCCATGTCCATGCTGGTCTTCTATTCCCTTACAGATCTATATTTCAGTTTCCTCCTTTATGTTTAAAAATCTGAGAATTCAATTATTTTCCATGCGCATATGAATACAAAGCGTTTCTGTCTTGATTTAAAGAAAACATACCAAAACTGCCTGAGACGAGACTGCAGAGTGTGTGCTCAAGTGATACTGGTATTGACTTCTGGATCTGTCAATCAAGTTCCAAATAAGAACTTAATTTAAGAAGGACTTGAGGCAACTTAGGAATGAGTGGGGGAGCTTTGAGTTGTATTGTCCTTTGATACCCAGTGCATTTGTGGGTGTTGTCATACTAGTAATTGTTCATTCAATCCTTCCTCTTCACAGTAAAGCAGAGACACAAGGTCAGTAAAGCTGGGAAGGGCTCGTCCGGGATTTGAACCCGGGACCTCTCGCACCCGAAGCGAGAATCATACCCCTAGACCAACGAGCCGAAATTTGCTGTGTTTGCCTTTGATGAGAGAGCGCGTGGACAGCTAACATGGCCACAGAATCCTGGGAATTTGTGATGGATTTCTTTCTTCTTTGACTCATCCGCCAGGTTCCACCAACTCACCACCACCTAAACTCACGTCATATTTTATCAACAAGACCAACTTTAAGACAGAACAGGTTCCAAGAGCCGTCACAGCCATCACAAGAGCGCCCGCACCACAGAGTACAAAAAGATACCCTCTGTACGTTCGATCTTCGAATAGAGACATCCTAGAACTTTCACTTCAGCTCACTCATTGTCAGCGTGGCTTCCGTCTTTTTTATTTCAAAGTTCTCTAATCTCTTATTCTAAAGTGGAGATTAGTTGCCAAAAGTATGTGTGTAAATGAATCTGTAACACTGCAAATCCCAGCTGTGAGTGTAAACTTGTGGAGGGTCAACGAAAAATCCAAGTAAAAGCTGGCATAACGGTTTGTCCAGCTAAAAATTGCATTGTAAAAAAGAAGAAGAGTTGTTCACTTAACTGTCAGTGGTTTTAACGTTGGGGTTGTTCAGTGTATTCACTCATGTTGAGTTAGGGGACAGCAAACTGCTACAGCTCCAAACAACAAAGTAAGACACGACATGTTTGCAATTGTTATCAGCACTCTTAATTAACAAGTTGAGTGAACAAAGAGAGACGCATTTGTGATCAAAGAAGCAACCCAAAGTCACCCATCAAGCATTTATCATAGGTTTCACCACCACCTAAACTCACGTCATATTTTGTCAACAAGACCAACTTTAAGACAGAACAGGTTCCACATCTCCATTTTTCTGCCATTGATCTTCCTGAGTTCATGTCAGCAATTGGGTATCCTAAACAATCATCATGTGATTTGGATTGCATCCTAATTAGACTGTGGGTTGATGTACTAGCTCCTATCGTCACTTCTGCACTTGAGCATCTCAGTGCGTCTCTGTCAATTTGCTATGTACTACAGGGTCTAAGCTAGGTGTAATCAATCCATGTTTTGAAAAGCCCCATGTCCATGCTGGTCTTCTATTCCCTTACAGATCTATATTTCAGTTTCCTCCTTTATGTTTAAAAATCTGAGAATTCAATTATTTTCCATGCGCTTATGAATACAAAGCGTTTCTGTCTTGATTTAAAGAAAACATACCAAAACTGCCTGAGACGAGACTGCAGAGTGTGTGCTCAAGTGATACTGGTATTGACTTCTGGATATGTCAATCAAGTTCCACATAAGAACTTAATTTAAGAAGGACTTGAGGCAACTTAGGAATGAGTGGGGGAGCTTTGAGTTGTATTGTCCTTTGATACCAAGTGCATTTGTGGGTGTTGTCATACTAGTAATTGTTCATTCAATCCTTCTTCTTCACAGTAAAGCAGAGATACAAGGTCAATAAAGCTGGGAAGGGCTCGTCCGGGATTTGAACCCGGGACCTCTCGCACCCTAAGCGAGAATCATACCCCTAGACCAACGAGCCGAAATTTGCTGTGTTTGCCTTTGATGAGAGAGCGCGTGGACAGCTAAAACGGCCACAGAATCCTGGGAATTTGTGATGGCTTTCTTTCTTCTTTGACTCATCCGCCAGGTTCCACCAACTCACCACCACCTAAACTCAGGTCATATTTTATCAACAAGACCAACTTTAAGACAGAACAGGTTCCAAGAGCCGTCACAGCCATCACAAGAGCGCCCGCACCACAGAGTACAAAAAGATACCCTCTGTACGTTCGATCTTCGAATAGAGACATCCTAGAACTTTCACTTCAGCTCACTCATTGTCAGCGTGGCTTCCGTCTTTTTTATTTCAAAGTTCTCTAATCTCTTATTCTAAAGTGGAGATTAGTTGCCAAAAGTATGTGTGTAAATGAATCTGTAACACTGCAAATCCCAGCTGTGAGTGTAAACTTGTGGAGGGTCAACGAAAAATCCAAGTAAAAGCTGGCATAACGGTTTGTCCAGCTAAAAATTGCATTGTAAAAAAGAAGAAGAGTTGTTCACTTAACTGTCAGTGGTTTTAATGTTGGGGTTGTTCAGTGTATTCACTCATGTTGAGTTAGGGGACAGCAAACTGCTACAGCTCCAAACAACAAAGTAAGACACAACATGTTTGCAATTGTTATCAGCACTCTTAATTAACAAGTTGAGTGAACAAAGAGAGACGCATTTGTGATCAAAGAAGCAACCCAAAGTCACCCATCAAGCATTTATCATAGGTTTCACCACCACCTAAACTCACGTCATATTTTGTCAACAAGACCAACTTTAAGACAGAACAGGTTCCACATCTCCATTTTTCTGCCATTGATCTTCCTGAGTTCATGTCAGCAATTGGGTATCCTAAACAATCATCATGTGATTTGGATTGCATCCTAATTAGACTGTGGGTTGATGTACTAGCTCCTATCGTCACTTCTGCACTTGAGCATCTCAGTGCGTCTCTGTCAATTTGCTATGTACTACAGGGTCTAAGCTAGGTGTAATCAATCCATGTTTTGAAAAGCCCCATGTCCATGCTGGTCTTCTATTCCCTTACAGATCTATATTTCAGTTTCCTCCTTTATGTTTAAAAATCTGAGAATTCAATTATTTTCCATGCGCTTATGAATACAAAGCGTTTCTGTCTTGATTTAAAGAAAACATACCAAAACTGCCTGAGACGAGACTGCAGAGTGTGTGCTCAAGTGATACTGGTATTGACTTCTGGATATGTCAATCAAGTTCCACATAAGAACTTAATTTAAGAAGGACTTGAGGCAACTTAGGAATGAGTGGGGGAGCTTTGAGTTGTATTGTCCTTTGATACCAAGTGCATTTGTGGGTGTTGTCATACTAGTAATTGTTCATTCAATCCTTCTTCTTCACAGTAAAGCAGAGATACAAGGTCAATAAAGCTGGGAAGGGCTCGTCCGGGACTTGAACCCGGGACCTCTCGCACCCGAAGCGAGAATCATACCCCTAGACCAACGAGCCGAAATTTGCTGTGTTTGCCTTTGATGAGAGAGCGCGTGGACAGCTAACATGGCCACAGAATCCTGGGAATTTGTGATGGCTTTCTTTCTTCTTTGACTCATCCGCCAGGTTCCACCAACTCACCACCACCTAAACTCACGTCATATTTTATCAACAAGACCAACTTTAAGACAGAACATTTTCCAAGAGCCGTCACAGCCATCACAAGAGCGCCCGCACCACAGAGTACAAAAAGATACCCTCTGTACGTTCGATCTTCGAATAGAGACATCCTAGAACTTTCAGTTCAGCTCACTCATTGTCAGCGTGGCTTCCGTCTTTTTTATTTCAAAGTTCTCTAATCTCTTATTCTAAAGTGAAGATTAGTTGCCAAAAGTATGTGTGTAAATGAATCTGTAACACTGCAAATCCCAGCTGTGAGTGTAAACTTGTGGAGGGTCAACGAAAAATCCAAGTAAAAGCTGGCATAATGGTTTGTCCAGCTAAAAAACGCATTGTAAAAAAGAAGAAGAGATGTTCACTTAACTGTCAGTGGTTTTAACCTTGGGGTTGTTCAGTGTATTCACTCATGTTTAGTTAGGGGACAGCAAACTGCTACAGCTCCAAACAACCAAGTAAGACACAACATGTTTGCAATTGTTATCAGCACTCTTAATTAACAAGTTGTCAACAAGACCAACTTTAAGACAGAACAGGTTCCACATCTCCATTTTTCTGCCATTGATCTTTCTGAGTTCATGTCAGCAATTGGGTATCCTAAACAATCATCATGTGATTTGGATTGCATCCTAATTAGACTGTGGGTTGATGTACTAGCTCCTATCGTCACTTCTGCACTTGAGCATCTCAGTGCGTCTCTGTCAATTTGCTATGTACTACAGGGTCTAAGCTAGGTGTAATCAATCCATGTTTTGAAAAGCCCCATGTCCATGCTGGTCTTCTATTCCCTTACAGATCTATATTTCAGTTTCCTCCTTTATGTTTAAAAATCTGAGAATTCAATTATTTTCCATGCGCATATGAATACAAAGCGTTTCTGTCTTGATTTAAAGAAAACATACCAAAACTGCCTGAGACGAGACTGCAGAGTGTGTGCTCAAGTGATACTGGTATTGACTTCTGGATCTGTCAATCAAGTTCCAAATAAGAACTTAATTTAAGAAGGACTTGAGGCAACTTAGGAATGAGTGGGGGAGCTTTGAGTTGTATTGTCCTTTGATACCCAGTGCATTTGTGGGTGTTGTCATACTAGTAATTGTTCATTCAATCCTTCCTCTTCACAGTAAAGCAGAGACACAAGGTCAGTAAAGCTGGGAAGGGCTCGTCCGGGATTTGAACCCGGGACCTCTCGCACCCGAAGCGAGAATCATACCCCTAGACCAACGAGCCGAAATTTGCTGTGTTTGCCTTTGATGAGAGAGCGCGTGGACAGCTAACATGGCCACAGAATCCTGGGAATTTGTGATGGATTTCTTTCTTCTTTGACTCATCCGCCAGGTTCCACCAACTCACCACCACCTAAACTCACGTCATATTTTATCAACAAGACCAACTTTAAGACAGAACAGGTTCCAAGAGCCGTCACAGCCATCACAAGAGCGCCCGCACCACAGAGTACAAAAAGATACCCTCTGTACGTTCGATCTTCGAATAGAGACATCCTAGAACTTTCACTTCAGCTCACTCATTGTCAGCGTGGCTTCCGTCTTTTTTATTTCAAAGTTCTCTAATCTCTTATTCTAAAGTGGAGATTAGTTGCCAAAAGTATGTGTGTAAATGAATCTGTAACACTGCAAATCCCAGCTGTGAGTGTAAACTTGTGGAGGGTCAACGAAAAATCCAAGTAAAAGCTGGCATAACGGTTTGTCCAGCTAAAAATTGCATTGTAAAAAAGAAGAAGAGTTGTTCACTTAACTGTCAGTGGTTTTAACGTTGGGGTTGTTCAGTGTATTCACTCATGTTGAGTTAGGGGACAGCAAACTGCTACAGCTCCAAACAACAAAGTAAGACACGACATGTTTGCAATTGTTATCAGCACTCTTAATTAACAAGTTGAGTGAACAAAGAGAGACGCATTTGTGATCAAAGAAGCAACCCAAAGTCACCCATCAAGCATTTATCATAGGTTTCACCACCACCTAAACTCACGTCATATTTTGTCAACAAGACCAACTTTAAGACAGAACAGGTTCCACATCTCCATTTTTCTGCCATTGATCTTCCTGAGTTCATGTCAGCAATTGGGTATCCTAAACAATCATCATGTGATTTGGATTGCATCCTAATTAGACTGTGGGTTGATGTACTAGCTCCTATCGTCACTTCTGCACTTGAGCATCTCAGTGCGTCTCTGTCAATTTGCTATGTACTACAGGGTCTAAGCTAGGTGTAATCAATCCATGTTTTGAAAAGCCCCATGTCCATGCTGGTCTTCTATTCCCTTACAGATCTATATTTCAGTTTCCTCCTTTATGTTTAAAAATCTGAGAATTCAATTATTTTCCATGCGCTTATGAATACAAAGCGTTTCTGTCTTGATTTAAAGAAAACATACCAAAACTGCCTGAGACGAGACTGCAGAGTGTGTGCTCAAGTGATACTGGTATTGACTTCTGGATATGTCAATCAAGTTCCACATAAGAACTTAATTTAAGAAGGACTTGAGGCAACTTAGGAATGAGTGGGGGAGCTTTGAGTTGTATTGTCCTTTGATACCAAGTGCATTTGTGGGTGTTGTCATACTAGTAATTGTTCATTCAATCCTTCTTCTTCACAGTAAAGCAGAGATACAAGGTCAATAAAGCTGGGAAGGGCTCGTCCGGGATTTGAACCCGGGACCTCTCGCACCCTAAGCGAGAATCATACCCCTAGACCAACGAGCCGAAATTTGCTGTGTTTGCCTTTGATGAGAGAGCGCGTGGACAGCTAAAACGGCCACAGAATCCTGGGAATTTGTGATGGCTTTCTTTCTTCTTTGACTCATCCGCCAGGTTCCACCAACTCACCACCACCTAAACTCAGGTCATATTTTATCAACAAGACCAACTTTAAGACAGAACAGGTTCCAAGAGCCGTCACAGCCATCACAAGAGCGCCCGCACCACAGAGTACAAAAAGATACCCTCTGTACGTTCGATCTTCGAATAGAGACATCCTAGAACTTTCACTTCAGCTCACTCATTGTCAGCGTGGCTTCCGTCTTTTTTATTTCAAAGTTCTCTAATCTCTTATTCTAAAGTGGAGATTAGTTGCCAAAAGTATGTGTGTAAATGAATCTGTAACACTGCAAATCCCAGCTGTGAGTGTAAACTTGTGGAGGGTCAACGAAAAATCCAAGTAAAAGCTGGCATAACGGTTTGTCCAGCTAAAAATTGCATTGTAAAAAAGAAGAAGAGTTGTTCACTTAACTGTCAGTGGTTTTAATGTTGGGGTTGTTCAGTGTATTCACTCATGTTGAGTTAGGGGACAGCAAACTGCTACAGCTCCAAACAACAAAGTAAGACACAACATGTTTGCAATTGTTATCAGCACTCTTAATTAACAAGTTGAGTGAACAAAGAGAGACGCATTTGTGATCAAAGAAGCAACCCAAAGTCACCCATCAAGCATTTATCATAGGTTTCACCACCACCTAAACTCACGTCATATTTTGTCAACAAGACCAACTTTAAGACAGAACAGGTTCCACATCTCCATTTTTCTGCCATTGATCTTCCTGAGTTCATGTCAGCAATTGGGTATCCTAAACAATCATCATGTGATTTGGATTGCATCCTAATTAGACTGTGGGTTGATGTACTAGCTCCTATCGTCACTTCTGCACTTGAGCATCTCAGTGCGTCTCTGTCAATTTGCTATGTACTACAGGGTCTAAGCTAGGTGTAATCAATCCATGTTTTGAAAAGCCCCATGTCCATGCTGGTCTTCTATTCCCTTACAGATCTATATTTCAGTTTCCTCCTTTATGTTTAAAAATCTGAGAATTCAATTATTTTCCATGCGCTTATGAATACAAAGCGTTTCTGTCTTGATTTAAAGAAAACATACCAAAACTGCCTGAGACGAGACTGCAGAGTGTGTGCTCAAGTGATACTGGTATTGACTTCTGGATATGTCAATCAAGTTCCACATAAGAACTTAATTTAAGAAGGACTTGAGGCAACTTAGGAATGAGTGGGGGAGCTTTGAGTTGTATTGTCCTTTGATACCAAGTGCATTTGTGGGTGTTGTCATACTAGTAATTGTTCATTCAATCCTTCTTCTTCACAGTAAAGCAGAGATACAAGGTCAATAAAGCTGGGAAGGGCTCGTCCGGGATTTGAACCCGGGACCTCTCGCACCCTAAGCGAGAATCATACCCCTAGACCAACGAGCCGAAATTTGCTGTGTTTGCCTTTGATGAGAGAGCGCGTGGACAGCTAAAACGGCCACAGAATCCTGGGAATTTGTGATGGATTTCTTTCTTCTTTGACTCATCCGCCAGGTTCCACCAACTCACCACCACCTAAACTCAGGTCATATTTTATCAACAAGACCAACTTTAAGACAGAACAGGTTCCAAGAGCCGTCACAGCCATCACAAGAGCGCCCGCACCACAGAGTACAAAAAGATACCCTCTGTACGTTCGATCTTCGAATAGAGACATCCTAGAACTTTCACTTCAGCTCACTCATTGTCAGCGTGGCTTCCGTCTTTTTTATTTCAAAGTTCTCTAATCTCTTATTCTAAAGTGGAGATTAGTTGCCAAAAGTATGTGTGTAAATGAATCTGTAACACTGCAAATCCCAGCTGTGAGTGTAAACTTGTGGAGGGTCAACGAAAAATCCAAGTAAAAGCTGGCATAACGGTTTGTCCAGCTAAAAATTGCATTGTAAAAAAGAAGAAGAGTTGTTCACTTAACTGTCAGTGGTTTTAATGTTGGGGTTGTTCAGTGTATTCACTCATGTTGAGTTAGGGGACAGCAAACTGCTACAGCTCCAAACAACAAAGTAAGACACAACATGTTTGCAATTGTTATCAGCACTCTTAATTAACAAGTTGAGTGAACAAAGAGAGACGCATTTGTGATCAAAGAAGCAACCCAAAGTCACCCATCAAGCATTTATCATAGGTTTCACCACCACCTAAACTCACGTCATATTTTGTCAACAAGACCAACTTTAAGACAGAACAGGTTCCACATCTCCATTTTTCTGCCATTGATCTTCCTGAGTTCATGTCAGCAATTGGGTATCCTAAACAATCATCATGTGATTTGGATTGCATCCTAATTAGACTGTGGGTTGATGTACTAGCTCCTATCGTCACTTCTGCACTTGAGCATCTCAGTGCGTCTCTGTCAATTTGCTATGTACTACAGGGTCTAAGCTAGGTGTAATCAATCCATGTTTTGAAAAGCCCCATGTCCATGCTGGTCTTCTATTCCCTTACAGATCTATATTTCAGTTTCCTCCTTTATGTTTAAAAATCTGAGAATTCAATTATTTTCCATGCGCTTATGAATACAAAGCGTTTCTGTCTTGATTTAAAGAAAACATACCAAAACTGCCTGAGACGAGACTGCAGAGTGTGTGCTCAAGTGATACTGGTATTGACTTCTGGATATGTCAATCAAGTTCCACATAAGAACTTAATTTAAGAAGGACTTGAGGCAACTTAGGAATGAGTGGGGGAGCTTTGAGTTGTATTGTCCTTTGATACCAAGTGCATTTGTGGGTGTTGTCATACTAGTAATTGTTCATTCAATCCTTCTTCTTCACAGTAAAGCAGAGATACAAGGTCAATAAAGCTGGGAAGGGCTCGTCCGGGATTTGAACCCGGGACCTCTCGCACCCTAAGCGAGAATCATACCCCTAGACCAACGAGCCGAAATTTGCTGTGTTTGCCTTTGATGAGAGAGCGCGTGGACAGCTAAAACGGCCACAGAATCCTGGGAATTTGTGATGGATTTCTTTCTTCTTTGACTCATCCGCCAGGTTCCACCAACTCACCACCACCTAAACTCAGGTCATATTTTATCAACAAGACCAACTTTAAGACAGAACAGGTTCCAAGAGCCGTCACAGCCATCACAAGAGCGCCCGCACCACAGAGTACAAAAAGATACCCTCTGTACGTTCGATCTTCGAATAGAGACATCCTAGAACTTTCACTTCAGCTCACTCATTGTCAGCGTGGCTTCCGTCTTTTTTATTTCAAAGTTCTCTAATCTCTTATTCTAAAGTGGAGATTAGTTGCCAAAAGTATGTGTGTAAATGAATCTGTAACACTGCAAATCCCAGCTGTGAGTGTAAACTTGTGGAGGGTCAACGAAAAATCCAAGTAAAAGCTGGCATAACGGTTTGTCCAGCTAAAAATTGCATTGTAAAAAAGAAGAAGAGTTGTTCACTTAACTGTCAGTGGTTTTAATGTTGGGGTTGTTCAGTGTATTCACTCATGTTGAGTTAGGGGACAGCAAACTGCTACAGCTCCAAACAACAAAGTAAGACACAACATGTTTGCAATTGTTATCAGCACTCTTAATTAACAAGTTGAGTGAACAAAGAGAGACGCATTTGTGATCAAAGAAGCAACCCAAAGTCACCCATCAAGCATTTATCATAGGTTTCACCACCACCTAAACTCACGTCATATTTTGTCAACAAGACCAACTTTAAGACAGAACAGGTTCCACATCTCCATTTTTCTGCCATTGATCTTCCTGAGTTCATGTCAGCAATTGGGTATCCTAAACAATCATCATGTGATTTGGATTGCATCCTAATTAGACTGTGGGTTGATGTACTAGCTCCTATCGTCACTTCTGCACTTGAGCATCTCAGTGCGTCTCTGTCAATTTGCTATGTACTACAGGGTCTAAGCTAGGTGTAATCAATCCATGTTTTGAAAAGCCCCATGTCCATGCTGGTCTTCTATTCCCTTACAGATCTATATTTCAGTTTCCTCCTTTATGTTTAAAAATCTGAGAATTCAATTATTTTCCATGCGCTTATGAATACAAAGCGTTTCTGTCTTGATTTAAAGAAAACATACCAAAACTGCCTGAGACGAGACTGCAGAGTGTGTGCTCAAGTGATACTGGTATTGACTTCTGGATATGTCAATCAAGTTCCACATAAGAACTTAATTTAAGAAGGACTTGAGGCAACTTAGGAATGAGTGGGGGAGCTTTGAGTTGTATTGTCCTTTGATACCAAGTGCATTTGTGGGTGTTGTCATACTAGTAATTGTTCATTCAATCCTTCTTCTTCACAGTAAAGCAGAGATACAAGGTCAATAAAGCTGGGAAGGGCTCGTCCGGGATTTGAACCCGGGACCTCTCGCACCCTAAGCGAGAATCATACCCCTAGACCAACGAGCCGAAATTTGCTGTGTTTGCCTTTGATGAGAGAGCGCGTGGACAGCTAAAACGGCCACAGAATCCTGGGAATTTGTGATGGATTTCTTTCTTCTTTGACTCATCCGCCAGGTTCCACCAACTCACCACCACCTAAACTCAGGTCATATTTTATCAACAAGACCAACTTTAAGACAGAACAGGTTCCAAGAGCCGTCACAGCCATCACAAGAGCGCCCGCACCACAGAGTACAAAAAGATACCCTCTGTACGTTCGATCTTCGAATAGAGACATCCTAGAACTTTCACTTCAGCTCACTCATTGTCAGCGTGGCTTCCGTCTTTTTTATTTCAAAGTTCTCTAATCTCTTATTCTAAAGTGGAGATTAGTTGCCAAAAGTATGTGTGTAAATGAATCTGTAACACTGCAAATCCCAGCTGTGAGTGTAAACTTGTGGAGGGTCAACGAAAAATCCAAGTAAAAGCTGGCATAACGGTTTGTCCAGCTAAAAATTGCATTGTAAAAAAGAAGAAGAGTTGTTCACTTAACTGTCAGTGGTTTTAATGTTGGGGTTGTTCAGTGTATTCACTCATGTTGAGTTAGGGGACAGCAAACTGCTACAGCTCCAAACAACAAAGTAAGACACAACATGTTTGCAATTGTTATCAGCACTCTTAATTAACAAGTTGAGTGAACAAAGAGAGACGCATTTGTGATCAAAGAAGCAACCCAAAGTCACCCATCAAGCATTTATCATAGGTTTCACCACCACCTAAACTCACGTCATATTTTGTCAACAAGACCAACTTTAAGACAGAACAGGTTCCACATCTCCATTTTTCTGCCATTGATCTTCCTGAGTTCATGTCAGCAATTGGGTATCCTAAACAATCATCATGTGATTTGGATTGCATCCTAATTAGACTGTGGGTTGATGTACTAGCTCCTATCGTCACTTCTGCACTTGAGCATCTCAGTGCGTCTCTGTCAATTTGCTATGTACTACAGGGTCTAAGCTAGGTGTAATCAATCCATGTTTTGAAAAGCCCCATGTCCATGCTGGTCTTCTATTCCCTTACAGATCTATATTTCAGTTTCCTCCTTTATGTTTAAAAATCTGAGAATTCAATTATTTTCCATGCGCTTATGAATACAAAGCGTTTCTGTCTTGATTTAAAGAAAACATACCAAAACTGCCTGAGACGAGACTGCAGAGTGTGTGCTCAAGTGATACTGGTATTGACTTCTGGATATGTCAATCAAGTTCCACATAAGAACTTAATTTAAGAAGGACTTGAGGCAACTTAGGAATGAGTGGGGGAGCTTTGAGTTGTATTGTCCTTTGATACCAAGTGCATTTGTGGGTGTTGTCATACTAGTAATTGTTCATTCAATCCTTCTTCTTCACAGTAAAGCAGAGATACAAGGTCAATAAAGCTGGGAAGGGCTCGTCCGGGATTTGAACCCGGGACCTCTCGCACCCTAAGCGAGAATCATACCCCTAGACCAACGAGCCGAAATTTGCTGTGTTTGCCTTTGATGAGAGAGCGCGTGGACAGCTAAAACGGCCACAGAATCCTGGGAATTTGTGATGGATTTCTTTCTTCTTTGACTCATCCGCCAGGTTCCACCAACTCACCACCACCTAAACTCAGGTCATATTTTATCAACAAGACCAACTTTAAGACAGAACAGGTTCCAAGAGCCGTCACAGCCATCACAAGAGCGCCCGCACCACAGAGTACAAAAAGATACCCTCTGTACGTTCGATCTTCGAATAGAGACATCCTAGAACTTTCACTTCAGCTCACTCATTGTCAGCGTGGCTTCCGTCTTTTTTATTTCAAAGTTCTCTAATCTCTTATTCTAAAGTGGAGATTAGTTGCCAAAAGTATGTGTGTAAATGAATCTGTAACACTGCAAATCCCAGCTGTGAGTGTAAACTTGTGGAGGGTCAACGAAAAATCCAAGTAAAAGCTGGCATAACGGTTTGTCCAGCTAAAAATTGCATTGTAAAAAAGAAGAAGAGTTGTTCACTTAACTGTCAGTGGTTTTAATGTTGGGGTTGTTCAGTGTATTCACTCATGTTGAGTTAGGGGACAGCAAACTGCTACAGCTCCAAACAACAAAGTAAGACACAACATGTTTGCAATTGTTATCAGCACTCTTAATTAACAAGTTGAGTGAACAAAGAGAGACGCATTTGTGATCAAAGAAGCAACCCAAAGTCACCCATCAAGCATTTATCATAGGTTTCACCACCACCTAAACTCACGTCATATTTTGTCAACAAGACCAACTTTAAGACAGAACAGGTTCCACATCTCCATTTTTCTGCCATTGATCTTCCTGAGTTCATGTCAGCAATTGGGTATCCTAAACAATCATCATGTGATTTGGATTGCATCCTAATTAGACTGTGGGTTGATGTACTAGCTCCTATCGTCACTTCTGCACTTGAGCATCTCAGTGCGTCTCTGTCAATTTGCTATGTACTACAGGGTCTAAGCTAGGTGTAATCAATCCATGTTTTGAAAAGCCCCATGTCCATGCTGGTCTTCTATTCCCTTACAGATCTATATTTCAGTTTCCTCCTTTATGTTTAAAAATCTGAGAATTCAATTATTTTCCATGCGCTTATGAATACAAAGCGTTTCTGTCTTGATTTAAAGAAAACATACCAAAACTGCCTGAGACGAGACTGCAGAGTGTGTGCTCAAGTGATACTGGTATTGACTTCTGGATATGTCAATCAAGTTCCACATAAGAACTTAATTTAAGAAGGACTTGAGGCAACTTAGGAATGAGTGGGGGAGCTTTGAGTTGTATTGTCCTTTGATACCAAGTGCATTTGTGGGTGTTGTCATACTAGTAATTGTTCATTCAATCCTTCTTCTTCACAGTAAAGCAGAGATACAAGGTCAATAAAGCTGGGAAGGGCTCGTCCGGGATTTGAACCCGGGACCTCTCGCACCCTAAGCGAGAATCATACCCCTAGACCAACGAGCCGAAATTTGCTGTGTTTGCCTTTGATGAGAGAGCGCGTGGACAGCTAAAACGGCCACAGAATCCTGGGAATTTGTGATGGATTTCTTTCTTCTTTGACTCATCCGCCAGGTTCCACCAACTCACCACCACCTAAACTCAGGTCATATTTTATCAACAAGACCAACTTTAAGACAGAACAGGTTCCAAGAGCCGTCACAGCCATCACAAGAGCGCCCGCACCACAGAGTACAAAAAGATACCCTCTGTACGTTCGATCTTCGAATAGAGACATCCTAGAACTTTCACTTCAGCTCACTCATTGTCAGCGTGGCTTCCGTCTTTTTTATTTCAAAGTTCTCTAATCTCTTATTCTAAAGTGGAGATTAGTTGCCAAAAGTATGTGTGTAAATGAATCTGTAACACTGCAAATCCCAGCTGTGAGTGTAAACTTGTGGAGGGTCAACGAAAAATCCAAGTAAAAGCTGGCATAACGGTTTGTCCAGCTAAAAATTGCATTGTAAAAAAGAAGAAGAGTTGTTCACTTAACTGTCAGTGGTTTTAATGTTGGGGTTGTTCAGTGTATTCACTCATGTTGAGTTAGGGGACAGCAAACTGCTACAGCTCCAAACAACAAAGTAAGACACAACATGTTTGCAATTGTTATCAGCACTCTTAATTAACAAGTTGAGTGAACAAAGAGAGACGCATTTGTGATCAAAGAAGCAACCCAAAGTCACCCATCAAGCATTTATCATAGGTTTCACCACCACCTAAACTCACGTCATATTTTGTCAACAAGACCAACTTTAAGACAGAACAGGTTCCACATCTCCATTTTTCTGCCATTGATCTTCCTGAGTTCATGTCAGCAATTGGGTATCCTAAACAATCATCATGTGATTTGGATTGCATCCTAATTAGACTGTGGGTTGATGTACTAGCTCCTATCGTCACTTCTGCACTTGAGCATCTCAGTGCGTCTCTGTCAATTTGCTATGTACTACAGGGTCTAAGCTAGGTGTAATCAATCCATGTTTTGAAAAGCCCCATGTCCATGCTGGTCTTCTATTCCCTTACAGATCTATATTTCAGTTTCCTCCTTTATGTTTAAAAATCTGAGAATTCAATTATTTTCCATGCGCTTATGAATACAAAGCGTTTCTGTCTTGATTTAAAGAAAACATACCAAAACTGCCTGAGACGAGACTGCAGAGTGTGTGCTCAAGTGATACTGGTATTGACTTCTGGATATGTCAATCAAGTTCCACATAAGAACTTAATTTAAGAAGGACTTGAGGCAACTTAGGAATGAGTGGGGGAGCTTTGAGTTGTATTGTCCTTTGATACCAAGTGCATTTGTGGGTGTTGTCATACTAGTAATTGTTCATTCAATCCTTCTTCTTCACAGTAAAGCAGAGATACAAGGTCAATAAAGCTGGGAAGGGCTCGTCCGGGATTTGAACCCGGGACCTCTCGCACCCTAAGCGAGAATCATACCCCTAGACCAACGAGCCGAAATTTGCTGTGTTTGCCTTTGATGAGAGAGCGCGTGGACAGCTAAAACGGCCACAGAATCCTGGGAATTTGTGATGGATTTCTTTCTTCTTTGACTCATCCGCCAGGTTCCACCAACTCACCACCACCTAAACTCAGGTCATATTTTATCAACAAGACCAACTTTAAGACAGAACAGGTTCCAAGAGCCGTCACAGCCATCACAAGAGCGCCCGCACCACAGAGTACAAAAAGATACCCTCTGTACGTTCGATCTTCGAATAGAGACATCCTAGAACTTTCACTTCAGCTCACTCATTGTCAGCGTGGCTTCCGTCTTTTTTATTTCAAAGTTCTCTAATCTCTTATTCTAAAGTGGAGATTAGTTGCCAAAAGTATGTGTGTAAATGAATCTGTAACACTGCAAATCCCAGCTGTGAGTGTAAACTTGTGGAGGGTCAACGAAAAATCCAAGTAAAAGCTGGCATAACGGTTTGTCCAGCTAAAAATTGCATTGTAAAAAAGAAGAAGAGTTGTTCACTTAACTGTCAGTGGTTTTAATGTTGGGGTTGTTCAGTGTATTCACTCATGTTGAGTTAGGGGACAGCAAACTGCTACAGCTCCAAACAACAAAGTAAGACACAACATGTTTGCAATTGTTATCAGCACTCTTAATTAACAAGTTGAGTGAACAAAGAGAGACGCATTTGTGATCAAAGAAGCAACCCAAAGTCACCCATCAAGCATTTATCATAGGTTTCACCACCACCTAAACTCACGTCATATTTTGTCAACAAGACCAACTTTAAGACAGAACAGGTTCCACATCTCCATTTTTCTGCCATTGATCTTCCTGAGTTCATGTCAGCAATTGGGTATCCTAAACAATCATCATGTGATTTGGATTGCATCCTAATTAGACTGTGGGTTGATGTACTAGCTCCTATCGTCACTTCTGCACTTGAGCATCTCAGTGCGTCTCTGTCAATTTGCTATGTACTACAGGGTCTAAGCTAGGTGTAATCAATCCATGTTTTGAAAAGCCCCATGTCCATGCTGGTCTTCTATTCCCTTACAGATCTATATTTCAGTTTCCTCCTTTATGTTTAAAAATCTGAGAATTCAATTATTTTCCATGCGCTTATGAATACAAAGCGTTTCTGTCTTGATTTAAAGAAAACATACCAAAACTGCCTGAGACGAGACTGCAGAGTGTGTGCTCAAGTGATACTGGTATTGACTTCTGGATATGTCAATCAAGTTCCACATAAGAACTTAATTTAAGAAGGACTTGAGGCAACTTAGGAATGAGTGGGGGAGCTTTGAGTTGTATTGTCCTTTGATACCAAGTGCATTTGTGGGTGTTGTCATACTAGTAATTGTTCATTCAATCCTTCTTCTTCACAGTAAAGCAGAGATACAAGGTCAATAAAGCTGGGAAGGGCTCGTCCGGGATTTGAACCCGGGACCTCTCGCACCCTAAGCGAGAATCATACCCCTAGACCAACGAGCCGAAATTTGCTGTGTTTGCCTTTGATGAGAGAGCGCGTGGACAGCTAAAACGGCCACAGAATCCTGGGAATTTGTGATGGCTTTCTTTCTTCTTTGACTCATCCGCCAGGTTCCACCAACTCACCACCACCTAAACTCAGGTCATATTTTATCAACAAGACCAACTTTAAGACAGAACAGGTTCCAAGAGCCGTCACAGCCATCACAAGAGCGCCCGCACCACAGAGTACAAAAAGATACCCTCTGTACGTTCGATCTTCGAATAGAGACATCCTAGAACTTTCACTTCAGCTCACTCATTGTCAGCGTGGCTTCCGTCTTTTTTATTTCAAAGTTCTCTAATCTCTTATTCTAAAGTGGAGATTAGTTGCCAAAAGTATGTGTGTAAATGAATCTGTAACACTGCAAATCCCAGCTGTGAGTGTAAACTTGTGGAGGGTCAACGAAAAATCCAAGTAAAAGCTGGCATAACGGTTTGTCCAGCTAAAAATTGCATTGTAAAAAAGAAGAAGAGTTGTTCACTTAACTGTCAGTGGTTTTAATGTTGGGGTTGTTCAGTGTATTCACTCATGTTGAGTTAGGGGACAGCAAACTGCTACAGCTCCAAACAACAAAGTAAGACACAACATGTTTGCAATTGTTATCAGCACTCTTAATTAACAAGTTGAGTGAACAAAGAGAGACGCATTTGTGATCAAAGAAGCAACCCAAAGTCACCCATCAAGCATTTATCATAGGTTTCACCACCACCTAAACTCACGTCATATTTTGTCAACAAGACCAACTTTAAGACAGAACAGGTTCCACATCTCCATTTTTCTGCCATTGATCTTCCTGAGTTCATGTCAGCAATTGGGTATCCTAAACAATCATCATGTGATTTGGATTGCATCCTAATTAGACTGTGGGTTGATGTACTAGCTCCTATCGTCACTTCTGCACTTGAGCATCTCAGTGCGTCTCTGTCAATTTGCTATGTACTACAGGGTCTAAGCTAGGTGTAATCAATCCATGTTTTGAAAAGCCCCATGTCCATGCTGGTCTTCTATTCCCTTACAGATCTATATTTCAGTTTCCTCCTTTATGTTTAAAAATCTGAGAATTCAATTATTTTCCATGCGCTTATGAATACAAAGCGTTTCTGTCTTGATTTAAAGAAAACATACCAAAACTGCCTGAGACGAGACTGCAGAGTGTGTGCTCAAGTGATACTGGTATTGACTTCTGGATATGTCAATCAAGTTCCACATAAGAACTTAATTTAAGAAGGACTTGAGGCAACTTAGGAATGAGTGGGGGAGCTTTGAGTTGTATTGTCCTTTGATACCAAGTGCATTTGTGGGTGTTGTCATACTAGTAATTGTTCATTCAATCCTTCTTCTTCACAGTAAAGCAGAGATACAAGGTCAATAAAGCTGGGAAGGGCTCGTCCGGGATTTGAACCCGGGACCTCTCGCACCCTAAGCGAGAATCATACCCCTAGACCAACGAGCCGAAATTTGCTGTGTTTGCCTTTGATGAGAGAGCGCGTGGACAGCTAAAACGGCCACAGAATCCTGGGAATTTGTGATGGATTTCTTTCTTCTTTGACTCATCCGCCAGGTTCCACCAACTCACCACCACCTAAACTCAGGTCATATTTTATCAACAAGACCAACTTTAAGACAGAACAGGTTCCAAGAGCCGTCACAGCCATCACAAGAGCGCCCGCACCACAGAGTACAAAAAGATACCCTCTGTACGTTCGATCTTCGAATAGAGACATCCTAGAACTTTCACTTCAGCTCACTCATTGTCAGCGTGGCTTCCGTCTTTTTTATTTCAAAGTTCTCTAATCTCTTATTCTAAAGTGGAGATTAGTTGCCAAAAGTATGTGTGTAAATGAATCTGTAACACTGCAAATCCCAGCTGTGAGTGTAAACTTGTGGAGGGTCAACGAAAAATCCAAGTAAAAGCTGGCATAACGGTTTGTCCAGCTAAAAATTGCATTGTAAAAAAGAAGAAGAGTTGTTCACTTAACTGTCAGTGGTTTTAACGTTGGGGTTGTTCAGTGTATTCACTCATGTTGAGTTAGGGGACAGCAAACTGCTACAGCTCCAAACAACAAAGTAAGACACAACATGTTTGCAATTGTTATCAGCACTCTTAATTAACAAGTTGAGTGAACAAAGAGAGACGCATTTGTGATCAAAGAAGCAACCCAAAGTCACCCATCAAGCATTTATCATAGGTTTCACCACCACCTAAACTCACGTCATATTTTGTCAACAAGACCAACTTTAAGACAGAACAGGTTCCACATCTCCATTTTTCTGCCATTGATCTTCCTGAGTTCATGTCAGCAATTGGGTATCCTAAACAATCATCATGTGATTTGGATTGCATCCTAATTAGACTGTGGGTTGATGTACTAGCTCCTATCGTCACTTCTGCACTTGAGCATCTCAGTGCGTCTCTGTCAATTTGCTATGTACTACAGGGTCTAAGCTAGGTGTAATCAATCCATGTTTTGAAAAGCCCCATGTCCATGCTGGTCTTCTATTCCCTTACAGATCTATATTTCAGTTTCCTCCTTTATGTTTAAAAATCTGAGAATTCAATTATTTTCCATGCGCTTATGAATACAAAGCGTTTCTGTCTTGATTTAAAGAAAACATACCAAAACTGCCTGAGACGAGACTGCAGAGTGTGTGCTCAAGTGATACTGGTATTGACTTCTGGATATGTCAATCAAGTTCCACATAAGAACTTAATTTAAGAAGGACTTGAGGCAACTTAGGAATGAGTGGGGGAGCTTTGAGTTGTATTGTCCTTTGATACCAAGTGCATTTGTGGGTGTTGTCATACTAGTAATTGTTCATTCAATCCTTCTTCTTCACAGTAAAGCAGAGATACAAGGTCAATAAAGCTGGGAAGGGCTCGTCCGGGATTTGAACCCGGGACCTCTCGCACCCTAAGCGAGAATCATACCCCTAGACCAACGAGCCGAAATTTGCTGTGTTTGCCTTTGATGAGAGAGCGCGTGGACAGCTAAAACGGCCACAGAATCCTGGGAATTTGTGATGGATTTCTTTCTTCTTTGACTCATCCGCCAGGTTCCACCAACTCACCACCACCTAAACTCAGGTCATATTTTATCAACAAGACCAACTTTAAGACAGAACAGGTTCCAAGAGCCGTCACAGCCATCACAAGAGCGCCCGCACCACAGAGTACAAAAAGATACCCTCTGTACGTTCGATCTTCGAATAGAGACATCCTAGAACTTTCACTTCAGCTCACTCATTGTCAGCGTGGCTTCCGTCTTTTTTATTTCAAAGTTCTCTAATCTCTTATTCTAAAGTGGAGATTAGTTGCCAAAAGTATGTGTGTAAATGAATCTGTAACACTGCAAATCCCAGCTGTGAGTGTAAACTTGTGGAGGGTCAACGAAAAATCCAAGTAAAAGCTGGCATAACGGTTTGTCCAGCTAAAAATTGCATTGTAAAAAAGAAGAAGAGTTGTTCACTTAACTGTCAGTGGTTTTAACGTTGGGGTTGTTCAGTGTATTCACTCATGTTGAGTTAGGGGACAGCAAACTGCTACAGCTCCAAACAACAAAGTAAGACACAACATGTTTGCAATTGTTATCAGCACTCTTAATTAACAAGTTGAGTGAACAAAGAGAGACGCATTTGTGATCAAAGAAGCAACCCAAAGTCACCCATCAAGCATTTATCATAGGTTTCACCACCACCTAAACTCACGTCATATTTTGTCAACAAGACCAACTTTAAGACAGAACAGGTTCCACATCTCCATTTTTCTGCCATTGATCTTCCTGAGTTCATGTCAGCAATTGGGTATCCTAAACAATCATCATGTGATTTGGATTGCATCCTAATTAGACTGTGGGTTGATGTACTAGCTCCTATCGTCACTTCTGCACTTGAGCATCTCAGTGCGTCTCTGTCAATTTGCTATGTACTACAGGGTCTAAGCTAGGTGTAATCAATCCATGTTTTGAAAAGCCCCATGTCCATGCTGGTCTTCTATTCCCTTACAGATCTATATTTCAGTTTCCTCCTTTATGTTTAAAAATCTGAGAATTCAATTATTTTCCATGCGCTTATGAATACAAAGCGTTTCTGTCTTGATTTAAAGAAAACATACCAAAACTGCCTGAGACGAGACTGCAGAGTGTGTGCTCAAGTGATACTGGTATTGACTTCTGGATATGTCAATCAAGTTCCACATAAGAACTTAATTTAAGAAGGACTTGAGGCAACTTAGGAATGAGTGGGGGAGCTTTGAGTTGTATTGTCCTTTGATACCAAGTGCATTTGTGGGTGTTGTCATACTAGTAATTGTTCATTCAATCCTTCTTCTTCACAGTAAAGCAGAGATACAAGGTCAATAAAGCTGGGAAGGGCTCGTCCGGGATTTGAACCCGGGACCTCTCGCACCCTAAGCGAGAATCATACCCCTAGACCAACGAGCCGAAATTTGCTGTGTTTGCCTTTGATGAGAGAGCGCGTGGACAGCTAAAACGGCCACAGAATCCTGGGAATTTGTGATGGCTTTCTTTCTTCTTTGACTCATCCGCCAGGTTCCACCAACTCACCACCACCTAAACTCAGGTCATATTTTATCAACAAGACCAACTTTAAGACAGAACAGGTTCCAAGAGCCGTCACAGCCATCACAAGAGCGCCCGCACCACAGAGTACAAAAAGATACCCTCTGTACGTTCGATCTTCGAATAGAGACATCCTAGAACTTTCACTTCAGCTCACTCATTGTCAGCGTGGCTTCCGTCTTTTTTATTTCAAAGTTCTCTAATCTCTTATTCTAAAGTGGAGATTAGTTGCCAAAAGTATGTGTGTAAATGAATCTGTAACACTGCAAATCCCAGCTGTGAGTGTAAACTTGTGGAGGGTCAACGAAAAATCCAAGTAAAAGCTGGCATAACGGTTTGTCCAGCTAAAAATTGCATTGTAAAAAAGAAGAAGAGTTGTTCACTTAACTGTCAGTGGTTTTAATGTTGGGGTTGTTCAGTGTATTCACTCATGTTGAGTTAGGGGACAGCAAACTGCTACAGCTCCAAACAACAAAGTAAGACACAACATGTTTGCAATTGTTATCAGCACTCTTAATTAACAAGTTGAGTGAACAAAGAGAGACGCATTTGTGATCAAAGAAGCAACCCAAAGTCACCCATCAAGCATTTATCATAGGTTTCACCACCACCTAAACTCACGTCATATTTTGTCAACAAGACCAACTTTAAGACAGAACAGGTTCCACATCTCCATTTTTCTGCCATTGATCTTCCTGAGTTCATGTCAGCAATTGGGTATCCTAAACAATCATCATGTGATTTGGATTGCATCCTAATTAGACTGTGGGTTGATGTACTAGCTCCTATCGTCACTTCTGCACTTGAGCATCTCAGTGCGTCTCTGTCAATTTGCTATGTACTACAGGGTCTAAGCTAGGTGTAATCAATCCATGTTTTGAAAAGCCCCATGTCCATGCTGGTCTTCTATTCCCTTACAGATCTATATTTCAGTTTCCTCCTTTATGTTTAAAAATCTGAGAATTCAATTATTTTCCATGCGCTTATGAATACAAAGCGTTTCTGTCTTGATTTAAAGAAAACATACCAAAACTGCCTGAGACGAGACTGCAGAGTGTGTGCTCAAGTGATACTGGTATTGACTTCTGGATATGTCAATCAAGTTCCACATAAGAACTTAATTTAAGAAGGACTTGAGGCAACTTAGGAATGAGTGGGGGAGCTTTGAGTTGTATTGTCCTTTGATACCAAGTGCATTTGTGGGTGTTGTCATACTAGTAATTGTTCATTCAATCCTTCTTCTTCACAGTAAAGCAGAGATACAAGGTCAATAAAGCTGGGAAGGGCTCGTCCGGGACTTGAACCCGGGACCTCTCGCACCCGAAGCGAGAATCATACCCCTAGACCAACGAGCCGAAATTTGCTGTGTTTGCCTTTGATGAGAGAGCGCGTGGACAGCTAACATGGCCACAGAATCCTGGGAATTTGTGATGGCTTTCTTTCTTCTTTGACTCATCCGCCAGGTTCCACCAACTCACCACCACCTAAACTCACGTCATATTTTATCAACAAGACCAACTTTAAGACAGAACATTTTCCAAGAGCCGTCACAGCCATCACAAGAGCGCCCGCACCACAGAGTACAAAAAGATACCCTCTGTACGTTCGATCTTCGAATAGAGACATCCTAGAACTTTCAGTTCAGCTCACTCATTGTCAGCGTGGCTTCCGTCTTTTTTATTTCAAAGTTCTCTAATCTCTTATTCTAAAGTGAAGATTAGTTGCCAAAAGTATGTGTGTAAATGAATCTGTAACACTGCAAATCCCAGCTGTGAGTGTAAACTTGTGGAGGGTCAACGAAAAATCCAAGTAAAAGCTGGCATAATGGTTTGTCCAGCTAAAAAACGCATTGTAAAAAAGAAGAAGAGATGTTCACTTAACTGTCAGTGGTTTTAACCTTGGGGTTGTTCAGTGTATTCACTCATGTTTAGTTAGGGGACAGCAAACTGCTACAGCTCCAAACAACCAAGTAAGACACAACATGTTTGCAATTGTTATCAGCACTCTTAATTAACAAGTTGTCAACAAGACCAACTTTAAGACAGAACAGGTTCCACATCTCCATTTTTCTGCCATTGATCTTCCTGAGTTCATGTCAGCAATTGGGTATCCTAAACAATCATCATGTGATTTGGATTGCATCCTAATTAGACTGTGGGTTGATGTACTAGCTCCTATCGTCACTTCTGCACTTGAGCATCTCAGTGCGTCTCTGTCAATTTGCTATGTACTACAGGGTCTAAGCTAGGTGTAATCAATCCATGTTTTGAAAAGCCCCATGTCCATGCTGGTCTTCTATTCCCTTACAGATCTATATTTCAGTTTCCTCCTTTATGTTTAAAAATCTGAGAATTCAATTATTTTCCATGCGCTTATGAATACAAAGCGTTTCTGTCTTGATTTAAAGAAAACATACCAAAACTGCCTGAGACGAGACTGCAGAGTGTGTGCTCAAGTGATACTGGTATTGACTTCTGGATATGTCAATCAAGTTCCACATAAGAACTTAATTTAAGAAGGACTTGAGGCAACTTAGGAATGAGTGGGGGAGCTTTGAGTTGTATTGTCCTTTGATACCAAGTGCATTTGTGGGTGTTGTCATACTAGTAATTGTTCATTCAATCCTTCTTCTTCACAGTAAAGCAGAGATACAAGGTCAATAAAGCTGGGAAGGGCTCGTCCGGGATTTGAACCCGGGACCTCTCGCACCCTAAGCGAGAATCATACCCCTAGACCAACGAGCCGAAATTTGCTGTGTTTGCCTTTGATGAGAGAGCGCGTGGACAGCTAAAACGGCCACAGAATCCTGGGAATTTGTGATGGCTTTCTTTCTTCTTTGACTCATCCGCCAGGTTCCACCAACTCACCACCACCTAAACTCAGGTCATATTTTATCAACAAGACCAACTTTAAGACAGAACAGGTTCCAAGAGCCGTCACAGCCATCACAAGAGCGCCCGCACCACAGAGTACAAAAAGATACCCTCTGTACGTTCGATCTTCGAATAGAGACATCCTAGAACTTTCACTTCAGCTCACTCATTGTCAGCGTGGCTTCCGTCTTTTTTATTTCAAAGTTCTCTAATCTCTTATTCTAAAGTGGAGATTAGTTGCCAAAAGTATGTGTGTAAATGAATCTGTAACACTGCAAATCCCAGCTGTGAGTGTAAACTTGTGGAGGGTCAACGAAAAATCCAAGTAAAAGCTGGCATAACGGTTTGTCCAGCTAAAAATTGCATTGTAAAAAAGAAGAAGAGTTGTTCACTTAACTGTCAGTGGTTTTAATGTTGGGGTTGTTCAGTGTATTCACTCATGTTGAGTTAGGGGACAGCAAACTGCTACAGCTCCAAACAACAAAGTAAGACACAACATGTTTGCAATTGTTATCAGCACTCTTAATTAACAAGTTGAGTGAACAAAGAGAGACGCATTTGTGATCAAAGAAGCAACCCAAAGTCACCCATCAAGCATTTATCATAGGTTTCACCACCACCTAAACTCACGTCATATTTTGTCAACAAGACCAACTTTAAGACAGAACAGGTTCCACATCTCCATTTTTCTGCCATTGATCTTCCTGAGTTCATGTCAGCAATTGGGTATCCTAAACAATCATCATGTGATTTGGATTGCATCCTAATTAGACTGTGGGTTGATGTACTAGCTCCTATCGTCACTTCTGCACTTGAGCATCTCAGTGCGTCTCTGTCAATTTGCTATGTACTACAGGGTCTAAGCTAGGTGTAATCAATCCATGTTTTGAAAAGCCCCATGTCCATGCTGGTCTTCTATTCCCTTACAGATCTATATTTCAGTTTCCTCCTTTATGTTTAAAAATCTGAGAATTCAATTATTTTCCATGCGCTTATGAATACAAAGCGTTTCTGTCTTGATTTAAAGAAAACATACCAAAACTGCCTGAGACGAGACTGCAGAGTGTGTGCTCAAGTGATACTGGTATTGACTTCTGGATATGTCAATCAAGTTCCACATAAGAACTTAATTTAAGAAGGACTTGAGGCAACTTAGGAATGAGTGGGGGAGCTTTGAGTTGTATTGTCCTTTGATACCAAGTGCATTTGTGGGTGTTGTCATACTAGTAATTGTTCATTCAATCCTTCTTCTTCACAGTAAAGCAGAGATACAAGGTCAATAAAGCTGGGAAGGGCTCGTCCGGGATTTGAACCCGGGACCTCTCGCACCCTAAGCGAGAATCATACCCCTAGACCAACGAGCCGAAATTTGCTGTGTTTGCCTTTGATGAGAGAGCGCGTGGACAGCTAAAACGGCCACAGAATCCTGGGAATTTGTGATGGATTTCTTTCTTCTTTGACTCATCCGCCAGGTTCCACCAACTCACCACCACCTAAACTCAGGTCATATTTTATCAACAAGACCAACTTTAAGACAGAACAGGTTCCAAGAGCCGTCACAGCCATCACAAGAGCGCCCGCACCACAGAGTACAAAAAGATACCCTCTGTACGTTCGATCTTCGAATAGAGACATCCTAGAACTTTCACTTCAGCTCACTCATTGTCAGCGTGGCTTCCGTCTTTTTTATTTCAAAGTTCTCTAATCTCTTATTCTAAAGTGGAGATTAGTTGCCAAAAGTATGTGTGTAAATGAATCTGTAACACTGCAAATCCCAGCTGTGAGTGTAAACTTGTGGAGGGTCAACGAAAAATCCAAGTAAAAGCTGGCATAACGGTTTGTCCAGCTAAAAATTGCATTGTAAAAAAGAAGAAGAGTTGTTCACTTAACTGTCAGTGGTTTTAATGTTGGGGTTGTTCAGTGTATTCACTCATGTTGAGTTAGGGGACAGCAAACTGCTACAGCTCCAAACAACAAAGTAAGACACAACATGTTTGCAATTGTTATCAGCACTCTTAATTAACAAGTTGAGTGAACAAAGAGAGACGCATTTGTGATCAAAGAAGCAACCCAAAGTCACCCATCAAGCATTTATCATAGGTTTCACCACCACCTAAACTCACGTCATATTTTGTCAACAAGACCAACTTTAAGACAGAACAGGTTCCACATCTCCATTTTTCTGCCATTGATCTTCCTGAGTTCATGTCAGCAATTGGGTATCCTAAACAATCATCATGTGATTTGGATTGCATCCTAATTAGACTGTGGGTTGATGTACTAGCTCCTATCGTCACTTCTGCACTTGAGCATCTCAGTGCGTCTCTGTCAATTTGCTATGTACTACAGGGTCTAAGCTAGGTGTAATCAATCCATGTTTTGAAAAGCCCCATGTCCATGCTGGTCTTCTATTCCCTTACAGATCTATATTTCAGTTTCCTCCTTTATGTTTAAAAATCTGAGAATTCAATTATTTTCCATGCGCTTATGAATACAAAGCGTTTCTGTCTTGATTTAAAGAAAACATACCAAAACTGCCTGAGACGAGACTGCAGAGTGTGTGCTCAAGTGATACTGGTATTGACTTCTGGATATGTCAATCAAGTTCCACATAAGAACTTAATTTAAGAAGGACTTGAGGCAACTTAGGAATGAGTGGGGGAGCTTTGAGTTGTATTGTCCTTTGATACCAAGTGCATTTGTGGGTGTTGTCATACTAGTAATTGTTCATTCAATCCTTCTTCTTCACAGTAAAGCAGAGATACAAGGTCAATAAAGCTGGGAAGGGCTCGTCCGGGATTTGAACCCGGGACCTCTCGCACCCTAAGCGAGAATCATACCCCTAGACCAACGAGCCGAAATTTGCTGTGTTTGCCTTTGATGAGAGAGCGCGTGGACAGCTAAAACGGCCACAGAATCCTGGGAATTTGTGATGGATTTCTTTCTTCTTTGACTCATCCGCCAGGTTCCACCAACTCACCACCACCTAAACTCAGGTCATATTTTATCAACAAGACCAACTTTAAGACAGAACAGGTTCCAAGAGCCGTCACAGCCATCACAAGAGCGCCCGCACCACAGAGTACAAAAAGATACCCTCTGTACGTTCGATCTTCGAATAGAGACATCCTAGAACTTTCACTTCAGCTCACTCATTGTCAGCGTGGCTTCCGTCTTTTTTATTTCAAAGTTCTCTAATCTCTTATTCTAAAGTGGAGATTAGTTGCCAAAAGTATGTGTGTAAATGAATCTGTAACACTGCAAATCCCAGCTGTGAGTGTAAACTTGTGGAGGGTCAACGAAAAATCCAAGTAAAAGCTGGCATAACGGTTTGTCCAGCTAAAAATTGCATTGTAAAAAAGAAGAAGAGTTGTTCACTTAACTGTCAGTGGTTTTAATGTTGGGGTTGTTCAGTGTATTCACTCATGTTGAGTTAGGGGACAGCAAACTGCTACAGCTCCAAACAACAAAGTAAGACACAACATGTTTGCAATTGTTATCAGCACTCTTAATTAACAAGTTGAGTGAACAAAGAGAGACGCATTTGTGATCAAAGAAGCAACCCAAAGTCACCCATCAAGCATTTATCATAGGTTTCACCACCACCTAAACTCACGTCATATTTTGTCAACAAGACCAACTTTAAGACAGAACAGGTTCCACATCTCCATTTTTCTGCCATTGATCTTCCTGAGTTCATGTCAGCAATTGGGTATCCTAAACAATCATCATGTGATTTGGATTGCATCCTAATTAGACTGTGGGTTGATGTACTAGCTCCTATCGTCACTTCTGCACTTGAGCATCTCAGTGCGTCTCTGTCAATTTGCTATGTACTACAGGGTCTAAGCTAGGTGTAATCAATCCATGTTTTGAAAAGCCCCATGTCCATGCTGGTCTTCTATTCCCTTACAGATCTATATTTCAGTTTCCTCCTTTATGTTTAAAAATCTGAGAATTCAATTATTTTCCATGCGCTTATGAATACAAAGCGTTTCTGTCTTGATTTAAAGAAAACATACCAAAACTGCCTGAGACGAGACTGCAGAGTGTGTGCTCAAGTGATACTGGTATTGACTTCTGGATATGTCAATCAAGTTCCACATAAGAACTTAATTTAAGAAGGACTTGAGGCAACTTAGGAATGAGTGGGGGAGCTTTGAGTTGTATTGTCCTTTGATACCAAGTGCATTTGTGGGTGTTGTCATACTAGTAATTGTTCATTCAATCCTTCTTCTTCACAGTAAAGCAGAGATACAAGGTCAATAAAGCTGGGAAGGGCTCGTCCGGGATTTGAACCCGGGACCTCTCGCACCCTAAGCGAGAATCATACCCCTAGACCAACGAGCCGAAATTTGCTGTGTTTGCCTTTGATGAGAGAGCGCGTGGACAGCTAAAACGGCCACAGAATCCTGGGAATTTGTGATGGATTTCTTTCTTCTTTGACTCATCCGCCAGGTTCCACCAACTCACCACCACCTAAACTCAGGTCATATTTTATCAACAAGACCAACTTTAAGACAGAACAGGTTCCAAGAGCCGTCACAGCCATCACAAGAGCGCCCGCACCACAGAGTACAAAAAGATACCCTCTGTACGTTCGATCTTCGAATAGAGACATCCTAGAACTTTCACTTCAGCTCACTCATTGTCAGCGTGGCTTCCGTCTTTTTTATTTCAAAGTTCTCTAATCTCTTATTCTAAAGTGGAGATTAGTTGCCAAAAGTATGTGTGTAAATGAATCTGTAACACTGCAAATCCCAGCTGTGAGTGTAAACTTGTGGAGGGTCAACGAAAAATCCAAGTAAAAGCTGGCATAACGGTTTGTCCAGCTAAAAATTGCATTGTAAAAAAGAAGAAGAGTTGTTCACTTAACTGTCAGTGGTTTTAATGTTGGGGTTGTTCAGTGTATTCACTCATGTTGAGTTAGGGGACAGCAAACTGCTACAGCTCCAAACAACAAAGTAAGACACAACATGTTTGCAATTGTTATCAGCACTCTTAATTAACAAGTTGAGTGAACAAAGAGAGACGCATTTGTGATCAAAGAAGCAACCCAAAGTCACCCATCAAGCATTTATCATAGGTTTCACCACCACCTAAACTCACGTCATATTTTGTCAACAAGACCAACTTTAAGACAGAACAGGTTCCACATCTCCATTTTTCTGCCATTGATCTTCCTGAGTTCATGTCAGCAATTGGGTATCCTAAACAATCATCATGTGATTTGGATTGCATCCTAATTAGACTGTGGGTTGATGTACTAGCTCCTATCGTCACTTCTGCACTTGAGCATCTCAGTGCGTCTCTGTCAATTTGCTATGTACTACAGGGTCTAAGCTAGGTGTAATCAATCCATGTTTTGAAAAGCCCCATGTCCATGCTGGTCTTCTATTCCCTTACAGATCTATATTTCAGTTTCCTCCTTTATGTTTAAAAATCTGAGAATTCAATTATTTTCCATGCGCTTATGAATACAAAGCGTTTCTGTCTTGATTTAAAGAAAACATACCAAAACTGCCTGAGACGAGACTGCAGAGTGTGTGCTCAAGTGATACTGGTATTGACTTCTGGATATGTCAATCAAGTTCCACATAAGAACTTAATTTAAGAAGGACTTGAGGCAACTTAGGAATGAGTGGGGGAGCTTTGAGTTGTATTGTCCTTTGATACCAAGTGCATTTGTGGGTGTTGTCATACTAGTAATTGTTCATTCAATCCTTCTTCTTCACAGTAAAGCAGAGATACAAGGTCAATAAAGCTGGGAAGGGCTCGTCCGGGATTTGAACCCGGGACCTCTCGCACCCTAAGCGAGAATCATACCCCTAGACCAACGAGCCGAAATTTGCTGTGTTTGCCTTTGATGAGAGAGCGCGTGGACAGCTAAAACGGCCACAGAATCCTGGGAATTTGTGATGGATTTCTTTCTTCTTTGACTCATCCGCCAGGTTCCACCAACTCACCACCACCTAAACTCAGGTCATATTTTATCAACAAGACCAACTTTAAGACAGAACAGGTTCCAAGAGCCGTCACAGCCATCACAAGAGCGCCCGCACCACAGAGTACAAAAAGATACCCTCTGTACGTTCGATCTTCGAATAGAGACATCCTAGAACTTTCACTTCAGCTCACTCATTGTCAGCGTGGCTTCCGTCTTTTTTATTTCAAAGTTCTCTAATCTCTTATTCTAAAGTGGAGATTAGTTGCCAAAAGTATGTGTGTAAATGAATCTGTAACACTGCAAATCCCAGCTGTGAGTGTAAACTTGTGGAGGGTCAACGAAAAATCCAAGTAAAAGCTGGCATAACGGTTTATCCAGCTAAAAATTGCATTGTAAAAAAGAAGAAGAGTTGTTCACTTAACTGTCAGTGGTTTTAACGTTGGGGTTGTTCAGTGTATTCACTCATGTTGAGTTAGGGGACAGCAAACTGCTACAGCTCCAAACAACAAAGTAAGACACGACATGTTTGCAATTGTTATCAGCACTCTTAATTAACAAGTTGAGTGAACAAAGAGAGACGCATTTGTGATCAAAGAAGCAACCCAAAGTCACCCATCAAGCATTTATCATAGGTTTCACCACCACCTAAACTCACGTCATATTTTGTCAACAAGACCAACTTTAAGACAGAACAGGTTCCACATCTCCATTTTTCTGCCATTGATCTTCCTGAGTTCATGTCAGCAATTGGGTATCCTAAACAATCATCATGTGATTTGGATTGCATCCTAATTAGACTGTGGGTTGATGTACTAGCTCCTATCGTCACTTCTGCACTTGAGCATCTCAGTGCGTCTCTGTCAATTTGCTATGTACTACAGGGTCTAAGCTAGGTGTAATCAATCCATGTTTTGAAAAGCCCCATGTCCATGCTGGTCTTCTATTCCCTTACAGATCTATATTTCAGTTTCCTCCTTTATGTTTAAAAATCTGAGAATTCAATTATTTTCCATGCGCTTATGAATACAAAGCGTTTCTGTCTTGATTTAAAGAAAACATACCAAAACTGCCTGAGACGAGACTGCAGAGTGTGTGCTCAAGTGATACTGGTATTGACTTCTGGATATGTCAATCAAGTTCCACATAAGAACTTAATTTAAGAAGGACTTGAGGCAACTTAGGAATGAGTGGGGGAGCTTTGAGTTGTATTGTCCTTTGATACCAAGTGCATTTGTGGGTGTTGTCATACTAGTAATTGTTCATTCAATCCTTCTTCTTCACAGTAAAGCAGAGATACAAGGTCAATAAAGCTGGGAAGGGCTCGTCCGGGATTTGAACCCGGGACCTCTCGCACCCTAAGCGAGAATCATACCCCTAGACCAACGAGCCGAAATTTGCTGTGTTTGCCTTTGATGAGAGAGCGCGTGGACAGCTAAAACGGCCACAGAATCCTGGGAATTTGTGATGGATTTCTTTCTTCTTTGACTCATCCGCCAGGTTCCACCAACTCACCACCACCTAAACTCAGGTCATATTTTATCAACAAGACCAACTTTAAGACAGAACAGGTTCCAAGAGCCGTCACAGCCATCACAAGAGCGCCCGCACCACAGAGTACAAAAAGATACCCTCTGTACGTTCGATCTTCGAATAGAGACATCCTAGAACTTTCACTTCAGCTCACTCATTGTCAGCGTGGCTTCCGTCTTTTTTATTTCAAAGTTCTCTAATCTCTTATTCTAAAGTGGAGATTAGTTGCCAAAAGTATGTGTGTAAATGAATCTGTAACACTGCAAATCCCAGCTGTGAGTGTAAACTTGTGGAGGGTCAACGAAAAATCCAAGTAAAAGCTGGCATAACGGATGTCCAGCTAAAAATTGCATTGTAAAAAAGAAGAAGAGTTGTTCACTTAACTGTCAGTGGTTTTAACGTTGGGGTTGTTCAGTGTATTCACTCATGTTGAGTTAGGGGACAGCAAACTGCTACAGCTCCAAACAACAAAGTAAGACACGACATGTTTGCAATTGTTATCAGCACTCTTAATTAACAAGTTGAGTGAACAAAGAGAGACGCATTTGTGATCAAAGAAGCAACCCAAAGTCACCCATCAAGCATTTATCATAGGTTTCACCACCACCTAAACTCACGTCATATTTTGTCAACAAGACCACCTTTAAGGCAGAACAGGTTCCACATCTCCATTTTTCTGCCATTGATCTTCCTGAGTTCATGTCAGCAATTGGGTATCCTAAACAATCATCATGTGATTTGGATTGCATCCTAATTAGACTGTGGGTTGATGTACTAGCTCCTATCGTCACTTCTGCACTTGAGCATCTCAGTGCGTCTCTGTCAATTTGCTATGTACTACAGGGTCTAAGCTAGGTGTAATCAATCCATGTTTTGAAAAGCCCCATGTCCAAGCTGGTCTTCTATTCCCTTACAGATCTATATTTCAGTTTCCTCCTTTATGTTTAAAAATCTCAGAATTCAATTATTTTCCATACGCATATGAATACGAAGCGTTTCCGTCTTGATTTAAAGAAAACATACCAAAACTGCCTGAGACGAGACTGCAGAGTGTGTGCTCAAGTGATACTGGTATTGACTTCTGGATCTGTCAATCAAGTTCCAAATAAGAACTTAATTTAAGAAGGACTTGAGGCAACTTAGGAATGAGTGGGGGAGCTTTGAGTTGTATTGTCCTTTGATACCCAGTGCATTTGTGGGTGTTGTCATACTAGTAATTGTTCATTCAATCCTTCCTCTTCACAGTAAAGCAGAGACACAAGGTCAGTAAAGCTGGGAAGGGCTCGTCCGGAATTTGAACCCGGGACCTCTCGCACCCGAAGCGAGAATCATACCCCTAGACCAACGAGCCGAAATTTGCTGTGTTTGCCTTTGATGAGAGAGCGCGTGGACAGCTAAAACGGCCACAGAATCCTGGGAATTTGTGATGGATTTCTTTCTTCTTTAACTCATCCGCCAGGTTCCACCAACTCACCACCACCTAAACTCACGTCATATTTTATCAACAAGACCAACTTTAAGACAGAACAGGTTCCAAGAGCCGTCACAGCCATCACAAGAGCGCCCGCACCACAGAGTACAAAAAGATACCCTCTGTACGTTCGATCTTCGAATAGAGACATCCTAGAACTTTCACTTCAGCTCACTCATTGTCAGCGTGGCTTCCGTCTTTTTTATTTCAAAGTTCTCTAATCTCTTATTCTAAAGTGGAGATTAGTTGCCAAAAGTATGTGTGTAAATGAATCTGTAACACTGCAAATCCCAGCTGTGAGTGTAAACTTGTGGAGGGTCAACGAAAAATCCAAGTAAAAGCTGGCATAACGGTTTGTCCAGCTAAAAATTGCATTGTAAAAAAGAAGAAGAGTTGTTCACTTAACTGTCAGTGGTTTTAACGTTGGGGTTGTTCAGTGTATTCACTCATGTTGAGTTAGGGGACAGCAAACTGCTACAGCTCCAAACAACAAAGTAAGACACGACATGTTTGCAATTGTTATCAGCACTCTTAATTAACAAGTTGAGTGAACAAAGAGAGACGCATTTGTGATCAAAGAAGCAACCCAAAGTCACCCATCAAGCATTTATCATAGGTTTCACCACCACCTAAACTCACGTCATATTTTGTCAACAAGACCACCTTTAAGGCAGAACAGGTTCCACATCTCCATTTTTCTGCCATTGATCTTCCTGAGTTCATGTCAGCAATTGGGTATCCTAAACAATCATCATGTGATTTGGATTGCATCCTAATTAGACTGTGGGTTGATGTACTAGCTCCTATCGTCACTTCTGCACTTGAGCATCTCAGTGCGTCTCTGTCAATTTGCTATGTACTACAGGGTCTAAGCTAGGTGTAATCAATCCATCTTTTGAAAAGCCCCATGTCCATGCTGGTCTTCTATTCCCTTACAGATCTATATTTCAGTTTCCTCCTTTATGTTTAAAAATCTCAGAATTCAATTATTTTCCATACGCATATGAATACGAAGCGTTTCCGTCTTGATTTAAAGAAAACATACCAAAACTGCCTGAGACGAGACTGCAGAGTGTGTGCTCACGTGATACTGGTATTGACTTCTGGATCTGTCAATCAAGTTCCACATAAGAACTTCATTTAAGAAGGACTTGAGGCAACTTAGGAATGAGTGGGGGAGCTTTGAGTTGTATTGTCCTTTGATACCCAGTGCATTTGTGGGTGTTGTCATACTAGTAATTGTTCATTCAATCCTTCCTCTTCACAGTAAAGCAGAGACACAAGGTCAGTAAAGCTTGGAAGGGCTCGTCCGGGATTTGAACCCGGGACCTCTCGCACCCGAAGCGAGAATCATACCCCTAGACCAACGAGCCGAAATTTGCTGTGTTTGCCTTTGATGAGAGAGAGCGTGGACAGCTAAAACGGCCACAGAATCCTGGGAATTTGTGATGGATTTCTTTCTTCTTTGACTCATCCGCCAGGTTCCACCAACTCACCACCACCTAAACTCAGGTCATATTTTATCAACAAGACCAACTTTAAGACAGAACAGGTTCCAAGAGCCGTCACAGCCATCACAAGAGCGCCCGCACCACAGAGTACAAAAAGATACCCTCTGTACGTTCGATCTTCGAATAGAGACATCCTAGAACTTTCACTTCAGCTCACTCATTGTCAGCGTGGCTTCCGTCTTTTTTATTTCAAAGTTCTCTAATCTCTTATTCTAAAGTGGAGATTAGTTGCCAAAAGTATGTGTGTAAATGAATCTGTAACACTGCAAATCCCAGCTGTGAGTGTAAACTTGTGGAGGGTCAACGAAAAATCCAAGTAAAAGCTGGCATAACGGTTTATCCAGCTAAAAATTGCATTGTAAAAAAGAAGAAGAGTTGTTCACTTAACTGTCAGTGGTTTTAACGTTGGGGTTGTTCAGTGTATTCACTCATGTTGAGTTAGGGGACAGCAAACTGCTACAGCTCCAAACAACAAAGTAAGACACGACATGTTTGCAATTGTTATCAGCACTCTTAATTAACAAGTTGAGTGAACAAAGAGAGACGCATTTGTGATCAAAGAAGCAACCCAAAGTCACCCATCAAGCATTTATCATAGGTTTCACCACCACCTAAACTCACGTCATATTTTGTCAACAAGACCAACTTTAAGACAGAACAGGTTCCACATCTCCATTTTTCTGCCATTGATCTTCCTGAGTTCATGTCAGCAATTGGGTATCCTAAACAATCATCATGTGATTTGGATTGCATCCTAATTAGACTGTGGGTTGATGTACTAGCTCCTATCGTCACTTCTGCACTTGAGCATCTCAGTGCGTCTCTGTCAATTTGCTATGTACTACAGGGTCTAAGCTAGGTGTAATCAATCCATGTTTTGAAAAGCCCCATGTCCATGCTGGTCTTCTATTCCCTTACAGATCTATATTTCAGTTTCCTCCTTTATGTTTAAAAATCTGAGAATTCAATTATTTTCCATGCGCTTATGAATACAAAGCGTTTCTGTCTTGATTTAAAGAAAACATACCAAAACTGCCTGAGACGAGACTGCAGAGTGTGTGCTCAAGTGATACTGGTATTGACTTCTGGATATGTCAATCAAGTTCCACATAAGAACTTAATTTAAGAAGGACTTGAGGCAACTTAGGAATGAGTGGGGGAGCTTTGAGTTGTATTGTCCTTTGATACCAAGTGCATTTGTGGGTGTTGTCATACTAGTAATTGTTCATTCAATCCTTCTTCTTCACAGTAAAGCAGAGATACAAGGTCAATAAAGCTGGGAAGGGCTCGTCCGGGATTTGAACCCGGGACCTCTCGCACCCTAAGCGAGAATCATACCCCTAGACCAACGAGCCGAAATTTGCTGTGTTTGCCTTTGATGAGAGAGCGCGTGGACAGCTAAAACGGCCACAGAATCCTGGGAATTTGTGATGGATTTCTTTCTTCTTTGACTCATCCGCCAGGTTCCACCAACTCACCACCACCTAAACTCACGTCATATTTTATCAACAAGACCAACTTTAAGACAGAACAGGTTCCAAGAGCCGTCACAGCCATCACAAGAGCGCCCGCACCACAGAGTACAAAAAGATACCCTCTGTACGTTCGATCTTCGAATAGAGACATCCTAGAACTTTCACTTCAGCTCACTCATTGTCAGCGTGGCTTCCGTCTTTTTTATTTCAAAGTTCTCTAATCTCTTATTCTAAAGTGGAGATTAGTTGCCAAAAGTATGTGTGTAAATGAATCTGTAACACTGCAAATCCCAGCTGTGAATGTAAACTTGTGGAGGGTCAACGAAAAATCCAAGTAAAAGCTGGCATAACGGTTTGTCCAGCTAAAAATTGCATTGTAAAAAAGAAGAAGAGTTGTTCACTTAACTGTCAGTGGTTTTAACGTTGGGGTTGTTCAGTGTATTCACTCATGTTGAGTTAGGGGACAGCAAACTGCTACAGCTCCAAACAACAAAGTAAGACACGACATGTTTGCAATTGTTATCAGCACTCTCAATTAACAAGTTGAGTGAACAAAGAGAGACGCATTTGTGATCAAAGAAGCAACCCAAAGTCACCCATCAAGCATTTATCATAGGTTTCACCACCACCTAAACTCACGTCATATTTTGTCAACAAGACCAACTTTAAGACAGAACAGGTTCCACATCTCCATTTTTCTGCCATTGATCTTCCTGAGTTCATGTCAGCAATTGGGTATCCTAAACAATCATCATGTGATTTGGATTGCATCCTAATTAGACTGTGGGTTGATGTACTAGCTCCTATCGTCACTTCTGCACTTGAGCATCTCAGTGCGTCTCTGTCAATTTGCTATGTACTACAGGGTCTAAGCTAGGTGTAATCAATCCATGTTTTGAAAAGCCCCATTTCCATGCTGGTCTTCTATTCCCTTACAGATCTATATTTCAGTTTCCTCCTTTATGTTTAAAAATCTCAGAATTCAATTATTTTCCATACGCATATGAATACGAAGCGTTTCCGTCTTGATTTAAAGAAAACATACCAAAACTGCCTGAGACGAGACTGCAGAGTGTGTGCTCAAGTGATACTGGTATTGACTTCTGGATCTGTCAATCAAGTTCCAAATAAGAACTTAATTTAAGAAGGACTTGAGGCAACTTAGGAATGAGTGGGGGAGCTTTGAGTTGTATTGTCCTTTGATACCCAGTGCATTTGTGGGTGTTGTCATACTAGTAATTGTTCATTCAATCCTTCCTCTTCACAGTAAAGCAGAGACACAAGGTCAGTAAAGCTGGGAAGGGCTCGTCCGGGATTTGAACCCGGGACCTCTCGCACCCGAAGCGAGAATCATACCCCTAGACCAACGAGCCGAAATTTGCTGTGTTTGCCTTTGATGAGAGAGCGCGTGGACAGCTAAAACGGCCACAGAATCCTGGGAATTTGTGATGGATTTCTTTCTTCTTTAACTCATCCGCCAGGTTCCACCAACTCACCACCACCTAAACTCACGTCATATTTTATCAACAAGACCAACTTTAAGACAGAACAGGTTCCAAGAGCCGTCACAGCCATCACAAGAGCGCCCGCACCACAGAGTACAAAAAGATACCCTCTGTACGTTCGATCTTCGAATAGAGACATCCTAGAACTTTCACTTCAGCTCACTCATTGTCAGCGTGGCTTCCGTCTTTTTTATTTCAAAGTTCTCTAATCTCTTATTCTAAAGTGGAGATTAGTTGCCAAAAGTATGTGTGTAAATGAATCTGTAACACTGCAAATCCCAGCTGTGAGTGTAAACTTGTGGAGGGTCAACGAAAAATCCAAGTAAAAGCTGGCATAACGGTTTGTCCAGCTAAAAATTGCATTGTAAAAAAGAAGAAGAGTTGTTCACTTAACTGTCAGTGGTTTTAACGTTGGGGTTGTTCAGTGTATTCACTCATGTTGAGTTAGGGGACAGCAAACTGCTACAGCTCCAAACAACAAAGTAAGACACAACATGTTTGCAATTGTTATCAGCACTCTTAATTAACAAGTTGAGTGAACAAAGAGAGACGCATTTGTGATCAAAGAAGCAACCCAAAGTCACCCATCAAGCATTTATCATTGGTTTCACCACCACCTAAACTCACGTCATATTTTGTCAACAAGACCAACTTTAAGACAGAACAGGTTCCACATCTCCATTTTTCTGCCATTGATCTTCCTGAGTTCATGTCAGCAATTGGGTATCCTAAACAATCATCATGTGATTTGGATTGCATCCTAATTAGACTGTGGGTTGATGTACTAGCTCCTATCGTCACTTCTGCACTTGAGCATCTCAGTGCGTCTCTGTCAATTTGCTATGTACTACAGGGTCTAAGCTAGGTGTAATCAATCCATCTTTTGAAAAGCCCCATGTCCATGCTGGTCTTCTATTCCCTTACAGATCTATATTTCAGTTTCCTCCTTTATGTTTAAAAATCTCAGAATTCAATTATTTTCCATGCGCTTATGAATACAAAGCGTTTCTGTCTTGATTTAAAGAAAACATACCAAAACTGCCTGAGACGAGACTGCAGAGTGTGTGCTCAAGTGATACTGGTATTGACTTCTGGATATGTCAATCAAGTTCCACATAAGAACTTAATTTAAGAAGGACTTGAGGCAACTTAGGAATGAGTGGGGGAGCTTTGAGTTGTATTGTCCTTTGATACCAAGTGCATTTGTGGGTGTTGTCATACTAGTTATTGTTCATTCAATCCTTCTTCTTCACAGTAAAGCAGAGATACAAGGTCAATAAAGCTGGGAAGGGCTCGTCCGGGATTTGAACCCGGGACCTCTCGCACCCTAAGCGAGAATCATACCCCTAGACCAACGAGCCGAAATTTGCTGTGTTTGCCTTTGATGAGAGAGCGCGTGGACAGCTAAAACGGCCACAGAATCCTGGGAATTTGTGATGGATTTCTTTCTTCTTTGACTCATCCGCCAGGTTCCACCAACTCACCACCACCTAAACTCACGTCATATTTTATCAACAAGACCAACTTTAAGACAGAACAGGTTCCAAGAGCCGTCACAGCCATCACAAGAGCGCCCGCACCACAGAGTACAAAAAGATACCCTCTGTACGTTCGATCTTCGAATAGAGACATCCTAGAACTAACAGTTCAGCTCACTCATTGTCAGCGTGGCTTCCGTCTTTTTTATTTCAAAGTTCTCTAATCTCTTATTCTAAAGTGGAGATTAGTTGCCAAAAGTATGTGTGTAAACGAATCTGTAACACTGCAAATCCCAGCTGTGAGTGTAAACTTGTGGAGGGTCAACGAAAAATCCAAGTAAAAGCTGGCATAATGGTTTGTCCAGCTAAAAATTGCATTGTAAAAAAGAAGAAGAGTTGTTCACTTAACTGTCAGTGGTTTTAACGTTGGGGTTGTTCAGTGTATTCACTCATGTTGAGTTAGGGGACAGCAAACTGCTACAGCTCCAAACAACAAAGTAAGACACGACATGTTTGCAATTGTTATCAGCACTCTTAATTAACAAGTTGAGTGAACAAAGAGAGACGCATTTGTGATCAAAGAAGCAACCCAAAGTCACCCATCAAGCATTTATCATTGGTTTCACCACCACCTAAACTCACGTCATATTTTGTCAACAAGACCAACTTTAAGACAGAACAGGTTCCACATCTCCATTTTTCTGCCATTGATCTTCCTGAGTTCATGTCAGCAATTGGGTATCCTAAACAATCATCATGTGATTTGGATTGCATCCTAATTAGACTGTGGGTTGATGTACTAGCTCCTATCGTCACTTCTGCACTTGAGCATCTCAGTGCGTCTCTGTCAATTTGCTATGTACTACAGGGTCTAAGCTAGGTGTAATCAATCCATCTTTTGAAAAGCCCCATGTCCATGCTGGTCTTCTATTCCCTTACAGATCTATATTTCAGTTTCCTCCTTTATGTTTAAAAATCTCAGAATTCAATTATTTTCCATGCGCTTATGAATACAAAGCGTTTCTGTCTTGATTTAAAGAAAACATACCAAAACTGCCTGAGACGAGACTGCAGAGTGTGTGCTCAAGTGATACTGGTATTGACTTCTGGATCTGTCAATCAAGTTCCACATAAGAACTTAATTTAAGAAGGACTTGAGGCAACTTAGGAATGAGTGGGGGAGCTTTGAGTTGTATTGTCCTTTGATACCAAGTGCATTTGTGGGTGTTGTCATACTAGTTATTGTTCATTCAATCCTTCTTCTTCACAGTAAAGCAGAGATACAAGGTCAATAACGCTGGGAAGGGCTCGTCCGGGATTTGAACCCGGGACCTCTCGCACCCAAAGCGAGAATCATACCCCTAGACCAACGAGCCGAAACTTGCTTTGTTTGCCTTTGATGAGAGAGCGCGTGGAAAGCTAAAACGGCCACAGAATCCTGGGAATTTGTGATGGATTTCTTTCTTCTTTGACTCATCCGCCAGGTTCCACCAACTCACCACCACCTAAACTCACGTCATATTTTATCAACAAGACCAACTTTAAGACAGAACAGGTTCCAAGAGCTGTCACAGCCATCACAAGAGCGCCCGCACCACAGAGTACAAAAAGATACCCTCTGTACGTTCGATCTTCGAATAGAGACATCCTAGAACTAACAGTTCAGCTCACTCATTGTCAGCGTGGCTTCCGTCTTTTTTATTTCAAAGTTCTCTAATCTCTTATTCTAAAGTGGAGATTAGTTGCCAAAAGTATGTTTGTAAACGGATCTGTAACACTGCAAATCCCAGCTGTGAGTGTAAACTTGTGGAGGGTCAACGAAAAATCCAAGTAAAAGCTGGCATAATGGTTTGTCCAGCTAAAAATTGCATTGTAAAAAAGAAGAAGAGTTGTTCACTTAACTGTCAGTGGTTTTAACGTTGGGGTTGTTCAGTGTATTCACTCATGTTGAGTTAGGGGACAGCAAACTGCTACAGCTCCAAACAACAAAGTAAGACACGACATGTTTGCAATTGTTATCAGCACTCTTAATTAACAAGTTGAGTGAACAAAGAGAGACGCATTTGTGATCAAAGAAGCAACCCAAAGTCACCCATCAAGCATTTATCATTGGTTTCACCACCACCTAAACTCACGTCATATTTTGTCAACAAGACCAACTTTAAGACAGAACAGGTTCCACATCTCCATTTTTCTGCCATTGATCTTCCTGAGTTCATGTCAGCAATTGGGTATCCTAAACAATCATCATGTGATTTGGATTGCATCCTAATTAGACTGTGGGTTGATGTACTAGCTCCTATCGTCACTTCTGCACTTGAGTATCTCAGTGCGTCTCTGTCAATTTGCTATGTACTACAGGGTCTAAGCTAGGTGTAATCAATCCATGTTTTGAAAAGCCCCATGTCCATGCTGGTCTTCTATTCCCTTACAGATCTATATTTCAGTTTCCTCCTTTATGTTTAAAAATCTGAGAATTCAATTATTTTCCATGCGCTTATGAATACAAAGCGTTTCTGTCTTGATTTAAAGAAAACATACCAAAACTGCCTGAGACGAGACTGCAGAGTGTGTGCTCAAGTGATACTGGTATTGACTTCTGGATATGTCAATCAAGTTCCACATAAGAACTTAATTTAAGAAGGACTTGAGGCAACTTAGGAATGAGTGGGGGAGCTTTGAGTTGTATTGTCCTTTGATACCAAGTGCATTTGTGGGTGTTGTCATACTAGTAATTGTTCATTCAATCCTTCTTCTTCACAGTAAAGCAGAGATACAAGGTCAATAAAGCTGGGAAGGGCTCGTCCGGGATTTGAACCCGGGACCTCTCGCACCCTAAGCGAGAATCATACCCCTAGACCAACGAGCCGAAATTTGCTGTGTTAGCCTTTGATGAGAGAGCGCGTGGACAGCTAAAACGGCCACAGAATCCTGGGAATTTGTGATGGATTTCTTTCTTCTTTGACTCATCCGCCAGGTTCCACCAACTCACCACCACCTAAACTCACGTCATATTTTATCAACAAGACCAACTTTAAGACAGAACAGGTTCCAAGAGCTGTCACAGCCATCACAAGAGCGCCCGCACCACAGAGTACAAAAAGATACCCTCTGTACAGAGACATCCTAGAACTAACAGTTCAGCTCACTCATTGTCAGCGTGGCTTCCGTCTTTTTTATTTCAAAGTTCTCTAATCTCTTATTCTAAAGTGGAGATTAGTTGCCAAAAGTATGTTTGTAAACGAATCTGTAACACTGCAAATCCCAGCTGTGAGTGTAAACTTGTGGAGGGTCAACGAAAAATCCAAGTAAAAGCTGGCATAACGGTTTGTCCAGCTAAAAATTGCATTGTAAAAAAGAAGAAGAGTTGTTCACTTAACTGTCAGTGGTTTTAACGTTGGGGTTGTTCAGTGTATTCACTCATGTTGAGTTAGGGGACAGCAAACTGCTACAGCTCCAAACAACAAAGTAAGACACGACATGTTTGCAATTGTTATCAGCACTCTTAATTAACAAGTTGAGTGAACAAAGAGAGACGCATTTGTGATCAAAGAAGCAACCCAAAGTCACCCATCAAGCATTTATCATTGGTTTCACCACCACCTAAACTCACGTCATATTTTGTCAACAAGACCAACTTTAAGACAGAACAGGTTCCACATCTCCATTTTTCTGCCATTGATCTTCCTGAGTTCATGTCAGCAATTGGGTATCCTAAACATTCATCATGTGATTTGGATTGCATCCTAATTAGACTGTGGGTTGATGTACTAGCTCCTATCGTCACTTCTGCACTTGAGCATCTCAGTGCGTCTCTGTCAATTTGCTATGTACTACAGGGTCTAAGCTAGGTGTAATCAATCCATGTTTTGAAAAGCCCCATGTCCATGCTGGTCTTCTATTCCCTTACAGATCTATATTTCAGTTTCCTCCTTTATGTTTAAAAATCTGAGAATTCAATTATTTTCCATGCGCATATGAATACAAAGCGTTTCTGTCTTGATTTAAAGAAAACATACCAAAACTGCCTGAGACGAGACTGCAGAGTGTGTGCTCAAGTGATACTGGTATTGACTTCTGGATATGTCAATCAAGTTCCACATAAGAACTTAATTTAAGAAGGACTTGAGGCAACTTAGGAATGAGTGGGAGAGCTTTGAGTTGTATTGTCCTTTGATACCAAGTGCATTTGTGGGTGTTGTCATACTAGTTATTGTTCATTCAATCCTTCTTCTTCACAGTAAAGCAGAGATACAAGGTCAATAACGCTGGGAAGGGCTCGTCCGGGATTTGAACCCGGGACCTCTCGCACCCAAAGCGAGAATCATACCCCTAGACCAACGAGCCGAAACTTGCTTTGTTTGCCTTTGATGAGAGAGCGCGTTGAAAGCTAAAACGGCCACAGAATCCTGGGAATTTGTGATGGATTTCTTTCTTCTTTGACTCATCCGCCAGGTTCCACCAACTCACCACCACCTAAACTCACGTCATATTTTATCAACAAGACCAACTTTAAGACAGAACAGGTTCCAAGAGCTGTCACAGCCATCACAAGAGCGCCCGCACCACAGAGTACAAAAAGATACCCTCTGTACGTTCGATCTTCGAATAGAGACATCCTAGAACTAACAGTTCAGCTCACTCATTGTCAGCGTGGCTTCCGTCTTTTTTATTTCAAAGTTCTCTAATCTCTTATTCTAAAGTGGAGATTAGTTGCCAAAAGTATGTTTGTAAACGGATCTGTAACACTGCAAATCCCAGCTGTGAGTGTAAACTTGTGGAGGGTCAACGAAAAATCCAAGTAAAAGCTGGCATAATGGTTTGTCCAGCTAAAAATTGCATTGTAAAAAAGAAGAAGAGTTGTTCACTTAACTGTCAGTGGTTTTAACGTTGGGGTTGTTCAGTGTATTCACTCATGTTGAGTTAGGGGACAGCAAACTGCTACAGCTCCAAACAACAAAGTAAGACACGACATGTTTGCAATTGTTATCAGCACTCTTAATTAACAAGTTGAGTGAACAAAGAGAGACGCATTTGTGATCAAAGAAGCAACCCAAAGTCACCCATCAAGCATTTATCATTGGTTTCACCACCACCTAAACTCACGTCATATTTTGTCAACAAGACCAACTTTAAGACAGAACAGGTTCCACATCTCCATTTTTCTGCCATTGATCTTCCTGAGTTCATGTCAGCAATTGGGTATCCTAAACAATCATCATGTGATTTGGATTGCATCCTAATTAGACTGTGGGTTGATGTACTAGCTCCTATCGTCACTTCTGCACTTGAGTATCTCAGTGCGTCTCTGTCAATTTGCTATGTACTACAGGGTCTAAGCTAGGTGTAATCAATCCATGTTTTGAAAAGCCCCATGTCCATGCTGGTCTTCTATTCCCTTACAGATCTATATTTCAGTTTCCTCCTTTATGTTTAAAAATCTGAGAATTCAATTATTTTCCATGCGCTTATGAATACAAAGCGTTTCTGTCTTGATTTAAAGAAAACATACCAAAACTGCCTGAGACGAGACTGCAGAGTGTGTGCTCAAGTGATACTGGTATTGACTTCTGGATATGTCAATCAAGTTCCACATAAGAACTTAATTTAAGAAGGACTTGAGGCAACTTAGGAATGAGTGGGGGAGCTTTGAGTTGTATTGTCCTTTGATACCAAGTGCATTTGTGGGTGTTGTCATACTAGTAATTGTTCATTCAATCCTTCTTCTTCACAGTAAAGCAGAGATACAAGGTCAATAAAGCTGGGAAGGGCTCGTCCGGGATTTGAACCCGGGACCTCTCGCACCCTAAGCGAGAATCATACCCCTAGACCAACGAGCCGAAACTTGTTTTGTTTGCCTTTGATGAGAGAGCGCGTGGAAAGCTAAAACGGCCACAGAATCCTGGGAATTTGTGATGGATTTCTTTCTTCTTTGACTCATCCGCCAGGTTCCACCAACTCACCACCACCTAAACTCACGTCATATTTTATCAACAAGACCAACTTTAAGACAGAACAGGTTCCAAGAGCTGTCACAGCCATCACAAGAGCGCCCGCACCACAGAGTACAAAAAGATACCCTCTGTACGTTCGATCTTCGAATAGAGACATCCTAGAACTAACAGTTCAGCTCACTCATTGTCAGCGTGGCTTCCGTCTTTTTTATTTCAAAGTTCTCTAATCTCTTATTCTAAAGTGGAGATTAGTTGCCAAAAGTATGTTTGTAAACGGATCTGTAACACTGCAAATCCCAGCTGTGAGTGTAAACTTGTGGAGGGTCAACGAAAAATCCAAGTAAAAGCTGGCATAATGGTTTGTCCAGCTAAAAATTGCATTGTAAAAAAGAAGAAGAGTTGTTCACTTAACTGTCAGTGGTTTTAACGTTGGGGTTGTTCAGTGTATTCACTCATGTTGAGTTAGGGGACAGCAAACTGCTACAGCTCCAAACAACAAAGTAAGACACGACATGTTTGCAATTGTTATCAGCACTCTTAATTAACAAGTTGAGTGAACAAAGAGAGACGCATTTGTGATCAAAGAAGCAACCCAAAGTCACCCATCAAGCATTTATCATTGGTTTCACCACCACCTAAACTCACGTCATATTTTGTCAACAAGACCAACTTTAAGACAGAACAGGTTCCACATCTCCATTTTTCTGCCATTGATCTTCCTGAGTTCATGTCAGCAATTGGGTATCCTAAACAATCATCATGTGATTTGGATTGCATCCTAATTAGACTGTGGGTTGATGTACTAGCTCCTATCGTCACTTCTGCACTTGAGTATCTCAGTGCGTCTCTGTCAATTTGCTATGTACTACAGGGTCTAAGCTAGGTGTAATCAATCCATGTTTTGAAAAGCCCCATGTCCATGCTGGTCTTCTATTCCCTTACAGATCTATATTTCAGTTTCCTCCTTTATGTTTAAAAATCTGAGAATTCAATTATTTTCCATGCGCTTATGAATACAAAGCGTTTCTGTCTTGATTTAAAGAAAACATACCAAAACTGCCTGAGACGAGACTGCAGAGTGTGTGCTCAAGTGATACTGGTATTGACTTCTGGATATGTCAATCAAGTTCCACATAAGAACTTAATTTAAGAAGGACTTGAGGCAACTTAGGAATGAGTGGGGGAGCTTTGAGTTGTATTGTCCTTTGATACCAAGTGCATTTGTGGGTGTTGTCATACTAGTAATTGTTCATTCAATCCTTCTTCTTCACAGTAAAGCAGAGATACAAGGTCAATAAAGCTGGGAAGGGCTCGTCCGGGATTTGAACCCGGGACCTCTCGCACCCAAAGCGAGAATCATACCCCTAGACCAACGAGCCGAAACTTGCTTTGTTTGCCTTTGATGAGAGAGCGCGTGGAAAGCTAAAACGGCCACAGAATCCTGGGAATTTGTGATGGATTTCTTTCTTCTTTGACTCATCCGCCAGGTTCCACCAACTCACCACCACCTAAACTCACGTCATATTTTATCAACAAGACCAACTTTAAGACAGAACAGGTTCCAAGAGCTGTCACAGCCATCACAAGAGCGCCCGCACCACAGAGTACAAAAAGATACCCTCTGTACGTTCGATCTTCGAATAGAGACATCCTAGAACTAACAGTTCAGCTCACTCATTGTCAGCGTGGCTTCCGTCTTTTTTATTTCAAAGTTCTCTAATCTCTTATTCTAAAGTGGAGATTAGTTGCCAAAAGTATGTTTGTAAACGGATCTGTAACACTGCAAATCCCAGCTGTGAGTGTAAACTTGTGGAGGGTCAACGAAAAATCCAAGTAAAAGCTGGCATAATGGTTTGTCCAGCTAAAAATTGCATTGTAAAAAAGAAGAAGAGTTGTTCACTTAACTGTCAGTGGTTTTAACGTTGGGGTTGTTCAGTGTATTCACTCATGTTGAGTTAGGGGACAGCAAACTGCTACAGCTCCAAACAACAAAGTAAGACACGACATGTTTGCAATTGTTATCAGCACTCTTAATTAACAAGTTGAGTGAACAAAGAGAGACGCATTTGTGATCAAAGAAGCAACCCAAAGTCACCCATCAAGCATTTATCATTGGTTTCACCACCACCTAAACTCACGTCATATTTTGTCAACAAGACCAACTTTAAGACAGAACAGGTTCCACATCTCCATTTTTCTGCCATTGATCTTCCTGAGTTCATGTCAGCAATTGGGTATCCTAAACAATCATCATGTGATTTGGATTGCATCCTAATTAGACTGTGGGTTGATGTACTAGCTCCTATCGTCACTTCTGCACTTGAGTATCTCAGTGCGTCTCTGTCAATTTGCTATGTACTACAGGGTCTAAGCTAGGTGTAATCAATCCATGTTTTGAAAAGCCCCATGTCCATGCTGGTCTTCTATTCCCTTACAGATCTATATTTCAGTTTCCTCCTTTATGTTTAAAAATCTGAGAATTCAATTATTTTCCATGCGCTTATGAATACAAAGCGTTTCTGTCTTGATTTAAAGAAAACATACCAAAACTGCCTGAGACGAGACTGCAGAGTGTGTGCTCAAGTGATACTGGTATTGACTTCTGGATATGTCAATCAAGTTCCACATAAGAACTTAATTTAAGAAGGACTTGAGGCAACTTAGGAATGAGTGGGGGAGCTTTGAGTTGTATTGTCCTTTGATACCAAGTGCATTTGTGGGTGTTGTCATACTAGTAATTGTTCATTCAATCCTTCTTCTTCACAGTAAAGCAGAGATACAAGGTCAATAAAGCTGGGAAGGGCTCGTCCGGGATTTGAACCCGGGACCTCTCGCACCCTAAGCGAGAATCATACCCCTAGACCAACGAGCCGAAATTTGCTGTGTTAGCCTTTGATGAGAGAGCGCGTGGACAGCTAAAACGGCCACAGAATCCTGGGAATTTGTGATGGATTTCTTTCTTCTTTGACTCATCCGCCAGGTTCCACCAACTCACCACCACCTAAACTCACGTCATATTTTATCAACAAGACCAACTTTAAGACAGAACAGGTTCCAAGAGCTGTCACAGCCATCACAAGAGCGCCCGCACCACAGAGTACAAAAAGATACCCTCTGTACAGAGACATCCTAGAACTAACAGTTCAGCTCACTCATTGTCAGCGTGGCTTCCGTCTTTTTTATTTCAAAGTTCTCTAATCTCTTATTCTAAAGTGGAGATTAGTTGCCAAAAGTATGTTTGTAAACGAATCTGTAACACTGCAAATCCCAGCTGTGAGTGTAAACTTGTGGAGGGTCAACGAAAAATCCAAGTAAAAGCTGGCATAACGGTTTGTCCAGCTAAAAATTGCATTGTAAAAAAGAAGAAGAGTTGTTCACTTAACTGTCAGTGGTTTTAACGTTGGGGTTGTTCAGTGTATTCACTCATGTTGAGTTAGGGGACAGCAAACTGCTACAGCTCCAAACAACAAAGTAAGACACGACATGTTTGCAATTGTTATCAGCACTCTTAATTAACAAGTTGAGTGAACAAAGAGAGACGCATTTGTGATCAAAGAAGCAACCCAAAGTCACCCATCAAGCATTTATCATTGGTTTCACCACCACCTAAACTCACGTCATATTTTGTCAACAAGACCAACTTTAAGACAGAACAGGTTCCACATCTCCATTTTTCTGCCATTGATCTTCCTGAGTTCATGTCAGCAATTGGGTATCCTAAACAATCATCATGTGATTTGGATTGCATCCTAATTAGACTGTGGGTTGATGTACTAGCTCCTATCGTCACTTCTGCACTTGAGCATCTCAGTGCGTCTCTGTCAATTTGCTATGTACTACAGGGTCTAAGCTAGGTGTAATCAATCCATGTTTTGAAAAGCCCCATGTCCATGCTGGTCTTCTATTCCCTTACAGATCTATATTTCAGTTTCCTCCTTTATGTTTAAAAATCTGAGAATTCAATTATTTTCCATGCGCATATGAATACAAAGCGTTTCTGTCTTGATTTAAAGAAAACATACCAAAACTGCCTGAGACGAGACTGCAGAGTGTGTGCTCAAGTGATACTGGTATTGACTTCTGGATATGTCAATCAAGTTCCACATAAGAACTTAATTTAAGAAGGACTTGAGGCAACTTAGGAATGAGTGGGGGAGCTTTGAGTTGTATTGTCCTTTGATACCAAGTGCATTTGTGGGTGTTGTCATACTAGTTATTGTTCATTCAATCCTTCTTCTTCACAGTAAAGCAGAGATACAAGGTCAATAACGCTGGGAAGGGCTCGTCCGGGATTTGAACCCGGGACCTCTCGCACCCAAAGCGAGAATCATACCCCTAGACCAACGAGCCGAAACTTGCTTTGTTTGCCTTTGATGAGAGAGCGCGTGGAAAGCTAAAACGGCCACAGAATCCTGGGAATTTGTGATGGATTTCTTTCTTCTTTGACTCATCCGCCAGGTTCCACCAACTCACCACCACCTAAACTCACGTCATATTTTATCAACAAGACCAACTTTAAGACAGAACAGGTTCCAAGAGCTGTCACAGCCATCACAAGAGCGCCCGCACCACAGAGTACAAAAAGATACCCTCTGTACGTTCGATCTTCGAATAGAGACATCCTAGAACTAACAGTTCAGCTCACTCATTGTCAGCGTGGCTTCCGTCTTTTTTATTTCAAAGTTCTCTAATCTCTTATTCTAAAGTGGAGATTAGTTGCCAAAAGTATGTTTGTAAACGAATCTGTAACACTGCAAATCCCAGCTGTGAGTGTAAACTTGTGGAGGGTCAACGAAAAATCCAAGTAAAAGCTGGCATAATGGTTTGTCCAGCTAAAAATTGCATTGTAAAAAAGAAGAAGAGTTGTTCACTTAACTGTCAGTGGTTTTAACGTTGGTGTTGTTCAGTGTATTCACTCATGTTGAGTTAGGGGACAGCAAACTGCTACAGCTCCAAACAACAAAGTAAGACACGACATGTTTGCAATTGTTATCAGCACTCTTAATTAACAAGTTGAGTGAACAAAGAGAGACGCATTTGTGATCAAAGAAGCAACCCAAAGTCACCCATCAAGCATTTATCATTGGTTTCACCACCACCTAAACTCACGTCATATTTTGTCAACAAGACCAACTTTAAGACAGAACAGGTTCCACATCTCCATTTTTCTGCCATTGATCTTCCTGAGTTCATGTCAGCAATTGGGTATCCTAAAGAATCATCATGTGATTTGGATTGCATCCTAATTAGACTGTGGGTTGATGTACTAGCTCCTATCGTCACTTCTGCACTTGAGCATCTCAGTGCGTCTCTGTCAATTTGCTATGTACTACAGGGTCTAAGCTAGGTGTAATCAATCCATGTTTTGAAAAGCCCCATGTCCATGCTGGTCTTCTATTCCCTTACAGATCTATATTTCAGTTTCCTCCTTTATGTTTAAAAATCTGAGAATTCAATTATTTTCCATGCGCTTATGAATACAAAGCGTTTCTGTCTTGATTTAAAGAAAACATACCAAAACTGCCTGAGACGAGACTGCAGAGTGTGTGCTCAAGTGATACTGGTATTGACTTCTGGATCTGTCAATCAAGTTCCACATAAGAACTTAATTTAAGAAGGACTTGAGGCAACTTAGGAATGAGTGGGGGAGCTTTGAGTTGTATTGTCCTTTGATACCAAGTGCATTTGTGGGTGTTGTCATACTAGTAATTGTTCATTCAATCCTTCTTCTTCACAGTAAAGCAGAGATACAAGGTCAATAAAGCTGGGAAGGGCTCGTCCGGGATTTGAACCCGGGACCTCTCGCACCCTAAGCGAGAATCATACCCCTAGACCAACGAGCCGAAATTTGCTGTGTTTGCCTTTGATGAGAGAGCGCGTGGACAGCTAAAACGGCCACAGAATCCTGGGAATTTGTGATGGATTTCTTTCTTCTTTGACTCATCCGCCAGGTTCCACCAACTCACCACCACCTAAACTCAGGTCATATTTTATCAACAAGACCAACTTTAAGACAGAACAGGTTCCAAGAGCCGTCACAGCCATCACAAGAGCGCCCGCACCACAGAGTACAAAAAGATACCCTCTGTACGTTCGATCTTCGAATAGAGACATCCTAGAACTTTCACTTCAGCTCACTCATTGTCAGCGTGGCTTCCGTCTTTTTTATTTCAAAGTTCTCTAATCTCTTATTCTAAAGTGGAGATTAGTTGCCAAAAGTATGTTTGTAAACGAATCTGTAACACTGCAAATCCCAGCTGTGAGTGTAAACTTGTGGAGGGTCAACGAAAAATCCAAGTAAAAGCTGGCATAATGGTTTGTCCAGCTAAAAATTGCATTGTAAAAAAGAAGAAGAGTTGTTCACTTAACTGTCAGTGGTTTTAACGTTGGGGTTGTTCAGTGTATTCACTCATGTTGAGTTAGGGGACAGCAAACTGCTACAGCTCCAAACAACAAAGTAAGACACGACATGTTTGCAATTGTTATCAGCACTCTTAATTAACAAGTTGAGTGAACAAAGAGAGACGCATTTGTGATCAAAGAAGCAACCCAAAGTCACCCATCAAGCATTTATCATTGGTTTCACCACCACCTAAACTCACGTCATATTTTGTCAACAAGACCAACTTTAAGACAGAACAGGTTCCACATCTCCATTTTTCTGCCATTGATCTTCCTGAGTTCATGTCAGCAATTGGGTATCCTAAAGAATCATCATGTGATTTGGATTGCATCCTAATTAGACTGTGGGTTGATGTACTAGCTCCTATCGTCACTTCTGCACTTGAGCATCTCAGTGCGTCTCTGTCAATTTGCTATGTACTACAGGGTCTAAGCTAGGTGTAATCAATCCATGTTTTGAAAAGCCCCATGTCCATGCTGGTCTTCTATTCCCTTACAGATCTATATTTCAGTTTCCTCCTTTATGTTTAAAAATCTGAGAATTCAATTATTTTCCATGCGCTTATGAATACAAAGCGTTTCTGTCTTGATTTAAAGAAAACATACCAAAACTGCCTGAGACGAGACTGCAGAGTGTGTGCTCAAGTGATACTGGTATTGACTTCTGGATCTGTCAATCAAGTTCCACATAAGAACTTAATTTAAGAAGGACTTGAGGCAACTTAGGAATGAGTGGGGGAGCTTTGAGTTGTATTGTCCTTTGATACCAAGTGCATTTGTGGGTGTTGTCATACTAGTAATTGTTCATTCAATCCTTCTTCTTCACAGTAAAGCAGAGATACAAGGTCAATAAAGCTGGGAAGGGCTCGTCCGGGATTTGAACCCGGGACCTCTCGCACCCTAAGCGAGAATCATACCCCTAGACCAACGAGCCGAAATTTGCTGTGTTTGCCTTTGATGAGAGAGCGCGTGGACAGCTAAAACGGCCACAGAATCCTGGGAATTTGTGATGGATTTCTTTCTTCTTTGACTCATCCGCCAGGTTCCACCAACTCACCACCACCTAAACTCAGGTCATATTTTATCAACAAGACCAACTTTAAAACAGAACAGGTTCCAAGAGCCGTCACAGCCATCACAAGAGCGCCCGCACCACAGAGTACAAAAAGATACCCTCTGTACGTTCGATCTTCGAATAGAGACATCCTAGAACTTTCACTTCAGCTCACTCATTGTCAGCGTGGCTTCCGTCTTTTTTATTTCAAAGTTCTCTAATCTCTTATTCTAAAGTGGAGATTAGTTGCCAAAAGTATGTGTGTAAATGAATCTGTAACACTGCAAATCCCAGCTGTGAGTGTAAACTTGTGGAGGGTCAACGAAAAATCCAAGTAAAAGCTGGCATAACGGTTTGTCCAGCTAAAAATTGCATTGTAAAAAAGAAGAAGAGTTGTTCACTTAACTGTCAGTGGTTTTAACGTTGGGGTTGTTCAGTGTATTCACTCATGTTGAGTTAGGGGACAGCAAACTGCTACAGCTCCAAACAACAAAGTAAGACACGACATGTTTGCAATTGTTATCAGCACTCTTAATTAACAAGTTGAGTGAACAAAGAGAGACGCATTTGTGATCAAAGAAGCAACCCAAAGTCACCCATCAAGCATTTATCATAGGTTTCACCACCACCTAAACTCACGTCATATTTTGTCAACAAGACCAACTTTAAGACAGAACAGGTTCCACATCTCCATTTTTCTGCCATTGATCTTCCTGAGTTCATGTCAGCAATTGGGTATCCTAAACAATCATCATGTGATTTGGATTGCATCCTAATTAGACTGTGGGTTGATGTACTAGCTCCTATCGTCACTTCTGCACTTGAGTATCTCAGTGCGTCTCTGTCAATTTGCTATGTACTACAGGGTCTAAGCTAGGTGTAATCAATCCATGTTTTGAAAAGCCCCATGTCCATGCTGGTCTTCTATTCCCTTACAGATCTATATTTCAGTTTCCTCCTTTATGTTTAAAAATCTGAGAATTCAATTATTTTCCATGCGCTTATGAATACAAAGCGTTTCTGTCTTGATTTAAAGAAAACATACCAAAACTGCCTGAGACGAGACTGCAGAGTGTGTGCTCAAGTGATACTGGTATTGACTTCTGGATATGTCAATCAAGTTCCACATAAGAACTTAATTTAAGAAGGACTTGAGGCAACTTAGGAATGAGTGGGGGAGCTTTGAGTTGTATTGTCCTTTGATACCAAGTGCATTTGTGGGTGTTGTCATACTAGTAATTGTTCATTCAATCCTTCTTCTTCACAGTAAAGCAGAGATACAAGGTCAATAAAGCTGGGAAGGGCTCGTCCGGGATTTGAACCCGGGACCTCTCGCACCCTAAGCGAGAATCATACCCCTAGACCAACGAGCCGAAATTTGCTGTGTTTGCCTTTGATGAGAGAGCGCGTGGACAGCTAAAACGGCCACAGAATCCTGGGAATTTGTGATGGATTTCTTTCTTCTTTGACTCATCCGCCAGGTTCCACCAACTCACCACCACCTAAACTCACGTCATATTTTATCAACAAGACCAACTTTAAGACAGAACAGGTTCCAAGAGCTGTCACAGCCATCACAAGAGCGCCCGCACCACAGAGTACAAAAAGATACCCTCTGTACGTTCGATCTTCGAATAGAGACATCCTAGAACTAACAGTTCAGCTCACTCATTGTCAGCGTGGCTTCTGTCTTTTTTATTTCAAAGTTCTCTAATCTCTTATTCTAAAGTGGAGATTAGTTGCCAAAAGTATGTGTGTAAACGAATCTGTAACACTGCAAATCCCAGCTGTGAGTGTAAACTTGTGGAGGGTCAACGAAAAATCCAAGTAAAAGCTGGCATAACGGTTTGTCCAGCTAAAAATTGCATTGTAAAAAAGAAGAAGAGTTGTTCACTTAACTGTCAGTGGTTTTAACGTTGGGGTTGTTCAGTGTATTCACTCATGTTGAGTTAGGGGACAGCAAACTGCTACAGCTCCAAACAACAAAGTAAGACACAACATGTTTGCAATTGTTATCAGCACTCTTAATTAACAAGTTGAGTGAACAAAGAGAGACGCATTTGTGATCAAAGAAGCAACCCAAAGTCACCCATCAAGCATTTATCATTGGTTTCACCACCACCTAAACTCACGTCATATTTTGTCAACAAGACCAACTTTAAGACAGAACAGGTTCCACATCTCCATTTTTCTGCCATTGATCTTCCTGAGTTCATGTCAGCAATTGGGTATCCTAAACAATCATCATGTGATTTGGATTGCATCCTAATTAGACTGTGGGTTGATGTACTAGCTCCTATCGTCACTTCTGCACTTGAGTATCTCAGTGCGTCTCTGTCAATTTGCTATGTACTACAGGGTCTAAGCTAGGTGTAATCAATCCATGTTTTGAAAAGCCCCATGTCCATGCTGGTCTTCTATTCCCTTACAGATCTATATTTCAGTTTCCTCCTTTATGTTTAAAAATCTGAGAATTCAATTATTTTCCATGCGCTTATGAATACAAAGCGTTTCTGTCTTGATTTAAAGAAAACATACCAAAACTGCCTGAGACGAGACTGCAGAGTGTGTGCTCAAGTGATACTGGTATTGACTTCTGGATCTGTCAATCAAGTTCCACATAAGAACTTAATTTAAGAAGGACTTGAGGCAACTTAGGAATGAGTGGGGGAGCTTTGAGTTGTATTGTCCTTTGATACCAAGTGCATTTGTGGGTGTTGTCATACTAGTAATTGTTCATTCAATCCTTCTTCTTCACAGTAAAGCAGAGATACAAGGTCAATAAAGCTGGGAAGGGCTCGTCCGGGATTTGAACCCGGGACCTCTCGCACCCTAAGCGAGAATCATACCCCTAGACCAACGAGCCGAAATTTGCTGTGTTAGCCTTTGATGAGAGAGCGCGTGGACAGCTAAAACGGCCACAGAATCCTGGGAATTTGTGATGGATTTCTTTCTTCTTTGACTCATCCGCCAGGTTCCACCAACTCACCACCACCTAAACTCACGTCATATTTTATCAACAAGACCAACTTTAAGACAGAACAGGTTCCAAGAGCTGTCACAGCCATCACAAGAGCGCCCGCACCACAGAGTACAAAAAGATACCCTCTGTACAGAGACATCCTAGAACTAACAGTTCAGCTCACTCATTGTCAGCGTGGCTTCCGTCTTTTTTATTTCAAAGTTCTCTAATCTCTTATTCTAAAGTGGAGATTAGTTGCCAAAAGTATGTTTGTAAACGAATCTGTAACACTGCAAATCCCAGCTGTGAGTGTAAACTTGTGGAGGGTCAACGAAAAATCCAAGTAAAAGCTGGCATAACGGTTTGTCCAGCTAAAAATTGCATTGTAAAAAAGAAGAAGAGTTGTTCACTTAACTGTCAGTGGTTTTAACGTTGGGGTTGTTCAGTGTATTCACTCATGTTGAGTTAGGGGACAGCAAACTGCTACAGCTCCAAACAACAAAGTAAGACACGACATGTTTGCAATTGTTATCAGCACTCTTAATTAACAAGTTGAGTGAACAAAGAGAGACGCATTTGTGATCAAAGAAGCAACCCAAAGTCACCCATCAAGCATTTATCATTGGTTTCACCACCACCTAAACTCACGTCATATTTTGTCAACAAGACCAACTTTAAGACAGAACAGGTTCCACATCTCCATTTTTCTGCCATTGATCTTCCTGAGTTCATGTCAGCAATTGGGTATCCTAAAGAATCATCATGTGATTTGGATTGCATCCTAATTAGACTGTGGGTTGATGTACTAGCTCCTATCGTCACTTCTGCACTTGAGCATCTCAGTGCGTCTCTGTCAATTTGCTATGTACTACAGGGTCTAAGCTAGGTGTAATCAATCCATGTTTTGAAAAGCCCCATGTCCATGCTGGTCTTCTATTCCCTTACAGATCTATATTTCAGTTTCCTCCTTTATGTTTAAAAATCTGAGAATTCAATTATTTTCCATGCGCTTATGAATACAAAGCGTTTCTGTCTTGATTTAAAGAAAACATACCAAAACTGCCTGAGACGAGACTGCAGAGTGTGTGCTCAAGTGATACTGGTATTGACTTCTGGATCTGTCAATCAAGTTCCACATAAGAACTTAATTTAAGAAGGACTTGAGGCAACTTAGGAATGAGTGGGGGAGCTTTGAGTTGTATTGTCCTTTGATACCAAGTGCATTTGTGGGTGTTGTCATACTAGTAATTGTTCATTCAATCCTTCTTCTTCACAGTAAAGCAGAGATACAAGGTCAATAAAGCTGGGAAGGGCTCGTCCGGGATTTGAACCCGGGACCTCTCGCACCCTAAGCGAGAATCATACCCCTAGACCAACGAGCCGAAATTTGCTGTGTTTGCCTTTGATGAGAGAGCGCGTGGACAGCTAAAACGGCCACAGAATCCTGGGAATTTGTGATGGATTTCTTTCTTCTTTGACTCATCCGCCAGGTTCCACCAACTCACCACCACCTAAACTCAGGTCATATTTTATCAACAAGACCAACTTTAAGACAGAACAGGTTCCAAGAGCCGTCACAGCCATCACAAGAGCGCCCGCACCACAGAGTACAAAAAGATACCCTCTGTACGTTCGATCTTCGAATAGAGACATCCTAGAACTTTCACTTCAGCTCACTCATTGTCAGCGTGGCTTCCGTCTTTTTTATTTCAAAGTTCTCTAATCTCTTATTCTAAAGTGGAGATTAGTTGCCAAAAGTATGTGTGTAAATGAATCTGTAACACTGCAAATCCCAGCTGTGAGTGTAAACTTGTGGAGGGTCAACGAAAAATCCAAGTAAAAGCTGGCATAACGGTTTGTCCAGCTAAAAATTGCATTGTAAAAAAGAAGAAGAGTTGTTCACTTAACTGTCAGTGGTTTTAACGTTGGGGTTGTTCAGTGTATTCACTCATGTTGAGTTAGGGGACAGCAAACTGCTACAGCTCCAAACAACAAAGTAAGACACGACATGTTTGCAATTGTTATCAGCACTCTTAATTAACAAGTTGAGTGAACAAAGAGAGACGCATTTGTGATCAAAGAAGCAACCCAAAGTCACCCATCAAGCATTTATCATAGGTTTCACCACCACCTAAACTCACGTCATATTTTGTCAACAAGACCAACTTTAAGACAGAACAGGTTCCACATCTCCATTTTTCTGCCATTGATCTTCCTGAGTTCATGTCAGCAATTGGGTATCCTAAACAATCATCATGTGATTTGGATTGCATCCTAATTAGACTGTGGGTTGATGTACTAGCTCCTATCGTCACTTCTGCACTTGAGCATCTCAGTGCGTCTCTGTCAATTTGCTATGTACTACAGGGTCTAAGCTAGGTGTAATCAATCCATGTTTTGAAAAGCCCCATGTCCATGCTGGTCTTCTATTCCCTTACAGATCTATATTTCAGTTTCCTCCTTTATGTTTAAAAATCTGAGAATTCAATTATTTTCCATGCGCTTATGAATACAAAGCGTTTCTGTCTTGATTTAAAGAAAACATACCAAAACTGCCTGAGACGAGACTGCAGAGTGTGTGCTCAAGTGATACTGGTATTGACTTCTGGATATGTCAATCAAGTTCCACATAAGAACTTAATTTAAGAAGGACTTGAGGCAACTTAGGAATGAGTGGGGGAGCTTTGAGTTGTATTGTCCTTTGATACCAAGTGCATTTGTGGGTGTTGTCATACTAGTAATTGTTCATTCAATCCTTCTTCTTCACAGTAAAGCAGAGATACAAGGTCAATAAAGCTGGGAAGGGCTCGTCCGGGATTTGAACCCGGGACCTCTCGCACCCTAAGCGAGAATCATACCCCTAGACCAACGAGCCGAAATTTGCTGTGTTTGCCTTTGATGAGAGAGCGCGTGGAAAGCTAAAACGGCCACAGAATCCTGGGAATTTGTGATGGATTTCTTTCTTCTTTGACTCATCCGCCAGGTTCCACCAACTCACCACCACCTAAACTCACGTCATATTTTATCAACAAGACCAACTTTAAGACAGAACAGGTTCCAAGAGCTGTCACAGCCATCACAAGAGCGCCCGCACCACAGAGTACAAAAAGATACCCTCTGTACGTTCGATCTTCGAATAGAGACATCCTAGAACTAACAGTTCAGCTCACTCATTGTCAGCGTGGCTTCTGTCTTTTTTATTTCAAAGTTCTCTAATCTCTTATTCTAAAGTGGTGATTAGTTGCCAAAAGTATGTGTGTAAACGAATCTGTAACACTGCAAATCCCAGCTGTGAGTGTAAACTTGTGGAGGGTCAACGAAAAATCCAAGTAAAAGCTGGCATAACGGTTTGTCCAGCTAAAAATTGCATTGTAAAAAAGAAGAAGAGTTGTTCACTTAACTGTCAGTGGTTTTAACGTTGGGGTTGTTCAGTGTATTCACTCATGTTGAGTTAGGGGACAGCAAACTGCTACAGCTCCAAACAACAAAGTAAGACACAACATGTTTGCAATTGTTATCAGCACTCTTAATTAACAAGTTGAGTGAACAAAGAGAGACGCATTTGTGATCAAAGAAGCAACCCAAAGTCACCCATCAAGCATTTATCATTGGTTTCACCACCACCTAAACTCACGTCATATTTTGTCAACAAGACCAACTTTAAGACAGAACAGGTTCCACATCTCCATTTTTCTGCCATTGATCTTCCTGAGTTCATGTCAGCAATTGGGTATCCTAAAGAATCATCATGTGATTTGGATTGCATCCTAATTAGACTGTGGGTTGATGTACTAGCTCCTATCGTCACTTCTGCACTTGAGCATCTCAGTGCGTCTCTGTCAATTTGCTATGTACTACAGGGTCTAAGCTAGGTGTAATCAATCCATGTTTTGAAAAGCCCCATGTCCATGCTGGTCTTCTATTCCCTTACAGATCTATATTTCAGTTTCCTCCTTTATGTTTAAAAATCTGAGAATTCAATTATTTTCCATGCGCTTATGAATACAAAGCGTTTCTGTCTTGATTTAAAGAAAACATACCAAAACTGCCTGAGACGAGACTGCAGAGTGTGTGCTCAAGTGATACTGGTATTGACTTCTGGATCTGTCAATCAAGTTCCACATAAGAACTTAATTTAAGAAGGACTTGAGGCAACTTAGGAATGAGTGGGGGAGCTTTGAGTTGTATTGTCCTTTGATACCAAGTGCATTTGTGGGTGTTGTCATACTAGTAATTGTTCATTCAATCCTTCTTCTTCACAGTAAAGCAGAGATACAAGGTCAATAAAGCTGGGAAGGGCTCGTCCGGGATTTGAACCCGGGACCTCTCGCACCCTAAGCGAGAATCATACCCCTAGACCAACGAGCCGAAATTTGCTGTGTTTGCCTTTGATGAGAGAGCGCGTGGACAGCTAAAACGGCCACAGAATCCTGGGAATTTGTGATGGATTTCTTTCTTCTTTGACTCATCCGCCAGGTTCCACCAACTCACCACCACCTAAACTCAGGTCATATTTTATCAACAAGACCAACTTTAAAACAGAACAGGTTCCAAGAGCCGTCACAGCCATCACAAGAGCGCCCGCACCACAGAGTACAAAAAGATACCCTCTGTACGTTCGATCTTCGAATAGAGACATCCTAGAACTTTCACTTCAGCTCACTCATTGTCAGCGTGGCTTCCGTCTTTTTTATTTCAAAGTTCTCTAATCTCTTATTCTAAAGTGGAGATTAGTTGCCAAAAGTATGTGTGTAAATGAATCTGTAACACTGCAAATCCCAGCTGTGAGTGTAAACTTGTGGAGGGTCAACGAAAAATCCAAGTAAAAGCTGGCATAACGGTTTGTCCAGCTAAAAATTGCATTGTAAAAAAGAAGAAGAGTTGTTCACTTAACTGTCAGTGGTTTTAACGTTGGGGTTGTTCAGTGTATTCACTCATGTTGAGTTAGGGGACAGCAAACTGCTACAGCTCCAAACAACAAAGTAAGACACGACATGTTTGCAATTGTTATCAGCACTCTTAATTAACAAGTTGAGTGAACAAAGAGAGACGCATTTGTGATCAAAGAAGCAACCCAAAGTCACCCATCAAGCATTTATCATAGGTTTCACCACCACCTAAACTCACGTCATATTTTGTCAACAAGACCAACTTTAAGACAGAACAGGTTCCACATCTCCATTTTTCTGCCATTGATCTTCCTGAGTTCATGTCAGCAATTGGGTATCCTAAACAATCATCATGTGATTTGGATTGCATCCTAATTAGACTGTGGGTTGATGTACTAGCTCCTATCGTCACTTCTGCACTTGAGTATCTCAGTGCGTCTCTGTCAATTTGCTATGTACTACAGGGTCTAAGCTAGGTGTAATCAATCCATGTTTTGAAAAGCCCCATGTCCATGCTGGTCTTCTATTCCCTTACAGATCTATATTTCAGTTTCCTCCTTTATGTTTAAAAATCTGAGAATTCAATTATTTTCCATGCGCTTATGAATACAAAGCGTTTCTGTCTTGATTTAAAGAAAACATACCAAAACTGCCTGAGACGAGACTGCAGAGTGTGTGCTCAAGTGATACTGGTATTGACTTCTGGATATGTCAATCAAGTTCCACATAAGAACTTAATTTAAGAAGGACTTGAGGCAACTTAGGAATGAGTGGGGGAGCTTTGAGTTGTATTGTCCTTTGATACCAAGTGCATTTGTGGGTGTTGTCATACTAGTAATTGTTCATTCAATCCTTCTTCTTCACAGTAAAGCAGAGATACAAGGTCAATAAAGCTGGGAAGGGCTCGTCCGGGATTTGAACCCGGGACCTCTCGCACCCTAAGCGAGAATCATACCCCTAGACCAACGAGCCGAAATTTGCTGTGTTTGCCTTTGATGAGAGAGCGCGTGGACAGCTAAAACGGCCACAGAATCCTGGGAATTTGTGATGGATTTCTTTCTTCTTTGACTCATCCGCCAGGTTCCACCAACTCACCACCACCTAAACTCACGTCATATTTTATCAACAAGACCAACTTTAAGACAGAACAGGTTCCAAGAGCTGTCACAGCCATCACAAGAGCGCCCGCACCACAGAGTACAAAAAGATACCCTCTGTACGTTCGATCTTCGAATAGAGACATCCTAGAACTAACAGTTCAGCTCACTCATTGTCAGCGTGGCTTCTGTCTTTTTTATTTCAAAGTTCTCTAATCTCTTATTCTAAAGTGGAGATTAGTTGCCAAAAGTATGTGTGTAAACGAATCTGTAACACTGCAAATCCCAGCTGTGAGTGTAAACTTGTGGAGGGTCAACGAAAAATCCAAGTAAAAGCTGGCATAACGGTTTGTCCAGCTAAAAATTGCATTGTAAAAAAGAAGAAGAGTTGTTCACTTAACTGTCAGTGGTTTTAACGTTGGGGTTGTTCAGTGTATTCACTCATGTTGAGTTAGGGGACAGCAAACTGCTACAGCTCCAAACAACAAAGTAAGACACAACATGTTTGCAATTGTTATCAGCACTCTTAATTAACAAGTTGAGTGAACAAAGAGAGACGCATTTGTGATCAAAGAAGCAACCCAAAGTCACCCATCAAGCATTTATCATTGGTTTCACCACCACCTAAACTCACGTCATATTTTGTCAACAAGACCAACTTTAAGACAGAACAGGTTCCACATCTCCATTTTTCTGCCATTGATCTTCCTGAGTTCATGTCAGCAATTGGGTATCCTAAACAATCATCATGTGATTTGGATTGCATCCTAATTAGACTGTGGGTTGATGTACTAGCTCCTATCGTCACTTCTGCACTTGAGTATCTCAGTGCGTCTCTGTCAATTTGCTATGTACTACAGGGTCTAAGCTAGGTGTAATCAATCCATGTTTTGAAAAGCCCCATGTCCATGCTGGTCTTCTATTCCCTTACAGATCTATATTTCAGTTTCCTCCTTTATGTTTAAAAATCTGAGAATTCAATTATTTTCCATGCGCTTATGAATACAAAGCGTTTCTGTCTTGATTTAAAGAAAACATACCAAAACTGCCTGAGACGAGACTGCAGAGTGTGTGCTCAAGTGATACTGGTATTGACTTCTGGATCTGTCAATCAAGTTCCACATAAGAACTTAATTTAAGAAGGACTTGAGGCAACTTAGGAATGAGTGGGGGAGCTTTGAGTTGTATTGTCCTTTGATACCAAGTGCATTTGTGGGTGTTGTCATACTAGTAATTGTTCATTCAATCCTTCTTCTTCACAGTAAAGCAGAGATACAAGGTCAATAAAGCTGGGAAGGGCTCGTCCGGGATTTGAACCCGGGACCTCTCGCACCCTAAGCGAGAATCATACCCCTAGACCAACGAGCCGAAATTTGCTGTGTTAGCCTTTGATGAGAGAGCGCGTGGACAGCTAAAACGGCCACAGAATCCTGGGAATTTGTGATGGATTTCTTTCTTCTTTGACTCATCCGCCAGGTTCCACCAACTCACCACCACCTAAACTCACGTCATATTTTATCAACAAGACCAACTTTAAGACAGAACAGGTTCCAAGAGCTGTCACAGCCATCACAAGAGCGCCCGCACCACAGAGTACAAAAAGATACCCTCTGTACAGAGACATCCTAGAACTAACAGTTCAGCTCACTCATTGTCAGCGTGGCTTCCGTCTTTTTTATTTCAAAGTTCTCTAATCTCTTATTCTAAAGTGGAGATTAGTTGCCAAAAGTATGTTTGTAAACGAATCTGTAACACTGCAAATCCCAGCTGTGAGTGTAAACTTGTGGAGGGTCAACGAAAAATCCAAGTAAAAGCTGGCATAACGGTTTGTCCAGCTAAAAATTGCATTGTAAAAAAGAAGAAGAGTTGTTCACTTAACTGTCAGTGGTTTTAACGTTGGGGTTGTTCAGTGTATTCACTCATGTTGAGTTAGGGGACAGCAAACTGCTACAGCTCCAAACAACAAAGTAAGACACGACATGTTTGCAATTGTTATCAGCACTCTTAATTAACAAGTTGAGTGAACAAAGAGAGACGCATTTGTGATCAAAGAAGCAACCCAAAGTCACCCATCAAGCATTTATCATTGGTTTCACCACCACCTAAACTCACGTCATATTTTGTCAACAAGACCAACTTTAAGACAGAACAGGTTCCACATCTCCATTTTTCTGCCATTGATCTTCCTGAGTTCATGTCAGCAATTGGGTATCCTAAAGAATCATCATGTGATTTGGATTGCATCCTAATTAGACTGTGGGTTGATGTACTAGCTCCTATCGTCACTTCTGCACTTGAGCATCTCAGTGCGTCTCTGTCAATTTGCTATGTACTACAGGGTCTAAGCTAGGTGTAATCAATCCATGTTTTGAAAAGCCCCATGTCCATGCTGGTCTTCTATTCCCTTACAGATCTATATTTCAGTTTCCTCCTTTATGTTTAAAAATCTGAGAATTCAATTATTTTCCATGCGCTTATGAATACAAAGCGTTTCTGTCTTGATTTAAAGAAAACATACCAAAACTGCCTGAGACGAGACTGCAGAGTGTGTGCTCAAGTGATACTGGTATTGACTTCTGGATCTGTCAATCAAGTTCCACATAAGAACTTAATTTAAGAAGGACTTGAGGCAACTTAGGAATGAGTGGGGGAGCTTTGAGTTGTATTGTCCTTTGATACCAAGTGCATTTGTGGGTGTTGTCATACTAGTAATTGTTCATTCAATCCTTCTTCTTCACAGTAAAGCAGAGATACAAGGTCAATAAAGCTGGGAAGGGCTCGTCCGGGATTTGAACCCGGGACCTCTCGCACCCTAAGCGAGAATCATACCCCTAGACCAACGAGCCGAAATTTGCTGTGTTTGCCTTTGATGAGAGAGCGCGTGGACAGCTAAAACGGCCACAGAATCCTGGGAATTTGTGATGGATTTCTTTCTTCTTTGACTCATCCGCCAGGTTCCACCAACTCACCACCACCTAAACTCAGGTCATATTTTATCAACAAGACCAACTTTAAGACAGAACAGGTTCCAAGAGCCGTCACAGCCATCACAAGAGCGCCCGCACCACAGAGTACAAAAAGATACCCTCTGTACGTTCGATCTTCGAATAGAGACATCCTAGAACTTTCACTTCAGCTCACTCATTGTCAGCGTGGCTTCCGTCTTTTTTATTTCAAAGTTCTCTAATCTCTTATTCTAAAGTGGAGATTAGTTGCCAAAAGTATGTGTGTAAATGAATCTGTAACACTGCAAATCCCAGCTGTGAGTGTAAACTTGTGGAGGGTCAACGAAAAATCCAAGTAAAAGCTGGCATAACGGTTTGTCCAGCTAAAAATTGCATTGTAAAAAAGAAGAAGAGTTGTTCACTTAACTGTCAGTGGTTTTAACGTTGGGGTTGTTCAGTGTATTCACTCATGTTGAGTTAGGGGACAGCAAACTGCTACAGCTCCAAACAACAAAGTAAGACACGACATGTTTGCAATTGTTATCAGCACTCTTAATTAACAAGTTGAGTGAACAAAGAGAGACGCATTTGTGATCAAAGAAGCAACCCAAAGTCACCCATCAAGCATTTATCATAGGTTTCACCACCACCTAAACTCACGTCATATTTTGTCAACAAGACCAACTTTAAGACAGAACAGGTTCCACATCTCCATTTTTCTGCCATTGATCTTCCTGAGTTCATGTCAGCAATTGGGTATCCTAAACAATCATCATGTGATTTGGATTGCATCCTAATTAGACTGTGGGTTGATGTACTAGCTCCTATCGTCACTTCTGCACTTGAGCATCTCAGTGCGTCTCTGTCAATTTGCTATGTACTACAGGGTCTAAGCTAGGTGTAATCAATCCATGTTTTGAAAAGCCCCATGTCCATGCTGGTCTTCTATTCCCTTACAGATCTATATTTCAGTTTCCTCCTTTATGTTTAAAAATCTGAGAATTCAATTATTTTCCATGCGCTTATGAATACAAAGCGTTTCTGTCTTGATTTAAAGAAAACATACCAAAACTGCCTGAGACGAGACTGCAGAGTGTGTGCTCAAGTGATACTGGTATTGACTTCTGGATATGTCAATCAAGTTCCACATAAGAACTTAATTTAAGAAGGACTTGAGGCAACTTAGGAATGAGTGGGGGAGCTTTGAGTTGTATTGTCCTTTGATACCAAGTGCATTTGTGGGTGTTGTCATACTAGTAATTGTTCATTCAATCCTTCTTCTTCACAGTAAAGCAGAGATACAAGGTCAATAAAGCTGGGAAGGGCTCGTCCGGGATTTGAACCCGGGACCTCTCGCACCCTAAGCGAGAATCATACCCCTAGACCAACGAGCCGAAATTTGCTGTGTTTGCCTTTGATGAGAGAGCGCGTGGAAAGCTAAAACGGCCACAGAATCCTGGGAATTTGTGATGGATTTCTTTCTTCTTTGACTCATCCGCCAGGTTCCACCAACTCACCACCACCTAAACTCACGTCATATTTTATCAACAAGACCAACTTTAAGACAGAACAGGTTCCAAGAGCTGTCACAGCCATCACAAGAGCGCCCGCACCACAGAGTACAAAAAGATACCCTCTGTACGTTCGATCTTCGAATAGAGACATCCTAGAACTAACAGTTCAGCTCACTCATTGTCAGCGTGGCTTCTGTCTTTTTTATTTCAAAGTTCTCTAATCTCTTATTCTAAAGTGGTGATTAGTTGCCAAAAGTATGTGTGTAAACGAATCTGTAACACTGCAAATCCCAGCTGTGAGTGTAAACTTGTGGAGGGTCAACGAAAAATCCAAGTAAAAGCTGGCATAACGGTTTGTCCAGCTAAAAATTGCATTGTAAAAAAGAAGAAGAGTTGTTCACTTAACTGTCAGTGGTTTTAACGTTGGGGTTGTTCAGTGTATTCACTCATGTTGAGTTAGGGGACAGCAAACTGCTACAGCTCCAAACAACAAAGTAAGACACAACATGTTTGCAATTGTTATCAGCACTCTTAATTAACAAGTTGAGTGAACAAAGAGAGACGCATTTGTGATCAAAGAAGCAACCCAAAGTCACCCATCAAGCATTTATCATTGGTTTCACCACCACCTAAACTCACGTCATATTTTGTCAACAAGACCAACTTTAAGACAGAACAGGTTCCACATCTCCATTTTTCTGCCATTGATCTTCCTGAGTTCATGTCAGCAATTGGGTATCCTAAACAATCATCATGTGATTTGGATTGCATCCTAATTAGACTGTGGGTTGATGTACTAGCTCCTATCGTCACTTCTGCACTTGAGTATCTCAGTGCGTCTCTGTCAATTTGCTATGTACTACAGGGTCTAAGCTAGGTGTAATCAATCCATGTTTTGAAAAGCCCCATGTCCATGCTGGTCTTCTATTCCCTTACAGATCTATATTTCAGTTTCCTCCTTTATGTTTAAAAATCTGAGAATTCAATTATTTTCCATGCGCTTATGAATACAAAGCGTTTCTGTCTTGATTTAAAGAAAACATACCAAAACTGCCTGAGACGAGACTGCAGAGTGTGTGCTCAAGTGATACTGGTATTGACTTCTGGATCTGTCAATCAAGTTCCACATAAGAACTTAATTTAAGAAGGACTTGAGGCAACTTAGGAATGAGTGGGGGAGCTTTGAGTTGTATTGTCCTTTGATACCAAGTGCATTTGTGGGTGTTGTCATACTAGTAATTGTTCATTCAATCCTTCTTCTTCACAGTAAAGCAGAGATACAAGGTCAATAAAGCTGGGAAGGGCTCGTCCGGGATTTGAACCCGGGACCTCTCGCACCCTAAGCGAGAATCATACCCCTAGACCAACGAGCCGAAATTTGCTGTGTTAGCCTTTGATGAGAGAGCGCGTGGACAGCTAAAACGGCCACAGAATCCTGGGAATTTGTGATGGATTTCTTTCTTCTTTGACTCATCCGCCAGGTTCCACCAACTCACCACCACCTAAACTCACGTCATATTTTATCAACAAGACCAACTTTAAGACAGAACAGGTTCCAAGAGCTGTCACAGCCATCACAAGAGCGCCCGCACCACAGAGTACAAAAAGATACCCTCTGTACAGAGACATCCTAGAACTAACAGTTCAGCTCACTCATTGTCAGCGTGGCTTCCGTCTTTTTTATTTCAAAGTTCTCTAATCTCTTATTCTAAAGTGGAGATTAGTTGCCAAAAGTATGTTTGTAAACGAATCTGTAACACTGCAAATCCCAGCTGTGAGTGTAAACTTGTGGAGGGTCAACGAAAAATCCAAGTAAAAGCTGGCATAACGGTTTGTCCAGCTAAAAATTGCATTGTAAAAAAGAAGAAGAGTTGTTCACTTAACTGTCAGTGGTTTTAACGTTGGGGTTGTTCAGTGTATTCACTCATGTTGAGTTAGGGGACAGCAAACTGCTACAGCTCCAAACAACAAAGTAAGACACGACATGTTTGCAATTGTTATCAGCACTCTTAATTAACAAGTTGAGTGAACAAAGAGAGACGCATTTGTGATCAAAGAAGCAACCCAAAGTCACCCATCAAGCATTTATCATTGGTTTCACCACCACCTAAACTCACGTCATATTTTGTCAACAAGACCAACTTTAAGACAGAACAGGTTCCACATCTCCATTTTTCTGCCATTGATCTTCCTGAGTTCATGTCAGCAATTGGGTATCCTAAACAATCATCATGTGATTTGGATTGCATCCTAATTAGACTGTGGGTTGATGTACTAGCTCCTATCGTCACTTCTGCACTTGAGCATCTCAGTGCGTCTCTGTCAATTTGCTATGTACTACAGGGTCTAAGCTAGGTGTAATCAATCCATGTTTTGAAAAGCCCCATGTCCATGCTGGTCTTCTATTCCCTTACAGATCTATATTTCAGTTTCCTCCTTTATGTTTAAAAATCTGAGAATTCAATTATTTTCCATGCGCATATGAATACAAAGCGTTTCTGTCTTGATTTAAAGAAAACATACCAAAACTGCCTGAGACGAGACTGCAGAGTGTGTGCTCAAGTGATACTGGTATTGACTTCTGGATATGTCAATCAAGTTCCACATAAGAACTTAATTTAAGAAGGACTTGAGGCAACTTAGGAATGAGTGGGGGAGCTTTGAGTTGTATTGTCCTTTGATACCAAGTGCATTTGTGGGTGTTGTCATACTAGTTATTGTTCATTCAATCCTTCTTCTTCACAGTAAAGCAGAGATACAAGGTCAATAACGCTGGGAAGGGCTCGTCCGGGATTTGAACCCGGGACCTCTCGCACCCAAAGCGAGAATCATACCCCTAGACCAACGAGCCGAAACTTGCTTTGTTTGCCTTTGATGAGAGAGCGCGTGGAAAGCTAAAACGGCCACAGAATCCTGGGAATTTGTGATGGATTTCTTTCTTCTTTGACTCATCCGCCAGGTTCCACCAACTCACCACCACCTAAACTCACGTCATATTTTATCAACAAGACCAACTTTAAGACAGAACAGGTTCCAAGAGCTGTCACAGCCATCACAAGAGCGCCCGCACCACAGAGTACAAAAAGATACCCTCTGTACGTTCGATCTTCGAATAGAGACATCCTAGAACTAACAGTTCAGCTCACTCATTGTCAGCGTGGCTTCCGTCTTTTTTATTTCAAAGTTCTCTAATCTCTTATTCTAAAGTGGAGATTAGTTGCCAAAAGTATGTTTGTAAACGAATCTGTAACACTGCAAATCCCAGCTGTGAGTGTAAACTTGTGGAGGGTCAACGAAAAATCCAAGTAAAAGCTGGCATAATGGTTTGTCCAGCTAAAAATTGCATTGTAAAAAAGAAGAAGAGTTGTTCACTTAACTGTCAGTGGTTTTAACGTTGGGGTTGTTCAGTGTATTCACTCATGTTGAGTTAGGGGACAGCAAACTGCTACAGCTCCAAACAACAAAGTAAGACACGACATGTTTGCAATTGTTATCAGCACTCTTAATTAACAAGTTGAGTGAACAAAGAGAGACGCATTTGTGATCAAAGAAGCAACCCAAAGTCACCCATCAAGCATTTATCATTGGTTTCACCACCACCTAAACTCACGTCATATTTTGTCAACAAGACCAACTTTAAGACAGAACAGGTTCCACATCTCCATTTTTCTGCCATTGATCTTCCTGAGTTCATGTCAGCAATTGGGTATCCTAAAGAATCATCATGTGATTTGGATTGCATCCTAATTAGACTGTGGGTTGATGTACTAGCTCCTATCGTCACTTCTGCACTTGAGCATCTCAGTGCGTCTCTGTCAATTTGCTATGTACTACAGGGTCTAAGCTAGGTGTAATCAATCCATGTTTTGAAAAGCCCCATGTCCATGCTGGTCTTCTATTCCCTTACAGATCTATATTTCAGTTTCCTCCTTTATGTTTAAAAATCTGAGAATTCAATTATTTTCCATGCGCTTATGAATACAAAGCGTTTCTGTCTTGATTTAAAGAAAACATACCAAAACTGCCTGAGACGAGACTGCAGAGTGTGTGCTCAAGTGATACTGGTATTGACTTCTGGATCTGTCAATCAAGTTCCACATAAGAACTTAATTTAAGAAGGACTTGAGGCAACTTAGGAATGAGTGGGGGAGCTTTGAGTTGTATTGTCCTTTGATACCAAGTGCATTTGTGGGTGTTGTCATACTAGTAATTGTTCATTCAATCCTTCTTCTTCACAGTAAAGCAGAGATACAAGGTCAATAAAGCTGGGAAGGGCTCGTCCGGGATTTGAACCCGGGACCTCTCGCACCCTAAGCGAGAATCATACCCCTAGACCAACGAGCCGAAATTTGCTGTGTTTGCCTTTGATGAGAGAGCGCGTGGACAGCTAAAACGGCCACAGAATCCTGGGAATTTGTGATGGATTTCTTTCTTCTTTGACTCATCCGCCAGGTTCACCAACTCACCACCACCTAAACTCAGGTCATATTTTATCAACAAGACCAACTTTAAGACAGAACAGGTTCCAAGAGCCGTCACAGCCATCACAAGAGCGCCCGCACCACAGAGTACAAAAAGATACCCTCTGTACGTTCGATCTTCGAATAGAGACATCCTAGAACTTTCACTTCAGCTCACTCATTGTCAGCGTGGCTTCCGTCTTTTTTATTTCAAAGTTCTCTAATCTCTTATTCTAAAGTGGAGATTAGTTGCCAAAAGTATGTTTGTAAACGAATCTGTAACACTGCAAATCCCAGCTGTGAGTGTAAACTTGTGGAGGGTCAACGAAAAATCCAAGTAAAAGCTGGCATAATGGTTTGTCCAGCTAAAAATTGCATTGTAAAAAAGAAGAAGAGTTGTTCACTTAACTGTCAGTGGTTTTAACGTTGGGGTTGTTCAGTGTATTCACTCATGTTGAGTTAGGGGACAGCAAACTGCTACAGCTCCAAACAACAAAGTAAGACACGACATGTTTGCAATTGTTATCAGCACTCTTAATTAACAAGTTGAGTGAACAAAGAGAGACGCATTTGTGATCAAAGAAGCAACCCAAAGTCACCCATCAAGCATTTATCATTGGTTTCACCACCACCTAAACTCACGTCATATTTTGTCAACAAGACCAACTTTAAGACAGAACAGGTTCCACATCTCCATTTTTCTGCCATTGATCTTCCTGAGTTCATGTCAGCAATTGGGTATCCTAAAGAATCATCATGTGATTTGGATTGCATCCTAATTAGACTGTGGGTTGATGTACTAGCTCCTATCGTCACTTCTGCACTTGAGCATCTCAGTGCGTCTCTGTCAATTTGCTATGTACTACAGGGTCTAAGCTAGGTGTAATCAATCCATGTTTTGAAAAGCCCCATGTCCATGCTGGTCTTCTATTCCCTTACAGATCTATATTTCAGTTTCCTCCTTTATGTTTAAAAATCTGAGAATTCAATTATTTTCCATGCGCTTATGAATACAAAGCGTTTCTGTCTTGATTTAAAGAAAACATACCAAAACTGCCTGAGACGAGACTGCAGAGTGTGTGCTCAAGTGATACTGGTATTGACTTCTGGATCTGTCAATCAAGTTCCACATAAGAACTTAATTTAAGAAGGACTTGAGGCAACTTAGGAATGAGTGGGGGAGCTTTGAGTTGTATTGTCCTTTGATACCAAGTGCATTTGTGGGTGTTGTCATACTAGTAATTGTTCATTCAATCCTTCTTCTTCACAGTAAAGCAGAGATACAAGGTCAATAAAGCTGGGAAGGGCTCGTCCGGGATTTGAACCCGGGACCTCTCGCACCCTAAGCGAGAATCATACCCCTAGACCAACGAGCCGAAATTTGCTGTGTTTGCCTTTGATGAGAGAGCGCGTGGACAGCTAAAACGGCCACAGAATCCTGGGAATTTGTGATGGATTTCTTTCTTCTTTGACTCATCCGCCAGGTTCCACCAACTCACCACCACCTAAACTCAGGTCATATTTTATCAACAAGACCAACTTTAAGACAGAACAGGTTCCAAGAGCCGTCACAGCCATCACAAGAGCGCCCGCACCACAGAGTACAAAAAGATACCCTCTGTACGTTCGATCTTCGAATAGAGACATCCTAGAACTTTCACTTCAGCTCACTCATTGTCAGCGTGGCTTCCGTCTTTTTTATTTCAAAGTTCTCTAATCTCTTATTCTAAAGTGGAGATTAGTTGCCAAAAGTATGTGTGTAAATGAATCTGTAACACTGCAAATCCCAGCTGTGAGTGTAAACTTGTGGAGGGTCAACGAAAAATCCAAGTAAAAGCTGGCATAACGGTTTGTCCAGCTAAAAATTGCATTGTAAAAAAGAAGAAGAGTTGTTCACTTAACTGTCAGTGGTTTTAACGTTGGGGTTGTTCAGTGTATTCACTCATGTTGAGTTAGGGGACAGCAAACTGCTACAGCTCCAAACAACAAAGTAAGACACGACATGTTTGCAATTGTTATCAGCACTCTTAATTAACAAGTTGAGTGAACAAAGAGAGACGCATTTGTGATCAAAGAAGCAACCCAAAGTCACCCATCAAGCATTTATCATAGGTTTCACCACCACCTAAACTCACGTCATATTTTGTCAACAAGACCAACTTTAAGACAGAACAGGTTCCACATCTCCATTTTTCTGCCATTGATCTTCCTGAGTTCATGTCAGCAATTGGGTATCCTAAACAATCATCATGTGATTTGGATTGCATCCTAATTAGACTGTGGGTTGATGTACTAGCTCCTATCGTCACTTCTGCACTTGAGCATCTCAGTGCGTCTCTGTCAATTTGCTATGTACTACAGGGTCTAAGCTAGGTGTAATCAATCCATGTTTTGAAAAGCCCCATGTCCATGCTGGTCTTCTATTCCCTTACAGATCTATATTTCAGTTTCCTCCTTTATGTTTAAAAATCTGAGAATTCAATTATTTTCCATGCGCTTATGAATACAAAGCGTTTCTGTCTTGATTTAAAGAAAACATACCAAAACTGCCTGAGACGAGACTGCAGAGTGTGTGCTCAAGTGATACTGGTATTGACTTCTGGATCTGTCAATCAAGTTCCACATAAGAACTTAATTTAAGAAGGACTTGAGGCAACTTAGGAATGAGTGGGGGAGCTTTGAGTTGTATTGTCCTTTGATACCAAGTGCATTTGTGGGTGTTGTCATACTAGTAATTGTTCATTCAATCCTTCTTCTTCACAGTAAAGCAGAGATACAAGGTCAATAAAGCTGGGAAGGGCTCGTCCGGGATTTGAACCCGGGACCTCTCGCACCCTAAGCGAGAATCATACCCCTAGACCAACGAGCCGAAATTTGCTGTGTTAGCCTTTGATGAGAGAGCGCGTGGACAGCTAAAACGGCCACAGAATCCTGGGAATTTGTGATGGATTTCTTTCTTCTTTGACTCATCCGCCAGGTTCCACCAACTCACCACCACCTAAACTCACGTCATATTTTATCAACAAGACCAACTTTAAGACAGAACAGGTTCCAAGAGCTGTCACAGCCATCACAAGAGCGCCCGCACCACAGAGTACAAAAAGATACCCTCTGTACAGAGACATCCTAGAACTAACAGTTCAGCTCACTCATTGTCAGCGTGGCTTCCGTCTTTTTTATTTCAAAGTTCTCTAATCTCTTATTCTAAAGTGGAGATTAGTTGCCAAAAGTATGTGTGTAAATGAATCTGTAACACTGCAAATCCCAGCTGTGAGTATAAACTTGTGGAGGGTCAACGAAAAATCCAAGTAAAAGCTGGCATAACGGTTTGTCCAGCTAAAAATTGCATTGTAAAAAAGAAGAAGAGTTGTTCACTTAACTGTCAGTGGTTTTAACGTTGGGGTTGTTCAGTGTATTCACTCATGTTGAGTTAGGGGACAGCAAACTGCTACAGCTCCAAACAACAAAGTAAGACACGACATGTTTGCAATTGTTATCAGCACTCTTAATTAACAAGTTGAGTGAACAAAGAGAGACGCATTTGTGATCAAAGAAGCAACCCAAAGTCACCCATCAAGCATTTATCATAGGTTTCACCACCACCTAAACTCACGTCATATTTTGTCAACAAGACCAACTTTAAGACAGAACAGGTTCCACATCTCCATTTTTCTGCCATTGATCTTCCTGAGTTCATGTCAGCAATTGGGTATCCTAAACAATCATCATGTGATTTGGATTGCATCCTAATTAGACTGTGGGTTGATGTACTAGCTCCTATCGTCACTTCTGCACTTGAGTATCTCAGTGCGTCTCTGTCAATTTGCTATGTACTACAGGGTCTAAGCTAGGTGTAATCAATCCATGTTTTGAAAAGCCCCATGTCCATGCTGGTCTTCTATTCCCTTACAGATCTATATTTCAGTTTCCTCCTTTATGTTTAAAAATCTGAGAATTCAATTATTTTCCATGCGCTTATGAATACAAAGCGTTTCTGTCTTGATTTAAAGAAAACATACCAAAACTGCCTGAGACGAGACTGCAGAGTGTGTGCTCAAGTGATACTGGTATTGACTTCTGGATATGTCAATCAAGTTCCACATAAGAACTTAATTTAAGAAGGACTTGAGGCAACTTAGGAATGAGTGGGGGAGCTTTGAGTTGTATTGTCCTTTGATACCAAGTGCATTTGTGGGTGTTGTCATACTAGTAATTGTTCATTCAATCCTTCTTCTTCACAGTAAAGCAGAGATACAAGGTCAATAAAGCTGGGAAGGGCTCGTCCGGGATTTGAACCCGGGACCTCTCGCACCCTAAGCGAGAATCATACCCCTAGACCAACGAGCCGAAATTTGCTGTGTTTGCCTTTGATGAGAGAGCGCGTGGACAGCTAAAACGGCCACAGAATCCTGGGAATTTGTGATGGATTTCTTTCTTCTTTGACTCATCCGCCAGGTTCCACCAACTCACCACCACCTAAACTCACGTCATATTTTATCAACAAGACCAACTTTAAGACAGAACAGGTTCCAAGAGCTGTCACAGCCATCACAAGAGCGCCCGCACCACAGAGTACAAAAAGATACCCTCTGTACGTTCGATCTTCGAATAGAGACATCCTAGAACTAACAGTTCAGCTCACTCATTGTCAGCGTGGCTTCTGTCTTTTTTATTTCAAAGTTCTCTAATCTCTTATTCTAAAGTGGAGATTAGTTGCCAAAAGTATGTGTGTAAACGAATCTGTAACACTGCAAATCCCAGCTGTGAGTGTAAACTTGTGGAGGGTCAACGAAAAATCCAAGTAAAAGCTGGCATAACGGTTTGTCCAGCTAAAAATTGCATTGTAAAAAAGAAGAAGAGTTGTTCACTTAACTGTCAGTGGTTTTAACGTTGGGGTTGTTCAGTGTATTCACTCATGTTGAGTTAGGGGACAGCAAACTGCTACAGCTCCAAACAACAAAGTAAGACACAACATGTTTGCAATTGTTATCAGCACTCTTAATTAACAAGTTGAGTGAACAAAGAGAGACGCATTTGTGATCAAAGAAGCAACCCAAAGTCACCCATCAAGCATTTATCATTGGTTTCACCACCACCTAAACTCACGTCATATTTTGTCAACAAGACCAACTTTAAGACAGAACAGGTTCCACATCTCCATTTTTCTGCCATTGATCTTCCTGAGTTCATGTCAGCAATTGGGTATCCTAAACAATCATCATGTGATTTGGATTGCATCCTAATTAGACTGTGGGTTGATGTACTAGCTCCTATCGTCACTTCTGCACTTGAGTATCTCAGTGCGTCTCTGTCAATTTGCTATGTACTACAGGGTCTAAGCTAGGTGTAATCAATCCATGTTTTGAAAAGCCCCATGTCCATGCTGGTCTTCTATTCCCTTACAGATCTATATTTCAGTTTCCTCCTTTATGTTTAAAAATCTGAGAATTCAATTATTTTCCATGCGCTTATGAATACAAAGCATTTCTGTCTTGATTTAAAGAAAACATACCAAAACTGCCTGAGACGAGACTGCAGAGTGTGTGCTCAAGTGATACTGGTATTGACTTCTGGATCTGTCAATCAAGTTCCACATAAGAACTTAATTTAAGAAGGACTTGAGGCAACTTAGGAATGAGTGGGGGAGCTTTGAGTTGTATTGTCCTTTGATACCAAGTGCATTTGTGGGTGTTGTCATACTAGTAATTGTTCATTCAATCCTTCTTCTTCACAGTAAAGCAGAGATACAAGGTCAATAAAGCTGGGAAGGGCTCGTCCGGGATTTGAACCCGGGACCTCTCGCACCCTAAGCGAGAATCATACCCCTAGACCAACGAGCCGAAATTTGCTGTGTTAGCCTTTGATGAGAGAGCGCGTGGACAGCTAAAACGGCCACAGAATCCTGGGAATTTGTGATGGATTTCTTTCTTCTTTGACTCATCCGCCAGGTTCCACCAACTCACCACCACCTAAACTCACGTCATATTTTATCAACAAGACCAACTTTAAGACAGAACAGGTTCCAAGAGCTGTCACAGCCATCACAAGAGCGCCCGCACCACAGAGTACAAAAAGATACCCTCTGTACAGAGACATCCTAGAACTAACAGTTCAGCTCACTCATTGTCAGCGTGGCTTCCGTCTTTTTTATTTCAAAGTTCTCTAATCTCTTATTCTAAAGTGGAGATTAGTTGCCAAAAGTATGTTTGTAAACGAATCTGTAACACTGCAAATCCCAGCTGTGAGTGTAAACTTGTGGAGGGTCAACGAAAAATCCAAGTAAAAGCTGGCATAACGGTTTGTCCAGCTAAAAATTGCATTGTAAAAAAGAAGAAGAGTTGTTCACTTAACTGTCAGTGGTTTTAACGTTGGGGTTGTTCAGTGTATTCACTCATGTTGAGTTAGGGGACAGCAAACTGCTACAGCTCCAAACAACAAAGTAAGACACGACATGTTTGCAATTGTTATCAGCACTCTTAATTAACAAGTTGAGTGAACAAAGAGAGACGCATTTGTGATCAAAGAAGCAACCCAAAGTCACCCATCAAGCATTTATCATTGGTTTCACCACCACCTAAACTCACGTCATATTTTGTCAACAAGACCAACTTTAAGACAGAACAGGTTCCACATCTCCATTTTTCTGCCATTGATCTTCCTGAGTTCATGTCAGCAATTGGGTATCCTAAAGAATCATCATGTGATTTGGATTGCATCCTAATTAGACTGTGGGTTGATGTACTAGCTCCTATCGTCACTTCTGCACTTGAGCATCTCAGTGCGTCTCTGTCAATTTGCTATGTACTACAGGGTCTAAGCTAGGTGTAATCAATCCATGTTTTGAAAAGCCCCATGTCCATGCTGGTCTTCTATTCCCTTACAGATCTATATTTCAGTTTCCTCCTTTATGTTTAAAAATCTGAGAATTCAATTATTTTCCATGCGCTTATGAATACAAAGCGTTTCTGTCTTGATTTAAAGAAAACATACCAAAACTGCCTGAGACGAGACTGCAGAGTGTGTGCTCAAGTGATACTGGTATTGACTTCTGGATCTGTCAATCAAGTTCCACATAAGAACTTAATTTAAGAAGGACTTGAGGCAACTTAGGAATGAGTGGGGGAGCTTTGAGTTGTATTGTCCTTTGATACCAAGTGCATTTGTGGGTGTTGTCATACTAGTAATTGTTCATTCAATCCTTCTTCTTCACAGTAAAGCAGAGATACAAGGTCAATAAAGCTGGGAAGGGCTCGTCCGGGATTTGAACCCGGGACCTCTCGCACCCTAAGCGAGAATCATACCCCTAGACCAACGAGCCGAAATTTGCTGTGTTTGCCTTTGATGAGAGAGCGCGTGGACAGCTAAAACGGCCACAGAATCCTGGGAATTTGTGATGGATTTCTTTCTTCTTTGACTCATCCGCCAGGTTCCACCAACTCACCACCACCTAAACTCAGGTCATATTTTATCAACAAGACCAACTTTAAGACAGAACAGGTTCCAAGAGCCGTCACAGCCATCACAAGAGCGCCCGCACCACAGAGTACAAAAAGATACCCTCTGTACGTTCGATCTTCGAATAGAGACATCCTAGAACTTTCACTTCAGCTCACTCATTGTCAGCGTGGCTTCCGTCTTTTTTATTTCAAAGTTCTCTAATCTCTTATTCTAAAGTGGAGATTAGTTGCCAAAAGTATGTGTGTAAATGAATCTGTAACACTGCAAATCCCAGCTGTGAGTGTAAACTTGTGGAGGGTCAACGAAAAATCCAAGTAAAAGCTGGCATAACGGTTTGTCCAGCTAAAAATTGCATTGTAAAAAAGAAGAAGAGTTGTTCACTTAACTGTCAGTGGTTTTAACGTTGGGGTTGTTCAGTGTATTCACTCATGTTGAGTTAGGGGACAGCAAACTGCTACAGCTCCAAACAACAAAGTAAGACACGACATGTTTGCAATTGTTATCAGCACTCTTAATTAACAAGTTGAGTGAACAAAGAGAGACGCATTTGTGATCAAAGAAGCAACCCAAAGTCACCCATCAAGCATTTATCATAGGTTTCACCACCACCTAAACTCACGTCATATTTTGTCAACAAGACCAACTTTAAGACAGAACAGGTTCCACATCTCCATTTTTCTGCCATTGATCTTCCTGAGTTCATGTCAGCAATTGGGTATCCTAAACAATCATCATGTGATTTGGATTGCATCCTAATTAGACTGTGGGTTGATGTACTAGCTCCTATCGTCACTTCTGCACTTGAGCATCTCAGTGCGTCTCTGTCAATTTGCTATGTACTACAGGGTCTAAGCTAGGTGTAATCAATCCATGTTTTGAAAAGCCCCATGTCCATGCTGGTCTTCTATTCCCTTACAGATCTATATTTCAGTTTCCTCCTTTATGTTTAAAAATCTGAGAATTCAATTATTTTCCATGCGCTTATGAATACAAAGCGTTTCTGTCTTGATTTAAAGAAAACATACCAAAACTGCCTGAGACGAGACTGCAGAGTGTGTGCTCAAGTGATACTGGTATTGACTTCTGGATATGTCAATCAAGTTCCACATAAGAACTTAATTTAAGAAGGACTTGAGGCAACTTAGGAATGAGTGGGGGAGCTTTGAGTTGTATTGTCCTTTGATACCAAGTGCATTTGTGGGTGTTGTCATACTAGTAATTGTTCATTCAATCCTTCTTCTTCACAGTAAAGCAGAGATACAAGGTCAATAAAGCTGGGAAGGGCTCGTCCGGGATTTGAACCCGGGACCTCTCGCACCCTAAGCGAGAATCATACCCCTAGACCAACGAGCCGAAATTTGCTGTGTTTGCCTTTGATGAGAGAGCGCGTGGAAAGCTAAAACGGCCACAGAATCCTGGGAATTTGTGATGGATTTCTTTCTTCTTTGACTCATCCGCCAGGTTCCACCAACTCACCACCACCTAAACTCACGTCATATTTTATCAACAAGACCAACTTTAAGACAGAACAGGTTCCAAGAGCTGTCACAGCCATCACAAGAGCGCCCGCACCACAGAGTACAAAAAGATACCCTCTGTACGTTCGATCTTCGAATAGAGACATCCTAGAACTAACAGTTCAGCTCACTCATTGTCAGCGTGGCTTCTGTCTTTTTTATTTCAAAGTTCTCTAATCTCTTATTCTAAAGTGGTGATTAGTTGCCAAAAGTATGTGTGTAAACGAATCTGTAACACTGCAAATCCCAGCTGTGAGTGTAAACTTGTGGAGGGTCAACGAAAAATCCAAGTAAAAGCTGGCATAACGGTTTGTCCAGCTAAAAATTGCATTGTAAAAAAGAAGAAGAGTTGTTCACTTAACTGTCAGTGGTTTTAACGTTGGGGTTGTTCAGTGTATTCACTCATGTTGAGTTAGGGGACAGCAAACTGCTACAGCTCCAAACAACAAAGTAAGACACAACATGTTTGCAATTGTTATCAGCACTCTTAATTAACAAGTTGAGTGAACAAAGAGAGACGCATTTGTGATCAAAGAAGCAACCCAAAGTCACCCATCAAGCATTTATCATTGGTTTCACCACCACCTAAACTCACGTCATATTTTGTCAACAAGACCAACTTTAAGACAGAACAGGTTCCACATCTCCATTTTTCTGCCATTGATCTTCCTGAGTTCATGTCAGCAATTGGGTATCCTAAACAATCATCATGTGATTTGGATTGCATCCTAATTAGACTGTGGGTTGATGTACTAGCTCCTATCGTCACTTCTGCACTTGAGTATCTCAGTGCGTCTCTGTCAATTTGCTATGTACTACAGGGTCTAAGCTAGGTGTAATCAATCCATGTTTTGAAAAGCCCCATGTCCATGCTGGTCTTCTATTCCCTTACAGATCTATATTTCAGTTTCCTCCTTTATGTTTAAAAATCTGAGAATTCAATTATTTTCCATGCGCTTATGAATACAAAGCGTTTCTGTCTTGATTTAAAGAAAACATACCAAAACTGCCTGAGACGAGACTGCAGAGTGTGTGCTCAAGTGATACTGGTATTGACTTCTGGATCTGTCAATCAAGTTCCACATAAGAACTTAATTTAAGAAGGACTTGAGGCAACTTAGGAATGAGTGGGGGAGCTTTGAGTTGTATTGTCCTTTGATACCAAGTGCATTTGTGGGTGTTGTCATACTAGTAATTGTTCATTCAATCCTTCTTCTTCACAGTAAAGCAGAGATACAAGGTCAATAAAGCTGGGAAGGGCTCGTCCGGGATTTGAACCCGGGACCTCTCGCACCCTAAGCGAGAATCATACCCCTAGACCAACGAGCCGAAATTTGCTGTGTTAGCCTTTGATGAGAGAGCGCGTGGACAGCTAAAACGGCCACAGAATCCTGGGAATTTGTGATGGATTTCTTTCTTCTTTGACTCATCCGCCAGGTTCCACCAACTCACCACCACCTAAACTCACGTCATATTTTATCAACAAGACCAACTTTAAGACAGAACAGGTTCCAAGAGCTGTCACAGCCATCACAAGAGCGCCCGCACCACAGAGTACAAAAAGATACCCTCTGTACAGAGACATCCTAGAACTAACAGTTCAGCTCACTCATTGTCAGCGTGGCTTCCGTCTTTTTTATTTCAAAGTTCTCTAATCTCTTATTCTAAAGTGGAGATTAGTTGCCAAAAGTATGTTTGTAAACGAATCTGTAACACTGCAAATCCCAGCTGTGAGTGTAAACTTGTGGAGGGTCAACGAAAAATCCAAGTAAAAGCTGGCATAACGGTTTGTCCAGCTAAAAATTGCATTGTAAAAAAGAAGAAGAGTTGTTCACTTAACTGTCAGTGGTTTTAACGTTGGGGTTGTTCAGTGTATTCACTCATGTTGAGTTAGGGGACAGCAAACTGCTACAGCTCCAAACAACAAAGTAAGACACGACATGTTTGCAATTGTTATCAGCACTCTTAATTAACAAGTTGAGTGAACAAAGAGAGACGCATTTGTGATCAAAGAAGCAACCCAAAGTCACCCATCAAGCATTTATCATTGGTTTCACCACCACCTAAACTCACGTCATATTTTGTCAACAAGACCAACTTTAAGACAGAACAGGTTCCACATCTCCATTTTTCTGCCATTGATCTTCCTGAGTTCATGTCAGCAATTGGGTATCCTAAACAATCATCATGTGATTTGGATTGCATCCTAATTAGACTGTGGGTTGATGTACTAGCTCCTATCGTCACTTCTGCACTTGAGCATCTCAGTGCGTCTCTGTCAATTTGCTATGTACTACAGGGTCTAAGCTAGGTGTAATCAATCCATGTTTTGAAAAGCCCCATGTCCATGCTGGTCTTCTATTCCCTTACAGATCTATATTTCAGTTTCCTCCTTTATGTTTAAAAATCTGAGAATTCAATTATTTTCCATGCGCATATGAATACAAAGCGTTTCTGTCTTGATTTAAAGAAAACATACCAAAACTGCCTGAGACGAGACTGCAGAGTGTGTGCTCAAGTGATACTGGTATTGACTTCTGGATATGTCAATCAAGTTCCACATAAGAACTTAATTTAAGAAGGACTTGAGGCAACTTAGGAATGAGTGGGGGAGCTTTGAGTTGTATTGTCCTTTGATACCAAGTGCATTTGTGGGTGTTGTCATACTAGTTATTGTTCATTCAATCCTTCTTCTTCACAGTAAAGCAGAGATACAAGGTCAATAACGCTGGGAAGGGCTCGTCCGGGATTTGAACCCGGGACCTCTCGCACCCAAAGCGAGAATCATACCCCTAGACCAACGAGCCGAAACTTGCTTTGTTTGCCTTTGATGAGAGAGCGCGTGGAAAGCTAAAACGGCCACAGAATCCTGGGAATTTGTGATGGATTTCTTTCTTCTTTGACTCATCCGCCAGGTTCCACCAACTCACCACCACCTAAACTCACGTCATATTTTATCAACAAGACCAACTTTAAGACAGAACAGGTTCCAAGAGCTGTCACAGCCATCACAAGAGCGCCCGCACCACAGAGTACAAAAAGATACCCTCTGTACGTTCGATCTTCGAATAGAGACATCCTAGAACTAACAGTTCAGCTCACTCATTGTCAGCGTGGCTTCCGTCTTTTTTATTTCAAAGTTCTCTAATCTCTTATTCTAAAGTGGAGATTAGTTGCCAAAAGTATGTTTGTAAACGAATCTGTAACACTGCAAATCCCAGCTGTGAGTGTAAACTTGTGGAGGGTCAACGAAAAATCCAAGTAAAAGCTGGCATAATGGTTTGTCCAGCTAAAAATTGCATTGTAAAAAAGAAGAAGAGTTGTTCACTTAACTGTCAGTGGTTTTAACGTTGGGGTTGTTCAGTGTATTCACTCATGTTGAGTTAGGGGACAGCAAACTGCTACAGCTCCAAACAACAAAGTAAGACACGACATGTTTGCAATTGTTATCAGCACTCTTAATTAACAAGTTGAGTGAACAAAGAGAGACGCATTTGTGATCAAAGAAGCAACCCAAAGTCACCCATCAAGCATTTATCATTGGTTTCACCACCACCTAAACTCACGTCATATTTTGTCAACAAGACCAACTTTAAGACAGAACAGGTTCCACATCTCCATTTTTCTGCCATTGATCTTCCTGAGTTCATGTCAGCAATTGGGTATCCTAAAGAATCATCATGTGATTTGGATTGCATCCTAATTAGACTGTGGGTTGATGTACTAGCTCCTATCGTCACTTCTGCACTTGAGCATCTCAGTGCGTCTCTGTCAATTTGCTATGTACTACAGGGTCTAAGCTAGGTGTAATCAATCCATGTTTTGAAAAGCCCCATGTCCATGCTGGTCTTCTATTCCCTTACAGATCTATATTTCAGTTTCCTCCTTTATGTTTAAAAATCTGAGAATTCAATTATTTTCCATGCGCTTATGAATACAAAGCGTTTCTGTCTTGATTTAAAGAAAACATACCAAAACTGCCTGAGACGAGACTGCAGAGTGTGTGCTCAAGTGATACTGGTATTGACTTCTGGATCTGTCAATCAAGTTCCACATAAGAACTTAATTTAAGAAGGACTTGAGGCAACTTAGGAATGAGTGGGGGAGCTTTGAGTTGTATTGTCCTTTGATACCAAGTGCATTTGTGGGTGTTGTCATACTAGTAATTGTTCATTCAATCCTTCTTCTTCACAGTAAAGCAGAGATACAAGGTCAATAAAGCTGGGAAGGGCTCGTCCGGGATTTGAACCCGGGACCTCTCGCACCCTAAGCGAGAATCATACCCCTAGACCAACGAGCCGAAATTTGCTGTGTTTGCCTTTGATGAGAGAGCGCGTGGACAGCTAAAACGGCCACAGAATCCTGGGAATTTGTGATGGATTTCTTTCTTCTTTGACTCATCCGCCAGGTTCCACCAACTCACCACCACCTAAACTCAGGTCATATTTTATCAACAAGACCAACTTTAAGACAGAACAGGTTCCAAGAGCCGTCACAGCCATCACAAGAGCGCCCGCACCACAGAGTACAAAAAGATACCCTCTGTACGTTCGATCTTCGAATAGAGACATCCTAGAACTTTCACTTCAGCTCACTCATTGTCAGCGTGGCTTCCGTCTTTTTTATTTCAAAGTTCTCTAATCTCTTATTCTAAAGTGGAGATTAGTTGCCAAAAGTATGTGTGTAAATGAATCTGTAACACTGCAAATCCCAGCTGTGAGTGTAAACTTGTGGAGGGTCAACGAAAAATCCAAGTAAAAGCTGGCATAACGGTTTGTCCAGCTAAAAATTGCATTGTAAAAAAGAAGAAGAGTTGTTCACTTAACTGTCAGTGGTTTTAACGTTGGGGTTGTTCAGTGTATTCACTCATGTTGAGTTAGGGGACAGCAAACTGCTACAGCTCCAAACAACAAAGTAAGACACGACATGTTTGCAATTGTTATCAGCACTCTTAATTAACAAGTTGAGTGAACAAAGAGAGACGCATTTGTGATCAAAGAAGCAACCCAAAGTCACCCATCAAGCATTTATCATAGGTTTCACCACCACCTAAACTCACGTCATATTTTGTCAACAAGACCAACTTTAAGACAGAACAGGTTCCACATCTCCATTTTTCTGCCATTGATCTTCCTGAGTTCATGTCAGCAATTGGGTATCCTAAACAATCATCATGTGATTTGGATTGCATCCTAATTAGACTGTGGGTTGATGTACTAGCTCCTATCGTCACTTCTGCACTTGAGCATCTCAGTGCGTCTCTGTCAATTTGCTATGTACTACAGGGTCTAAGCTAGGTGTAATCAATCCATGTTTTGAAAAGCCCCATGTCCATGCTGGTCTTCTATTCCCTTACAGATCTATATTTCAGTTTCCTCCTTTATGTTTAAAAATCTGAGAATTCAATTATTTTCCATGCGCTTATGAATACAAAGCGTTTCTGTCTTGATTTAAAGAAAACATACCAAAACTGCCTGAGACGAGACTGCAGAGTGTGTGCTCAAGTGATACTGGTATTGACTTCTGGATATGTCAATCAAGTTCCACATAAGAACTTAATTTAAGAAGGACTTGAGGCAACTTAGGAATGAGTGGGGGAGCTTTGAGTTGTATTGTCCTTTGATACCAAGTGCATTTGTGGGTGTTGTCATACTAGTAATTGTTCATTCAATCCTTCTTCTTCACAGTAAAGCAGAGATACAAGGTCAATAAAGCTGGGAAGGGCTCGTCCGGGATTTGAACCCGGGACCTCTCGCACCCTAAGCGAGAATCATACCCCTAGACCAACGAGCCGAAATTTGCTGTGTTTGCCTTTGATGAGAGAGCGCGTGGACAGCTAAAACGGCCACAGAATCCTGGGAATTTGTGATGGATTTCTTTCTTCTTTGACTCATCCGCCAGGTTCCACCAACTCACCACCACCTAAACTCACGTCATATTTTATCAACAAGACCAACTTTAAGACAGAACAGGTTCCAAGAGCTGTCACAGCCATCACAAGAGCGCCCGCACCACAGAGTACAAAAAGATACCCTCTGTACGTTCGATCTTCGAATAGAGACATCCTAGAACTAACAGTTCAGCTCACTCATTGTCAGCGTGGCTTCTGTCTTTTTTATTTCAAAGTTCTCTAATCTCTTATTCTAAAGTGGAGATTAGTTGCCAAAAGTATGTGTGTAAACGAATCTGTAACACTGCAAATCCCAGCTGTGAGTGTAAACTTGTGGAGGGTCAACGAAAAATCCAAGTAAAAGCTGGCATAACGGTTTGTCCAGCTAAAAATTGCATTGTAAAAAAGAAGAAGAGTTGTTCACTTAACTGTCAGTGGTTTTAACGTTGGGGTTGTTCAGTGTATTCACTCATGTTGAGTTAGGGGACAGCAAACTGCTACAGCTCCAAACAACAAAGTAAGACACAACATGTTTGCAATTGTTATCAGCACTCTTAATTAACAAGTTGAGTGAACAAAGAGAGACGCATTTGTGATCAAAGAAGCAACCCAAAGTCACCCATCAAGCATTTATCATTGGTTTCACCACCACCTAAACTCACGTCATATTTTGTCAACAAGACCAACTTTAAGACAGAACAGGTTCCACATCTCCATTTTTCTGCCATTGATCTTCCTGAGTTCATGTCAGCAATTGGGTATCCTAAACAATCATCATGTGATTTGGATTGCATCCTAATTAGACTGTGGGTTGATGTACTAGCTCCTATCGTCACTTCTGCACTTGAGTATCTCAGTGCGTCTCTGTCAATTTGCTATGTACTACAGGGTCTAAGCTAGGTGTAATCAATCCATGTTTTGAAAAGCCCCATGTCCATGCTGGTCTTCTATTCCCTTACAGATCTATATTTCAGTTTCCTCCTTTATGTTTAAAAATCTGAGAATTCAATTATTTTCCATGCGCTTATGAATACAAAGCGTTTCTGTCTTGATTTAAAGAAAACATACCAAAACTGCCTGAGACGAGACTGCAGAGTGTGTGCTCAAGTGATACTGGTATTGACTTCTGGATCTGTCAATCAAGTTCCACATAAGAACTTAATTTAAGAAGGACTTGAGGCAACTTAGGAATGAGTGGGGGAGCTTTGAGTTGTATTGTCCTTTGATACCAAGTGCATTTGTGGGTGTTGTCATACTAGTAATTGTTCATTCAATCCTTCTTCTTCACAGTAAAGCAGAGATACAAGGTCAATAAAGCTGGGAAGGGCTCGTCCGGGATTTGAACCCGGGACCTCTCGCACCCTAAGCGAGAATCATACCCCTAGACCAACGAGCCGAAATTTGCTGTGTTAGCCTTTGATGAGAGAGCGCGTGGACAGCTAAAACGGCCACAGAATCCTGGGAATTTGTGATGGATTTCTTTCTTCTTTGACTCATCCGCCAGGTTCCACCAACTCACCACCACCTAAACTCACGTCATATTTTATCAACAAGACCAACTTTAAGACAGAACAGGTTCCAAGAGCTGTCACAGCCATCACAAGAGCGCCCGCACCACAGAGTACAAAAAGATACCCTCTGTACAGAGACATCCTAGAACTAACAGTTCAGCTCACTCATTGTCAGCGTGGCTTCCGTCTTTTTTATTTCAAAGTTCTCTAATCTCTTATTCTAAAGTGGAGATTAGTTGCCAAAAGTATGTGTGTAAATGAATCTGTAACACTGCAAATCCCAGCTGTGAGTATAAACTTGTGGAGGGTCAACGAAAAATCCAAGTAAAAGCTGGCATAACGGTTTGTCCAGCTAAAAATTGCATTGTAAAAAAGAAGAAGAGTTGTTCACTTAACTGTCAGTGGTTTTAACGTTGGGGTTGTTCAGTGTATTCACTCATGTTGAGTTAGGGGACAGCAAACTGCTACAGCTCCAAACAACAAAGTAAGACACAACATGTTTGCAATTGTTATCAGCACTCTTAATTAACAAGTTGAGTGAACAAAGAGAGATGCATTGGTGATCAAAGAAGCAACCCAAAGTCACCCATCAAGCATTTATCATAGGTTTCACCACCACCTAAACTCACGTCATATTTTGTCAACAAGACCAACTTTAAGACAGAACAGGTTCCACATCTCCATTTTTCTGCCATTGATCTTCCTGAGTTCATGTCAGCAATTGGGTATCCTAAACAATCATCATGTGATTTGGATTGCATCCTAATTAGACTGTGGGTTGATGTACTAGCTCCTATCGTCACTTCTGCACTTGAGCATCTCAGTGCGTCTCTGTCAATTTGCTATGTACTACAGGGTCTAAGCTAGGTGTAATCAATCCATGTTTTGAAAAGCCCCATGTCCATGCTGGTCTTCTATTCCCTTACAGATCTATATTTCAGTTTCCTCCTTTATTTTTAAAAATCTTGAAAATCTCAGAATTCAATTATTTTCCATGCGCATATGAATACAAAGCGTTTCTGTCTTGATTTAAAGAACACATACCAAAACTGCCTGAGACGAGACTGCAGAGTGTGTGCTTACAAGATACTGGTATTGACTTCTGGATCTGTCAATCAAGTTCCACATAAGAACTTAATTTAAGAAGGACTTGAGGCAACTTAGGAATGAGTGGGGGAGCTTTGAGTTGTATTGTCCTTTGATACCAAGTGCATTTGTGGGTGTTGTCATACTAGTAATTGTTCATTCAATCCTTCTTCTTCACAGTAAAGCAGAGATACAAGGTCAATAAAGCTGGGAAGGGCTCGTCCGGGATTTGAACCCGGGACCTCTCGCACCCGAAGCGAGAATCATACCCCTAGACCAACGAGCCGAAATTTGCTGTGTTTGCCTTTGATGAGAGAGCGCGTGGACAGCTAAAACGGCCACAGAATCCTGGGAATTTGTGATGGATTTCTTTCTTCTTTGACTCATCCGCCAGGTTCCACCAACTCACCACCACCTAAACTCACGTCATATTTTATCAACAAGACCAACTTTAAGACAGAACAGGTTCCAAGAGCCGTCACAGCCATCACAAGAGCGCCCGCACCACAGAGTACAAAAAGATACCCTCTGTACGTTCGATCTTCGAATAGAGACATCCTAGAACTTTCACTTCAGCTCACTCATTGTCAGCGTGGCTTCCGTCTTTTTTATTTCAAAGTTCTCTAATCTCTTATTCTAAAGTGGAGATTAGTTGCCAAAAGTATGTGTGTAAATGAATCTGTAACACTGCAAATCCCAGCTGTGAGTATAAACTTGTGGAGGGTCAACGAAAAATCCAAGTAAAAGCTGGCATAACGGTTTGTCCAGCTAAAAATTGCATTGTAAAAAAGAAGAAGAGTTGTTCACTTAACTGTCAGTGGTTTTAACGTTGGGGTTGTTCAGTGTATTCACTCATGTTGAGTTAGGGGACAGCAAACTGCTACAGCTCCAAACAACAAAGTAAGACACAACATGTTTGCAATTGTTATCAGCACTCTTAATTAACAAGTTGAGTGAACAAAGAGAGACGCATTGGTGATCAAAGAAGCAACCCAAAGTCACCCATCAAGCATTTATCATAGGTTTCACCACCACCTAAACTCACGTCATATTTTGTCAACAAGACCAACTTTAAGACAGAACAGGTTCCACATCTCCATTTTTCTGCCATTGATCTTCCTGAGTTCATGTCAGCAATTGGGTATCCTAAACAGTCATCATGTGATTTGGATTGCATCCTAATTAGACTGTGGGTTGATGTACTAGCTCCTATCGTCACTTCTGCACTTGAGCATCTCAGTGCGTCTCTGTCAATTTGCTATGTACTACAGGGTCTAAGCTAGGTGTAATCAATCCATGTTTTGAAAAGCCCCATGTCCATGCTGGTCTTCTATTCCCTTACAGATCTATATTTCAGTTTCCTCCTTTATGTTTAAAAATCTGAGAATTCAATTATTTTCCATGCGCATATGAATACAAAGCGTTTCCGTCTTGATTTAAAGAAAACATACCAAAACTGCTTGAGACGAGACTGCAGAGTGTGTGCTCAAGTGATACTGGTATTGACTTCTGGATCTGTCAATCAAGTTCCAAATAAGAACTTAATTTAAGAAGGACTTGAGGCAACTTAGGAATGAGTGGGGGAGCTTTGAGTTGTATTGTCCTTTGATACCCAGTGCATTTGTGGGTGTTGTCATACTAGTAATTGTTCATTCAATACTTCCTCTTCACAGTAAAGCAGAGACACAAGGTCAGTAAAGCTGGGAAGGGCTCGTCCGGGATTTGAACCCGGGACCTCTCGCACCCGAAGCGAGAATCATACCCCTAGACCAACGAGCCGAAATTTGCTGTGTTTGCCTTTGATGAGAGAGCGCGTGGACAGCTAACATGGCCACAGAATCCTGGGAATTTGTGATGGCTTTCTTTCTTCTTTGACTCATCCGCCAGGTTCCACCAACTCACCACCACCTAAACTCACGTCATATTTTATCAACAAGACCAACTTTAAGACAGAACAGGTTCCAAGAGCTGTCACAGCCATCACAAGAGCGCCCGCACCACAGAGTACAAAAAGATACCCTCTGTACATTCGATCTTCGAATAGAGACATCCTAGAACTTTCAGTTCAGCTCACTCATTGTCAGCGTGGCTTCCGTCTTTTTTATTTCAAAGTTCTCTAATCTCTTATTCTAAAGTGGAGATTAGTTGCCAAAAGTATGTGTGTAAACGAATCTGTAACACTGCAAATCCCAGCTGTGAGTGTAAACTTGTGGAGGGTCAACGAAAAATCCAAGTAAAAGCTGGCATAATGGTTTGTCCAGCTAAAAATTGCATTGTAAAAAAGAAGAAGAGTTGTTCACTTAACTGTCAGTGGTTTTAACGTTGGGGTTGTTCAGTGTATTCACTCATGTTGAGTTAGGGGACAGCAAACTGCTACAGCTCCAAACAACAAAGTAAGACACAACATGTTTGCAATTGTTATCAGCACTCTTAATTAACAAGTTGAGTGAACAAAGAGAGACGCATTTGTGATCAAAGAAGCAACCCAAAGTCACCCATCAAGCATTTATCATTGGTTTCACCACCACCTAAACTCACGTCATATTTTGTCAACAAGACCAACTTTAAGACAGAACAGGTTCCACATCTCCATTTTTCTGCCATTGATCTTCCTGAGTTCATGTCAGCAATTGGGTATCCTAAACAATCATCATGTGATTTGGATTGCATCCTAATTAGACTGTGGGTTGATGTACTAGCTCCTATCGTCACTTCTGCACTTGAGCATCTCAGTGCGTCTCTGTCAATTTGCTATGTACTACAGGGTCTAAGCTAGGTGTAATCAATCCATGTTTTGAAAAGCCCCATGTCCATGCTGGTCTTCTATTCCCTTACAGATCTATATTTCAGTTTCCTCCTTTATTTTTAAAAATCTGGAAAATCTCAGAATTCAATTATTTTCCATGCGCATATGAATACAAAGCGTTTCTGTCTTGATTTAAAGAACACATACCAAAACTGCCTGAGACGAGACTGCAGAGTGTGTGCTTACAAGATACTGGTATTGACTTCTGGATCTGTCAATCAAGTTCCACATAAGAACTTAATTTAAGAAGGACTTGAGGCAACTTAGGAATGAGTGGGGGAGCTTTGAGTTGTATTGTCCTTTGATACCAAGTGCATTTGTGGGTGTTGTCATACTAGTAATTGTTCATTCAATCCTTCTTCTTCACAGTAAAGCAGAGATACAAGGTCAATAAAGCTGGGAAGGGCTCGTCCGGGATTTGAACCCGGGACCTCTCGCACCCGAAGCGAGAATCATACCCCTAGACCAACGAGCCGAAATTTGCTGTGTTTGCCTTTGATGAGAGAGCGCGTGGACAGCTAAAACGGCCACAGAATCCTGGGAATTTGTGATGGATTTCTTTCTTCTTTGACTCATCCGCCAGGTTCCACCAACTCACCACCACCTAAACTCACGTCATATTTTATCAACAAGACCAACTTTAAGACAGAACAGGTTCCAAGAGCCGTCAAAGCCATCACAAGAGCGCCCGCACCACAGAGTACAAAAAGATACCCTCTGTACGTTCGATCTTCGAATAGAGACATCCTAGAACTTTCACTTCAGCTCACTCATTGTCAGCGTGGCTTCCGTCTTTTTTATTTCAAAGTTCTCTAATCTCTTATTCTAAAGTGGAGATTAGTTGCCAAAAGTATGTGTGTAAATGAATCTGTAACACTGCAAATCCCAGCTGTGAGTATAAACTTGTGGAGGGTCAACGAAAAATCCAAGTAAAAGCTGGCATAACGGTTTGTCCAGCTAAAAATTGCATTGTAAAAAAGAAGAAGAGTTGTTCACTTAACTGTCAGTGGTTTTAACGTTGGGGTTGTTCAGTGTATTCACTCATGTTGAGTTAGGGGACAGCAAACTGCTACAGCTCCAAACAACAAAGTAAGACACAACATGTTTGCAATTGTTATCAGCACTCTTAATTAACAAGTTGAGTGAACAAAGAGAGACGCATTGGTGATCAAAGAAGCAACCCAAAGTCACCCATCAAGCATTTATCATAGGTTTCACCACCACCTAAACTCACGTCATATTTTGTCAACAAGACCAACTTTAAGACAGAACAGGTTCCACATCTCCATTTTTCTGCCATTGATCTTCCTGAGTTCATGTCAGCAATTGGGTATCCTAAACAGTCATCATGTGATTTGGATTGCATCCTAATTAGACTGTGGGTTGATGTACTAGCTCCTATCGTCACTTCTGCACTTGAGCATCTCAGTGCGTCTCTGTCAATTTGCTATGTACTACAGGGTCTAAGCTAGGTGTAATCAATCCATGTTTTGAAAAGCCCCATGTCCATGCTGGTCTTCTATTCCCTTACAGATCTATATTTCAGTTTCCTCCTTTATTTTTAAAAATCTGGAAAATCTCAGAATTCAATTATTTTCCATGCGCATATGAATACAAAGCGTTTCTGTCTTGATTTAAAGAACACATACCAAAACTGCCTGAGACGAGACTGCAGAGTGTGTGCTTACAAGATACTGGTATTGACTTCTGGATCTGTCAATCAAGTTCCACATAAGAACTTAATTTAAGAAGGACTTGAGGCAACTTAGGAATGAGTGGGGGAGCTTTGAGTTGTATTGTCCTTTGATACCAAGTGCATTTGTGGGTGTTGTCATACTAGTAATTGTTCATTCAATCCTTCTTCTTCACAGTAAAGCAGAGATACAAGGTCAATAAAGCTGGGAAGGGCTCGTCCGGGATTTGAACCCGGGACCTCTCGCACCCTAAGCGAGAATCATACCCCTAGACCAACGAGCCGAAATTTGCTGTGTTTGCCTTTGATGAGAGAGCGCGTGGACAGCTAAAACGGCCACAGAATCCTGGGAATTTGTGATGGATTTCTTTCTTCTTTGACTCATCCGCCAGGTTCCACCAACTCACCACCACCTAAACTCACGTCATATTTTATCAACAAGACCAACTTTAAGACAGAACAGGTTCCAAGAGCCGTCACAGCCATCACAAGAGCGCCCGCACCACAGAGTACAAAAAGATACCCTCTGTACGTTCGATCTTCGAATAGAGACATCCTAGAACTTTCACTTCAGCTCACTCATTGTCAGCGTGGCTTCCGTCTTTTTTATTTCAAAGTTCTCTAATCTCTTATTCTAAAGTGGAGATTAGTTGCCAAAAGTATGTGTGTAAATGAATCTGTAACACTGCAAATCCCAGCTGTGAGTATAAACTTGTGGAGGGTCAACGAAAAATCCAAGTAAAAGCTGGCATAACGGTTTGTCCAGCTAAAAATTGCATTGTAAAAAAGAAGAAGAGTTGTTCACTTAACTGTCAGTGGTTTTAACGTTGGGGTTGTTCAGTGTATTCACTCATGTTGAGTTAGGGGACAGCAAACTGCTACAGCTCCAAACAACAAAGTAAGACACAACATGTTTGCAATTGTTATCAGCACTCTTAATTAACAAGTTGAGTGAACAAAGAGAGACGCATTGGTGATCAAAGAAGCAACCCAAAGTCACCCATCAAGCATTTATCATAGGTTTCACCACCACCTAAACTCACGTCATATTTTGTCAACAAGACCAACTTTAAGACAGAACAGGTTCCACATCTCCATTTTTCTGCCATTGATCTTCCTGAGTTCATGTCAGCAATTGGGTATCCTAAACAGTCATCATGTGATTTGGATTGCATCCTAATTAGACTGTGGGTTGATGTACTAGCTCCTATCGTCACTTCTGCACTTGAGCATCTCAGTGCGTCTCTGTCAATTTGCTATGTACTACAGGGTCTAAGCTAGGTGTAATCAATCCATGTTTTGAAAAGCCCCATGTCCATGCTGGTCTTCTATTCCCTTACAGATCTATATTTCAGTTTCCTCCTTTATGTTTAAAAATCTGAGAATTCAATTATTTTCCATGCGCATATGAATACAAAGCGTTTCCGTCTTGATTTAAAGAAAACATACCAAAACTGCTTGAGACGAGACTGCAGAGTGTGTGCTCAAGTGATACTGGTATTGACTTCTGGATCTGTCAATCAAGTTCCAAATAAGAACTTAATTTAAGAAGGACTTGAGGCAACTTAGGAATGAGTGGGGGAGCTTTGAGTTGTATTGTCCTTTGATACCCAGTGCATTTGTGGGTGTTGTCATACTAGTAATTGTTCATTCAATACTTCCTCTTCACAGTAAAGCAGAGACACAAGGTCAGTAAAGCTGGGAAGGGCTCGTCCGGGATTTGAACCCGGGACCTCTCGCACCCGAAGCGAGAATCATACCCCTAGACCAACGAGCCGAAATTTGCTGTGTTTGCCTTTGATGAGAGAGCGCGTGGACAGCTAACATGGCCACAGAATCCTGGGAATTTGTGATGGCTTTCTTTCTTCTTTGACTCATCCGCCAGGTTCCACCAACTCACCACCACCTAAACTCACGTCATATTTTATCAACAAGACCAACTTTAAGACAGAACAGGTTCCAAGAGCTGTCACAGCCATCACAAGAGCGCCCGCACCACAGAGTACAAAAAGATACCCTCTGTACATTCGATCTTCGAATAGAGACATCCTAGAACTTTCAGTTCAGCTCACTCATTGTCAGCGTGGCTTCCGTCTTTTTTATTTCAAAGTTCTCTAATCTCTTATTCTAAAGTGGAGATTAGTTGCCAAAAGTATGTGTGTAAACGAATCTGTAACACTGCAAATCCCAGCTGTGAGTGTAAACTTGTGGAGGGTCAACGAAAAATCCAAGTAAAAGCTGGCATAATGGTTTGTCCAGCTAAAAATTGCATTGTAAAAAAGAAGAAGAGTTGTTCACTTAACTGTCAGTGGTTTTAACGTTGGGGTTGTTCAGTGTATTCACTCATGTTGAGTTAGGGGACAGCAAACTGCTACAGCTCCAAACAACAAAGTAAGACACAACATGTTTGCAATTGTTATCAGCACTCTTAATTAACAAGTTGAGTGAACAAAGAGAGACGCATTTGTGATCAAAGAAGCAACCCAAAGTCACCCATCAAGCATTTATCATTGGTTTCACCACCACCTAAACTCACGTCATATTTTGTCAACAAGACCAACTTTAAGACAGAACAGGTTCCACATCTCCATTTTTCTGCCATTGATCTTCCTGAGTTCATGTCAGCAATTGGGTATCCTAAACAATCATCATGTGATTTGGATTGCATCCTAATTAGACTGTGGGTTGATGTACTAGCTCCTATCGTCACTTCTGCACTTGAGCATCTCAGTGCGTCTCTGTCAATTTGCTATGTACTACAGGGTCTAAGCTAGGTGTAATCAATCCATGTTTTGAAAAGCCCCATGTCCATGCTGGTCTTCTATTCCCTTACAGATCTATATTTCAGTTTCCTCCTTTATTTTTAAAAATCTGGAAAATCTCAGAATTCAATTATTTTCCATGCGCATATGAATACAAAGCGTTTCTGTCTTGATTTAAAGAACACATACCAAAACTGCCTGAGACGAGACTGCAGAGTGTGTGCTTACAAGATACTGGTATTGACTTCTGGATCTGTCAATCAAGTTCCACATAAGAACTTAATTTAAGAAGGACTTGAGGCAACTTAGGAATGAGTGGGGGAGCTTTGAGTTGTATTGTCCTTTGATACCAAGTGCATTTGTGGGTGTTGTCATACTAGTAATTGTTCATTCAATCCTTCTTCTTCACAGTAAAGCAGAGATACAAGGTCAATAAAGCTGGGAAGGGCTCGTCCGGGATTTGAACCCGGGACCTCTCGCACCCGAAGCGAGAATCATACCCCTAGACCAACGAGCCGAAATTTGCTGTGTTTGCCTTTGATGAGAGAGCGCGTGGACAGCTAAAACGGCCACAGAATCCTGGGAATTTGTGATGGATTTCTTTCTTCTTTGACTCATCCGCCAGGTTCCACCAACTCACCACCACCTAAACTCACGTCATATTTTATCAACAAGACCAACTTTAAGACAGAACAGGTTCCAAGAGCCGTCAAAGCCATCACAAGAGCGCCCGCACCACAGAGTACAAAAAGATACCCTCTGTACGTTCGATCTTCGAATAGAGACATCCTAGAACTTTCACTTCAGCTCACTCATTGTCAGCGTGGCTTCCGTCTTTTTTATTTCAAAGTTCTCTAATCTCTTATTCTAAAGTGGAGATTAGTTGCCAAAAGTATGTGTGTAAATGAATCTGTAACACTGCAAATCCCAGCTGTGAGTATAAACTTGTGGAGGGTCAACGAAAAATCCAAGTAAAAGCTGGCATAACGGTTTGTCCAGCTAAAAATTGCATTGTAAAAAAGAAGAAGAGTTGTTCACTTAACTGTCAGTGGTTTTAACGTTGGGGTTGTTCAGTGTATTCACTCATGTTGAGTTAGGGGACAGCAAACTGCTACAGCTCCAAACAACAAAGTAAGACACAACATGTTTGCAATTGTTATCAGCACTCTTAATTAACAAGTTGAGTGAACAAAGAGAGACGCATTGGTGATCAAAGAAGCAACCCAAAGTCACCCATCAAGCATTTATCATAGGTTTCACCACCACCTAAACTCACGTCATATTTTGTCAACAAGACCAACTTTAAGACAGAACAGGTTCCACATCTCCATTTTTCTGCCATTGATCTTCCTGAGTTCATGTCAGCAATTGGGTATCCTAAACAGTCATCATGTGATTTGGATTGCATCCTAATTAGACTGTGGGTTGATGTACTAGCTCCTATCGTCACTTCTGCACTTGAGCATCTCAGTGCGTCTCTGTCAATTTGCTATGTACTACAGGGTCTAAGCTAGGTGTAATCAATCCATGTTTTGAAAAGCCCCATGTCCATGCTGGTCTTCTATTCCCTTACAGATCTATATTTCAGTTTCCTCCTTTATTTTTAAAAATCTGGAAAATCTCAGAATTCAATTATTTTCCATGCGCATATGAATACAAAGCGTTTCTGTCTTGATTTAAAGAACACATACCAAAACTGCCTGAGACGAGACTGCAGAGTGTGTGCTTACAAGATACTGGTATTGACTTCTGGATCTGTCAATCAAGTTCCACATAAGAACTTAATTTAAGAAGGACTTGAGGCAACTTAGGAATGAGTGGGGGAGCTTTGAGTTGTATTGTCCTTTGATACCAAGTGCATTTGTGGGTGTTGTCATACTAGTAATTGTTCATTCAATCCTTCTTCTTCACAGTAAAGCAGAGATACAAGGTCAATAAAGCTGGGAAGGGCTCGTCCGGGATTTGAACCCGGGACCTCTCGCACCCTAAGCGAGAATCATACCCCTAGACCAACGAGCCGAAATTTGCTGTGTTTGCCTTTGATGAGAGAGCGCGTGGACAGCTAAAACGGCCACAGAATCCTGGGAATTTGTGATGGATTTCTTTCTTCTTTGACTCATCCGCCAGGTTCCACCAACTCACCACCACCTAAACTCACGTCATATTTTATCAACAAGACCAACTTTAAGACAGAACAGGTTCCAAGAGCCGTCACAGCCATCACAAGAGCGCCCGCACCACAGAGTACAAAAAGATACCCTCTGTACGTTCGATCTTCGAATAGAGACATCCTAGAACTTTCACTTCAGCTCACTCATTGTCAGCGTGGCTTCCGTCTTTTTTATTTCAAAGTTCTCTAATCTCTTATTCTAAAGTGGAGATTAGTTGCCAAAAGTATGTGTGTAAATGAATCTGTAACACTGCAAATCCCAGCTGTGAGTATAAACTTGTGGAGGGTCAACGAAAAATCCAAGTAAAAGCTGGCATAACGGTTTGTCCAGCTAAAAATTGCATTGTAAAAAAGAAGAAGAGTTGTTCACTTAACTGTCAGTGGTTTTAACGTTGGGGTTGTTCAGTGTATTCACTCATGTTGAGTTAGGGGACAGCAAACTGCTACAGCTCCAAACAACAAAGTAAGACACAACATGTTTGCAATTGTTATCAGCACTCTTAATTAACAAGTTGAGTGAACAAAGAGAGACGCATTGGTGATCAAAGAAGCAACCCAAAGTCACCCATCAAGCATTTATCATAGGTTTCACCACCACCTAAACTCACGTCATATTTTGTCAACAAGACCAACTTTAAGACAGAACAGGTTCCACATCTCCATTTTTCTGCCATTGATCTTCCTGAGTTCATGTCAGCAATTGGGTATCCTAAACAGTCATCATGTGATTTGGATTGCATCCTAATTAGACTGTGGGTTGATGTACTAGCTCCTATCGTCACTTCTGCACTTGAGCATCTCAGTGCGTCTCTGTCAATTTGCTATGTACTACAGGGTCTAAGCTAGGTGTAATCAATCCATGTTTTGAAAAGCCCCATGTCCATGCTGGTCTTCTATTCCCTTACAGATCTATATTTCAGTTTCCTCCTTTATGTTTAAAAATCTGAGAATTCAATTATTTTCCATGCGCATATGAATACAAAGCGTTTCCGTCTTGATTTAAAGAAAACATACCAAAACTGCTTGAGACGAGACTGCAGAGTGTGTGCTCAAGTGATACTGGTATTGACTTCTGGATCTGTCAATCAAGTTCCAAATAAGAACTTAATTTAAGAAGGACTTGAGGCAACTTAGGAATGAGTGGGGGAGCTTTGAGTTGTATTGTCCTTTGATACCCAGTGCATTTGTGGGTGTTGTCATACTAGTAATTGTTCATTCAATACTTCCTCTTCACAGTAAAGCAGAGACACAAGGTCAGTAAAGCTGGGAAGGGCTCGTCCGGGATTTGAACCCGGGACCTCTCGCACCCGAAGCGAGAATCATACCCCTAGACCAACGAGCCGAAATTTGCTGTGTTTGCCTTTGATGAGAGAGCGCGTGGACAGCTAACATGGCCACAGAATCCTGGGAATTTGTGATGGCTTTCTTTCTTCTTTGACTCATCCGCCAGGTTCCACCAACTCACCACCACCTAAACTCACGTCATATTTTATCAACAAGACCAACTTTAAGACAGAACAGGTTCCAAGAGCTGTCACAGCCATCACAAGAGTGCCCGCACCACAGAGTACAAAAAGATACCCTCTGTACATTCGATCTTCGAATAGAGACATCCTAGAACTTTCAGTTCAGCTCACTCATTGTCAGCGTGGCTTCCGTCTTTTTTATTTCAAAGTTCTCTAATCTCTTATTCTAAAGTGGAGATTAGTTGCCAAAAGTATGTGTGTAAACGAATCTGTAACACTGCAAATCCCAGCTGTGAGTGTAAACTTGTGGAGGGTCAACGAAAAATCCAAGTAAAAGCTGGCATAATGGTTTGTCCAGCTAAAAATTGCATTGTAAAAAAGAAGAAGAGTTGTTCACTTAACTGTCAGTGGTTTTAACGTTGGGGTTGTTCAGTGTATTCACTCATGTTGAGTTAGGGGACAGCAAACTGCTACAGCTCCAAACAACAAAGTAAGACACGACATGTTTGCAATTGTTATCAGCACTCTTAATTAACAACTTGAGTGAACAAGAGAGTTGCATTTGGGATCAAAGAATCAACCCAAAGTCACCCATCAAGCATTTATCATAGGTTTCACCACCACCTAAACTCACGTCATATTTTGTCAACAAGACCAACTTTAAGACAGAACAGGTTCCACATCTCCATTTTTCTGCCATTGATCTTCCTGAGTTCATGTCAGCAATTGGGTATCCTAAACAATCATCATGTGATTTGGATTGCATCCTAATTAGACTGTGGGTTGCTGTACTAGCTCCTATCGTCACTTCTGCACTTGAGCATCTCAGTGCGTCTCTGTCAATTTGCTATGTACTACAGGGTCTAAGCTAGGTGTAATCAATCCATGTTTTGAAAAGCCCCATGTCCATGCTGGTCTTCTATTCCCTTACAGATCTATATTTCAGTTTCCTCCTTTATTTTTAAAAATCTGGAAAATCTCAGAATTCAATTATTTTCCATGCGCATATGAATACAAAGCGTTTCTGTCTTGATTTAAAGAACACATACCAAAACTGCCTGAGACGAGACTGCAGAGTGTGTGCTTACAAGATACTGGTATTGACTTCTGGATCTGTCAATCAAGTTCCACATAAGAACTTAATTTAAAAAGGACTTGAGGCAACTTAGGAATGAGTGGGGGAGCTTTGAGTTGTATTGTCCTTTGATACCAAGTGCATTTGTGGGTGTTGTCATACTAGTAATTGTTCATTCAATCCTTCTTCTTCACAGTAAAGCAGAGATACAAGGTCAATAAAGCTGGGAAGGGCTCGTCCGGGATTTGAACCCGGGACCTCTCGCACCCTAAGCGAGAATCATACCCCTAGACCAACGAGCCGAAATTTGCTGTGTTTGCCTTTGATGAGAGAGCGCGTGGACAGCTAAAACGGCCACAGAATCCTGGGAATTTGTGATGGATTTCTTTCTTCTTTGACTCATCCGCCAGGTTCCACCAACTCACCACCACCTAAACTCACGTCATATTTTATCAACAAGACCAACTTTAAGACAGAACAGGTTCCAAGAGCCGTCACAGCCATCACAAGAGCGCCCGCACCACAGAGTACAAAAAGATACCCTCTGTACGTTCGATCTTCGAATAGAGACATCCTAGAACTTTCACTTCAGCTCACTCATTGTCAGCGTGGCTTCCGTCTTTTTTATTTCAAAGTTCTCTAATCTCTTATTCTAAAGTGGAGATTAGTTGCCAAAAGTATGTGTGTAAATGAATCTGTAACACTGCAAATCCCAGCTGTGAGTATAAACTTGTGGAGGGTCAACGAAAAATCCAAGTAAAAGCTGGCATAACGGTTTGTCCAGCTAAAAATTGCATTGTAAAAAAGAAGAAGAGTTGTTCACTTAACTGTCAGTGGTTTTAACGTTGGGGTTGTTCAGTGTATTCACTCATGTTGAGTTAGGGGACAGCAAACTGCTACAGCTCCAAACAACAAAGTAAGACACAACATGTTTGCAATTGTTATCAGCACTCTTAATTAACAAGTTGAGTGAACAAAGAGAGACGCATTGGTGATCAAAGAAGCAACCCAAAGTCACCCATCAAGCATTTATCATAGGTTTCACCACCACCTAAACTCACGTCATATTTTGTCAACAAGACCAACTTTAAGACAGAACAGGTTCCACATCTCCATTTTTCTGCCATTGATCTTCCTGAGTTCATGTCAGCAATTGGGTATCCTAAACAGTCATCATGTCATTTGGATTGCATCCTAATTAGACTGTGGGTTGATGTACTAGCTCCTATCGTCACTTCTGCACTTGAGCATCTCAGTGCGTCTCTGTCAATTTGCTATGTACTACAGGGTCTAAGCTAGGTGTAATCAATCCATGTTTTGAAAAGCCCCATGTCCATGCTGGTCTTCTATTCCCTTACAGATCTATATTTCAGTTTCCTCCTTTATGTTTAAAAATCTGAGAATTCAATTATTTTCCATGCGCATATGAATACAAAGCGTTTCCGTCTTGATTTAAAGAAAACATACCAAAACTGCTTGAGACGAGACTGCAGAGTGTGTGCTCAAGTGATACTGGTATTGACTTCTGGATCTGTCAATCAAGTTCCAAATAAGAACTTAATTTAAGAAGGACTTGAGGCAACTTAGGAATGAGTGGGGGAGCTTTGAGTTGTATTGTCCTTTGATACCCAGTGCATTTGTGGGTGTTGTCATACTAGTAATTGTTCATTCAATACTTCCTCTTCACAGTAAAGCAGAGACACAAGGTCAGTAAAGCTGGGAAGGGCTCGTCCGGGATTTGAACCCGGGACCTCTCGCACCCGAAGCGAGAATCATACCCCTAGACCAACGAGCCGAAATTTGCTGTGTTTGCCTTTGATGAGAGAGCTCGTGGACAGCTAACATGGCCACAGAATCCTGGGAATTTGTGATGGCTTTCTTTCTTCTTTGACTCATCCGCCAGGTTCCACCAACTCACCACCACCTAAACTCACGTCATATTTTATCAACAAGACCAACTTTAAGACAGAACAGGTTCCAAGAGCTGTCACAGCCATCACAAGAGTGCCCGCACCACAGAGTACAAAAAGATACCCTCTGTACATTCGATCTTCGAATAGAGACATCCTAGAACTTTCAGTTCAGCTCACTCATTGTCAGCGTGGCTTCCGTCTTTTTTATTTCAAAGTTCTCTAATCTCTTATTCTAAAGTGGAGATTAGTTGCCAAAAGTATGTGTGTAAACGAATCTGTAACACTGCAAATCCCAGCTGTGAGTGTAAACTTGTGGAGGGTCAACGAAAAATCCAAGTAAAAGCTGGCATAATGGTTTGTCCAGCTAAAAATTGCATTGTAAAAAAGAAGAAGAGTTGTTCACTTAACTGTCAGTGGTTTTAACGTTGGGGTTGTTCAGTGTATTCACTCATGTTGAGTTAGGGGACAGCAAACTGCTACAGCTCCAAACAACAAAGTAAGACACGACATGTTTGCAATTGTTATCAGCACTCTTAATTAACAACTTGAGTGAACAAGAGAGTTGCATTTGGGATCAAAGAATCAACCCAAAGTCACCCATCAAGCATTTATCATAGGTTTCACCACCACCTAAACTCACGTCATATTTTGTCAACAAGACCAACTTTAAGACAGAACAGGTTCCACATCTCAATTTTTCTGCCATTGATCTTCCTGAGTTCATGTCAGCAATTGGGTATCCTAAACAGTCATCATGTGATTTGGATTGCATCCTAATTAGACTGTGGGTTGATGTACTAGCTCCTATCGTCACTTCTGCACTTGAGCATCTCAGTGCGTCTCTGTCAATTTGCTATGTACTACAGGGTCTAAGCTAGGTGTAATCAATCCATGTTTTGAAAAGCCCCATGTCCATGCTGGTCTTCTATTCCCTTACAGATCTATATTTCAGTTTCCTCCTTTATGTTTAAAAATCTGAGAATTCAATTATTTTCCATGCGCATATGAATACAAAGCGTTTCCGTCTTGATTTAAAGAAAACATACCAAAACTGCTTGAGACGAGACTGCAGAGTGTGTGCTCAAGTGATACTGGTATTGACTTCTGGATCTGTCAATCAAGTTCCAAATAAGAACTTAATTTAAGAAGGACTTGAGGCAACTTAGGAATGAGTGGGGGAGCTTTGAGTTGTATTGTCCTTTGATACCCAGTGCATTTGTGGGTGTTGTCATACTAGTAATTGTTCATTCAATACTTCCTCTTCACAGTAAAGCAGAGACACAAGGTCAGTAAAGCTGGGAAGGGCTCGTCCGGGATTTGAACCCGGGACCTCTCGCACCCGAAGCGAGAATCATACCCCTAGACCAACGAGCCGAAATTTGCTGTGTTTGCCTTTGATGAGAGAGCTCGTGGACAGCTAACATGGCCACAGAATCCTGGGAATTTGTGATGGCTTTCTTTCTTCTTTGACTCATCCGCCAGGTTCCACCAACTCACCACCACCTAAACTCACGTCATATTTTATCAACAAGACCAACTTTAAGACAGAACAGGTTCCAAGAGCTGTCACAGCCATCACAAGAGTGCCCGCACCACAGAGTACAAAAAGATACCCTCTGTACATTCGATCTTCGAATAGAGACATCCTAGAACTTTCAGTTCAGCTCACTCATTGTCAGCGTGGCTTCCGTCTTTTTTATTTCAAAGTTCTCTAATCTCTTATTCTAAAGTGGAGATTAGTTGCCAAAAGTATGTGTGTAAACGAATCTGTAACACTGCAAATCCCAGCTGTGAGTGTAAACTTGTGGAGGGTCAACGAAAAATCCAAGTAAAAGCTGGCATAATGGTTTGTCCAGCTAAAAATTGCATTGTAAAAAAGAAGAAGAGTTGTTCACTTAACTGTCAGTGGTTTTAACGTTGGGGTTGTTCAGTGTATTCACTCATGTTGAGTTAGGGGACAGCAAACTGCTACAGCTCCAAACAACAAAGTAAGACACGACATGTTTGCAATTGTTATCAGCACTCTTAATTAACAACTTGAGTGAACAAGAGAGTTGCATTTGGGATCAAAGAATCAACCCAAAGTCACCCATCAAGCATTTATCATAGGTTTCACCACCACCTAAACTCACGTCATATTTTGTCAACAAGACCAACTTTAAGACAGAACAGGTTCCACATCTCCATTTTTCTGCCATTGATCTTCCTGAGTTCATGTCAGCAATTGGGTATCCTAAACAATCATCATGTGATTTGGATTGCATCCTAATTAGACTGTGGGTTGCTGTACTAGCTCCTATCGTCACTTCTGCACTTGAGCATCTCAGTGCGTCTCTGTCAATTTGCTATGTACTACAGGGTCTAAGCTAGGTGTAATCAATCCATGTTTTGAAAAGCCCCATGTCCATGCTGGTCTTCTATTCCCTTACAGATCTATATTTCAGTTTCCTCCTTTATTTTTAAAAATCTGGAAAATCTCAGAATTCAATTATTTTCCATGCGCATATGAATACAAAGCGTTTCTGTCTTGATTTAAAGAACACATACCAAAACTGCCTGAGACGAGACTGCAGAGTGTGTGCTTACAAGATACTGGTATTGACTTCTGGATCTGTCAATCAAGTTCCACATAAGAACTTAATTTAAGAAGGACTTGAGGCAACTTAGGAATGAGTGGGGGAGCTTTGAGTTGTATTGTCCTTTGATACCAAGTGCATTTGTGGGTGTTGTCATACTAGTAATTGTTCATTCAATCCTTCTTCTTCACAGTAAAGCAGAGATACAAGGTCAATAAAGCTGGGAAGGGCTCGTCCGGGATTTGAACCCGGGACCTCTCGCACCCGAAGCGAGAATCATACCCCTAGACCAACGAGCCGAAATTTGCTGTGTTTGCCTTTGATGAGAGAGCGCGTGGACAGCTAAAACGGCCACAGAATCCTGGGAATTTGTGATGGCTTTCTTTCTTCTTTGACTCATCCGCCAGGTTCCACCAACTCACCACCACCTAAACTCACGTCATATTTTATCAACAAGACCAACTTTAAGACAGAACAGGTTCCAAGAGCTGTCACAGCCATCACAAGAGTGCCCGCACCACAGAGTACAAAAAGATACCCTCTGTACATTCGATCTTCGAATAGAGACATCCTAGAACTTTCAGTTCAGCTCACTCATTGTCAGCGTGGCTTCCGTCTTTTTTATTTCAAAGTTCTCTAATCTCTTATTCTAAAGTGGAGATTAGTTGCCAAAAGTATGTGTGTAAACGAATCTGTAACACTGCAAATCCCAGCTGTGAGTGTAAACTTGTGGAAGGTCAACGAAAAATCCAAGTAAAAGCTGGCATAATGGTTTGTCCAGCTAAAAATTGCATTGTAAAAAAGAAGAAGAGTTGTTCACTTAACTGTCAGTGGTTTTAACGTTGGGGTTGTTCAGTGTATTCACTCATGTTGAGTTAGGGGACAGCAAACTGCTACAGCTCCAAACAACAAAGTAAGACACGACATGTTTGCAATTGTTATCAGCACTCTTAATTAACAACTTGAGTGAACAAGAGAGTTGCATTTGGGATCAAAGAATCAACCCAAAGTCACCCATCAAGCATTTATCATAGGTTTCACCACCACCTAAACTCACGTCATATTTTGTCAACAAGACCAACTTTAAGACAGAACAGGTTCCACATCTCCATTTTTCTGCCATTGATCTTCCTGAGTTCATGTCAGCAATTGGGTATCCTAAACAATCATCATGTGATTTGGATTGCATCCTAATTAGACTGTGGGTTGCTGTACTAGCTCCTATCGTCACTTCTGCACTTGAGCATCTCAGTGCGTCTCTGTCAATTTGCTATGTACTACAGGGTCTAAGCTAGGTGTAATCAATCCATGTTTTGAAAAGCCCCATGTCCATGCTGGTCTTCTATTCCCTTACAGATCTATATTTCAGTTTCCTCCTTTATTTTTAAAAATCTTGAAAATCTCAGAATTCAATTATTTTCCATGCGCATATGAATACAAAGCGTTTCTGTCTTGATTTAAAGAACACATACCAAAACTGCCTGAGACGAGACTGCAGAGTGTGTGCTTACAAGATACTGGTATTGACTTCTGGATCTGTCAATCAAGTTCCACATAAGAACTTAATTTAAGAAGGACTTGAGGCAACTTAGGAATGAGTGGGGGAGCTTTGAGTTGTATTGTCCTTTGATACCAAGTGCATTTGTGGGTGTTGTCATACTAGTAATTGTTCATTCAATCCTTCTTCTTCACAGTAAAGCAGAGATACAAGGTCAATAAAGCTGGGAAGGGCTCGTCCGGGATTTGAACCCGGGACCTCTCGCACCCTAAGCGAGAATCATACCCCTAGACCAACGAGCCGAAATTTGCTGTGTTTGCCTTTGATGAGAGAGCGCGTGGACAGCTAAAACGGCCACAGAATCCTGGGAATTTGTGATGGATATCTTTCTTCTTTGACTCATCCGCCAGGTTCCACCAACTCACCACCACCTAAACTCACGTCATATTTTATCAACAAGACCAACTTTAAGACAGAACAGGTTCCAAGAGCCGTCACAGCCATCACAAGAGCGCCCGCACCACAGAGTACAAAAAGATACCCTCTGTACGTTCGATCTTCGAATAGAGACATCCTAGAACTTTCACTTCAGCTCACTCATTGTCAGCGTGGCTTCCGTCTTTTTTATTTCAAAATTCTCTAATCTCTTATTCTAAAGTGGAGATTAGTTGCCAAAAGTATGTGTGTAAATGAATCTGTAACACTGCAAATCCCAGCTGTGAGTGTAAACTTGTGGAGGGTCAACGAAAAATCCAAGTAAAAGCTGGCATAACGGTTTGTCCAGCTAAAAATTGCATTGTAAAAAAGAAGAAGAGTTGTTCACTTAACTGTCAGTGGTTTTAACGTTGGGGTTGTTCAGTGTATTCACTCATGTTGAGTTAGGGGACAGCAAACTGCTACAGCTCCAAACAACAAAGTAAGGCACGACATGTTTGCAATTGTTATCAGCACTCTTAATTAACAACTTGAGTGAACAAGAGAGTTGCATTTGGGATCAAAGAAGCAACCCAAAGTCACCCATCAAGCATTTATCATAGGTTTCACCACCACCTAAACTCACGTCATATTTTGTCAACAAGACCAACTTTAAGACAGAACAGGTTCCACATCTCCATTTTTCTGCCATTGATCTTCCTGAGTTCATGTCAGCAATTGGGTATCCTAAACAATCATCATGTGATTTGGATTGCATCCTAATTAGACTGTGGGTTGCTGTACTAGCTCCTATCGTCACTTCTGCACTTGAGCATCTCAGTGCGTCTCTGTCAATTTGCTATGTACTACAGGGTCTAAGCTAGGTGTAATCAATCCATGTTTTGAAAAGCCCCATGTCCATGCTGGTCTTCTATTCCCTTACAGATCTATATTTCAGTTTCCTCCTTTATTTTTAAAAATCTGGAAAATCTCAGAATTCAATTATTTTCCATGCGCATATGAATACAAAGCGTTTCTGTCTTGATTTAAAGAACACATACCAAAACTGCCTGAGACGAGACTGCAGAGTGTGTGCTTACAAGATACTGGTATTGACTTCTGGATCTGTCAATCAAGTTCCACATAAGAACTTAATTTAAGAAGGACTTGAGGCAACTTAGGAATGAGTGGGGGAGCTTTGAGTTGTATTGTCCTTTGATACCAAGTGCATTTGTGGGTGTTGTCATACTAGTAATTGTTCATTCAATCCTTCTTCTTCACAGTAAAGCAGAGATACAAGGTCAATAAAGCTGGGAAGGGCTCGTCCGGGATTTGAACCCGGGACCTCTCGCACCCGAAGCGAGAATCATACCCCTAGACCAACGAGCCGAAATTTGCTGTGTTTGCCTTTGATGAGAGAGCGCGTGGACAGCTAAAACGGCCACAGAATCCTGGGAATTTGTGATGGATTTCTTTCTTCTTTGACTCATCCGCCAGGTTCCACCAACTCACCACCACCTAAACTCACGTCATATTTTATCAACAAGACCAACTTTAAGACAGAACAGGTTCCAAGAGCCGTCACAGCCATCACAAGAGCGCCCGCACCACAGAGTACAAAAAGATACCCTCTGTACGTTCGATCTTCGAATAGAGACATCCTAGAACTTTCACTTCAGCTCACTCATTGTCAGCGTGGCTTCCGTCTTTTTTATTTCAAAGTTCTCTAATCTCTTATTCTAAAGTGGAGATTAGTTGCCAAAAGTATGTGTGTAAATGAATCTGTAACACTGCAAATCCCAGCTGTGAGTGTAAACTTGTGGAGGGTCAACGAAAAATCCAAGTAAAAGCTGGCATAACGGTTTGTCCAGCTAAAAATTGCATTGTAAAAAAGAAGAAGAGTTGTTCACTTAACTGTCAGTGGTTTTAACGTTGGGGTTGTTCAGTGTATTCACTCATGTTGAGTTAGGGGACAGCAAACTGCTACAGCTCCAAACAACAAAGTAAGACACAACATGTTTGCAATTGTTATCAGCACTCTTAATTAACAAGTTGAGTGAACAAAGAGAGACGCATTTGTGATCAAAGAAGCAACCCAAAGTCACCCATCAAGCATTTATCATAGGTTTCACCACCACCTAAACTCACGTCATATTTTGTCAACAAGACCAACTTTAAGACAGAACAGGTTCCACATCTCCATTTTTCTGCCATTGATCTTCCTGAGTTCATGTCAGCAATTGGGTATCCTAAACAATCATCATGTGATTTGGATTGCATCCTAATTAGACTGTGGGTTGATGTACTAGCTCCTATCGTCACTTCTGCACTTGAGCATCTCAGTGCGTCTCTGTCAATTTGCTATGTACTACAGGGTCTAAGCTAGGTGTAATCAATCCATCTTTTGAAAAGCCCCATGTCCATGCTGGTCTTCTATTCCCTTACAGATCTATATTTCAGTTTCCTCCTTTATGTTTAAAAATCTGAGAATTCAATTATTTTCCATGCGCTTATGAATACAAAGCGTTTCTGTCTTGATTTAAAGAAAACATACCAAAACTGCCTGAGACGAGACTGCAGAGTGTGTGCTCAAGTGATACTGGTATTGACTTCTGGATCTGTCAATCAAGTTCCACATAAGAACTTAATTTAAGAAGGACTTGAGGCAACTTAGGAATGAGTGGGGGAGCTTTGAGTTGTATTGTCCTTTGATACCAAGTGCATTTGTGGGTGTTGTCATACTAGTAATTGTTCATTCAATCCTTCTTCTTCGCAGTAAAGCAGAGATACAAGGTCAATAAAGCTGGGAAGGGCTCGTCCGGGATTTGAACCCGGGACCTCTCGCACCCTAAGCGAGAATCATACCCCTAGACCAACGAGCCGAAATTTGCTGTCTTTGCCTTTGATGAGAGAGCGCATGGACAGCTAAAACGGCCACAGAATCCTGGGAATTTGTGATGGATTTCTTTCTTCTTTGACTCATCCGCCAGGTTCCACCAACTCACCACCACCTAAACTCACGTCATATTTTATCAACAAGACCAACTTTAAGACAGAACAGGTTCCAAGAGCCGTCACAGCCATCACAAGAGCGCCCGCACCACAGAGTACAAAAAGATACCCTCTGTACGTTCGATCTTCGAATGGAGACATCCTAGAACTTTCACTTCAGCTCACTCATTGTCAGCGTGGCTTCCGTCTTTTTTATTTCAAAGTTCTCTAATCTCTTATTCTAAAGTGGAGATTAGTTGCCAAAAGTATGTGTGTAAATGAATCTGTAACACTGCAAATCCCAGCTGTGAGTGTAAACTTGTGGAGGGTCAACGAAAAATCCAAGTAAAAGCTGGCATAACGGTTTGTCCAGCTAAAAATTGCATTGTAAAAAAGAAGAAGAGTTGTTCACTTAACTGTCAGTGGTTTTAACGTTGGGGTTGTTCAGTGTATTCACTCATGTTGAGTTAGGGGACAGCAAACTGCTACAGCTCCAAACAACAAAGTAAGACACGACATGTTTGCAATTGTTATCAGCACTCTTAATTAACAAGTTGTCAACAAGACCAACTTTAAGACAGAACAGGTTCCACATCTCCATTTTTCTGCCATTGATCTTCCTGAGTTCATGTCAGCAATTGGGTATCCTAAACAATCATCATGTGATTTGGATTGCATCCTAATTAGACTGTGGGTTGATGTACTAGCTCCTATCGTCACTTCTGCACTTGAGCATCTCAGTGCGTCTCTGTCAATTTGCTATGTACTACTACTCTTTTGAAAAGCCCCATGTCCATGCTGGTCTTATATTCCCTTACAGATCTATATTTCAGTTTCCTCCTTTATGTTTAACAATCTGGAAAATCTCAGAATTCAATTATTTTCCATGCGCATATGAATACAAAGCGTTTCTGTCTTGATTTAAAGAACACATACCAAAACTGCCTGAGACGAGACTGCAGAGTGTGTGCTTACAAGATACTGGTATTGACTTCTGGATCTGTCAATCAAGTTCCACATAAGAACTTAATTTAAGAAGGACTTGAGGCAACTTAGGAATGAGTGGGGGAGCTTTGAGTTGTATTGTCCTTTGATACCAAGTGCATTTGTGGGTGTTGTCATACTAGTAATTGTTCATTCAATCCTTCTTCTTCACAGTAAAGCAGAGATACAAGGTCAATAAAGCTGGGAAGGGCTCGTCCGGGATTTGAACCCGGGACCTCTCGCACCCTAAGCGAGAATCATACCCCTAGACCAACGAGCCGAAATTTGCTGTGTTTGCCTTTGATGAGAGAGCGCGTGGACAGCTAAAACGGCCACAGAATCCTGGGAATTTGTGATGGATTTCTTTCTTCTTTGACTCATCCGCCAGGTTCCACCAACTCACCACCACCTAAACTCACGTCATATTTTATCAACAAGACCAACTTTAAGACAGAACAGGTTCCAAGAGCCGTCACAGCCATCACAAGAGCGCCCGCACCACAGAGTACAAAAAGATACCCTCTGTACGTTCGATCTTCGAATAGAGACATCCTAGAACTTTCACTTCAGCTCACTCATTGTCAGCGTGGCTTCCGTCTTTTTTATTTCAAAGTTCTCTAATCTCTTATTCTAAAGTGGAGATTAGTTGCCAAAAGTATGTGTGTAAATGAATCTGTAACACTGCAAATCCCAGCTGTGAGTGTAAACTTGTGGAGGGTCAACGAAAAATCCAAGTAAAAGCTGGCATAACGGTTTGTCCAGCTAAAAATTGCATTGTAAAAAAGAAGAAGAGTTGTTCACTTAACTGTCAGTGGTTTTAACGTTGGGGTTGTTCAGTGTATTCACTCATGTTGAGTTAGGGGACAGCAAACTGCTACAGCTCCAAACAACAAAGTAAGACACGACATGTTTGCAATTGTTATCAGCACTCTTAATTAACAAGTTGTCAACAAGACCAACTTTAAGACAGAACAGGTTCCACATCTCCATTTTTCTGCCATTGATCTTCCTGAGTTCATGTCAGCAATTGGGTATCCTAAACAATCATCATGTGATTTGGATTGCATCCTAATTAGACTGTGGGTTGATGTACTAGCTCCTATCGTCACTTCTGCACTTGAGCATCTCAGTGCGTCTCTGTCAATTTGCTATGTACTACTACTCTTTTGAAAAGCCCCATGTCCATGCTGGTCTTATATTCCCTTACAGATCTATATTTCAGTTTCCTCCTTTCTGTTTAACAATCTGGAAAATCTCAGAATTCAATTATTTTCCATGCGCATATGAATACAAAGCGTTTCTGTCTTGATTTAAAGAACACATACCAAAACTGCCTGAGACGAGACTGCAGAGTGTGTGCTTACAAGATACTGGTATTGACTTCTGGATCTGTCAATCAAGTTCCACATAAGAACTTAATTTAAGAAGGACTTGAGGCAACTTAGGAATGAGTGGGGGAGCTTTGAGTTGTATTGTCCTTTGATACCAAGTGCATTTGTGGGTGTTGTCATACTAGTAATTGTTCATTCAATCCTTCTTCTTCACAGTAAAGCAGAGATACAAGGTCAATAAAGCTGGGAAGGGCTCGTCCGGGATTTGAACCCGGGACCTCTCGCACCCTAAGCGAGAATCATACCCCTAGACCAACGAGCCGAAATTTGCTGTGTTTGCCTTTGATGAGAGAGCGCGTGGACAGCTAAAACGGCCACAGAATCCGGGGAATTTGTGATGGATTTCTTTCTTCTTTGACTCATCCGCCAGGTTCCACCAACTCACCACCACCTAAACTCACGTCATATTTTATCAACAAGACCAACTTTAAGACAGAACAGGTTCCAAGAGCCGTCACAGCCATCACAAGAGCGCCCGCACCACAGAGTACAAAAAGATACCCTCTGTACGTTCGATCTTCGAATAGAGACATCCTAGAACTTTCACTTCAGCTCACTCATTGTCAGCGTGGCTTCCGTCTTTTTTATTTCAAAGTTCTCTAATCTCTTATTCTAAAGTGGAGATTAGTTGCCAAAAGTATGTGTGTAAATGAATCTGTAACACTGCAAATCCCAGCTGTGAGTGTAAACTTGTGGAGGGTCAACGAAAAATCCAAGTAAAAGCTGGCATAACGGTTTGTCCAGCTAAAAATTGCATTGTAAAAAAGAAGAAGAGTTGTTCACTTAACTGTCAGTGGTTTTAACGTTGGGGTTGTTCAGTGTATTCACTCATGTTGAGTTAGGGGACAGCAAACTGCTACAGCTCCAAACAACAAAGTAAGACACAACATGTTTGCAATTGTTATCAGCACTCTTAATTAACAAGTTGAGTGAACAAAGAGAGACGCATTTGTGATCAAAGAAGCAACCCAAAGTCACCCATCAAGCATTTATCATAGGTTTCACCACCACCTAAACTCACGTCATATTTTGTCAACAAGACCAACTTTAAGACAGAACAGGTTCCACATCTCCATTTTTCTGCCATTGATCTTCCTGAGTTCATGTCAGCAATTGGGTATCCTAAACAATCATCATGTGATTTGGATTGCATCCTAATTAGACTGTGGGTTGATGTACTAGCTCCTATCGTCACTTCTGCACTTGAGCATCTCAGTGCGTCTCTGTCAATTTGCTATGTACTACAGGGTCTAAGCTAGGTGTAATCAATCCATGTTTTGAAAAGCCCCATGTCCATGCTGGTCTTCTATTCCCTTACAGATCTATATTTCAGTTTCCTCCTTTATGTTTAAAAATCTGAGAATTCAATTATTTTCCATGCGCTTATGAATACAAAGCGTTTCTGTCTTGATTTAAAGAAAACATACCAAAACTGCCTGAGACGAGACTGCAGAGTGTGTGCTCAAGTGATACTGGTATTGACTTCTGGATCTGTCAATCAAGTTCCACATAAGAACTTAATTTAAGAAGGACTTGAGGCAACTTAGGAATGAGTGGGGGAGCTTTGAGTTGTATTGTCCTTTGATACCAAGTGCATTTGTGGGTGTTGTCATACTAGTAATTGTTCATTCAATCCTTCTTCTTCGCAGTAAAGCAGAGATACAAGGTCAATAAAGCTGGGAAGGGCTCGTCCGGGATTTGAACCCGGGACCTCTCGCACCCTAAGCGAGAATCATACCCCTAGACCAACGAGCCGAAATTTGCTGTGTTTGCCTTTGATGAGAGAGCGCATGGACAGCTAAAACGGCCACAGAATCCTGGGAATTTGTGATGGATTTCTTTCTTCTTTGACTCATCCGCCAGGTTCCACCAACTCACCACCACCTAAACTCACGTCATATTTTATCAACAAGACCAACTTTAAGACAGAACAGGTTCCAAGAGCCGTCACAGCCATCACAAGAGCGCCCGCACCACAGAGTACAAAAAGATACCCTCTGTACGTTCGATCTTCGAATAGAGACATCCTAGAACTTTCACTTCAGCTCACTCATTGTCAGCGTGGCTTCCGTCTTTTTTATTTCAAAGTTCTCTAATCTCTTATTCTAAAGTGGAGATTAGTTGCCAAAAGTATGTGTGTAAATGAATCTGTAACACTGCAAATCCCAGCTGTGAGTGTAAACTTGTGGAGGGTCAACGAAAAATCCAAGTAAAAGCTGGCATAACGGTTTGTCCAGCTAAAAATTGCATTGTAAAAAAGAAGAAGAGTTGTTCACTTAACTGTCAGTGGTTTTAACGTTGGGGTTGTTCAGTGTATTCACTCATGTTGAGTTAGGGGACAGCAAACTGCTACAGCTCCAAACAACAAAGTAAGACACAACATGTTTGCAATTGTTATCAGCACTCTTAATTAACAAGTTGTCAACAAGACCACCTTTAAGACAGAACAGGTTCCACATCTCCATTTTTCTGCCATTGATCTTCCTGAGTTCATGTCAGCAATTGGGTATCCTAAACAATCATCATGTGATTTGGATTGCATCCTAATTAGACTGTGGGTTGATGTACTAGCTCCTATCGTCACTTCTGCACTTGAGCATCTCAGTGCGTCTCTGTCAGTTTGCTATGTACTACTACTCTTTTGAAAAGCCCCATGTCCATGCTGGTCTTATATTCCCTTACAGATCTATATTTCAGTTTCCTCCTTTATGTTTAACAATCTGGAAAATCTCAGAATTCAATTATTTTCCATGCGCATATGAATACAAAGCGTTTCTGTCTTGATTTAAAGAACACATACCAAAACTGCCTGAGACGAGACTGCAGAGTGTGTGCTTACAAGATACTGGTATTGACTTCTGGATCTGTCAATCAAGTTCCACATAAGAACTTAATTTAAGAAGGACTTGAGGCAACTTAGGAATGAGTGGGGGAGCTTTGAGTTGTATTGTCCTTTGATACCAAGTGCATTTGTGGGTGTTGTCATACTAGTAATTGTTCATTCAATCCTTCTTCTTCACAGTAAAGCAGAGATACAAGGTCAATAAAGCTGGGAAGGGCTCGTCCGGGATTTGAACCCGGGATCTCTCGCACCCTAAGCGAGAATCATACCCCTAGACCAACGAGCCGAAATTTGCTGTGTTTGCCTTTGATGAGAGAGCGCGTGGACAGCTAAAACGGCCACAGAATCCTGGGAATTTGTGATTGCTTTCTTTCTTCTTTGACTCATCCGCCAGGTTCCACCAACTCACCACCACCTAAACTCACGTCATATTTTATCAACAAGACCAACTTTAAGACAGAACAGGTTCCAAGAGCCGTCACAGCCATCACAAGAGCGCCCGCACCACAGAGTACAAAAAGATACCCTCTGTACGTTCGATCTTCGAATAGAGACATCCTAGAACTTTCACTTCAGCTCACTCATTGTCAGCGTGGCTTCCGTCTTTTTTATTTCAAAGTTCTCTAATCTCTTATTCTAAAGTGGAGATCAGTTGCCAAAAGTATGTGTGTAAATGAATCTGTAACACTGCAAATCCCAGCTGTGAGTGTAAACTTGTGGAGGGTCAACGAAAAATCCAAGTAAAAGCTGGCATAACGGTTTGTCCAGCTAAAAATTGCATTGTAAAAAAGAAGAAGAGTTGTTCACTTAACTGTCAGTGGTTTTAACGTTGGGGTTGTTCAGTGTATTCACTCATGTTGAGTTAGGGGACAGCAAACTGCTACAGCTCCAAACAACAAAGTAAGACATGACATGTTTGCAATTGTTATCAGCACTCTTAATTAACAACTTGAGTGAACAAGAGAGTTGCATTTGGGATCAAAGAAGCAACCCAAAGTCACCCATCAAGCATTTATCATAGGTTTCACCACCACCTAAACTCACGTCATATTTTGTCAACAAGACCAACTTTAAGACAGAACAGGTTCCACATCTCCATTTTTCTGCCATTGATCTTCCTGAGTTCATGTCAGCAATTGGGTATCCTAAACAATCATCATGTGATTTGGATTGCATCCTAATTAGACTGTGGGTTGATGTACTAGCTCCTTTTGTCACATCTGCACTTGAGCATCTCAGTGCGTCTCTGTCAATTTGCTATGTACTACAGGGTCTAAGCTAGGTGTAATCAATCCATGTTTTGAAAAGCCCCATGTCCATGCTGGTCTTCTATTCCCTTACAGATCTATATTTCAGTTTCCTCCTTTATGTTTAAAAATCTGGAAAATCTCAGAATTCAATTATTTTCCATGCGCATATGAATACAAAGCGTTTCTGTCTTGATTTAAAGAACACATACCAAAACTGCCTGAGACGAGACTGCAGAGTGTGTGCTTACAAGATACTGGTATTGACTTCTGGATCTGTCAATCAAGTTCCACATAAGAACTTAATTTAAGAAGGACTTGAGGCAACTTAGGAATGAGTGGGGGAGCTTTGAGTTGTATTGTCCTTTGATACCAAGTGCATTTGTGGGTGTTGTCATACTAGTAATTGTTCATTCAATCCTTCTTCTTCTTCACAGTAAAGCAGAGATACAAGGTCAATAAAGCTGGAAAGGGCTCGTCCGGGATTTGAACCCGGGACCTCTCGCACCCAAAGCGAGAATCATACCCCTAGACCAACGAGCCGAAATTTGCTGTGTTTGCCTTTGATGAGAGCGCGTGGACAACTAAAACGGCCACAGAATCCTGGGAATTTGTGATGGATTTCTTTCTTCTTTGACTCATCCGCCAGGTTCCACCAACTCACCACCACCTAAACTCACGTTATATTTTATCAACAAGACCAATTTTAAGACAGAACAGGTTTCAAGAGCCGTCACAGCCATCACAAGAGCGCCCGCACCACAGAGTACAAAAAGATACCCTCTGTACGTTCGATCTTCGAATAGAGACATCCTAGAACTTTCACTTCAGCTCACTCATTGTCAGCGTGGCTTCCGTCTTTTTTATTTCAAAGTTCTCTAATCTCTTATTCTAAAGTGGAGATTGGTTGCCAAAAGTATGTGTGTAAATGAATCTGTAACACTGCAAATCCCAGCTGTGAGTGTAAACTTGTGGAGGGTCAACGAAAAATCCAAGTAAAAGCTGGCATAACGGTTTGTCCAGCTAAAAATTGCATTGTAAAAAAGAAGAAGAGTTGTTCACTTAACTGTCAGTGGTTTTAACGTTGGGGTTGTTCAGTGTATTCACTCATGTTGAGTTAGGGGACAGCAAACTGCTACAGCTCCAAACAACAAAGTAAGACACAACATGTTTGCAATTGTTATCAGCACTCTTAATTAACAAGTTGAGTGAACAAAGAGAGACGCATTTGTGATCAAAGAAGCAACCCAAAGTCACCCATCAAGCATTTATCATAGGTTTCACCACCACCTAAACTCACGTCATATTTTGTCAACAAGACCAACTTTAAGACAGAACAGGTTCCACATCTCCATTTTTCTGCCATTGATCTTCCTGAGTTCATGTCAGCAATTGGGTATCCTAAACAATCATCATGTGATTTGGATTGCATCCTAATTAGACTGTGGGTTGATGTACTAGCTCCTATCGTCACTTCTTCACTTGAGCATCTCAGTGCGTCTCTGTCAATTTGCTATGTACTACAGGGTCTAAGCTAGGTGTAATCAATCCATGTTTTGAAAAGCCCCATGTCCATGCTGGTCTTCTATTCCCTTACAGATCTATATTTCAGTTTCCTCCTTTATGTTTAAAAATCTGAGAATTCAATTATTTTCCATACGCATATGAATACAAAGCGTTTCTGTCTTGATTTAAAGAACACATACCAAAACTGCCTGAGACGAGACTGCAGAGTGTGTGCTTACAAGATACTGGTATTGACTTCTGGATCTGTCAATCAAGTTCCACATAAGAACTTAATTTAAGAAGGACTTGAGGCAACTTAGGAATGAGTGGGGGAGTTTTGAGTTGTATTGTCCTTTGATACCAAGTGCATTTGTGGGTGTTGTCATACTAGTAATTGTTCGTTCAATCCTTCTTCTTCACAGTAAAGCAGAGATACAAGGTCAATAAAGCTGGGAAGGGCTCGTCCGGGATTTGAACCCGGGACCTCTCGCACCCAAAGCGAGAATCATACCCCTAGACCAACGAGCCGAAATTTGCTGTGTTTGCCTTTGATGAGAGAGCGCATGGACAGCTAAAACGGCCACAGAATCCTGGGAATTTGTGATTGCTTTCTTTCTTCTTTGACTCATCCGCCAGGTTCCACCAACTCACCACCAACTAAACTCACGTCATATTTTATCAACAAGACCAACTTTAAGACAGAACAGGTTCCAAGAGCCGTCACAGCCATCACAAGAGCGCCCGCACCACAGAGTACAAAAAGATACCCTCTGTACGTTCGATCTTCGAATAGAGACATCCTAGAACTTTCACTTCAGCTCACTCATTGTCAGCGTGGCTTCCGTCTTTTTTATTTCAAAGTTCTCTAATCTCTTATTCTAAAGTGGAGATCAGTTGCCAAAAGTATGTGTGTAAATGAATCTGTAACACTGCAAATCCCAGCTGTGAGTGTAAACTTGTGGAGGGTCAACGAAAAATCCAAGTAAAAGCTGGCATAACGGTTTGTCCAGCTAAAAATTGCATTGTAAAAAAGAAGAAGAGTTGTTCACTTAACTGTCAGTGGTTTTAACGTTGGGGTTGTTCAGTGTATTCACTCATGTTGAGTTAGGGGACAGCAAACTGCTACAGCTCCAAACAACAAAGTAAGACATGACATGTTTGCAATTGTTATCAGCACTCTTAATTAACAACTTGAGTGAACAAGAGAGTTGCATTTGGGATCAAAGAAGCAACCCAAAGTCACCCATCAAGCATTTATCATAGGTTTCACCACCACCTAAACTCACGTCATATTTTGTCAACAAGACCAACTTTAAGACAGAACAGGTTCCACATCTCCATTTTTCTGCCATTGATCTTCCTGAGTTCATGTCAGCAATTGGGTATCCTAAACAATCATCATGTGATTTGGATTGCATCCTAATTAGACTGTGGGTTGATGTACTAGCTCCTTTTGTCACTTCTGCACTTGAGCATCTCAGTGCGTCTCTGTCAATTTGCTATGTACTACAGGGTCTAAGCTAGGTGTAATCAATCCATGTTTTGAAAAGCCCCATGTCCATGCTGGTCTTCTATTCCCTTACAGATCTATATTTCAGTTTCCTCCTTTATGTTTAAAAATCTCAGAATTAAATTATTTTCCATGCGCTTATGAATACAAAGCGTTTCTGTCTTGATTTAAAGAACACATACCAAAACTGCCTGAGACGAGACTGCAGAGTGTGTGCTTACAAGATACTGGTATTGACTTCTGGATCTGTCAATCAAGTTCCACATAAGAACTTAATTTAAGAAGGACTTGAGGCAACTTAGGAATGAGTGGGGGAGCTTTGAGTTGTATTGTCCTTTGATACCAAGTGCATTTGTGGGTGTTGTCATACTAGTAATTGTTCATTCAATCCTTCTTCTTCTTCACAGTAAAGCAGAGATACAAGGTCAATAAAGCTGGGAAGGGCTCGTCCGGGATTTGAACCCGGGACCTCTCGCACCCAAAGCGAGAATCATACCCCTAGACCAACGAGCCGAAATTTGCTGTGTTTGCCTTTGATGAGAGCGCGTGGACAGCTAAAACGGCCACAGAATCCTGGGAATTTGTGATGGATTTCTTTCTTCTTTGACTCATCCGCCAGGTTCCACCAACTCACCACCACCTAAACTCACGTTATATTTTATCAACAAGACCAATTTTAAGACAGAACAGGTTTCAAGAGCCGTCACAGCCATCACAAGAGCGCCCGCACCACAGAGTACAAAAAGATACCCTCTGTATGTTCGATCTTCGAATAGAGACATCCTAGAACTTTCACTTCAGCTCACTCATTGTCAGCGTGGCTTCCGTCTTTTTTATTTCAAAGTTCTCTAATCCATCCATCCATCCATCATCTGCCGCTTATCCGGGGGTCGGGTCGCGGGGGCAGCAGCTTGAGCAGAGAAACCCAGACGTCTCTGTCCCCGGCCACTTCTTCCAGCTCTTCCGGGGGGACCCCGAGGCGTTCCCAGGCCAGCCGAGAGACATAGTCTCTCCAGCGTGTCCTGGGTCTTCCCCGGGGTCTCCTCCCAGTGGGACGTGCCCGGAACACCTCCCCAGGGAGGCGCCCAGGGGGCATCCTAACCAGATGCCCGAGCCACCTCATCTGACTCCTCTCAATGCGGAGGAGCAGCGGTTCTACTCCGAGCCCCTCCCGGATGACTGAGCTTCTCACCCTATCTCTAAGGGAGAGCCCAGACACCCTGCGGAGGAAACCCATTTCGGCCGCTTGTATTCGCGATCTTGTTCTTTCGGTCACTACCCACAACTCGTGACCATAGGTGAGGATGGGAACGTAGATTGACCAGTAAGTAGAGAGCTTCGCCTTCTGGCTCAGCTCCCTCTTCACAACGACGGGTCGGTGCAGAGCCCGCAACACTGCAGACGCCGCACCGATCCGCCCGTCAATCTCCCGCTCCATTCGTCCCTCACTCGTGAACAAGACCCCGAGATACTTGAACTCCTCCACTTGGGGAAGGATCTCATTCCCGACCCGGAGAGAGCATTCCACCCTTTTCCGGCTGAGAACCATAGTCTCGGATTTGGAGGTGCTGATTCTCATCCCAGCCGCTTCACACTCGGCTGTGAATCGCTCCAGTGAGAGCTGAAGGTCACGGCCTGACGACGCTAACAGAACCACATCATCTGCAAAAAGCAGAGACCCGATTCTGAGGTCGCCAAATCGGACACCCTCAACGCCCTGGCTGCGCCTAGAAATTCTGTCCATAAAAGTTAGGAACAGAATCGGTGACAAAGGGCAGCCCTGACGGAGTCCAACTCTCACCGGAAACGTATCCGACTTACTGCCGGCAATGCGGACCAAACTCTGGCACCGGTCATACAGAGACCGAACGGACCCTATCAAGGGGTCCGGCACTCCATATTCCCGGAGCACCCCCCACAGGACTCCACGAGGGACACGGTCGAACGCTTTCTCCAAGTCCACAAAACACATGTAGACTGGTTGGGCAAACTCCCATGCACCCTCCAGGATCCTGCCGAGGGTATAGAGCTGGTCCACTGTTCCACGGCCAGGACGAAAGCCACACTGCATCTCCTGAATCCGAGGCTCGATTATCCGACGGATCCTCCTCTCCAATACCCCCGAATAGACCTTACCAGGGAGGCTGAGGAGTGTGATACCCCTATAGTTGGAACACACCCTCCGGTCCCCCTTTTTAAAGAGGGGGACCACCACCCCAATCTGCCAGTCCAGAGGCACTGTCCCCGATGTCCACGCGATGCTGCAGAGGCGTGTCAGCCAAGACAGCCCTACAACATCCAGAGCCTTGAGAAACTCAGGACGGACCTCATCCACCCCCGGGGCCTTGCCACCGAGGAGCTTTTTGACCACCTCGGCAACCTCAGCCCCAGAAATGGGAGGCCCCGTCTCCGAGCTCTCCGACTCTGCCTCTTCCGAGCACGTGTTGGTAGGATTGAGGAGTTCCTCGAAGTACTCCCCCCACCGACTCACAACATCCCTAGTTGAGGTCAGCAAAGCCCCGTCCCCACTGTAAACAGTGTTGACTGTGAGCCGCTTCCCCCCCCTGAGACGCCGGATGGTGGACCAGAATCTCTTCGAGGCCGTCCGGAAATCGTTCTCCATGGTCTCACCGAACTCCTCCCAGGCCCGAGTTTTTGCCTCAGCAACCGCCGAAGCCGCAGCCCGTCTGGCCTGTCGGTACCTATCAGCTGCTTCCAGGGTCCCACTGGCCAAAAAGGCCCGATAGGACTCCTTCTTCAGCTTGACGGCTTCCCTCACCACTGGTGTCCACCAGCAGGTTCGAGGGTTGCCGCCACGACAGGCACCGACCACCTTACGGCCACAACTCCGATCAGCTGCCTCGGCAATGGAGTCACGGAACATGGCCCATTCGGACTCAATGTCCCCCACCTCCCCCGGGATATGGTTGAAGCTCTGCCGGAGGTGGGAGTTAAAGCTCCTTCTGACGGGGGATTCTGACAAACGCTCCCAGCAGACCCTCACAATACGTTTGGGCCTGCCAGGTCTGATCGGCATCCTCCCCCACCAGCGGAGCCAACTCACCACCAGGTGGTGATCAGTTGACAGCTCCGCCCCTCTCTTCGCCCGAGTGTCCAGGACATACGGCCGCAAGTCCGATGATACAACCACAAAGTCGATCATCGAACTGCGGCCAAGGGTGTCCTGGTGCCAAGTGCACATATGGACACCCTTATGTCTGAACATGGTGTTCGTTATGGACAGTCCATGACCAGCACAGAAGTCCAACAACATAACACCACTCTGGTTCAGATCGGGGGGGCCGTTCCTCCCAATCACACCCCTCCAGGTCTCACTGTCATTGCCCACGTGAGCATTGAAGTCCCCCAGCAGAACGAGGGAGTCTCCGGTAGGAGCATTCTCCAGTGCCTCCCCCAGAGACTCCAAAAAGGGTGGGTACTCTGAACTGCTGTTTGGCGCATAGGCACAAACAACAGTCAGGACTCGTCCCCCCACCCGAAGGCGGAGGGAGGCTACCCTCTCATTCACTGGGGTAAACCCCAATGTACTGGCACACAGCTGGGGGGCAATAAGTATGCCCACACCTGCTCTGCGCCTCTCACCACGGGCAACTCCAGAGTGGAAGAGAGTCCAACCCCTTTCAAGAGGACTGGTTCCAGAGCCCAAGCCGTGCGTCGAGGTGAGTCCGACTATATCTAGCCGGAACCGCTCAGCCTCGCGCACCAGCTCCGGCTCCTTCCCCAACAGAGAGGTGACATTCCACGTCCCAAGAGCTAGCTTCAGTAGCCGAGGATCAGACCGCCAAGGCCTCTGCCTTCGGCCGCTACCCAGCTCACATCGCACCCGACCCCCTTGGCCCCTCCCACGGGTGGTGAGCCCGTCGGAAGGGGGACCCACGTCATCATTTCGGGCTATGACCGACCGAGCCCCATGGGCACAGACCCGGCCACCAGGCGCCCGCTGCCGGGCCCCACCCCCGGGCCTGGCTCCGGGGGGAGGCCCCGGTGTCCCACATCCGGGCAAGGGATCACGAGGTCCAAATTTATTTTTCATCATAAGGAGTCTTTTGAGCTGTTCTTTGTCTGGTCCCTCATCTAGGATCTGTTTGCCTTGGGTGACCCTACCAGGGGCTTAAAGCCCCGGGCAACATAGCTCCCAGACTCATTGGGGCACGCAAACTCCCCCACCACGATAAGGTGACAGCTCAGGAGGGAGTATGAGGGAGGGAGTAAAGTTCTCTAATCTCTTATTCTAAAGTGGAGATTAGTTGCCAAAAGTATGTGTGTAAATGAATCTGTAACACTGCAAATCCCAGCTGTGAGTGTAAACTTGTGGAGGGTCAACGAAAAATCCAAGTAAAAGCTGGCATAACGGTTTGTCCAGCTAAAAATTGCATTGTAAAAAAGAAGAAGAGTTGTTCACTTAAATGTCAGTGGTTTTAACCTTGGGGTTGTTCAGTGTATTCACTCATGTTGAGTTAGGGGACAGCAAACTGCTACAGCTCCAAACAACAAAGTAAGACACAACATGTTTGCAATTGTTATCAGCACTCTTAATTAACAAGTTGAGCGAACAAAGAGAGACGCATTTGTGATCAAAGAAGCAACCCAAAGTCACCCATCAAGCATTTATCATTGGTTTCACCACCACCTAAACTCACGTCATATTTTGTCAACAAGACCAACTTTAAGACAGAACAGGTTCCACATCTCCATTTTTCTGCCATTGATCTTCCTGAGTTCATGTCAGCAATTGGGTATCCTAAACAATCATCATGTGATTTGCATTGCATCCTAATTAGACTGTGGGTTGATGTACTAGCTCCTATCGTCACTTCTGGACTTGAGCATCTCAGTGCGTCTCTGTCAATTTGCTATGTACTACAGGATTTAGCTAGGTGTAATCAATCCATCTTTTGAAAAGCCCCATGTCCATGCTGGTCTTCTATTCCCTTACAGATCTATATTTCAGTTTCCTCCTTTATGTTTAAAAATCTGGAAAATCTCAGAATTCAATTATTTTCCATGCGCATATGAATACAAAGCGTTTCTGTCTTGATTTAAAGAAAACATACCAAAACTGCCTGAGACGAGACTGCAGAGTGTGTGCTTACAAGATACTGGTATTGACTTCTGGATCTGTCAATCAAGTTCCACATAAGAACTTAATTTAAGAAGGACTTGAGGCAACTTAGGAATGAGTGGGGGAGCTTTGAGTTGTATTGTCCTTTGATACCAAGTGCATTTGTGGGTGTTGTCATACTAGTAATTGTTCATTCAATCCTTCTTCTTCACAGTAAAGCAGAGATACAAGGTCAATAAAGCTGGGAAGGGCTCGTCCGGGATTTGAACCCGGGACCTCTCGCACCCTAAGCGAGAATCATACCCCTAGACCAACGAGCCGAAATTTGCTGTGTTTGCCTTTGATGAGAGAGCGCGTGGACAGCTAAAACGGCCACAGAATCCTGGGAATTTGTGATGGATTTCTTTCTTCTTTGACTCATCCGCCAGGTTCCACCAACTCACCACCACCTAAACTCACGTCATATTTTATCAACAAGACCAACTTTAAGACAGAACAGGTTCCAAGAGCCGTCACAGCCATCACAAGAGCGCCCGCACCACAGAGTACAAAAAGATACCCTCTGTACGTTCGATCTTCGAATAGAGACATCCTAGAACTTTCACTTCAGCTCACTCATTGTCAGCGTGGCTTCCGTCTTTTTTATTTCAAAGTTCTCTAATCTCTTATTCTAAAGTGGCGATTAGTTGCCAAAAGTATGTGTGTAAATGAATCTGTAACACTGCAAATCCCAGCTGTGAGTGTAAACTTGTGGAGGGTCAACGAAAAATCCAAGTAAAAGCTGGCATAATGGTTTGTCCAGCTAAAAAATGCATTGTAAAAAAGAAGAAGAGATGTTCACTTAACTGTCAGTGGTTTTAACCTTGGGGTTGTTCAGTGTATTCACTCATGTTGAGTTAGGGGACAGCAAACTGCTACAGCTCCAAACAACAAAGTAAGACATGACATGTTTGCAATTGTTATCAGCACTCTTAATTAACAACTTGAGTGAACAAGAGAGTTGCATTTGGGATCAAAGAAGCAACCCAAAGTCACCCATCAAGCATTTATCATAGATTTCACCACCACCTAAACTCACGTCATATTTTGTCAACAAGACCAACTTTAAGACAGAACAGGTTCCACATCTCCATTTTTCTGCCATTGATCTTCCTGAGTTCATGTCAGCAATTGGGTATCCTAAACAATCATCATGTGATTTGGATTGCATCCTAATTAGACTGTGGGTTGATGTACTAGCTCCTATCGTCACTTCTGGACTTGAGCATCTCAGTGCGTCTCTGTCAATTTGCTATGTACTACAGGGTCTAAGCTAGGTGTAATCAATCCATATTTTGAAAAGCCCCATGTCCATGCTGGTCTTCTATTCCCTTACAGATCTATATTTCAGTTTCCTCCTTTATGTTTAAAAATCTCAGAATTAAATTATTTTCCATACGCATATGAATACAAAGCGTTTCTGTCTTGATTTAAAGAACACATACCAAAACTGCCTGAGACGAGACTGCAGAGTGTGTGCTTACAAGATACTGGTATTGACTTCTGGATCTGTCAATCAAGTTCCACATAAGAACTTAATTTAAGAAGGACTTGAGGCAACTTAGGAATGAGTGGGGGAGTTTTGAGTTGTATTGTCCTTTGATACCCAGTGCATTTGTGGGTGTTGTCATACTAGTAATTGTTCATTCAATCCTTCTTCTTCACAGTAAAGCAGAGATACAAGGTCAATAAAGCTGGGAAGGGCTCGTCCGGGATTTGAACCCGGGACCTCTCGCACCCAAAGCGAGAATCATACCCCTAGACCAACGAGCCGAAATTTGCTTTGTTTGCCTTTGATGAGAGAGCGCGTGGACAGCTAAAACGGCCACAGAATCCTGGGAATTTGTGATTGCTTTCTTTCTTCTTTGACTCATCCGCCAGGTTCCACCAACTCACCACCACCTAAACTCACGTCATATTTTATCAACAAGACCAACTTTAAGACAGAACAGGTTCCAAGCCGTGTCAGCCATCACAAGAGCGCCCGCACCACAGAGTACAAAAAGATACCCTCTGTACGTTCGATCTTCGAATAGAGACATCCTAGAACTTTCACTTCAGCTCACTCATTGTCAGCGTGGCTTCCGTCTTTTTTATTTCAAAGTTCTCTAATCTCTTATTCTAAAGTGGAGATTAGTTGCCAAAAGTATGTGTGTAAATGAATCTGTAACACTGCAAATCCCAGCTGTGAGTGTAAACTTGTGGAGGGTCAACGAAAAATCCAAGTAAAAGCTGGCATAACGGTTTGTCCAGCTAAAAATTGCATTGTAAAAAAGAAGAAGAGATGTTCACTTAACTGTCAGTGGTTTTAACGTTGGGGTTGTTCAGTGTATTCACTCATGTTGAGTTAGGGGACAGCAAACTGCTACAGCTCCAAACAACAAAGTAAGACATGACATGTTTGCAATTGTTATCAGCACTCTTAATTAACAACTTGAGTGAACAAGAGAGTTGCATTTGGGATCAAAGAAGCAACCCAAAGTCACCCATCAAGCATTTATCATAGATTTCACCACCACCTAAACTCACGTCATATTTTGTCAACAAGACCAACTTTAAGACAGAACAGGTTCCACATCTCCATTTTTCTGCCATTGATCTTCCTGAGTTCATGTCAGCAATTGGGTATCCTAAACAATCATCATGTGATTTGGATTGCATCCTAATTAGACTGTGGGTTGATGTACTAGCTCCTTTTGTCACTTCTGCACTTGAGCATCTCAGTGCGTCTCTGTCAATTTGCTATGTACTACAGGGTCTAAGCTAGGTGTAATCAATCCATCTTTTGAAAAGCCCCATGTCCATGCTGGTCTTCTATTCCCTTACAGATCTATATTTCAGTTTCCTCCTTTATGTTTAAAAATCTGGAAAATCTCAGAATTCAATTATTTTCCATGCGCATATGAATACAAAGCGTTTCTGTCTTGATTTAAAGAACACATACCAAAACTGCCTGAGACGAGACTGCAGAGTGTGTGCTTACAAGATACTGGTATTGACTTCTGGATCTGTCAATCAAGTTCCACATAAGAACTTAATTTAAGAAGGACTTGAGGCAACTTAGGAATGAGTGGGGGAGCTTTGAGTTGTATTGTCCTTTGATACCAAGTGCATTTGCGGGTGTTGTCATACTAGTAATTGTTCATTCAATCCTTCTTCTTCACAGTAAAGCAGAGATACAAGGTCAATAAAGCTGGGAAGGGCTCGTCCGGGATTTGAACCCGGGACCTCTCGCACCCAAAGCGAGAATCATACCCCTAGAACAACGAGCCGAAATTTGCTGTGTTTGCCTTTGATGAGAGAGCGCGTGGACAGCTAAAACGGTCACAGAATCCTGGGAATTTGTGATGGATTTCTTTCTTCTTTGACTCATCCGCCAGGTTCCACCAACTCACCACCACCTAAACTCACGTCATATTTTATCAACAAGACCAACTTTAAGACAGAACAGGTTCCAAGCCGTGTCAGCCATCACAAGAGCGCCCGCACCACAGAGTACAAAAAGATACCCTCTGTACGTTCGATCTTCGAATAGAGACATCCTAGAACTTTCACTTCAGCTCACTCATTGTCAGCGTGGCTTCCGTCTTTTTTATTTCAAAGTTCTCTAATCTCTTATTCTAAAGTGGAGATTAGTTGCCAAAAGTATGTGTGTAAATGAATCTGTAACACTGCAAATCCCAGCTGTGAGTGTAAACTTGTGGAGGGTCAACGAAAAATCCAAGTAAAAGCTGGCATAACGGTTTGTCCAGCTAAAAATTGCATTGTAAAAAAGAAGAAGAGTTGTTCACTTAACTGTCAGTGGTTTTAACGTTGCGGTTGTTCAGTGTATTCACTCATGTTGAGTTAGGGGACAGCAAACTGCTACAGCTCCAAACAACAAAGTAAGACATGACATGTTTGCAATTGTTATCAGCACTCTTAATTAACAACTTGAGTGAACAAGAGAGTTGCATTTGGGATCAAAGAAGCAACCCAAAGTCACCCATCAAGCATTTATCATAGATTTCACCACCACCTAAACTCACGTCATATTTTGTCAACAAGACCAACTTTAAGACAGAACAGGTTCCACATCTCCATTTTTCTGCCATTGATCTTCCTGAGTTCATGTCAGCAATTGGGTATCCTAAACAATCATCATGTGATTTGGATTGCATCCTAATTAGACTGTGGGTTGATGTACTAGCTCCTTTTGTCACTTCTGCACTTGAGCATCTCAGTGCGTCTCTGTCAATTTGCTATGTACTACAGGGTCTAAGCTAGGTGTAATCAATCCATCTTTTGAAAAGCCCCATGTCCATGCTGGTCTTCTATTCCCTTACAGATCTATATTTCAGTTTCCTCCTTTATGTTTAAAAATCTGGAAAATCTCAGAATTCAATTATTTTCCATGCGCATATGAATACAAAGCGTTTCTGTCTTGATTTAAAGAACACATACCAAAACTGCCTGAGACGAGACTGCAGAGTGTGTGCTTACAAGATACTGGTATTGACTTCTGGATCTGTCAATCAAGTTCCACATAAGAACTTAATTTAAGAAGGACTTGAGGCAACTTAGGAATGAGTGGGGGAGCTTTGAGTTGTATTGTCCTTTGATACCAAGTGCATTTGCGGGTGTTGTCATACTAGTAATTGTTCATTCAATCCTTCTTCTTCACAGTAAAGCAGAGATACAAGGTCAATAAAGCTGGGAAGGGCTCGTCCGGGATTTGAACCCGGGACCTCTCGCACCCAAAGCGAGAATCATACCCCTAGAACAACGAGCCGAAATTTGCTGTGTTTGCCTTTGATGAGAGAGCGCGTGGACAGCTAAAACGGCCACAGAATCCTGGGAATTTGTGATGGATTTCTTTCTTCTTTGACTCATCCGCCAGGTTCCACCAACTCACCACCACCTAAACTCACGTCATATTTTATCAACAAGACCAACTTTAAGACAGAACAGGTTCCAAGCCGTGTCAGCCATCACAAGAGCGCCCGCACCACAGAGTACAAAAAGATACCCTCTGTACGTTCGATCTTCGAATAGAGACATCCTAGAACTTTCACTTCAGCTCACTCATTGTCAGCGTGGCTTCCGTCTTTTTTATTTCAAAGTTCTCTAATCTCTTATTCTAAAGTGGAGATTAGTTGCCAAAAGTATGTGTGTAAATGAATCTGTAACACTGCAAATCCCAGCTGTGAGTGTAAACTTGTGGAGGGTCAACGAAAAATCCAAGTAAAAGCTGGCATAACGGTTTGTCCAGCTAAAAATTGCATTGTAAAAAAGAAGAAGAGTTGTTCACTTAACTGTCAGTGGTTTTAACGTTGCGGTTGTTCAGTGTATTCACTCATGTTGAGTTAGGGGACAGCAAACTGCTACAGCTCCAAACAACAAAGTAAGACATGACATGTTTGCAATTGTTATCAGCACTCTTAATTAACAACTTGAGTGAACAAGAGAGTTGCATTTGGGATCAAAGAAGCAACCCAAAGTCACCCATCAAGCATTTATCATAGATTTCACCACCACCTAAACTCACGTCATATTTTGTCAACAAGACCAACTTTAAGACAGAACAGGTTCCACATCTCCATTTTTCTGCCATTGATCTTCCTGAGTTCATGTCAGCAATTGGGTATCCTAAACAATCATCATGTGATTTGGATTGCATCCTAATTAGACTGTGGGTTGATGTACTAGCTCCTTTTGTCACTTCTGCACTTGAGCATCTCAGTGCGTCTCTGTCAATTTGCTATGTACTACAGGGTCTAAGCTAGGTGTAATCAATCCATCTTTTGAAAAGCCCCATGTCCATGCTGGTCTTCTATTCCCTTACAGATCTATATTTCAGTTTCCTCCTTTATGTTTAAAAATCTGGAAAATCTCAGAATTCAATTATTTTCCATGCGCATATGAATACAAAGCGTTTCTGTCTTGATTTAAAGAACACATACCAAAACTGCCTGAGACGAGACTGCAGAGTGTGTGCTTACAAGATACTGGTATTGACTTCTGGATCTGTCAATCAAGTTCCACATAAGAACTTAATTTAAGAAGGACTTGAGGCAACTTAGGAATGAGTGGGGGAGCTTTGAGTTGTATTGTCCTTTGATACCAAGTGCATTTGCGGGTGTTGTCATACTAGTAATTGTTCATTCAATCCTTCTTCTTCACAGTAAAGCAGAGATACAAGGTCAATAAAGCTGGGAAGGGCTCGTCCGGGATTTGAACCCGGGACCTCTCGCACCCAAAGCGAGAATCATACCCCTAGAACAACGAGCCGAAATTTGCTGTGTTTGCCTTTGATGAGAGAGCGCGTGGACAGCTAAAACGGCCACAGAATCCTGGGAATTTGTGATGGATTTCTTTCTTCTTTGACTCATCCGCCAGGTTCCACCAACTCACCACCACCTAAACTCACGTCATATTTTATCAACAAGACCAACTTTAAGACAGAACAGGTTCCAAGCCGTGTCAGCCATCACAAGAGCGCCCGCACCACAGAGTACAAAAAGATACCCTCTGTACGTTCGATCTTCGAATAGAGACATCCTAGAACTTTCACTTCAGCTCACTCATTGTCAGCGTGGCTTCCGTCTTTTTTATTTCAAAGTTCTCTAATCTCTTATTCTAAAGTGGAGATTAGTTGCCAAAAGTATGTGTGTAAATGAATCTGTAACACTGCAAATCCCAGCTGTGAGTGTAAACTTGTGGAGGGTCAACGAAAAATCCAAGTAAAAGCTGGCATAACGGTTTGTCCAGCTAAAAATTGCATTGTAAAAAAGAAGAAGAGTTGTTCACTTAACTGTCAGTGGTTTTAACGTTGCGGTTGTTCAGTGTATTCACTCATGTTGAGTTAGGGGACAGCAAACTGCTACAGCTCCAAACAACAAAGTAAGACATGACATGTTTGCAATTGTTATCAGCACTCTTAATTAACAACTTGAGTGAACAAGAGAGTTGCATTTGGGATCAAAGAAGCAACCCAAAGTCACCCATCAAGCATTTATCATAGATTTCACCACCACCTAAACTCACGTCATATTTTGTCAACAAGACCAACTTTAAGACAGAACAGGTTCCACATCTCCATTTTTCTGCCATTGATCTTCCTGAGTTCATGTCAGCAATTGGGTATCCTAAACAATCATCATGTGATTTGGATTGCATCCTAATTAGACTGTGGGTTGATGTACTAGCTCCTTTTGTCACTTCTGCACTTGAGCATCTCAGTGCGTCTCTGTCAATTTGCTATGTACTACAGGGTCTAAGCTAGGTGTAATCAATCCATCTTTTGAAAAGCCCCATGTCCATGCTGGTCTTCTATTCCCTTACAGATCTATATTTCAGTTTCCTCCTTTATGTTTAAAAATCTGGAAAATCTCAGAATTCAATTATTTTCCATGCGCATATGAATACAAAGCGTTTCTGTCTTGATTTAAAGAACACATACCAAAACTGCCTGAGACGAGACTGCAGAGTGTGTGCTTACAAGATACTGGTATTGACTTCTGGATCTGTCAATCAAGTTCCACATAAGAACTTAATTTAAGAAGGACTTGAGGCAACTTAGGAATGAGTGGGGGAGCTTTGAGTTGTATTGTCCTTTGATACCAAGTGCATTTGCGGGTGTTGTCATACTAGTAATTGTTCATTCAATCCTTCTTCTTCACAGTAAAGCAGAGATACAAGGTCAATAAAGCTGGGAAGGGCTCGTTCGGGATTTGAACCCGGGACCTCTCGCACCCAAAGCGAGAATCATACCCCTAGAACAACGAGCCGAAATTTGCTGTGTTTGCCTTTGATGAGAGAGCGCGTGGACAGCTAAAACGGCCACAGAATCCTGGGAATTTGTGATGGATTTCTTTCTTCTTTGACTCATCCGCCAGGTTCCACCAACTCACCACCACCTAAACTCACGTCATATTTTATCAACAAGACCAACTTTAAGACAGAACAGGTTCCAAGCCGTGTCAGCCATCACAAGAGCGCCCGCACCACAGAGTACAAAAAGATACCCTCTGTACGTTCGATCTTCGAATAGAGACATCCTAGAACTTTCACTTCAGCTCACTCATTGTCAGCGTGGCTTCCGTCTTTTTTATTTCAAAGTTCTCTAATCTCTTATTCTAAAGTGGAGATTAGTTGCCAAAAGTATGTGTGTAAATGAATCTGTAACACTGCAAATCCCAGCTGTGAGTGTAAACTTGTGGAGGGTCAACGAAAAATCCAAGTAAAAGCTGGCATAACGGTTTGTCCAGCTAAAAATTGCATTGTAAAAAAGAAGAAGAGTTGTTCACTTAACTGTCAGTGGTTTTAACGTTGCGGTTGTTCAGTGTATTCACTCATGTTGAGTTAGGGGACAGCAAACTGCTACAGCTCCAAACAACAAAGTAAGACATGACATGTTTGCAATTGTTATCAGCACTCTTAATTAACAACTTGAGTGAACAAGAGAGTTGCATTTGGGATCAAAGAAGCAACCCAAAGTCACCCATCAAGCATTTATCATAGATTTCACCACCACCTAAACTCACGTCATATTTTGTCAACAAGACCAACTTTAAGACAGAACAGGTTCCACATCTCCATTTTTCTGCCATTGATCTTCCTGAGTTCATGTCAGCAATTGGGTATCCTAAACAATCATCATGTGATTTGGATTGCATCCTAATTAGACTGTGGGTTGATGTACTAGCTCCTTTTGTCACTTCTGCACTTGAGCATCTCAGTGCGTCTCTGTCAATTTGCTATGTACTACAGGGTCTAAGCTAGGTGTAATCAATCCATCTTTTGAAAAGCCCCATGTCCATGCTGGTCTTCTATTCCCTTACAGATCTATATTTCAGTTTCCTCCTTTATGTTTAAAAATCTGGAAAATCTCAGAATTCAATTATTTTCCATGCGCATATGAATACAAAGCGTTTCTGTCTTGATTTAAAGAACACATACCAAAACTGCCTGAGACGAGACTGCAGAGTGTGTGCTTACAAGATACTGGTATTGACTTCTGGATCTGTCAATCAAGTTCCACATAAGAACTTAATTTAAGAAGGACTTGAGGCAACTTAGGAATGAGTGGGGGAGCTTTGAGTTGTATTGTCCTTTGATACCAAGTGCATTTGCGGGTGTTGTCATACTAGTAATTGTTCATTCAATCCTTCTTCTTCACAGTAAAGCAGAGATACAAGGTCAATAAAGCTGGGAAGGGCTCGTCCGGGATTTGAACCCGGGACCTCTCGCACCCAAAGCGAGAATCATACCCCTAGAACAACGAGCCGAAATTTGCTGTGTTTGCCTTTGATGAGAGAGCGCGTGGACAGCTAAAACGGCCACAGAATCCTGGGAATTTGTGATGGATTTCTTTCTTCTTTGACTCATCCGCCAGGTTCCACCAACTCACCACCACCTAAACTCACGTCATAATTTATCAACAAGACCAACTTTAAGACAGAACAGGTTCCAAGCCGTGTCAGCCATCACAAGAGCGCCCGCACCACAGAGTACAAAAAGATACCCTCTGTACGTTCGATCTTCGAATAGAGACATCCTAGAACTTTCACTTCAGCTCACTCATTGTCAGCGTGGCTTCCGTCTTTTTTATTTCAAAGTTCTCTAATCTCTTATTCTAAAGTGGAGATTAGTTGCCAAAAGTATGTGTGTAAATGAATCTGTAACACTGCAAATCCCAGCTGTGAGTGTAAACTTGTGGAGGGTCAACGAAAAATCCAAGTAAAAGCTGGCATAATGGTTTGTCCAGCTAAAAAATGCATTGTAAAAAAGAAGAAGAGATGTTCACTTAACTGTCAGTGGTTTTAACCTTGGGGTTGTTCAGTGTATTCACTCATGTTGAGTTAGGGGACAGCAAACTGCTACAGCTCCAAACAACAAAGTAAGACACAACATGTTTGCAATTGTTATCAGCACTCTTAATTAACAAGTTGTCAACAAGACCAACTTTAAGACAGAACAGGTTCCACATCTCCATTTTTCTGCCATTGATCTTCCTGAGTTCATGTCAGCAATTGGGTATCCTAAACAATCATCATGTGATTTGGATTGCATCCTAATTAGACTGTGGGTTGATGTACTAGCTCCTATCGTCACTTCTGCACTTGAGCATCTCAGTGCGTCTCTGTCAATTTGCTATGTACTACAGGGTCTAAGCTAGGTGTAATCAATCCATGTTTTGAAAAGCCCCATGTCCATGCTGGTCTTCTATTCCCTTACAGATCTATATTTCAGTTTCCTCCTTTATGTTTAAAAATCTGAGAATTCAATTATGTTCCATACGCATATGAATACGAAGCGTTTCCGTCTTGATTTAAAGAAAACATACCAAAACTGCCTGAGACGAGACTGCAGAGTGTGTGCTCAAGTGATACTGGTATTGACTTCTGGATCTGTCAATCAAGTTCCACATAAGAACTTAATTTAAGAAGGACTTGAGGCAACTTAGGAATGAGTGGGGGAGCTTTGAGTTGTATTGTCCTTTGATACCCAGTGCATTTGTGGGTGTTGTCATACTAGTAATTGTTCATTCAATCCTTCTTCTTCACAGTAAAGCAGAGATACAAGGTCAATAAAGCTGGGAAGGGCTCGTCCGGGATTTGAACCCGGGACCTCTCGCACCCAAAGCGAGAATCATACCCCTAGACCAACGAGCCGAAATTTGCTGTGTTTGCCTTTGATGAGAGAGCGCGTGGACAGCTAAAACGGCCACAGAATCCTGGGAATTTGTGATGGATTTCTTTCTTCTTTGACTCATCCGCCAGGTTCCACCAACTCACCACCACCTAAACTCACGTCATATTTTATCAACAAGACCAACTTTAAGACAGAACAGGTTCCAAGCCGTGTCAGCCATCACAAGAGCGCCCGCACCACAGAGTACAAAAAGATACCCTCTGTACGTTCGATCTTCGAATAGAGACATCCTAGAACTTTCACTTCAGCTCACTCATTGTCAGCGTGGCTTCCGTCTTTTTTATTTCAAAGTTCTCTAATCTCTTATTCTAAAGTGAAGATTAGTTGCCAAAAGTATGTGTGTAAATGAATCTGTAACACTGCAAATCCCAGCTGTGAGTGTAAACTTGTGGAGGGTCAACGAAAAATCCAAGTAAAAGCTGGCATAATGGTTTGTCCAGCTAAAAAATGCATTGTAAAAAAGAAGAAGAGATGTTCACTTAACTGTCAGTGGTTTTAACCTTGGGGTTGTTCAGTGTATTCACTCATGTTGAGTTAGGGGACAGCAAACTGCTACAGCTCCAAACAACAAAGTAAGACACAACATGTTTGCAATTGTTATCAGCACTCTTAATTAACAAGTTGTCAACAAGACCAACTTTAAGACAGAACAGGTTCCACATCTCCATTTTTCTGCCATTGATCTTCCTGAGTTCATGTCAGCAATTGGGTATCCTAAACAATCATCATGTGATTTGGATTGCATCCTAATTAGACTGTGGGTTGATGTACTAGCTCCTATCGTCACTTTTGCACTTGAGCATCTCAGTGCGTCTCTGTCAATTTGCTATGTACTACAGGGTCTAAGCTAGGTGTAATCAATCCATCTTTTGAAAAGCCCCATGTCCATGCTGGTCTTCTATTCCCTTACAGATCTATATTTCAGTTTCCTCCTTTATGTTTAAAAATCTGAGAATTCAATTATTTTCCATGCGCATATGAATACAAAGCGTTTCTGTCTTGATTTAAAGAAAACATACCAAAACTGCCTGAGACAAGACTGCAGAGTGTGTGCTCAAGTGGTACTGGTATTGACTTCTGGATCTGTCAATCAAGTTCCACATAAGAACTTAATTTAAGAAGGACTTGAGGCAACTTAGGAATGAGTGGGGGAGCTTTGAGTTGTATTGTCCTTTGATACCAAGTGCATTTGTGGGTGTTGTCATACTAGTAATTGTTCATTCAATCCTTCTTCTTCACAGTAAAGCAGAGATACAAGGTCAATAAAGCTGGGAAGGGCTCGTCCGGGATTTGAACCCGGGACCTCTCGCACCCTAAGCGAGAATCATACCCCTAGACCAACGAGCCGAAATTTGCTGTGTTTGCCTTTGATGAGAGAGGGCGTGGGCAGCTAAAACGGCCACAGAATCCTGGGAATTTGTGATGGCTTTCTTTCTTCTTTGACTCATCCGCCAGGTTCCACCAACTCACCACCACCTAAACTCACGTTATATTTTATCAACAAGACCAACTTTAAGACAGAACAGGTTCCAAGAGCCGTCAAAGCCATCACAAGAGCGTCCGCACCACAGAGTACAAAAAGATACCCTCTGTACGTTCGATCTTCGAATAGAGACATCCTAGAACTTTCACTTCAGCTCACTCATTGTCAGCGTGGCTTCCGTCTTTTTTATTTCAAAGTTCTCTAATCTCTTATTCTAAAGTGGAGATTAGTTGCCAAAAGTATGTGTGTAAATGAATCTGTAACACTGCAAATCCCAGCTGTGAGTGTAAACTTGTGGAGGGTCAACGAAAAATCCAAGTAAAAGCTGGCATAACGGTTTGTCCAGCTAAAAATTGCATTGTAAAAAAGAAGAAGAGTTGTTCACTTAACTGTCAGTGGTTTTAACGTTGGGGTTGTTCAGTGTATTCACTCATGTTGAGTTAGGGGACAGCAAACTGCTACAGCTCCAAACAACAAAGTAAGACACAACATGTTTGCAATTGTTATCAGCACTCTTAATTAACAAGTTGAGTGAACAAAGAGAGACGCATTTGTGATCAAAGAAGCAACCCAAAGTCACCCATCAAGCATTTATCATAGGTTTCACCACCACCTAAACTCACGTCATATTTTGTCAACAAGACCAACTTTAAGACAGAACAGGTTCCACATCTCCATTTTTCTGCCATTGATCTTCCTGAGTTCATGTCAGCAATTGGGTATCCTAAACAATCATCATGTGATTTGGATTGCATCCTAATTAGACTGTGGGTTGATGTACTAGCTCCTTTTGTCACTTCTGCACTTGAGCATCTCAGTGCGTCTCTGTCAATTTGCTATGTACTACAGGGTCTAAGCTAGGTGTAATCAATCCATCTTTTGAAAAGCCCCATGTCCATGCTGGTCTTCTATTCCCTTACAGATCTATATTTCAGTTTCCTCCTTTATGTTTAAAAATCTGGAAAATCTCAGAATTAAATTATTTTCCATGCGCATATGAATACAAAGCGTTTCTGTCTTGATTTAAAGAACACATACCAAAACTGCCTAAGACGAGACTGCAGAGTGTGTGCTTACAAGATACTGGTATTGACTTCTGGATCTGTCAATCAAGTTCCACATAAGAACTTAATTTAAGAAGGACTTGAGGCAACTTAGGAATGAGTGGGGGAGCTTTGAGTTGTATTGTCCTTTGATACCAAGTGCATTTGTGGGTGTTGTCATACTAGTAATTGTTCATTCAATCCTTCTTCTTCACAGTAAAGCAGAGATACAAGGTCAATAAAGCTGGGAAGGGCTCGTCCGGGATTTGAACCCGGGACCTCTCGCACCCAAAGCGAGAATCATACCCCTAGAACAACGAGCCGAAATTTGCTGTGTTTGCCTTTGATGAGAGAGCGCGTGGACAGCTAAAACGGCCACAGAATCCTGGGAATTTGTGATGGATTTCTTTCTTCTTTGACTCATCCGCCAGGTTCCACCAACTCACCACCACCTAAACTCACGTCATATTTTATCAACAAGACCAACTTTAAGACAGAACAGGTTCCAAGCCGTGTCAGCCATCACAAGAGCGCCCGCACCACAGAGTACAAAAAGATACCCTCTGTACGTTCGATCTTCGAATAGAGACATCCTAGAACTTTCACTTCAGCTCACTCATTGTCAGCGTGGCTTCCGTCTTTTTTATTTCAAAGTTCTCTAATCTCTTATTCTAAAGTGGCGATTAGTTGCCAAAAGTATGTGTGTAAATGAATCTGTAACACTGCAAATCCCAGCTGTGAGTGTAAACTTGTGGAGGGTCAACGAAAAATCCAAGTAAAAGCTGGCATAATGGTTTGTCCAGCTAAAAAATGCATTGTAAAAAAGAAGAAGAGATGTTCACTTAACTGTCAGTGGTTTTAACCTTGGGGTTGTTCAGTGTATTCACTCATGTTGAGTTAGGGGACAGCAAACTGCTACAGCTCCAAACAACAAAGTAAGACATGACATGTTTGCAATTGTTATCAGCACTATTAATTAACAACTTGAGTGAACAAGAGAGTTGCATTTGGGATCAAAGAAGCAACCCAAAGTCACCCATCAAGCATTTATCATAGATTTCACCACCACCTAAACTCACGTCATATTTTGTCAACAAGACCAACTTTAAGACAGAACAGGTTCCACATCTCCATTTTTCTGCCATTGATCTTCCTGAGTTCATGTCAGCAATTGGGTATCCTAAACAATCATCATGTGATTTGGATTGCATCCTAATTAGACTGTGGGTTGATGTACTAGCTCCTATCGTCACTTCTGCACTTGAGCATCTCAGTGCGTCTCTGTCAATTTGCTATGTACTACAGGGTCTAAGCTAGGTGTAATCAATCCATCTTTTGAAAAGCCCCATGTCCATGCTGGTCTTCTATTCCCTTACAGATCTATATTTCAGTTTCCTCCTTTATGTTTAAAAATCTGAGATTTCAATTATTTTCCATGCGCATATGAATACAAAGCGTTTCTGTCTTGATTTAAAGAAAACATACCAAAACTTCCTGAGACGAGACTGCAGAGTGTGTGCTCAAGTGGTACTGGTATTGACTTCTGGATCTGTCAATCAAGTTCCACATAAGAACTTAATTTAAGAAGAACTTGAGGCAACTTAGGAATGAGTGGGGGAGCTTTGAGTTGTATTGTCCTTTGATACCAAGTGCATTTGTGGGTGTTGTCATACTAGTAATTGTTCATTCAATCCTTCTTCTTCACAGTAAAGCAGAGATACAAGGTCAATAAAGCTGGGAAGGGCTCGTCCGGGATTTGAACCCGGGACCTCTCGCACCCTAAGCGAGAATCATACCCCTAGACCAACGAGCCGAAATTTGCTGTGTTTGCCTTTGATGAGAGAGGGCGTGGGCAGCTAAAACGGCCACAGAATCCTGGGAATTTGTGATGGATTTCTTTCTTCTTTGACTCATCCGCCAGGTTCCACCAACTCACCACCACCTAAACTCACGTCATATTTTATCAACAAGACCAACTTTAAGACAGAACAGGTTCCAAGCCGTGTCAGCCATCACAAGAGCGCCCGCACCACAGAGTACAAAAAGATACCCTCTGTACGTTCGATCTTCGAATAGAGACATCCTAGAACTTTCACTTCAGCTCACTCATTGTCAGCGTGGCTTCCGTCTTTTTTATTTCAAAGTTCTCTAATCTCTTATTCTAAAGTGGAGATTAGTTGCCAAAAGTATGTGTGTAAATGAATCTGTAACACTGCAAATCCCAGCTGTGAGTGTAAACTTGTGGAGGGTCAACGAAAAATCCAAGTAAAAGCTGGCATAATGGTTTGTCCAGCTAAAAAATGCATTGTAAAAAAGAAGAAGAGATGTTCACTTAACTGTCAGTGGTTTTAACCTTGGGGTTGTTCAGTGTATTCACTCATGTTGAGTTAGGGGACAGCAAACTGCTACAGCTCCAAACAACAAAGTAAGACACAACATGTTTGCAATTGTTATCAGCACTCTTAATTAACAAGTTGTCAACAAGACCAACTTTAAGACAGAACAGGTTCCACATCTCCATTTTTCTGCCATTGATCTTCCTGAGTTCATGTCAGCAATTGGGTATCCTAAACAATCATCATGTGATTTGGATTGCATCCTAATTAGACTGTGGGTTGATGTACTAGCTCCTATCGTCACTTCTGCACTTGAGCATCTCAGTGCGTCTCTGTCAATTTGCTATGTACTACAGGGTCTAAGCTAGGTGTAATCAATCCATGTTTTGAAAAGCCCCATGTCCATGCTGGTCTTCTATTCCCTTACAGATCTATATTTCAGTTTCCTCCTTTATGTTTAAAAATCTGAGATTTCAATTATTTTCCATGCGCATATGAATACAAAGCGTTTCTGTCTTGATTTAAAGAAAACATACCAAAACTTCCTGAGACGAGACTGCAGAGTGTGTGCTCAAGTGGTACTGGTATTGACTTCTGGATCTGTCAATCAAGTTCCACATAAGAACTTAATTTAAGAAGAACTTGAGGCAACTTAGGAATGAGTGGGGGAGCTTTGAGTTGTATTGTCCTTTGATACCAAGTGCATTTGTGGGTGTTGTCATACTAGTAATTGTTCATTCAATCCTTCTTCTTCACAGTAAAGCAGAGATACAAGGTCAATAAAGCTGGGAAGGGCTCGTCCGGGATTTGAACCCGGGACCTCTCGCACCCTAAGCGAGAATCATACCCCTAGACCAACGAGCCGAAATTTGCTGTGTTTGCCTTTGATGAGAGAGGGCGTGGGCAGCTAAAACGGCCACAGAATCCTGGGAATTTGTGATGGATTTCTTTCTTCTTTGACTCATCCGCCAGGTTCCACCAACTCACCACCACCTAAACTCACGTCATATTTTATCAACAAGACCAACTTTAAGACAGAACAGGTTCCAAGCCGTGTCAGCCATCACAAGAGCGCCCGCACCACAGAGTACAAAAAGATACCCTCTGTACGTTCGATCTTCGAATAGAGACATCCTAGAACTTTCACTTCAGCTCACTCATTGTCAGCGTGGCTTCCGTCTTTTTTATTTCAAAGTTCTCTAATCTCTTATTCTAAAGTGGAGATTAGTTGCCAAAAGTATGTGTGTAAATGAATCTGTAACACTGCAAATCCCAGCTGTGAGTGTAAACTTGTGGAGGGTCAACGAAAAATCCAAGTAAAAGCTGGCATAATGGTTTGTCCAGCTAAAAAATGCATTGTAAAAAAGAAGAAGAGATGTTCACTTAACTGTCAGTGGTTTTAACCTTGGGGTTGTTCAGTGTATTCACTCATGTTGAGTTAGGGGACAGCAAACTGCTACAGCTCCAAACAACAAAGTAAGACACAACATGTTTGCAATTGTTATCAGCACTCTTAATTAACAAGTTGTCAACAAGACCAACTTTAAGACAGAACAGGTTCCACATCTCCATTTTTCTGCCATTGATCTTCCTGAGTTCATGTCAGCAATTGGGTATCCTAAACAATCATCATGTGATTTGGATTGCATCCTAATTAGACTGTGGGTTGATGTACTAGCTCCTATCGTCACTTCTGCACTTGAGCATCTCAGTGCGTCTCTGTCAATTTGCTATGTACTACAGGGTCTAAGCTAGGTGTAATCAATCCATCTTTTGAAAAGCCCCATGTCCATGCTGGTCTTCTATTCCCTTACAGATCTATATTTCAGTTTCCTCCTTTATGTTTAAAAATCTGAGAATTCAATTATGTTCCATACGCATATGAATACGAAGCGTTTCCGTCTTGATTTAAAGAAAACATACCAAAACTGCCTGAGACGAGACTGCAGAGTGTGTGCTCAAGTGATACTGGTATTGACTTCTGGATCTGTCAATCAAGTTCCACATAAGAACTTAATTTAAGAAGGACTTGAGGCAACTTAGGAATGAGTGGGGGAGCTTTTTGTTGTATTGTCCTTTGATACCCAGTGCATTTGTGGGTGTTGTCATACTAGTAATTGTTCATTCAATCCTTCTTCTTCACAGTAAAGCAGAGATACAAGGTCAATAAAGGTGGGAAGGGCTCGTCCGGGATTTGAACCCGGGACCTCTCGCACCCAAAGCGAGAATCATACCCCTAGACCAACGTGCCGAAATTTGCTGTGTTTGCCTTTGATGAGAGAGCGCGTGGACAGCTAAAACGGCCACAGAATCCTGGGAATTTGTGATGGATTTCTTTCTTCTTTGACTCATCCGCCAGGTTCCACCAACTCACCACCACCTAAACTCACGTCATATTTTATCAACAAGACCAACTTTAAGACAGAACAGGTTCCAAGCCGTGTCAGCCATCACAAGAGCGCCCGCACCACAGAGTACAAAAAGATACCCTCTGTACGTTCGATCTTCGAATAGAGACATCCTAGAACTTTCACTTCAGCTCACTCATTGTCAGCGTGGCTTCCGTCTTTTTTATTTCAAAGTTCTCTAATCTCTTATTCTAAAGTGGAGATTAGTTGCCAAAAGTATGTGTGTAAATGAATCTGTAACACTGCAAATCCCAGCTGTGAGTGTAAACTTGTGGAGGGTCAACGAAAAATCCAAGTAAAAGCTGGCATAATGGTTTGTCCAGCTAAAAAATGCATTGTAAAAAAGAAGAAGAGATGTTCACTTAACTGTCAGTGGTTTTAACCTTGGGGTTGTTCAGTGTATTCACTCATGTTGAGTTAGGGGACAGCAAACTGCTACAGCTCCAAACAACAAAGTAAGACATGACATGTTTGCAATTGTTATCAGCACTCTTAATTAACAACTTGAGTGAACAAGAGAGTTGCATTTGGGATCAAAGAAGCAACCCAAAGTCACCCATCAAGCATTTATCATAGATTTCACCACCACCTAAACTCACGTCATATTTTGTCAACAAGACCAACTTTAAGACAGAACAGGTTCCACATCTCCATTTTTCTGCCATTGATCTTCCTGAGTTCATGTCAGCAATTGGGTATCCTAAACAATCATCATGTGATTTGGATTGCATCCTAATTAGACTGTGGGTTGATGTACTAGCTCCTTTTGTCACTTCTGCACTTGAGCATCTCAGTGCGTCTCTGTCAATTTGCTATGTACTACAGGGTCTAAGCTAGGTGTAATCAATCCATCTTTTGAAAAGCCCCATGTCCATGCTGGTCTTCTATTCCCTTACAGATCTATATTTCAGTTTCCTCCTTTATGTTTAAAAATCTGGAAAATCTCAGAATTGAATTATTTTCCATGCGCATATGAATACAAAGCGTTTCTGTCTTGATTTAAAGAACACATACCAAAACTGCCTGAGACGAGACTGCAGAGTGTGTGCTTACAAGATACTGGTATTGACTTCTGGATCTGTCAATCAAGTTCCACATAAGAACTTAATTTAAGAAGGACTTGAGGCAACTTAGGAATGAGTGGGGGAGCTTTGAGTTGTATTGTCCTTTGATACCAAGTGCATTTGTGGGTGTTGTCATACTAGTAATTGTTCATTCAATCCTTCTTCTTCACAGTAAAGCAGAGATACAAGGTCAATAAAGCTGGGAAGGGCTCGTCCGGGATTTGAACCCGGGACCTCTCGCACCCAAAGCGAGAATCATACCCCTAGAACAACGAGCCGAAATTTGCTGTGTTTGCCTTTGATGAGAGAGCGCGTGGACAGCTAAAACGGCCACAGAATCCTGGGAATTTGTGATGGATTTCTTTCTTCTTTGACTCATCCGCCAGGTTCCACCAACTCACCACCACCTAAACTCACGTCATATTTTATCAACAAGACCAACTTTAAGACAGAACAGGTTCCAAGCCGTGTCAGCCATCACAAGAGCGCCCGCACCACAGAGTACAAAAAGATACCCTCTGTACGTTCGATCTTCGAATAGAGACATCCTAGAACTTTCACTTCAGCTCACTCATTGTCAGCGTGGCTTCCGTCTTTTTTATTTCAAAGTTCTCTCATCTCTTATTCTAAAGTGGAGATTAGTTGCCAAAAGTATGTGTGTAAATGAATCTGTAACACTGCAAATCCCAGCTGTGAGTGTAAACTTGTGGAGGGTCAACGAAAAATCCAAGTAAAAGCTGGCATAATGGTTTGTCCAGCTAAAAAATGCATTGTAAAAAAGAAGAAGAGATGTTCACTTAACTGTCAGTGGTTTTAACCTTGGGGTTGTTCAGTGTATTCACTCATGTTGAGTTAGGGGACAGCAAACTGCTACAGCTCCAAACAACAAAGTAAGACATGACATGTTTGCAATTGTTATCAGCACTCTTAATTAACAACTTGAGTGAACAAGAGAGTTGCATTTGGGATCAAAGAAGCAACCCAAAGTCACCCATCAAGCATTTATCATAGATTTCACCACCACCTAAACTCACGTCATATTTTGTCAACAAGACCAACTTTAAGACAGAACAGGTTCCACATCTCCATTTTTCTGCCATTGATCTTCCTGAGTTCATGTCAGCAATTGGGTATCCTAAACAATCATCATGTGATTTGGATTGCATCCTAATTAGACTGTGGGTTGATGTACTAGCTCCTTTTGTCACTTCTGCACTTGAGCATCTCAGTGCGTCTCTGTCAATTTGCTATGTACTACAGGGTCTAAGCTAGGTGTAATCAATCCATCTTTTGAAAAGCCCCATGTCCATGCTGGTCTTCTATTCCCTTACAGATCTATATTTCAGTTTCCTCCTTTATGTTTAAAAATCTGGAAAATCTCAGAATTGAATTATTTTCCATGCGCATATGAATACAAAGCGTTTCTGTCTTGATTTAAAGAACACATACCAAAACTGCCTGAGACGAGACTGCAGAGTGTGTGCTTACAAGATACTGGTATTGACTTCTGGATCTGTCAATCAAGTTCCACATAAGAACTTAATTTAAGAAGGACTTGAGGCAACTTAGGAATGAGTGGGGGAGCTTTGAGTTGTATTGTCCTTTGATACCAAGTGCATTTGTGGGTGTTGTCATACTAGTAATTGTTCATTCAATCCTTCTTCTTCACAGTAAAGCAGAGATACAAGGTCAATAAAGCTGGGAAGGGCTCGTCCGGGATTTGAACCCGGGACCTCTCGCACCCAAAGCGAGAATCATACCCCTAGAACAACGAGCCGAAATTTGCTGTGTTTGCCTTTGATGAGAGAGCGCGTGGACAGCTAAAACGGCCACAGAATCCTGGGAATTTGTGATGGATTTCTTTCTTCTTTGACTCATCCGCCAGGTTCCACCAACTCACCACCACCTAAACTCACGTCATATTTTATCAACAAGACCAACTTTAAGACAGAACAGGTTCCAAGCCGTGTCAGCCATCACAAGAGCGCCCGCACCACAGAGTACAAAAAGATACCCTCTGTACGTTCGATCTTCGAATAGAGACATCCTAGAACTTTCACTTCAGCTCACTCATTGTCAGCGTGGCTTCCGTCTTTTTTATTTCAAAGTTCTCTAATCTCTTATTCTAAAGTGGAGATTAGTTGCCAAAAGTATGTGTGTAAATGAATCTGTAACACTGCAAATCCCAGCTGTGAGTGTAAACTTGTGGAGGGTCAACGAAAAATCCAAGTAAAAGCTGGCATAATGGTTTGTCCAGCTAAAAAATGCATTGTAAAAAAGAAGAAGAGATGTTCACTTAACTGTCAGTGGTTTTAACCTTGGGGTTGTTCAGTGTATTCACTCATGTTGAGTTAGGGGACAGCAAACTGCTACAGCTCCAAACAACAAAGTAAGACACAACATGTTTGCAATTGTTATAAGCACTCTTAATTAACAAGTTGTCAACAAGACCAACTTTAAGACAGAACAGGTTCCACATCTCCATTTTTCTGCCATTGATCTTCCTGAGTTCATGTCAGCAATTGGGTATCCTAAACAATCATCATGTGATTTGGATTGCATCCTAATTAGACTGTGGGTTGATGTACTAGCTCCTTTTGTCACTTCTGCACTTGAGCATCTCAGTGCGTCTCTGTCAATTTGCTATGTACTACAGGGTCTAAGCTAGGTGTAATCAATCCATGTTTTGAAAAGCCCCATGTCCATGCTGGTCTTCTATTCCCTTACAGATCTATATTTGAGTTTCCTCCTTTATGTTTAAAAATCTGGAAAATCTCAGAATTAAATTATTTTCCATGCGCATATGAATACAAAGCGTTTCTGTCTTGATTTAAAGAACACATACCAAAACTGCCTGAGACGAGACTGCAGAGTGTGTGCTTACAAGATACTGGTATTGACTTCTGGATCTGTCAATCAAGTTCCACATAAGAACTTAATTTAAGAAGGACTTGAGGCAACTTAGGAATGAGTGGGGGAGCTTTGAGTTGTATTGTCCTTTGATACCAAGTGCATTTGTGGGTGTTGTCATACTAGTAATTGTTCATTCAATCCTTCTTCTTCACAGTAAAGCAGAGATACAAGGTCAATAAAGCTGGGAAGGGCTCGTCCGGGATTTGAACCCGGGACCTCTCGCACCCAAAGCGAGAATCATACCCCTAGAACAACGAGCCGAAATTTGCTGTGTTTGCCTTTGATGAGAGAGCGCGTGGACAGCTAAAACGGCCACAGAATCCTGGGAATTTGTGATGGATTTCTTTCTTCTTTGACTCATCCGCCAGGTTCCACCAACTCACCACCACCTAAACTCACGTCATATTTTATCAACAAGACCAACTTTAAGACAGAACAGGTTCCAAGCCGTGTCAGCCATCACAAGAGCGCCCGCACCACAGAGTACAAAAAGATACCCTCTGTACGTTCGATCTTCGAATAGAGACATCCTAGAACTTTCACTTCAGCTCACTCATTGTCAGCGTGGCTTCCGTCTTTTTTATTTCAAAGTTCTCTAATCTCTTATTCTAAAGTGGAGATTAGTTGCCAAAAGTATGTGTGTAAATGAATCTGTAACACTGCAAATCCCAGCTGTGAGTGTAAACTTGTGGAGGGTCAACGAAAAATCCAAGTAAAAGCTGGCATAATGGTTTGTCCAGCTAAAAAATGCATTGTAAAAAAGAAGAAGAGATGTTCACTTAACTGTCAGTGGTTTTAACCTTGGGGTTGTTCAGTGTATTCACTCATGTTGAGTTAGGGGACAGCAAACTGCTACAGCTCCAAACAACAAAGTAAGACATGACATGTTTGCAATTGTTATCAGCACTCTTAATTAACAACTTGAGTGAACAAGAGAGTTGCATTTGGGATCAAAGAAGCAACCCAAAGTCACCCATCAAGCATTTATCATAGATTTCACCACCACCTAAACTCACGTCATATTTTGTCAACAAGACCAACTTTAAGACAGAACAGGTTCCACATCTCCATTTTTCTGCCATTGATCTTCCTGAGTTCATGTCAGCAATTGGGTATCCTAAACAATCATCATGTGATTTGGATTGCATCCTAATTAGACTGTGGGTTGATGTACTAGCTCCTTTTGTCACTTCTGCACTTGAGCATCTCAGTGCGTCTCTGTCAATTTGCTATGTACTACAGGGTCTAAGCTAGGTGTAATCAATCCATGTTTTGAAAAGCCCCATGTCCATGCTGGTCTTCTATTCCCTTACAGATCTATATTTGAGTTTCCTCCTTTATGTTTAAAAATCTGGAAAATCTCAGAATTAAATTATTTTCCATGCGCATATGAATACAAAGCGTTTCTGTCTTGATTTAAAGAACACATACCAAAACTGCCTGAGACGAGACTGCAGAGTGTGTGCTTACAAGATACTGGTATTGACTTCTGGATCTGTCAATCAAGTTCCACATAAGAACTTAATTTAAGAAGGACTTGAGGCAACTTAGGAATGAGTGGGGGAGCTTTGAGTTGTATTGTCCTTTGATACCAAGTGCATTTGTGGGTGTTGTCATACTAGTAATTGTTCATTCAATCCTTCTTCTTCACAGTAAAGCAGAGATACAAGGTCAATAAAGCTGGGAAGGGCTCGTCCGGGATTTGAACCCGGGACCTCTCGCACCCAAAGCGAGAATCATACCCCTAGAACAACGAGCCGAAATTTGCTGTGTTTGCCTTTGATGAGAGAGCGCGTGGACAGCTAAAACGGCCACAGAATCCTGGGAATTTGTGATGGATTTCTTTCTTCTTTGACTCATCCGCCAGGTTCCACCAACTCACCACCACCTAAACTCACGTCATATTTTATCAACAAGACCAACTTTAAGACAGAACAGGTTCCAAGCCGTGTCAGCCATCACAAGAGCGCCCGCACCACAGAGTACAAAAAGATACCCTCTGTACGTTCGATCTTCGAATAGAGACATCCTAGAACTTTCACTTCAGCTCACTCATTGTCAGCGTGGCTTCCGTCTTTTTTATTTCAAAGTTCTCTAATCTCTTATTCTAAAGTGGAGATTAGTTGCCAAAAGTATGTGTGTAAATGAATCTGTAACACTGCAAATCCCAGCTGTGAGTGTAAACTTGTGGAGGGTCAACGAAAAATCCAAGTAAAAGCTGGCATAATGGTTTGTCCAGCTAAAAAATGCATTGTAAAAAAGAAGAAGAGATGTTCACTTAACTGTCAGTGGTTTTAACCTTGGGGTTGTTCAGTGTATTCACTCATGTTGAGTTAGGGGACAGCAAACTGCTACAGCTCCAAACAACAAAGTAAGACATGACATGTTTGCAATTGTTATCAGCACTCTTAATTAACAACTTGAGTGAACAAGAGAGTTGCATTTGGGATCAAAGAAGCAACCCAAAGTCACCCATCAAGCATTTATCATAGATTTCACCACCACCTAAACTCACGTCATATTTTGTCAACAAGACCAACTTTAAGACAGAACAGGTTCCACATCTCCATTTTTCTGCCATTGATCTTCCTGAGTTCATGTCAGCAATTGGGTATCCTAAACAATCATCATGTGATTTGGATTGCATCCTAATTAGACTGTGGGTTGATGTACTAGCTCCTTTTGTCACTTCTGCACTTGAGCATCTCAGTGCGTCTCTGTCAATTTGCTATGTACTACAGGGTCTAAGCTAGGTGTAATCAATCCATCTTTTGAAAAGCCCCATGTCCATGCTGGTCTTCTATTCCCTTACAGATCTATATTTCAGTTTCCTCCTTTATGTTTAAAAATCTGGAAAATCTCAGAATTGAATTATTTTCCATGCGCATATGAATACAAAGCGTTTCTGTCTTGATTTAAAGAACACATACCAAAACTGCCTGAGACGAGACTGCAGAGTGTGTGCTTACAAGATACTGGTATTGACTTCTGGATCTGTCAATCAAGTTCCACATAAGAACTTAATTTAAGAAGGACTTGAGGCAACTTAGGAATGAGTGGGGGAGCTTTGAGTTGTATTGTCCTTTGATACCAAGTGCATTTGTGGGTGTTGTCATACTAGTAATTGTTCATTCAATCCTTCTTCTTCACAGTAAAGCAGAGATACAAGGTCAATAAAGCTGGGAAGGGCTCGTCCGGGATTTGAACCCGGGACCTCTCGCACCCAAAGCGAGAATCATACCCCTAGAACAACGAGCCGAAATTTGCTGTGTTTGCCTTTGATGAGAGAGCGCGTGGACAGCTAAAACGGCCACAGAATCCTGGGAATTTGTGATGGATTTCTTTCTTCTTTGACTCATCCGCCAGGTTCCACCAACTCACCACCACCTAAACTCACGTCATATTTTATCAACAAGACCAACTTTAAGACAGAACAGGTTCCAAGCCGTGTCAGCCATCACAAGAGCGCCCGCACCACAGAGTACAAAAAGATACCCTCTGTACGTTCGATCTTCGAATAGAGACATCCTAGAACTTTCACTTCAGCTCACTCATTGTCAGCGTGGCTTCCGTCTTTTTTATTTCAAAGTTCTCTAATCTCTTATTCTAAAGTGGAGATTAGTTGCCAAAAGTATGTGTGTAAATGAATCTGTAACACTGCAAATCCCAGCTGTGAGTGTAAACTTGTGGAGGGTCAACGAAAAATCCAAGTAAAAGCTGGCATAACGGTTTGTCCAGCTAAAAATTGCATTGTAAAAAAGAAGAAGAGTTGTTCACTTAACTGTCAGTGGTTTTAACGTTGGGGTTGTTCAGTGTATTCACTCATTTTGAGTTAGGGGACAGCAAACTGCTACAGCTCCAAACAACAAAGTAAGACACAACATGTTTGCAATTGTTATCAGCACTCTTAATTAACAAGTTGAGTGAACAAAGAGAGACGCATTTGTGATCAAAGAAGCAACCCAAAGTCACCCATCAAGCATTTATCATAGGTTTCACCACCACCTAAACTCACGTCATATTTTGTCAACAAGACCAACTTTAAGACAGAACAGGTTCCACATCTCCATTTTTCTGCCATTGATCTTCCTGAGTTCATGTCAGCAATTGGGTATCCTAAACAATCATCATGTGATTTGGATTGCATCCTAATTAGACTGTGGGTTGATGTACTAGCTCCTATCGTCACTTCTGCACTTGAGCATCTCAGTGCGTCTCTGTCAATTTGCTATGTACTACAGGGTCTAAGCTAGGTGTAATCAATCCATGTTTTGAAAAGCCCCATGTCCATGCTGGTCTTCTATTCCCTTACAGATCTATATTTCAGTTTCCTCCTTTATGTTTAAAAATCTGAGAATTCAATTATTTTCCATTAGCATATGAATACGAAGCGTTTCCGTCTTCATTTAAAGAAAACATACCAAAACTGCCTGAGACGAGACTGCAGAGTGTGTGCTCAAGTGATACTGGTATTGACTTCTGGATCTGTCAATCAAGTTCCACATAAGAACTTAATTTAAGAAGGACTTGAGGCAACTTAGGAATGAGTGGGGGAGCTTTGAGTTGTATTGTCCTTTGATACCAAGTGCATTTGTGGGTGTTGTCATACTAGTAATTGTTCATTCAATCCTTCTTCTTCACAGTAAAGCAGAGATACAAGGTCAATAAAGCTGGGAAGGGCTCGTCCGGGATTTGAACCCGGGACCTCTCGCACCCAAAGCGAGAATCATACCCCTAGACCAACGAGCCGAAATTTGCTGTGTTTGCCTTTGATGAGAGAGCGCGTGACAGCTAAAACGGCCACAGAATCCTGGGAATTTGTGATGGCTTTCTTTCTTCTTTGACTCATCCGCCAGGTTCCACCAACTCACCACCACCTAAACTCACGTTATATTTTATCAACAAGACCAACTTTAAGACAGAACAGGTTCCAAGAGCCGTCAAAGCCATCACAAGAGCGCCCGCACCACAGAGTACAAAAAGATACCCTCTGTACGTTCGATCTTCGAATAGAGACATCCTAGAACTTTCACTTCAGCTCACTCATTGTCAGCGTGGCTTCCGTCTTTTTTATTTCAAAGTTCTCTAATCTCTTATTCTAAAGTGGAGATTAGTTGCCAAAAGTATGTGTGTAAATGAATCTGTAACACTGCAAATCCCAGCTGTGAGTGTAAACTTGTGGAGGGTCAACGAAAAATCCAAGTAAAAGCTGGCATAACGGTTTGTCCAGCTAAAAATTGCATTGTAAAAAAGAAGAAGAGTTGTTCACTTAACTGTCAGTGGTTTTAACGTTGGGGTTGTTCAGTGTATTCACTCATGTTGAGTTAGGGGACAGCAAACTGCTACAGCTCCAAACAACAAAGTAAGACACAACATGTTTGCAATTGTTATCAGCACTCTTAATTAACAAGTTGAGTGAACAAAGAGAGACGCATTTATGATCAAAGAAGCAACCCAAAGTCACCCATCAAGCATTTATCATAGGTTTCACCACCACCTAAACTCACGTCATATTTTGTCAACAAGACCAACTTTAAGACAGAACAGGTTCCACATCTCCATTTTTCTGCCATTGATCTTCCTGAGTTCATGTCAGCAATTGGGTATCCTAAACAATCATCATGTGATTTGGATTGCATCCTAATTAGACTGTGGGTTGATGTACTAGCTCCTTTTGTCACTTCTGCACTTGAGCATCTCAGTGCGTCTCTGTCAATTTGCTATGTACTACAGGGTCTAAGCTAGGTGTAATCAATCCATGTTTTGAAAAGCCCCATGTCCATGCTGGTCTTCTATTCCCTTACAGATCTATATTTGAGTTTCCTCCTTTATGTTTAAAAATCTGGAAAATCTCAGAATTAAATTATTTTCCATGCGCATATGAATACAAAGCGTTTCTGTCTTGATTTAAAGAACACATACCAAAACTGCCTGAGACGAGACTGCAGAGTGTGTGCTTACAAGATACTGGTATTGACTTCTGGATCTGTCAATCAAGTTCCACATAAGAACTTAATTTAAGAAGGACTTGAGGCAACTTAGGAATGAGTGGGGGAGCTTTGAGTTGTATTGTCCTTTGATACCAAGTGCATTTGTGGGTGTTGTCATACTAGTAATTGTTCATTCAATCCTTCTTCTTCACAGTAAAGCAGAGATACAAGGTCAATAAAGCTGGGAAGGGCTCGTCCGGGATTTGAACCCGGGACCTCTCGCACCCAAAGCGAGAATCATACCCCTAGAACAACGAGCCGAAATTTGCTGTGTTTGCCTTTGATGAGAGAGCGCGTGGACAGCTAAAACGGCCACAGAATCCTGGGAATTTGTGATGGATTTCTTTCTTCTTTGACTCATCCGCCAGGTTCCACCAACTCACCACCACCTAAACTCACGTCATATTTTATCAACAAGACCAACTTTAAGACAGAACAGGTTCCAAGCCGTGTCAGCCATCACAAGAGCGCCCGCACCACAGAGTACAAAAAGATACCCTCTGTACGTTCGATCTTCGAATAGAGACATCCTAGAACTTTCACTTCAGCTCACTCATTGTCAGCGTGGCTTCCGTCTTTTTTATTTCAAAGTTCTCTAATCTCTTATTCTAAAGTGGAGATTAGTTGCCAAAAGTATGTGTGTAAATGAATCTGTAACACTGCAAATCCCAGCTGTGAGTGTAAACTTGTGGAGGGTCAACGAAAAATCCAAGTAAAAGCTGGCATAATGGTTTGTCCAGCTAAAAAATGCATTGTAAAAAAGAAGAAGAGTTGTTCACTTAACTGTCAGTGGTTTTAACCTTGGGGTTGTTCAGTGTATTCACTCATGTTGAGTTAGGGGACAGCAAACTGCTACAGCTCCAAACAACAAAGTAAGACATGACATGTTTGCAATTGTTATCAGCACTCTTAATTAACAACTTGAGTGAACAAGAGAGTTGCATTTGGGATCAAAGAAGCAACCCAAAGTCACCCATCAAGCATTTATCATAGATTTCACCACCACCTAAACTCACGTCATATTTTGTCAACAAGACCAACTTTAAGACAGAACAGGTTCCACATCTCCATTTTTCTGCCATTGATCTTCCTGAGTTCATGTCAGCAATTGGGTATCCTAAACAATCATCATGTGATTTGGATTGCATCCTAATTAGACTGTGGGTTGATGTACTAGCTCCTTTTGTCACTTCTGCACTTGAGCATCTCAGTGCGTCTCTGTCAATTTGCTATGTACTACAGGGTCTAAGCTAGGTGTAATCAATCCATGTTTTGAAAAGCCCCATGTCCATGCTGGTCTTCTATTCCCTTACAGATCTATATTTCAGTTTCCTCCTTTATGTTTAAAAATCTGGAAAATCTCAGAATTAAATTATTTTCCATGCGCATATGAATACAAAGCGTTTCTGTCTTGATTTAAAGAACACATACCAAAACTGCCTGAGACGAGACTGCAGAGTGTGTGCTTACAAGATACTGGTATTGACTTCTGGATCTGTCAATCAAGTTCCACATAAGAACTTAATTTAAGAAGGACTTGAGGCAACTTAGGAATGAGTGGGGGAGCTTTGAGTTGTATTGTCCTTTGATACCAAGTGCATTTGTGGGTGTTGTCATACTAGTAATTGTTCATTCAATCCTTCTTCGTCACAGTAAAGCAGAGATACAAGGTCAATAAAGCTGGGAAGGGCTCGTCCGGGATTTGAACCCGGGACCTCTCGCACCCAAAGCGAGAATCATACCCCTAGAACAACGAGCCGAAATTTGCTGTGTTTGACTTTGATGAGAGAGCGCGTGGACAGCTAAAACGGCCACAGAATCCTGGGAATTTGTGATGGATTTCTTTCTTCTTTGACTCATCCGCCAGGTTCCACCAACTCACTACCACCTAAACTCACGTCATATTTTATCAACAAGACCAACTTTAAGACAGAACAGGTTCCACATCTCCATTTTTCTGCCATTGATCTTCCTGAGTTCATGTCAGCAATTGGGTATCCTAAACAATCATCATGTGATTTGGATTGCATCCTAATTAGACTGTGGGTTGATGTACTAGCTCCTATCGTCACTTCTGCACTTGAGCATCTCAGTGCGTCTCTGTCAATTTGCTATGTACTACAGGGTCTAAGCTAGATGTAATCAATCCATCTTTTGAAAAGCCCCATGTCCATGCTGGTCTTCTATTCCCTTACAGATCTATATTTCAGTTTCCTCCTTTATGTTTAAAAATCTGGAAAATCTCAGAATTAAATTATTTTCCATGCGCATATGAATACAAAGCGTTTCTGTCTTGATTTAAAGAACACATACCAAAACTGCCTGAGACGAGACTGCAGAGTGTGTGCTTACAAGATACTGGTATTGACTTCTGGATCTGTCAATCAAGTTCCACATAAGAACTTAATTTAAGAAGGACTTGAGGCAACTTAGGAATGAGTGGGGGAGCTTTGAGTTGTATTGTCCTTTGATACCAAGTGCATTTGTGGGTGTTGTCATACTAGTAATTGTTCATTCAATCCTTCTTCTTCACAGTAAAGCAGAGATACAAGGTCAATAAAGCTGGGAAGGGCTCGTCCGGGATTTGAACCCGGGACCTCTCGCACCCAAAGCGAGAATCATACCCCTAGAACAACGAGCCGAAATTTGCTGTGTTTGCCTTTGATGAGAGAGCGCGTGGACAGCTAAAACGGCCACAGAATCCTGGGAATTTGTGATGGATTTCTTTCTTCTTTGACTCATCCGCCAGGTTCCACCAACTCACCACCACCTAAACTCACGTCATATTTTATCAACAAGACCAACTTTAAGACAGAACAGGTTCCAAGCCGTGTCAGCCATCACAAGAGCGCCCGCACCACAGAGTACAAAAAGATACCCTCTGTACGTTCGATCTTCGAATAGAGACATCCTAGAACTTTCACTTCAGCTCACTCATTGTCAGCGTGGCTTCCGTCTTTTTTATTTCAAAGTTCTCTAATCTCTTATTCTAAAGTGGAGATTAGTTGCCAAAAGTATGTGTGTAAATGAATCTGTAACACTGCAAATCCCAGCTGTGAGTGTAAACTTGTGGAGGGTCAACGAAAAATCCAAGTAAAAGCTGGCATAATGGTTTGTCCAGCTAAAAAATGCATTGTAAAAAAGAAGAAGAGATGTTCACTTAACTGTCAGTGGTTTTAACCTTGGGGTTGTTCAGTGTATTCACTCATGTTGAGTTAGGGGACAGCAAACTGCTACAGCTCCAAACAACAAAGTAAGACATGACATGTTTGCAATTGTTATCAGCACTCTTAATTAACAACTTGAGTGAACAAGAGAGTTGCATTTGGGATCAAAGAAGCAACCCAAAGTCACCCATCAAGCATTTATCATAGATTTCACCACCACCTAAACTCACGTCATATTTTGTCAACAAGACCAACTTTAAGACAGAACAGGTTCCACATCTCCATTTTTCTGCCATTGATCTTCCTGAGTTCATGTCAGCAATTGGGTATCCTAAACAATCATCATGTGATTTGGATTGCATCCTAATTAGACTGTGGGTTGATGTACTAGCTCCTTTTGTCACTTCTGCACTTGAGCATCTCAGTGCGTCTCTGTCAATTTGCTATGTACTACAGGGTCTAAGCTAGGTGTAATCAATCCATGTTTTGAAAAGCCCCATGTCCATGCTGGTCTTCTATTCCCTTACAGATTTATATTTCAGTTTCCTCCTTTATGTTTAAAAATCTGGAAAATCTCAGAATTAAATTATTTTCCATGCGCATATGAATACAAAGCGTTTCTGTCTTGATTTAAAGAACACATACCAAAACTGCCTGAGACGAGACTGCAGAGTGTGTGCTTACAAGATACTGGTATTGACTTCTGGATCTATCAATCAAGTTCCACATAAGAACTTAATTTAAGAAGGACTTGAGGCAACTTAGGAATGAGTGGGGGAGCTTTGAGTTGTATTGTCCTTTGATACCAAGTGCATTTGTGGGTGTTGTCATACTAGTAATTGTTCATTCAATCCTTCTTCGTCACAGTAAAGCAGAGATACAAGGTCAATAAAGCTGGGAAGGGCTCGTCCGGGATTTGAACCCGGGACCTCTCGCACCCAAAGCGAGAATCATACCCCTAGAACAACGAGCCGAAATTTGCTGTGTTTGCCTTTGATGAGAGAGCGCGTGGACAGCTAAAACGGCCACAGAATCCTGGGAATTTGTGATGGATTTCTTTCTTCTTTGACTCATCCGCCAGGTTCCACCAACTCACTACCACCTAAACTCACGTCATATTTTATCAACAAGACCAACTTTAAGACAGAACAGGTTCCACATCTCCATTTTTCTGCCATTGATCTTCCTGAGTTCATGTCAGCAATTGGGTATCCTAAACAATCATCATTTGATTTGGATTGCATCCTAATTAGACTGTGGGTTGATGTACTAGCTCCTATCGTCACTTCTGCACTTGAGCATCTCAGTGCGTCTCTGTCAATTTGCTATGTACTACAGGGTCTAAGCTAGGTGTAATCAATCCATGTTTTGAAAAGCCCCATGTCCATGCTGGTCTTCTATTCCCTTACAGATCTATATTTCAGTTTCCTCCTTTATGTTTAAAAATCTGGAAAATCTCAGAATTAAATTATTTTCCATGCGCATATGAATACAAAGCGTTTCTGTCTTGATTTAAAGAACACATACCAAAACTGCCTGAGACGAGACTGCAGAGTGTGTGCTTACAAGATACTGGTATTGACTTCTGGATCTGTCAATCAAGTTCCACATAAGAACTTAATTTAAGAAGGACTTGAGGCAACTTAGGAATGAGTGGGGGAGCTTTGAGTTGTATTGTCCTTTGATACCAAGTGCATTTGTGGGTGTTGTCATACTAGTAATTGTTCATTCAATCCTTCTTCTTCACAGTAAAGCAGAGATACAAGGTCAGTAAAGCTGGGAAGGGCTCGTCCGGGATTTGAACCCGGGACTTCTCGCACCCAAAGCGAGAATCATACCCCTAGAACAACGAGCCGAAATTTGCTGTGTTTGCCTTTGATGAGAGAGCGCGTGGACAGCTAAAACGGCCACAGAATCCTGGGAATTTGTGATGGATTTCTTTCTTCTTTGACTCATCCGCCAGGTTCCACCAACTCACCACCACCTAAACTCACGTCATATTTTATCAACAAGACCAACTTTAAGACAGAACAGGTTCCAAGCCGTGTCAGCCATCACAAGAGCGCCCGCACCACAGAGTACAAAAAGATACCCTCTGTACGTTCGATCTTCGAATAGAGACATCCTAGAACTTTCACTTCAGCTCACTCATTGTCAGCGTGGCTTCCGTCTTTTTTATTTCAAAGTTCTCTAATCTCTTATTCTAAAGTGGAGATTAGTTGCCAAAAGTATGTGTGTAAATGAATCTGTAACACTGCAAATCCCAGCTGTGAGTGTAAACTTGTGGAGGGTCAACGAAAAATCCAAGTAAAAGCTGGCATAATGGTTTGTCCAGCTAAAAAATGCATTGTAAAAAAGAAGAAGAGATGTTCACTTAACTGTCAGTGGTTTTAACCTTGGGGTTGTTCAGTGTATTCACTCATGTTGAGTTAGGGGACAGCAAACTGCTACAGCTCCAAACAACAAAGTAAGACATGACATGTTTGCAATTGTTATCAGCACTCTTAATTAACAACTTGAGTGAACAAGAGAGTTGCATTTGGGATCAAAGAAGCAACCCAAAGTCACCCATCAAGCATTTATCATAGATTTCACCACCACCTAAACTCACGTCATATTTTGTCAACAAGACCAACTTTAAGACAGAACAGGTTCCACATCTCCATTTTTCTGCCATTGATCTTCCTGAGTTCATGTCAGCAATTGGGTATCCTAAACAATCATCATGTGATTTGGATTGCATCCTAATTAGACTGTGGGTTGATGTACTAGCTCCTTTTGTCACTTCTGCACTTGAGCATCTCAGTGCGTCTCTGTCAATTTGCTATGTACTACAGGGTCTAAGCTAGGTGTAATCAATCCATGTTTTGAAAAGCCCCATGTCCATGCTGGTCTTCTATTCCCTTACAGATCTATATTTGAGTTTCCTCCTTTATGTTTAAAAATCTGGAAAATCTCAGAATTAAATTATTTTCCATGCGCATATGAATACAAAGCGTTTCTGTCTTGATTTAAAGAACACATACCAAAACTGCCTGAGACGAGACTGCAGAGTGTGTGCTTACAAGATACTGGTATTGACTTCTGGATCTGTCAATCAAGTTCCACATAAGAACTTAATTTAAGAAGGACTTGAGGCAACTTAGGAATGAGTGGGGGAGCTTTGAGTTGTATTGTCCTTTGATACCAAGTGCATTTGTGGGTGTTGTCATACTAGTAATTGTTCATTCAATCCTTCTTCGTCACAGTAAAGCAGAGATACAAGGTCAATAAAGCTGGGAAGGGCTCGTCCGGGATTTGAACCCGGGACCTCTCGCACCCAAAGCGAGAATCATACCCCTAGAACAACGAGCCGAAATTTGCTGTGTTTGCCTTTGATGAGAGAGCGCGTGGACAGCTAAAACGGCCACAGAATCCTGGGAATTTGTGATGGATTTCTTTCTTCTTTGACTCATCCGCCAGGTTCCACCAACTCACTACCACCTAAACTCACGTCATATTTTATCAACAAGACCAACTTTAAGACAGAACAGGTTCCAAGCCGTGTCAGCCATCACAAGAGCGCCCGCACCACAGAGTACAAAAAGATACCCTCTGTACGTTCGATCTTCGAATAGAGACATCCTAGAACTTTCACTTCAGCTCACTCATTGTCAGCGTGGCTTCCGTCTTTTTTATTTCAAAGTTCTCTAATCTCTTATTCTAAAGTGGAGATTAGTTGCCAAAAGTATGTGTGTAAATGAATCTGTAACACTGCAAATCCCAGCTGTGAGTGTAAACTTGTGGAGGGTCAACGAAAAATCCAAGTAAAAGCTGGCATAATGGTTTGTCCAGCTAAAAAATGCATTGTAAAAAAGAAGAAGAGATGTTCACTTAACTGTCAGTGGTTTTAACCTTGGGGTTGTTCAGTGTATTCACTCATGTTGAGTTAGGGGACAGCAAACTGCTACAGCTCCAAACAACAAAGTAAGACATGACATGTTTGCAATTGTTATCAGCACTCTTAATTAACAACTTGAGTGAACAAGAGAGTTGCATTTGGGATCAAAGAAGCAACCCAAAGTCACCCATCAAGCATTTATCATAGATTTCACCACCACCTAAACTCACGTCATATTTTGTCAACAAGACCAACTTTAAGACAGAACAGGTTCCACATCTCCATTTTTCTGCCATTGATCTTCCTGAGTTCATGTCAGCAATTGGGTATCCTAAACAATCATCATGTGATTTGGATTGCATCCTAATTAGACTGTGGGTTGATGTACTAGCTCCTTTTGTCACTTCTGCACTTGAGCATCTCAGTGCGTCTCTGTCAATTTGCTATGTACTACAGGGTCTAAGCTAGGTGTAATCAATCCATGTTTTGAAAAGCCCCATGTCCATGCTGGTCTTCTATTCCCTTACAGATCTATATTTGAGTTTCCTCCTTTATGTTTAAAAATCTGGAAAATCTCAGAATTAAATTATTTTCCATGCGCATATGAATACAAAGCGTTTCTGTCTTGATTTAAAGAACACATACCAAAACTGCCTGAGACGAGACTGCAGAGTGTGTGCTTACAAGATACTGGTATTGACTTCTGGATCTGTCAATCAAGTTCCACATAAGAACTTAATTTAAGAAGGACTTGAGGCAACTTAGGAATGAGTGGGGGAGCTTTGAGTTGTATTGTCCTTTGATACCAAGTGCATTTGTGGGTGTTGTCATACTAGTAATTGTTCATTCAATCCTTCTTCGTCACAGTAAAGCAGAGATACAAGGTCAATAAAGCTGGGAAGGGCTCGTCCGGGATTTGAACCCGGGACCGCTCGCACCCAAAGCGAGAATCATACCCCTAGAACAACGAGCCGAAATTTGCTGTGTTTGCCTTTGATGAGAGAGCGCGTGGACAGCTAAAACGGCCACAGAATCCTGGGAATTTGTGATGGATTTCTTTCTTCTTTGACTCATCCGCCAGGTTCCACCAACTCACCACCACCTAAACTCACGTCATATTTTATCAACAAGACCAACTTTAAGACAGAACAGGTTCCAAGCCGTGTCAGCCATCACAAGAGCGCCCGCACCACAGAGTACAAAAAGATACCCTCTGTACGTTCGATCTTCGAATAGAGACATCCTAGAACTTTCACTTCAGCTCACTCATTGTCAGCGTGGCTTCCGTCTTTTTTATTTCAAAGTTCTCTAATCTCTTATTCTAAAGTGGAGATTAGTTGCCAAAAGTATGTGTGTAAATGAATCTGTAACACTGCAAATCCCAGCTGTGAGTGTAAACTTGTGGAGGGTCAACGAAAAATCCAAGTAAAAGCTGGCATAATGGTTTGTCCAGCTAAAAAATGCATTGTAAAAAAGAAGAAGAGATGTTCACTTAACTGTCAGTGGTTTTAACCTTGGGGTTGTTCAGTGTATTCACTCATGTTGAGTTAGGGGACAGCAAACTGCTACAGCTCCAAACAACAAAGTAAGACATGACATGTTTGCAATTGTTATCAGCACTCTTAATTAACAACTTGAGTGAACAAGAGAGTTGCATTTGGGATCAAAGAAGCAACCCAAAGTCACCCATCAAGCATTTATCATAGATTTCACCACCACCTAAACTCACGTCATATTTTGTCAACAAGACCAACTTTAAGACAGAACAGGTTCCACATCTCCATTTTTCTGCCATTGATCTTCCTGAGTTCATGTCAGCAATTGGGTATCCTAAACAATCATCATGTGATTTGGATTGCATCCTAATTAGACTGTGGGTTGATGTACTAGCTCCTTTTGTCACTTCTGCACTTGAGCATCTCAGTGCGTCTCTGTCAATTTGCTATGTACTACAGGGTCTAAGCTAGGTGTAATCAATCCATGTTTTGAAAAGCCCCATGTCCATGCTGGTCTTCTATTCCCTTACAGATCTATATTTGAGTTTCCTCCTTTATGTTTAAAAATCTGGAAAATCTCAGAATTAAATTATTTTCCATGCGCATATGAATACAAAGCGTTTCTGTCTTGATTTAAAGAACACATACCAAAACTGCCTGAGACGAGACTGCAGAGTGTGTGCTTACAAGATACTGGTATTGACTTCTGGATCTGTCAATCAAGTTCCACATAAGAACTTAATTTAAGAAGGACTTGAGGCAACTTAGGAATGAGTGGGGGAGCTTTGAGTTGTATTGTCCTTTGATACCAAGTGCATTTGTGGGTGTTGTCATACTAGTAATTGTTCATTCAATCCTTCTTCGTCACAGTAAAGCAGAGATACAAGGTCAATAAAGCTGGGAAGGGCTCGTCCGGGATTTGAACCCGGGACCTCTCGCGCCCAAAGCGAGAATCATACCCCTAGAACAACGAGCCGAAATTTGCTGTGTTTGCCTTTGATGAGAGAGCGTGTGGACAGCTAAAACGGCCACAGAATCCTGGGAATTTGTGATGGATTTCTTTCTTCTTTGACTCATCCGCCAGGTTCCACCAACTCACCACCACCTAAACTCACGTCATATTTTATCAACAAGACCAACTTTAAGACAGAACAGGTTCCAAGCCGTGTCAGCCATCACAAGAGCGCCCGCACCACAGAGTACAAAAAGATACCCTCTGTACGTTCGATCTTCGAATAGAGACATCCTAGAACTTTCACTTCAGCTCACTCATTGTCAGCGTGGCTTCCGTCTTTTTTATTTCAAAGTTCTCTAATCTCTTATTCTAAAGTGGAGATTAGTTGCCAAAAGTATGTGTGTAAATGAATCTGTAACACTGCAAATCCCAGCTGTGAGTGTAAACTTGTGGAGGGTCAACGAAAAATCCAAGTAAAAGCTGGCATAATGGTTTGTCCAGCTAAAAAATGCATTGTAAAAAAGAAGAAGAGATGTTCACTTAACTGTCAGTGGTTTTAACCTTGGGGTTGTTCAGTGTATTCACTCATGTTGAGTTAGGGGACAGCAAACTGCTACAGCTCCAAACAACAAAGTAAGACACAACATGTTTGCAATTGTTATCAGCACTCTTAATTAACAAGTTGTCAACAAGACCAACTTTAAGACAGAACAGGTTCCACATCTCCATTTTTCTGCCATTGATCTTCCTGAGTTCATGTCAGCAATTGGGTATCCTAAACAATCATCATGTGATTTGGATTGCATCCTAATTAGACTGTGGGTTGATGTACTAGCTCCTATCGTCACTTCTGCACTTGAGCATCTCAGTGCGTCTCTGTCAATTTGCTATGTACTACAGGGTCTAAGCTAGGTGTAATCAATCCATCTTTTGAAAAGCCCCATGTCCATGTTGGTCTTCTATTCCCTTACAGATCTATATTTCAGTTTCCTCCTTTATGTTTAAAAATCTCAGAATTCAATTATTTTCCATACGCATATGAATACGAAGCGTTTCCGTCTTCATTTAAAGAAAACATACCAAAACTGCCTGAGACGAGACTGCAGAGTGTGTGCTCACGTGATACTGGTATTGACTTCTGGATCTGTCAATCAAGTTCCACATAAGAACTTAATTTAAGAAGGACTTGAGGCAACTTAGGAATGAGTGGGGGAGCTTTGAGTTGTATTGTCCTTTGATACCAAGTGCATTTGTGGGTGTTGTCATACTAGTAATTGTTCATTCAATCCTTCTTCGTCACAGTAAAGCAGAGATACAAGGTCAATAAAGCTGGGAAGGGCTCGTCCGGGATTTGAACCCGGGACCTCTCGCACCCAAAGCGAGAATCATACCCCTAGAACAACGAGCCGAAATTTGCTGTGTTTGCCTTTGATGAGAGAGCGCGTGGACAGCTAAAACGGCCACAGAATCCTGGGAATTTGTGATGGATTTCTTTCTTCTTTGACTCATCCGCCAGGTTCCACCAACTCACCACCACCTAAACTCACGTCATATTTTATCAACAAGACCAACTTTAAGACAGAACAGGTTCCAAGCCGTGTCAGCCATCACAAGAGCGCCCGCACCACAGAGTACAAAAAGATACCCTCTGTACGTTCGATCTTCGAATAGAGACATCCTAGAACTTTCACTTCAGCTCACTCATTGTCAGCGTGGCTTCCGTCTTTTTTATTTCAAAGTTCTCTAATCTCTTATTCTAAAGTGAAGATTAGTTGCCAAAAGTATGTGTGTAAATGAATCTGTAACACTGCAAATCCCAGCTGTGAGTGTAAACTTGTGGAGGGTCAACGAAAAATCCAAGTAAAAGCTGGCATAATGGTTTGTCCAGCTAAAAAATGCATTGTAAAAAAGAAGAAGAGATGTTCACTTAACTGTCAGTGGTTTTAACCTTGGGGTTGTTCAGTGTATTCACTCATGTTGAGTTAGGGGACAGCAAACTGCTACAGCTCCAAACAACAAAGTAAGACACAACATGTTTGCAATTGTTATCAGCACTCTTAATTAACAAGTTGTCAACAAGACCAACTTTAAGACAGAACAGGTTCCACATCTCCATTTTTCTGCCATTGATCTTCCTGAGTTCATGTCAGCAATTGGGTATCCTAAACAATCATCATTTGATTTGGATTGAATCCTAATTAGACTGTGGGTTGATGTACTAGCTCCTATCGTCACTTCTGCACTTGAGCATCTCAGTGCGTCTCTGTCAATTTGCTATGTACTACAGGGTCTAAGCTAGGTGTAATCAATCCATGTTTTGAAAAGCCCCATGTCCATGCTGGTCTTCTATTCCCTTACAGATCTATATTTCAGTTTCCTCCTTTATGTTTAAAAATCTGGAAAATCTCAGAATTAAATTATTTTCCATGCGCATATGAATACAAAGCGTTTCTGTCTTGATTTAAAGAACACATACCAAAACTGCCTGAGACGAGACTGCAGAGTGTGTGCTTACAAGATACTGGTATTGACTTCTGGATCTGTCAATCAAGTTCCACATAAGAACTTAATTTAAGAAGGACTTGAGGCAACTTAGGAATGAGTGGGGGAGCTTTGAGTTGTATTGTCCTTTGATACCAAGTGCATTTGTGGGTGTTGTCATACTAGTAATTGTTCATTCAATCCTTCTTCTTCACAGTAAAGCAGAGATACAAGGTCAGTAAAGCTGGGAAGGGCTCGTCCGGGATTTGAACCCGGGACTTCTCGCACCCAAAGCGAGAATCATACCCCTAGAACAACGAGCCGAAATTTGCTGTGTTTGCCTTTGATGAGAGAGCGCGTGGACAGCTAAAACGGCCACAGAATCCTGGGAATTTGTGATGGATTTCTTTCTTCTTTGACTCATCCGCCAGGTTCCACCAACTCACCACCACCTAAACTCACGTCATATTTTATCAACAAGACCAACTTTAAGACAGAACAGGTTCCAAGCCGTGTCAGCCATCACAAGAGCGCCCGCACCACAGAGTACAAAAAGATACCCTCTGTACGTTCGATCTTCGAATAGAGACATCCTAGAACTTTCACTTCAGCTCACTCATTGTCAGCGTGGCTTCCGTCTTTTTTATTTCAAAGTTCTCTAATCTCTTATTCTAAAGTGGAGATTAGTTGCCAAAAGTATGTGTGTAAATGAATCTGTAACACTGCAAATCCCAGCTGTGAGTGTAAACTTGTGGAGGGTCAACGAAAAATCCAAGTAAAAGCTGGCATAATGGTTTGTCCAGCTAAAAAATGCATTGTAAAAAAGAAGAAGAGATGTTCACTTAACTGTCAGTGGTTTTAACCTTGGGGTTGTTCAGTGTATTCACTCATGTTGAGTTAGGGGACAGCAAACTGCTACAGCTCCAAACAACAAAGTAAGACATGACATGTTTGCAATTGTTATCAGCACTCTTAATTAACAACTTGAGTGAACAAGAGAGTTGCATTTGGGATCAAAGAAGCAACCCAAAGTCACCCATCAAGCATTTATCATAGATTTCACCACCACCTAAACTCACGTCATATTTTGTCAACAAGACCAACTTTAAGACAGAACAGGTTCCACATCTCCATTTTTCTGCCATTGATCTTCCTGAGTTCATGTCAGCAATTGGGTATCCTAAACAATCATCATGTGATTTGGATTGCATCCTAATTAGACTGTGGGTTGATGTACTAGCTCCTTTTGTCACTTCTGCACTTGAGCATCTCAGTGCGTCTCTGTCAATTTGCTATGTACTACAGGGTCTAAGCTAGGTGTAATCAATCCATGTTTTGAAAAGCCCCATGTCCATGCTGGTCTTCTATTCCCTTACAGATCTATATTTGAGTTTCCTCCTTTATGTTTAAAAATCTGGAAAATCTCAGAATTAAATTATTTTCCATGCGCATATGAATACAAAGCGTTTCTGTCTTGATTTAAAGAACACATACCAAAACTGCCTGAGACGAGACTGCAGAGTGTGTGCTTACAAGATACTGGTATTGACTTCTGGATCTGTCAATCAAGTTCCACATAAGAACTTAATTTAAGAAGGACTTGAGGCAACTTAGGAATGAGTGGGGGAGCTTTGAGTTGTATTGTCCTTTGATACCAAGTGCATTTGTGGGTGTTGTCATACTAGTAATTGTTCATTCAATCCTTCTTCGTCACAGTAAAGCAGAGATACAAGGTCAATAAAGCTGGGAAGGGCTCGTCCGGGATTTGAACCCGGGACCTCTCGCACCCAAAGCGAGAATCATACCCCTAGAACAACGAGCCGAAATTTGCTGTGTTTGCCTTTGATGAGAGAGCGCGTGGACAGCTAAAACGGCCACAGAATCCTGGGAATTTGTGATGGATTTCTTTCTTCTTTGACTCATCCGCCAGGTTCCACCAACTCACTACCACCTAAACTCACGTCATATTTTATCAACAAGACCAACTTTAAGACAGAACAGGTTCCAAGCCGTGTCAGCCATCACAAGAGCGCCCGCACCACAGAGTACAAAAAGATACCCTCTGTACGTTCGATCTTCGAATAGAGACATCCTAGAACTTTCACTTCAGCTCACTCATTGTCAGCGTGGCTTCCGTCTTTTTTATTTCAAAGTTCTCTAATCTCTTATTCTAAAGTGGAGATTAGTTGCCAAAAGTATGTGTGTAAATGAATCTGTAACACTGCAAATCCCAGCTGTGAGTGTAAACTTGTGGAGGGTCAACGAAAAATCCAAGTAAAAGCTGGCATAATGGTTTGTCCAGCTAAAAAATGCATTGTAAAAAAGAAGAAGAGATGTTCACTTAACTGTCAGTGGTTTTAACCTTGGGGTTGTTCAGTGTATTCACTCATGTTGAGTTAGGGGACAGCAAACTGCTACAGCTCCAAACAACAAAGTAAGACATGACATGTTTGCAATTGTTATCAGCACTCTTAATTAACAACTTGAGTGAACAAGAGAGTTGCATTTGGGATCAAAGAAGCAACCCAAAGTCACCCATCAAGCATTTATCATAGATTTCACCACCACCTAAACTCACGTCATATTTTGTCAACAAGACCAACTTTAAGACAGAACAGGTTCCACATCTCCATTTTTCTGCCATTGATCTTCCTGAGTTCATGTCAGCAATTGGGTATCCTAAACAATCATCATGTGATTTGGATTGCATCCTAATTAGACTGTGGGTTGATGTACTAGCTCCTTTTGTCACTTCTGCACTTGAGCATCTCAGTGCGTCTCTGTCAATTTGCTATGTACTACAGGGTCTAAGCTAGGTGTAATCAATCCATGTTTTGAAAAGCCCCATGTCCATGCTGGTCTTCTATTCCCTTACAGATCTATATTTGAGTTTCCTCCTTTATGTTTAAAAATCTGGAAAATCTCAGAATTAAATTATTTTCCATGCGCATATGAATACAAAGCGTTTCTGTCTTGATTTAAAGAACACATACCAAAACTGCCTGAGACGAGACTGCAGAGTGTGTGCTTACAAGATACTGGTATTGACTTCTGGATCTGTCAATCAAGTTCCACATAAGAACTTAATTTAAGAAGGACTTGAGGCAACTTAGGAATGAGTGGGGGAGCTTTGAGTTGTATTGTCCTTTGATACCAAGTGCATTTGTGGGTGTTGTCATACTAGTAATTGTTCATTCAATCCTTCTTCGTCACAGTAAAGCAGAGATACAAGGTCAATAAAGCTGGGAAGGGCTCGTCCGGGATTTGAACCCGGGACCGCTCGCACCCAAAGCGAGAATCATACCCCTAGAACAACGAGCCGAAATTTGCTGTGTTTGCCTTTGATGAGAGAGCGCGTGGACAGCTAAAACGGCCACAGAATCCTGGGAATTTGTGATGGATTTCTTTCTTCTTTGACTCATCCGCCAGGTTCCACCAACTCACCACCACCTAAACTCACGTCATATTTTATCAACAAGACCAACTTTAAGACAGAACAGGTTCCAAGCCGTGTCAGCCATCACAAGAGCGCCCGCACCACAGAGTACAAAAAGATACCCTCTGTACGTTCGATCTTCGAATAGAGACATCCTAGAACTTTCACTTCAGCTCACTCATTGTCAGCGTGGCTTCCGTCTTTTTTATTTCAAAGTTCTCTAATCTCTTATTCTAAAGTGGAGATTAGTTGCCAAAAGTATGTGTGTAAATGAATCTGTAACACTGCAAATCCCAGCTGTGAGTGTAAACTTGTGGAGGGTCAACGAAAAATCCAAGTAAAAGCTGGCATAATGGTTTGTCCAGCTAAAAAATGCATTGTAAAAAAGAAGAAGAGATGTTCACTTAACTGTCAGTGGTTTTAACCTTGGGGTTGTTCAGTGTATTCACTCATGTTGAGTTAGGGGACAGCAAACTGCTACAGCTCCAAACAACAAAGTAAGACATGACATGTTTGCAATTGTTATCAGCACTCTTAATTAACAACTTGAGTGAACAAGAGAGTTGCATTTGGGATCAAAGAAGCAACCCAAAGTCACCCATCAAGCATTTATCATAGATTTCACCACCACCTAAACTCACGTCATATTTTGTCAACAAGACCAACTTTAAGACAGAACAGGTTCCACATCTCCATTTTTCTGCCATTGATCTTCCTGAGTTCATGTCAGCAATTGGGTATCCTAAACAATCATCATGTGATTTGGATTGCATCCTAATTAGACTGTGGGTTGATGTACTAGCTCCTTTTGTCACTTCTGCACTTGAGCATCTCAGTGCGTCTCTGTCAATTTGCTATGTACTACAGGGTCTAAGCTAGGTGTAATCAATCCATGTTTTGAAAAGCCCCATGTCCATGCTGGTCTTCTATTCCCTTACAGATCTATATTTGAGTTTCCTCCTTTATGTTTAAAAATCTGGAAAATCTCAGAATTAAATTATTTTCCATGCGCATATGAATACAAAGCGTTTCTGTCTTGATTTAAAGAACACATACCAAAACTGCCTGAGACGAGACTGCAGAGTGTGTGCTTACAAGATACTGGTATTGACTTCTGGATCTGTCAATCAAGTTCCACATAAGAACTTAATTTAAGAAGGACTTGAGGCAACTTAGGAATGAGTGGGGGAGCTTTGAGTTGTATTGTCCTTTGATACCAAGTGCATTTGTGGGTGTTGTCATACTAGTAATTGTTCATTCAATCCTTCTTCGTCACAGTAAAGCAGAGATACAAGGTCAATAAAGCTGGGAAGGGCTCGTCCGGGATTTGAACCCGGGACCTCTCGCGCCCAAAGCGAGAATCATACCCCTAGAACAACGAGCCGAAATTTGCTGTGTTTGCCTTTGATGAGAGAGCGTGTGGACAGCTAAAACGGCCACAGAATCCTGGGAATTTGTGATGGATTTCTTTCTTCTTTGACTCATCCGCCAGGTTCCACCAACTCACCACCACCTAAACTCACGTCATATTTTATCAACAAGACCAACTTTAAGACAGAACAGGTTCCAAGCCGTGTCAGCCATCACAAGAGCGCCCGCACCACAGAGTACAAAAAGATACCCTCTGTACGTTCGATCTTCGAATAGAGACATCCTAGAACTTTCACTTCAGCTCACTCATTGTCAGCGTGGCTTCCGTCTTTTTTATTTCAAAGTTCTCTAATCTCTTATTCTAAAGTGGAGATTAGTTGCCAAAAGTATGTGTGTAAATGAATCTGTAACACTGCAAATCCCAGCTGTGAGTGTAAACTTGTGGAGGGTCAACGAAAAATCCAAGTAAAAGCTGGCATAATGGTTTGTCCAGCTAAAAAATGCATTGTAAAAAAGAAGAAGAGATGTTCACTTAACTGTCAGTGGTTTTAACCTTGGGGTTGTTCAGTGTATTCACTCATGTTGAGTTAGGGGACAGCAAACTGCTACAGCTCCAAACAACAAAGTAAGACACAACATGTTTGCAATTGTTATCAGCACTCTTAATTAACAAGTTGTCAACAAGACCAACTTTAAGACAGAACAGGTTCCACATCTCCATTTTTCTGCCATTGATCTTCCTGAGTTCATGTCAGCAATTGGGTATCCTAAACAATCATCATGTGATTTGGATTGCATCCTAATTAGACTGTGGGTTGATGTACTAGCTCCTATCGTCACTTCTGCACTTGAGCATCTCAGTGCGTCTCTGTCAATTTGCTATGTACTACAGGGTCTAAGCTAGGTGTAATCAATCCATCTTTTGAAAAGCCCCATGTCCATGTTGGTCTTCTATTCCCTTACAGATCTATATTTCAGTTTCCTCCTTTATGTTTAAAAATCTCAGAATTCAATTATTTTCCATACGCATATGAATACGAAGCGTTTCCGTCTTCATTTAAAGAAAACATACCAAAACTGCCTGAGACGAGACTGCAGAGTGTGTGCTCACGTGATACTGGTATTGACTTCTGGATCTGTCAATCAAGTTCCACATAAGAACTTAATTTAAGAAGGACTTGAGGCAACTTAGGAATGAGTGGGGGAGCTTTGAGTTGTATTGTCCTTTGATACCAAGTGCATTTGTGGGTGTTGTCATACTAGTAATTGTTCATTCAATCCTTCTTCGTCACAGTAAAGCAGAGATACAAGGTCAATAAAGCTGGGAAGGGCTCGTCCGGGATTTGAACCCGGGACCTCTCGCACCCAAAGCGAGAATCATACCCCTAGAACAACGAGCCGAAATTTGCTGTGTTTGCCTTTGATGAGAGAGCGCGTGGACAGCTAAAACGGCCACAGAATCCTGGGAATTTGTGATGGATTTCTTTCTTCTTTGACTCATCCGCCAGGTTCCACCAACTCACCACCACCTAAACTCACGTCATATTTTATCAACAAGACCAACTTTAAGACAGAACAGGTTCCAAGCCGTGTCAGCCATCACAAGAGCGCCCGCACCACAGAGTACAAAAAGATACCCTCTGTACGTTCGATCTTCGAATAGAGACATCCTAGAACTTTCACTTCAGCTCACTCATTGTCAGCGTGGCTTCCGTCTTTTTTATTTCAAAGTTCTCTAATCTCTTATTCTAAAGTGAAGATTAGTTGCCAAAAGTATGTGTGTAAATGAATCTGTAACACTGCAAATCCCAGCTGTGAGTGTAAACTTGTGGAGGGTCAACGAAAAATCCAAGTAAAAGCTGGCATAATGGTTTGTCCAGCTAAAAAATGCATTGTAAAAAAGAAGAAGAGATGTTCACTTAACTGTCAGTGGTTTTAACCTTGGGGTTGTTCAGTGTATTCACTCATGTTGAGTTAGGGGACAGCAAACTGCTACAGCTCCAAACAACAAAGTAAGACACAACATGTTTGCAATTGTTATCAGCACTCTTAATTAACAAGTTGTCAACAAGACCAACTTTAAGACAGAACAGGTTCCACATCTCCATTTTTCTGCCATTGATCTTCCTGAGTTCATGTCAGCAATTGGGTATCCTAAACAATCATCATTTGATTTGGATTGAATCCTAATTAGACTGTGGGTTGATGTACTAGCTCCTATCGTCACTTCTGCACTTGAGCATCTCAGTGCGTCTCTGTCAATTTGCTATGTACTACAGGGTCTAAGCTAGGTGTAATCAATCCATGTTTTGAAAAGCCCCATGTCCATGCTGGTCTTCTATTCCCTTACAGATCTATATTTCAGTTTCCTCCTTTATGTTTAAAAATCTGGAAAATCTCAGAATTAAATTATTTTCCATGCGCATATGAATACAAAGCGTTTCTGTCTTGATTTAAAGAACACATACCAAAACTGCCTGAGACGAGACTGCAGAGTGTGTGCTTACAAGATACTGGTATTGACTTCTGGATCTGTCAATCAAGTTCCACATAAGAACTTAATTTAAGAAGGACTTGAGGCAACTTAGGAATGAGTGGGGGAGCTTTGAGTTGTATTGTCCTTTGATACCAAGTGCATTTGTGGGTGTTGTCATACTAGTAATTGTTCATTCAATCCTTCTTCTTCACAGTAAAGCAGAGATACAAGGTCAGTAAAGCTGGGAAGGGCTCGTCCGGGATTTGAACCCGGGACTTCTCGCACCCAAAGCGAGAATCATACCCCTAGAACAACGAGCCGAAATTTGCTGTGTTTGCCTTTGATGAGAGAGCGCGTGGACAGCTAAAACGGCCACAGAATCCTGGGAATTTGTGATGGATTTCTTTCTTCTTTGACTCATCCGCCAGGTTCCACCAACTCACCACCACCTAAACTCACGTCATATTTTATCAACAAGACCAACTTTAAGACAGAACAGGTTCCAAGCCGTGTCAGCCATCACAAGAGCGCCCGCACCACAGAGTACAAAAAGATACCCTCTGTACGTTCGATCTTCGAATAGAGACATCCTAGAACTTTCACTTCAGCTCACTCATTGTCAGCGTGGCTTCCGTCTTTTTTATTTCAAAGTTCTCTAATCTCTTATTCTAAAGTGGAGATTAGTTGCCAAAAGTATGTGTGTAAATGAATCTGTAACACTGCAAATCCCAGCTGTGAGTGTAAACTTGTGGAGGGTCAACGAAAAATCCAAGTAAAAGCTGGCATAATGGTTTGTCCAGCTAAAAAATGCATTGTAAAAAAGAAGAAGAGATGTTCACTTAACTGTCAGTGGTTTTAACCTTGGGGTTGTTCAGTGTATTCACTCATGTTGAGTTAGGGGACAGCAAACTGCTACAGCTCCAAACAACAAAGTAAGACATGACATGTTTGCAATTGTTATCAGCACTCTTAATTAACAACTTGAGTGAACAAGAGAGTTGCATTTGGGATCAAAGAAGCAACCCAAAGTCACCCATCAAGCATTTATCATAGATTTCACCACCACCTAAACTCACGTCATATTTTGTCAACAAGACCAACTTTAAGACAGAACAGGTTCCACATCTCCATTTTTCTGCCATTGATCTTCCTGAGTTCATGTCAGCAATTGGGTATCCTAAACAATCATCATGTGATTTGGATTGCATCCTAATTAGACTGTGGGTTGATGTACTAGCTCCTTTTGTCACTTCTGCACTTGAGCATCTCAGTGCGTCTCTGTCAATTTGCTATGTACTACAGGGTCTAAGCTAGGTGTAATCAATCCATGTTTTGAAAAGCCCCATGTCCATGCTGGTCTTCTATTCCCTTACAGATCTATATTTGAGTTTCCTCCTTTATGTTTAAAAATCTGGAAAATCTCAGAATTAAATTATTTTCCATGCGCATATGAATACAAAGCGTTTCTGTCTTGATTTAAAGAACACATACCAAAACTGCCTGAGACGAGACTGCAGAGTGTGTGCTTACAAGATACTGGTATTGACTTCTGGATCTGTCAATCAAGTTCCACATAAGAACTTAATTTAAGAAGGACTTGAGGCAACTTAGGAATGAGTGGGGGAGCTTTGAGTTGTATTGTCCTTTGATACCAAGTGCATTTGTGGGTGTTGTCATACTAGTAATTGTTCATTCAATCCTTCTTCGTCACAGTAAAGCAGAGATACAAGGTCAATAAAGCTGGGAAGGGCTCGTCCGGGATTTGAACCCGGGACCTCTCGCACCCAAAGCGAGAATCATACCCCTAGAACAACGAGCCGAAATTTGCTGTGTTTGCCTTTGATGAGAGAGCGCGTGGACAGCTAAAACGGCCACAGAATCCTGGGAATTTGTGATGGATTTCTTTCTTCTTTGACTCATCCGCCAGGTTCCACCAACTCACTACCACCTAAACTCACGTCATATTTTATCAACAAGACCAACTTTAAGACAGAACAGGTTCCAAGCCGTGTCAGCCATCACAAGAGCGCCCGCACCACAGAGTACAAAAAGATACCCTCTGTACGTTCGATCTTCGAATAGAGACATCCTAGAACTTTCACTTCAGCTCACTCATTGTCAGCGTGGCTTCCGTCTTTTTTATTTCAAAGTTCTCTAATCTCTTATTCTAAAGTGGAGATTAGTTGCCAAAAGTATGTGTGTAAATGAATCTGTAACACTGCAAATCCCAGCTGTGAGTGTAAACTTGTGGAGGGTCAACGAAAAATCCAAGTAAAAGCTGGCATAATGGTTTGTCCAGCTAAAAAATGCATTGTAAAAAAGAAGAAGAGATGTTCACTTAACTGTCAGTGGTTTTAACCTTGGGGTTGTTCAGTGTATTCACTCATGTTGAGTTAGGGGACAGCAAACTGCTACAGCTCCAAACAACAAAGTAAGACATGACATGTTTGCAATTGTTATCAGCACTCTTAATTAACAACTTGAGTGAACAAGAGAGTTGCATTTGGGATCAAAGAAGCAACCCAAAGTCACCCATCAAGCATTTATCATAGATTTCACCACCACCTAAACTCACGTCATATTTTGTCAACAAGACCAACTTTAAGACAGAACAGGTTCCACATCTCCATTTTTCTGCCATTGATCTTCCTGAGTTCATGTCAGCAATTGGGTATCCTAAACAATCATCATGTGATTTGGATTGCATCCTAATTAGACTGTGGGTTGATGTACTAGCTCCTTTTGTCACTTCTGCACTTGAGCATCTCAGTGCGTCTCTGTCAATTTGCTATGTACTACAGGGTCTAAGCTAGGTGTAATCAATCCATGTTTTGAAAAGCCCCATGTCCATGCTGGTCTTCTATTCCCTTACAGATCTATATTTGAGTTTCCTCCTTTATGTTTAAAAATCTGGAAAATCTCAGAATTAAATTATTTTCCATGCGCATATGAATACAAAGCGTTTCTGTCTTGATTTAAAGAACACATACCAAAACTGCCTGAGACGAGACTGCAGAGTGTGTGCTTACAAGATACTGGTATTGACTTCTGGATCTGTCAATCAAGTTCCACATAAGAACTTAATTTAAGAAGGACTTGAGGCAACTTAGGAATGAGTGGGGGAGCTTTGAGTTGTATTGTCCTTTGATACCAAGTGCATTTGTGGGTGTTGTCATACTAGTAATTGTTCATTCAATCCTTCTTCGTCACAGTAAAGCAGAGATACAAGGTCAATAAAGCTGGGAAGGGCTCGTCCGGGATTTGAACCCGGGACCTCTCGCACCCAAAGCGAGAATCATACCCCTAGAACAACGAGCCGAAATTTGCTGTGTTTGCCTTTGATGAGAGAGTGTGTGGACAGCTAAAACGGCCACAGAATCCTGGGAATTTGTGATGGATTTCTTTCTTCTTTGACTCATCCGCCAGGTTCCACCAACTCACCACCACCTAAACTCACGTCATATTTTATCAACAAGACCAACTTTAAGACAGAACAGGTTCCAAGCCGTGTCAGCCATCACAAGAGCGCCCGCACCACAGAGTACAAAAAGATACCCTCTGTACGTTCGATCTTCGAATAGAGACATCCTAGAACTTTCACTTCAGCTCACTCATTGTCAGCGTGGCTTCCGTCTTTTTTATTTCAAAGTTCTCTAATCTCTTATTCTAAAGTGGAGATTAGTTGCCAAAAGTATGTGTGTAAATGAATCTGTAACACTGCAAATCCCAGCTGTGAGTGTAAACTTGTGGAGGGTCAACGAAAAATCCAAGTAAAAGCTGGCATAATGGTTTGTCCAGCTAAAAAATGCATTGTAAAAAAGAAGAAGAGATGTTCACTTAACTGTCAGTGGTTTTAACCTTGGGGTTGTTCAGTGTATTCACTCATGTTGAGTTAGGGGACAGCAAACTGCTACAGCTCCAAACAACAAAGTAAGACACAACATGTTTGCAATTGTTATCAGCACTCTTAATTAACAAGTTGTCAACAAGACCAACTTTAAGACAGAACAGGTTCCACATCTCCATTTTTCTGCCATTGATCTTCCTGAGTTCATGTCAGCAATTGGGTATCCTAAACAATCATCATGTGATTTGGATTGCATCCTAATTAGACTGTGGGTTGATGTACTAGCTCCTATCGTCACTTCTGCACTTGAGCATCTCAGTGCGTCTCTGTCAATTTGCTATGTACTACAGGGTCTAAGCTAGGTGTAATCAATCCATCTTTTGAAAAGCCCCATGTCCATGTTGGTCTTCTATTCCCTTACAGATCTATATTTCAGTTTCCTCCTTTATGTTTAAAAATCTCAGAATTCAATTATTTTCCATACGCATATGAATACGAAGCGTTTCCGTCTTCATTTAAAGAAAACATACCAAAACTGCCTGAGACGAGACTGCAGAGTGTGTGCTCACGTGATACTGGTATTGACTTCTGGATCTGTCAATCAAGTTCCACATAAGAACTTAATTTAAGAAGGACTTGAGGCAACTTAGGAATGAGTGGGGGAGCTTTGAGTTGTATTGTCCTTTGATACCAAGTGCATTTGTGGGTGTTGTCATACTAGTAATTGTTCATTCAATCCTTCTTCGTCACAGTAAAGCAGAGATACAAGGTCAATAAAGCTGGGAAGGGCTCGTCCGGGATTTGAACCCGGGACCTCTCGCACCCAAAGCGAGAATCATACCCCTAGAACAACGAGCCGAAATTTGCTGTGTTTGCCTTTGATGAGAGAGCGTGTGGACAGCTAAAACGGCCACAGAATCCTGGGAATTTGTGATGGATTTCTTTCTTCTTTGACTCATCCGCCAGGTTCCACCAACTCACCACCACCTAAACTCACGTCATATTTTATCAACAAGACCAACTTTAAGACAGAACAGGTTCCAAGCCGTGTCAGCCATCACAAGAGCGCCCGCACCACAGAGTACAAAAAGATACCCTCTGTACGTTCGATCTTCGAATAGAGACATCCTAGAACTTTCACTTCAGCTCACTCATTGTCAGCGTGGCTTCCGTCTTTTTTATTTCAAAGTTCTCTAATCTCTTATTCTAAAGTGAAGATTAGTTGCCAAAAGTATGTGTGTAAATGAATCTGTAACACTGCAAATCCCAGCTGTGAGTGTAAACTTGTGGAGGGTCAACGAAAAATCCAAGTAAAAGCTGGCATAATGGTTTGTCCAGCTAAAAAATGCATTGTAAAAAAGAAGAAGAGATGTTCACTTAACTGTCAGTGGTTTTAACCTTGGGGTTGTTCAGTGTATTCACTCATGTTGAGTTAGGGGACAGCAAACTGCTACAGCTCCAAACAACAAAGTAAGACACAACATGTTTGCAATTGTTATCAGCACTCTTAATTAACAAGTTGTCAACAAGACCAACTTTAAGACAGAACAGGTTCCACATCTCCATTTTTCTGCCATTGATCTTCCTGAGTTCATGTCAGCAATTGGGTATCCTAAACAATCATCATGTGATTTGGATTGCATCCTAATTAGACTGTGGGTTGATGTACTAGCTCCTATCGTCACTTCTGCACTTGAGCATCTCAGTGCGTCTCTGTCAATTTGCTATGTACTACAGGGTCTAAGCTAGGTGTAATCAATCCATCTTTTGAAAAGACCCATGTCCATGCTGGTCTTCTATTCCCTTACAGATCTATATTTCAGTTTCCTCCTTTATGTTTAAAAATCTGAGAATTCAATTATGTTCCATACGCATATGAATACGAAGCGTTTCCGTCTTGATTTAAAGAAAACATACCAAAACTGCCTGAGACGAGACTGCAGAGTGTGTGCTCAAGTGATACTGGTATTGACTTCTGGATCTGTCAATCAAGTTCCACATAAGAACTTAATTTAAGAAGGACTTGAGGCAACTTAGGAATGAGTGGGGGAGCTTTGAGTTGTATTGTCCTTTGATACCCAGTGCATTTCTGGGTGTTGTCATACTAGTAATTGTTCATTCAATCCTTCTTCTTCACAGTAAAGCAGAGATACAAGGTCAATAAAGCTGGGAAGGGCTCGTCCGGGATTTGAACCCGGGACCTCTCGCACCCAAAGCGAGAATCATACCCCTAGACCAACGAGCCGAAATTTGTTGTGTTTGCCTTTGATGAGCGAACGCGTGGACAGCTAAAACGGCCACAGAATCCTGGGAATTTGTGATGGATTTCTTTCTTCTTTGACTCATCCGCCAGGTTCCACCAACTCACCACCACCTAAACTCACGTCATATTTTATCAACAAGACCAACTTTAAGACAGAACAGGTTCCAAGCCGTGTCAGCCATCACAAGAGCGCCCGCACCACAGAGTACAAAAAGATACCCTCTGTACGTTCGATCTTCGAATAGAGACATCCTAGAACTTTCACTTCAGCTCACTCATTGTCAGCGTGGCTTCCGTCTTTTTTATTTCAAAGTTCTCTAATCTCTTATTCTAAAGTGAAGATTAGTTGCCAAAAGTATGTGTAAATGAATCTGTAACACTGCAAATCCCAGCTGTGAGTGTAAACTTGTGGAGGGTCAACGAAAAATCCAAGTAAAAGCTGGCATAATGGTTTGTCCAGCTAAAAAATGCATTGTAAAAAAGAAGAAGAGATGTTCACTTAACTGTCAGTGGTTTTAACCTTGGGGTTGTTCAGTGTATTCACTCATGTTGAGTTAGGGGACAGCAAACTGCTACAGCTCCAAACAACAAAGTAAGACACAACATGTTTGCAATTGTTATCAGCACTCTTAATTAACAAGTTGTCAACAAGACCAACTTTAAGACAGAACAGGTTCCACATCTCCATTTTTCTGCCATTGATCTTCCTGAGTTCATGTCAGCAATTGGGTATCCTAAACAATCATCATGTGATTTGGATTGCATCCTAATTAGACTGTGGGTTGATGTACTAGCTCCTATCGTCACTTCTGCACTTGAGCATCTAAGTGCGTCTCTGTCAATTTGCTATGTACTACAGGGTCTAAGCTAGGTGTAATCAATCCATCTTTTGAAAAGCCCCATGTCCATGTTGGTCTTCTATTCCCTTACAGATCTATATTTCAGTTTCCTCCTTTATGTTTAAAAATCTCAGAATTCAATTATTTTCCATACGCATATGAATACGAAGCGTTTCCGTCTTCATTTAAAGAAAACATACCAAAACTGCCTGAGACGAGACTGCAGAGTGTGTGCTCAAGTGATACTGGTATTGACTTCTGGATCTGTCAATCAAGTTCCACATAAGAACTTAATTTAAGAAGGACTTGAGGCAACTTAGGAATGAGTGGGGGAGCTTTGAGTTGTATTGTCCTTTGATACCAAGTGCATTTGTGGGTGTTGTCATACTAGTAATTGTTCATTCAATCCTTCTTCTTCACAGTAAAGCAGAGACACAAGGTCAGTAAAGCTGGGAAGGGCTCGTCCGGGATTTGAACCCGAGACCTCTCGCACCCAAAGCGAGAATCATACCCCTAGACCAACGAGCCGAAATTTGCTGTGTTTGCTTTTGATGAGAGAGGGCGTGGACAGCTAAAACGGCCACCGAATCCTGGGAATTTGTGATTGCTTTCTTTCTTCTTTGACTCATCCGCCAGGTTCCACCAACTCACCACCACCTAAACTCACGTCATATTTTATCAACAAGACCAACTTTAAGACAGAACAGGTTCCAAGAGCCGTCACAGCCATCACGAGAGCGCCCGCACCACAGAGTACAAAAAGATACCCTCTGTACGTTCGATCTTCGAATAGAGACATCCTAGAACTTTCACTTCAGCTCACTCATTGTCAGCGTGGCTTCCGTCTTTTTTATTTCAAAGTTCTCTAATCTCTTATTCTAAAGTGGAGATTAGTTGCCAAAAGTATGTGTGTAAATGAATCTGTAACACTGCAAATCCCAGCTGTGAGTGTAAACTTGTGGAGGGTCAACGAAAAATCCAAGTAAAAGCTGGCATAACGGTTTGTCCAGCTAAAAATTGCATTGTAAAAAAGAAGAAGAGTTGTTCACTTAACTGTCAGTGGTTTTAACGTTGGGGTTGTTCAGTGTATTCACTCATTTTGAGTTAGGGGACAGCAAACTGCTACAGCTCCAAACAACAAAGTAAGACACAACATGTTTGCAATTGTTATCAGCACTCTTAATTAACAAGTTGAGTGAACAAAGAGAGACGCATTTGTGATCAAAGAAGCAACCCAAAGTCACCCATCAAGCATTTATCATAGGTTTCACCACCACCTAAACTCACGTCATATTTTGTCAACAAGACCAACTTTAAGACAGAACAGGTTCCACATCTCCATTTTTCTGCCATTGATCTTCCTGAGTTCATGTCAGCAATTGGGTATCCTAAACAATCATCATGTGATTTGGATTGCATCCTAATTAGACTGTGGGTTGATGTACTAGCTCCTATCGTCACTTCTGCACTTGAGCATCTCAGTGCGTCTCTGTCAATTTGCTATGTACTACAGGGTCTAAGCTAGGTGTAATCAATCCATCTTTTGAAAAGCCCCATGTCCATGCTGGTCTTCTATTCCCTTACAGATCTATATTTCAGTTTCCTCCTTTATGTTTAAAAATCTGAGAATTCAATTATTTTCCATACGCATATGAATACGAAGCGTTTCCGTCTTCATTTAAAGAAAACATACCAAAACTGCCTGAGACGAGACTGCAGAGTGTGTGCTCAAGTGATACTGGTATTGACTTCTGGATCTGTCAATCAAGTTCCACATAAGAACTTAATTTAAGAAGGACTTGAGGCAACTTAGGAATGAGTGGGGGAGCTTTGAGTTGTATTGTCCTTTGATACCAAGTGCATTTGTGGGTGTTGTCATACTAGTAATTGTTCATTCAATCCTTCTTCTTCACAGTAAAGCAGAGATACAAGGTCAATAAAGCTGGGAAGGGCTCGTCCGGGATTTGAACCCGGGACCTCTCGCACCCAAAGCGAGAATCATACCCCTAGACCAACGAGCCGAAATTTGCTGTGTTTGCCTTTGATGAGAGAGCGCGTGGACAGCTAAAACGGCCACAGAATCCTGGGAATTTGTGATGGCTTTCTTTCTTCTTTGACTCATCCGCCAGGTTCCACCAACTCACCACCACCTAAACTCACGTCATATTTTATCAACAAGACCAACTTTAAGACAGAACAGGTTCCAAGAGCCGTCACAGCCATCACGAGAGCGCCCGCACCACAGAGTACAAAAAGATACCCTCTGTACGTTCGATCTTCGAATAGAGACATCCTAGAACTTTCACTTCAGCTCACTCATTGTCAGCGTGGCTTCCGTCTTTTTTATTTCAAAGTTCTCTAATCTCTTATTCTAAAGTGGAGATTAGTTGCCAAAAGTATGTGTGTAAATGAATCTGTAACACTGCAAATCCCAGCTGTGAGTGTAAACTTGTGGAGGGTCAACGAAAAATCCAAGTAAAAGCTGGCATAACGGTTTGTCCAGCTAAAAATTGCATTGTAAAAAAGAAGAAGAGTTGTTCACTTAACTGTCAGTGGTTTTAACGTTGGGGTTGTTCAGTGTATTCACTCATTTTGAGTTAGGGGACAGCAAACTGCTACAGCTCCAAACAACAAAGTAAGACACAACATGTTTGCAATTGTTATCAGCACTCTTAATTAACAAGTTGAGTGAACAAAGAGAGACGCATTTGTGATCAAAGAAGCAACCCAAAGTCACCCATCAAGCATTTATCATAGGTTTCACCACCACCTAAACTCACTTCATATTTTGTCAACAAGACCAACTTTAAGACAGAACAGGTTCCACATCTCCATTTTTCTGCCATTGATCTTCCTGAGTTCATGTCAGCAATTGGGTATCCTAAACAATCATCATGTGATTTGGATTGCATCCTAATTAGACTGTGGGTTGATGTACTAGCTCCTATCGTCACTTCTGCACTTGAGCATCTCAGTGCGTCTCTGTCAATTTGCTATGTACTACAGGGTCTAAGCTAGGTGTAATCAATCCATCTTTTGAAAAGCCCCATGTCCATGTTGGTCTTCTATTCCCTTACAGATCTATATTTCAGTTTCCTCCTTTATGTTTAAAAATCTCAGAATTCAATTATTTTCCATACGCATATGAATACGAAGCGTTTCCGTCTTCATTTAAAGAAAACATACCAAAACTGCCTGAGACGAGACTGCAGAGTGTGTGCTCACGTGATACTGGTATTGACTTCTGGATCTGTCAATCAAGTTCCACATAAGAACTTAATTTAAGAAGGACTTGAGGCAACTTAGGAATGAGTGGGGGAGCTTTGAGTTGTATTGTCCTTTGATACCAAGTGCATTTGTGGGTGTTGTCATACTAGTAATTGTTCATTCAATTCTTCCTCTTCACAGTAAAGCAGAGACACAAGGTCAGTAAAGCTGGGAAGGGCTCGTCCGGGATTTGAACCCGAGACCTCTCGCACCCAAAGCGAGAATCATACCCCTAGACCAACGAGCCGAAATTTGCTATGTTTGCCTTTGATGAGAGAACGCGTGACAGCTAAAACGGCCACAGAATCCTGGGAATTTGTGATGGCTTTCTTTCTTCTTTGACTCATCCGCCAGGTTCCACCAACTCACCACCACCTAAACTCACGTCATATTTTATCAACAAGACCAACTTTAAGACAGAACAGGTTCCAAGAGCCGTCACAGCCATCACAAGAGCGCCCACACCACAGAGTACAAAAAGATACCCTCTGTACGTTCGATCTTCGAATAGAGACATCCTAGAACTTTCACTTCAGCTCACTCATTGTCAGCGTGGCTTCCGTCTTTTTTATTTCAAAGTTCTCTAATCTCTTATTCTAAAGTGGAGATTAGTTGCCAAAAGTATGTGTGTAAATGAATCTGTAACACTGCAAATCCCAGCTGTGAGTGTAAACTTGTGGAGGGTCAACGAAAAATCCAAGTAAAAGCTGGCATAACGGTTTGTCCAGCTAAAAAATGCATTGTAAAAAAGAAGAAGAGTTGTTCACTTAACTGTCAGTGGTTTTAACGTTGGGGTTGTTCAGTGTATTCACTCATTTTGAGTTAGGGGACAGCAAACTGCTACAGCTCCAAACAACAAAGTAAGACACAACATGTTTGCAATTGTTATCAGCACTCTTAATTAACAAGTTGAGTGAACAAAGAGAGACGCATTTGTGATCAAAGAAGCAACCCAAAGTCACCCATCAAGCATTTATCATAGGTTTCACCACCACCTAAACTCACGTCATATTTTGTCAACAAGACCAACTTTAAGACAGAACAGGTTCCACATCTCCATTTTTCTGCCATTGATCTTCCTGAGTTCATGTCAGCAATTGGGTATCCTAAACAATCATCATGTGATTTGGATTGCATCCTAATTAGACTGTGGGTTGATGTACTAGCTCCTATCGTCACTTCTGCACTTGAGCATCTCAGTGCGTCTCTGTCAATTTGCTATGTACTACAGGGTCTAAGCTAGGTGTAATCAATCCATCTTTTGAAAAGCCCCATGTCCATGCTGGTCTTCTATTCCCTTACAGATCTATATTTCAGTTTCCTCCTTTATGTTTAAAAATCTGAGAATTCAATTATTTTCCATACGCATATGAATACGAAGCGTTTCCGTCTTCATTTAAAGAAAACATACCAAAACTGCCTGAGACGAGACTGCAGAGTGTGTGCTCAAGTGATACTGGTATTGACTTCTGGATCTGTCAATCAAGTTCCACATAAGAACTTAATTTAAGAAGGACTTGAGGCAACTTAGGAATGAGTGGGGGAGCTTTGAGTTGTATTGTCCTTTGATACCAAGTGCATTTGTGGGTGTTGTCATACTAGTAATTGTTCATTCAATCCTTCTTCTTCACAGTAAAGCAGAGATACAAGGTCAATAAAGCTGGGAAGGGCTCGTCCGGGATTTGAACCCGGGACCTCTCGCACCCAAAGCGAGAATCATACCCCTAGACCAACGAGCCGAAATTTGCTGTGTTTGCCTTTGATGAGAGAGCGCGTGGACAGCTAAAACGGCCACAGAATCCTGGGAATTTGTGATGGCTTTCTTTCTTCTTTGACTCATCCGCCAGGTTCCACCAACTCACCACCACCTAAACTCACGTCATATTTTATCAACAAGACCAACTTTAAGACAGAACAGGTTCCAAGAGCCGTCACAGCCATCACGAGAGCGCCCGCACCACAGAGTACAAAAAGATACCCTCTGTACGTTCGATCTTCGAATAGAGACATCCTAGAACTTTCACTTCAGCTCACTCATTGTCAGCGTGGCTTCCGTCTTTTTTATTTCAAAGTTCTCTAATCTCTTATTCTAAAGTGGAGATTAGTTGCCAAAAGTATGTGTGTAAATGAATCTGTAACACTGCAAATCCCAGCTGTGAGTGTAAACTTGTGGAGGGTCAACGAAAAATCCAAGTAAAAGCTGGCATAACGGTTTGTCCAGCTAAAAAATGCATTGTAAAAAAGAAGAAGAGTTGTTCACTTAACTGTCAGTGGTTTTAACGTTGGGGTTGTTCAGTGTATTCACTCATTTTGAGTTAGGGGACAGCAAACTGCTACAGCTCCAAACAACAAAGTAAGACACAACATGTTTGCAATTGTTATCAGCACTCTTAATTAACAAGTTGAGTGAACAAAGAGAGACGCATTTGTGATCAAAGAAGCAACCCAAAGTCACCCATCAAGCATTTATCATAGGTTTCACCACCACCTAAACTCACGTCATATTTTGTCAACAAGACCAACTTTAAGACAGAACAGGTTCCACATCTCCATTTTTCTGCCATTGATCTTCCTGAGTTCATGTCAGCAATTGGGTATCCTAAACAATCATCATGTGATTTGGATTGCATCCTAATTAGACTGTGGGTTGATGTACTAGCTCCTATCGTCACTTCTGCACTTGAGCATCTCAGTGCGTCTCTGTCAATTTGCTATGTACTACAGGGTCTAAGCTAGGTGTAATCAATCCATCTTTTGAAAAGCCCCATGTCCATGCTGGTCTTCTATTCCCTTACAGATCTATATTTCAGTTTCCTCCTTTATGTTTAAAAATCTGAGAATTCAATTATTTTCCATACGCATATGAATACGAAGCGTTTCCGTCTTCATTTAAAGAAAACATACCAAAACTGCCTGAGACGAGACTGCAGAGTGTGTGCTCAAGTGATACTGGTATTGACTTCTGGATCTGTCAATCAAGTTCCACATAAGAACTTAATTTAAGAAGGACTTGAGGCAACTTAGGAATGAGTGGGGGAGCTTTGAGTTGTATTGTCCTTTGATACCAAGTGCATTTGTGGGTGTTGTCATACTAGTAATTGTTCATTCAATCCTTCTTCTTCACAGTAAAGCAGAGATACAAGGTCAATAAAGCTGGGAAGGGCTCGTCCGGGATTTGAACCCGGGACCTCTCGCACCCAAAGCGAGAATCATACCCCTAGACCAACGAGCCGAAATTTGCTGTGTTTGCCTTTGATGAGAGAGCGCGTGGACAGCTAAAACGGCCACAGAATCCTGGGAATTTGTGATGGCTTTCTTTCTTCTTTGACTCATCCGCCAGGTTCCACCAACTCACCACCACCTAAACTCACGTCATATTTTATCAACAAGACCAACTTTAAGACAGAACAGGTTCCAAGAGCCGTCACAGCCATCACGAGAGCGCCCGCACCACAGAGTACAAAAAGATACCCTCTGTACGTTCGATCTTCGAATAGAGACATCCTAGAACTTTCACTTCAGCTCACTCATTGTCAGCGTGGCTTCCGTCTTTTTTATTTCAAAGTTCTCTAATCTCTTATTCTAAAGTGGAGATTAGTTGCCAAAAGTATGTGTGTAAATGAATCTGTAACACTGCAAATCCCAGCTGTGAGTGTAAACTTGTGGAGGGTCAACGAAAAATCCAAGTAAAAGCTGGCATAACGGTTTGTCCAGCTAAAAATTGCATTGTAAAAAAGAAGAAGAGTTGTTCACTTAACTGTCAGTGGTTTTAACGTTGGGGTTGTTCAGTGTATTCACTCATTTTGAGTTAGGGGACAGCAAACTGCTACAGCTCCAAACAACAAAGTAAGACACAACATGTTTGCAATTGTTATCAGCACTCTTAATTAACAAGTTGAGTGAACAAAGAGAGACGCATTTGTGATCAAAGAAGCAACCCAAAGTCACCCATCAAGCATTTATCATAGGTTTCACCACCACCTAAACTCACTTCATATTTTGTCAACAAGACCAACTTTAAGACAGAACAGGTTCCACATCTCCATTTTTCTGCCATTGATCTTCCTGAGTTCATGTCAGCAATTGGGTATCCTAAACAATCATCATGTGATTTGGATTGCATCCTAATTAGACTGTGGGTTGATGTACTAGCTCCTATCGTCACTTCTGCACTTGAGCATCTCAGTGCGTCTCTGTCAATTTGCTATGTACTACAGGGTCTAAGCTAGGTGTAATCAATCCATCTTTTGAAAAGCCCCATGTCCATGTTGGTCTTCTATTCCCTTACAGATCTATATTTCAGTTTCCTCCTTTATGTTTAAAAATCTCAGAATTCAATTATTTTCCATACGCATATGAATACGAAGCGTTTCCGTCTTCATTTAAAGAAAACATACCAAAACTGCCTGAGACGAGACTGCAGAGTGTGTGCTCACGTGATACTGGTATTGACTTCTGGATCTGTCAATCAAGTTCCACATAAGAACTTAATTTAAGAAGGACTTGAGGCAACTTAGGAATGAGTGGGGGAGCTTTGAGTTGTATTGTCCTTTGATACCAAGTGCATTTGTGGGTGTTGTCATACTAGTAATTGTTCATTCAATTCTTCCTCTTCACAGTAAAGCAGAGACACAAGGTCAGTAAAGCTGGGAAGGGCTCGTCCGGGATTTGAACCCGAGACCTCTCGCACCCAAAGCGAGAATCATACCCCTAGACCAACGAGCCGAAATTTGCTATGTTTGCCTTTGATGAGAGAACGCGTGACAGCTAAAACGGCCACAGAATCCTGGGAATTTGTGATGGCTTTCTTTCTTCTTTGACTCATCCGCCAGGTTCCACCAACTCACCACCACCTAAACTCACGTCATATTTTATCAACAAGACCAACTTTAAGACAGAACAGGTTCCAAGAGCCGTCACAGCCATCACAAGAGCGCCCACACCACAGAGTACAAAAAGATACCCTCTGTACGTTCGATCTTCGAATAGAGACATCCTAGAACTTTCACTTCAGCTCACTCATTGTCAGCGTGGCTTCCGTCTTTTTTATTTCAAAGTTCTCTAATCTCTTATTCTAAAGTGGAGATTAGTTGCCAAAAGTATGTGTGTAAATGAATCTGTAACACTGCAAATCCCAGCTGTGAGTGTAAACTTGTGGAGGGTCAACGAAAAATCCAAGTAAAAGCTGGCATAACGGTTTGTCCAGCTAAAAAATGCATTGTAAAAAAGAAGAAGAGTTGTTCACTTAACTGTCAGTGGTTTTAACGTTGGGGTTGTTCAGTGTATTCACTCATTTTGAGTTAGGGGACAGCAAACTGCTACAGCTCCAAACAACAAAGTAAGACACAACATGTTTGCAATTGTTATCAGCACTCTTAATTAACAAGTTGAGTGAACAAAGAGAGACGCATTTGTGATCAAAGAAGCAACCCAAAGTCACCCATCAAGCATTTATCATAGGTTTCACCACCACCTAAACTCACGTCATATTTTGTCAACAAGACCAACTTTAAGACAGAACAGGTTCCACATCTCCATTTTTCTGCCATTGATCTTCCTGAGTTCATGTCAGCAATTGGGTATCCTAAACAATCATCATGTGATTTGGATTGCATCCTAATTAGACTGTGGGTTGATGTACTAGCTCCTATCGTCACTTCTGCACTTGAGCATCTCAGTGCGTCTCTGTCAATTTGCTATGTACTACAGGGTCTAAGCTAGGTGTAATCAATCCATCTTTTGAAAAGCCCCATGTCCATGCTGGTCTTCTATTCCCTTACAGATCTATATTTCAGTTTCCTCCTTTATGTTTAAAAATCTGAGAATTCAATTATTTTCCATACGCATATGAATACGAAGCGTTTCCGTCTTCATTTAAAGAAAACATACCAAAACTGCCTGAGACGAGACTGCAGAGTGTGTGCTCAAGTGATACTGGTATTGACTTCTGGATCTGTCAATCAAGTTCCACATAAGAACTTAATTTAAGAAGGACTTGAGGCAACTTAGGAATGAGTGGGGGAGCTTTGAGTTGTATTGTCCTTTGATACCAAGTGCATTTGTGGGTGTTGTCATACTAGTAATTGTTCATTCAATCCTTCTTCTTCACAGTAAAGCAGAGATACAAGGTCAATAAAGCTGGGAAGGGCTCGTCCGGGATTTGAACCCGGGACCTCTCGCACCCAAAGCGAGAATCATACCCCTAGACCAACGAGCCGAAATTTGCTGTGTTTGCCTTTGATGAGAGAGCGCGTGGACAGCTAAAACGGCCACAGAATCCTGGGAATTTGTGATGGCTTTCTTTCTTCTTTGACTCATCCGCCAGGTTCCACCAACTCACCACCACCTAAACTCACGTCATATTTTATCAACAAGACCAACTTTAAGACAGAACAGGTTCCAAGAGCCGTCACAGCCATCACGAGAGCGCCCGCACCACAGAGTACAAAAAGATACCCTCTGTACGTTCGATCTTCGAATAGAGACATCCTAGAACTTTCACTTCAGCTCACTCATTGTCAGCGTGGCTTCCGTCTTTTTTATTTCAAAGTTCTCTAATCTCTTATTCTAAAGTGGAGATTAGTTGCCAAAAGTATGTGTGTAAATGAATCTGTAACACTGCAAATCCCAGCTGTGAGTGTAAACTTGTGGAGGGTCAACGAAAAATCCAAGTAAAAGCTGGCATAACGGTTTGTCCAGCTAAAAATTGCATTGTAAAAAAGAAGAAGAGTTGTTCACTTAACTGTCAGTGGTTTTAACGTTGGGGTTGTTCAGTGTATTCACTCATTTTGAGTTAGGGGACAGCAAACTGCTACAGCTCCAAACAACAAAGTAAGACACAACATGTTTGCAATTGTTATCAGCACTCTTAATTAACAAGTTGAGTGAACAAAGAGAGACGCATTTGTGATCAAAGAAGCAACCCAAAGTCACCCATCAAGCATTTATCATAGGTTTCACCACCACCTAAACTCACTTCATATTTTGTCAACAAGACCAACTTTAAGACAGAACAGGTTCCACATCTCCATTTTTCTGCCATTGATCTTCCTGAGTTCATGTCAGCAATTGGGTATCCTAAACAATCATCATGTGATTTGGATTGCATCCTAATTAGACTGTGGGTTGATGTACTAGCTCCTATCGTCACTTCTGCACTTGAGCATCTCAGTGCGTCTCTGTCAATTTGCTATGTACTACAGGGTCTAAGCTAGGTGTAATCAATCCATCTTTTGAAAAGCCCCATGTCCATGTTGGTCTTCTATTCCCTTACAGATCTATATTTCAGTTTCCTCCTTTATGTTTAAAAATCTCAGAATTCAATTATTTTCCATACGCATATGAATACGAAGCGTTTCCGTCTTCATTTAAAGAAAACATACCAAAACTGCCTGAGACGAGACTGCAGAGTGTGTGCTCACGTGATACTGGTATTGACTTCTGGATCTGTCAATCAAGTTCCACATAAGAACTTAATTTAAGAAGGACTTGAGGCAACTTAGGAATGAGTGGGGGAGCTTTGAGTTGTATTGTCCTTTGATACCAAGTGCATTTGTGGGTGTTGTCATACTAGTAATTGTTCATTCAATTCTTCCTCTTCACAGTAAAGCAGAGACACAAGGTCAGTAAAGCTGGGAAGGGCTCGTCCGGGATTTGAACCCGAGACCTCTCGCACCCAAAGCGAGAATCATACCCCTAGACCAACGAGCCGAAATTTGCTATGTTTGCCTTTGATGAGAGAACGCGTGACAGCTAAAACGGCCACAGAATCCTGGGAATTTGTGATGGCTTTCTTTCTTCTTTGACTCATCCGCCAGGTTCCACCAACTCACCACCACCTAAACTCACGTCATATTTTATCAACAAGACCAACTTTAAGACAGAACAGGTTCCAAGAGCCGTCACAGCCATCACAAGAGCGCCCACACCACAGAGTACAAAAAGATACCCTCTGTACGTTCGATCTTCGAATAGAGACATCCTAGAACTTTCACTTCAGCTCACTCATTGTCAGCGTGGCTTCCGTCTTTTTTATTTCAAAGTTCTCTAATCTCTTATTCTAAAGTGGAGATTAGTTGCCAAAAGTATGTGTGTAAATGAATCTGTAACACTGCAAATCCCAGCTGTGAGTGTAAACTTGTGGAGGGTCAACGAAAAATCCAAGTAAAAGCTGGCATAACGGTTTGTCCAGCTAAAAAATGCATTGTAAAAAAGAAGAAGAGTTGTTCACTTAACTGTCAGTGGTTTTAACGTTGGGGTTGTTCAGTGTATTCACTCATTTTGAGTTAGGGGACAGCAAACTGCTACAGCTCCAAACAACAAAGTAAGACACAACATGTTTGCAATTGTTATCAGCACTCTTAATTAACAAGTTGAGTGAACAAAGAGAGACGCATTTGTGATCAAAGAAGCAACCCAAAGTCACCCATCAAGCATTTATCATAGGTTTCACCACCACCTAAACTCACGTCATATTTTGTCAACAAGACCAACTTTAAGACAGAAGAGGTTCCACATCTCCATTTTTCTGCCATTGATCTTCCTGAGTTCATGTCAGCAATTGGGTATCCTAAACAATCATCATGTGATTTGGATTGCATCCTAATTAGACTGTGGGTTGATGTACTAGCTCCTATCGTCACTTCTGCACTTGAGCATCTCAGTGCGTCTCTGTCAATTTGCTATGTACTACAGGGTCTAAGCTAGGTGTAATCAATCCATCTTTTGAAAAGCCCCATGTCCATGCTGGTCTTCTATTCCCTTACAGATCTATATTTCAGTTTCCTCCTTTATGTTTAAAAATCTCAGAATTCAATTATTTTCCATACGCATATGAATACGAAGCGTTTCCGTCTTGATTTAAAGAAAACATACCAAAACTGCCTGAGACGAGACTGCAGAGTGTGTGCTCAAGTGATACTGGTATTGACTTCTGGATCTGTCAATCAAGTTCCACATAAGAACTTAATTTAAGAAGGACTTGAGGCAACTTAGGAATGAGTGGGGGAGCTTTGAGTTGTATTGTCCTTTGATACCAAGTGCATTTGTGGGTGTTGTCATACTAGTAATTGTTCATTCAATCCTTCTTCTTCACAGTAAAGCAGAGATACAAGGTCAATAAAGCTGGGAAGGGCTCGTCCGGGATTTGAACCCGGGACCTCTCGCACCCAAAGCGAGAATCATACCCCTAGACCAACGAGCCGAAATTTGCTGTGTTTGCCTTTGATGAGAGAGCGCGTGGACAGCTAAAACGGCCACAGAATCCTGGGAATTTGTGATGGCTTTCTTTCTTCTTTGACTCATCCGCCAGGTTCCACCAACTCACCACCACCTAAACTCACGTCATATTTTATCAACAAGACCAACTTTAAGACAGAACAGGTTCCAAGAGCCGTCACAGCCATCACGAGAGCGCCCGCACCACAGAGTACAAAAAGATACCCTCTGTACGTTCGATCTTCGAATAGAGACATCCTAGAACTTTCACTTCAGCTCACTCATTGTCAGCGTGGCTTCCGTCTTTTTTATTTCAAAGTTCTCTAATCTCTTATTCTAAAGTGGAGATTAGTTGCCAAAAGTATGTGTGTAAATGAATCTGTAACACTGCAAATCCCAGCTGTGAGTGTAAACTTGTGGAGGGTCAACGAAAAATCCAAGTAAAAGCTGGCATAACGGTTTGTCCAGCTAAAAATTGCATTGTAAAAAAGAAGAAGAGTTGTTCACTTAACTGTCAGTGGTTTTAACGTTGGGGTTGTTCAGTGTATTCACTCATTTTGAGTTAGGGGACAGCAAACTGCTACAGCTCCAAACAACAAAGTAAGACACAACATGTTTGCAATTGTTATCAGCACTCTTAATTAACAAGTTGAGTGAACAAAGAGAGACGCATTTGTGATCAAAGAAGCAACCCAAAGTCACCCATCAAGCATTTATCATAGGTTTCACCACCACCTAAACTCACTTCATATTTTGTCAACAAGACCAACTTTAAGACAGAACAGGTTCCACATCTCCATTTTTCTGCCATTGATCTTCCTGAGTTCATGTCAGCAATTGGGTATCCTAAACAATCATCATGTGATTTGGATTGCATCCTAATTAGACTGTGGGTTGATGTACTAGCTCCTATCGTCACTTCTGCACTTGAGCATCTCAGTGCGTCTCTGTCAATTTGCTATGTACTACAGGGTCTAAGCTAGGTGTAATCAATCCAACTTTTGAAAAGCCCCATGTCCATGTTGGTCTTCTATTCCCTTACAGATCTATATTTCAGTTTCCTCCTTTATGTTTAAAAATCTGGAAAATCTCAGAATTAAATTATTTTCCATACGCATATGAATACGAAGCGTTTCCGTCTTCATTTAAAGAAAACATACCAAAACTGCCTGAGACGAGACTGCAGAGTGTGTGCTCACGTGATACTGGTATTGACTTCTGGATCTGTCAATCAAGTTCCACATAAGAACTTAATTTAAGAAGGACTTGAGGCAACTTAGGAATGAGTGGGGGAGCTTTGAGTTGTATTGTCCTTTGATACCAAGTGCATTTGTGGGTGTTGTCATACTAGTAATTGTTCATTCAATTCTTCCTCTTCACAGTAAAGCAGAGACACAAGGTCAGTAAAGCTGGGAACGGCTCGTCCGGGATTTGAACCCGAGACCTCTCGCACCCAAAGCGAGAATCATACCCCTAGACCAACGAGCCGAAATTTGCTATGTTTGCCTTTGATGAGAGAGCGCGTGACAGCTAAAACGGCCACAGAATCCTGGGAATTTGTGATTGCTTTCTTTCTTCTTTGACTCATCCGCCAGGTTCCACCAACTCACCACCACCTAAACTCACGTCATATTTTATCAACAAGACCAACTTTAAGACAGAACAGGTTCCAAGAGCCGTCACAGCCATCACAAGAGCGCCCGCACCACAGAGTACAAAAAGATACCCTCTGTACGTTCGATCTTCGAATAGAGACATCCTAGAACTTTCACTTCAGCTCACTCATTGTCAGCGTGGCTTCTGTCTTTTTTATTTCAAAGTTCTCTAATCTCTTATTCTAAAGTGGAGATTAGTTGCCAAAAGTATGTGTGTAAATGAATCTGTAACACTGCAAATCCCAGCTGTGAGTGTAAACTTGTGGAGGGTCAACGAAAAATCCAAGTAAAAGCTGGCATAACGGTTTGTCCAGCTAAAAATTGCATTGTAAAAAAGAAGAAGAGTTGTTCACTTAACTGTCAGTGGTTTTAACGTTGGGGTTGTTCAGTGTATTCACTCATTTTGAGTTAGGGGACAGCAAACTGCTACAGCTCCAAACAACAAAGTAAGACACGACATGTTTGCAATTGTTATCAGCACTCTTAATTAACAAGTTGAGTGAACAAAGAGAGACGCATTTGTGATCAAAGAAGCAACCCAAAGTCACCCATCAAGCATTTATCATAGGTTTCACCACCACCTAAACTCACGTCATATTTTGTCAACAAGACCAACTTTAAGACAGAACAGGTTCCACATCTCCATTTTTCTGCCATTGATCTTCCTGAGTTCATGTCAGCAATTGGGTATCCTAAACAATCATCATGTGATTTGGATTGCATCCTAATTAGACTGTGGGTTGATGTACTAGCTCCTATCGTCACTTCTGCACTTGAGCATCTCAGTGCGTCTCTGTTAATTTGCTATGTACTACAGGGTCTAAGCTAGGTGTAATCAATCCATGTTTTGAAAAGCCCCATGTCCATGCTGGTCTTCTATTCCCTTACAGATCTATATTTCAGTTTCCTCCTTTATGTTTAAAAATCTGAGAATTCAATTATTTTCCATGCGCTTATGAATACAAAGCGTTTCTGTCTTGATTTAAAGAAAACATACCAAAACTGCCTGAGACGAGACTGCAGAGTGTGTGCTCAAGTGATACTGGTATTGACTTCTGGATATGTCAATCAAGTTCCACATAAGAACTTAATTTAAGAAGGACTTGAGGCAACTTAGGAATGAGTGGGGGAGCTTTGAGTTGTATTGTCCTTTGATACCAAGTGCATTTGTGGGTGTTGTCATACTAGTAATTGTTCATTCAATCCTTCTTCTTCACAGTAAAGCAGAGATACAAGGTCAATAAAGCTGGGAAGGGCTCGTCCGGGATTTGAACCCGGGACCTCTCGCACCCAAAGCGAGAATCATACCCCTAGACCAACGAGCCGAAATTTGCTGTGTTTGCCTTTGATGAGAGAGCGCGTGGACAGCTAAAACGGCCACAGAATCCTGGGAATTTGTGATGGCTTTCTTTCTTCTTTGACTCATCCGCCAGGTTCCACCAACTCACCACCACCTAAACTCACGTCATATTTTATCAACAAGACCAACTTTAAGACAGAACAGGTTCCAAGAGCCGTCACAGCCATCACGAGAGCGCCCGCACCACAGAGTACAAAAAGATACCCTCTGTACGTTCGATCTTCGAATAGAGACATCCTAGAACTTTCACTTCAGCTCACTCATTGTCAGCGTGGCTTCCGTCTTTTTTATTTCAAAGTTCTCTAATCTCTTATTCTAAAGTGGAGATTAGTTGCCAAAAGTATGTGTGTAAATGAATCTGTAACACTGCAAATCCCAGCTGTGAGTGTAAACTTGTGGAGGGTCAACGAAAAATCCAAGTAAAAGCTGGCATAACGGTTTGTCCAGCTAAAAATTGCATTGTAAAAAAGAAGAAGAGTTGTTCACTTAACTGTCAGTGGTTTTAACGTTGGGGTTGTTCAGTGTATTCACTCATTTTGAGTTAGGGGACAGCAAACTGCTACAGCTCCAAACAACAAAGTAAGACACAACATGTTTGCAATTGTTATCAGCACTCTTAATTAACAAGTTGAGTGAACAAAGAGAGACGCATTTGTGATCAAAGAAGCAACCCAAAGTCACCCATCAAGCATTTATCATAGGTTTCACCACCACCTAAACTCACTTCATATTTTGTCAACAAGACCAACTTTAAGACAGAACAGGTTCCACATCTCCATTTTTCTGCCATTGATCTTCCTGAGTTCATGTCAGCAATTGGGTATCCTAAACAATCATCATGTGATTTGGATTGCATCCTAATTAGACTGTGGGTTGATGTACTAGCTCCTATCGTCACTTCTGCACTTGAGCATCTCAGTGCGTCTCTGTCAATTTGCTATGTACTACAGGGTCTAAGCTAGGTGTAATCAATCCAACTTTTGAAAAGCCCCATGTCCATGTTGGTCTTCTATTCCCTTACAGATCTATATTTCAGTTTCCTCCTTTATGTTTAAAAATCTGGAAAATCTCAGAATTAAATTATTTTCCATACGCATATGAATACGAAGCGTTTCCGTCTTCATTTAAAGAAAACATACCAAAACTGCCTGAGACGAGACTGCAGAGTGTGTGCTCACGTGATACTGGTATTGACTTCTGGATCTGTCAATCAAGTTCCACATAAGAACTTAATTTAAGAAGGACTTGAGGCAACTTAGGAATGAGTGGGGGAGCTTTGAGTTGTATTGTCCTTTGATACCAAGTGCATTTGTGGGTGTTGTCATACTAGTAATTGTTCATTCAATTCTTCCTCTTCACAGTAAAGCAGAGACACAAGGTCAGTAAAGCTGGGAACGGCTCGTCCGGGATTTGAACCCGAGACTTCTCGCACCCAAAGCGAGAATCATACCCCTAGACCAACGAGCCGAAATTTGCTATGTTTGCCTTTGATGAGAGAGCGCGTGACAGCTAAAACGGCCACAGAATCCTGGGAATTTGTGATTGCTTTCTTTCTTCTTTGACTCATCCGCCAGGTTCCACCAACTCACCACCACCTAAACTCACGTCATATTTTATCAATAAGACCAACTTTAAGACAGAACAGGTTCCAAGAGCCGTCACAGCCATCACAAGAGCGCCCGCACCACAGAGTACAAAAAGATACCCTCTGTACGTTCGATCTTCGAATAGAGACATCCTAGAACTTTCACTTCAGCTCACTCATTGTCAGCGTGGCTTCTGTCTTTTTTATTTCAAAGTTCTCTAATCTCTTATTCTAAAGTGGAGATTAGTTGCCAAAAGTATGTGTGTAAATGAATCTGTAACACTGCAAATCCCAGCTGTGAGTGTAAACTTGTGGAGGGTCAACGAAAAATCCAAGTAAAAGCTGGCATAACGGTTTGTCCAGCTAAAAATTGCATTGTAAAAAAGAAGAAGAGTTGTTCACTTAACTGTCAGTGGTTTTAACGTTGGGGTTGTTCAGTGTATTCACTCATTTTGAGTTAGGGGACAGCAAACTGCTACAGCTCCAAACAACAAAGTAAGACACAACATGTTTGCAATTGTTATCAGCACTCTTAATTAACAAGTTGAGTGAACAAAGAGAGACGCATTTGTGATCAAAGAAGCAACCCAAAGTCACCCATCAAGCATTTATCATAGGTTTCACCACCACCTAAACTCACGTCATATTTTGTCAACAAGACCAACTTTAAGACAGAACAGGTTCCACATCTCCATTTTTCTGCCATTGATCTTCCTGAGTTCATGTCAGCAATTGGGTATCCTAAACAATCATCATGTGATTTGGATTGCATCCTAATTAGACTGTGGGTTGATGTACTAGCTCCTATCGTCACTTCTGCACTTGAGCATCTCAGTGCGTCTCTGTCAATTTGCTATGTACTACAGGGTCTAAGCTAGGTGTAATCAATCCATCTTTTGAAAAGCCCCATGTCCATGCTGGTCTTCTATTCCCTTACAGATCTATATTTCAGTTTCCTCCTTTATGTTTAAAAATCTGAGAATTCAATTATTTTCCATACGCATATGAATACGAAGCGTTTCCGTCTTCATTTAAAGAAAACATACCAAAACTGCCTGAGACGAGACTGCAGAGTGTGTGCTCAAGTGATACTGGTATTGACTTCTGGATCTGTCAATCAAGTTCCACATAAGAACTTAATTTAAGAAGGACTTGAGGCAACTTAGGAATGAGTGGGGGAGCTTTGAGTTGTATTGTCCTTTGATACCAAGTGCATTTGTGGGTGTTGTCATACTAGTAATTGTTCATTCAATCCTTCTTCTTCACAGTAAAGCAGAGATACAAGGTCAATAAAGCTGGGAAGGACTCGTCCGGGATTTGAACCCGGGACCTCTCGCACCCAAAGCGAGAATCATACCCCTAGACCAACGAGCCGAAATTTGCTGTGTTTGCCTTTGATGAGAGAGCGCGTGACAGCTAAAACGGCCACAGAATCCTGGGAATTTGTGATGGCTTTCTTTCTTCTTTGACTCATCCGCCAGGTTCCACCAACTCACCACCACCTAAACTCACGTTATATTTTATCAACAAGACCAACTTTAAGACAGAACAGGTTCCAAGAGCCGTCAAAGCCATCACAAGAGCGCCCGCACCACAGAGTACAAAAAGATACCCTCTGTACGTTCGATCTTCGAATAGAGACATCCTAGAACTTTCACTTCAGCTCACTCATTGTCAGCGTGGCTTCCGTCTTTTTTATTTCAAAGTTCTCTAATCTCTTATTCTAAAGTGGAGATTAGTTGCCAAAAGTATGTGTGTAAATGAATCTGTAACACTGCAAATCCCAGCTGTGAGTGTAAACTTGTGGAGGGTCAACGAAAAATCCAAGTAAAAGCTGGCATAACGGTTTGTCCAGCTAAAAATTGCATTGTAAAAAAGAAGAAGAGTTGTTCACTTAACTGTCAGTGGTTTTAACGTTGGGGTTGTTCAGTGTATTCACTCATGTTGAGTTAGGGGACAGCAAACTGCTACAGCTCCAAACAACAAAGTAAGACACAACATGTTTGCAATTGTTATCAGCACTCTTAATTAACAAGTTGAGTGAACAAAGAGAGACGCATTTGTGATCAAAGAAGCAACCCAAAGTCACCCATCAAGCATTTATCATAGGTTTCACCACCACCTAAACTCACGTCATATTTTGTCAACAAGACCAACTTTAAGACAGAACAGGTTCCACATCTCCATTTTTCTGCCATTGATCTTCCTGAGTTCATGTCAGCAATTGGGTATCCTAAACAATCATCATGTGATTTGGATTGCATCCTAATTAGACTGTGGGTTGATGTACTAGCTCCTTTTGTCACTTCTGCACTTGAGCATCTCAGTGCGTCTCTGTCAATTTGCTATGTACTACAGGGTCTAAGCTAGGTGTAATCAATCCATCTTTTGAAAAGCCCCATGTCCATGCTGGTCTTCTATTCCCTTACAGATCTATATTTCAGTTTCCTCCTTTATGTTTAAAAATCTGGAAAATCTCAGAATTAAATTATTTTCCATGCGCATATGAATACAAAGCGTTTCTGTCTTGATTTAAAGAACACATACCAAAACTGCCTGAGACGAGACTGCAGAGTGTGTGCTTACAAGATACTGGTATTGACTTCTGGATCTGTCAATCAAGTTCCACATAAGAACTTAATTTAAGAAGGACTTGAGGCAACTTAGGAATGAGTGGGGGAGCTTTGAGTTGTATTGTCCTTTGATACCAAGTGCATTTGTGGGTGTTGTCATACTAGTAATTGTTCATTCAATCCTTCTTCTTCACAGTAAAGCAGAGATACAAGGTCAATAAAGCTGGGAAGGGCTCGTCCGGGATTTGAACCCGGGACCTCTCGCACCCAAAGCGAGAATCATACCCCTAGAACAACGAGCCGAAATTTGCTGTGTTTGCCTTTGATGAGAGAGCGCGTGGACAGCTAAAACGGCCACAGAATCCTGGGAATTTGTGATGGATTTCTTTCTTCTTTGACTCATCCGCCAGGTTCCACCAACTCACCACCACCTAAACTCACGTCATATTTTATCAACAAGACCAACTTTAAGACAGAACAGGTTCCAAGAGCCGTCACAGCCATCACAAGAGCGCCCGCACCACAGAGTACAAAAAGATACCCTCTGTACGTTCGATCTTCGAATAGAGACATCCTAGAACTTTCACTTCAGCTCACTCATTGTCAGCGTGGCTTCCGTCTTTTTTATTTCAAAGTTCTCTAATCTCTTATTCTAAAGTGGAGATTAGTTGCCAAAAGTATGTGTGTAAATGAATCTGTAACACTGCAAATCCCAGCTGTGAGTGTAAACTTGTGGAGGGTCAACGAAAAATCCAAGTAAAAGCTGGCATAACGGTTTGTCCAGCTAAAAATTGCAATGTAAAAAAGAAGAAGAGTTGTTCACTTAACTGTCAGTGGTTTTAACGTTGGGGTTGTTCAGTGTATTCACTCATGTTGAGTTAGGGGACAGCAAACTGCTACAGCTCCAAACAACAAAGTAAGACACGACATGTTTGCAATTGTTATCAGCACTCTTAATTAACAAGTTGAGTGAACAAAGAGAGACGCATTTGTGATCAAAGAAGCAACCCAAAGTCACCCATCAAGCATTTATCATAGGTTTCACCACCACCTAAACTCTCGTCATATTTTGTCAACAAGACCAACTTTAAGACAGAACAGGTTCCACATCTCCATTTTTCTGCCATTGATCTTCCTGAGTTCATGTCAGCAATTGGGTATCCTAAACAATCATCATGTGATTTGGATTGCATCCTAATTAGACTGTGGGTTGATGTACTAGCTCCTATCGTCACTTCTGCACTTGAGCATCTCAGTGCGTCTCTGTCAATTTGCTATGTACTACAGGGTCTAAGCTAGGTGTAATCAATCCATGTTTTGAAAAGCCCCATGTCCATGCTGGTCTTCTATTCCCTTACAGATCTATATTTCAGTTTCCTCCTTTATGTTTAAAAATCTGAGAATTCAATTATTTTCCATGCGCTTATGAATACAAAGCGTTTCTGTCTTGATTTAAAGAAAACATACCAAAACTGCCTGAGACGAGACTGCAGAGTGTGTGCTCAAGTGATACTGGTATTGACTTCTGGATATGTCAATCAAGTTCCACATAAGAACTTAATTTAAGAAGGACTTGAGGCAACTTAGGAATGAGTGGGGGAGCTTTGAGTTGTATTGTCCTTTGATACCAAGTGCATTTGTGGGTGTTGTCATACTAGTAATTGTTCATTCAATCCTTCTTCTTCACAGTAAAGCAGAGATACAAGGTCAATAAAGCTGGGAAGGGCTCGTCCGGGATTTGAACCCGGGACCTCTCGCACCCTAAGCGAGAATCATACCCCTAGACCAACGAGCCGAAATTTGCTGTGTTTGCCTTTGATGAGAGAGCGCGTGGACAGCTAAAACGGCCACAGAATCCTGGGAATTTGTGATGGATTTCTTTCTTCTTTGACTCATCCGCCAGGTTCCACCAACTCACTACCACCTAAACTCACGTCATATTTTATCAACAAGACCAACTTTAAGACAGAACAGGTTCCAAGCCGTGTCAGCCATCACAAGAGCGCCCGCACCACAGAGTACAAAAAGATACCCTCTGTACGTTCGATCTTCGAATAGAGACATCCTAGAACTTTCACTTCAGCTCACTCATTGTCAGCGTGGCTTCCGTCTTTTTTATTTCAAAGTTCTCTAATCTCTTATTCTAAAGTGGAGATTAGTTGCCAAAAGTATGTGTGTAAATGAATCTGTAACACTGCAAATCCCAGCTGTGAGTGTAAACTTGTGGAGGGTCAACGAAAAATCCAAGTAAAAGCTGGCATAATGGTTTGTCCAGCTAAAAAATGCATTGTAAAAAAGAAGAAGAGATGTTCACTTAACTGTCAGTGGTTTTAACCTTGGGGTTGTTCAGTGTATTCACTCATGTTGAGTTAGGGGACAGCAAACTGCTACAGCTCCAAACAACAAAGTAAGACATGACATGTTTGCAATTGTTATCAGCACTCTTAATTAACAACTTGAGTGAACAAGAGTTGCATTTGGGATCAAAGAAGCAACCCAAAGTCACCCATCAAGCATTTATCATAGATTTCACCACCACCTAAACTCACGTCATATTTTGTCAACAAGACCAACTTTAAGACAGAACAGGTTCCACATCTCCATTTTTCTGCCATTGATCTTCCTGAGTTCATGTCAGCAATTGGGTATCCTAAACAATCATCATGTGATTTGGATTGCATCCTAATTAGACTGTGGGTTGATGTACTAGCTCCTTTTGTCACTTCTGCACTTGAGCATCTCAGTGCGTCTCTGTCAATTTGCTATGTACTACAGGGTCTAAGCTAGGTGTAATCAATCCATGTTTTGAAAAGCCCCATGTCCATGCTGGTCTTCTATTCCCTTACAGATCTATATTTCAGTTTCCTCCTTTATGTTTAAAAATCTGGAAAATCTCAGAATTAAATTATTTTCCATGCGCATATGAATACAAAGCGTTTCTGTCTTGATTTAAAGAACACATACCAAAACTGCCTGAGACGAGACTGCAGAGTGTGTGCTTACAAGATACTGGTATTGACTTCTGGATCTGTCAATCAAGTTCCACATAAGAACTTAATTTAAGAAGGACTTGAGGCAACTTAGGAATGAGTGGGGGAGCTTTGAGTTGTATTGTCCTTTGATACCAAGTGCATTTGTGGGTGTTGTCATACTAGTAATTGTTCATTCAATCCTTCTTCGTCACAGTAAAGCAGAGATACAAGGTCAATAAAGCTGGGAAGGGCTCGTCCGGGATTTGAACCCGGGACCTCTCGCACCCAAAGCGAGAATCATACCCCTAGAACAACGAGCCGAAATTTGCTGTGTTTGCCTTTGATGAGAGAGCGCGTGGACAGCTAAAACGGCCACAGAATCCTGGGAATTTGTGATGGATTTCTTTCTTCTTTGACTCATCCGCCAGGTTCCACCAACTCACCACCACCTAAACTCACGTCATATTTTATCAACAAGACCAACTTTAAGACAGAACAGGTTCCAAGCCGTGTCAGCCATCACAAGAGCGCCCGCACCACAGAGTACAAAAAGATACCCTCTGTACGTTCGATCTTCGAATAGAGACATCCTAGAACTTTCACTTCAGCTCACTCATTGTCAGCGTGGCTTCCGTCTTTTTTATTTCAAAGTTCTCTAATCTCTTATTCTAAAGTGGAGATTAGTTGCCAAAAGTATGTGTGTAAATGAATCTGTAACACTGCAAATCCCAGCTGTGAGTGTAAACTTGTGGAGGGTCAACGAAAAATCCAAGTAAAAGCTGGCATAATGGTTTGTCCAGCTAAAAAATGCATTGTAAAAAAGAAGAAGAGATGTTCACTTAACTGTCAGTGGTTTTAACCTTGGGGTTGTTCAGTGTATTCACTCATGTTGAGTTAGGGGACAGCAAACTGCTACAGCTCCAAACAACAAAGTAAGACACAACATGTTTGCAATTGTTATCAGCACTCTTAATTAACAAGTTGTCAACAAGACCAACTTTAAGACAGAACAGGTTCCACATCTCCATTTTTCTGCCATTGATCTTCCTGAGTTCATGTCAGCAATTGGGTATCCTAAACAATCATCATGTGATTTGGATTGCATCCTAATTAGACTGTGGGTTGATGTACTAGCTCCTATCGTCACTTCTGCACTTGAGCATCTCAGTGCGTCTCTGTCAATTTGCTATGTACTACAGGGTCTAAGCTAGGTGTAATCAATCCATCTTTTGAAAAGACCCATGTCCATGCTGGTCTTCTATTCCCTTACAGATCTATATTTCAGTTTCCTCCTTTATGTTTAAAAATCTGAGAATTCAATTATGTTCCATACGCATATGAATACGAAGCGTTTCCGTCTTGATTTAAAGAAAACATACCAAAACTGCCTGAGACGAGACTGCAGAGTGTGTGCTCAAGTGATACTGGTATTGACTTCTGGATCTGTCAATCAAGTTCCACATAAGAACTTAATTTAAGAAGGACTTGAGGCAACTTAGGAATGAGTGGGGGAGCTTTGAGTTGTATTGTCCTTTGATACCAAGTGCATTTGTGGGTGTTGTCATACTAGTAATTGTTCATTCAATCCTTCTTCGTCACAGTAAAGCAGAGATACAAGGTCAATAAAGCTGGGAAGGGCTCGTCCGGGATTTGAACCCGGGACCTCTCGCACCCAAAGCGAGAATAATACCCCTAGAACAACGAGCCGAAATTTGCTGTGTTTGCCTTTGATGAGAGAGCGCGTGGACAGCTAAAACGGCCACAGAATCCTGGGAATTTGTGATGGATTTCTTTCTTCTTTGACTCATCCGCCAGGTTCCACCAACTCACCACCACCTAAACTCACGTCATATTTTATCAACAAGACCAACTTTAAGACAGAACAGGTTCCAAGCCGTGTCAGCCATCACAAGAGCGCCCGCACCACAGAGTACAAAAAGATACCCTCTGTACGTTCGATCTTCGAATAGAGACATCCTAGAACTTTCACTTCAGCTCACTCATTGTCAGCGTGGCTTCCGTCTTTTTTATTTCAAAGTTCTCTAATCTCTTATTCTAAAGTGGAGATTAGTTGCCAAAAGTATGTGTGTAAATGAATCTGTAACACTGCAAATCCCAGCTGTGAGTGTAAACTTGTGGAGGGTCAACGAAAAATCCAAGTAAAAGCTGGCATAATGGTTTGTCCAGCTAAAAAATGCATTGTAAAAAAGAAGAAGAGATGTTCACTTAACTGTCAGTGGTTTTAACCTTGGGGTTGTTCAGTGTATTCACTCATGTTGAGTTAGGGGACAGCAAACTGCTACAGCTCCAAACAACAAAGTAAGACACAACATGTTTGCAATTGTTATCAGCACTCTTAATTAACAAGTTGTCAACAAGACCAACTTTAAGACAGAACAGGTTCCACATCTCCATTTTTCTGCCATTGATCTTCCTGAGTTCATGTCAGCAATTGGGTATCCTAAACAATCATCATGTGATTTGGATTGCATCCTAATTAGACTGTGGGTTGATGTACTAGCTCCTATCGTCACTTCTGCACTTGAGCATCTCAGTGCGTCTCTGTCAATTTGCTATGTACTACAGGGTCTAAGCTAGGTGTAATCAATCCATCTTTTGAAAAGACCCATGTCCATGCTGGTCTTCTATTCCCTTACAGATCTATATTTCAGTTTCCTCCTTTATGTTTAAAAATCTGAGAATTCAATTATGTTCCATACGCATATGAATACGAAGCGTTTCCGTCTTGATTTAAAGAAAACATACCAAAACTGCCTGAGACGAGACTGCAGAGTGTGTGCTCAAGTGATACTGGTATTGACTTCTGGATCTGTCAATCAAGTTCCACATAAGAACTTAATTTAAGAAGGACTTGAGGCAACTTAGGAATGAGTGGGGGAGCTTTGAGTTGTATTGTCCTTTGATACCCAGTGCATTTCTGGGTGTTGTCATACTAGTAATTGTTCATTCAATCCTTCTTCTTCACAGTAAAGCAGAGATACAAGGTCAATAAAGCTGGGAAGGGCTCGTCCGGGATTTGAACCCGGGACCTCTCGCACCCAAAGCGAGAATCATACCCCTAGACCAACGAGCCGAAATTTGCTGTGTTTGCCTTTGATGAGAGAACGCGTGGACAGCTAAAACGGCCACAGAATCCTGGGAATTTGTGATGGATTTCTTTCTTCTTTGACTCATCCGCCAGGTTCCACCAACTCACCACCACCTAAACTCACGTCATATTTTATCAACAAGACCAACTTTAAGACAGAACAGGTTCCAAGCCGTGTCAGCCATCACAAGAGCGCCCGCACCACAGAGTACAAAAAGATACCCTCTGTACGTTCGATCTTCGAATAGAGACATCCTAGAACTTTCACTTCAGCTCACTCATTGTCAGCGTGGCTTCCGTCTTTTTTATTTCAAAGTTCTCTAATCTCTTATTCTAAAGTGAAGATTAGTTGCCAAAAGTATGTGTGTAAATGAATCTGTAACACTGCAAATCCCAGCTGTGAGTGTAAACTTGTGGAGGGTCAACGAAAAATCCAAGTAAAAGCTGGCATAATGGTTTGTCCAGCTAAAAAATGCATTGTAAAAAAGAAGAAGAGATGTTCACTTAACTGTCAGTGGTTTTAACCTTGGGGTTGTTCAGTGTATTCACTCATGTTGAGTTAGGGGACAGCAAACTGCTACAGCTCCAAACAACAAAGTAAGACACAACATGTTTGCAATTGTTATCAGCACTCTTAATTAACAAGTTGTCAACAAGACCAACTTTAAGACAGAACAGGTTCCACATCTCCATTTTTCTGCCATTGATCTTCCTGAGTTCATGTCAGCAATTGGGTATCCTAAACAATCATCATGTGATTTGGATTGCATCCTAATTAGACTGTGGGTTGCTGTACTAGCTCCTATCGTCACTTCTGCACTTGAGCATCTCAGTGCGTCTCTGTCAATTTGCTATGTACTACAGGGTCTAAGCTAGGTGTAATCAATCCATCTTTTGAAAAGCCCCATGTCCATGTTGGTCTTCTATTCCCTTACAGATCTATATTTCAGTTTCCTCCTTTATGTTTAAAAATCTCAGAATTCAATTATTTTCCATACGCATATGAATACGAAGCGTTTCCGTCTTCATTTAAAGAAAACATACCAAAACTGCCTGAGACGAGACTGCAGAGTGTGTGCTCACGTGATACTGGTATTGACTTCTGGATCTGTCAATCAAGTTCCACATAAGAACTTAATTTAAGAAGGACTTGAGGCAACTTAGGAATGAGTGGGGGAGCTTTGAGTTGTATTGTCCTTTGATACCAAGTGCATTTGTGGGTGTTGTCATACTAGTAATTGTTCATTCAATCCTTCTTCTTCACAGTAAAGCAGAGACACAAGGTCAGTAAAGCTGGGAAGGGCTCGTCCGGGATTTGAACCCGAGACCTCTCGCACCCAAAGCGAGAATCATACCCCTAGACCAACGAGCCGAAATTTGCTGTGTTTGCTTTTGATGAGAGAGGGCGTGGACAGCTAAAACGGCCACCGAATCCTGGGAATTTGTGATTGCTTTCTTTCTTCTTTGACTCATCCGCCAGGTTCCACCAACTCACCACCACCTAAACTCACGTCATATTTTATCAACAAGACCAACTTTAAGACAGAACAGGTTCCAAGAGCCGTCACAGCCATCACGAGAGCGCCCGCACCACAGAGTACAAAAAGATACCCTCTGTACGTTCGATCTTCGAATAGAGACATCCTAGAACTTTCACTTCAGCTCACTCATTGTCAGCGTGGCTTCCGTCTTTTTTATTTCAAAGTTCTCTAATCTCTTATTCTAAAGTGGAGATTAGTTGCCAAAAGTATGTGTGTAAATGAATCTGTAACACTGCAAATCCCAGCTGTGAGTGTAAACTTGTGGAGGGTCAACGAAAAATCCAAGTAAAAGCTGGCATAACGGTTTGTCCAGCTAAAAATTGCATTGTAAAAAAGAAGAAGAGTTGTTCACTTAACTGTCAGTGGTTTTAACGTTGGGGTTGTTCAGTGTATTCACTCATTTTGAGTTAGGGGACAGCAAACTGCTACAGCTCCAAACAACAAAGTAAGACACAACATGTTTGCAATTGTTATCAGCACTCTTAATTAACAAGTTGAGTGAACAAAGAGAGACGCATTTGTGATCAAAGAAGCAACCCAAAGTCACCCATCAAGCATTTATCATAGGTTTCACCACCACCTAAACTCACGTCATATTTTGTCAACAAGACCAACTTTAAGACAGAACAGGTTCCACATCTCCATTTTTCTGCCATTGATCTTCCTGAGTTCATGTCAGCAATTGGGTATCCTAAACAATCATCATGTGATTTGGATTGCATCCTAATTAGACTGTGGGTTGATGTACTAGCTCCTATGGTCACTTCTGCACTTGAGCATCTCAGTGCGTCTCTGTCAATTTGCTATGTACTACAGGGTCTAAGCTAGGTGTAATCAATCCATCTTTTGAAAAGCCCCATGTCCATGCTGGTCTTCTATTCCCTTACAGATCTATATTTCAGTTTCCTCCTTTATGTTTAAAAATCTGAGAATTCAATTATTTTCCATACGCATATGAATACGAAGCGTTTCCGTCTTCATTTAAAGAAAACATACCAAAACTGCCTGAGACGAGACTGCAGAGTGTGTGCTCAAGTGATACTGGTATTGACTTCTGGATCTGTCAATCAAGTTCCACATAAGAACTTAATTTAGGAAGGACTTGAGGCAACTTAGGAATGAGTGGGGGAGCTTTGAGTTGTATTGTCCTTTGATACCAAGTGCATTTGTGGGTGTTGTCATACTAGTAATTGTTCATTCAATCCTTCTTCTTCACAGTAAAGCAGAGATACAAGGTCAATAAAGCTGGGAAGGGCTCGTCCGGGATTTGAACCCGGGACCTCTCGCACCCAAAGCGAGAATCATACCCCTAGACCAACGAGCCGAAATTTGCTGTGTTTGCCTTTGATGAGAGAGCGCGTGGACAGCTAAAACGGCCACAGAATCCTGGGAATTTGTGATGGCTTTCTTTCTTCTTTGACTCATCCGCCAGGTTCCACCAACTCACCACCACCTAAACTCACGTCATATTTTATCAACAAGACCAACTTTAAGACAGAACAGGTTCCAAGAGCCGTCACAGCCATCACGAGAGCGCCCGCACCACAGAGTACAAAAAGATACCCTCTGTACGTTCGATCTTCGAATAGAGACATCCTAGAACTTTCACTTCAGCTCACTCATTGTCAGCGTGGCTTCCGTCTTTTTTATTTCAAAGTTCTCTAATCTCTTATTCTAAAGTGGAGATTAGTTGCCAAAAGTATGTGTGTAAATGAATCTGTAACACTGCAAATCCCAGCTGTGAGTGTAAACTTGTGGAGGGTCAACGAAAAATCCAAGTAAAAGCTGGCATAATGGTTTGTCCAGCTAAAAATTGCATTGTAAAAAAGAAGAAGAGTTGTTCACTTAACTGTCAGTGGTTTTAACGTTGGGGTTGTTCAGTGTATTCACTCATTTTGAGTTAGGGGACAGCAAACTGCTACAGCTCCAAACAACAAAGTAAGACACAACATGTTTGCAATTGTTATCAGCACTCTTAATTAACAAGTTGAGTGAACAAAGAGAGACGCATTTGTGATCAAAGAAGCAACCCAAAGTCACCCATCAAGCATTTATCATAGGTTTCACCACCACCTAAACTCACTTCATATTTTGTCAACAAGACCAACTTTAAGACAGAACAGGTTCCACATCTCCATTTTTCTGCCATTGATCTTCCTGAGTTCATGTCAGCAATTGGGTATCCTAAACAATCATCATGTGATTTGGATTGCATCCTAATTAGACTGTGGGTTGATGTACTAGCTCCTATCGTCACTTCTGCACTTGAGCATCTCAGTGCGTCTCTGTCAATTTGCTATGTACTACAGGGTCTAAGCTAGGTGTAATCAATCCATCTTTTGAAAAGACCCATGTCCATGCTGGTCTTCTATTCCCTTACAGATCTATATTTCAGTTTCCTCCTTTATGTTTAAAAATCTGAGAATTCAATTATGTTCCATACGCATATGAATACGAAGCGTTTCCGTCTTGATTTAAAGAAAACATACCAAAACTGCCTGAGACGAGACTGCAGAGTGTGTGCTCAAGTGATACTGGTATTGACTTCTGGATCTGTCAATCAAGTTCCACATAAGAACTTAATTTAAGAAGGACTTGAGGCAACTTAGGAATGAGTGGGGGAGCTTTGAGTTGTATTGTCCTTTGATACCCAGTGCATTTCTGGGTGTTGTCATACTAGTAATTGTTCATTCAATCCTTCTTCTTCACAGTAAAGCAGAGATACAAGGTCAATAAAGCTGGGAAGGGCTCGTCCGGGATTTGAACCCGGGACCTCTCGCACCCAAAGCGAGAATCATACCCCTAGACCAACGAGCCGAAATTTGCTGTGTTTGCCTTTGATGAGAGAACGCGTGGACAGCTAAAACGGCCACAGAATCCTGGGAATTTGTGATGGATTTCTTTCTTCTTTGACTCATCCGCCAGGTTCCACCAACTCACCACCACCTAAACTCACGTCATATTTTATCAACAAGACCAACTTTAAGACAGAACAGGTTCCAAGCCGTGTCAGCCATCACAAGAGCGCCCGCACCACAGAGTACAAAAAGATACCCTCTGTACGTTCGATCTTCGAATAGAGACATCCTAGAACTTTCACTTCAGCTCACTCATTGTCAGCGTGGCTTCCGTCTTTTTTATTTCAAAGTTCTCTAATCTCTTATTCTAAAGTGAAGATTAGTTGCCAAAAGTATGTGTGTAAATGAATCTGTAACACTGCAAATCCCAGCTGTGAGTGTAAACTTGTGGAGGGTCAACGAAAAATCCAAGTAAAAGCTGGCATAATGGTTTGTCCAGCTAAAAAATGCATTGTAAAAAAGAAGAAGAGATGTTCACTTAACTGTCAGTGGTTTTAACCTTGGGGTTGTTCAGTGTATTCACTCATGTTGAGTTAGGGGACAGCAAACTGCTACAGCTCCAAACAACAAAGTAAGACACAACATGTTTGCAATTGTTATCAGCACTCTTAATTAACAAGTTGTCAACAAGACCAACTTTAAGACAGAACAGGTTCCACATCTCCATTTTTCTGCCATTGATCTTCCTGAGTTCATGTCAGCAATTGGGTATCCTAAACAATCATCATGTGATTTGGATTGCATCCTAATTAGACTGTGGGTTGCTGTACTAGCTCCTATCGTCACTTCTGCACTTGAGCATCTCAGTGCGTCTCTGTCAATTTGCTATGTACTACAGGGTCTAAGCTAGGTGTAATCAATCCATCTTTTGAAAAGCCCCATGTCCATGTTGGTCTTCTATTCCCTTACAGATCTATATTTCAGTTTCCTCCTTTATGTTTAAAAATCTCAGAATTCAATTATTTTCCATACGCATATGAATACGAAGCGTTTCCGTCTTCATTTAAAGAAAACATACCAAAACTGCCTGAGACGAGACTGCAGAGTGTGTGCTCACGTGATACTGGTATTGACTTCTGGATCTGTCAATCAAGTTCCACATAAGAACTTAATTTAAGAAGGACTTGAGGCAACTTAGGAATGAGTGGGGGAGCTTTGAGTTGTATTGTCCTTTGATACCAAGTGCATTTGTGGGTGTTGTCATACTAGTAATTGTTCATTCAATCCTTCTTCTTCACAGTAAAGCAGAGACACAAGGTCAGTAAAGCTGGGAAGGGCTCGTCCGGGATTTGAACCCGAGACCTCTCGCACCCAAAGCGAGAATCATACCCCTAGACCAACGAGCCGAAATTTGCTGTGTTTGCTTTTGATGAGAGAGGGCGTGGACAGCTAAAACGGCCACCGAATCCTGGGAATTTGTGATTGCTTTCTTTCTTCTTTGACTCATCCGCCAGGTTCCACCAACTCACCACCACCTAAACTCACGTCATATTTTATCAACAAGACCAACTTTAAGACAGAACAGGTTCCAAGAGCCGTCACAGCCATCACGAGAGCGCCCGCACCACAGAGTACAAAAAGATACCCTCTGTACGTTCGATCTTCGAATAGAGACATCCTAGAACTTTCACTTCAGCTCACTCATTGTCAGCGTGGCTTCCGTCTTTTTTATTTCAAAGTTCTCTAATCTCTTATTCTAAAGTGGAGATTAGTTGCCAAAAGTATGTGTGTAAATGAATCTGTAACACTGCAAATCCCAGCTGTGAGTGTAAACTTGTGGAGGGTCAACGAAAAATCCAAGTAAAAGCTGGCATAACGGTTTGTCCAGCTAAAAATTGCATTGTAAAAAAGAAGAAGAGTTGTTCACTTAACTGTCAGTGGTTTTAACGTTGGGGTTGTTCAGTGTATTCACTCATTTTGAGTTAGGGGACAGCAAACTGCTACAGCTCCAAACAACAAAGTAAGACACAACATGTTTGCAATTGTTATCAGCACTCTTAATTAACAAGTTGAGTGAACAAAGAGAGACGCATTTGTGATCAAAGAAGCAACCCAAAGTCACCCATCAAGCATTTATCATAGGTTTCACCACCACCTAAACTCACGTCATATTTTGTCAACAAGACCAACTTTAAGACAGAACAGGTTCCACATCTCCATTTTTCTGCCATTGATCTTCCTGAGTTCATGTCAGCAATTGGGTATCCTAAACAATCATCATGTGATTTGGATTGCATCCTAATTAGACTGTGGGTTGATGTACTAGCTCCTATGGTCACTTCTGCACTTGAGCATCTCAGTGCGTCTCTGTCAATTTGCTATGTACTACAGGGTCTAAGCTAGGTGTAATCAATCCATCTTTTGAAAAGCCCCATGTCCATGCTGGTCTTCTATTCCCTTACAGATCTATATTTCAGTTTCCTCCTTTATGTTTAAAAATCTCAGAATTCAATTATTTTCCATACGCATATGAATACGAAGCGTTTCCGTCTTCATTTAAAGAAAACATACCAAAACTGCCTGAGACGAGACTGCAGAGTGTGTGCTCAAGTGATACTGGTATTGACTTCTGGATCTGTCAATCAAGTTCCACATAAGAACTTAATTTAAGAAGGACTTGAGGCAACTTAGGAATGAGTGGGGGAGCTTTGAGTTGTATTGTCCTTTGATACCAAGTGCATTTGTGGGTGTTGTCATACTAGTAATTGTTCATTCAATTCTTCCTCTTCACAGTAAAGCAGAGACACAAGGTCAGTAAAGCTGGGAAGGGCTCGTCCGGGATTTGAACCCGAGACCTCTCGCACCCAAAGCGAGAATCATACCCCTAGACCAACGAGCCGAAATTTGCTATGTTTGCCTTTGATGAGAGAACGCGTGACAGCTAAAACGGCCACAGAATCCTGGGAATTTGTGATGGCTTTCTTTCTTCTTTGACTCATCCGCCAGGTTCCACCAACTCACCACCACCTAAACTCACGTCATATTTTATCAACAAGACCAACTTTAAGACAGAACAGGTTCCAAGAGCCGTCACAGCCATCACAAGAGCGCCCACACCACAGAGTACAAAAAGATACCCTCTGTACGTTCGATCTTCGAATAGAGACATCCTAGAACTTTCACTTCAGCTCACTCATTGTCAGCGTGGCTTCCGTCTTTTTTATTTCAAAGTTCTCTAATCTCTTATTCTAAAGTGGAGATTGGTTGCCAAAAGTATGTGTGTAAATGAATCTGTAACACTGCAAATCCCAGCTGTGAGTGTAAACTTGTGGAGGGTCAACGAAAAATCCAAGTAAAAGCTGGCATAACGGTTTGTCCAGCTAAAAATTGCATTGTAAAAAAGAAGAAGAGTTGTTCACTTAACTGTCAGTGGTTTTAACGTTGGGGTTGTTCAGTGTATTCACTCATGTTGAGTTAGGGGACAGCAAACTGCTACAGCTCCAAACAACAAAGTAAGACACAACATGTTTGCAATTGTTATCAGCACTCTTAATTAACAAGTTGAGTGAACAAAGAGAGACGCATTTGTGATCAAAGAAGCAACCCAAAGTCACCCATCAAGCATTTATCATAGGTTTCACCACCACCTAAACTCACGTCATATTTTGTCAACAAGACCAACTTTAAGACAGAACAGGTTCCACATCTCCATTTTTCTGCCATTGATCTTCCTGAGTTCATGTCAGCAATTGGGTATCCTAAACAATCATCATGTGATTTGGATTGCATCCTAATTAGACTGTGGGTTGATGTACTAGCTCCTATCGTCACTTCTGCACTTGAGCATCTCAGTGCGTCTCTGTCAATTTGCTATGTACTACAGGGTCTAAGCTAGGTGTAATCAATCCATCTTTTGAAAAGCCCCATGTCCATGCTGGTCTTCTATTCCCTTACAGATCTATATTTCAGTTTCCTCCTTTATGTTTAAAAATCTGAGAATTCAATTATGTTCCATACGCATATGAATACGAAGCGTTTCCGTCTTGATTTAAAGAAAACATACCAAAACTGCCTGAGACGAGACTGCAGAGTGTGTGCTCAAGTGATACTGGTATTGACTTCTGGATCTGTCAATCAAGTTCCACATAAGAACTTAATTTAAGAAGGACTTGAGGCAACTTAGGAATGAGTGGGGGAGCTTTGAGTTGTATTGTCCTTTGATACCCAGTGCATTTCTGGGTGTTGTCATACTAGTAATTGTTCATTCAATCCTTCTTCTTCACAGTAAAGCAGAGATACAAGGTCAATAAAGCTGGGAAGGGCTCGTCCGGGATTTGAACCCGGGACCTCTCGCACCCAAGGCGAGAATCATACCCCTAGACCAACGAGCCGAAATTTGCTGTGTTTGCCTTTGATGAGAGAACGCGTGGACAGCTAAAACGGCCACAGAATCCTGGGAATTTGTGATGGATTTCTTTCTTCTTTGACTCATCCGCCAGGTTCCACCAACTCACCACCACCTAAACTCACGTCATATTTTATCAACAAGACCAACTTTAAGACAGAACAGGTTCCAAGCCGTGTCAGCCATCACAAGAGCGCCCGCACCACAGAGTACAAAAAGATACCCTCTGTACGTTCGATCTTCGAATAGAGACATCCTAGAACTTTCACTTCAGCTCACTCATTGTCAGCGTGGCTTCCGTCTTTTTTATTTCAAAGTTCTCTAATCTCTTATTCTAAAGTGAAGATTAGTTGCCAAAAGTATGTGTGTAAATGAATCTGTAACACTGCAAATCCCAGCTGTGAGTGTAAACTTGTGGAGGGTCAACGAAAAATCCAAGTAAAAGCTGGCATAATGGTTTGTCCAGCTAAAAAATGCATTGTAAAAAAGAAGAAGAGATGTTCACTTAACTGTCAGTGGTTTTAACCTTGGGGTTGTTCAGTGTATTCACTCATGTTGAGTTAGGGGACAGCAAACTGCTACAGCTCCAAACAACAAAGTAAGACACAACATGTTTGCAATTGTTATCAGCACTCTTAATTAACAAGTTGTCAACAAGACCAACTTTAAGACAGAACAGGTTCCACATCTCCATTTTTCTGCCATTGATCTTCCTGAGTTCATGTCAGCAATTGGGTATCCTAAACAATCATCATGTGATTTGGATTGCATCCTAATTAGACTGTGGGTTGCTGTACTAGCTCCTATCGTCACTTCTGCACTTGAGCATCTCAGTGCGTCTCTGTCAATTTGCTATGTACTACAGGGTCTAAGCTAGGTGTAATCAATCCATCTTTTGAAAAGCCCCATGTCCATGTTGGTCTTCTATTCCCTTACAGATCTATATTTCAGTTTCCTCCTTTATGTTTAAAAATCTCAGAATTCAATTATTTTCCATACGCATATGAATACGAAGCGTTTCCGTCTTCATTTAAAGAAAACATACCAAAACTGCCTGAGACGAGACTGCAGAGTGTGTGCTCACGTGATACTGGTATTGACTTCTGGATCTGTCAATCAAGTTCCACATAAGAACTTAATTTAAGAAGGACTTGAGGCAACTTAGGAATGAGTGGGGGAGCTTTGAGTTGTATTGTCCTTTGATACCAAGTGCATTTGTGGGTGTTGTCATACTAGTAATTGTTCATTCAATCCTTCTTCTTCACAGTAAAGCAGAGACACAAGGTCAGTAAAGCTGGGAAGGGCTCGTCCGGGATTTGAACCCGAGACCTCTCGCACCCAAAGCGAGAATCATACCCCTAGACCAACGAGCCGAAATTTGCTGTGTTTGCTTTTGATGAGAGAGGGCGTGGACAGCTAAAACGGCCACCGAATCCTGGGAATTTGTGATTGCTTTCTTTCTTCTTTGACTCATCCGCCAGGTTCCACCAACTCACCACCACCTAAACTCACGTCATATTTTATCAACAAGACCAACTTTAAGACAGAACAGGTTCCAAGAGCCGTCACAGCCATCACGAGAGCGCCCGCACCACAGAGTACAAAAAGATACCCTCTGTACGTTCGATCTTCGAATAGAGACATCCTAGAACTTTCACTTCAGCTCACTCATTGTCAGCGTGGCTTCCGTCTTTTTTATTTCAAAGTTCTCTAATCTCTTATTCTAAAGTGGAGATTAGTTGCCAAAAGTATGTGTGTAAATGAATCTGTAACACTGCAAATCCCAGCTGTGAGTGTAAACTTGTGGAGGGTCAACGAAAAATCCAAGTAAAAGCTGGCATAACGGTTTGTCCAGCTAAAAATTGCATTGTAAAAAAGAAGAAGAGTTGTTCACTTAACTGTCAGTGGTTTTAACGTTGGGGTTGTTCAGTGTATTCACTCATTTTGAGTTAGGGGACAGCAAACTGCTACAGCTCCAAACAACAAAGTAAGACACAACATGTTTGCAATTGTTATCAGCACTCTTAATTAACAAGTTGAGTGAACAAAGAGAGACGCATTTGTGATCAAAGAAGCAACCCAAAGTCACCCATCAAGCATTTATCATAGGTTTCACCACCACCTAAACTCACTTCATATTTTGTCAACAAGACCAACTTTAAGACAGAACAGGTTCCACATCTCCATTTTTCTGCCATTGATCTTCCTGAGTTCATGTCAGCAATTGGGTATCCTAAACAATCATCATGTGATTTGGATTGCATCCTAATTAGACTGTGGGTTGATGTACTAGCTCCTATCGTCACTTCTGCACTTGAGCATCTCAGTGCGTCTCTGTCAATTTGCTATGTACTACAGGGTCTAAGCTAGGTGTAATCAATCCATCTTTTGAAAAGCCCCATGTCCATGTTGGTCTTCTATTCCCTTACAGATCTATATTTCAGTTTCCTCCTTTATGTTTAAAAATCTCAGAATTCAATTATTTTCCATACGCATATGAATACGAAGCGTTTCCGTCTTCATTTAAAGAAAACATACCAAAACTGCCTGAGACGAGACTGCAGAGTGTGTGCTCACGTGATACTGGTATTGACTTCTGGATCTGTCAATCAAGTTCCACATAAGAACTTAATTTAAGAAGGACTTGAGGCAACTTAGGAATGAGTGGGGGAGCTTTGAGTTGTATTGTCCTTTGATACCCAGTGCATTTCTGGGTGTTGTCATACTAGTAATTGTTCATTCAATCCTTCTTCTTCACAGTAAAGCAGAGATACAAGGTCAATAAAGCTGGGAAGGGCTCGTCCGGGATTTGAACCCGGGACCTCTCGCACCCAAAGCGAGAATCATACCCCTAGACCAACGAGCCGAAATTTGCTGTGTTTGCCTTTGATGAGAGAACGCGTGGACAGCTAAAACGGCCACAGAATCCTGGGAATTTGTGATGGATTTCTTTCTTCTTTGACTCATCCGCCAGGTTCCACCAACTCACCACCACCTAAACTCACGTCATATTTTATCAACAAGACCAACTTTAAGACAGAACAGGTTCCAAGCCGTGTCAGCCATCACAAGAGCGCCCGCACCACAGAGTACAAAAAGATACCCTCTGTACGTTCGATCTTCGAATAGAGACATCCTAGAACTTTCACTTCAGCTCACTCATTGTCAGCGTGGCTTCCGTCTTTTTTATTTCAAAGTTCTCTAATCTCTTATTCTAAAGTGAAGATTAGTTGCCAAAAGTATGTGTGTAAATGAATCTGTAACACTGCAAATCCCAGCTGTGAGTGTAAACTTGTGGAGGGTCAACGAAAAATCCAAGTAAAAGCTGGCATAATGGTTTGTCCAGCTAAAAAATGCATTGTAAAAAAGAAGAAGAGATGTTCACTTAACTGTCAGTGGTTTTAACCTTGGGGTTGTTCAGTGTATTCACTCATGTTGAGTTAGGGGACAGCAAACTGCTACAGCTCCAAACAACAAAGTAAGACACAACATGTTTGCAATTGTTATCAGCACTCTTAATTAACAAGTTGTCAACAAGACCAACTTTAAGACAGAACAGGTTCCACATCTCCATTTTTCTGCCATTGATCTTCCTGAGTTCATGTCAGCAATTGGGTATCCTAAACAATCATCATGTGATTTGGATTGCATCCTAATTAGACTGTGGGTTGATGTACTAGCTCCTATCGTCACTTCTGCACTTGAGCATCTCAGTGCGTCTCTGTCAATTTGCTATGTACTACAGGGTCTAAGCTAGGTGTAATCAATCCATCTTTTGAAAAGCCCCATGTCCATGTTGGTCTTCTATTCCCTTACAGATCTATATTTCAGTTTCCTCCTTTATGTTTAAAAATCTCAGAATTCAATTATTTTCCATACGCATATGAATACGAAGCGTTTCTGTCTTCATTTAAAGAAAACATACCAAAACTGCCTGAGACGAGACTGCAGAGTGTGTGCTCACGTGATACTGGTATTGACTTCTGGATCTGTCAATCAAGTTCCACATAAGAACTTAATTTAAGAAGGACTTGAGGCAACTTAGGAATGAGTGGGGGAGCTTTGAGTTGTATTGTCCTTTGATACCAAGTGCATTTGTGGGTGTTGTCATACTAGTAATTGTTCATTCAATCCTTCTTCTTCACAGTAAAGCAGAGACACAAGGTCAGTAAAGCTGGGAAGGGCTCGTCCGGGATTTGAACCCGAGACCTCTCGCACCCAAAGCGAGAATCATACCCCTAGACCAACGAGCCGAAATTTGCTGTGTTTGCTTTTGATGAGAGAGGGCGTGGACAGCTAAAACGGCCACCGAATCCTGGGAATTTGTGATTGCTTTCTTTCTTCTTTGACTCATCCGCCAGGTTCCACCAACTCACCACCACCTAAACTCACGTCATATTTTATCAACAAGACCAACTTTAAGACAGAACAGGTTCCAAGAGCCGTCACAGCCATCACGAGAGCGCCCGCACCACAGAGTACAAAAAGATACCCTCTGTACGTTCGATCTTCGAATAGAGACATCCTAGAACTTTCACTTCAGCTCACTCATTGTCAGCGTGGCTTCCGTCTTTTTTATTTCAAAGTTCTCTAATCTCTTATTCTAAAGTGGAGATTAGTTGCCAAAAGTATGTGTGTAAATGAATCTGTAACACTGCAAATCCCAGCTGTGAGTGTAAACTTGTGGAGGGTCAACGAAAAATCCAAGTAAAAGCTGGCATAACGGTTTGTCCAGCTAAAAATTGCATTGTAAAAAAGAAGAAGAGTTGTTCACTTAACTGTCAGTGGTTTTAACGTTGGGGTTGTTCAGTGTATTCACTCATTTTGAGTTAGGGGACAGCAAACTGCTACAGCTCCAAACAACAAAGTAAGACACAACATGTTTGCAATTGTTATCAGCACTCTTAATTAACAAGTTGAGTGAACAAAGAGAGACGCATTTGTGATCAAAGAAGCAACCCAAAGTCACCCATCAAGCATTTATCATAGGTTTCACCACCACCTAAACTCACGTCATATTTTGTCAACAAGACCAACTTTAAGACAGAACAGGTTCCACATCTCCATTTTTCTGCCATTGATCTTCCTGAGTTCATGTCAGCAATTGGGTATCCTAAACAATCATCATGTGATTTGGATTGCATCCTAATTAGACTGTGGGTTGATGTACTAGCTCCTATGGTCACTTCTGCACTTGAGCATCTCAGTGCGTCTCTGTCAATTTGCTATGTACTACAGGGTCTAAGCTAGGTGTAATCAATCCATCTTTTGAAAAGCCCCATGTCCATGCTGGTCTTCTATTCCCTTACAGATCTATATTTCAGTTTCCTCCTTTATGTTTAAAAATCTGAGAATTCAATTATTTTCCATACGCATATGAATACGAAGCGTTTCCGTCTTCATTTAAAGAAAACATACCAAAACTGCCTGAGACGAGACTGCAGAGTGTGTGCTCAAGTGATACTGGTATTGACTTCTGGATCTGTCAATCAAGTTCCACATAAGAACTTAATTTAAGAAGGACTTGAGGCAACTTAGGAATGAGTGGGGGAGCTTTGAGTTGTATTGTCCTTTGATACCAAGTGCATTTGTGGGTGTTGTCATACTAGTAATTGTTCATTCAATCCTTCTTCTTCACAGTAAAGCAGAGATACAAGGTCAATAAAGCTGGGAAGGGCTCGTCCGGGATTTGAACCCGGGACCTCTCGCACCCAAAGCGAGAATCATACCCCTAGAACAAAGAGCCGAAATTTGCTGTGTTTGCCTTTGATGAGAGAGCGCGTGGACAGCTAAAACGGCCACAGAATCCTGGGAATTTGTGATGGCTTTCTTTCTTCTTTGACTCATCCGCCAGGTTCCACCAACTCACCACCACCTAAACTCACGTCATATTTTATCAACAAGACCAACTTTAAGACAGAACAGGTTCCAAGAGCCGTCACAGCCATCACGAGAGCGCCCGCACCACAGAGTACAAAAAGATACCCTCTGTACGTTCGATCTTCGAATAGAGACATCCTAGAACTTTCACTTCAGCTCACTCATTGTCAGCGTGGCTTCCGTCTTTTTTATTTCAAAGTTCTCTAATCTCTTATTCTAAAGTGGAGATTAGTTGCCAAAAGTATGTGTGTAAATGAATCTGTAACACTGCAAATCCCAGCTGTGAGTGTAAACTTGTGGAGGGTCAACGAAAAATCCAAGTAAAAGCTGGCATAACGGTTTGTCCAGCTAAAAATTGCATTGTAAAAAAGAAGAAGAGTTGTTCACTTAACTGTCAGTGGTTTTAACGTTGGGGTTGTTCAGTGTATTCACTCATTTTGAGTTAGGGGACAGCAAACTGCTACAGCTCCAAACAACAAAGTAAGACACAACATGTTTGCAATTGTTATCAGCACTCTTAATTAACAAGTTGAGTGAACAAAGAGAGACGCATTTGTGATCAAAGAAGCAACCCAAAGTCACCCATCAAGCATTTATCATAGGTTTCACCACCACCTAAACTCACTTCATATTTTGTCAACAAGACCAACTTTAAGACAGAACAGGTTCCACATCTCCATTTTTCTGCCATTGATCTTCCTGAGTTCATGTCAGCAATTGGGTATCCTAAACAATCATCATGTGATTTGGATTGCATCCTAATTAGACTGTGGGTTGATGTACTAGCTCCTATCGTCACTTCTGCACTTGAGCATCTCAGTGCGTCTCTGTCAATTTGCTATGTACTACAGGGTCTAAGCTAGGTGTAATCAATCCATCTTTTGAAAAGCCCCATGTCCATGTTGGTCTTCTATTCCCTTACAGATCTATATTTCAGTTTCCTCCTTTATGTTTAAAAATCTCAGAATTCAATTATTTTCCATACGCATATGAATACGAAGCGTTTCCGTCTTCATTTAAAGAAAACATACCAAAACTGCCTGAGACGAGACTGCAGAGTGTGTGCTCACGTGATACTGGTATTGACTTCTGGATCTGTCAATCAAGTTCCACATAAGAACTTAATTTAAGAAGGACTTGAGGCAACTTAGGAATGAGTGGGGGAGCTTTGAGTTGTATTGTCCTTTGATACCAAGTGCATTTGTGGGTGTTGTCATACTAGTAATTGTTCATTCAATTCTTCCTCTTCACAGTAAAGCAGAGACACAAGGTCAGTAAAGCTGGGAAGGGCTCGTCCGGGATTTGAACCCGAGACCTCTCGCACCCAAAGCGAGAATCATACCCCTAGACCAACGAGCCGAAATTTGCTATGTTTGCCTTTGATGAGAGAACGCGTGACAGCTAAAACGGCCACAGAATCCTGGGAATTTGTGATGGCTTTCTTTCTTCTTTGACTCATCCGCCAGGTTCCACCAACTCACCACCACCTAAACTCACGTCATATTTTATCAACAAGACCAACTTTAAGACAGAACAGGTTCCAAGAGCCGTCACAGCCATCACAAGAGCGCCCACACCACAGAGTACAAAAAGATACCCTCTGTACGTTCGATCTTCGAATAGAGACATCCTAGAACTTTCACTTCAGCTCACTCATTGTCAGCGTGGCTTCCGTCTTTTTTATTTCAAAGTTCTCTAATCTCTTATTCTAAAGTGGAGATTGGTTGCCAAAAGTATGTGTGTAAATGAATCTGTAACACTGCAAATCCCAGCTGTGAGTGTAAACTTGTGGAGGGTCAACGAAAAATCCAAGTAAAAGCTGGCATAACGGTTTGTCCAGCTAAAAATTGCATTGTAAAAAAGAAGAAGAGTTGTTCACTTAACTGTCAGTGGTTTTAACGTTGGGGTTGTTCAGTGTATTCACTCATGTTGAGTTAGGGGACAGCAAACTGCTACAGCTCCAAACAACAAAGTAAGACACAACATGTTTGCAATTGTTATCAGCACTCTTAATTAACAAGTTGAGTGAACAAAGAGAGACGCATTGGTGATCAAAGAAGCAACCCAAAGTCACCCATCAAGCATTTATCATAGGTTTCACCACCACCTAAACTCACGTCATATTTTGTCAACAAGACCAACTTTAAGACAGAACAGGTTCCACATCTCCATTTTTCTGCCATTGATCTTCCTGAGTTCATGTCAGCAATTGGGTATCCTAAACAATCATCATGTGATTTGGATTGCATCCTAATTAGACTGTGGGTTGATGTACTAGCTCCTATCGTCACTTCTGCACTTGAGCATCTCAGTGCGTCTCTGTCAATTTGCTATGTACTACAGGGTCTAAGCTAGGTGTAATCAATCCATCTTTTGAAAAGACCCATGTCCATGCTGGTCTTCTATTCCCTTACAGATCTATATTTCAGTTTCCTCCTTTATGTTTAAAAATCTGAGAATTCAATTATGTTCCATACGCATATGAATACGAAGCGTTTCCGTCTTGATTTAAAGAAAACATACCAAAACTGCCTGAGACGAGACTGCAGAGTGTGTGCTCAAGTGATACTGGTATTGACTTCTGGATCTGTCAATCAAGTTCCACATAAGAACTTAATTTAAGAAGGACTTGAGGCAACTTAGGAATGAGTGGGGGAGCTTTGAGTTGTATTGTCCTTTGATACCCAGTGCATTTCTGGGTGTTGTCATACTAGTAATTGTTCATTCAATCCTTCTTCTTCACAGTAAAGCAGAGATACAAGGTCAATAAAGCTGGGAAGGGCTCGTCCGGGATTTGAACCCGGGACCTCTCGCACCCAAAGCGAGAATCATACCCCTAGACCAACGAGCCGAAATTTGCTGTGTTTGCCTTTGATGAGAGAACGCGTTGACAGCTAAAACGGCCACAGAATCCTGGGAATTTGTGATGGATTTCTTTCTTCTTTGACTCATCCGCCAGGTTCCACCAACTCACCACCACCTAAACTCACGTCATATTTTATCAACAAGACCAACTTTAAGACAGAACAGGTTCCAAGCCGTGTCAGCCATCACAAGAGCGCCCGCACCACAGAGTACAAAAAGATACCCTCTGTACGTTCGATCTTCGAATAGAGACATCCTAGAACTTTCACTTCAGCTCACTCATTGTCAGCGTGGCTTCCGTCTTTTTTATTTCAAAGTTCTCTAATCTCTTATTCTAAAGTGGAGATTAGTTGCCAAAAGTATGTGTGTAAATGAATCTGTAACACTGCAAATCCCAGCTGTGAGTGTAAACTTGTGGAGGGTCAACGAAAAATCCAAGTAAAAGCTGGCATAACGGTTTGTCCAGCTAAAAATTGCATTGTAAAAAAGAAGAAGAGTTGTTCACTTAACTGTCAGTGGTTTTAACGTTGGGGTTGTTCAGTGTATTCACTCATTTTGAGTTAGGGGACAGCAAACTGCTACAGCTCCAAACAACAAAGTAAGACACAACATGTTTGCAATTGTTATCAGCACTCTTAATTAACAAGTTGAGTGAACAAAGAGAGACGCATTTGTGATCAAAGAAGCAACCCAAAGTCACCCATCAAGCATTTATCATAGGTTTCACCACCACCTAAACTCACGTCATATTTTGTCAACAAGACCAACTTTAAGACAGAACAGGTTCCACATCTCCATTTTTCTGCCATTGATCTTCCTGAGTTCATATCAGCAATTGGGTATCCTAAACAATCATCATGTGATTTGGATTGCATCCTAATTAGACTGTGGGTTGATGTACTAGCTCCTATCGTCACTTCTGCACTTGAGCATCTCAGTGCGTCTCTGTCAATTTGCTATGTACTACAGGGTCTAAGCTAGGTGTAATCAATCCATCTTTTGAAAAGCCCCATGTCCATGCTGGTCTTCTATTCCCTTACAGATCTATATTTCAGTTTCCTCCTTTATGTTTAAAAATCTGAGAATTCAATTATTTTCCATGCGCATATGAATACAAAGCGTTCCTGTCTTGATTTAAAGAACACATACCAAAACTGCCTGAGACGAGACTGCAGAGTGTGTGCTTACAAGATACTGGTATTGACTTCTGGATCTGTCAATCAAGTTCCACATAAGAACTTAATTTAAGAAGGACTTGAGGCAACTTAGGAATGAGTGGGGGAGCTTTGAGTTGTATTGTCCTTTGATACCAAGTGCATTTGTGGGTGTTGTCATACTGGTAATTGTTCATTCAATCCTTCTTCTTCACAGTAAAGCAGAGATACAAGGTCAATAAAGCTGGGAAGGGCTCGTCCGGGATTTGAACCCGGGACCTCTCGCACCCAAAGCGAGAACCATACCCCTAGACCAACGAGCCGAAATTTGCTGTGTTTGCCTTTGATGAGAGACCGCGTGGACAGCTAAAACGGCCACAGAATCCTGGGAATTTGTGATGGATTTCTTTCTTCTTTGACTCATCCGCCAGGTTCCACCAACTCACCACCACCTAAACTCACGTCATATTTTATCAACAAGACCAACTTTAAGACAGAACAGGTTCCAAGAGCCGTCACAGCCATCACAAGAGCGCCCGCACCACAGAGTACAAAAAGATACCCTCTGTACGTTCGATCTTCGAATAGAGACATCCTAGAACTTTCACTTCAGCTCACTCATTGTCAGCGTGGCTTCCGTCTTTTTTATTTCAAAGTTCTCTAATCTCTTATTCTAAAGTGGAGATTAGTTGCCAAAAGTATGTGTGTAAATGAATCTGTAACACTGCAAATCCCAGCTGTGAGTGTAAACTTGTGGAGGGTCAACGAAAAATGCCATTGATCTTCCTGAGTTCATGTCAGCAATTGGGTATCCTAAACAATCATCATGTGATTTGGATTGCATCCTAATTAGACTGTGGGTTGATGTACTAGCTCCTATCGTCACTTCTGCACTTGAGCATCTCAGTGCGTCTCTGTCAATTTGCTATGTACTACAGGGTCTAAGCTAGGTGTAATCAATCCATCTTTTGAAAAGCCCCATGTCCATGTTGGTCTTCTATTCCCTTACAGATCTATATTTCAGTTTCCTCCTTTATGTTTAAAAATCTCAGAATTCAATTATTTTCCATACGCATATGAATACGAAGCGTTTCCGTCTTCATTTAAAGAAAACATACCAAAACTGCCTGAGACGAGACTGCAGAGTGTGTGCTCACGTGATACTGGTATTGACTTCTGGATCTGTCAATCAAGTTCCACATAAGAACTTAATTTAAGAAGGACTTGAGGCAACTTAGGAATGAGTGGGGGAGCTTTGAGTTGTATTGTCCTTTGATACCAAGTGCATTTGTGGGTGTTGTCATACTAGTAATTGTTCATTCAATTCTTCCTCTTCACAGTAAAGCAGAGACACAAGGTCAGTAAAGCTGGGAAGGGCTCGTCCGGGATTTGAACCCGAGACCTCTCGCACCCAAAGCGAGAATCATACCCCTAGACCAACGAGCCGAAATTTGCTATGTTTGCCTTTGATGAGAGAACGCGTGACAGCTAAAACGGCCACAGAATCCTGGGAATTTGTGATGGCTTTCTTTCTTCTTTGACTCATCCGCCAGGTTCCACCAACTCACCACCACCTAAACTCACGTCATATTTTATCAACAAGACCAACTTTAAGACAGAACAGGTTCCAAGAGCCGTCACAGCCATCACAAGAGCGCCCGCACCACAGAGTACAAAAAGATACCCTCTGTACGTTCGATCTTCGAATAGAGACATCCTAGAACTTTCAGTTCAGCTCACTCATTGTCAGCTTGGCTTCCGTCTTTTTTATTTCAAAGTTCTCTAATCTCTTATTCTAAAGTGGAGATTAGTTGCCAAAAGTATGTGTGTAAATGAATCTGTAACACTGCAAATCCCAGCTGTGAGTGTAAACTTGTGGAGGGTCAACGAAAAATCCAAGTAAAAGCTGGCATAACGGTTTGTCCAGCTAAAAATTGCATTGTAAAAAAGAAGAAGAGTTGTTCACTTAACTGTCAGTGGTTTTAACGTTGGGGTTGTTCAGTGTATTCACTCATGTTGAGTTAGGGGACAGCAAACTGCTACAGCTCCAAACAACAAAGTAAGACACAACATGTTTGCAATTGTTATCAGCACTCTTAATTAACAAGTTGAGTGAACAAAGAGAGACGCATTGGTGATCAAAGAAGCAACCCAAAGTCACCCATCAAGCATTTATCATAGGTTTCACCACCACCTAAACTCACGTCATATTTTGTCAACAAGACCAACTTTAAGACAGAACAGGTTCCACATCTCCATTTTTCTGCCATTGATCTTCCTGAGTTCATGTCAGCAATTGGGTATCCTAAACAATCATCATGTGATTTGGATTGCATCCTAATTAGACTGTGGGTTGATGTACTAGCTCCTATCGTCACTTCTGCACTTGAGCATCTCAGTGCGTCTCTGTCAATTTGCTATGTACTACAGGATTTAGCTAGGTGTAATCAATCCATGTTTTGAAAAGCCCCATGTCCATGCTGGTCTTCTATTCCCTTACAGATCTATATTTCAGTTTCCTCCTTTATGTTTAAAAATCTCAGAATTCAATTATTTTCCATACGCATATGAATACGAAGCGTTTCCGTCTTGATTTAAAGAAAACATACCAAAACTGCCTGAGACGAGACTGCAGAGTGTGTGCTCAAGTGATACTGGTATTGACTTCTGGATCTGTCAATCAAGTTCCAAATAAGAACTTAATTTAAGAAGGACTTGAGGCAACTTAGGAATGAGTGGGGGAGCTTTGAGTTGTATTGTCCTTTGATACCCAGTGCATTTGTGGGTGTTGTCATACTAGTAATTGTTCATTCAATCCTTCCTCTTCACAGTAAAGCAGAGACACAAGGTCAGTAAAGCTGGGAAGGGCTCGTCCGGGATTTGAACCCGGGACCTCTCGCACCCGAAGCGAGAATCATACCCCTAGACCAACGAGCCGAAATTTGCTGTGTTTGCCTTTGATGAGAGAGCGCGTGGACAGCTAACATGGCCACAGAATCCTGGGAATTTGTGATGGCTTTCTTTCTTCTTTGACTCATCCGCCAGGTTCCACCAACTCACCACCACCTAAACTCACGTCATATTTTATCAACAAGACCAACTTTAAGACAGAACAGGTTCCAAGAGCCGTCACAGCCATCACAAGAGCGCCCGCACCACAGAGTACAAAAAGATACCCTCTGTACGTTCGATCTTCGAATAGAGACATCCTAGAACTTTCACTTCAGCTCACTCATTGTCAGCGTGGCTTCCGTCTTTTTTATTTCAAAGTTCTCTAATCTCTTATTCTAAAGTGGAGATTAGTTGCCAAAAGTATGTGTGTAAACGAATCTGTAACACTGCAAATCCCAGCTGTGAGTGTAAACTTGTGGAGGGTCAACGAAAAATCCAAGTAAAAGCTGGCATAACGGTTTGTCCAGCTAAAAATTGCATTGTAAAAAAGAAGAAGAGTTGTTCACTTAACTGTCAGTGGTTTTAACGTTGGGGTTGTTCAGTGTATTCACTCATGTTGAGTTAGGGGACAGCAAACTGCTACAGCTCCAAACAACAAAGTAAGACACAACATGTTTGCAATTGTTATCAGCACTCTTAATTAACAAGTTGAGTGAACAAAGAGAGACGCATTGGTGATCAAAGAAGCAACCCAAAGTCACCCATCAAGCATTTATCATAGGTTTCACCACCACCTAAACTCACGTCATATTTTGTCAACAAGACCAACTTTAAGACAGAACAGGTTCCACATCTCCATTTTTCTGCCATTGATCTTCCTGAGTTCATGTCAGCAATTGGGTATCCTAAACAATCATCATGTGATTTGGATTGCATCCTAATTAGACTGTGGGTTGATGTACTAGCTCCTATCGTCACTTCTGCACTTGAGCATCTCAGTGCGTCTCTGTCAATTTGCTATGTACTACAGGGTCTAAGCTAGGTGTAATCAATCCATGTTTTGAAAAGCCCCATGTCCATGCTGGTCTTCTATTCCCTTACCGATCTATATTTCAGTTTCCTCCTTTATGTTTAAAAATCTGAGAATTCAATTATTTTCCATGCGCTTATGAATACAAAGCGTTTCTGTCTTGATTTAAAGAAAACATACCAAAACTGCCTGAGACGAGACTGCAGAGTGTGTGCTCAAGTGATACTGGTATTGACTTCTGGATCTGTCAATCAAGTTCCACATAAGAACTTAATTTAAGAAGGACTTGAGGCAACTTAGGAATGAGTGGGGGAGCTTTGAGTTGTATTGTCCTTTGATACCAAGTGCATTTGTGGGTGTTGTCATACTAGTAATTGTTCATTCAATCCTTCTTCTTCACAGTAAAGCAGAGATACAAGGTCAATAAAGCTGGGAAGGGCTCGTCCGGGATTTGAACCCGGGACCTCTCGCACCCTAAGCGAGAATCATACCCCTAGACCAACGAGCCGAAATTTGCTGTGTTTGCCTTTGATGAGAGAGCGCGTGGACAGCTAAAACGGCCACAGAATCCTGGGAATTTGTGATGGATTTCTTTCTTCTTTGACTCATCCGCCAGGTTCCACCAACTCACCACCACCTAAACTCACGTCATATTTTATCAACAAGACCAACTTTAAGACAGAACAGGTTCCAAGAGCCGTCACAGCCATCACAAGAGCGCCCGCACCACAGAGTACAAAAAGATACCCTCTGTACGTTCGATCTTCGAATAGAGACATCCTAGAACTTTCACTTCAGCTCACTCATTGTCAGCGTGGCTTCCGTCTTTTTTATTTCAAAGTTCTCTAATCTCCTATTCTAAAGTGGAGATTAGTTGCCAAAAGTATGTGTGTAAATGAATCTGTAACACTGCAAATCCCAGCTGTGAGTGTAAACTTGTGGAGGGTCAACGAAAAATCCAAGTAAAAGCTGGCATAACGGTTTGTCCAGCTAAAAATTGCATTGTAAAAAAGAAGAAGAGTTGTTCACTTAACTGTCAGTGGTTTTAACGTTGGGGTTGTTCAGTGTATTCACTCATGTTGAGTTAGGGGACAGCAAACTGCTACAGCTCCAAACAACAAAGTAAGACACGACATGTTTGCAATTGTTATCAGCACTCTTAATTAACAACTTGAGTGAAAAAGAGAGTTGCATTTGGGATCAAAGAAGCAACCCAAAGTCACCCATCAAGCATTTATCATAGGTTTCACCACCACCTAAACTCACGTCATATTTTGTCAACAAGACCAACTTTAAGACAGAACAGGTTCCACATCTCCATTTTTCTGCCATTGATCTTCCTGAGTTCATGTCAGCAATTGGGTATCCTAAACAATCATCATGTGATTTGGATTGCATCCTAATTAGACTGTGGGTTGATGTACTAGCTCCTATCGTCACTTCTGCACTTGAGCATCTCAGTGCGTCTCTGTCAATTTGCTATGTACTACAGGGTCTAAGCTAGGTGTAATCAATCCATGTTTTGAAAAGCCCCATGTCCATGCTGGTCTTCTATTCCCTTACAGATCTATATTTCAGTTTCCTCCTTTATTTTTAAAAATCTGGAAAATCTCAGAATTCAATTATTTTCCATGCGCATATGAATACAAAGCGTTTCTGTCTTGATTTAAAGAACACATACCAAAACTGCCTGAGACGAGACTGCAGAGTGTGTGCTTACAAGATACTGGTATTGACTTCTGGATCTGTCAATCAAGTTCCACATAAGAACTTAATTTAAGAAGGACTTGAGGCAACTTAGGAATGAGTGGGGGAGCTTTGAGTTGTATTGTCCTTTGATACCAAGTGCATTTGTGGGTGTTGTCATACTAGTAATTGTTCATTCAATCCTTCTTCTTCACAGTAAAGCAGAGATACAAGGTCAATAAAGCTGGGAAGGGCTCGTCCGGGATTTGAACCCGGGACCTCTCGCACCCTAAGCGAGAATCATACCCCTAGACCAACGAGCCGAAATTTGCTGTGTTTGCCTTTGATGAGAGAGCGCGTGGACAGCTAAAACGGCCACAGAATCCTGGGAATTTGTGATGGATTTCTTTCTTCTTTGACTCATCCGCCAGGTTCCACCAACTCACCACCACCTAAACTCACGTCATATTTTATCAACAAGACCAACTTTAAGACAGAACAGGTTCCAAGAGCCGTCACAGCCATCACAAGAGCGCCCGCACCACAGAGTACAAAAAGATACCCTCTGTACGTTCGATCTTCGAATAGAGACATCCTAGAACTTTCACTTCAGCTCACTCATTGTCAGCGTGGCTTCCGTCTTTTTTATTTCAAAGTTCTCTAATCTCCTATTCTAAAGTGGAGATTAGTTGCCAAAAGTATGTGTGTAAATGAATCTGTAACACTGCAAATCCCAGCTGTGAGTGTAAACTTGTGGAGGGTCAACGAAAAATCCAAGTAAAAGCTGGCATAACGGTTTGTCCAGCTAAAAATTGCATTGTAAAAAAGAAGAAGAGTTGTTCACTTAACTGTCAGTGGTTTTAACGTTGGGGTTGTTCAGTGTATTCACTCATGTTGAGTTAGGGGACAGCAAACTGCTACAGCTCCAAACAACAAAGTAAGACACGACATGTTTGCAATTGTTATCAGCACTCTTAATTAACAACTTGAGTGAAAAAGAGAGTTGCATTTGGGATCAAAGAAGCAACCCAAAGTCACCCATCAAGCATTTATCATAGGTTTCACCACCACCTAAACTCACGTCATATTTTGTCAACAAGACCAACTTTAAGACAGAACAGGTTCCACATCTCCATTTTTCTGCCATTGATCTTCCTGAGTTCATGTCAGCAATTGGGTATCCTAAACAATCATCATGTGATTTGGATTGCATCCTAATTAGACTGTGGGTTGATGTACTAGCTCCTATCGTCACTTCTGCACTTGAGCATCTCAGTGCGTCTCTGTCAATTTGCTATGTACTACAGGGTCTAAGCTAGGTGTAATCAATCCATGTTTTGAAAAGCCCCATGTCCATGCTGGTCTTCTATTCCCTTACAGATCTATATTTCAGTTTCCTCCTTTATTTTTAAAAATCTGGAAAATCTCAGAATTCAATTATTTTCCATGCGCATATGAATACAAAGCGTTTCTGTCTTGATTTAAAGAACACATACCAAAACTGCCTGAGACGAGACTGCAGAGTGTGTGCTTACAAGATACTGGTATTGACTTCTGGATCTGTCAATCAAGTTCCACATAAGAACTTAATTTAAGAAGGACTTGAGGCAACTTAGGAATGAGTGGGGGAGCTTTGAGTTGTATTGTCCTTTGATACCAAGTGCATTTGTGGGTGTTGTCATACTAGTAATTGTTCATTCAATCCTTCTTCTTCACAGTAAAGCAGAGATACAAGGTCAATAAAGCTGGGAAGGGCTCGTCCGGGATTTGAACCCGGGACCTCTCGCACCCTAAGCGAGAATCATACCCCTAGACCAACGAGCCGAAATTTGCTGTGTTTGCCTTTGATGAGAGAGCGCGTGGACAGCTAAAACGGCCACAGAATCCTGGGAATTTGTGATGGATTTCTTTCTTCTTTGACTCATCCGCCAGGTTCCACCAACTCACCACCACCTAAACTCACGTCATATTTTATCAACAAGACCAACTTTAAGACAGAACAGGTTCCAAGAGCCGTCACAGCCATCACAAGAGCGCCCGCACCACAGAGTACAAAAAGATACCCTCTGTACGTTCGATCTTCGAATAGAGACATCCTAGAACTTTCACTTCAGCTCACTCATTGTCAGCGTGGCTTCCGTCTTTTTTATTTCAAAGTTCTCTAATCTCCTATTCTAAAGTGGAGATTAGTTGCCAAAAGTATGTGTGTAAATGAATCTGTAACACTGCAAATCCCAGCTGTGAGTGTAAACTTGTGGAGGGTCAACGAAAAATCCAAGTAAAAGCTGGCATAACGGTTTGTCCAGCTAAAAATTGCATTGTAAAAAAGAAGAAGAGTTGTTCACTTAACTGTCAGTGGTTTTAACGTTGGGGTTGTTCAGTGTATTCACTCATGTTGAGTTAGGGGACAGCAAACTGCTACAGCTCCAAACAACAAAGTAAGACACGACATGTTTGCAATTGTTATCAGCACTCTTAATTAACAACTTGAGTGAAAAAGAGAGTTGCATTTGGGATCAAAGAAGCAACCCAAAGTCACCCATCAAGCATTTATCATAGGTTTCACCACCACCTAAACTCACGTCATATTTTGTCAACAAGACCAACTTTAAGACAGAACAGGTTCCACATCTCCATTTTTCTGCCATTGATCTTCCTGAGTTCATGTCAGCAATTGGGTATCCTAAACAATCATCATGTGATTTGGATTGCATCCTAATTAGACTGTGGGTTGATGTACTAGCTCCTATCGTCACTTCTGCACTTGAGCATCTCAGTGCGTCTCTGTCAATTTGCTATGTACTACAGGGTCTAAGCTAGGTGTAATCAATCCATGTTTTGAAAAGCCCCATGTCCATGCTGGTCTTCTATTCCCTTACAGATCTATATTTCAGTTTCCTCCTTTATTTTTAAAAATCTGGAAAATCTCAGAATTCAATTATTTTCCATGCGCATATGAATACAAAGCGTTTCTGTCTTGATTTAAAGAACACATACCAAAACTGCCTGAGACGAGACTGCAGAGTGTGTGCTTACAAGATACTGGTATTGACTTCTGGATCTGTCAATCAAGTTCCACATAAGAACTTAATTTAAGAAGGACTTGAGGCAACTTAGGAATGAGTGGGGGAGCTTTGAGTTGTATTGTCCTTTGATACCAAGTGCATTTGTGGGTGTTGTCATACTAGTAATTGTTCATTCAATCCTTCTTCTTCACAGTAAAGCAGAGATACAAGGTCAATAAAGCTGGGAAGGGCTCGTCCGGGATTTGAACCCGGGACCTCTCGCACCCTAAGCGAGAATCATACCCCTAGACCAACGAGCCGAAATTTGCTGTGTTTGCCTTTGATGAGAGAGCGCGTGGACAGCTAAAACGGCCACAGAATCCTGGGAATTTGTGATGGATTTCTTTCTTCTTTGACTCATCCGCCAGGTTCCACCAACTCACCACCACCTAAACTCACGTCATATTTTATCAACAAGACCAACTTTAAGACAGAACAGGTTCCAAGAGCCGTCACAGCCATCACAAGAGCGCCCGCACCACAGAGTACAAAAAGATACCCTCTGTACGTTCGATCTTCGAATAGAGACATCCTAGAACTTTCACTTCAGCTCACTCATTGTCAGCGTGGCTTCCGTCTTTTTTATTTCAAAGTTCTCTAATCTCTTATTCTAAAGTGGAGATTAGTTGCCAAAAGTATGTGTGTAAATGAATCTGTAACACTGCAAATCCCAGCTGTGAGTGTAAACTTGTGGAGGGTCAACGAAAAATCCAAGTAAAAGCTGGCATAACGGTTTGTCCAGCTAAAAATTGCATTGTAAAAAAGAAGAAGAGTTGTTCACTTAACTGTCAGTGGTTTTAACGTTGGGGTTGTTCAGTGTATTCACTCATGTTGAGTTAGGGGACAGCAAACTGCTACAGCTCCAAACAACAAAGTAAGACACGACATGTTTGCAATTGTTATCAGCACTCTTAATTAACAACTTGAGTGAAAAAGAGAGTTGCATTTGGGATCAAAGAAGCAACCCAAAGTCACCCATCAAGCATTTATCATAGGTTTCACCACCACCTAAACTCACGTCATATTTTGTCAACAAGACCAACTTTAAGACAGAACAGGTTCCACATCTCCATTTTTCTGCCATTGATCTTCCTGAGTTCATGTCAGCAATTGGGTATCCTAAACAATCATCATGTGATTTGGATTGCATCCTAATTAGACTGTGGGTTGATGTACTAGCTCCTATCGTCACTTCTGCACTTGAGCATCTCAGTGCGTCTCTGTCAATTTGCTATGTACTACAGGGTCTAAGCTAGGTGTAATCAATCCATGTTTTGAAAAGCCCCATGTCCATGCTGGTCTTCTATTCCCTTACAGATCTATATTTCAGTTTCCTCCTTTATTTTTAAAAATCTGGAAAATCTCAGAATTCAATTATTTTCCATGCGCATATGAATACAAAGCGTTTCTGTCTTGATTTAAAGAACACATACCAAAACTGCCTGAGACGAGACTGCAGAGTGTGTGCTTACAAGATACTGGTATTGACTTCTGGATCTGTCAATCAAGTTCCACATAAGAACTTAATTTAAGAAGGACTTGAGGCAACTTAGGAATGAGTGGGGGAGCTTTGAGTTGTATTGTCCTTTGATACCAAGTGCATTTGTGGGTGTTGTCATACTAGTAATTGTTCATTCAATCCTTCTTCTTCACAGTAAAGCAGAGATACAAGGTCAATAAAGCTGGGAAGGGCTCGTCCGGGATTTGAACCCGGGACCTCTCGCACCCTAAGCGAGAATCATACCCCTAGACCAACGAGCCGAAATTTGCAGTGTTTGCCTTTGATGAGACAGCGCGTGGACAGCTAAAACGGCCACAGAATCCTGGGAATTTGTGATGGATTTCTTTCTTCTTTGACTCATCCGCCAGGTTCCACCAACTCACCACCACCTAAACTCACGTCATATTTTATCAACAAGACCAACTTTAAGACAGAACAGGTTCCAAGAGCCGTCACAGCCATCACAAGAGCGCCCGCACCACAGAGTACAAAAAGATACCCTCTGTACGTTCGATCTTCGAATAGAGACATCCTAGAACTTTCACTTCAGCTCACTCATTGTCAGCGTGGCTTCCGTCTTTTTTATTTCAAAGTTCTCTAATCTCTTATTCTAAAGTGGAGATTAGTTGCCAAAAGTATGTGTGTAAATGAATCTGTAACACTGCAAATCCCAGCTGTGAGTGTAAACTTGTGGAGGGTCAACGAAAAATCCAAGTAAAAGCTGGCATAACGGTTTGTCCAGCTAAAAATTGCATTGTAAAAAAGAAGAAGAGTTGTTCACTTAACTGTCAGTGGTTTTAACGTTGGGGTTGTTCAGTGTATTCACTCATGTTGAGTTAGGGGACAGCAAACTGCTACAGCTCCAAACAACAAAGTAAGACATGACATGTTTGCAATTGTTATCAGCACTCTTAATTAACAACTTGAGTGAACAAGAGAGTTGCATTTGGGATCAAAGAAGCAACCCAAAGTCACCCATCAAGCATTTATCATAGGTTTCACCACCACCTAAACTCACGTCATATTTTGTCAACAAGACCAACTTTAAGACAGAACAGGTTCCACATCTCCATTTTTCTGCCATTGATCTTCCTGAGTTCATGTCAGCAATTGGGTATCCTAAACAATCATCATGTGATTTGGATTGCATCCTAATTAGACTGTGGGTTGATGTACTAGCTCCTTTTGTCACTTCTGCACTTGAGCATCTCAGTGCGTCTCTGTCAATTTGCTATGTACTACAGGGTCTAAGCTAGGTGTAATCAATCCATGTTTTGAAAAGCCCCATGTCCATGCTGGTCTTCTATTCCCTTACAGATCTATATTTCAGTTTCCTCCTTTATGTTTAAAAATCTGGAAAATCTCAGAATTCAATTATTTTCCATGCGCATATGAATACAAAGCGTTTCTGTCTTGATTTAAAGAACACATACCAAAACTGCCTGAGACGAGACTGCAGAGTGTGTGCTTACAAGATACTGGTATTGACTTCTGGATCTGTCAATCAAGTTCCACATAAGAACTTAATTTAAGAAGGACTTGAGGCAACTTAGGAATGAGTGGGGGAGCTTTGAGTTGTATTGTCCTTTGATACCAAGTGCATTTGTGGGTGTTGTCATACTAGTAATTGTTCATTCAATCCTTCTTCTTCACAGTAAAGCAGAGATACAAGGTCAATAAAGCTGGGAAGGGCTCGTCCGGGATTTGAACCCGGGACCTCTCGCACCCTAAGCGAGAATCATACCCCTAGACCAACGAGCCGAAATTTGCAGTGTTTGCCTTTGATGAGAGAGCGCGTGGACAGCTAAAACGGCCACAGAATCCTGGGAATTTGTGATGGCTTTCTTTCTTCTTTGACTCATCCGCCAGGTTCCACCAACTCACCACCACCTAAACTCACGTTATATTTTATCAACAAGACCAACTTTAAGACAGAACAGGTTCCAAGAGCCGTCACAGCCATCACAAGAGCGCCCGCACCACAGAGTACAAAAAGATACCCTCTGTACGTTCGATCTTCGAATAGAGACATCCTAGAACTTTCACTTCAGCTCACTCATTGTCAGCGTGGCTTCCGTCTTTTTTATTTCAAAGTTCTCTAATCTCTTATTCTAAAGTGGAGATTAGTTGCCAAAAGTATGTGTGTAAATGAATCTGTAACACTGCAAATCCCAGCTGTGAGTGTAAACTTGTGGAGGGTCAACGAAAAATCCAAGTAAAAGCTGGCATAACGGTTTGTCCAGCTAAAAATTGCATTGTAAAAAAGAAGAAGAGTTGTTCACTTAACTGTCAGTGGTTTTAACGTTGGGGTTGTTCAGTGTATTCACTCATGTTGAGTTAGGGGACAGCAAACTGCTACAGCTCCAAACAACAAAGTAAGACACGACATGTTTGCAATTGTTATCAGCACTCTTAATTAACAAGTTGAGTGAACAAAGAGAGACGCATTTGTGATCAAAGAAGCGACCCAAAGTCACCCATCAAGCATTTATCATAGGTTTCACCACCACCTAAACTCACGTCATATTTTGTCAACAAGACCAACTTTAAGACAGAACAGGTTCCACATCTCCATTTTTCTGCCATTGATCTTCCTGAGTTCATGTCAGCAATTGGGTATCCTAAACAATCATCATGTGATTTGGATTGCATCCTAATTAGACTGTGGGTTGATGTACTAGCTCCTATGGTCACTTCTGCACTTGAGCATCTCAGTGCGTCTCTGTCAATTTGCTATGTACTACAGGGTCTAAGCTAGGTGTAATCAATCCATGTTTTGAAAAGCCCCATGTCCATGCTGGTCTTCTATTCCCTTACAGATCTATATTTCAGTTTCCTCCTTTATGTTTAAAAATCTGGAAAATCTCAGAATTCAATTATTTTCCATGCGCATATGAATACAAAGCGTTTCTGTCTTGATTTAAAGAACACATACCAAAACTGCCTGAGACGAGACTGCAGAGTGTGTGCTTACAAGATACTGGTATTGACTTCTGGATCTGTCAATCAAGTTCCACATAAGAACTTAATTTAAGAAGGACTTGAGGCAACTTAGGAATGAGTGGGGGAGTTTTGAGTTGTATTGTCCTTTGATACCAAGTGCATTTGTGGGTGTTGTCATACTAGTAATTGTTCGTTCAATCCTTCTTCTTCACAGTAAAGCAGAGATACAAGGTCAATAAAGCTGGGAAGGGCTCGTCCGGGATTTGAACCCGGGACCTCTCGCACCCTAAGCGAGAATCATACCCCTAGACCAACGAGCCGAAATTTGCTGTGTTTGCCTTTGATGAGAGAGCGCGTGGACAGCTAAAACGGCCACAGAATCCTGGGAATTTGTGATTGCTTTCTTTCTTCTTTGACTCATCCGCCAGGTTCCACCAACTCACCACCACCTAAACTCACGTCATATTTTATCAACAAGACCAACTTTAAGACAGAACAGGTTCCAAGAGCCGTCACAGCCATCACAAGAGCGCCCGCACCACAGAGTACAAAAAGATACCCTCTGTACGTTCGATCTTCGAATAGAGACATCCTAGAACTTTCACTTCAGCTCACTCATTGTCAGCGTGGCTTCCGTCTTTTTTATTTCAAAGTTCTCTAATCTCTTATTCTAAAGTGGAGATCAGTTGCCAAAAGTATGTGTGTAAATGAATCTGTAACACTGCAAATCCCAGCTGTGAGTGTAAACTTGTGGAGGGTCAACGAAAAATCCAAGTAAAAGCTGGCATAACGGTTTGTCCAGCTAAAAATTGCATTGTAAAAAAGAAGAAGAGTTGTTCACTTAACTGTCAGTGGTTTTAACGTTGGGGTTGTTCAGTGTATTCACTCATGTTGAGTTAGGGGACAGCAAACTGCTACAGCTCCAAACAACAAAGTAAGACATGACATGTTTGCAATTGTTATCAGCACTCTTAATTAACAACTTGAGTGAACAAGAGAGTTGCATTTGGGATCAAAGAAGCAACCCAAAGTCACCCATCAAGCATTTATCATAGGTTTCACCACCACCTAAACTCACGTCATATTTTGTCAACAAGACCAACTTTAAGACAGAACAGGTTCCACATCTCAATTTTTCTGCCATTGATCTTCCTGAGTTCATGTCAGCAATTGGGTATCCTAAACAATCATCATGTGATTTGGATTGCATCCTAATTAGACTGTGGGTTGATGTACTAGCTCCTATCGTCACTTCTGCACTTGAGCATCTCAGTGCGTCTCTGTCAATTTGCTATGTACTACTACTCTTTTGAAAAGCCCCATGTCCATGTTGGTCTTATATTCCCTTACAGATCTATATTTCAGTTTCCTCCTTTATGTTTAAAAATCTGGAAAATCTCAGAATTCAATTATTTTCCATGCGCATATGAATACAAAGCGTTTCTGTCTTGATTTAAAGAACACATACCAAAACTGCCTGAGACGAGACTGCAGAGTGTGTGCTTACAAGATACTGGTATTGACTTCTGGATCTGTCAATCAAGTTCCACATAAGAACTTAATTTAAGAAGGACTTGAGGCAACTTAGGAATGAGTGGGGGAGTTTTGAGTTGTATTGTCCTTTGATACCAAGTGCATTTGTGGGTGTTGTCATACTAGTAATTGTTCGTTCAATCCTTCTTCTTCACAGTAAAGCAGAGATACAAGGTCAATAAACCAGGATGCAGAGTTGTAGTCTTACACACTTCTCTGCGGCTTCCCACCTGATGCTGCCCCCCCCTCAATCAAAAAACACAAAAGGAGCAAATCCTCTTGTGCAAAAAAAATTTAAAACAAAAACTTTAACTGAACAAAAACATCAAACTATTAAATGTGGTTTGCTGAATATTAGATCTCTCCCTTTGAAGTCTCTGTTAGTGAATGATTTGATTTGTGATCATCATATTGATATATTTTGTCTTACAGAAACCTGGCTGCAGCAGGAGGATCATGTTAGCATTAATGAATCAACTCCCTCTGACTATTTAAATGTTCATGTTCCTAGAACCACAGGTAGAGGAGGAGGAGTGGCAGCTATCTTCAGATCAGGGTTACTAATCAGTCCTAGACCCAAGATTAGTTTTAGCTCTTTTGAATCTCTGATTCTCAGTTTTTCCCACCCAAAGTGGAAATCACAAAAATCTCTTGTGTTTGTTGTTGTGTATCGTCCACCTGGCCCTTATTCTGAGTTTCTGTCTGAATTCTCAGAGTTTTTATCCCAGTTAGTGCTGAGTACAGATAAAGTCATTGTAGTGGGTGACTTTAATATTCATGTAGATGTTGAAAATGACAGCCTAAATATTAACTTTAATTCTATATTAGACTCTATTGGATTTTCTCAAAGTGTTCACAGACCTACTCACTGCCTTAATCATACCCTTGACCTTGTGCTGACTTATGGCATTGAGAGTGAACAGTTAACAGTGTTCCCTCATAACCCTGTCTTGTCTGACCATTTTTTAATAACTTTTGAATTTACATTACTTGACTACACGGTTTCTGAGAAGAATTCTACATATAGAAGGTGTCTGTCAGAGAATGCTGTAACCAGATTTAAAGAGTTGATTTCATCATCCTTTTCTTCACTGCCATGTGCTGATATGACACAGGATGGCTACCTAAATTTTACTCCAGTAGAACTTGACTCTCTTGTTGACAGCACTACAGCTTCAATGCGTACAACACTGGACAATGTTGCCCCTCTGAAAAGGAAGGTAATCAGTCAGAAGAGGTTGGCTCCTTGGTATAATTCACAGCTGCGTGCGTTAAAGCAGACTGCAAGAAAGCTGGAGAGACAGTGGCGTTCCTCTAATTTAGAAGAGTCTCAATTAGTCTGGAAAGATAGTTTAATAACGTATAAGAAAGCACTTCGTAAAGCTAGAACTGCGTATTATTCATTATTGATAGAAGAGAATAAGAATAATCCCAGGTTTCTTTTCAGCACTGTTGCCAGGCTGACAAAGAGTCCGAGCTCTGTTGAGCCATGTATTCCTTTAACTCTCAGCAGTGATGATTTCATGAGATTCTTCATCAATAAAATTGTTTCTATCAGAGAGAAGATTAATGGAATCCTTCCCATTATTATCACTGATGTATCATCAAGTAGAGCAGCTTTAGAAGTATCTTTCGAACCTGAATTGTATTTAGACAGCTTCTGTCCAGTTGATCTTTCTGAGCTAACAACAGCAATAGTCTCTTCTAAACCATCAACTTGTATGTTAGACCCAATCCCAACCAGACTGTTCAAGGAGGTTTTCCCCTTAATTGACACTTCCATATTGGATTTGATCAATCGGTCTTTGTTGATAGGATATGTACCTCAGACTTTTAAGGTTGCTGTAATTAAACCTTTACTTAAAAAACCTACTCTTGATTCAGAAGTGTTGGCTAATTATCGACCTATATCCAATCTCCCTTTTTTGTCCAAAGTTCTTGAAAAAATAGTTGCAGTTCAACTTTGTGATCATTTACATAGAAATAATCTGTTTGAAGAGTTTCAGTCAGGATTCAGAGTGCATCATAGCACAGAAACGGCACTGGTGAAAGTTACCAATGATCTCCTGTTAGCTTCTGATAGCGGACTTGTTTCTGTGCTTGTCCTGTTGGATCTCAGTGCTGCATTTGATACGATCGATCACAGCATTCTGTTACAGAGACTTGAACATGTTATTGGGATTAAAGGAACTGCATTAGGCTGGTTTAAGTCATATTTATCTGATAGATTCCAGTTTGTTCTTGTAAATGAGGAATCTTCCTCACACGTTGGAGTAAGTCATGGAGTTCCTCAGGGTTCTGTGCTTGGACCGATTCTTTTTACTTTATACATGCTTCCATTAGGTAACATTATCAGACAGCATGGCATAAATTTCCATTGTTATGCTGATGATACTCAGCTGTACTTATCTATGAAACCAGATGAAACCTACAGGTTGGTCAGGCTACAAGCCTGTCTTAAAGACATAAAGACCTGGATGACTCAGAACTGTCTGCTTTTAAATTCAGACAAAACTGAAGTTGTTCTCTTTGGACCTGAGCGCTTCAGGGAGAAATTGTCTAGTTATATAGTTACTCTAGATGGTATTTCCTTGGCTTCTAGTTCTACAGTGAGGAACCTTGGAGTTATTTTTGACCAGAATTTATCATTTGACGCACATATAAAACTGGTTTCTAGGACTGCCTTCTTTCACCTTCGTAATATTGCCAAAATCAGGAACATCCTGTCTCAAGGTGATGCAGAGAAACTAGTTCATGCATTTGTTACTTCAAGATTGGACTACTGTAATTCCTTATTATTGGGCTGTCCCACATATTCTCTGAAAAGCCTCCAGCTGATCCAAAATGCTGCAGCCAGAGTTCTGATGAGAACTAACAGGAGAGATCATGTTTCTCCAGTTTTAGCTTCTCTTCATTGGCTCCCTGTTAAATTCAGAATAGAATTTAAGATTCTTCTCCTCACATATAAAGCTCTTACTGACCGAACTCCATCATATCTTAAAGATCTCATTGTACAATATTTTCCTAACAGAGCACTTCGCTCCCAAACTGCAGGTTTACTTGTTGTTCCCAGAGTTTCTAAAAGTAGAATGGGAGGTAGAGCCTTCAGTTATCAGGCCCCTCTCTTGTGGAATAAGCTGCCAGTAAATGTCCGGGAAGCAGACACCCTTTCCACTTTTAAGATTAGGCTTAAAACTTTTCTTTTCGATAAAGCTTATAGTTAGGGATGGCTCAGGTAATCCTGAAACATCCCATAGTTAAGCTGCTATAGGCTTAGACTGCTGGGGGACCTCATCTGTCACACCTTTCCTCACTTTGCTCTCTTTTTCCCCCTGTTTAATTTCAAAATTGATTTTATGTACATGTGACATTATTGTGGTTATTAACCTATGTTTCCCTGTTCCAACAGATATCCTTTGAATGGCGTTATGGTGTTTTTCCCCCCTCTTTTCCCTCTTTTCTGTCTTCTCAAACCCCAGCTGGTCGAGGCGGATGGCCACCCTTCCTGAGTCTGGTTCTGCCAGAGGTTTCTTCCTGTTAAAAGGGAGTCGTTCCTTTCCACAGTTGCCACAGGCACGCTCAGGACGGGAGATTGGACTGAAGACACATTTCGGTGCAATCTGTTGGTTTCCTTAGCTAGGATATTAATTTTTTTAATTAGCTCTATATGAATTAATTGGATTATGATTACAATGAATTGAATTCCAATTGGCTTGAATTGGACTATATTACTTAAGTGCCTTGAGATGACAATTGTTGTAATCTGGCGCTATATAAATAAAATTGAATTGAATTGAATTGAATTAAAGCTGGGAAGGGCTCGTCCGGGATTTGAACCCGGGACCTCTCGCACCCAAAGCGAGAATCATACCCCTAGACCAACGAGCCGAAATTTGCTGTGTTTGCCTTTGATGAGAGAGCGCGTGGACAGCTAAAACGGCCACAGAATCCTGGGAATTTGTGATTGCTTTCTTTCTTCTTTGACTCATCCGCCAGGTTCCACCAACTCACCACCACCTAAACTCACGTCATATTTTATCAACAAGACCAACTTTAAGACAGAACAGGTTCCAAGAGCCGTCACAGCCATCACAAGAGCGCCCGCACCACAGAGTACAAAAAGATACCCTCTGTACGTTCGATCTTCGAATAGAGACATCCTAGAACTTTCACTTCAGCTCACTCATTGTCAGCGTGGCTTTCGTCTTTTTTATTTCAAAGTTCTCTAATCTCTTATTCTAAAGTGGAGATCAGTTGCCAAAAGTATGTGTGTAAATGAATCTGTAACACTGCAAATCCCAGCTGTGAGTGTAAACTTGTGGAGGGTCAACGAAAAATCCAAGTAAAAGCTGGCATAACGGTTTGTCCAGCTAAAAATTGCATTGTAAAAAAGAAGAAGAGTTGTTCACTTAACTGTCAGTGGTTTTAACGTTGGGGTTGTTCAGTGTATTCACTCATGTTGAGTTAGGGGACAGCAAACTGCTACAGCTCCAAACAACAAAGTAAGACATGACATGTTTGCAATTGTTATCAGCACTCTTAATTAACAACTTGAGTGAACAAGAGAGTTGCATTTGGGATCAAAGAAGCAACCCAAAGTCACCCATCAAGCATTTATCATAGGTTTCACCACCACCTAAACTCACGTCATATTTTGTCAACAAGACCAACTTTAAGACAGAACAGGTTCCACATCTCCATTTTTCTGCCATTGATCTTCCTGAGTTCATGTCAGCAATTGGGTATCCTAAACAATCATCATGTGATTTGGATTGCATCCTAATTAGACTGTGGGTTGATGTACTAGCTCCTATCGTCACTTCTGCACTTGAGCATCTCAGTGCGTCTCTGTCAATTTGCTATGTACTACAGGGTCTAAGCTAGGTGTAATCAATCCATGTTTTGAAAAGCCCCATGTCCATGCTGGTCTTCTATTCCCTTACCGATCTATATTTCAGTTTCCTCCTTTATGTTTAAAAATCTGAGAATTCAATTATTTTCCATGCGCTTATGAATACAAAGCGTTTCTGTCTTGATTTAAAGAAAACATACCAAAACTGCCTGAGACGAGACTGCAGAGTGTGTGCTCAAGTGATACTGGTATTGACTTCTGGATCTGTCAATCAAGTTCCACATAAGAACTTAATTTAAGAAGGACTTGAGGCAACTTAGGAATGAGTGGGGGAGCTTTGAGTTGTATTGTCCTTTGATACCAAGTGCATTTGTGGGTGTTGTCATACTAGTAATTGTTCATTCAATCCTTCTTCTTCACAGTAAAGCAGAGATACAAGGTCAATAAAGCTGGGAAGGGCTCGTCCGGGATTTGAACCCGGGACCTCTCGCACCCTAAGCGAGAATCATACCCCTAGACCAACGAGCCGAAATTTGCTGTGTTTGCCTTTGATGAGAGAGCGCGTGGACAGCTAAAACGGCCACAGAATCCTGGGAATTTGTGATGGATTTCTTTCTTCTTTGACTCATCCGCCAGGTTCCACCAACTCACCACCACCTAAACTCACGTCATATTTTATCAACAAGACCAACTTTAAGACAGAACAGGTTCCAAGAGCCGTCACAGCCATCACAAGAGCGCCCGCACCACAGAGTACAAAAAGATACCCTCTGTACGTTCGATCTTCGAATAGAGACATCCTAGAACTTTCACTTCAGCTCACTCATTGTCAGCGTGGCTTCCGTCTTTTTTATTTCAAAGTTCTCTAATCTCCTATTCTAAAGTGGAGATTAGTTGCCAAAAGTATGTGTGTAAATGAATCTGTAACACTGCAAATCCCAGCTGTGAGTGTAAACTTGTGGAGGGTCAACGAAAAATCCAAGTAAAAGCTGGCATAACGGTTTGTCCAGCTAAAAATTGCATTGTAAAAAAGAAGAAGAGTTGTTCACTTAACTGTCAGTGGTTTTAACGTTGGGGTTGTTCAGTGTATTCACTCATGTTGAGTTAGGGGACAGCAAACTGCTACAGCTCCAAACAACAAAGTAAGACACAACATGTTTGCAATTGTTATCAGCACTCTTAATTAACAAGTTGAGTGAACAAAGAGAGACGCATTTGTGATCAAAGAAGCAACCCAAAGTCACCCATCAAGCATTTATCATAGGTTTCACCACCACCTAAACTCACGTCATATTTTGTCAACAAGACCAACTTTAAGACAGAACAGGTTCCACATCTCCATTTTTCTGCCATTGATCTTCCTGAGTTCATGTCAGCAATTGGGTATCCTAAACAATCATCATGTGATTTGGATTGCATCCTAATTAGACTGTGGGTTGCTGTACTAGCTCCTATCGTCACTTCTGCACTTGAGCATCTCAGTGCGTCTCTTTCAATTTGCTATGTACTACAGGGTCTAAGCTAGGTGTAATCAATCCATGTTTTGAAAAGCCCCATGTCCATGCTGGTCTTCTATTCCCTTACAGATCTATATTTCAGTTTCCTCCTTTATGTTTAAAAATCTGAGAATTCAATTATTTTCCATGCGCTTATGAATACAAAGCGTTTCTGTCTTGATTTAAAGAAAACATACCAAAACTGCCTGAGACGAGACTGCAGAGTGTGTGCTCAAGTGATACTGGTATTGACTTCTGGATCTGTCAATCAAGTTCCACATAAGAACTTAATTTAAGAAGGACTTGAGGCAACTTAGGAATGAGTGGGGGAGCTTTGAGTTGTATTGTCCTTTGATACCAAGTGCATTTGTGGGTGTTGTCATACTAGTAATTGTTCATTCAATCCTTCTTCTTCACAGTAAAGCAGAGATACAAGGTCAATAAAGCTGGGAAGGGCTCGTCCGGGATTTGAACCCGGGACCTCTCGCACCCTAAGCGAGAATCATACCCCTAGACCAACGAGCCGAAATTTGCTGTGTTTGCCTTTGATGAGAGAGCGCGTGGACAGCTAAAACGGCCACAGAATCCTGGGAATTTGTGATGGATTTCTTTCTTCTTTGACTCATCCGCCAGGTTCCACCAACTCACCACCACCTAAACTCACGTCATATTTTATCAACAAGACCAACTTTAAGACAGAACAGGTTCCAAGAGCCGTCACAGCCATCACAAGAGCGCCCGCACCACAGAGTACAAAAAGATACCCTCTGTACGTTCGATCTTCGAATAGAGACATCCTAGAACTTTCACTTCAGCTCACTCATTGTCAGCGTGGCTTCCGTCTTTTTTATTTCAAAGTTCTCTAATCTCCTATTCTAAAGTGGAGATTAGTTGCCAAAAGTATGTGTGTAAATGAATCTGTAACACTGCAAATCCCAGCTGTGAGTGTAAACTTGTGGAGGGTCAACGAAAAATCCAAGTAAAAGCTGGCATAACGGTTTGTCCAGCTAAAAATTGCATTGTAAAAAAGAAGAAGAGTTGTTCACTTAACTGTCAGTGGTTTTAACGTTGGGGTTGTTCAGTGTATTCACTCATGTTGAGTTAGGGGACAGCAAACTGCTACAGCTCCAAACAACAAAGTAAGACACAACATGTTTGCAATTGTTATCAGCACTCTTAATTAACAAGTTGAGTGAACAAAGAGAGACGCATTTGTGATCAAAGAAGCAACCCAAAGTCACCCATCAAGCATTTATCATAGGTTTCACCACCACCTAAACTCACGTCATATTTTGTCAACAAGACCAACTTTAAGACAGAACAGGTTCCACATCTCCATTTTTCTGCCATTGATCTTCCTGAGTTCATGTCAGCAATTGGGTATCCTAAACAATCATCATGTGATTTGGATTGCATCCTAATTAGACTGTGGGTTGCTGTACTAGCTCCTATCGTCACTTCTGCACTTGAGCATCTCAGTGCGTCTCTTTCAATTTGCTATGTACTACAGGGTCTAAGCTAGGTGTAATCAATCCATGTTTTGAAAAGCCCCATGTCCATGCTGGTCTTCTATTCCCTTACAGATCTATATTTCAGTTTCCTCCTTTATTTTTAAAAATCTGGAAAATCTCAGAATTCAATTATTTTCCATGCGCATATGAATACAAAGCGTTTCTGTCTTGATTTAAAGAACACATACCAAAACTGCCTGAGACGAGACTGCAGAGTGTGTGCTTACAAGATACTGGTATTGACTTCTGGATCTGTCAATCAAGTTCCACATAAGAACTTAATTTAAGAAGGACTTGAGGCAACTTAGGAATGAGTGGGGGAGCTTTGAGTTGTATTGTCCTTTGATACCAAGTGCATTTGTGGGTGTTGTCATACTAGTAATTGTTCATTCAATCCTTCTTCTTCACAGTAAAGCAGAGATACAAGGTCAATAAAGCTGGGAAGGGCTCGTCCGGGATTTGAACCCGGGACCTCTCGCACCCTAAGCGAGAATCATACCCCTAGACCAACGAGCCGAAATTTGCTGTGTTTGCCTTTGATGAGAGAGCGCGTGGACAGCTAAAACGGCCACAGAATCCTGGGAATTTGTGATGGATTTCTTTCTTCTTTGACTCATCCGCCAGGTTCCACCAACTCACCACCACCTAAACTCACGTCATATTTTATCAACAAGACCAACTTTAAGACAGAACAGGTTCCAAGAGCCGTCACAGCCATCACAAGAGCGCCCGCACCACAGAGTACAAAAAGATACCCTCTGTACGTTCGATCTTCGAATAGAGACATCCTAGAACTTTCACTTCAGCTCACTCATTGTCAGCGTGGCTTCCGTCTTTTTTATTTCAAAGTTCTCTAATCTCCTATTCTAAAGTGGAGATTAGTTGCCAAAAGTATGTGTGTAAATGAATCTGTAACACTGCAAATCCCAGCTGTGAGTGTAAACTTGTGGAGGGTCAACGAAAAATCCAAGTAAAAGCTGGCATAACGGTTTGTCCAGCTAAAAATTGCATTGTAAAAAAGAAGAAGAGTTGTTCACTTAACTGTCAGTGGTTTTAACGTTGGGGTTGTTCAGTGTATTCACTCATGTTGAGTTAGGGGACAGCAAACTGCTACAGCTCCAAACAACAAAGTAAGACACAACATGTTTGCAATTGTTATCAGCACTCTTAATTAACAAGTTGAGTGAACAAAGAGAGACGCATTTGTGATCAAAGAAGCAACCCAAAGTCACCCATCAAGCATTTATCATAGGTTTCACCACCACCTAAACTCACGTCATATTTTGTCAACAAGACCAACTTTAAGACAGAACAGGTTCCACATCTCCATTTTTCTGCCATTGATCTTCCTGAGTTCATGTCAGCAATTGGGTATCCTAAACAATCATCATGTGATTTGGATTGCATCCTAATTAGACTGTGGGTTGCTGTACTAGCTCCTATCGTCACTTCTGCACTTGAGCATCTCAGTGCGTCTCTTTCAATTTGCTATGTACTACAGGGTCTAAGCTAGGTGTAATCAATCCATGTTTTGAAAAGCCCCATGTCCATGCTGGTCTTCTATTCCCTTACAGATCTATATTTCAGTTTCCTCCTTTATGTTTAAAAATCTGAGAATTCAATTATTTTCCATGCGCTTATGAATACAAAGCGTTTCTGTCTTGATTTAAAGAAAACATACCAAAACTGCCTGAGACGAGACTGCAGAGTGTGTGCTCAAGTGATACTGGTATTGACTTCTGGATCTGTCAATCAAGTTCCACATAAGAACTTAATTTAAGAAGGACTTGAGGCAACTTAGGAATGAGTGGGGGAGCTTTGAGTTGTATTGTCCTTTGATACCAAGTGCATTTGTGGGTGTTGTCATACTAGTAATTGTTCATTCAATCCTTCTTCTTCACAGTAAAGCAGAGATACAAGGTCAATAAAGCTGGGAAGGGCTCGTCCGGGATTTGAACCCGGGACCTCTCGCACCCTAAGCGAGAATCATACCCCTAGACCAACGAGCCGAAATTTGCTGTGTTTGCCTTTGATGAGAGAGCGCGTGGACAGCTAAAACGGCCACAGAATCCTGGGAATTTGTGATGGATTTCTTTCTTCTTTGACTCATCCGCCAGGTTCCACCAACTCACCACCACCTAAACTCACGTCATATTTTATCAACAAGACCAACTTTAAGACAGAACAGGTTCCAAGAGCCGTCACAGCCATCACAAGAGCGCCCGCACCACAGAGTACAAAAAGATACCCTCTGTACGTTCGATCTTCGAATAGAGACATCCTAGAACTTTCACTTCAGCTCACTCATTGTCAGCGTGGCTTCCGTCTTTTTTATTTCAAAGTTCTCTAATCTCCTATTCTAAAGTGGAGATTAGTTGCCAAAAGTATGTGTGTAAATGAATCTGTAACACTGCAAATCCCAGCTGTGAGTGTAAACTTGTGGAGGGTCAACGAAAAATCCAAGTAAAAGCTGGCATAACGGTTTGTCCAGCTAAAAATTGCATTGTAAAAAAGAAGAAGAGTTGTTCACTTAACTGTCAGTGGTTTTAACGTTGGGGTTGTTCAGTGTATTCACTCATGTTGAGTTAGGGGACAGCAAACTGCTACAGCTCCAAACAACAAAGTAAGACACAACATGTTTGCAATTGTTATCAGCACTCTTAATTAACAAGTTGAGTGAACAAAGAGAGACGCATTTGTGATCAAAGAAGCAACCCAAAGTCACCCATCAAGCATTTATCATAGGTTTCACCACCACCTAAACTCACGTCATATTTTGTCAACAAGACCAACTTTAAGACAGAACAGGTTCCACATCTCCATTTTTCTGCCATTGATCTTCCTGAGTTCATGTCAGCAATTGGGTATCCTAAACAATCATCATGTGATTTGGATTGCATCCTAATTAGACTGTGGGTTGCTGTACTAGCTCCTATCGTCACTTCTGCACTTGAGCATCTCAGTGCGTCTCTTTCAATTTGCTATGTACTACAGGGTCTAAGCTAGGTGTAATCAATCCATGTTTTGAAAAGCCCCATGTCCATGCTGGTCTTCTATTCCCTTACAGATCTATATTTCAGTTTCCTCCTTTATTTTTAAAAATCTGGAAAATCTCAGAATTCAATTATTTTCCATGCGCATATGAATACAAAGCGTTTCTGTCTTGATTTAAAGAACACATACCAAAACTGCCTGAGACGAGACTGCAGAGTGTGTGCTTACAAGATACTGGTATTGACTTCTGGATCTGTCAATCAAGTTCCACATAAGAACTTAATTTAAGAAGGACTTGAGGCAACTTAGGAATGAGTGGGGGAGCTTTGAGTTGTATTGTCCTTTGATACCAAGTGCATTTGTGGCTGTTGTCATACTAGTAATTGTTCATTCAATCCTTCTTCTTCACAGTAAAGCAGAGATACAAGGTCAATAAAGCTGGGAAGGGCTCGTCCGGGATTTGAACCCGGGACCTCTCGCACCCTAAGCGAGAATCATACCCCTAGACCAACGAGCCGAAATTTGCTGTGTTTGCCTTTGATGAGAGAGCGCGTGGACAGCTAAAACGGCCACAGAATCCTGGGAATTTGTGATGGATTTCTTTCTTCTTTGACTCATCCGCCAGGTTCCACCAACTCACCACCACCTAAACTCACGTCATATTTTATCAACAAGACCAACTTTAAGACAGAACAGGTTCCAAGAGCCGTCACAGCCATCACAAGAGCGCCCGCACCACAGAGTACAAAAAGATACCCTCTGTACGTTCGATCTTCGAATAGAGACATCCTAGAACTTTCACTTCAGCTCACTCATTGTCAGCGTGGCTTCCGTCTTTTTTATTTCAAAGTTCTCTAATCTCCTATTCTAAAGTGGAGATTAGTTGCCAAAAGTATGTGTGTAAATGAATCTGTAACACTGCAAATCCCAGCTGTGAGTGTAAACTTGTGGAGGGTCAACGAAAAATCCAAGTAAAAGCTGGCATAACGGTTTGTCCAGCTAAAAATTGCATTGTAAAAAAGAAGAAGAGTTGTTCACTTAACTGTCAGTGGTTTTAACGTTGGGGTTGTTCAGTGTATTCACTCATGTTGAGTTAGGGGACAGCAAACTGCTACAGCTCCAAACAACAAAGTAAGACACAACATGTTTGCAATTGTTATCAGCACTCTTAATTAACAAGTTGAGTGAACAAAGAGAGACGCATTTGTGATCAAAGAAGCAACCCAAAGTCACCCATCAAGCATTTATCATAGGTTTCACCACCACCTAAACTCACGTCATATTTTGTCAACAAGACCAACTTTAAGACAGAACAGGTTCCACATCTCCATTTTTCTGCCATTGATCTTCCTGAGTTCATGTCAGCAATTGGGTATCCTAAACAATCATCATGTGATTTGGATTGCATCCTAATTAGACTGTGGGTTGCTGTACTAGCTCCTATCGTCACTTCTGCACTTGAGCATCTCAGTGCGTCTCTTTCAATTTGCTATGTACTACAGGGTCTAAGCTAGGTGTAATCAATCCATGTTTTGAAAAGCCCCATGTCCATGCTGGTCTTCTATTCCCTTACAGATCTATATTTCAGTTTCCTCCTTTATGTTTAAAAATCTGAGAATTCAATTATTTTCCATGCGCTTATGAATACAAAGCGTTTCTGTCTTGATTTAAAGAAAACATACCAAAACTGCCTGAGACGAGACTGCAGAGTGTGTGCTCAAGTGATACTGGTATTGACTTCTGGATCTGTCAATCAAGTTCCACATAAGAACTTAATTTAAGAAGGACTTGAGGCAACTTAGGAATGAGTGGGGGAGCTTTGAGTTGTATTGTCCTTTGATACCAAGTGCATTTGTGGGTGTTGTCATACTAGTAATTGTTCATTCAATCCTTCTTCTTCACAGTAAAGCAGAGATACAAGGTCAATAAAGCTGGGAAGGGCTCGTCCGGGATTTGAACCCGGGACCTCTCGCACCCTAAGCGAGAATCATACCCCTAGACCAACGAGCCGAAATTTGCTGTGTTTGCCTTTGATGAGAGAGCGCGTGGACAGCTAAAACGGCCACAGAATCCTGGGAATTTGTGATGGATTTCTTTCTTCTTTGACTCATCCGCCAGGTTCCACCAACTCACCACCACCTAAACTCACGTCATATTTTATCAACAAGACCAACTTTAAGACAGAACAGGTTCCAAGAGCCGTCACAGCCATCACAAGAGCGCCCGCACCACAGAGTACAAAAAGATACCCTCTGTACGTTCGATCTTCGAATAGAGACATCCTAGAACTTTCACTTCAGCTCACTCATTGTCAGCGTGGCTTCCGTCTTTTTTATTTCAAAGTTCTCTAATCTCCTATTCTAAAGTGGAGATTAGTTGCCAAAAGTATGTGTGTAAATGAATCTGTAACACTGCAAATCCCAGCTGTGAGTGTAAACTTGTGGAGGGTCAACGAAAAATCCAAGTAAAAGCTGGCATAACGGTTTGTCCAGCTAAAAATTGCATTGTAAAAAAGAAGAAGAGTTGTTCACTTAACTGTCAGTGGTTTTAACGTTGGGGTTGTTCAGTGTATTCACTCATGTTGAGTTAGGGGACAGCAAACTGCTACAGCTCCAAACAACAAAGTAAGACACAACATGTTTGCAATTGTTATCAGCACTCTTAATTAACAAGTTGAGTGAACAAAGAGAGACGCATTTGTGATCAAAGAAGCAACCCAAAGTCACCCATCAAGCATTTATCATAGGTTTCACCACCACCTAAACTCACGTCATATTTTGTCAACAAGACCAACTTTAAGACAGAACAGGTTCCACATCTCCATTTTTCTGCCATTGATCTTCCTGAGTTCATGTCAGCAATTGGGTATCCTAAACAATCATCATGTGATTTGGATTGCATCCTAATTAGACTGTGGGTTGCTGTACTAGCTCCTATCGTCACTTCTGCACTTGAGCATCTCAGTGCGTCTCTTTCAATTTGCTATGTACTACAGGGTCTAAGCTAGGTGTAATCAATCCATGTTTTGAAAAGCCCCATGTCCATGCTGGTCTTCTATTCCCTTACAGATCTATATTTCAGTTTCCTCCTTTATTTTTAAAAATCTGGAAAATCTCAGAATTCAATTATTTTCCATGCGCATATGAATACAAAGCGTTTCTGTCTTGATTTAAAGAACACATACCAAAACTGCCTGAGACGAGACTGCAGAGTGTGTGCTTACAAGATACTGGTATTGACTTCTGGATCTGTCAATCAAGTTCCACATAAGAACTTAATTTAAGAAGGACTTGAGGCAACTTAGGAATGAGTGGGGGAGCTTTGAGTTGTATTGTCCTTTGATACCAAGTGCATTTGTGGCTGTTGTCATACTAGTAATTGTTCATTCAATCCTTCTTCTTCACAGTAAAGCAGAGATACAAGGTCAATAAAGCTGGGAAGGGCTCGTCCGGGATTTGAACCAGGGACCTCTCGCACCCTAAGCGAGAATCATACCCCTAGACCAACGAGCCGAAATTTGCTGTGTTTGCCTTTGATGAGAGAGCGCGTGGACAGCTAAAACGGCCACAGAATCCTGGGAATTTGTGATGGATTTCTTTCTTCTTTGACTCATCCGCCAGGTTCCACCAACTCACCACCACCTAAACTCACGTCATATTTTATCAACAAGACCAACTTTAAGACAGAACAGGTTCCAAGAGCCGTCACAGCCATCACAAGAGCGCCCGCACCACAGAGTACAAAAAGATACCCTCTGTACGTTCGATCTTCGAATAGAGACATCCTAGAACTTTCACTTCAGCTCACTCATTGTCAGCGTGGCTTCCGTCTTTTTTATTTCAAAGTTCTCTAATCTCTTATTCTAAAGTGGAGATTAGTTGCCAAAAGTATGTGTGTAAATGAATCTGTAACACTGCAAATCCCAGCTGTGAGTGTAAACTTGTGGAGGGTCAACGAAAAATCCAAGTAAAAGCTGGCATAACGGTTTGTCCAGCTAAAAATTGCATTGTAAAAAAGAAGAAGAGTTGTTCACTTAACTGTCAGTGGTTTTAACGTTGGGGTTGTTCAGTGTATTCACTCATGTTGAGTTAGGGGACAGCAAACTGCTACAGCTCCAAACAACAAAGTAAGACACAACATGTTTGCAATTGTTATCAGCACTCTTAATTAACAAGTTGAGTGAACAAAGAGAGACGCATTTGTGATCAAAGAAGCAACCCAAAGTCACCCATCAAGCATTTATCATAGGTTTCACCACCACCTAAACTCACGTCATATTTTGTCAACAAGACCAACTTTAAGACAGAACAGGTTCCACATCTCCATTTTTCTGCCATTGATCTTCCTGAGTTCATGTCAGCAATTGGGTATCCTAAACAATCATCATGTGATTTGGATTGCATCCTAATTAGACTGTGGGTTGATGTACTAGCTCCTATCGTCACTTCTGCACTTGAGCATCTCAGTGCGTCTCTGTCAATTTGCTATGTACTACAGGGTCTAAGCTAGGTGTAATCAATCCATGTTTTGAAAAGCCCCATGTCCATGCTGGTCTTCTATTCCCTTACAGATCTATATTTCAGTTTCCTCCTTTATGTTTAAAAATCTGAGAATTCAATTATTTTCCATGCGCTTATGAATACAAAGCGTTTCTGTCTTGATTTAAAGAAAACATACCAAAACTGCCTGAGACGAGACTGCAGAGTGTGTGCTCAAGTGATACTGGTATTGACTTCTGGATCTGTCAATCAAGTTCCACATAAGAACTTAATTTAAGAAGGACTTGAGGCAACTTAGGAATGAGTGGGGGAGCTTTGAGTTGTATTGTCCTTTGATACCAAGTGCATTTGTGGGTGTTGTCATACTAGTAATTGTTCATTCAATCCTTCTTCTTCGCAGTAAAGCAGAGATACAAGGTCAATAAAGCTGGGAAGGGCTCGTCCGGGATTTGAACCCGGGACCTCTCGCACCCTAAGCGAGAATCATACCCCTAGACCAACGAGCCGAAATTTGCTGTGTTTGCCTTTGATGAGAGAGCGCGTGGACAGCTAAAACGGCCACAGAATCCTGGGAATTTGTGATGGATTTCTTTCTTCTTTGACTCATCCGCCAGGTTCCACCAACTCACCACCACCTAAACTCACGTCATATTTTATCAACAAGACCAACTTTAAGACAGAACAGGTTCCAAGAGCCGTCACAGCCATCACAAGAGCGCCCGCACCACAGAGTACAAAAAGATACCCTCTGTACGTTCGATCTTCGAATAGAGACATCCTAGAACTTTCACTTCAGCTCACTCATTGTCAGCGTGGCTTCCGTCTTTTTTATTTCAAAGTTCTCTAATCTCCTATTCTAAAGTGGAGATTAGTTGCCAAAAGTATGTGTGTAAATGAATCTGTAACACTGCAAATCCCAGCTGTGAGTGTAAACTTGTGGAGGGTCAACGAAAAATCCAAGTAAAAGCTGGCATAACGGTTTGTCCAGCTAAAAATTGCATTGTAAAAAAGAAGAAGAGTTGTTCACTTAACTGTCAGTGGTTTTAACGTTGGGGTTGTTCAGTGTATTCACTCATGTTGAGTTAGGGGACAGCAAACTGCTACAGCTCCAAACAACAAAGTAAGACACGACATGTTTGCAATTGTTATCAGCACTCTTAATTAACAACTTGAGTGAAAAAGAGAGTTGCATTTGGGATCAAAGAAGCAACCCAAAGTCACCCATCAAGCATTTATCATAGGTTTCACCACCACCTAAACTCACGTCATATTTTGTCAACAAGACCAACTTTAAGACAGAACAGGTTCCACATCTCCATTTTTCTGCCATTGATCTTCCTGAGTTCATGTCAGCAATTGGGTATCCTAAACAATCATCATGTGATTTGGATTGCATCCTAATTAGACTGTGGGTTGCTGTACTAGCTCCTATCGTCACTTCTGCACTTGAGCATCTCAGTGCGTCTCTTTCAATTTGCTATGTACTACAGGGTCTAAGCTAGGTGTAATCAATCCATGTTTTGAAAAGCCCCATGTCCATGCTGGTCTTCTATTCCCTTACAGATCTATATTTCAGTTTCCTCCTTTATTTTTAAAAATCTGGAAAATCTCAGAATTCAATTATTTTCCATGCGCATATGAATACAAAGCGTTTCTGTCTTGATTTAAAGAACACATACCAAAACTGCCTGAGACGAGACTGCAGAGTGTGTGCTTACAAGATACTGGTATTGACTTCTGGATCTGTCAATCAAGTTCCACATAAGAACTTAATTTAAGAAGGACTTGAGGCAACTTAGGAATGAGTGGGGGAGCTTTGAGTTGTATTGTCCTTTGATACCAAGTGCATTTGTGGGTGTTGTCATACTAGTAATTGTTCATTCAATCCTTCTTCTTCACAGTAAAGCAGAGATACAAGGTCAATAAAGCTGGGAAGGGCTCGTCCGGGATTTGAACCCGGGACCTCTCGCACCCTAAGCGAGAATCATACCCCTAGACCAACGAGCCGAAATTTGCTGTGTTTGCCTTTGATGAGAGAGCGCGTGGACAGCTAAAACGGCCACAGAATCCTGGGAATTTGTGATGGATTTCTTTCTTCTTTGACTCATCCGCCAGGTTCCACCAACTCACCACCACCTAAACTCACGTCATATTTTATCAACAAGACCAACTTTAAGACAGAACAGGTTCCAAGAGCCGTCACAGCCATCACAAGAGCGCCCGCACCACAGAGTACAAAAAGATACCCTCTGTACGTTCGATCTTCGAATAGAGACATCCTAGAACTTTCACTTCAGCTCACTCATTGTCAGCGTGGCTTCCGTCTTTTTTATTTCAAAGTTCTCTAATCTCCTATTCTAAAGTGGAGATTAGTTGCCAAAAGTATGTGTGTAAATGAATCTGTAACACTGCAAATCCCAGCTGTGAGTGTAAACTTGTGGAGGGTCAACGAAAAATCCAAGTAAAAGCTGGCATAACGGTTTGTCCAGCTAAAAATTGCATTGTAAAAAAGAAGAAGAGTTGTTCACTTAACTGTCAGTGGTTTTAACGTTGGGGTTGTTCAGTGTATTCACTCATGTTGAGTTAGGGGACAGCAAACTGCTACAGCTCCAAACAACAAAGTAAGACACGACATGTTTGCAATTGTTATCAGCACTCTTAATTAACAACTTGAGTGAACAAGAGAGTTGCATTTGTGATCAAAGAAGCAACCCAAAGTCACCCATCAAGCATTTATCATAGGTTTCACCACCACCTAAACTCACGTCATATTTTGTCAACAAGACCAACTTTAAGACAGAACAGGTTCCACATCTCCATTTTTCTGCCATTGATCTTCCTGAGTTCATGTCAGCAATTGGGTATCCTAAACAATCATCATGTGATTTGGATTGCATCCTAATTAGACTGTGGGTTGCTGTACTAGCTCCTATCGTCACTTCTGCACTTGAGCATCTCAGTGCGTCTCTTTCAATTTGCTATGTACTACAGGGTCTAAGCTAGGTGTAATCAATCCATGTTTTGAAAAGCCCCATGTCCATGCTGGTCTTCTATTCCCTTACAGATCTATATTTCAGTTTCCTCCTTTATTTTTAAAAATCTGGAAAATCTCAGAATTCAATTATTTTCCATGCGCATATGAATACAAAGCGTTTCTGTCTTGATTTAAAGAACACATACCAAAACTGCCTGAGACGAGACTGCAGAGTGTGTGCTTACAAGATACTGGTATTGACTTCTGGATCTGTCAATCAAATTCCACATAAGAACTTAATTTAAGAAGGACTTGAGGCAACTTAGGAATGAGTGGGGGAGCTTTGAGTTGTATTGTCCTTTGATACCAAGTGCATTTGTGGCTGTTGTCATACTAGTAATTGTTCATTCAATCCTTCTTCTTCACAGTAAAGCAGAGATACAAGGTCAATAAAGCTGGGAAGGGCTCGTCCGGGATTTGAACCAGGGACCTCTCGCACCCTAAGCGAGAATCATACCCCTAGACCAACGAGCCGAAATTTGCTGTGTTTGCCTTTGATGAGAGAGCGCGTGGACAGCTAAAACGGCCACAGAATCCTGGGAATTTGTGATGGATTTCTTTCTTCTTTGACTCATCCGCCAGGTTCCACCAACTCACCACCACCTAAACTCACGTCATATTTTATCAACAAGACCAACTTTAAGACAGAACAGGTTCCAAGAGCCGTCACAGCCATCACAAGAGCGCCCGCACCACAGAGTACAAAAAGATACCCTCTGTACGTTCGATCTTCGAATAGAGACATCCTAGAACTTTCACTTCAGCTCACTCATTGTCAGCGTGGCTTCCGTCTTTTTTATTTCAAAGTTCTCTAATCTCTTATTCTAAAGTGGAGATTAGTTGCCAAAAGTATGTGTGTAAATGAATCTGTAACACTGCAAATCCCAGCTGTGAGTGTAAACTTGTGGAGGGTCAACGAAAAATCCAAGTAAAAGCTGGCATAACGGTTTGTCCAGCTAAAAATTGCATTGTAAAAAAGAAGAAGAGTTGTTCACTTAACTGTCAGTGGTTTTAACGTTGGGGTTGTTCAGTGTATTCACTCATGTTGAGTTAGGGGACAGCAAACTGCTACAGCTCCAAACAACAAAGTAAGACACAACATGTTTGCAATTGTTATCAGCACTCTTAATTAACAAGTTGAGTGAACAAAGAGAGACGCATTTGTGATCAAAGAAGCAACCCAAAGTCACCCATCAAGCATTTATCATAGGTTTCACCACCACCTAAACTCACGTCATATTTTGTCAACAAGACCAACTTTAAGACAGAACAGGTTCCACATCTCCATTTTTCTGCCATTGATCTTCCTGAGTTCATGTCAGCAATTGGGTATCCTAAACAATCATCATGTGATTTGGATTGCATCCTAATTAGACTGTGGGTTGATGTACTAGCTCCTATCGTCACTTCTGCACTTGAGCATCTCAGTGCGTCTCTGTCAATTTGCTATGTACTACAGGGTCTAAGCTAGGTGTAATCAATCCATGTTTTGAAAAGCCCCATGTCCATGCTGGTCTTCTATTCCCTTACAGATCTATATTTCAGTTTCCTCCTTTATGTTTAAAAATCTGAGAATTCAATTATTTTCCATGCGCTTATGAATACAAAGCGTTTCTGTCTTGATTTAAAGAAAACATACCAAAACTGCCTGAGACGAGACTGCAGAGTGTGTGCTCAAGTGATACTGGTATTGACTTCTGGATCTGTCAATCAAGTTCCACATAAGAACTTAATTTAAGAAGGACTTGAGGCAACTTAGGAATGAGTGGGGGAGCTTTGAGTTGTATTGTCCTTTGATACCAAGTGCATTTGTGGGTGTTGTCATACTAGTAATTGTTCATTCAATCCTTCTTCTTCGCAGTAAAGCAGAGATACAAGGTCAATAAAGCTGGGAAGGGCTCGTCCGGGATTTGAACCCGGGACCTCTCGCACCCTAAGCGAGAATCATACCCCTAGACCAACGAGCCGAAATTTGCTGTGTTTGCCTTTGATGAGAGAGCGCGTGGACAGCTAAAACGGCCACAGAATCCTGGGAATTTGTGATGGATTTCTTTCTTCTTTGACTCATCCGCCAGGTTCCACCAACTCACCACCACCTAAACTCACGTCATATTTTATCAACAAGACCAACTTTAAGACAGAACAGGTTCCAAGAGCCGTCACAGCCATCACAAGAGCGCCCGCACCACAGAGTACAAAAAGATACCCTCTGTACGTTCGATCTTCGAATAGAGACATCCTAGAACTTTCACTTCAGCTCACTCATTGTCAGCGTGGCTTCCGTCTTTTTTATTTCAAAGTTCTCTAATCTCCTATTCTAAAGTGGAGATTAGTTGCCAAAAGTATGTGTGTAAATGAATCTGTAACACTGCAAATCCCAGCTGTGAGTGTAAACTTGTGGAGGGTCAACGAAAAATCCAAGTAAAAGCTGGCATAACGGTTTGTCCAGCTAAAAATTGCATTGTAAAAAAGAAGAAGAGTTGTTCACTTAACTGTCAGTGGTTTTAACGTTGGGGTTGTTCAGTGTATTCACTCATGTTGAGTTAGGGGACAGCAAACTGCTACAGCTCCAAACAACAAAGTAAGACACGACATGTTTGCAATTGTTATCAGCACTCTTAATTAACAACTTGAGTGAAAAAGAGAGTTGCATTTGGGATCAAAGAAGCAACCCAAAGTCACCCATCAAGCATTTATCATAGGTTTCACCACCACCTAAACTCACGTCATATTTTGTCAACAAGACCAACTTTAAGACAGAACAGGTTCCACATCTCCATTTTTCTGCCATTGATCTTCCTGAGTTCATGTCAGCAATTGGGTATCCTAAACAATCATCATGTGATTTGGATTGCATCCTAATTAGACTGTGGGTTGCTGTACTAGCTCCTATCGTCACTTCTGCACTTGAGCATCTCAGTGCGTCTCTTTCAATTTGCTATGTACTACAGGGTCTAAGCTAGGTGTAATCAATCCATGTTTTGAAAAGCCCCATGTCCATGCTGGTCTTCTATTCCCTTACAGATCTATATTTCAGTTTCCTCCTTTATTTTTAAAAATCTGGAAAATCTCAGAATTCAATTATTTTCCATGCGCATATGAATACAAAGCGTTTCTGTCTTGATTTAAAGAACACATACCAAAACTGCCTGAGACGAGACTGCAGAGTGTGTGCTTACAAGATACTGGTATTGACTTCTGGATCTGTCAATCAAGTTCCACATAAGAACTTAATTTAAGAAGGACTTGAGGCAACTTAGGAATGAGTGGGGGAGCTTTGAGTTGTATTGTCCTTTGATACCAAGTGCATTTGTGGGTGTTGTCATACTAGTAATTGTTCATTCAATCCTTCTTCTTCACAGTAAAGCAGAGATACAAGGTCAATAAAGCTGGGAAGGGCTCGTCCGGGATTTGAACCCGGGACCTCTCGCACCCTAAGCGAGAATCATACCCCTAGACCAACGAGCCGAAATTTGCTGTGTTTGCCTTTGATGAGAGAGCGCGTGGACAGCTAAAACGGCCACAGAATCCTGGGAATTTGTGATGGATTTCTTTCTTCTTTGACTCATCCGCCAGGTTCCACCAACTCACCACCACCTAAACTCACGTCATATTTTATCAACAAGACCAACTTTAAGACAGAACAGGTTCCAAGAGCCGTCACAGCCATCACAAGAGCGCCCGCACCACAGAGTACAAAAAGATACCCTCTGTACGTTCGATCTTCGAATAGAGACATCCTAGAACTTTCACTTCAGCTCACTCATTGTCAGCGTGGCTTCCGTCTTTTTTATTTCAAAGTTCTCTAATCTCCTATTCTAAAGTGGAGATTAGTTGCCAAAAGTATGTGTGTAAATGAATCTGTAACACTGCAAATCCCAGCTGTGAGTGTAAACTTGTGGAGGGTCAACGAAAAATCCAAGTAAAAGCTGGCATAACGGTTTGTCCAGCTAAAAATTGCATTGTAAAAAAGAAGAAGAGTTGTTCACTTAACTGTCAGTGGTTTTAACGTTGGGGTTGTTCAGTGTATTCACTCATGTTGAGTTAGGGGACAGCAAACTGCTACAGCTCCAAACAACAAAGTAAGACACGACATGTTTGCAATTGTTATCAGCACTCTTAATTAACAACTTGAGTGAAAAAGAGAGTTGCATTTGGGATCAAAGAAGCAACCCAAAGTCACCCATCAAGCATTTATCATAGGTTTCACCACCACCTAAACTCACGTCATATTTTGTCAACAAGACCAACTTTAAGACAGAACAGGTTCCACATCTCCATTTTTCTGCCATTGATCTTCCTGAGTTCATGTCAGCAATTGGGTATCCTAAACAATCATCATGTGATTTGGATTGCATCCTAATTAGACTGTGGGTTGATGTACTAGCTCCTATCGTCACTTCTGCACTTGAGCATCTCAGTGCGTCTCTGTCAATTTGCTATGTACTACAGGGTCTAAGCTAGGTGTAATCAATCCATGTTTTGAAAAGCCCCATGTCCATGCTGGTCTTCTATTCCCTTACAGATCTATATTTCAGTTTCCTCCTTTATTTTTAAAAATCTGGAAAATCTCAGAATTCAATTATTTTCCATGCGCATATGAATACAAAGCGTTTCTGTCTTGATTTAAAGAACACATACCAAAACTGCCTGAGACGAGACTGCAGAGTGTGTGCTTACAAGATACTGGTATTGACTTCTGGATCTGTCAATCAAGTTCCACATAAGAACTTAATTTAAGAAGGACTTGAGGCAACTTAGGAATGAGTGGGGGAGCTTTGAGTTGTATTGTCCTTTGATACCAAGTGCATTTGTGGGTGTTGTCATACTAGTAATTGTTCATTCAATCCTTCTTCTTCACAGTAAAGCAGAGATACAAGGTCAATAAAGCTGGGAAGGGCTCGTCCGGGATTTGAACCCGGGACCTCTCGCACCCTAAGCGAGAATCATACCCCTAGACCAACGAGCCGAAATTTGCAGTGTTTGCCTTTGATGAGAGAGCGCGTGGACAGCTAAAACGGCCACAGAATCCTGGGAATTTGTGATGGATTTCTTTCTTCTTTGACTCATCCGCCAGGTTCCACCAACTCACCACCACCTAAACTCACGTCATATTTTATCAACAAGACCAACTTTAAGACAGAACAGGTTCCAAGAGCCGTCACAGCCATCACAAGAGCGCCCGCACCACAGAGTACAAAAAGATACCCTCTGTACGTTCGATCTTCGAATAGAGACATCCTAGAACTTTCACTTCAGCTCACTCATTGTCAGCGTGGCTTCCGTCTTTTTTATTTCAAAGTTCTCTAATCTCTTATTCTAAAGTGGAGATTAGTTGCCAAAAGTATGTGTGTAAATGAATCTGTAACACTGCAAATCCCAGCTGTGAGTGTAAACTTGTGGAGGGTCAACGAAAAATCCAAGTAAAAGCTGGCATAACGGTTTGTCCAGCTAAAAATTGCATTGTAAAAAAGAAGAAGAGTTGTTCACTTAACTGTCAGTGGTTTTAACGTTGGGGTTGTTCAGTGTATTCACTCATGTTGAGTTAGGGGACAGCAAACTGCTACAGCTCCAAACAACAAAGTAAGACATGACATGTTTGCAATTGTTATCAGCACTCTTAATTAACAACTTGAGTGAACAAGAGAGTTGCATTTGGGATCAAAGAAGCAACCCAAAGTCACCCATCAAGCATTTATCATAGGTTTCACCACCACCTAAACTCACGTCATATTTTGTCAACAAGACCAACTTTAAGACAGAACAGGTTCCACATCTCCATTTTTCTGCCATTGATCTTCCTGAGTTCATGTCAGCAATTGGGTATCCTAAACAATCATCATGTGATTTGGATTGCATCCTAATTAGACTGTGGGTTGATGTACTAGCTCCTTTTGTCACTTCTGCACTTGAGCATCTCAGTGCGTCTCTGTCAATTTGCTATGTACTACAGGGTCTAAGCTAGGTGTAATCAATCCATGTTTTGAAAAGCCCCATGTCCATGCTGGTCTTCTATTCCCTTACAGATCTATATTTCAGTTTCCTCCTTTATGTTTAAAAATCTGGAAAATCTCAGAATTAAATTATTTTCCATGCGCATATGAATACAAAGCGTTTCTGTCTTGATTTAAAGAACACATACCAAAACTGCCTGAGACGAGACTGCAGAGTGTGTGCTTACAAGATACTGGTATTGACTTCTGGATCTGTCAATCAAGTTCCACATAAGAACTTAATTTAAGAAGGACTTGAGGCAACTTAGGAATGAGTGGGGGAGTTTTGAGTTGTATTGTCCTTTGATACCAAGTGCATTTGTGGGTGTTGTCATACTAGTAATTGTTCATTCAATCCTTCTTCTTCACAGTAAAGCAGAGATACAAGGTCAATAAAGCTGGGAAGGGCTCGTCCGGGATTTGAACCCGGGACCTCTCGCACCCAAAGCGAGAATCATACCCCTAGACCAACGAGCCGAAATTTGCTTTGTTTGCCTTTGATGAGAGAGCGCGTGGACAGCTAAAACGGCCACAGAATCCTGGGAATTTGTGATGGCTTTCTTTCTTCTTTGACTCATCCGCCAGGTTCCACCAACTCACCACCACCTAAACTCACGTTATATTTTATCAACAAGACCAACTTTAAGACAGAACAGGTTCCAAGAGCCGTCACAGCCATCACAAGAGCGCCCGCACCACAGAGTACAAAAAGATACCCTCTGTACGTTCGATCTTCGAATAGAGACATCCTAGAACTTTCACTTCAGCTCACTCATTGTCAGCGTGGCTTCCGTCTTTTTTATTTCAAAGTTCTCTAATCTCTTATTCTAAAGTGGAGATTAGTTGCCAAAAGTATGTGTGTAAATGAATCTGTAACACTGCAAATCCCAGCTGTGAGTGTAAACTTGTGGAGGGTCAACGAAAAATCCAAGTAAAAGCTGGCATAACGGTTTGTCCAGCTAAAAATTGCATTGTAAAAAAGAAGAAGAGTTGTTCACTTAACTGTCAGTGGTTTTAACGTTGGGGTTGTTCAGTGTATTCACTCATGTTGAGTTAGGGGACAGCAAACTGCTACAGCTCCAAACAACAAAGTAAGACACGACATGTTTGCAATTGTTATCAGCACTCTTAATTAACAAGTTGAGTGAACAAAGAGAGACGCATTTGTGATCAAAGAAGCGACCCAAAGTCACCCATCAAGCATTTATCATAGGTTTCACCACCACCTAAACTCACGTCATATTTTGTCAACAAGACCAACTTTAAGACAGAACAGGTTCCACATCTCCATTTTTCTGCCATTGATCTTCCTGAGTTCATGTCAGCAATTGGGTATCCTAAACAATCATCATGTGATTTGGATTGCATCCTAATTAGACTGTGGGTTGATGTACTAGCTCCTATCGTCACTTCTGCACTTGAGCATCTCAGTGCGTCTCTGTCAATTTGCTATGTACTACAGGGTCTAAGCTAGGTGTAATCAATCCATGTTTTGAAAAGCCCCATGTCCATGCTGGTCTTCTATTCCCTTACAGATCTATATTTCAGTTTCCTCCTTTATGTTTAAAAATCTGGAAAATCTCAGAATTCAATTATTTTCCATGCGCATATGAATACAAAGCGTTTCTGTCTTGATTTAAAGAACACATACCAAAACTGCCTGAGACGAGACTGCAGAGTGTGTGCTTACAAGATACTGGTATTGACTTCTGGATCTGTCAATCAAGTTCCACATAAGAACTTAATTTAAGAAGGACTTGAGGCAACTTAGGAATGAGTGGGGGAGTTTTGAGTTGTATTGTCCTTTGATACCAAGTGCATTTGTGGGTGTTGTCATACTAGTAATTGTTCGTTCAATCCTTCTTCTTCACAGTAAAGCAGAGATACAAGGTCAATAAAGCTGGGAAGGGCTCGTCCGGGATTTGAACCCGGGACCTCTCGCACCCAAAGCGAGAATCATACCCCTAGACCAACGAGCCGAAATTTGCTGTGTTTGCCTTTGATGAGAGAGCGCGTGGACAGCTAAAACGGCCACAGAATCCTGGGAATTTGTGATTGCTTTCTTTCTTCTTTGACTCATCCGCCAGGTTCCACCAACTCACCACCACCTAAACTCACGTCATATTTTATCAACAAGACCAACTTTAAGACAGAACAGGTTCCAAGAGCCGTCACAGCCATCACAAGAGCGCCCGCACCACAGAGTACAAAAAGATACCCTCTGTACGTTCGATCTTCGAATAGAGACATCCTAGAACTTTCACTTCAGCTCACTCATTGTCAGCGTGGCTTCCGTCTTTTTTATTTCAAAGTTCTCTAATCTCTTATTCTAAAGTGGAGATCAGTTGCCAAAAGTATGTGTGTAAATGAATCTGTAACACTGCAAATCCCAGCTGTGAGTGTAAACTTGTGGAGGGTCAACGAAAAATCCAAGTAAAAGCTGGCATAACGGTTTGTCCAGCTAAAAATTGCATTGTAAAAAAGAAGAAGAGTTGTTCACTTAACTGTCAGTGGTTTTAACGTTGGGGTTGTTCAGTGTATTCACTCATGTTGAGTTAGGGGACAGCAAACTGCTACAGCTCCAAACAACAAAGTAAGACATGACATGTTTGCAATTGTTATCAGCACTCTTAATTAACAACTTGAGTGAACAAGAGAGTTGCATTTGGGATCAAAGAAGCAACCCAAAGTCACCCATCAAGCATTTATCATAGGTTTCACCACCACCTAAACTCACGTCATATTTTGTCAACAAGACCAACTTTAAGACAGAACAGGTTCCACATCTCCATTTTTCTGCCATTGATCTTCCTGAGTTCATGTCAGCAATTGGGTATCCTAAACAATCATCATGTGATTTGGATTGCATCCTAATTAGACTGTGGGTTGATGTACTAGCTCCTTTTGTCACTTCTGCACTTAAGCATCTCAGTGCGTCTCTGTCAATTTGCTATGTACTACAGGGTCTAAGCTAGGTGTAATCAATCCATGTTTTGAAAAGCCCCATGTCCATGCTGGTCTTATATTCCCTTACAGATCTATATTTCAGTTTCCTCCTTTATGTTTAAAAATCTGGAAAATCTCAGAATTCAATTATTTTCCATGCGCATATGAATACAAAGCGTTTCTGTCTTGATTTAAAGAACACATACCAAAACTGCCTGAGACGAGACTGCAGAGTGTGTGCTTACAAGATACTGGTATTGACTTCTGGATCTGTCAATCAAGTTCCACATAAGAACTTAATTTAAGAAGGACTTGAGGCAACTTAGGAATGAGTGGGGGAGCTTTGAGTTGTATTGTCCTTTGATACCAAGTGCATTTGTGGGTGTTGTCATACTAGTAATTGTTCATTCAATCCTTCTTCTTCTTCACAGTAAAGCAGAGATACAAGGTCAATAAAGCTGGGAAGGGCTCGTCCGGGATTTGAACCCGGGACCTCTCGCACCCAAAGCGAGAATCATACCCCTAGACCAACGAGCCGAAATTTGCTGTGTTTGCCTTTGATGAGAGAGCGCGTGGACAGCTAAAACGGCCACAGAATCCTGGGAATTTGTGATGGATTTCTTTCTTCTTTGACTCATCCGCCAGGTTCCACCAACTCACCACCACCTAAACTCACGTTATATTTTATCAACAAGACCAATTTTAAGACAGAACAGGTTTCAAGAGCCGTCACAGCCATCACAAGAGCGCCCGCACCACAGAGTACAAAAAGATACCCTCTGTACGTTCGATCTTCGAATAGAGACATCCTAGAACTTTCACTTCAGCTCACTCATTGTCAGCGTGGCTTCCGTCTTTTTTATTTCAAAGTTCTCTAATCTCTTATTCTAAAGTGGAGATTGGTTGCCAAAAGTATGTGTGTAAATGAATCTGTAACACTGCAAATCCCAGCTGTGAGTGTAAACTTGTGGAGGGTCAACGAAAAATCCAAGTAAAAGCTGGCATAACGGTTTGTCCAGCTAAAAATTGCATTGTAAAAAAGAAGAAGAGTTGTTCACTTAACTGTCAGTGGTTTTAACGTTGGGGTTGTTCAGTGTATTCACTCATGTTGAGTTAGGGGACAGCAAACTGCTACAGCTCCAAACAACAAAGTAAGACACAACATGTTTGCAATTGTTATCAGCACTCTTAATTAACAAGTTGAGTGAACAAAGAGAGTTGCATTTGTGATCAAAGAAGCAACCCAAAGTCACCCATCAAGCATTTATCATAGGTTTCACCACCACCTAAACTCACGTCATATTTTGTCAACAAGACCAACTTTAAGACAGAACAGGTTCCACATCTCCATTTTTCTGCCATTGATCTTCCTGAGTTCATGTTAGCAATTGGGTATCCTAAACAATCATCATGTGATTTGGATTGCATCCTAATTAGACTGTGGGTTGATGTACTAGCTCCTTTTGTCACTTCTGCACTTGAGCATCTCAGTGCGTCTCTGTCAATTTGCTATGTACTACAGGGTCTAAGCTAGGTGTAATCAATCCATGTTTTGAAAAGCCCCATGTCCATGCTGGTCTTCTATTCCCTTACAGATCTATATTTCAGTTTCCTCCTTTATTTTTAAAAATCTGGAAAATCTCAGAATTCAATTATTTTCCATGCGCATATGAATACAAAGTGTTTCTGTCTTGATTTAAAGAACACATACCAAAACTGCCTGAGACGAGACTGCAGAGTGTGTGCTTACAAGATACTGGTATTGACTTCTGGATCTGTCAATCAAGTTCCACATAAGAACTTAATTTAAGAAGGACTTGAGGCAACTTAGGAATGAGTGGGGGAGCTTTGAGTTGTATTGTCCTTTGATACCAAGTGCATTTGTGGGTGTTGTCATACTAGTAATTGTTCATTCAATCCTTCTTCTTCACAGTAAAGCAGAGATACAAGGTCAATAAAGCTGGGAAGGGCTCGTCCGGGATTTGAACCCGGGACCTCTCGCACCCTAAGCAAGAATCATACCCCTAGACCAACGAGCCGAAATTTGCAGTGTTTGCCTTTGATGAGAGAGCGCGTGGACAGCTAAAACGGCCACAGAATCCTGGGAATTTGTGATGGATTTCTTTCTTCTTTGACTCATCCGCCAGGTTCCACCAACTCACCACCACCTAAACTCACGTCATATTTTATCAACAAGACCAACTTTAAGACAGAACAGGTTCCAAGAGCCGTCACAGCCATCACAAGAGCGCCCGCACCACAGAGTACAAAAAGATACCCTCTGTACGTTCGATCTTCGAATAGAGACATCCTAGAACTTTCAGTTCAGCTCACTCATTGTCAGCGTGGCTTCCGTCTTTTTTATTTCAAAGTTCTCTAATCTCTTATTCTAAAGTGGAGATTGGTTGCCAAAAGTATGTGTGTAAATGAATCTGTAACACTGCAAATCCCAGCTGTGAGTGTAAACTTGTGGAGGGTCAACGAAAAATCCAAGTAAAAGCTGGCATAACGGTTTGTCCAGCTAAAAATTGCATTGTAAAAAAGAAGAAGAGTTGTTCACTTAACTGTCAGTGGTTTTAACGTTGGGGTTGTTCAGTGTATTCACTCATGTTGAGTTAGGGGACAGCAAACTGCTACAGCTCCAAACAACAAAGTAAGACATGACATGTTTGCAATTGTTATCAGCACTCTTAATTAACAACTTGAGTGAACAAGAGAGTTGCATTTGGGATCAAAGAAGCAACCCAAAGTCACCCATCAAGCATTTATCATAGGTTTCACCACCACCTAAACTCACGTCATATTTTGTCAACAAGACCAACTTTAAGACAGAACAGGTTCCACATCTCCATTTTTCTGCCATTGATCTTCCTGAGTTCATGTCAGCAATTGGGTATCCTAAACAATCATCATGTGATTTGGATTGCATCCTAATTAGACTGTGGGTTGATGTACTAGCTCCTTTTGTCACTTCTGCACTTGAGCATCTCAGTGCGTCTCTGTCAATTTGCTATGTACTACAGGGTCTAAGCTAGGTGTAATCAATCCATGTTTTGAAAAGCCCCATGTCCATGCTGGTCTTCTATTCCCTTACAGATCTATATTTCAGTTTCCTCCTTTATGTTTAAAAATCTGGAAAATCTCAGAATTAAATTATTTTCCATGCGCATATGAATACAAAGCGTTTCTGTCTTGATTTAAAGAACACATACCAAAACTGCCTGAGACGAGACTGCAGAGTGTGTGCTTACAAGATACTGGTATTGACTTCTGGATCTGTCAATCAAGTTCCACATAAGAACTTAATTTAAGAAGGACTTGAGGCAACTTAGGAATGAGTGGGGGAGCTTTGAGTTGTATTGTCCTTTGATACCAAGTGCATTTGTGGGTGTTGTCATACTAGTAATTGTTCATTCAATCCTTCTTCTTCACAGTAAAGCAGAGATACAAGGTCAATAAAGCTGGGAAGGGCTCGTCCGGGATTTGAACCCGGGACCTCTCGCACCCAAAGCGAGAATCATACCCCTAGACCAACGAGCCGAAATTTGCTTTGTTTGCCTTTGATGAGAGAGCGCGTGGACAGCTAAAACGGCCACAGAATCCTGGGAATTTGTGATGGCTTTCTTTCTTCTTTGACTCATCCGCCAGGTTCCACCAACTCACCACCACCTAAACTCACGTTATATTTTATCAACAAGACCAACTTTAAGACAGAACAGGTTCCAAGAGCCGTCACAGCCATCACAAGAGCGCCCGCACCACAGAGTACAAAAAGATACCCTCTGTACGTTCGATCTTCGAATAGAGACATCCTAGAACTTTCACTTCAGCTCACTCATTGTCAGCGTGGCTTCCGTCTTTTTTATTTCAAAGTTCTCTAATCTCTTATTCTAAAGTGGAGATTAGTTGCCAAAAGTATGTGTGTAAATGAATCTGTAACACTGCAAATCCCAGCTGTGAGTGTAAACTTGTGGAGGGTCAACGAAAAATCCAAGTAAAAGCTGGCATAACGGTTTGTCCAGCTAAAAATTGCATTGTAAAAAAGAAGAAGAGTTGTTCACTTAACTGTCAGTGGTTTTAACGTTGGGGTTGTTCAGTGTATTCACTCATGTTGAGTTAGGGGACAGCAAACTGCTACAGCTCCAAACAACAAAGTAAGACACGACATGTTTGCAATTGTTATCAGCACTCTTAATTAACAAGTTGAGTGAACAAAGAGAGACGCATTTGTGATCAAAGAAGCGACCCAAAGTCACCCATCAAGCATTTATCATAGGTTTCACCACCACCTAAACTCACGTCATATTTTGTCAACAAGACCAACTTTAAGACAGAACAGGTTCCACATCTCCATTTTTCTGCCATTGATCTTCCTGAGTTCATGTCAGCAATTGTGTATCCTAAACAATCATCATGTGATTTGGATTGCATCCTAATTAGACTGTGGGTTGATGTACTAGCTCCTATCGTCACTTCTGCACTTGAGCATCTCAGTGCGTCTCTGTCAATTTGCTATGTACTACAGGGTCTAAGCTAGGTGTAATCAATCCATCTTTTGAAAAGCCCCATGTCCATGCTGGTCTTCTATTCCCTTACAGATCTATATTTCAGTTTCCTCCTTTATGTTTAAAAATCTGGAAAATCTCAGAATTCAATTATTTTCCATGCGCATATGAATACAAAGCGTTTCTGTCTTGATTTAAAGAACACATACCAAAACTGCCTGAGACGAGACTGCAGAGTGTGTGCTTACAAGATACTGGTATTGACTTCTGGATCTGTCAATCAAGTTCCACATAAGAACTTAATTTAAGAAGGACTTGAGGCAACTTAGGAATGAGTGGGGGAGTTTTGAGTTGTATTGTCCTTTGATACCAAGTGCATTTGTGGGTGTTGTCATACTAGTAATTGTTCGTTCAATCCTTCTTCTTCACAGTAAAGCAGAGATACAAGGTCAATAAAGCTGGGAAGGGCTCGTCCGGGATTTGAACCCGGGACCTCTCGCACCCAAAGCGAGAATCATACCCCTAGACCAACGAGCCGAAATTTGCTGTGTTTGCCTTTGATGAGAGAGCGCGTGGACAGCTAAAACGGCCACAGAATCCTGGGAATTTGTGATTGCTTTCTTTCTTCTTTGACTCATCCGCCAGGTTCCACCAACTCACCACCACCTAAACTCACGTCATATTTTATCAACAAGACCAACTTTAAGACAGAACAGGTTCCAAGAGCCGTCACAGCCATCACAAGAGCGCCCGCACCACAGAGTACAAAAAGATACCCTCTGTACGTTCGATCTTCGAATAGAGACATCCTAGAACTTTCACTTCAGCTCACTCATTGTCAGCGTGGCTTCCGTCTTTTTTATTTCAAAGTTCTCTAATCTCTTATTCTAAAGTGGAGATCAGTTGCCAAAAGTATGTGTGTAAATGAATCTGTAACACTGCAAATCCCAGCTGTGAGTGTAAACTTGTGGAGGGTCAACGAAAAATCCAAGTAAAAGCTGGCATAACGGTTTGTCCAGCTAAAAATTGCATTGTAAAAAAGAAGAAGAGTTGTTCACTTAACTGTCAGTGGTTTTAACGTTGGGGTTGTTCAGTGTATTCACTCATGTTGAGTTAGGGGACAGCAAACTGCTACAGCTCCAAACAACAAAGTAAGACATGACATGTTTGCAATTGTTATCAGCACTCTTAATTAACAACTTGAGTGAACAAGAGAGTTGCATTTGGGATCAAAGAAGCAACCCAAAGTCACCCATCAAGCATTTATCATAGGTTTCACCACCACCTAAACTCACTTCATATTTTGTCAACAAGACCAACTTTAAGACAGAACAGGTTCCACATCTCCATTTTTCTGCCATTGATCTTCCTGAGTTCATGTCAGCAATTGGGTATCCTAAACAATCATCATGTGATTTGGATTGCATCCTAATTAGACTGTGGGTTGATGTACTAGCTCCTATCGTCACTTCTGCACTTGAGCATCTCAGTGCGTCTCTGTCAATTTGCTATGTACTACAGGGTCTAAGCTAGGTGTAATCAATCCATGTTTTGAAAAGCCCCATGTCCATACTGGTCTTCTATTCCCTTACAGATCTATATTTCAGTTTCCTCCTTTATGTTTAAAAATCTGGAAAATCTGAGAATTCAATTATTTTCCATGCGCATATGAATACAAAGCGTTTCTGTCTTGATTTAAAGAACACATACCAAAACTGCCTGAGACGAGACTGCAGAGTGTGTGCTTACAAGATACTGGTATTGACTTCTGGATCTGTCAATCAAGTTCCACATAAGAACTTAATTTAAGAAGGACTTGAGGCAACTTAGGAATGAGTGGGGGAGTTTTGAGTTGTATTGTCCTTTGATACCAAGTGCATTTGTGGGTGTTGTCATACTAGTAATTGTTCGTTCAATCCTTCTTCTTCACAGTAAAGCAGAGATACAAGGTCAATAAAGCTGGGAAGGGCTCGTCCGGGATTTGAACCCGGGACCTCTCGCACCCAAAGCGAGAATCATACCCCTAGACCAACGAGCCGAAATTTGCTGTGTTTGCCTTTGATAAAAGAGCGCGTGGACAGCTAAAACGGCCACAGAATCCTGGGAATTTGTGATTGCTTTCTTTCTTCTTTGACTCATCCGCCAGGTTCCACCAACTCACCACCACCTAAACTCACGTCATATTTTATCAACAAGACCAACTTTAAGACAGAACAGGTTCCAAGAGCCGTCACAGCCATCACAAGAGCGCCCGCACCACAGAGTACAAAAAGATACCCTCTGTACGTTCGATCTTCGAATAGAGACATCCTAGAACTTTCACTTCAGCTCACTCATTGTCAGCGTGGCTTCCGTCTTTTTTATTTCAAAGTTCTCTAATCTCTTATTCTAAAGTGGAGATTAGTTGCCAAAAGTATGTGTGTAAATGAATCTGTAACACTGCAAATCCCAGCTGTGAGTGTAAACTTGTGGAGGGTCAACGAAAAATCCAAGTAAAAGCTGGCATAACGGTTTGTCCAGCTAAAAATTGCATTGTAAAAAAGAAGAAGAGTTGTTCACTTAACTGTCAGTGGTTTTAACGTTGGGGTTGTTCAGTGTATTCACTCATGTTGAGTTAGGGGACAGCAAACTGCTACAGCTCCAAACAACAAAGTAAGACATGACTTGTTTGCAATTGTTATCAGCACTCTTAATTAACAACTTGAGTGAACAAGAGAGTTGCATTTGGGATCAAAGAAGCAACCCAAAGTCACCCATCAAGCATTTATCATAGGTTTCACCACCACCTAAACTCACGTCATATTTTGTCAACAAGACCAACTTTAAGACAGAACAGGTTCCACATCTCCATTTTTCTGCCATTGATCTTCCTGAGTTCATGTCAGCAATTGGGTATCCTAAACAATCATCATGTGATTTGGATTGCATCCTAATTAGACTGTGGGTTGATGTACTAGCTCCTTTTGTCACTTCTGCACTTGAGCATCTCAGTGCGTCTCTGTCAATTTGCTATGTACTACAGGGTCTAAGCTAGGTGTAATCAATCCATGTTTTGAAAAGCCCCATGTCCATGCTGGTCTTCTATTCCCTTACAGATCTATATTTCAGTTTCCTCCTTTATGTTTAAAAATCTGGAAAATCTCAGAATTAAATTATTTTCCATGCGCATATGAATACAAAGCGTTTCTGTCTTGATTTAAAGAACACATACCAAAACTGCCTGAGACGAGACTGCAGAGTGTGTGCTTACAAGATACTGGTATTGACTTCTGGATCTGTCAATCAAGTTCCACATAAGAACTTAATTTAAGAAGGACTTGAGGCAACTTAGGAATGAGTGGGGGAGCTTTGAGTTGTATTGTCCTTTGATACCAAGTGCATTTGTGGGTGTTGTCATACTAGTAATTGTTCATTCAATCCTTCTTCTTCTTCACAGTAAAGCAGAGATACAAGGTCAATAAAGCTGGGAAGGGCTCGTCCGGGATTTGAGCCCGGGACCTCTCGCACCCAAAGCGAGAATCATACCCCTAGACCAACGAGCCGAAATTTGCTGTGTTTGCCTTTGATGAGAGAGCGCGTGGACAGCTAAAACGGCCACAGAATCCTGGGAATTTTTGATGGATTTCTTTCTTCTTTGACTCATCCGCCAGGTTCCACCAACTCACCACCACCTAAACTCACGTTATATTTTATCAACAAGACCAACTTTAAGACAGAACAGGTTCCAAGCCGTGTCAGCCATCACAAGAGCGCCCGCACCACAGAGTACAAAAAGATACCCTCTGTACGTTCGATCTTCGAATAGAGACATCCTAGAACTTTCACTTCAGCTCACTCATTGTCAGCGTGGCTTCCGTCTTTTTCATTTCAAAGTTCTCTAATCTCTTATTCTAAAGTGAAGATTAGTTGCCAAAAGTATGTGTGTAAATGAATCTGTAACACTGCAAATCCCAGCTGTGAGTGTAAACTTGTGGAGGGTCAACGAAAAATCCAAGTAAAAGCTGGCATAATGGTTTGTCCAGCTAAAAAATGCATTGTAAAAAAGAAGAAGAGATGTTCACTTAACTGTCAGTGGTTTTAACCTTGGGGTTGTTCAGTGTATTCACTCATGTTGAGTTAGGGGACAGCAAACTGCTACAGCTCCAAACAACAAAGTAAGACACAACATGTTTGCAATTGTTATCAGCACTCTTAATTAACAAGTTGAGTGAACAAAGAGAGACGCATTTGTGATCAAAGAAGCAACCCAAAGTCACCCATCAAGCATTTATCATAGGTTTCACCACCACCTAAACTCACGTCATATTTTGTCAACAAGACCAACTTTAAGACAGAACAGGTTCCACATCTCCATTTTTCTGCCATTGATCTTCCTGAGTTCATGTCAGCAATTGGGTATCCTAAACAATCATCATGTGATTTGGATTGCATCCTAATTAGACTGTGGGTTGATGTACTAGCTCCTTTTGTCACTTCTGCACTTGAGCATCTCAGTGCGTCTCTGTCAATTTGCTATGTACTACAGGGTCTAAGCTAGGTGTAATCAATCCATGTTTTGAAAAGCCCCATGTCCATGCTGGTCTTATATTCCCTTACAGATCTATATTTCAGTTTCCTCCTTTATGTTTAAAAATCTGGAAAATCTCAGAATTCAATTATTTTCCATGCGCATATGAATACAAAGCGTTTCTGTCTTGATTTAAAGAACACATACCAAAACTGCCTGAGACGAGACTGCAGAGTGTGTGCTTACAAGATACTGGTATTGACTTCTGGATCTGTCAATCAAGTTCCACATAAGAACTTAATTTAAGAAGGACTTGAGGCAACTTAGGAATGAGTGGGGGAGCTTTGAGTTGTATTGTCCTTTGATACCAAGTGCATTTGTGGGTGTTGTCATACTAGTAATTGTTCATTCAATCCTTCTTCTTCACAGTAAAGCAGAGATACAAGGTCAATAAAGCTGGGAAGGGCTCGTCCGGGATTTGAACCCGGGACCTCTCGCACCCAAAGCGAGAATCATACCCCTAGACCAACGAGCCGAAATTTGCTTTGTTTGCCTTTGATGAGAGAGCGCGTGGACAGCTAAAACGGCCACAGAATCCTGGGAATTTGTGATGGCTTTCTTTCTTCTTTGACTCATCCGCCAGGTTCCACCAACTCACCACCACCTAAACTCACGTTATATTTTATCAACAAGACCAACTTTAAGACAGAACAGGTTCCAAGAGCCGTCACAGCCATCACAAGAGCGCCCGCACCACAGAGTACAAAAAGATACCCTCTGTACGTTCGATCTTCGAATAGAGACATCCTAGAACTTTCACTTCAGCTCACTCATTGTCAGCGTGGCTTCCGTCTTTTTTATTTCAAAGTTCTCTAATCTCTTATTCTAAAGTGGAGATTAGTTGCCAAAAGTATGTGTGTAAATGAATCTGTAACACTGCAAATCCCAGCTGTGAGTGTAAACTTGTGGAGGGTCAACGAAAAATCCAAGTAAAAGCTGGCATAACGGTTTGTCCAGCTAAAAATTGCATTGTAAAAAAGAAGAAGAGTTGTTCACTTAACTGTCAGTGGTTTTAACGTTGGGGTTGTTCAGTGTATTCACTCATGTTGAGTTAGGGGACAGCAAACTGCTACAGCTCCAAACAACAAAGTAAGACACAACATGTTTGCAATTGTTATCAGCACTCTTAATTAACAAGTTGTCAACAAGACCAACTTTAAGACAGAACAGGTTCCACATCTCCATTTTTCTGCCATTGATCTTCCTGAGTTCATGTCAGCAATTGGGTATCCTAAACAATCATCATGTGATTTGGATTGCATCCTAATTAGACTGTGGGTTGATGTACTAGCTCCTATCGTCACTTCTGCACTTGAGCATCTCAGTGCGTCTCGGTCAATTTGCTATGTACTACTACTCTTTTGAAAAGCCCCATGTCCATGCTGGTCTTATATTCCCTTACAGATCTATATTTCAGTTTCCTCCTTTATGTTTAACAATCTGGAAAATCTCAGAATTCAATTATTTTCCATGCGCATATGAATACAAAGCGTTTCTGTCTTGATTTAAAGAACACATACCAAAACTGCCTGAGACGAGACTGCAGAGTGTGTTTACAAGATACTGGTATTGACTTCTGGATCTGTCAATCAAGTTCCACATAAGAACTTAATTTAAGAAGGACTTGAGGCAACTTAGGAATGAGTGGGGGAGCTTTGAGTTGTATTGTCCTTTGATACCAAGTGCATTTGTGGGTGTTGTCATACTAGTAATTGTTCATTCAATCCTTCTTCTTCACAGTAAAGCAGAGATACAAGGTCAATAAAGCTGGGAAGGGCTCGTCCGGGATTTGAACCCGGGACCTCTCGCACCCTAAGCGAGAATCATACCCCTAGACCAACGAGCCGAAATTTGCTGTGTTTGCCTTTGATGAGAGAGCACGTGGACAGCTAAAACGGCCACAGAATCCTGGGAATTTGTGATGGCTTTCTTTCTTCTTTGACTCATCCGCCAGGTTCCACCAACTCACCACCACCTAAACTCACGTTATATTTTATCAACAAGACCAACTTTAAGACAGAACAGGTTCCAAGAGCCGTCACAGCCATCACAAGAGCGCCCGCACCACAGAGTACAAAAAGATACCCTCTGTACGTTCGATCTTCGAATAGAGACATCCTAGAACTTTCACTTCAGCTCACTCATTGTCAGCGTGGCTTCCGTCTTTTTTATTTCAAAGTTCTCTAATCTCTTATTCTAAAGTGGAGATTAGTTGCCAAAAGTATGTGTGTAAATGAATCTGTAACACTGCAAATCCCAGCTGTGAGTGTAAACTTGTGGAGGGTCAACGAAAAATCCAAGTAAAAGCTGGCATAACGGTTTGTCCAGCTAAAAAATGCATTGTAAAAAAGAAGAAGAGATGTTCACTTAACTGTCAGTGGTTTTAACGTTGGGGTTGTTCAGTGTATTCACTCATGTTGAGTTAGGGGACAGCAAACTGCTACAGCTCCAAACAACAAAGTAAGACATGACATGTTTGCAATTGTTATCAGCACTCTTAATTAACAACTTGAGTGAACAAGAGAGTTGCATTTGGGATCAAAGAAGCAACCCAAAGTCACCCATCAAGCATTTATCATAGGTTTCACCACCACCTAAACTCACGTCATATTTTGTCAACAAGACCAACTTTAAGACAGAACAGGTTCCACATCTCCATTTTTCTGCCATTGATCTTCCTGAGTTCATGTCAGCAATTGGGTATCCTAAACAATCATCATGTGATTTGGATTGCATCCTAATTAGACTGTGGGTTGATGTACTAGCTCCTTTTGTCACTTCTGCACTTGAGCATCTCAGTGCGTCTCTGTCAATTTGCTATGTACTACAGGGTCTAAGCTAGGTGTAATCAATCCATGTTTTGAAAAGCCCCATGTCCATGCTGGTCTTCTATTCCCTTACAGATCTATATTTCAGTTTCCTCCTTTATGTTTAAAAATCTGAGAATTCAATTATTTTCCATACGCATATGAATATGAAGCGTTTCCGTCTTGATTTAAAGAACACATACCAAAACTGCCTGAGACGAGACTGCAGAGTGTGTGCTTACAAGATACTGGTATTGACTTCTGGATCTGTCAATCAAGTTCCACATAAGAACTTAATTTAAGAAGGACTTGAGGCAACTTAGGAATGAGTGGGGGAGCTTTGAGTTGTATTGTCCTTTGATACCAAGTACATTTGTGGGTGTTGTCATACTAGTAATTGTTCATTCAATCCTTCTTATTCTTCACAGTAAAGCAGAGATACAAGGTCAATAAAGCTGGGAAGGGCTCGTCCGGGATTTGAACCCGGGACCTCTCGCACCCAAAGCGAGAATCATACCCCTAGACCAACGAGCCGAAATTTGCTGTGTTTGCCTTTGATGAGAGAGCGCGTGGACAGCTAAAACGGCCACAGAATCCTGGGAATTTGTGATGGATTTCTTTCTTCTTTGACTCATCCGCCAGGTTCCACCAACTCACCACCACCTAAACTCACGTTATATTTTATCAACAAGACCAATTTTAAGACAGAACAGGTTTCAAGAGCCGTCACAGCCATCACAAGAGCGCCCGCACCACAGAGTACAAAAAGATACCCTCTGTACGTTCGATCTTCGAATAGAGACATCCTAGAACTTTCACTTCAGCTCACTCATTGTCAGCGTGGCTTCCGTCTTTTTTATTTCAAAGTTCTCTAATCTCTTATTCTAAAGTGGAGATCAGTTGCCAAAAGTATGTGTGTAAATGAATCTGTAACACTGCAAATCCCAGCTGTGAGTGTAAACTTGTGGAGGGTCAACGAAAAATCCAAGTAAAAGCTGGCATAACGGTTTGTCCAGCTAAAAATTGCATTGTAAAAAAGAAGAAGAGTTGTTCACTTAACTGTCAGTGGTTTTAACGTTGGGGTTGTTCAGTGTATTCACTCATGTTGAGTTAGGGGACAGCAAACTGCTACAGCTCCAAACAACAAAGTAAGACATGACATGTTTGCAATTGTTATCAGCACTCTTAATTAACAACTTGAGTGAACAAGAGAGTTGCATTTGGGATCAAAGAAGCAACCCAAAGTCACCCATCAAGCATTTATCATAGGTTTCACCACCACCTAAACTCACGTCATATTTTGTCAACAAGACCAACTTTAAGACAGAACAGGTTCCACATCTCCATTTTTCTGCCATTGATCTTCCTGAGTTCATGTCAGCAATTGGGTATCCTAAACAATCATCATGTGATTTGGATTGCATCCTAATTAGACTGTGGGTTGATGTACTAGCTCCTTTTGTCACTTCTGCACTTGAGCATCTCAGTGCGTCTCTGTCAATTTGCTATGTACTACAGGGTCTAAGCTAGGTGTAATCAATCCATGTTTTGAAAAGCCCCATGTCCATGCTGGTCTTATATTCCCTTACAGATCTATATTTCAGTTTCCTCCTTTATGTTTAAAAATCTGGAAAATCTCAGAATTCAATTATTTTCCATGCGCATATGAATACAAAGCGTTTCTGTCTTGATTTAAAGAACACATACCAAAACTGCCTGAGACGAGACTGCAGAGTGTGTGCTTACAAGATACTGGTATTGACTTCTGGATCTGTCAATCAAGTTCCACATAAGAACTTAATTTAAGAAGGACTTGAGGCAACTTAGGAATGAGTGGGGGAGCTTTGAGTTGTATTGTCCTTTGATACCAAGTGCATTTGTGGGTGTTGTCATACTAGTAATTGTTCATTCAATCCTTCTTCTTCACAGTAAAGCAGAGATACAAGGTCAATAAAGCTGGGAAGGGCTCGTCCGGGATTTGAACCCGGGACCTCTCGCACCCAAAGCGAGAATCATACCCCTAGACCAACGAGCCGAAATTTGCTGTGTTTGCCTTTGATGAGAGAGCGCGTGGACAGCTAAAACGGCCACAGAATCCTGGGAATTTGTGATTGCTTTCTTTCTTCTTTGACTCATCCGCCAGGTTCCACCAACTCACCACCACCTAAACTCACGTTATATTTTATCAACAAGACCAACTTTAAGACAGAACAGGTTTCAAGAGCCGTCACAGCCATCACAAGAGCGCCCGCACCACAGAGTACAAAAAGATACCCTCTGTACGTTCGATCTTCGAATAGAGACATCCTAGAACTTTCACTTCAGCTCACTCATTGTCAGCGTGGCTTCCGTCTTTTTTATTTCAAAGTTCTCTAATCTCTTATTCTAAAGTGGAGATTGGTTGCCAAAAGTATGTGTGTAAATGAATCTGTAACACTGCAAATCCCAGCTGTGAGTGTAAACTTGTGGAGGGTCAACGAAAAATCCAAGTAAAAGCTGGCATAACGGTTTGTCCAGCTTAAAATTGCATTGTAAAAAAGAAGAAGAGTTGTTCACTTAACTGTCAGTGGTTTTAACGTTGGGGTTGTTCAGTGTATTCACTCATGTTGAGTTAGGGGACAGCAAACTGCTACAGCTCCAAACAACAAAGTAAGACACAACATGTTTGCAATTGTTATCAGCACTCTTAATTAACAAGTTGAGTGAACAAAGAGAGACGCATTTGTGATCAAAGAAGCAACCCAAAGTCACCCATCAAGCATTTATCATAGGTTTCACCACCACCTAAACTCACGTCATATTTTGTCAACAAGACCAACTTTAAGACAGAACAGGTTCCACATCTCCATTTTTCTGCCATTGATCTTCCTGAGTTCATGTCAGCAATTGGGTATCCTAAACAATCATCATGTGATTTGGATTGCATCCTAATTAGACTGTGGGTTGATGTACTAGCTCCTATCGTCACTTCTGCACTTGAGCATCTCAGTGCGTCTCTGTCAATTTGCTATGTACTACAGGGTCTAAGCTAGGTGTAATCAATCCATCTTTTGAAAAGACCCATGTCCATGCTGGTCTTCTATTCCCTTACAGATCTATATTTCAGTTTCCTCCTTTATGTTTAAAAATCTGGAAAATCTCAGAATTAAATTATTTTCCATGCGCATATGAATACAAAGCTATTCTGTCTTGATTTAAAGAACACATACCAAAACTGCCTGAGACGAGACTGCAGAGTATGTGCTTACAAGATACTGGTATTGACTTCTGGATCTGTCAATCACGTTCCACATAAGAACTTAATTTAAGAAGGACTTGAGGCAACTTAGGAATGAGTGGGGGAGCTTTGAGTTGTATTGTCCTTTGATACCAAGTGCATTTGTGGGTGTTGTCATACTAGTAATTGTTCATTCAATCCTTCTTCTTCTTCACAGTAAAGCAGAGATACAAGGTCAATAAAGCTGGGAAGGGCTCGTCCGGGATTTGAGCCCGGGACCTCTCGCACCCAAAGCGAGAATCATACCCCTAGACCAACGAGCCGAAATTTGCTGTGTTTGCCTTTGATGAGAGAGCGCGTGGACAGCTAAAACGGCCACAGAATCCTGGGAATATTTGATGGATTTCTTTCTTCTTTGACTCATCCGCCAGGTTCCACCAACTCACCACCACCTAAACTCACGTTATATTTTATCAACAAGACCAACTTTAAGACAGAACAGGTTCCAAGCCGTGTCAGCCATCACAAGAGCGCCCGCACCACAGAGTACAAAAAGATACCCTCTGTACGTTCGATCTTCGAATAGAGACATCCTAGAACTTTCACTTCAGCTCACTCATTGTCAGCGTGGCTTCCGTCTTTTTCATTTCAAAGTTCTCTAATCTCTTATTCTAAAGTGAAGATTAGTTGCCAAAAGTATGTGTGTAAATGAATCTGTAACACTGCAAATCCCAGCTGTGAGTGTAAACTTGTGGAGGGTCAACGAAAAATCCAAGTAAAAGCTGGCATAATGGTTTGTCCAGCTAAAAAATGCATTGTAAAAAAGAAGAAGAGATGTTCACTTAACTGTCAGTGGTTTTAACCTTGGGGTTGTTCAGTGTATTCACTCATGTTGAGTTAGGGGACAGCAAACTGCTACAGCTCCAAACAACAAAGTAAGACACAACATGTTTGCAATTGTTATCAGCACTCTTAATTAACAAGTTGTCAACAAGACCAACTTTAAGACAGAACAGGTTCCACATCTCCATTTTTCTGCCATTGATCTTCCTGAGTTCATGTCAGCAATTGGGTATCCTAAACAATCATCATGTGATTTGGATTGCATCCTAATTAGACTGTGGGTTGATGTACTAGCTCCTATCGTCACTTCTGCACTTGAGCATCTCAGTGCGTCTCTGTCAATTTGCTATGTACTACAGGGTCTAAGCTAGGTGTAATCAATCCATCTTTTGAAAAGCCCCATGTCCATGCTGGTCTTCTATTCCCTTACAGATCTATATTTCAGTTTCCTCCTTTATGTTTAAAAATCTGGAAAATCTCAGAATTAAATTATTTTCCATGCGCATATGAATACAAAGCGTTTCTGTCTTGATTTAAAGAACACATACCAAAACTGCCTGAGACGAGACTGCAGAGTGTGTGCTTACAAGATACTGGTATTGACTTCTGGATCTGTCAATCAAGTTCCACATAAGAACTTAATTTAAGAAGGACTTGAGGCAACTTAGGAATGAGTGGGGGAGCTTTGAGTTGTATTGTCCTTTGATACCAAGTGCATTTGTGGGTGTTGTCATACTAGTAATTGTTCATTCAATCCTTCTTCGTCACAGTAAAGCAGAGATACAAGGTCAATAAAGCTGGGAAGGGCTCGTCCGGGATTTGAACCTGGGACCTCTCGCACCCAAAGCGAGAATCATACCCCTAGAACAACGAGCCGAAATTTGCTGTGTTTGCCTTTGATGAGAGAGCGCGTGGACAGCTAAAACGGCCACAGAATCCTGGGAATTTGTGATGGATTTCTTTCTTCTTTGACTCATCCGCCAGGTTCCACCAACTCACCACCACCTAAACTCACGTCATATTTTATCAACAAGACCAACTTTAAGACAGAACAGGTTCCAAGCCGTGTCAGCCATCACAAGAGCGCCCGCACCACAGAGTACAAAAAGATACCCTCTGTACGTTCGATCTTCGAATAGAGACATCCTAGAACTTTCACTTCAGCTCACTCATTGTCAGCGTGGCTTCCGTCTTTTTTATTTCAAAGTTCTCTAATCTCTTATTCTAAAGTGGAGATTAGTTGCCAAAAGTATGTGTGTAAATGAATCTGTAACACTGCAAATCCCAGCTGTGAGTGTAAACTTGTGGAGGGTCAACGAAAAATCCAAGTAAAAGCTGGCATAATGGTTTGTCCAGCTAAAAAATGCATTGTAAAAAAGAAGAAGAGATGTTCACTTAACTGTCAGTGGTTTTAACCTTGGGGTTGTTCAGTGTATTCACTCATGTTGAGTTAGGGGACAGCAAACTGCTACAGCTCCAAACAACAAAGTAAGACACAACATGTTTGCAATTGTTATCAGCACTCTTAATTAACAAGTTGTCAACAAGACCAACTTTAAGACAGAACAGGTTCCACATCTCCATTTTTCTGCCATTGATCTTCCTGAGTTCATGTCAGCAATTGGGTATCCTAAACAATCATCATGTGATTTGGATTGCATCCTAATTAGACTGTGGGTTGATGTACTAGCTCCTATCGTCACTTCTGCACTTGAGCATCTCAGTGCGTCTCTGTCAATTTGCTATGTACTACAGGGTCTAAGCTAGGTGTAATCAATCCATCTTTTGAAAAGACCCATGTCCATGCTGGTCTTCTATTCCCTTACAGATCTATATTTCAGTTTCCTCCTTTATGTTTAAAAATCTGAGAATTCAATTATGTTCCATACGCATATGAATACGAAGCGTTTCCGTCTTGATTTAAAGAAAACATACCAAAACTGCCTGAGACGAGACTGCAGAGTGTGTGCTTACAAGATACTGGTATTGACTTCTTGATCTGTCAATCAAGTTCCACATAAGAACTTAATTTAAGAAGGACTTGAGGCAACTTAGGAATGAGTGGGGGAGCTTTGAGTTGTATTGTCCTTTGATACCAAGTGCATTTGTGGGTGTTGTCATACTAGTAATTGTTCATTCAATCCTTCTTCGTCACAGTAAAGCAGAGATACAAGGTCAATAAAGCTGGGAAGGGCTCGTCCGGGATTTGAACCCGGGACCTCTCGCACCCAAAGCGAGAATCATACCCCTAGAACAACGAGCCGAAATTTGCTGTGTTTGCCTTTGATGAGAGAGCGCGTGGACAGCTAAAACGGCCACAGAATCCTGGGAATTTGTGATGGATTTCTTTCTTCTTTGACTCATCCGCCAGGTTCCACCAACTCACCACCACCTAAACTCACGTCATATTTTATCAACAAGACCAACTTTAAGACAGAACAGGTTCCAAGCCGTGTCAGCCATCACAAGAGCGCCCGCACCACAGAGTACAAAAAGATACCCTCTGTACGTTCGATCTTCGAATAGAGACATCCTAGAACTTTCACTTCAGCTCACTCATTGTCAGCGTGGCTTCCGTCTTTTTTATTTCAAAGTTCTCTAATCTCTTATTCTAAAGTGGAGATTAGTTGCCAAAAGTATGTGTGTAAATGAATCTGTAACACTGCAAATCCCAGCTGTGAGTGTAAACTTGTGGAGGGTCAACGAAAAATCCAAGTAAAAGCTGGCATAATGGTTTGTCCAGCTAAAAAATGCATTGTAAAAAAGAAGAAGAGATGTTCACTTAACTGTCAGTGGTTTTAACCTTGGGGTTGTTCAGTGTATTCACTCATGTTGAGTTAGGGGACAGCAAACTGCTACAGCTCCAAACAACAAAGTAAGACACAACATGTTTGCAATTGTTATCAGCACTCTTAATTAACAAGTTGTCAACAAGACCAACTTTAAGACAGAACAGGTTCCACATCTCCATTTTTCTGCCATTGATCTTCCTGAGTTCATGTCAGCAATTGGGTATCCTAAACAATCATCATGTGATTTGGATTGCATCCTAATTAGACTGTGGGTTGATGTACTAGCTCCTATCGTCACTTCTGCACTTGAGCATCTCAGTGCGTCTCTGTCAATTTGCTATGTACTACAGGGTCTAAGCTAGGTGTAATCAATCCATCTTTTGAAAAGACCCATGTCCATGCTGGTCTTCTATTCCCTTACAGATCTATATTTCAGTTTCCTCCTTTATGTTTAAAAATCTGAGAATTCAATTATGTTCCATACGCATATGAATACGAAGCGTTTCCGTCTTGATTTAAAGAAAACATACCAAAACTGCCTGAGACGAGACTGCAGAGTGTGTGCTCAAGTGATACTGGTATTGACTTCTGGATCTGTCAATCAAGTTCCACATAAGAACTTAATTTAAGAAGGACTTGAGGCAACTTAGGAATGAGTGGGGGAGCTTTGAGTTGTATTGTCCTTTGATACCCAGTGCATTTCTGGGTGTTGTCATACTAGTAATTGTTCATTCAATCCTTCTTCTTCACAGTAAAGCAGAGATACAAGGTCAATAAAGCTGGGAAGGGCTCGTCCGGGATTTGAACCCGGGACCTCTCGCACCCAAAGCGAGAATCATACCCCTAGAACAACGAGCCGAAATTTGCTGTGTTTGCCTTTGATGAGAGAGCGCGTGGACAGCTAAAACGGCCACAGAATCCTGGGAATTTGTGATGGATTTCTTTCTTCTTTGACTCATCCGCCAGGTTCCACCAACTCACTACCACCTAAACTCACGTCATATTTTATCAACAAGACCAACTTTAAGACAGAACAGGTTCCACATCTCCATTTTTCTGCCATTGATCTTCCTGAGTTCATGTCAGCAATTGGGTATCCTAAACAATCATCATTTGATTTGGATTGCATCCTAATTAGACTGTGGGTTGATGTACTAGCTCCTATCGTCACTTCTGCACTTGAGCATCTCAGTGCGTCTCTGTCAATTTGCTATGTACTACAGGGTCTAAGCTAGGTGTAATCAATCCATCTTTTGAAAAGCCCCATGTCCATGCTGGTCTTCTATTCCCTTACAGATCTATATTTCAGTTTCCTCCTTTATGTTTAAAAATCTGGAAAATCTCAGAATTAAATTATTTTCCATGCGCATATGAATACAAAGCGTTTCTGTCTTGATTTAAAGAACACATACCAAAACTGCCTGAGACGAGACTGCAGAGTGTGTGCTTACAAGATACTGGTATTGACTTCTGGATCTGTCAATCAAGTTCCACATAAGAACTTAATTTAAGAAGGACTTGAGGCAACTTAGGAATGAGTGGGGGAGCTTTGAGTTGTATTGTCCTTTGATACCAAGTGCATTTGTGGGTGTTGTCATACTAGTAATTGTTCATTCAATCCTTCTTCTTCACAGTAAAGCAGAGATACAAGGTCAATAAAGCTGGGAAGGGCTCGTCCGGGATTTGAACCCGGGACCTCTCGCACCCAAAGCGAGAATCATACCCCTAGAACAACGAGCCGAAATTTGCTGTGTTTGCCTTTGATGAGAGAGCGCGTGGACAGCTAAAACGGCCACAGAATCCTGGGAATTTGTGATGGCTTTCTTTCTTCTTTGACTCATCCGCCAGGTTCCACCAACTCACCACCACCTAAACTCACGTCATATTTTATCAACAAGACCAACTTTAAGACAGAACAGGTTCCAAGCCGTGTCAGCCATCACAAGAGCGCCCGCACCACAGAGTACAAAAAGATACCCTCTGTACGTTCGATCTTCGAATAGAGACATCCTAGAACTTTCACTTCAGCTCACTCATTGTCAGCGTGGCTTCCGTCTTTTTTATTTCAAAGTTCTCTAATCTCTTATTCTAAAGTGGAGATTAGTTGCCAAAAGTATGTGTGTAAATGAATCTGTAACACTGCAAATCCCAGCTGTGAGTGTAAACTTGTGGAGGGTCAACGAAAAATCCAAGTAAAAGCTGGCATAATGGTTTGTCCAGCTAAAAAATGCATTGTAAAAAAGAAGAAGAGATGTTCACTTAACTGTCAGTGGTTTTAACCTTGGGGTTGTTCAGTGTATTCACTCATGTTGAGTTAGGGGACAGCAAACTGCTACAGCTCCAAACAACAAAGTAAGACATGACATGTTTGCAATTGTTATCAGCACTCTTAATTAACAACTTGAGTGAACAAGAGAGTTGCATTTGGGATCAAAGAAGCAACCCAAAGTCACCCATCAAGCATTTATCATAGATTTCACCACCACCTAAACTCACGTCATATTTTGTCAACAAGACCAACTTTAAGACAGAACAGGTTCCACATCTCCATTTTTCTGCCATTGATCTTCCTGAGTTCATGTCAGCAATTGGGTATCCTAAACAATCATCATGTGATTTGGATTGCATCCTAATTAGACTGTGGGTTGATGTACTAGCTCCTTTTGTCACTTCTGCACTTGAGCATCTCAGTGCGTCTCTGTCAATTTGCTATGTACTACAGGGTCTAAGCTAGGTGTAATCAATCCATCTTTTGAAAAGCCCCATGTCCATGCTGGTCTTCTATTCCCTTACAGATCTATATTTCAGTTTCCTCCTTTATGTTTAAAAATCTGGAAAATCTCAGAATTAAATTATTTTCCATGCGCATATGAATACAAAGCGTTTCTGTCTTGATTTAAAGAACACATACCAAAACTGCCTGAGACGAGACTGCAGAGTGTGTGCTTACAAGATACTGGTATTGACTTCTGGATCTGTCAATCAAGTTCCACATAAGAACTTAATTTAAGAAGGACTTGAGGCAACTTAGGAATGAGTGGGGGAGCTTTGAGTTGTATTGTCCTTTGATACCAAGTGCATTTGTGGGTGTTGTCATACTAGTAATTGTTCATTCAATCCTTCTTCGTCACAGTAAAGCAGAGATACAAGGTCAATAAAGCTGGGAAGGGCTCGTCCGGGATTTGAACCTGGGACCTCTCGCACCCAAAGCGAGAATCATACCCCTAGAACAACGAGCCGAAATTTGCTGTGTTTGCCTTTGATGAGAGAGCGCGTGGACAGCTAAAACGGCCACAGAATCCTGGGAATTTGTGATGGATTTCTTTCTTCTTTGACTCATCCGCCAGGTTCCACCAACTCACCACCACCTAAACTCACGTCATATTTTATCAACAAGACCAACTTTAAGACAGAACAGGTTCCAAGCCGTGTCAGCCATCACAAGAGCGCCCGCACCACAGAGTACAAAAAGATACCCTCTGTACGTTCGATCTTCGAATAGAGACATCCTAGAACTTTCACTTCAGCTCACTCATTGTCAGCGTGGCTTCCGTCTTTTTTATTTCAAAGTTCTCTAATCTCTTATTCTAAAGTGGAGATTAGTTGCCAAAAGTATGTGTGTAAATGAATCTGTAACACTGCAAATCCCAGCTGTGAGTGTAAACTTGTGGAGGGTCAACGAAAAATCCAAGTAAAAGCTGGCATAATGGTTTGTCCAGCTAAAAAATGCATTGTAAAAAAGAAGAAGAGATGTTCACTTAACTGTCAGTGGTTTTAACCTTGGGGTTGTTCAGTGTATTCACTCATGTTGAGTTAGGGGACAGCAAACTGCTACAGCTCCAAACAACAAAGTAAGACATGACATGTTTGCAATTGTTATCAGCACTCTTAATTAACAACTTGAGTGAACAAGAGAGTTGCATTTGGGATCAAAGAAGCAACCCAAAGTCACCCATCAAGCATTTATCATAGATTTCACCACCACCTAAACTCACGTCATATTTTGTCAACAAGACCAACTTTAAGACAGAACAGGTTCCACATCTCCATTTTTCTGCCATTGATCTTCCTGAGTTCATGTCAGCAATTGGGTATCCTAAACAATCATCATGTGATTTGGATTGCATCCTAATTAGACTGTGGGTTGATGTACTAGCTCCTTTTGTCACTTCTGCACTTGAGCATCTCAGTGCGTCTCTGTCAATTTGCTATGTACTACAGGGTCTAAGCTAGGTGTAATCAATCCATCTTTTGAAAAGCCCCATGTCCATGCTGGTCTTCTATTCCCTTACAGATCTATATTTCAGTTTCCTCCTTTATGTTTAAAAATCTGGAAAATCTCAGAATTAAATTATTTTCCATGCGCCTATGAATACAAAGCGTTTCTGTCTTGATTTAAAGAACACATACCAAAACTGCCTGAGACGAGACTGCAGAGTGTGTGCTTACAAGATACTGGTATTGACTTCTGGATCTGTCAATCAAGTTCCACATAAGAACTTAATTTAAGAAGGACTTGAGGCAACTTAGGAATGAGTGGGGGAGCTTTGAGTTGTATTGTCCTTTGATACCAAGTGCATTTGTGGGTGTTGTCATACTAGTAATTGTTCATTCAATCCTTCTTCGTCACAGTAAAGCAGAGATACAAGGTCAATAAAGCTGGGAAGGGCTCGTCCGGGATTTGAACCTGGGACCTCTCGCACCCAAAGCGAGAATCATACCCCTAGAACAACGAGCCGAAATTTGCTGTGTTTGCCTTTGATGAGAGAGCGCGTGGACAGCTAAAACGGCCACAGAATCCTGGGAATTTGTGATGGATTTCTTTCTTCTTTGACTCATCCGCCAGGTTCCACCAACTCACCACCACCTAAACTCACGTCATATTTTATCAACAAGACCAACTTTAAGACAGAACAGGTTCCAAGCCGTGTCAGCCATCACAAGAGCGCCCGCACCACAGAGTACAAAAAGATACCCTCTGTACGTTCGATCTTCGAATAGAGACATCCTAGAACTTTCACTTCAGCTCACTCATTGTCAGCGTGGCTTCCGTCTTTTTTATTTCAAAGTTCTCTAATCTCTTATTCTAAAGTGGAGATTAGTTGCCAAAAGTATGTGTGTAAATGAATCTGTAACACTGCAAATCCCAGCTGTGAGTGTAAACTTGTGGAGGGTCAACGAAAAATCCAAGTAAAAGCTGGCATAATGGTTTGTCCAGCTAAAAAATGCATTGTAAAAAAGAAGAAGAGATGTTCACTTAACTGTCAGTGGTTTTAACCTTGGGGTTGTTCAGTGTATTCACTCATGTTGAGTTAGGGGACAGCAAACTGCTACAGCTCCAAACAACAAAGTAAGACACAACATGTTTGCAATTGTTATCAGCACTCTTAATTAACAAGTTGTCAACAAGACCAACTTTAAGACAGAACAGGTTCCACATCTCCATTTTTCTGCCATTGATCTTCCTGAGTTCATGTCAGCAATTGGGTATCCTAAACAATCATCATGTGATTTGGATTGCATCCTAATTAGACTGTGGGTTGATGTACTAGCTCCTATCGTCACTTCTGCACTTGAGCATCTCAGTGCGTCTCTGTCAATTTGCTATGTACTACAGGGTCTAAGCTAGGTGTAATCAATCCATCTTTTGAAAAGACCCATGTCCATGCTGGTCTTCTATTCCCTTACAGATCTATATTTCAGTTTCCTCCTTTATGTTTAAAAATCTGAGAATTCAATTATGTTCCATACGCATATGAATACGAAGCGTTTCCGTCTTGATTTAAAGAAAACATACCAAAACTGCCTGAGACGAGACTGCAGAGTGTGTGCTTACAAGATACTGGTATTGACTTCTTGATCTGTCAATCAAGTTCCACATAAGAACTTAATTTAAGAAGGACTTGAGGCAACTTAGGAATGAGTGGGGGAGCTTTGAGTTGTATTGTCCTTTGATACCAAGTGCATTTGTGGGTGTTGTCATACTAGTAATTGTTCATTCAATCCTTCTTCTTCACAGTAAAGCAGAGATACAAGGTCAATAAAGCTGGGAAGGGCTCGTCCGGGATTTGAACCCGGGACCTCTCGCACCCAAAGCGAGAATCATACCCCTAGAACAACGAGCCGAAATTTGCTGTGTTTGCCTTTGATGAGAGAGCGTGTGGACAGCTAAAACGGCCACAGAATCCTGGGAATTTGTGATGGATTTCTTTCTTCTTTGACTCATCCGCCAGGTTCCACCAACTCACCACCACCTAAACTCACGTCATATTTTATCAACAAGACCAACTTTAAGACAGAACAGGTTCCAAGCCGTGTCAGCCATCACAAGAGCGCCCGCACCACAGAGTACAAAAAGATACCCTCTGTACGTTCGATCTTCGAATAGAGACATCCTAGAACTTTCACTTCAGCTCACTCATTGTCAGCGTGGCTTCCGTCTTTTTTATTTCAAAGTTCTCTAATCTCTTATTCTAAAGTGGAGATTAGTTGCCAAAAGTATGTGTGTAAATGAATCTGTAACACTGCAAATCCCAGCTGTGAGTGTAAACTTGTGGAGGGTCAACGAAAAATCCAAGTAAAAGCTGGCATAATGGTTTGTCCAGCTAAAAAATGCATTGTAAAAAAGAAGAAGAGATGTTCACTTAACTGTCAGTGGTTTTAACCTTGGGGTTGTTCAGTGTATTCACTCATGTTGAGTTAGGGGACAGCAAACTGCTACAGCTCCAAACAACAAAGTAAGACATGACATGTTTGCAATTGTTATCAGCACTCTTAATTAACAACTTGAGTGAACAAGAGAGTTGCATTTGGGATCAAAGAAGCAACCCAAAGTCACCCATCAAGCATTTATCATAGATTTCACCACCACCTAAACTCACGTCATATTTTGTCAACAAGACCAACTTTAAGACAGAACAGGTTCCACATCTCCATTTTTCTGCCATTGATCTTCCTGAGTTCATGTCAGCAATTGGGTATCCTAAACAATCATCATGTGATTTGGATTGCATCCTAATTAGACTGTGGGTTGATGTACTAGCTCCTTTTGTCACTTCTGCACTTGAGCATCTCAGTGCGTCTCTGTCAATTTGCTATGTACTACAGGGTCTAAGCTAGGTGTAATCAATCCATGTTTTGAAAAGCCCCATGTCCATGCTGGTCTTCTATTCCCTTACAGATCTATATTTCAGTTTCCTCCTTTATGTTTAAAAATCTGGAAAATCTCAGAATTAAATTATTTTCCATGCGCATATGAATACAAAGCGTTTCTGTCTTGATTTAAAGAACACATACCAAAACTGCCTGAGACGAGACTGCAGAGTGTGTGCTCAAGTGATACTGGTATTGACTTCTGGATCTGTCAATCAAGTTCCACATAAGAACTTAATTTAAGAAGGACTTGAGGCAACTTAGGAATGAGTGGGGGAGCTTTGAGTTGTATTGTCCTTTGATACCAAGTGCATTTGTGGGTGTTGTCATACTAGTAATTGTTCATTCAATCCTTCTTCTTCACAGTAAAGCAGAGATACAAGGTCAATAAAGCTGGGAAGGGCTCGTCCGGGATTTGAACCCGGGACCTCTCGCACCCAAAGCGAGAATCATACCCCTAGACCAACGAGCCGAAATTTGCTGTGTTTGCCTTTGATGAGAGAGCGCGTGGACAGCTAAAACGGCCACAGAATCCTGGGAATTTGTGATGGCTTTCTTTCTTCTTTGACTCATCCGCCAGGTTCCACCAACTCACCACCACCTAAACTCACGTCATATTTTATCAACAAGACCAACTTTAAGACAGAACAGGTTCCAAGAGCCGTCACAGCCATCACGAGAGCGCCCGCACCACAGAGTACAAAAAGATACCCTCTGTACGTTCGATCTTCGAATAGAGACATCCTAGAACTTTCACTTCAGCTCACTCATTGTCAGCGTGGCTTCCGTCTTTTTTATTTCAAAGTTCTCTAATCTCTTATTCTAAAGTGGAGATTAGTTGCCAAAAGTATGTGTGTAAATGAATCTGTAACACTGCAAATCCCAGCTGTGAGTGTAAACTTGTGGAGGGTCAACGAAAAATCCAAGTAAAAGCTGGCATAACGGTTTGTCCAGCTAAAAATTGCATTGTAAAAAAGAAGAAGAGTTGTTCACTTAACTGTCAGTGGTTTTAACGTTGGGGTTGTTCAGTGTATTCACTCATTTTGAGTTAGGGGACAGCAAACTGCTACAGCTCCAAACAACAAAGTAAGACACAACATGTTTGCAATTGTTATCAGCACTCTTAATTAACAAGTTGAGTGAACAAACAGAGACGCATTTGTGATCAAAGAAGCAACCCAAAGTCACCCATCAAGCATTTATCATAGGTTTCACCACCACCTAAACTCACTTCATATTTTGTCAACAAGACCAACTTTAAGACAGAACAGGTTCCACATCTCCATTTTTCTGCCATTGATCTTCCTGAGTTCATGTCAGCAATTGGGTATCCTAAACAATCATCATGTGATGGCTTTCTTTCTTCTTTGACTCATCCGCCAGGTTCCACCAACTCACCACCACCTAAACTCACGTCATATTTTATCAACAAGACCAACTTTAAGACAGAACAGTTTCCAAGAGCCGTCACAGCCATCACAAGAGCGCCCGCACCACAGAGTACAAAAAGATACCCTCTGTACGTTCGATCTTCGAATAGAGACATCCTAGAACTTTCACTTCAGCTCACTCATTGTCAGCGTGGCTTCCGTCTTTTTTATTTCAAAGTTCTCTAATCTCTTATTCTAAAGTGGAGATTAGTTGCAACCCAAAGTCACCCATCAAGCATTTATCATAGGTTTCACCACCACCTAAACTCACTTCATATTTTGTCAACAAGACCAACTTTAAGACAGAACAGGTTCCACATCTCCATTTTTCTGCCATTGATCTTCCTGAGTTCATGTCAGCAATTGGGTATCCTAAACAATCATCATGTGATTTGGATTGCATCCTAATTAGACTGTGGGTTGATGTACTAGCTCCTATCGTCACTTCTGCACTTGAGCATCTCAGTGCGTCTCTGTCAATTTGCTATGTACTACAGGGTCTAAGCTAGGTGTAATCAATCCATCTTTTGAAAAGCCCCATGTCCATGTTGGTCTTCTATTCCCTTACAGATCTATATTTCAGTTTCCTCCTTTATGTTTAAAAATCTTAGAATTCAATTATTTTCCATACGCATATGAATACGAAGCGTTTCCGTCTTCATTTAAAGAAAACATACCAAAACTGCCTGAGACGAGACTGCAGAGTGTGTGCTCAAGTGATACTGGTATTGACTTCTGGATCTGTCAATCAAGTTCCACATAAGAACTTAATTTAAGAAGGACTTGAGGCAACTTAGGAATGAGTGGGGGAGCTTTGAGTTGTATTGTCCTTTGATACCAAGTGCATTTGTGGGTGTTGTCATACTAGTAATTGTTCATTCAATCCTTCTTCTTCACAGTAAAGCAGAGATACAAGGTCAATAAAGCTGGGAAGGGCTCGTCCGGGATTTGAACCCGGGACCTCTCGCACCCAAAGCGAGAATCATACCCCTAGACCAACGAGCCGAAATTTGCTGTGTTTGCCTTTGATGAGAGAGCGCGTGGACAGCTAAAACGGCCACAGAATCCTGGGAATTTGTGATGGCTTTCTTTCTTCTTTGACTCATCCGCCAGGTTCCACCAACTCACCACCACCTAAACTCACGTCATATTTTATCAACAAGACCAACTTTAAGACAGAACAGGTTCCAAGAGCCGTCACAGCCATCACAAGAGCGCCCACACCACAGAGTACAAAAAGATACCCTCTGTACGTTCGATCTTCGAATAGAGACATCCTAGAACTTTCACTTCAGCTCACTCATTGTCAGCGTGGCTTCCGTCTTTTTTATTTCAAAGTTCTCTAATCTCTTATTCTAAAGTGGAGATTAGTTGCCAAAAGTATGTGTGTAAATGAATCTGTAACACTGCAAATCCCAGCTGTGAGTGTAAACTTGTGGAGGGTCAACGAAAAATCCAAGTAAAAGCTGGCATAACGGTTTGTCCAGCTAAAAATTGCATTGTAAAAAAGAAGAAGAGTTGTTCACTTAACTGTCAGTGGTTTTAACGTTGGGGTTGTTCAGTGTATTCACTCATGTTGAGTTAGGGGACAGCAAACTGCTACAGCTCCAAACAACAAAGTAAGACACAACATGTTTGCAATTGTTATCAGCACTCTTAATTAACAAGTTGAGTGAACAAAGAGAGACGCATTTGTGATCAAAGAAGCAACCCAAAGTCACCCATCAAGCATTTATCATAGGTTTCACCACCACCTAAACTCACGTCATATTTTGTCAACAAGACCAACTTTAAGACAGAACAGGTTCCACATCTCCATTTTTCTGCCATTGATCTTCCTGAGTTCATGTCAGCAATTGGGTATCCTAAACAATCATCATGTGATTTGGATTGCATCCTAATTAGACTGTGGGTTGATGTACTAGCTCCTTTTGTCACTTATGCACTTGAGCATCTCAGTGCGTCTCTGTCAATTTGCTATGTACTACAGGGTCTAAGCTAGGTGTAATCAATACATGTTTTGAAAAGCCCCATGTCCATGCTGGTCTTCTATTCCCTTACAGATCTATATTTCAGTTTCCTCCTTTATGTTTAAAAATCTGGAAAATCTCAGAATTAAATTATTTTCCATGCGCATATGAATACAAAGCTATTCTGTCTTGATTTAAAGAACACATACCAAAACTGCCTGAGACGAGACTGCAGAGTATGTGCTTACAAGATACTGGTATTGACTTCTGGATCTGTCAATCAAGTTCCACATAAGAACTTAATTTAAGAAGGACTTGAGGCAACTTAGGAATGAGTGGGGGAGCTTTGAGTTGTATTGTCCTTTGATACCAAGTGCATTTGTGGGTGTTGTCATACTAGTAATTGTTCATTCAATCCTTCTTCTTCTTCACAGTAAAGCAGAGATACAAGGTCAATAAAGCTGGGAAGGGCTCGTCCGGGATTTGAGCCCGGGACCTCTCGCACCCAAAGCGAGAATCATACCCCTAGACCAACGAGCCGAAATTTGCTGTGTTTGCCTTTGATGAGAGAGCGCGTGGACAGCTAAAACGGCCACAGAATCCTGGGAATTTTTGATGGATTTCTTTCTTCTTTGACTCATCCGCCAGGTTCCACCAACTCACCACCACCTAAACTCACGTTATATTTTATCAACAAGACCAACTTTAAGACAGAACAGGTTCCAAGCCGTGTCAGCCATCACAAGAGCGCCCGCACCACAGAGTACAAAAAGATACCCTCTGTACGTTCGATCTTCGAATAGAGACATCCTAGAACTTTCACTTCAGCTCACTCATTGTCAGCGTGGCTTCCGTCTTTTTCATTTCAAAGTTCTCTAATCTCTTATTCTAAAGTGAAGATTAGTTGCCAAAAGTATGTGTGTAAATGAATCTGTAACACTGCAAATCCCAGCTGTGAGTGTAAACTTGTGGAGGGTCAACGAAAAATCCAAGTAAAAGCTGGCATAATGGTTTGTCCAGCTAAAAAATGCATTGTAAAAAAGAAGAAGAGATGTTCACTTAACTGTCAGTGGTTTTAACCTTGGGGTTGTTCAGTGTATTCACTCATGTTGAGTTAGGGGACAGCAAACTGCTACAGCTCCAAACAACAAAGTAAGACACAACATGTTTGCAATTGTTATCAGCACTCTTAATTAACAAGTTGTCAACAAGACCAACTTTAAGACAGAACAGGTTCCACATCTCCATTTTTCTGCCATTGATCTTCCTGAGTTCATGTCAGCAATTGGGTATCCTAAACAATCATCATGTGATTTGGATTGCATCCTAATTAGACTGTGGGTTGATGTACTAGCTCCTATCGTCACTTCTGCACTTGAGCATCTCAGTGCGTCTCTGTCAATTTGCTATGTACTACAGGGTCTAAGCTAGGTGTAATCAATCCATCTTTTGAAAAGCCCCATGTCCATGCTGGTCTTCTATTCCCTTACAGATCTATATTTCAGTTTCCTCCTTTATGTTTAAAAATCTGGAAAATCTCAGAATTAAATTATTTTCCATGCGCATATGAATACAAAGCGTTTCTGTCTTGATTTAAAGAACACATACCAAAACTGCCTGAGACGAGACTGCAGAGTGTGTGCTTACAAGATACTGGTATTGACTTCTGGATCTGTCAATCAAGTTCCACATAAGAACTTAATTTAAGAAGGACTTGAGGCAACTTAGGAATGAGTGGGGGAGCTTTGAGTTGTATTGTCCTTTGATACCAAGTGCATTTGTGGGTGTTGTCATACTAGTAATTGTTCATTCAATCCTTCTTCGTCACAGTAAAGCAGAGATACAAGGTCAATAAAGCTGGGAAGGGCTCGTCCGGGATTTGAACCCGGGACCTCTCGCACCCAAAGCGAGAATCATACCCCTAGAACAACGAGCCGAAATTTGCTGTGTTTGCCTTTGATGAGAGAGCGCGTGGACAGCTAAAACGGCCACAGAATCCTGGGAATTTGTGATGGATTTCTTTCTTCTTTGACTCATCCGCCAGGTTCCACCAACTCACCACCACCTAAACTCACGTCATATTTTATCAACAAGACCAACTTTAAGACAGAACAGGTTCCAAGCCGTGTCAGCCATCACAAGAGCGCCCGCACCACAGAGTACAAAAAGATACCCTCTGTACGTTCGATCTTCGAATAGAGACATCCTAGAACTTTCACTTCAGCTCACTCATTGTCAGCGTGGCTTCCGTCTTTTTTATTTCAAAGTTCTCTAATCTCCTATTCTAAAGTGGAGATTAGTTGCCAAAAGTATGTGTGTAAATGAATCTGTAACACTGCAAATCCCAGCTGTGAGTGTAAACTTGTGGAGGGTCAACGAAAAATCCAAGTAAAAGCTGGCATAATGGTTTGTCCAGCTAAAAAATGCATTGTAAAAAAGAAGAAGAGATGTTCACTTAACTGTCAGTGGTTTTAACCTTGGGGTTGTTCAGTGTATTCACTCATGTTGAGTTAGGGGACAGCAAACTGCTACAGCTCCAAACAACAAAGTAAGACACAACATGTTTGCAATTGTTATCAGCACTCTTAATTAACAAGTTGTCAACAAGACCAACTTTAAGACAGAACAGGTTCCACATCTCCATTTTTCTGCCATTGATCTTCCTGAGTTCATGTCAGCAATTGGGTATCCTAAACAATCATCATGTGATTTGGATTGCATCCTAATTAGACTGTGGGTTGATGTACTAGCTCCTATCGTCACTTCTGCACTTGAGCATCTCAGTGCGTCTCTGTCAATTTGCTATGTACTACAGGGTCTAAGCTAGGTGTAATCAATCCATCTTTTGAAAAGACCCATGTCCATGCTGGTCTTCTATTCCCTTACAGATCTATATTTCAGTTTCCTCCTTTATGTTTAAAAATCTGAGAATTCAATTATGTTCCATACGCATATGAATACGAAGCGTTTCCGTCTTGATTTAAAGAAAACATACCAAAACTGCCTGAGACGAGACTGCAGAGTGTGTGCTCAAGTGATACTGGTATTGACTTCTGGATCTGTCAATCAAGTTCCACATAAGAACTTAATTTAAGAAGGACTTGAGGCAACTTAGGAATGAGTGGGGGAGCTTTGAGTTGTATTGTCCTTTGATACCCAGTGCATTTGTGGGTGTTGTCATACTAGTAATTGTTCATTCAATCCTTCTTCTTCACAGTAAAGCAGAGATACAAGGTCAATAAAGCTGGGAAGGGCTCGTCCGGGATTTGAACCCGGGACCTCTCGCACCCAAAGCGAGAATCATACCCCTAGACCAAAGAGCCGAAATTTGCTGTGTTTGCCTTTGATGAGAGAGCGCGTGGCCAGCTAAAACGGCCACAGAATCCTGGGAATTTGTGATGGATTTCTTTCTTCTTTGACTCATCCGCCAGGTTCCACCAACTCACTACCACCTAAACTCACGTCATATTTTATCAACAAGACCAACTTTAAGACAGAACAGGTTCCACATCTCCATTTTTCTGCCATTGATCTTCCTGAGTTCATGTCAGCAATTGGGTATCCTAAACAATCATCATTTGATTTGGATTGCATCCTAATTAGACTGTGGGTTGATGTACTAGCTCCTATCGTCACTTCTGCACTTGAGCATCTCAGTGCGTCTCTGTCAATTTGCTATGTACTACAGGGTCTAAGCTAGGTGTAATCAATCCATGTTTTGAAAAGCCCCATGTCCATGCTGGTCTTCTATTCCCTTACAGATCTATATTTCAGTTTCCTCCTTTATGTTTAAAAATCTGGAAAATCTCAGAATTAAATTATTTTCCATTCGCATATGAATACAAAGCGTTTCTGTCTTGATTTAAAGAACACATACCAAAACTGCCTGAGACGAGACTGCAGAGTGTGTGCTTACAAGATACTGGTATTGACTTCTTGATCTGTCAATCAAGTTCCACATAAGAACTTAATTTAAGAAGGACTTGAGGCAACTTAGGAATGAGTGGGGGAGCTTTGAGTTGTATTGTCCTTTGATACCAAGTGCATTTGTGGGTGTTGTCATACTAGTAATTGTTCATTCAATCCTTCTTCTTCTTCTTCACAGTAAAGCAGAGACACAAGGTCAGTAAAGCTGGGAAGGGCTCGTCCGGGATTTGAACCCGGGACCTCTCGCACCCAAAGCGAGAATCATACCCCTAGACCAACGAGCCGAAATTTGCTGTGTTTGCCTTTGATGAGAGAGCGCGTGGACAGCTAAAACGGCCACAGAATCCTGGGAATTTGTGATGGATTTCTTTCTTCTTTGACTCATCCGCCAGGTTCCACCAACTCACCACCACCTAAACTCACGTCATATTTTATCAACAAGACCAACTTTAAGACAGAACAGGTTCCAAGCCGTGTCAGCCATCACAAGAGCGCCCGCACCACAGAGTACAAAAAGATACCCTCTGTACGTTCGATCTTCGAATAGAGACATCCTAGAACTTTCACTTCAGCTCACTCATTGTCAGCGTGGCTTCCGTCTTTTTTATTTCAAAGTTCTCTAATCTCTTATTCTAAAGTGGAGATTAGTTGCCAAAAGTATGTGTGTAAATGAATCTGTAACACTGCAAATCCCAGCTGTGAGTGTAAACTTGTGGAGGGTCAACGAAAAATCCAAGTAAAAGCTGGCATAATGGTTTGTCCAGCTAAAAAATGCATTGTAAAAAAGAAGAAGAGATGTTCACTTAACTGTCAGTGGTTTTAACCTTGGGGTTGTTCAGTGTATTCACTCATGTTGAGTTAGGGGACAGCAAACTGCTACAGCTCCAAACAACAACGTAAGACACAACATGTTTGCAATTGTTATCAGCACTCTTAATTAACAAGTTGTCAACAAGACCAACTTTAAGACAGAACAGGTTCCACATCTCCATTTTTCTGCCATTGATCTTCCTGAGTTCATGTCAGCAATTGGGTATCCTAAACAATCATCATGTGATTTGGATTGCATCCTAATTAGACTGTGGGTTGATGTACTAGCTCCTATCGTCACTTCTGCACTTGAGCATCTCAGTGCGTCTCTGTCAATTTGCTATGTACTACAGGGTCTAAGCTAGGTGTAATCAATCCATCTTTTGAAAAGACCCATGTCCATGCTGGTCTTCTATTCCCTTACAGATCTATATTTCAGTTTCCTCCTTTATGTTTAAAAATCTGAGAATTCAATTATGTTCCATACGCATATGAATACGAAGCGTTTCCGTCTTCATTTAAAGAAAACATACCAAAACTGCCTGAGACGAGACTGCAGAGTGTGTGCTTACAAGATACTGGTATTGACTTCTTGATCTGTCAATCAAGTTCCACATAAGAACTTAATTTAAGAAGGACTTGAGGCAACTTAGGAATGAGTGGGGGAGCTTTGAGTTGTATTGTCCTTTGATACCAAGTGCATTTGTGGGTGTTGTCATACTAGTAATTGTTCATTCAATCCTTCTTCTTCACAGTAAAGCAGAGATACAAGGTCAATAAAGCTGGGAAGGGCTCGTCCGGGATTTGAACCCGGGACCTCTCGCACCCAAAGCGAGAATCATACCCCTAGAACAACGAGCCAAAATTTGCTGTGTTTGCCTTTGATGAGAGAGCGCGTGGACAGCTAAAACGGCCACAGAATCCTGGGAATTTGTGATGGATTTCTTTCTTCTTTGACTCATCCGCCAGGTTCCACCAACTCACCACCACCTAAACTCACGTCATATTTTATCAACAAGACCAACTTTAAGACAGAACAGGTTCCAAGCCGTGTCAGCCATCACAAGAGCGCCCGCACCACAGAGTACAAAAAGATACCCTCTGTACGTTCGATCTTCGAATAGAGACATCCTAGAACTTTCACTTCAGCTCACTCATTGTCAGCGTGGCTTCCGTCTTTTTTATTTCAAAGTTCTCTAATCTCTTATTCTAAAGTGGAGATTAGTTGCCAAAAGTATGTGTGTAAATGAATCTGTAACACTGCAAATCCCAGCTGTGAGTGTAAACTTGTGGAGGGTCAACGAAAAATCCAAGTAAAAGCTGGCATAATGGTTTGTCCAGCAAAAAAATGCATTGTAAAAAAGAAGAAGAGATGTTCACTTAACTGTCAGTGGTTTTAACCTTGGGGTTGTTCAGTGTATTCACTCATGTTGAGTTAGGGGACAGCAAACTGCTACAGCTCCAAACAACAAAGTAAGACATGACATGTTTGCAATTGTTATCAGCACTCTTAATTAACAACTTGAGTGAACAAGAGAGTTGCATTTGGGATCAAAGAAGCAACCCAAAGTCACCCATCAAGCATTTATCATAGATTTCACCACCACCTAAACTCACGTCATATTTTGTCAACAAGACCAACTTTAAGACAGAACAGGTTCCACATCTCCATTTTTCTGCCATTGATCTTCCTGAGTTCATGTCAGCAATTGGGTATCCTAAACAATCATCATGTGATTTGGATTGCATCCTAATTAGACTGTGGGTTGATGTACTAGCTCCTTTTGTCACTTCTGCACTTGAGCATCTCAGTGCGTCTCTGTCAATTTGCTATGTACTACAGGGTCTAAGCTAGGTGTAATCAATCCATGTTTTGAAAAGCCCCATGTCCATGCTGGTCTTCTATTCCCTTACAGATCTATATTTCAGTTTCCTCCTTTATGTTTAAAAATCTGGAAAATCTCAGAATTAAATTATTTTCCATGCGCATATGAATACAAAGCGTTTCTGTCTTGATTTAAAGAACACATACCAAAACTGCCTGAGACGAGACTGCAGAGTGTGTGCTTACAAGATACTGGTATTGACTTCTGGATCTGTCAATCAAGTTCCACATAAGAACTTAATTTAAGAAGGACTTGAGGCAACTTAGGAATGAGTGGGGGAGCTTTGAGTTGTATTGTCCTTTGATACCAAGTGCATTTGTGGGTGTTGTCATACTAGTAATTGTTCATTCAATCCTTCTTCTTCACAGTAAAGCAGAGATACAAGGTCAATAAAGCTGTGAAGGGCTCGTCCGGGATTTGAACCCGGGACCTCTCGCACCCAAAGCGAGAATCATACCCCTAGACCAACGAGCCGAAATTTGCTGTGTTTGCCTTTGATGAGAGAGGGCGTGGACAGCTAAAACGGCCACAGAATCCTGGGAATTTGTGATGGCTTTCTTTCTTCTTTGACTCATCCGCCAGGTTCCACCAACTCACCACCACCTAAACTCACGTTATATTTTATCAACAAGACCAACTTTAAGACAGAACAGGTTCCACATCTCCATTTTTCTGCCATTGATCTTCCTGAGTTCATGTCAGCAATTGGGTATCCTAAACAATCATCATGTGATTTGGATTGCATCCTAATTAGACTGTGGGTTGATGTACTAGCTCCTTTTGTCACTTCTGCACTTGAGCATCTCAGTGCGTCTCTGTCAATTTGCTATGTACTACAGGGTCTAAGCTAGGTGTAATCAATCCATCTTTTGAAAAGCCCCATGTCCATGCTGGTCTTCTATTCCCTTACAGATCTATATTTCAGTTTCCTCCTTTATGTTTAAAAATCTGAGAATTCAATTATTTTCCATACGCATATGAATACGAAGCGTTTCCGTCTTCATTTAAAGAAAACATACCAAAACTGCCTGAGACGAGACTGCAGAGTGTGTGCTCAAGTGATACTGGTATTGACTTCTGGATCTGTCAATCAAGTTCCACATAAGAACTTAATTTAAGAAGGACTTGAGGCAACTTAGGAATGAGTGGGGGAGCTTTGAGTTGTATTGTCCTTTGATACCAAGTGCATTTGTGGGTGTTGTCATACTAGTAATTGTTCATTCAATCCTTCTTCTTCACAGTAAAGCAGAGATACAAGGTCAATAAAGCTGGGAAGGGCTCGTCCGGGATTTGAACCCGGGACCTCTCGCACCCAAAGCGAGAATCATACCCCTAGAACAACGAGCCGAAATTTGCTGTGTTTGCCTTTGATGAGAGAGCGCGTGGACAGCTAAAACGACCACAGAATCCTGGGAATTTGTGATGGATTTCTTTCTTCTTTGACTCATCCGCCAGGTTCCACCAACTCACCACCACCTAAACTCACGTCATATTTTATCAACAAGACCAACTTTAAGACAGAACAGGTTCCAAGCCGTGTCAGCCATCACAAGAGCGCCCGCACCACAGAGTACAAAAAGATACCCTCTGTACGTTCGATCTTCGAATAGAGACATCCTAGAACTTTCACTTCAGCTCACTCATTGTCAGCGTGGCTTCCGTCTTTTTTATTTCAAAGTTCTCTAATCTCTTATTCTAAAGTGGAGATTAGTTGCCAAAAGTATGTGTGTAAATGAATCTGTAACACTGCAAATCCCAGCTGTGAGTGTAAACTTGTGGAGGGTCAACGAAAAATCCAAGTAAAAGCTGGCATAATGGTTTGTCCAGCAAAAAAATGCATTGTAAAAAAGAAGAAGAGATGTTCACTTAACTGTCAGTGGTTTTAACCTTGGGGTTGTTCAGTGTATTCACTCATGTTGAGTTAGGGGACAGCAAACTGCTACAGCTCCAAACAACAAAGTAAGACATGACATGTTTGCAATTGTTATCAGCACTCTTAATTAACAACTTGAGTGAACAAGAGAGTTGCATTTGGGATCAAAGAAGCAACCCAAAGTCACCCATCAAGCATTTATCATAGATTTCACCACCACCTAAACTCACGTCATATTTTGTCAACAAGACCAACTTTAAGACAGAACAGGTTCCACATCTCCATTTTTCTGCCATTGATCTTCCTGAGTTCATGTCAGCAATTGGGTATCCTAAACAATCATCATGTGATTTGGATTGCATCCTAATTAGACTGTGGGTTGATGTACTAGCTCCTTTTGTCACTTCTGCACTTGAGCATCTCAGTGCGTCTCTGTCAATTTGCTATGTACTACAGGGTCTAAGCTAGGTGTAATCAATCCATCTTTTGAAAAGCCCCATGTCCATGCTGGTCTTCTATTCCCTTACAGATCTATATTTCAGTTTCCTCCTTTATGTTTAAAAATCTGGAAAATCTCAGAATTAAATTATTTTCCATGCGCCTATGAATACAAAGCGTTTCTGTCTTGATTTAAAGAACACATACCAAAACTGCCTGAGACGAGACTGCAGAGTGTGTGCTTACAAGATACTGGTATTGACTTCTGGATCTGTCAATCAAGTTCCACATAAGAACTTAATTTAAGAAGGACTTGAGGCAACTTAGGAATGAGTGGGGGAGCTTTGAGTTGTATTGTTCTTTGATACCAAGTGCATTTGTGGGTGTTGTCATACTAGTAATTGTTCATTCAATCCTTCTTCTTCACAGTAAAGCAGAGATACAAGGTCAATAAAGCTGGGAAGGGCTCGTCCGGGATTTGAACCCGGGACCTCTCGCACCCAAAGCGAGAATCATACCCCTAGACCAACGAGCCGAAATTTGCTGTGTTTGCCTTTGATGAGAGAGGGCGTGGACAGCTAAAACGGCCACAGAATCCTGGGAATTTGTGATGGATTTCTTTCTTCTTTGACTCATCCGCCAGGTTCCACCAACTCACCACCACCTAAACTCACGTTATATTTTATCAACAAGACCAACTTTAAGACAGAACAGGTTCCAAGAGCCGTCAAAGCCATCACAAGAGCGCCCGCACCACAGAGTACAAAAAGATACCCTCTGTACGTTCGATCTTCGAATAGAGACATCCTAGAACTTTCACTTCAGCTCACTCATTGTCAGCGTGGCTTCCGTCTTTTTTATTTCAAAGTTCTCTAATCTCTTATTCTAAAGTGGAGATTAGTTGCCAAAAGTATGTGTGTAAATGAATCTGTAACACTGCAAATCCCAGCTGTGAGTGTAAACTTGTGGAGGGTCAACGAAAAATCCAAGTAAAAGCTGGCATAACGGTTTGTCCAGCTAAAAATTGCATTGTAAAAAAGAAGAAGAGTTGTTCACTTAACTGTCAGTGGTTTTAACGTTGGGGTTGTTCAGTGTATTCACTCATTTTGAGTTAGGGGACAGCAAACTGCTACAGCTCCAAACAACAAAGTAAGACACAACATGTTTGCAATTGTTATCAGCACTCTTAATTAACAAGTTGAGTGAACAAAGAGAGACGCATTTGTGATCAAAGAAGCAACCCAAAGTCACCCATCAAGCATTTATCATAGGTTTCACCACCACCTAAACTCACGTCATATTTTGTCAACAAGACCAACTTTAAGATAGAACAGGTTCCACATCTCCATTTTTCTGCCATTGATCTTCCTGAGTTCATGTCAGCAATTGGGTATCCTAAACAATCATCATGTGATTTGGATTGCATCCTAATTAGACTGTGGGTTGATGTACTAGCTCCTTTTGTCACTTCTGCACTTGAGCATCTCAGTGCGTCTCTGTCAATTTGCTATGTACTACAGGGTCTAAGCTAGGTGTAATCAATCCATCTTTTGAAAAGCCCCATGTCCATGCTGGTCTTCTATTCCCTTACAGATCTATATTTCAGTTTCCTCCTTTATGTTTAAAAATCTGAGAATTCAATTATTTTCCATACGCATATGAATACGAAGCGTTTCCGTCTTCATTTAAAGAAAACATACCAAAACTGCCTGAGACGAGACTGCAGAGTGTGTGCTCAAGTGATACTGGTATTGACTTCTGGATCTGTCAATCAAGTTCCACATAAGAACTTAATTTAAGAAGGACTTGAGGCAACTTAGGAATGAGTGGGGGAGCTTTGAGTTGTATTGTCCTTTGATACCAAGTGCATTTGTGGGTGTTGTCATACTAGTAATTGTTCATTCAATCCTTCTTCTTCACAGTAAAGCAGAGATACAAGGTCAATAAAGCTGGGAAGGGCTCGTCCGGGATTTGAACCCGGGACCTCTCGCACCCAAAGCGAGAATCATACCCCTAGACCAACGAGCCGAAATTTGCTGTGTTTGCCTTTGATGAGAGAGCGCGTGGACAGCTAAAACGGCCACAGAATCCTGGGAATTTGTGATGGCTTTCTTTCTTCTTTGACTCATCCGCCAGGTTCCACCAACTCACCACCACCTAAACTCACGTCATATTTTATCAACAAGACCAACTTTAAGACAGAACAGGTTCCAAGAGCCGTCACAGCCATCACGAGAGCGCCCGCACCACAGAGTACAAAAAGATACCCTCTGTACGTTCGATCTTCGAATAGAGACATCCTAGAACTTTCACTTCAGCTCACTCATTGTCAGCGTGGCTTCCGTCTTTTTTATTTCAAAGTTCTCTAATCTCTTATTCTAAAGTGGAGATTAGTTGCCAAAAGTATGTGTGTAAATGAATCTGTAACACTGCAAATCCCAGCTGTGAGTGTAAACTTGTGGAGGGTCAACGAAAAATCCAAGTAAAAGCTGGCATAACGGTTTGTCCAGCTAAAAATTGCATTGTAAAAAAGAAGAAGAGTTGTTCACTTAACTGTCAGTGGTTTTAACGTTGGGGTTGTTCAGTGTATTCACTCATTTTGAGTTAGGGGACAGCAAACTGCTACAGCTCCAAACAACAAAGTAAGACACAACATGTTTGCAATTGTTATCAGCACTCTTAATTAACAAGTTGAGTGAACAAAGAGAGACGCATTTGTGATCAAAGAAGCAACCCAAAGTCACCCATCAAGCATTTATCATAGGTTTCACCACCACCTAAACTCACTTCATATTTTGTCAACAAGACCAACTTTAAGACAGAACAGGTTCCACATCTCCATTTTTCTGCCATTGATCTTCCTGAGTTCATGTCAGCAATTGGGTATCCTAAACAATCATCATGTGATGGCTTTCTTTCTTCTTTGACTCATCCGCCAGGTTCCACCAACTCACCACCACCTAAACTCACGTCATATTTTATCAACAAGACCAACTTTAAGACAGAACAGGTTCCAAGAGCCGTCACAGCCATCACAAGAGCGCCCGCACCACAGAGTACAAAAAGATACCCTCTGTACGTTCGATCTTCGAATAGAGACATCCTAGAACTTTCACTTCAGCTCACTCATTGTCAGCGTGGCTTCCGTCTTTTTTATTTCAAAGTTCTCTAATCTCTTATTCTAAAGTGGAGATTAGTTGCAACCCAAAGTCACCCATCAAGCATTTATCATAGGTTTCACCACCACCTAAACTCACTTCATATTTTGTCAACAAGACCAACTTTAAGACAGAACAGGTTCCACATCTCCATTTTTCTGCCATTGATCTTCCTGAGTTCATGTCAGCAATTGGGTATCCTAAACAATCATCATGTGATTTGGATTGCATCCTAATTAGACTGTGGGTTGATGTACTAGCTCCTATCGTCACTTCTGCACTTGAGCATCTCAGTGCGTCTCTGTCAATTTGCTATGTACTACAGGGTCTAAGCTAGGTGTAATCAATCCATCTTTTGAAAAGCCCCATGTCCATGCTGGTCTTCTATTCCCTTACAGATCTATATTTCAGTTTCCTCCTTTATGTTTAAAAATCTCAGAATTCAATTATTTTCCATACGCATATGAATACGAAGCGTTTCCGTCTTCATTTAAAGAAAACATACCAAAACTGCCTGAGACGAGACTGCAGAGTGTGTGCTCAAGTGATACTGGTATTGACTTCTGGATCTGTCAATCAAGTTCCACATAAGAACTTAATTTAAGAAGGACTTGAGGCAACTTAGGAATGAGTGGGGGAGCTTTGAGTTGTATTGTCCTTTGATACCAAGTGCATTTGTGGGTGTTGTCATACTAGTAATTGTTCATTCAATCCTTCTTCTTCACAGTAAAGCAGAGATACAAGGTCAATAAAGCTGGGAAGGGCTCGTCCGGGATTTGAACCCGGGACCTCTCGCAGCCAAAGCGAGAATCATACCCCTAGACCAACGAGCCGAAATTTGCTGTGTTTGCCTTTGCTGAGAGAGCGTGTGGACAGCTAAAACGGCCACAGAATCCTGGGAATTTGTGATGGCTTTCTTTCTTCTTTGACTCATCCGCCAGGTTCCACCAACTCACCACCACCTAAACTCACGTCATATTTTATCAACAAGACCAACTTTAAGACAGAACAGGTTCCAAGAGCCGTCACAGCCATCACGAGAGCGCCCGCACCACAGAGTACAAAAAGATACCCTCTGTACGTTCGATCTTCGAATAGAGACATCCTAGAACTTTCACTTCAGCTCACTCATTGTCAGCGTGGCTTCCGTCTTTTTTATTTCAAAGTTCTCTAATTTTCTTATTCTAAAGTGGAGATTAGTTGCCAAAAGTATGTGTGTAAATGAATCTGTAACACTGCAAATCCCAGCTGTGAGTGTAAACTTGTGGAGGGTCAACGAAAAATCCAAGTAAAAGCTGGCATAACGGTTTGTCCAGCTAAAAATTGCATTGTAAAAAAGAAGAAGAGTTGTTCACTTAACTGTCAGTGGTTTTAACGTTGGGGTTGTTCAGTGTATTCACTCATGTTGAGTTAGGGGACAGCAAACTGCTACAGCTCCAAACAACAAAGTAAGACACAACATGTTTGCAATTGTTATCAGCACTCTTAATTAACAAGTTGAGTGAACAAAGAGAGACGCATTTGTGATCAAAGAAGCAACCCAAAGTCACCCATCAAGCATTTATCATAGGTTTCACCACCACCTAAACTCACGTCATATTTTGTCAACAAGACCAACTTTAAGACAGAACAGGTTCCACATCTCCATTTTTCTGCCATTGATCTTCCTGAGTTCATGTCAGCAATTGGGTATCCTAAACAATCATCATGTGATTTGGATTGCATCCTAATTAGACTGTGGGTTGATGTACTAGCTCCTTTCGTCACTTCTGCACTTGAGCATCTCAGTGCGTCTCTGTCAATTTGCTATGTACTACAGGGTCTAAGCTAGGTGTAATCAATCCATCTTTTGAAAAGCCCCATGTCCATGTTGGTCTTCTATTCCCTTACAGATCTATATTTCAGTTTCCTCCTTTATGTTTAAAAATCTTAGAATTCAATTATTTTCCATACGCATATGAATACGAAGCGTTTCCGTCTTCATTTAAAGAAAACATACCAAAACTGCCTGAGACGAGACTGCAGAGTGTGTGCTCAAGTGATACTGGTATTGACTTCTGGATCTGTCAATCAAGTTCCACATAAGAACTTAATTTAAGAAGGACTTGAGGCAACTTAGGAATGAGTGGGGGAGCTTTGAGTTGTATTGTCCTTTGATACCAAGTGCATTTGTGGGTGTTGTCATACTAGTAATTGTTCATTCAATCCTTCTTCTTCACAGTAAAGCAGAGATACAAGGTCAATAAAGCTGGGAAGGGCTCGTCCGGGATTTGAACCCGGGACCTCTCGCACCCAAAGCGAGAATCATACCCCTAGACCAACGAGCCGAAATTTGCTGTGTTTGCCTTTGATGAGAGAGCGCGTGGACAGCTAAAACGGCCACAGAATCCTGGGAATTTGTGATGGCTTTCTTTCTTCTTTGACTCATCCGCCAGGTTCCACCAACTCACCACCACCTAAACTCACGTCATATTTTATCAACAAGACCAACTTTAAGACAGAACAGGTTCCAAGAGCCGTCACAGCCATCACGAGAGCGCCCGCACCACAGAGTACAAAAAGATACCCTCTGTACGTTCGATCTTCGAATAGAGACATCCTAGAACTTTCACTTCAGCTCACTCATTGTCAGCGTGGCTTCCGTCTTTTTTATTTCAAAGTTCTCTAATCTCTTATTCTAAAGTGGAGATTAGTTGCCAAAAGTATGTGTGTAAATGAATCTGTAACACTGCAAATCCCAGCTGTGAGTGTAAACTTGTGGAGGGTCAACGAAAAATCCAAGTAAAAGCTGGCATAACGGTTTGTCCAGCTAAAAATTGCATTGTAAAAAAGAAGAAGAGTTGTTCACTTAACTGTCAGTGGTTTTAACGTTGGGGTTGTTCAGTGTATTCACTCATTTTGAGTTAGGGGACAGCAAACTGCTACAGCTCCAAACAACAAAGTAAGACACAACATGTTTGCAATTGTTATCAGCACTCTTAATTAACAAGTTGAGTGAACAAAGAGAGACGCATTTGTGATCAAAGAAGCAACCCAAAGTCACCCATCAAGCATTTATCATAGGTTTCACCACCACCTAAACTCACTTCATATTTTGTCAACAAGACCAACTTTAAGACAGAACAGGTTCCACATCTCCATTTTTCTGCCATTGATCTTCCTGAGTTCATGTCAGCAATTGGGTATCCTAAACAATCATCATGTGATGGCTTTCTTTCTTCTTTGACTCATCCGCCAGGTTCCACCAACTCACCACCACCTAAACTCACGTCATATTTTATCAACAAGACCAACTTTAAGACAGAACAGGTTCCAAGAGCCGTCACAGCCATCACAAGAGCGCCCGCACCACAGAGTACAAAAAGATACCCTCTGTACGTTCGATCTTCGAATAGAGACATCCTAGAACTTTCACTTCAGCTCACTCATTGTCAGCGTGGCTTCCGTCTTTTTTATTTCAAAGTTCTCTAATCTCTTATTCTAAAGTGGAGATTAGTTGCAACCCAAAGTCACCCATCAAGCATTTATCATAGGTTTCACCACCACCTAAACTCACTTCATATTTTGTCAACAAGACCAACTTTAAGACAGAACAGGTTCCACATCTCCATTTTTCTGCCATTGATCTTCCTGAGTTCATGTCAGCAATTGGGTATCCTAAACAATCATCATGTGATTTGGATTGCATCCTAATTAGACTGTGGGTTGATGTACTAGCTCCTATCGTCACTTCTGCACTTGAGCATCTCAGTGCGTCTCTGTCAATTTGCTATGTACTACAGGGTCTAAGCTAGGTGTAATCAATCCATCTTTTGAAAAGCCCCATGTCCATGCTGGTCTTCTATTCCCTTACAGATCTATATTTCAGTTTCCTCCTTTATGTTTAAAAATCTCAGAATTCAATTATTTTCCATACGCATATGAATACGAAGCGTTTCCGTCTTCATTTAAAGAAAACATACCAAAACTGCCTGAGACGAGACTGCAGAGTGTGTGCTCAAGTGATACTGGTATTGACTTCTGGATCTGTCAATCAAGTTCCACATAAGAACTTAATTTAAGAAGGACTTGAGGCAACTTAGGAATGAGTGGGGGAGCTTTGAGTTGTATTGTCCTTTGATACCAAGTGCATTTGTGGGTGTTGTCATACTAGTAATTGTTCATTCAATCCTTCTTCTTCACAGTAAAGCAGAGATACAAGGTCAATAAAGCTGGGAAGGGCTCGTCCGGGATTTGAACCCGGGACCTCTCGCAGCCAAAGCGAGAATCATACCCCTAGACCAACGAGCCGAAATTTGCTGTGTTTGCCTTTGATGAGAGAGCGTGTGGACAGCTAAAACGGCCACAGAATCCTGGGAATTTGTGATGGCTTTCTTTCTTCTTTGACTCATCCGCCAGGTTCCACCAACTCACCACCACCTAAACTCACGTCATATTTTATCAACAAGACCAACTTTAAGACAGAACAGGTTCCAAGAGCCGTCACAGCCATCACGAGAGCGCCCGCACCACAGAGTACAAAAAGATACCCTCTGTACGTTCGATCTTCGAATAGAGACATCCTAGAACTTTCACTTCAGCTCACTCATTGTCAGCGTGGCTTCCGTCTTTTTTATTTCAAAGTTCTCTAATTTTCTTATTCTAAAGTGGAGATTAGTTGCCAAAAGTATGTGTGTAAATGAATCTGTAACACTGCAAATCCCAGCTGTGAGTGTAAACTTGTGGAGGGTCAACGAAAAATCCAAGTAAAAGCTGGCATAACGGTTTGTCCAGCTAAAAATTGCATTGTAAAAAAGAAGAAGAGTTGTTCACTTAACTGTCAGTGGTTTTAACGTTGGGGTTGTTCAGTGTATTCACTCATGTTGAGTTAGGGGACAGCAAACTGCTACAGCTCCAAACAACAAAGTAAGACACAACATGTTTGCAATTGTTATCAGCACTCTTAATTAACAAGTTGAGTGAACAAAGAGAGACGCATTTGTGATCAAAGAAGCAACCCAAAGTCACCCATCAAGCATTTATCATAGGTTTCACCACCACCTAAACTCACGTCATATTTTGTCAACAAGACCAACTTTAAGACAGAACAGGTTCCACATCTCCATTTTTCTGCCATTGATCTTCCTGAGTTCATGTCAGCAATTGGGTATCCTAAACAATCATCATGTGATTTGGATTGCATCCTAATTAGACTGTGGGTTGATGTACTAGCTCCTATCGTCACTTCTGCACTTGAGCATCTCAGTGCGTCTCTGTCAATTTGCTATGTACTACAGGGTCTAAGCTAGGTGTAATCAATCCATCTTTTGAAAAGCCCCATGTCCATGTTGGTCTTCTATTCCCTTACAGATCTATATTTCAGTTTCCTCCTTTATGTTTAAAAATCTTAGAATTCAATTATTTTCCATACGCATATGAATACGAAGCGTTTCCGTCTTCATTTAAAGAAAACATACCAAAACTGCCTGAGACGAGACTGCAGAGTGTGTGCTCAAGTGATACTGGTATTGACTTCTGGATCTGTCAATCAAGTTCCACATAAGAACTTAATTTAAGAAGGACTTGAGGCAACTTAGGAATGAGTGGGGGAGCTTTGAGTTGTATTGTCCTTTGATACCAAGTGCATTTGTGGGTGTTGTCATACTAGTAATTGTTCATTCAATCCTTCTTCTTCACAGTAAAGCAGAGATACAAGGTCAATAAAGCTGGGAAGGGCTCGTCCGGGATTTGAACCCGGGACCTCTCGCACCCAAAGCGAGAATCATACCCCTAGACCAACGAGCCGAAATTTGCTGTGTTTGCCTTTGATGAGAGAGCGCGTGGACAGCTAAAACGGCCACAGAATCCTGGGAATTTGTGATGGCTTTCTTTCTTCTTTGACTCATCCGCCAGGTTCCACCAACTCACCACCACCTAAACTCACGTCATATTTTATCAACAAGACCAACTTTAAGACAGAACAGGTTCCAAGAGCCGTCACAGCCATCACAAGAGCGCCCGCACCACAGAGTACAAAAAGATACCCTCTGTACGTTCGATCTTCGAATAGAGACATCCTAGAACTTTCACTTCAGCTCACTCATTGTCAGCGTGGCTTCCGTCTTTTTTATTTCAAAGTTCTCTAATCTCTTATTCTAAAGTGGAGATTAGTTGCCAAAAGTATGTGTGTAAATGAATCTGTAACACTGCAAATCCCAGCTGTGAGTGTAAACTTGTGGAGGGTCAACGAAAAATCCAAGTAAAAGCTGGCATAACGGTTTGTCCAGCTAAAAATTGCATTGTAAAAAAGAAGAAGAGTTGTTCACTTAACTGTCAGTGGTTTTAACGTTGGGGTTGTTCAGTGTATTCACTCATGTTGAGTTAGGGGACAGCAAACTGCTACAGCTCCAAACAACAAAGTAAGACACAACATGTTTGCAATTGTTATCAGCACTCTTAATTAACAAGTTGAGTGAACAAAGAGAGACGCATTTGTGATCAAAGAAGCAACCCAAAGTCACCCATCAAGCATTTATCATAGGTTTCACCACCACCTAAACTCACGTCATATTTTGTCAACAAGACCAACTTTAAGACAGAACAGGTTCCACATCTCCATTTTTCTGCCATTGATCTTCCTGAGTTCATGTCAGCAATTGGGTATCCTAAACAATCATCATGTGATTTGGATTGCATCCTAATTAGACTGTGGGTTGATGTACTAGCTCCTATCGTCACTTCTGCACTTGAGCATCTCAGTGCGTCTCTGTCAATTTGCTATGTACTACAGGGTCTAAGCTAGGTGTAATCAATCCATCTTTTGAAAAGCCCTATGTCCATGTTGGTCTTCTATTCCCTTACAGATCTATATTTCAGTTTCCTCCTTTATGTTTAAAAATCTCAGAATTCAATTATTTTCCATACGAATATGAATACGAAGCGTTTCCGTCTTCATTTAAAGAAAACATACCAAAACTGCCTGAGACGAGACTGCAGAGTGTGTGCTCACGTGATACTGGTATTGACTTCTGGATCTGTCAATCAAGTTCCACATAAGAACTTAATTTAAGAAGGACTTGAGGCAACTTAGGAATGAGTGGGGGAGCTTTGAGTTGTATTGTCCTTTGATACCAAGTGCATTTGTGGGTGTTGTCATACTAGTAATTGTTCATTCAATCCTTCCTCTTCACAGTAAAGCAGAGACACAAGGTCAGTAAAGCTGGGAAGGGATCGTCCGGGATTTGAACCCGGGACCTCTCGCACCCAAAGCGAGAATCATACCCCTAGACCAACGAGCCGAAATTTGCTGTGTTTGCCTTTGATGAGAGAGAGCGTGGACAGCTGACATGGCCACAGAATCCTGGGAATTTGTGATGGCTTTCTTTCTTCTTTGACTCATCCGCCAGGTTCCACCAACTCACCACCACCTAAACTCACGTCATATTTTATCAACAAGACCAACTTTAAGACAGAACAGGTTCCAAGAGCCGTCACAGCCATCACAAGAGCGCCCGCACCACAGAGTACAAAAAGATACCCTCTGTACGTTCGATCTTCGAATAGAGACATCCTAGAACTTTCACTTCAGCTCACTCATTGTCAGCGTGGCTTCCGTCTTTTTTATTTCAAAGTTCTCTAATCTCTTATTCTAAAGTGGAGATTAGTTGCCAAAAGTATGTGTGTAAATGAATCTGTAACACTGCAAATCCCAGCTGTGAGTGTAAACTTGTGGAGGGTCAACGAAAAATCCAAGTAAAAGCTGGCATAACGGTTTGTCCAGCTAAAAATTGCATTGTAAAAAAGAAGAAGAGTTGTTCACTTAACTGTCAGTGGTTTTAACGTTGGGGTTGTTCAGTGTATTCACTCATTTTGAGTTAGGGGACAGCAAACTGCTACAGCTCCAAACAACAAAGTAAGACACAACATGTTTGCAATTGTTATCAGCACTCTTAATTAACAAGTTGAGTGAACAAAGAGAGACGCATTTGTGATCAAAGAAGCAACCCAAAGTCACCCATCAAGCATTTATCATAGGTTTCACCACCACCTAAACTCACGTCATATTTTGTCAACAAGACCAACTTTAAGATAGAACAGGTTCCACATCTCCATTTTTCTGCCATTGATCTTCCTGAGTTCATGTCAGCAATTGGGTATCCTAAACAATCATCATGTGATTTGGATTGCATCCTAATTAGACTGTGGGTTGATGTACTAGCTCCTTTTGTCACTTCTGCACTTGAGCATCTCAGTGCGTCTCTGTCAATTTGCTATGTACTACAGGGTCTAAGCTAGGTGTAATCAATCCATCTTTTGAAAAGCCCCATGTCCATGCTGGTCTTCTATTCCCTTACAGATCTATATTTCAGTTTCCTCCTTTATGTTTAAAAATCTGAGAATTCAATTATTTTCCATACGCATATGAATACGAAGCGTTTCCGTCTTCATTTAAAGAAAACATACCAAAACTGCCTGAGACGAGACTGCAGAGTGTGTGCTCAAGTGATACTGGTATTGACTTCTGGATCTGTCAATCAAGTTCCACATAAGAACTTAATTTAAGAAGGACTTGAGGCAACTTAGGAATGAGTGGGGGAGCTTTGAGTTGTATTGTCCTTTGATACCAAGTGCATTTGTGGGTGTTGTTATACTAGTAATTGTTCATTCAATCCTTCTTCTTCACAGTAAAGCAGAGATACAAGGTCAATAAAGCTGGGAAGGGCTCGTCCGGGATTTGAACCCGGGACCTCTCGCACCCAAAGCGAGAATCATACCCCTAGACCAACGAGCTGAAATTTGCTGTGTTTGCCTTTGATGAGAGAGCGCGTGGACAGCTAAAACGGCCACAGAATCCTGGGAATTTGTGATGGCTTTCTTTCTTCTTTGACTCATCCGCCAGGTTCCACCAACTCACCACCACCTAAACTCACGTCATATTTTATCAACAAGACCAACTTTAAGACAGAACAGGTTCCAAGAGCCGTCACAGCCATCACGAGAGCGCCCGCACCACAGAGTACAAAAAGATACCCTCTGTACGTTCGATCTTCGAATAGAGACATCCTAGAACTTTCACTTCAGCTCACTCATTGTCAGCGTGGCTTCCGTCTTTTTTATTTCAAAGTTCTCTAATCTCTTATTCTAAAGTGGAGATTAGTTGCCAAAAGTATGTGTGTAAATGAATCTGTAACACTGCAAATCCCAGCTGTGAGTGTAAACTTGTGGAGGGTCAACGAAAAATCCAAGTAAAAGCTGGCATAACGGTTTGTCCAGCTAAAAATTGCATTGTAAAAAAGAAGAAGAGTTGTTCACTTAACTGTCAGTGGTTTTAACGTTGGGGTTGTTCAGTGTATTCACTCATTTTGAGTTAGGGGACAGCAAACTGCTACAGCTCCAAACAACAAAGTAAGACACAACATGTTTGCAATTGTTATCAGCACTCTTAATTAACAAGTTGAGTGAACAAAGAGAGACGCATTTGTGATCAAAGAAGCAACCCAAAGTCACCCATCAAGCATTTATCATAGGTTTCACCACCACCTAAACTCACTTCATATTTTGTCAACAAGACCAACTTTAAGACAGAACAGGTTCCACATCTCCATTTTTCTGCCATTGATCTTCCTGAGTTCATGTCAGCAATTGGGTATCCTAAACAATCATCATGTGATGGCTTTCTTTCTTCTTTGACTCATCCGCCAGGTTCCACCAACTCACCACCACCTAAACTCACGTCATATTTTATCAACAAGACCAACTTTAAGACAGAACAGGTTCCAAGAGCCGTCACAGCCATCACAAGAGCGCCCGCACCAAAGAGTACAAAAAGATACCCTCTGTACGTTCGATCTTCGAATAGAGACATCCTAGAACTTTCACTTCAGCTCACTCATTGTCAGCGTGGCTTCCGTCTTTTTTATTTCAAAGTTCTCTAATCTCTTATTCTAAAGTGGAGATTAGTTGCAACCCAAAGTCACCCATCAAGCATTTATCATAGGTTTCACCACCACCTAAACTCACTTCATATTTTGTCAACAAGACCAACTTTAAGACAGAACAGGTTCCACATCTCCATTTTTCTGCCATTGATCTTCCTGAGTTCATGTCAGCAATTGGGTATCCTAAACAATCATCATGTGATTTGGATTGCATCCTAATTAGACTGTGGGTTGATGTACTAGCTCCTTTTGTCACTTCTGCACTTGAGCATCTCAGTGCGTCTCTGTCAATTTGCTATGTACTACAGGGTCTAAGCTAGGTGTAATCAATCCATCTTTTGAAAAGCCCCATGTCCATGCTGGTCTTCTATTCCCTTACAGATCTATATTTCAGTTTCCTCCTTTATGTTTAAAAATCTGGAAAATCTCAGAATTAAATTATTTTCCATGCGCATATGAATACAAAGCGTTTCTGTCTTGATTTAAAGAACACATACCAAAACTGCCTGAGACGAGACTGCAGAGTGTGTGCTTACAAGATACTGGTATTGACTTCTGGATCTGTCAATCAAGTTCCACATAAGAACTTAATTTAAGAAGGACTTGAGGCAACTTAGGAATGAGTGGGGGAGCTTTGAGTTGTATTGTCCTTTGATACCAAGTGCATTTGTGGGTGTTGTCATACTAGTAATTGTTCATTCAATCCTTCTTCTTCACAGTAAAGCAGAGATACAAGGTCAATAAAGCTGGGAAGGGCTCGTCCGGGATTTGAACCCGGGACCTCTCGCAGCCAAAGCGAGAATCATACCCCTAGACCAACGAGCCGAAATTTGCTGTGTTTGCCTTTGATGAGAGAGCGTGTGGACAGCTAAAACGGCCACAGAATCCTGGGAATTTGTGATGGCTTTCTTTCTTCTTTGACTCATCCGCCAGGTTCCACCAACTCACCACCACCTAAACTCACGTCATATTTTATCAACAAGACCAACTTTAAGACAGAACAGGTTCCAAGAGCCGTCACAGCCATCACGAGAGCGCCCGCACCACAGAGTACAAAAAGATACCCTCTGTACGTTCGATCTTCGAATAGAGACATCCTAGAACTTTCACTTCAGCTCACTCATTGTCAGCGTGGCTTCCGTCTTTTTTATTTCAAAGTTCTCTAATCTCTTATTCTAAAGTGGAGATTAGTTGCCAAAAGTATGTGTGTAAATGAATCTGTAACACTGCAAATCCCAGCTGTGAGTGTAAACTTGTGGAGGGTCAACGAAAAATCCAAGTAAAAGCTGGCATAACGGTTTGTCCAGCTAAAAATTGCATTGTAAAAAAGAAGAAGAGTTGTTCACTTAACTGTCAGTGGTTTTAACGTTGGGGTTGTTCAGTGTATTCACTCATGTTGAGTTAGGGGACAGCAAACTGCTACAGCTCCAAACAACAAAGTAAGACACAACATGTTTGCAATTGTTATCAGCACTCTTAATTAACAAGTTGAGTGAACAAAGAGAGACGCATTTGTGATCAAAGAAGCAACCCAAAGTCACCCATCAAGCATTTATCATAGGTTTCACCACCACCTAAACTCACGTCATATTTTGTCAACAAGACCAACTTTAAGACAGAACAGGTTCCACATCTCCATTTTTCTGCCATTGATCTTCCTGAGTTCATGTCAGCAATTGGGTATCCTAAACAATCATCATGTGATTTGGATTGCATCCTAATTAGACTGTGGGTTGATGTACTAGCTCCTATCGTCACTTCTGCACTTGAGCATCTCAGTGCGTCTCTGTCAATTTGCTATGTACTACAGGGTCTAAGCTAGGTGTAATCAATCCATCTTTTGAAAAGCCCTATGTCCATGTTGGTCTTCTATTCCCTTACAGATCTATATTTCAGTTTCCTCCTTTATGTTTAAAAATCTCAGAATTCAATTATTTTCCATACGCATATGAATACGAAGCGTTTCCGTCTTCATTTAAAGAAAACATACCAAAACTGCCTGAGACGAGACTGCAGAGTGTGTGCTCACGTGATACTGGTATTGACTTCTGGATCTGTCAATCAAGTTCCACATAAGAACTTAATTTAAGAAGGACTTGAGGCAACTTAGGAATGAGTGGGGGAGCTTTGAGTTGTATTGTCCTTTGATACCAAGTGCATTTGTGGGTGTTGTCATACTAGTAATTGTTCATTCAATCCTTCCTCTTCACAGTAAAGCAGAGACACAAGGTCAGTAAAGCTGGGAAGGGCTCGTCCGGGATTTGAACCCGAGACCTCTCGCACCCAAAGCGAGAATCATACCCCTAGACCAACGAGCCGAAATCTGCTGTGTTTGCCTTTGATGAGAGAGAGCGTGGACAGCTGACATGGCCACAGAATCCTGGGAATTTGTGATGGCTTTCTTTCTTCTTTGACTCATCCGCCAGGTTCCACCAACTCACCACCACCTAAACTCACGTCATATTTTATCAACAAGACCAACTTTAAGACAGAACAGGTTCCAAGAGCCGTCACAGCCATCACAAGAGCGCCCGCACCACAGAGTACAAAAAGATACCCTCTGTACGTTCGATCTTCGAATAGAGACATCCTAGATCTTTCACTTCAGCTCACTCATTGTCAGCGTGGCTTCCGTCTTTTTTAATTCAAAGTTCTCTAATCTCTTATTCTAAAGTGGAGATTAGTTGCCAAAAGTATGTGTGTAAATGAATCTGTAACACTGCAAATCCCAGCTGTGAGTGTAAACTTGTGGAGGGTCAACGAAAAATCCAAGTAAAAGCTGGCATAACGGTTTGTCCAGCTAAAAATTGCATTGTAAAAAAGAAGAAGAGTTGTTCACTTAACTGTCAGTGGTTTTAACGTTGGGGTTGTTCAGTGTATTCACTCATTTTGAGTTAGGGGACAGCAAACTGCTACAGCTCCAAACAACAAAGTAAGACACAACATGTTTGCAATTGTTATCAGCACTCTTAATTAACAAGTTGAGTGAACAAAGAGAGACGCATTTGTGATCAAAGAAGCAACCCAAAGTCACCCATCAAGCATTTATCATAGGTTTCACCACCACCTAAACTCACGTCATATTTTGTCAACAAGACCAACTTTAAGACAGAACAGGTTCCACATCTCCATTTTTCTGCCATTGATCTTCCTGAGTTCATGTCAGCAATTGGGTATCCTAAACAATCATCATGTGATTTGGATTGCATCCTAATTAGACTGTGGGTTGATGTACTAGCTCCTATCGTCACTTCTGCACTTGAGCATCTCAGTGCGTCTCTGTCAATTTGCTATGTACTACAGGGTCTAAGCTAGGTGTAATCAATCCATCTTTTGAAAAGCCCCATGTCCATGTTGGTCTTCTATTCCCTTACAGATCTATATTTCAGTTTCCTCCTTTATGTTTAAAAATCTCAGAATTCAATTATTTTCCATACGCATATGAATACGAAGCGTTTCCGTCTTCATTTAAAGAAAACATACCAAAACTGCCTGAGACGAGACTGCAGAGTGTGTGCTCACGTGATACTGGTATTGACTTCTGGATCTGTCAATCAAGTTCCACATAAGAACTTAATTTAAGAAGGACTTGAGGCAACTTAGGAATGAGTGGGGGAGCTTTGAGTTGTATTGTCCTTTGATACCAAGTGCATTTGTGGGTGTTGTCATACTAGTAATTGTTCATTCAATCCTTCCTCTTCACAGTAAAGCAGAGACACAAGGTCAGTAAAGCTGGGAAGGGCTCGTCCGGGATTTGAACCCGAGACCTCTCGCACCCAAAGCGAGAATCATACCCCTAGACCAACGAGCCGAAATTTGCTGTGTTTGCCTTTGATGAGAGAGAGCGTGGACAGCTGACATGGCCACAGAATCCTGGGAATTTGTGATGGCTTTCTTTCTTCTTTGACTCATCCGCCAGGTTCCACCAACTCACCACCACCTAAACTCACGTCATATTTTATCAACAAGACCAACTTTAAGACAGAACAGGTTCCAAGAGCCGTCACAGCCATCACAAGAGCGCCCGCACCACAGAGTACAAAAAGATACCCTCTGTACGTTCGATCTTCGAATAGAGACATCCTAGAACTTTCACTTCAGCTCACTCATTGTCAGCGTGGCTTCCGTCTTTTTTATTTCAAAGTTCTCTAATCTCTTATTCTAAAGTGGAGATTAGTTGCCAAAAGTATGTGTGTAAATGAATCTGTAACACTGCAAATCCCAGCTGTGAGTGTAAACTTGTGGAGGGTCAACGAAAAATCCAAGTAAAAGCTGGCATAACGGTTTGTCCAGCTAAAAATTGCATTGTAAAAAAGAAGAAGAGTTGTTCACTTAACTGTCAGTGGTTTTAACGTTGGGGTTGTTCAGTGTATTCACTCATGTTGAGTTAGGGGACAGCAAACTGCTACAGCTCCAAACAACAAAGTAAGACACGACATGTTTGCAATTGTTATCAGCACTCTTAATTAACAAGTTGAGTGAACAAAGAGAGACGCATTTGTGATCAAAGAAGCAACCCAAAGTCACCCATCAAGCATTTATCATAGGTTTCACCACCACCTAAACTCACGTCATATTTTGTCAACAAGACCAACTTTAAGACAGAACAGGTTCCACATCTCCATTTTTCTGCCATTGATCTTCCTGAGTTCATGTCAGCAATTGGGTATCCTAAACAATCATCATGTGATTTGGATTGCATCCTAATTAGACTGTGGGTTGATGTACTAGCTCCTATCGTCACTTCTGCACTTGAGCATCTCAGTGCGTCTCTGTCAATTTGCTATGTACTACAGGGTCTAAGCTAGGTGTAATCAATCCATCTTTTGAAAAGCCCCATGTCCATGTTGGTCTTCTATTCCCTTACAGATCTATATTTCAGTTTCCTCCTTTATGTTTAAAAATCTCAGAATTCAATTATTTTCCATACGCATATGAATACGAAGCGTTTCCGTCTTCATTTAAAGAAAACATACCAAAACTGCCTGAGACGAGACTGCAGAGTGTGTGCTCACGTGATACTGGTATTGACTTCTGGATCTGTCAATCAAGTTCCACATAAGAACTTAATTTAAGAAGGACTTGAGGCAACTTAGGAATGAGTGGGGGAGCTTTGAGTTGTATTGTCCTTTGATACCAAGTGCATTTGTGGGTGTTGTCATACTAGTAATTGTTCATTCAATCCTTCCTCTTCACAGTAAAGCAGAGACACAAGGTCAGTAAAGCTGGGAAGGGCTCGTCCGGGATTTGAACCCGAGACCTCTCGCACCCAAAGCGAGAATCATACCCCTAGACCAACGAGCCGAAATTTGCTGTGTTTGCCTTTGATGAGAGAGAGCGTGGACAGCTGACATGGCCACAGAATCCTGGGAATTTGTGATGGCTTTCTTTCTTCTTTGACTCATCCGCCAGGTTCCACCAACTCACCACCACCTAAACTCACGTCATATTTTATCAACAAGACCAACTTTAAGACAGAACAGGTTCCAAGAGCCGTCACAGCCATCACAAGAGCGCCCGCACCACAGAGTACAAAAAGATACCCTCTGTACGTTCGATCTTCGAATAGAGACATCCTAGAACTTTCACTTCAGCTCACTCATTGTCAGCGTGGCTTCCGTCTTTTTTATTTCAAAGTTCTCTAATCTCTTATTCTAAAGTGGAGATTAGTTGCCAAAAGTATGTGTGTAAATGAATCTGTAACACTGCAAATCCCAGCTGTGAGTGTAAACTTGTGGAGGGTCAACGAAAAATCCAAGTAAAAGCTGGCATAACGGTTTGTCCAGCTAAAAATTGCATTGTAAAAAAGAAGAAGAGTTGTTCACTTAACTGTCAGTGGTTTTAACGTTGGGGTTGTTCAGTGTATTCACTCATTTTGAGTTAGGGGACAGCAAACTGCTACAGCTCCAAACAACAAAGTAAGACACAACATGTTTGCAATTGTTATCAGCACTCTTAATTAACAAGTTGAGTGAACAAAGAGAGACGCATTTGTGATCAAAGAAGCAACCCAAAGTCACCCATCAAGCATTTATCATAGGTTTCACCACCACCTAAACTCACGTCATATTTTGTCAACAAGACCAACTTTAAGACAGAACAGGTTCCACATCTCCATTTTTCTGCCATTGATCTTCCTGAGTTCATGTCAGCAATTGGGTATCCTAAACAATCATCATGTGATTTGGATTGCATCCTAATTAGACTGTGGGTTGATGTACTAGCTCCTATCGTCACTTCTGCACTTGAGCATCTCAGTGCGTCTCTGTCAATTTGCTATGTACTACAGGGTCTAAGCTAGGTGTAATCAATCCATCTTTTGAAAAGCCCCATGTCCATGCTGGTCTTCTATTCCCTTACAGATCTATATTTCAGTTTCCTCCTTTATGTTTAAAAATCTCAGAATTCAATTATTTTCCATACGCATATGAATACGAAGCGTTTCCGTCTTCATTTAAAGAAAACATACCAAAACTGCCTGAGACGAGACTGCAGAGTGTGTGCTCAAGTGATACTGGTATTGACTTCTGGATCTGTCAATCAAGTTCCACATAAGAACTTAATTTAAGAAGGACTTGAGGCAACTTAGGAATGAGTGGGGGAGCTTTGAGTTGTATTGTCCTTTGATACCAAGTGCATTTGTGGGTGTTGTCATACTAGTAATTGTTCATTCAATCCTTCTTCTTCACAGTAAAGCAGAGATACAAGGTCAATAAAGCTGGGAAGGGCTCGTCCGGGATTTGAACCCGGGACCTCTCGCAGCCAAAGCGAGAATCATACCCCTAGACCAACGAGCCGAAATTTGCTGTGTTTGCCTTTGATGAGAGAGCGCGTGGACAGCTAAAACGGCCACAGAATCCTGGGAATTTGTGATGGCTTTCTTTCTTCTTTGACTCATCCGCCAGGTTCCACCAACTCACCACCACCTAAACTCACGTCATATTTTATCAACAAGACCAACTTTAAGACAGAACAGGTTCCAAGAGCCGTCACAGCCATCACGAGAGCGCCCGCACCACAGAGTACAAAAAGATACCCTCTGTACGTTCGATCTTCGAATAGAGACATCCTAGAACTTTCACTTCAGCTCACTCATTGTCAGCGTGGCTTCCGTCTTTTTTATTTCAAAGTTCTCTAATCTCTTATTCTAAAGTGGAGATTAGTTGCCAAAAGTATGTGTGTAAATGAATCTGTAACACTGCAAATCCCAGCTGTGAGTGTAAACTTGTGGAGGGTCAACGAAAAATCCAAGTAAAAGCTGGCATAACGGTTTGTCCAGCTAAAAATTGCATTGTAAAAAAGAAGAAGAGTTGTTCACTTAACTGTCAGTGGTTTTAACGTTGGGGTTGTTCAGTGTATTCACTCATTTTGAGTTAGGGGACAGCAAACTGCTACAGCTCCAAACAACAAAGTAAGACACAACATGTTTGCAATTGTTATCAGCACTCTTAATTAACAAGTTGAGTGAACAAAGAGAGACGCATTTGTGATCAAAGAAGCAACCCAAAGTCACCCATCAAGCATTTATCATAGGTTTCACCACCACCTAAACTCACGTCATATTTTGTCAACAAGACCAACTTTAAGACAGAACAGGTTCCACATCTCCATTTTTCTGCCATTGATCTTCCTGAGTTCATGTCAGCAATTGGGTATCCTAAACAATCATCATGTGATTTGGATTGCATCCTAATTAGACTGTGGGTTGATGTACTAGCTCCTATCGTCACTTCTGCACTTGAGCATCTCAGTGCGTCTCTGTCAATTTGCTATGTACTACAGGGTCTAAGCTAGGTGTAATCAATCCATCTTTTGAAAAGCCCCATGTCCATGTTGGTCTTCTATTCCCTTACAGATCTATATTTCAGTTTCCTCCTTTATGTTTAAAAATCTCAGAATTCAATTATTTTCCATACGCATATGAATACGAAGCGTTTCCGTCTTCATTTAAAGAAAACATACCAAAACTGCCTGAGACGAGACTGCAGAGTGTGTGCTCACGTGATACTGGTATTGACTTCTGGATCTGTCAATCAAGTTCCACATAAGAACTTAATTTAAGAAGGACTTGAGGCAACTTAGGAATGAGTGGGGGAGCTTTGAGTTGTATTGTCCTTTGATACCAAGTGCATTTGTGGGTGTTGTCATACCAGTAATTGTTCATTCAAACCTTCCTCTTCACAGTAAAGCAGAGACACAAGGTCAGTAAAGCTGGGAAGGGCTCGTCCGGGATTTGAACCCGAGACCTCTCGCACCCAAAGCGAGAATCATACCCCTAGACCAACGAGCCGAAATTTGCTGTGTTTGCCTTTGATGAGAGAGAGCGTGGACAGCTGACATGGCCACAGAATCCTGGGAATTTGTGATGGCTTTCTTTCTTCTTTGACTCATCCGCCAGGTTCCACCAACTCACCACCACCTAAACTCACGTCATATTTTATCAACAAGACCAACTTGAAGACAGAACAGGTTCCAAGAGCCGTCACAGCCATCACAAGAGCGCCCACACCACAGAGTACAAAAAGATACCCTCTGTACGTTCGATCTTCGAATAGAGACATCCTAGAACTTTCACTTCAGCTCACTCATTGTCAGCGTGGCTTCCGTCTTTTTTATTTCAAAGTTCTCTAATCTCTTATTCTAAAGTGGAGATTAGTTGCCAAAAGTATGTGTGTAAATGAATCTGTAACACTGCAAATCCCAGCTGTGAGTGTAAACTTGTGGAGGGTCAACGAAAAATCCAAGTAAAAGCTGGCATAACGGTTTGTCCAGCTAAAAATTGCATTGTAAAAAAGAAGAAGAGTTGTTCACTTAACTGTCAGTGGTTTTAACGTTGGGGTTGTTCAGTGTATTCACTCATTTTGAGTTAGGGGACAGCAAACTGCTACAGCTCCAAACAACAAAGTAAGACACAACATGTTTGCAATTGTTATCAGCACTCTTAATTAACAAGTTGGGTGAACGAAGAGAGACGCATTTGTGATCAAAGAAGCAACCCAAAGTCACCCATCAAGCATTTATCATAGGTTTCACCACCACCTAAACTCACGTCATATTTTGTCAACAAGACCAACTTTAAGACAGAACAGGTTCCACATCTCCATTTTTCTGCCATTGATCTTCCTGAGTTCATGTCAGCAATTGGGTATCCTAAACAATCATCATGTGATTTGGATTGCATCCTAATTAGACTGTGGGTTGATGTACTAGCTCCTATTGTCACTTCTGCACTTGAGCATCTCAGTGCGTCTCTGTCAATTTGCTATGTACTACAGGGTCTAAGCTAGGTGTAATCAATCCATCTTTTTAAAAGCCCCATGTCCATGCTGGTCTTCTATTCCCTTACAGATCTATATTTCAGTTTCCTCCTTTATGTTTAAAAATCTCAGAATTCAATTATTTTCCATACGCATATGAATACGAAGCGTTTCCGTCTTCATTTAAAGAAAACATACCAAAACTGCCTGAGACGAGACTGCAGAGTGTGTGCTCAAGTGATACTGGTATTGACTTCTGGATCTGTCAATCAAGTTCCACATAAGAACTTAATTTAAGAAGGACTTGAGGCAACTTAGGAATGAGTGGGGGAGCTTTGAGTTGTATTGTCCTTTGATACCAAGTGCATTTGTGGGTGTTGTCATACTAGTAATTGTTCATTCAATCCTTCTTCTTCACAGTAAAGCAGAGATACAAGGTCAATAAAGCTGGGAAGGGCTCGTCCGGGATTTGAACCCAGGACCTCTCGCACCCAAAGCGAGAATCATACCCCTAGACCAACGAGCCGAAATTTGCTGTGTTTGCCTTTGATGAGAGAGCGCGTGGACAGCTAAAACGGCCACAGAATCCTGGGAATTTGTGATGGCTTTCTTTCTTCTTTGACTCATCCGCCAGGTTCCACCAACTCACCACCACCTAAACTCACGTCATATTTTATCAACAAGACCAACTTTAAGACAGAACAGGTTCCAAGAGCCGTCACAGCCATCACAAGAGCGCCCACACCACAGAGTACAAAAAGATACCCTCTGTACGTTCGATCTTCGAATAGAGACATCCTAGAACTTTCACTTCAGCTCACTCATTGTCAGCGTGGCTTCCGTCTTTTTTATTTCAAAGTTCTCTAATCTCTTATTCTAAAGTGGAGATTAGTTGCCAAAAGTATGTGTGTAAATGAATCTGTAACACTGCAAATCCCAGCTGTGAGTGTAAACTTGTGGAGGGTCAACGAAAAATCCAAGTAAAAGCTGGCATAACGGTTTGTCCAGCTAAAAATTGCATTGTAAAAAAGAAGAAGAGTTGTTCACTTAACTGTCAGTGGTTTTAACGTTGGGGTTGTTCAGTGTATTCACTCATGTTGAGTTAGGGGACAGCAAACTGCTACAGCTCCAAACAACAAAGTAAGACACAACATGTTTGCAATTGTTATCAGCACTCTTAATTAACAAGTTGAGTGAACAAAGAGAGACGCATTTGTGATCAAAGAAGCAACCCAAAGTCACCCATCAAGCATTTATCATAGGTTTCACCACCACCTAAACTCACGTCATATTTTGTCAACAAGACCAACTTTAAGACAGAACAGGTTCCACATCTCCATTTTTCTGCCATTGATCTTCCTGAGTTCATGTCAGCAATTGGGTATCCTAAACAATCATCATGTGATTTGGATTGCATCCTAATTAGACTGTGGGTTGATGTACTAGCTCCTATCGTCACTTCTGCACTTGAGCATCTCAGTGCGTCTCTGTCAATTTGCTATGTACTACAGGGTCTAAGCTAGGTGTAATCAATCCATCTTTTGAAAAGCCCCATGTCCATGTTGGTCTTCTATTCCCTTACAGATCTATATTTCAGTTTCCTCCTTTATGTTTAAAAATCTCAGAATTCAATTATTTTCCATACGCATATGAATACGAAGCGTTTCCGTCTTCATTTAAAGAAAACATACCAAAACTGCCTGAGACGAGACTGCAGAGTGTGTGCTCACGTGATACTGGTATTGACTTCTGGATCTGTCAATCAAGTTCCACATAAGAACTTAATTTAAGAAGGACTTGAGGCAACTTAGGAATGAGTGGGGGAGCTTTGAGTTGTATTGTCCTTTGATACCAAGTGCATTTGTGGGTGTTGTCATACTAGTAATTGTTCATTCAATCCTTCCTCTTCACAGTAAAGCAGAGACACAAGGTCAGTAAAGCTGGGAAGGGCTCGTCCGGGATTTTGACCCGAGACCTCTCGCACCCAAAGCGAGAATCATACCCCTAGACCAACGAGCCGAAATTTGCTGTGTTTGCCTTTGATGAGAGAGAGCGTGGCAGCTGACATGGCCACAGAATCCTGGGAATTTGTGATGGCTTTCTTTCTTCTTTGACTCATCCGCCAGGTTCCACCAACTCACCACCACCTAAACTCACATCATATTTTATCAACAAGACCAACTTTAAGACAGAACAGGTTCCAAGAGCCGTCACAGCCATCACAAGAGCGCCCGCACCACAGAGTACAAAAAGATACCCTCTGTACGTTCGATCTTCGAATAGAGACATCCTAGAACTTTCACTTCAGCTCACTCATTGACAGCGTGGCTTCCGTCTTTTTTATTTCAAAGTTCTCTAATCTCTTATTCTAAAGTGGAGATTAGTTGCCAAAAGTATGTGTGTAAATGAATCTGTAACACTGCAAATCCCAGCTGTGAGTGTAAACTTGTGGAGGGTCAACGAAAAATCCAAGTAAAAGCTGGCATAACGGTTTGTCCAGCTAAAAATTGCATTGTAAAAAAGAAGAAGAGTTGTTCACTTAACTGTCAGTGGTTTTAACGTTGGGGTTGTTCAGTGTATTCACTCATTTTGAGTTAGGGGACAGCAAACTGCTACAGCTCCAAACAACAAAGTAAGACACAACATGTTTGCAATTGTTATCAGCACTCTTAATTAACAAGTTGGGTGAACGAAGAGAGACGCATTTGTGATCAAAGAAGCAACCCAAAGTCACCCATCAAGCATTTATCATAGGTTTCACCACCACCTAAACTCACGTCATATTTTGTCAACAAGACCAACTTTAAGACAGAACAGGTTCCACATCTCCATTTTTCTGCCATTGATCTTCCTGAGTTCATGTCAGCAATTGGGTATCCTAAACAATCATCATGTGATTTGGATTGCATCCTAATTAGACTGTGGGTTGATGTACTAGCTCCTATCGTCACTTCTGCACTTGAGCATCTCAGTGCGTCTCTGTCAATTTGCTATGTACTACAGGGTCTAAGCTAGGTGTAATCAATCCATCTTTTGAAAAGCCCCATGTCCATGCTGGTCTTCTATTCCCTTACAGATCTATATTTCAGTTTCCTCTTTTATGTTTAAAAATCTGAGAATTCAATTATTTTCCATACGCATATGAATACGAAGCGTTTCCGTCTTGATTTAAAAAAAACATACCAAAACTGCCTGAGACGAGACTGCAGAGTGTGTGCTCACGTGATACTGGTATTGACTTCTGGATCTGTCAATCAAGTTCCACATAAGAACTTAATTTAAGAAGGACTTGAGGCAACTTAGGAATGAGTGGGGGAGCTTTGAGTTGTATTGTCCTTTGATACCAAGTGCATTTGTGGGTGTTGTCATACTAGTAATTGTTCATTCAATCCTTCTTCTTCACAGTAAAGCAGAGATACAAGCTCAATAAAGCTGGGAAGAGCTCGTCCGGGATTTGAATCCGGGACCTCTCGCACCCTAAGCGAGAATCATACCCCTAGACCAACGAGCCGAAATTTGCTGTGTTTGCCTTTGATGAGAGAGAGCGTGGACAGCTAACATGGCCACAGAATCCTGGGAAATTGTGATGGCTTTCTTTCTTCTTTGACTCATCCGCCAGGTTCCACCAACTCACCACCACCTAAACTCACGTCATATTTTATCAACAAGACCAACTTTAAGACAGAACAGGTTCCAAGAGCCGTCACAGCCATCACAAGAGCGCCCGCACCACAGAGTACAAAAAGATACCCTCTGTACGTTCGATCTTCGAATAGAGACATCCTAGAACTTTCACTTCAGCTCACTCATTGTCAGCGTGGCTTCCGTCTTTTTTATTTCAAAGTTCTCTAATCTCTTATTCTAAAGTGGAGATTAGTTGCCAAAAGTATGTGTGTAAATGAATCTGTAACACTGCAAATCCCAGCTGTGAGTGTAAACTTGTGGAGGGTCAACGAAAAATCCAAGTAAAAGCTGGCATAACGGTTTGTCCAGCTAAAAATTGCATTGTAAAAAAGAAGAAGAGTTGTTCACTTAACTGTCAGTGGTTTTAACGTTGGGGTTGTTCAGTGTATTCACTCATGTTGAGTTAGGGGACAGCAAACTGCTACAGCTCCAAACAACAAAGTAAGACACAACATGTTTGCAATTGTTATCAGCACTCTTAATTAACAAGTTGAGTGAACAAAGAGAGACGCATTTGTGATCAAAGAAGCAACCCAAAGTCACCCATCAAGCATTTATCATACGTTTCACCACCACCTAAACTCACGTCATATTTTGTCAACAAGACCAACTTTAAGACAGAACAGGTTCCACATCTCCATTTTTCTGCCATTGATCTTCCTGAGTTCATGTCAGCAATTGGGTATCCTAAACAATCATCATGTGATTTGGATTGCATCCTAATTAGACTGTGGGTTGATGTACTAGCTCCTATCGTCACTTCTGCACTTGAGCATCTCAGTGCGTCTCTGTCAATTTGCTATGTACTACAGGGTCTAAGCTAGGTGTAATCAATCCATGTTTTGAAAAGCCCCATGTCCATGCTGGTCTTCTATTCCCTTACAGATCTATATTTCAGTTTCCTCCTTTATGTTTAAAAATCTGGAAAATCTCAGAATTCAATTATTTTCCATGCGCATATGAATACAAAGCGTTTGTCTTGATTTAAAGAACACATAGCAAAACTGCCTGAGACGAGACTGCAGAGTGTGTGCTTACGTGATAGTGGTATTTTTGCGCCCTCTGCTCCGACAGTTTGGGAGAGGTACGTGGTAACGTTTGAGCTACATGAAGGACAAAGACGCAGCCGACGTTTTTACTCCATTTTCACTTTATTCAAACGAACACACAGGCTTTTCTGCGCAAGCGCAAAACACAAAGCTCTCTGCCAGTCAAAATTAACTGATCCGCAACCCATCAAACTCTCAATAAATTGCAATTAGTGTACACAGTATTCATACTTTTAGTACCGTATTAACATTTTTAGTCAACCGTAACAAAATGATAACTACAATGAATATTTTGTAACTGTTGCTTTTAACTTTATATAAACTCTACTCTTGACCTTTTAAACATGTATCTTTTAATCTGTGTATGAAACACTTTAAATATTTTAATAATTTCAACCTGTCACAGTATTGACTTTTGGATCTGTCAATCAAGTTCCACATAAGAACTTAATAGCAAGGCAGGGAGCCGACCTTTCGCCCGTCTCGCCAGCAAAAAGAAGAAATATCATTGACATTATTCCCTGCAGCTATATTCAGGCGATATCTCTGTGCATTATGGAACATTGTTAGTTGAATGTTAATTGAGTCACCTGGCGTGAGGTAGATGCTAACCGGAGATCTGCTGGACAGAGCTATGACGCTCCCCAGCGATCAGAAATCCGATTGCGATTTCTGATCATTGTATTAATTAATACTTATTCTGTGTGTATTACTAAGAACATGGCTTTAGCTTTAGGATTCTATGCCCCCAATGACAAGTAATTCTTATCTGTTTATTATTATAATAATAGCCATAATAATAAGACTGATGCCATAACAGCGTCACCTTATTGTATTTATTCACTTGTTATTTTGTGTTTATGAAGAACATTGCTGGCTTTTTTGATGATGTCTTAAATGTTGGTACAATCAGATTTAATGTATATGGACATATAAGTAAAATAAACAAATATTTAAGAATCAGGAGTCTTTATTGTCTGTATATGAGGCAATGAAATTTTAATAAAACACTGAAGTGAAACTACAGAAAAGTAAAAAACTGTACACCAAGTAAAAAAAATAAATAAATAAAAGCATAAAAACTATATACATTCTATACATGAAAGCACACAATATTTACAAGCAAAACAGTTGTAATTTATTTTGCTGGTGGTCTTTTCTCTTCAAGTGTTTTTCCATTCGAGGCACGTGAGCAGAATGTTTCATTCCAATGACGACTGCCCGAACTCTTTTGTTTTGGGGTGGCCACACTGGCTACAGGTGTCGTAGCCGACTCCTGACATATTTCCTTTTTTGGACTCCACTCTCCTCCTCAAGAGCCCGCCGGCGCCTATTCCTCTGTGTACTGGGACACAGGAGCAGCAGGGGACAGAATTAGTGGAGCTGGACCTGCACTAGAAGTTGAGGCACCAGACGCTGTCAGTACCAGTGACAGTTTTGACTGGATTAACGATGAAAGTGCCAAAGTGTGATGACATGGGCTGCGCAGGGTCTGGTGCCATGGAGGAGGGTAAAATAGGGTGTGCCCTAGTGGCAGCAGCGGGCCGTCGACCTGGCCGCAGAACAGGAGCCTGTCCTTCCAGATTTGGAGGGAGGACAAACTCATGTCTTGGGCCAGATGTGGAGGGAAGGAGCCCCAGCTTCTCCTTTGGTGGTGGAAGCTGGTCGGGTGTCAGAGGAATCGGGTTGGTTGGAGCCATTCCTTGAGAAAGGACACTCTTCTCCTGGCTCTTCTGTTGCTGTTGAAACCTGAGAGAAGACCATTTTTGTTAGATATGTATTCATTAGAGAACTATTCAGTCAATTTGAGGTGAAAAATGTGCCTGACCTACCATTGAATGAGTGTCCTCTGATTTAGCTCAAAGAGCAGGATCGTCGTCTCAGCCAGGACCCCGGGACTGCTAAGCACCAAGTCCCGGATGTGGTGGTAGTCGCTCAGGATCTTGGACCATCTGGGGGTGGAAACTCCAGCCTTCTTGGTGGTAGTCTTGTGCAAAGTGCACAGCCTTATGCACATTGCCTCCACCAAGCGGCTGGTGCTGGGCCACTGTGCTGGCCCCCCAGGATGTCCTATCAAGCAGCGCTTCACACTCCACACCCGGCGTGACTCCAGACCGCTTAGGAGCCTTAAAACGACCACTTGTCAGTCGCGGCTGATGACGAGGCTGGTAGTTGACCCGCTCTTTGTCGCCTTCAGGGAGAGCTGTCCACAGCTGGATGACCTGGGTCACCTGCAGCTCAGTGAGGTAAGAGGCCTCACGGAGACCCACCAGGTAAGCAGCGAGATCCTGGACCTTGTCCCACCCAGCGAGCCCATCTGGTCCGATGACTACTCCCTAATAAATAAACTGATTAATAGTAATATATCTGAAATAAAATGTAATTGGATTGAAATAGCCCTTAATGTGTCTTACCTGAGCCTCGTTGGACGGATTGCCTTCACTCTTCAGAGCAGCCGGAGAAGTGTCAGGAAGCTCTGAAGGGGCGGCGGCAGGATGTTGTCCTCCATCACGTGACGTGGATGGCAGATTAGCAGGTGATGCAGGGGCCTGGGGTGGAGAGGCCTGAGGACTCATAATAACGATGAGGGCCTGTTCACCATATCACGACAGGGGTCATCCTCATGGAGCACAGGAACTGTGATGTCGTTCAAGGTCTCCTCTTCAAACCCCTCATCCTGTACATCCTCATCATTGACTTCCTCCACCAGCCTGTCCTCCTCCTGGGTTCTGGAGCACAGGAGTCAGTGTATTGCCGGTCTGGCTGTACAGATACTCTATTCCCAGCAATTCACCTACAAAAACAAAACAGAAAGTAATTAATATTTAATCTAATCTACCATCTATCTAATAATTTGTCCTCATCTCGGCTGACATCTCCTGGACAGACATCACAGCGGTCATCATGAAGGCTCAGCAGCAGCTACACTTTCCCTTCCCACTGCATCAAGATACCTTGTGCACCTTCACATTCACTGATTAAGGAGTTGCTTTTAATCTCATTGTACATATATATTGAGATAGTCTATTCTATTCTAATACATTAACGGTTTAACTGATTAATAAATAGTGACATTAAATATCAAATTAATCATTGTGTTCTTTTTCATGTTGAAAGGGGCACAAAGTCTTGCCTGTGTATGCTCCAGGCGTGCGGTAGCGCTCATCCCAGCGTCTCTGCAGCACCCTTTGGCTGAGCTGGTCCACTGCCTCTCTCAGAGCACTGCCACAGGAGCGGAAAGCAGGCGCTCCTTTCACGGCGTCCTCCATCTGGTCATCATTCCAGCGCATCAGCCCTTTCAGAAGATACGCTTGGAAATGCGCATCACTGGCACTGGTTCCTGAAGGGTAAATGCACAAAGAAGCATATGTCACATTAGATATTCACAACATATGACATGCATATGCTATGAAGTATCTGTAATGTGTAATAGAATTATGTTAAAAAAAATAACTGTCATTACAACCAGATAATGAGAAAAAAATAAAAATAGGTAGTAACCCGTATGTATGCAATACCTGGAATGAATCTTTTTAAGTGGAGGTGGAAGGACTCCAGGGAGGTAGAGCCACGGGCACACCTGTAGCAGCACAGTTCCACACCGCCTTTCTTCAGGGTGCCCGTCTTTATGTAAAGCGGGAAGTCCTCTGGGTCTTGGATACAGCCGACGTGTTTCCTCTGCTCCTGCCATATCTGCTGGATCCGTTCGTGGTTCAGCAGAGGACCACCCAGAGTGTCCTTTCCGCTTGTACTGTCAAACAGACTGATCAGTGACCCAATCAGTCTGGTGGTCTCCTCTACCCCTCTGGTCCTCCTCCTGCAGTGCAGCGCCAACTCCCTCCGGGTAATGCGAGTGGTCAGCGTCTCCTCCGAGATGTGGCCAATCTTCTTCGCTGCCAGCTCACTCTCCTTGGCACGGCGAAGAGCAGCAACATCCTCCGGATCCCACTCGAAAATGCACGTGGACAAGCGTGCCATGAAAATGCTGTAGAGGAGGTGAGCCTCAGTTGTGACGCCTGCAGCAAACCGCCGCATAAAATGCCAGATATCAAGGCGCACCTGAAGCTCGTACCACTCTGCAAACATGGCCTTCACCCGACAAGGGCCATGCTGACTGCAGCAGTCTCCGTCCACGTACATTATCCTTGGTGGCTCCTCTCCTGCTGCCCTGTACCGCTCCATCGGGTCAAGTGCTTGTCCCTCACCGGCTGTCATGACCGAGACAAGAACTTGACCGTGCTCGTTGCCCACATTAGTGCACCAGGCAGCTGTACCTGCAGCAGCACCAGCAAGTTTCTTGGTAACCTATTCAGAAAAGATAAAATTAGAAAAGATTAGAAAAAAAAAAAAAGTTAAAATCAGTATTCATTATGTATACACTCAAAATTCTGCATATAAACAGGGCTGTGATACCTTTTTTGTGGAGTCCATCTTGAGGACAGAGCCAAAGACACTTGTTATTTTGGCCTTCACCTCATGCAGTCGCCCAAGAACCTCTCTGGCATACACAGCCAACAGCCACTTGGGCTTGGGAAGGGCTGGTAAGAGGGGAGGCTCAGCGAATGCAGGGGTGTGCACAACAGAGGACCTTGTGAATGGTTCACAAGCTGTCAGGTACTGCAGGACACGCTGCATCCATGCTTCGTTGTGTTCCTGCAGTTTTCTGTACAGCTGAGTCTCACTGTTGCCCATTGTCCTCTCCCTCATCATCCTCAGCACCCGGATGTCACATGAGTATCTAAGGAAAATAAAGAGTGTAATGTCTAAAGAACACCACAAATGTAAGCACCTCATAATGGTTGACATTCATTATGAATTACCTGTATGTAAGCAAAGCTGGAAACTGGCTGCGGTGGCCCATATCCAGCTGGCCTAAGATGTCCTCAGACCAAGCGGGATATTTTTTAGAGCAGCGTTTGCACTCCAGATACTCAGTGGCAAGGTCATACCACCCATCAATGTCCAACACCTTGCGCACTGTTTGGTACAGCCCTGCTGCTGTTAGTCCGTGCTTGCCACAGGCTGGACGGACACAGACGAGAGGAAACAGCCACATCTTCTGGGGAATCCATAAGAAGACTGGCCGACAGAAGAACTGGTCAGGTGAGGCGGGAGGCTGGGTGTGTATGAGAGGGGCCTGAGGAGGATGCCACCAAAGCTTCAGCGGAGTCACTAGCTCTGGCTTGCCGGGTCGTGGGTTGGCCTTGAATAACGTGCGCCAAATCCACTCCTGCTGGAAAGGTGGAAGCTGACCCTTCCAGTGACTGGGAAGCTCTCCTGGTGGCTGATGAATGACAAGACCTGGTATTGCTGCTGGTGGAGGATCGGCACAGGCCTCAAGGTGCACAGTGGCTGCAAGAGCTAATGGAGTAAATTAGGCAAACAGGCAGCAAAACAATATTAGGTTGACTGTTGCGTTTCATAGGAAGATGCCATAAATGCAGCTCACAACCAGGCGCAGTGCAGAAATACTACAGAAAGAAACTGAAAAAAAAATACAGCTGAATTTTAAGTGAAATTATGTTAAAAAGTTAATTAAATTAAATAGAGTAAGGAAAATTATGCAAAATGAATTCAGTCATATTAATGATGCCCACAGTTATAAAACATGCACACAGACACTGTAGTGACTACCAGTCTAATTGTTAGAACAACAAATGTCCACCGTCCTGTGGGCTCAGAGGAAGCTAAAGCATGAATGAGAGTAGCAGGCAGTGGAACTGAAAAATTCAGGCGATTGCTTTAGAGCACATGTGCAGAGTTAAGTGGAAGTGAGCAGAGGTGAACAAAAATAATATATATATAAACAAAATACAGACACCTTTGTACATCCTTAAGGTTTGAAGATGTGCACTTAAAGAATGCATCCCGGTTGATGTGATATAATTCTGTATTGTGAAGAATATATTTAATGTAGAAATTTTAAATGTAAAAATAACACTTTAGTGCTGTCACTAAACATTCTCACAATATTTGTGTCGTATGCCACACCTGTATTTAGCTGTACTTCACATTGCGCTCCAGTAGATACCAGCTCCTCATCCTCAGAACAAATGTTAAAACTATCAGGCCTACAGTTAACACAGACACAAATGTACACAAGATGCTGCGCACTTAGCAGGGAAAAGCTGCCGTTGGGACACCGTGGTGCTGGAGCTGAAAAAAAGCGGACAAGTCTGTGGAGTCAGGTAAAATGGTAAAGCCACACATGTAGAACTGCTGTAGAACTACTCAGTGTTTAACTGGTGATGTCAGCTTTTTTGCCAGCTGTGAGGGAGACAAATGTTTGCCCTGCGCCAACAGCGCTTTCAGTGGCAGTTTTCCATGGACCAGTTTGGATTCCTGGTGCAAAGGAAGTAGAGGCTGCAGATGGAGGTGCAGAGGAAGTGGAGGCAGATGTCGTCTCTTCAAGACATGCCTTGAACAAGGCCATGTTGGTGTTGGGCCAGAAATCTGCTCTAACCAGGTACTTAATGAGGTCCTGGGGCTCCTTGCTCTGGTCCTCCTAAACCTCCATGGAGCAGCCCTTGAAATCTCCAAACTCCACCATCAAACAGCCCAGGTCTCCAGTTTCCCTTGCTGTAGCCTGCATGTCCTGCTTCTTCCTAAACTTCTCCAGTTCCTCTGTCAGCTCTAATTTGGGAAGTGTACTGCAGGCACAGCTGTTTATGTTGTGATAGAGGGGTTGTCGGTTCCCTTTCCTTTGAGATACTATGCACCAAATATAGTGCATAGCCAAGACTGTGCTCCAGGAGCCATCTAAATATCTGATCTGGAAGCTGGCAGTGAGCCAGATCTAAGAAGTCATCAGTATGGTCTCCACCATGGCCAGTGACAAAAGTCCTGAGGCCTCATGTACAAAGGGTGTATACGCGCATACACACAAAAAAAAAAAAAAAAAAAAAAAGTGACACACATTTTTTCCATGTCAACGGTCAGATGTATCAAGAGCAAAATGACCGTGGAACTGTGGTTTCTCACGCCAACTTCAGGGAACTTCAAGGTACGCACTTTTCTACAGCTATTAATTCTTTGGCGACACTTAAGTGGTGTTGGGAAACTGTTATAAATAAATGTGAACACAATTTGTCCTCAAAATGACTGATGTGCACATTTGAGACACGAACAATTAACACGCGTCTGCAATTACATGAGTGGATATAAAAGCATGCGCAAAGTGTTGCGATGTATACCATTAAAAACAATGGCTGCTTTAGTGGTATTGGAAGACCTTTTAAATGGTGCAATTGGAAGAAAGCGTGTATTCAGAGACTGACAAGATTTGCTGGCACATGATGGCAACTGGCTCAGCCGTTTTGAGGGCAATCCTCCTGTAACTGTGCAGAGCTGCGGCCGGCGCTGGAGCACAACACAGCAAGGAGCCATGCGCTGCTTGTGCCACAGGAGATGTGCACACTGGGGTTTAAGCAACCGGGGCATTCCAGAGGGAGCTGGCCAACCGATTGGGACTGTGCCAGTCGACCCTGAGCCGAGTGGGACGGAATTATCTGCATCTTAGCAGGTATATCAAATTCCCATAATGCAGTTGAACAGGCCAACATTAATGCAATTTCAAGCGAGAGACGGTTTTCCCCTCATGTAATTAGGACCCCACCCCATGGGACGTCTGCTAGAGAGAACATTAATCAACCATGCATTTTTGGCAATCTCAGGGCACCGGGCTTAGGTGACCCTAATCACCAAACATGCCCAGAAACCAAGGTCTTGTTCTTTAGCAGCCTCCAGGAGAGCTTCCCAGTCACAGGAAGGATCATCTTCCACCTTTTCAGCAGGAGTGGATTCAGCACACATTCAAGGCCAACCCACGAACCAGCAAGCCAGAGCTAGTGATCCCGCTGAAGCTTTGGTGGCATCCTCCTCAGGCCCCTCTTATACACACACTCAGCCTCCCACCTCACCAGTTCTTCTGTTAGCCAGTCTTCTTGATATCTCAGAAGATGTGGCTGTTTTCTGTGTCCGTCCAGCCTGTGGCAAGCACTGACTAACAGCAGCAGGGCTGTACTGAACAGCGTGCAAGGTGTTGGACATTGACGGGTGGTATGACCTTGCCACTGAGTATCTGAAGTGCAAATACTGCTCAAAAAAGTATCCCGCTTCGTCCAAGGACATCTTAGGTCAGCTGGATATGGGCCACCGCAGCCAGTTTCCAGCTTTGCTTACATACAGGCAATTCATTGGGAATGTCAATTATTAGGTGCTTACATTTGTGTTGTTCTTTAGACATTACTCTTTCCTTAGATACTCATGTGACATCTGTGAGCTGAGGACAATGTGCAACAGTGTTACTCAGCTGTACAAAAAGCTGCAGGAACAATACAGCGAAGCATGGATACAGTGTTTCCTGCAGTACCTGACAGCTTTTGAACCATTCACAAGGTCCTTTGTTGTGCACCCCCCTGCATTCGCTGAGCCTCCCCTCTTACCAGCCCTTCCCAAGCGGCTGTTAGCCGTGTATGCCAGGGATGTTCTAGGGCGACTGTATGAGGAGAAGGCCAAAATAACAAGTATCTTTGGCTCTGTCCTCAAAAAAATTTTATGCAGAATTTTGAGTGTATACATAACAGATTTGAAATTCTGACTAAGTCCCCAAGAAACTTGCTGGTGCTGCTGCAGGTACAGCTGCCTGGTGCACCAATGCGAATAATGAGCATGGTCAAGTTGTCTCGGTCCTGACAGCTGGCGAGGGACAAGCAGTGGATGCAATGGCAGCTGGCCTTATGAAGCGGTACATGGAGGCAGCAGAGGAGCCACAAAGAATGCAAGTGGACGGAGACTGCTGCAGTCAGCTCGGTCCTTGTCGGGTGAAGGCCATGTTTGCAGAGTGGTACGAGCTTCAGGTGTGCCTTGATATCTGGCATTTTATGAAGCCGTTTGCTGCAGGTGTCACAACGGAGGCTCACCTATTATACAGCATTTTCATGACACCTGTCCACGTGCATTCGAGTGGGATCCGGAGAATGTTGCTGCTCTTCGCCATGCCAAGGAGGGTGAGCTGGCAGCGAGGAGGATTGGCCACATCTCAGAGGAGATGCTGACCACTTGCATTACCTGGAGGGAGGTGGCGCTGCACTGGAGGAGGACCAGAGGGGTAGAGCAGACCACCAGACTGATTGGGTCACTGATCAGTCAGTTTGACAGTGCAAGTGGGAAGGACACTCTGGGCGTTCCCCTGCTGGACCATGAACGGATCCAGCAGATATGGCAGGAGCAGAGGAAACACGTGGGCTGTATCCAAGACCCAGAGGACTTCCCACTCTTCATTAAGACAGAAACCCAGAAGAAAGGTACTGTGGAGCTGTGCTAATACTGGTTTGTCCATGGCTCTGCCCATCGCGCTAAATGCTGCTTGATGGAGGTCATGTGCATAAGGCTGTGCACTTTGCACAAGACCACCACCAAGAAGACTCGAGTTTCCACCCCCAGATGGTCCAAAATTCTCAGCGACTACCACTACATCCGGGACTTGGTGCTCAACAGTCCACGGGTTCTGGCTTAGACGATAATGCAGCTCTTAGAGGTAATGTGCCTGACCTGCCATTGAATTAGTGTCCTCTCATTTAGCTCAAATTGACTGAATATTTCTCACATTTTTAACAAAAACGGTCTTCTCTCAGGTTTTAATGGCAGCAGAAGAGCCAGGAGTGTCCTTTCTCAGGGAATGGCTCCAATCAACCCGATTCCTCATGCACCTGACCAGCTTCCACCACCGAAGGAGAAACTGGGGCTCCTACCCTCCACATCTGGCCAAAGGCATGAATTTGTCATCCTTCCAAATCTGGAAAGACGAGAGTGGAGTCCAGAAGAGGAAGTATGTCAGAGGAGTCAGCTACAACATCTGTAGCTAGTGTGGGGACCCAAAAACTAAAGAGTTCAGGCACAGTCGTCATGGCAATGCTATATTCTGCTCACGTGCCTCGAATGGAAAAAAAAACTTGAGTGGCTGGCAGAACAGAGAGCAGCAAAATAAATTGTGTTGCTTGTGTATATATATATAATATTTTAAATGTTTATTTTACATATGTTCATAAACGTCAAATCTGATTGTGCCAACATTTAAGACTGAGCCTGTACATAAAAAAATCTCCCCATAAAAACAAGGTTCCCCCTGGAATTCCAAAGGGGCACACAGCATACTGCAACCTACTCAACATAATAAACTTTAGGTTACATAAATAATGTTTATCTCGACTATACAGGATCCATATTGACCAACTTTGTCACCTAACCCCCAGTCAGCCAAGAAACACAGCGACGGAGGAAACATTGAAAACCAAAGCATTACACAATAATGGCACAGTATATACATAAGAGAAAGGTGCTCTAGATAAAGCGTCCGCCACAATGTTATCTTAAACAATAAACTCATTAAACTTTTTGGAGTAGAAACTCACATGTTGAGCAACACTCTGAAATAACACCACACCTGCATCACTCCCATCTCCATGCATTTGGAAAAGTCGGTCCATGCGTGGAGCTGCAAGAAGAGAACAGGACAGATTTAACATTTGCAAAAGCTTGCCGACAAGAAGGTGACCAGGTCACTTATCTTTTTCCTTTAGCAAATCCGTCAGGGGAGCTACTACAATAGAAACGTTTTCACAAAACTGCAGTAATACCCCACAAGACCCAGAAACCATAGGAGTTCTTTTTCGTTGCTGGTACTGGATGCTGCACGATTACAGTCACCTTGGCAGCTCACACACTGAGCCAACCTGATCGAAGCAACTCATGCTTCTGTTCAAAAGTCAAACCAGCGTCACTAGACATCGGCTTCCGACACTGGACCGGCAGCCTTCAATTGATCAGGTTTGATAACCCTCGACTCGTCAGATAACACACAATTATCTGTCCAAAACACAGACTACACTAACCAGTGCAACCAAACCAGATTGCAACACTTACATGTAGCACACAGAGCTCCCACACCCCCCATACAGCCACAACGTCACAGTAGAACCGAGCGGAGTTCGTAACTGGCAAGAGAGGAGCTTTTAAACACAAGCCACAGGTGTGGCTCAATCAGCCCGATGAGCCCTTAACCTTACTCCCCGCAAAAGGGAAAACAAAACAACAAAGACAGGGACAACTAATGGGGCGGAGGGGTCGTCACAGAAGACACACTTTATTTGATATTATCATTATACAGAAATAGAAATAAACATTACAAGTCATTGAGGGGCATGTGATCTTAAAGCGAAAGCAATGTTCTGCATAATAACAAAAAATAACAAGTAAGAATCAATACAATGACATCGCGGTCGGATTTCTGATCGCTCGTGAGCGTCATCGCTTTGTCCGGCAGAACCCGGGTTCGAATCCAGCTCATGGCGGGTGACTCGATAAAAATACAACTCAAAATCTTCCATAATGCACATGAACATATATGTAAAATAAACAAACATTGTACACACACACACACACTTAAAAAAAAAAGATATACATACTATACAAGGAACTATCCATGCAAGGACACAATATACAATATCTATAAGCAAAACAGTTAAGAAGTTATTTTGCTGGTCTCTGTTCTGCCAGCCAAGAGTTTTTCCATTTGAGGCACGTGAGCAGAATGTAGCATTGCCGTGACAAATCTTCTTTCCCAATCTCATCCCTTCTCCCCTAAATTTGACCGTCTTTATCCACAGATAACAGTGTCTGAACAGGCAATAATGATCTTAGAGGAGGTAATAGGAGGGCATCTCTCACAAGATGGCGCAAACGTCACAGGTTACAATCCGGCGTGATGTATCTTTGCACTACTCGTAAAATACATATTATGTGTATTCATAAATAGTTAACAAGAAGAAAATATTTAAAACAATGAAACGAAAATTTGTATAAATTAAAATGAAAAGTTTGGAGGATGCTACTGTTTTCTACCCTTTTTACAAATATATATATGGTTAATTTGAACAAAGAACCAAAAAAAGAACATCCCCTAAGAACAAGGAATAGAGAAAAAGAAAAAATTAACTATAAATAAACTAACATATAATATAAAGGCAGGTGTGAAAGAAAGATTAATAATGGATAAATCAAGTATGCCCAGTGTGCTTAAAAAAAAAAGGAAAAGAAAATTGGGATGCATAAAATCAGCCTTCAGTTATCAGGCCCCTCTCTTGTGGAATAAGCTGCCAGTAAATGTCCGGGAAGCAGACACCCTTTCCACTTTTAAGATTAGGATTAAAACTTTCCTTTTTGATAAAGCTTATAGGTAGGGATGGCTCAGGTAATCCTGAAACATCCCATAGTTAAGCTGCTATAGGCTTAGACTGATGGGGGACCTCAACTGTCACACCTTTCCTCACTTTGCTCTCTTTTTCCCCCTGTTTAATTTCTCAAATGATATTATGTACATGTGACATTATTGTGGTTATTAACTTGTGTTTCCCTGTTCCAACAGATATCCTTTGAATGGCGTTATGGTGTTTTTCCCCCCTCTTTTCCCTCTTTTCTGTCTTCTCAAACCCCAGCTGGTCGAGGCGGATGGCCACCCTTCCTGAGTCTGGTTTTGCCAGAGGTTTCTTCCTGTTATAAGGGAGTCGTTCCTTTCCACAGTCGCCTCAGGCATGCTTAGGACGGGAGATTGGACTGAATTAGCTTAAATGGTAGAGCAATCTCAGTATGCGAGAGGTAGTGGGATCGATGCTTGCATTCTACACAAATCTTTTGGTGAGAGGACAAAATCATCATTAGTTGTACCAGGTTGCTGTGCAAAATCAAAATTCAATTCATCTCTTCCCTTGTGGGAAGTGTTAATGCGAATGGAGTGGAGGGCTTGTTGTGACAGTTGTCGCAGAATCTACATTTGTCAATCCTGGACTTAAGTAAACAACAAGACTTACATTTTATTACACAGTTGGAAAAACACAAAAAAGACCAGTTAAAAAAAGTTTAAAGCAAATTTTCAAAGTTGTATCAATCAATTGTAGATATTACCAACTTTTTCATCTTGAAGCAGTGTATAGTATCCATGCAAAGAGTCTGTGTTTACACAAAATGTAAACATACTATGGACAAAAAAATAAGTTTCACAAACCATGCACATAAACAAGTTAGAGTCAAGTTCCTTTATGAATTAATTCACCTGGAAATATGTGTCATTAGACCAGCATTATGTCCTGCTACCTGCATGTTCACTGTTAATTATAAATAACCTGAAGTGAATGAAATTAATTAATTTGGCACAGACATCAAGGTCCTCCTTGTTCCCTCTTAATTTTTCCATTCTTGTGGGCCTCCAGAAATGCCAACGCATTCACCATGCAGCCTTATGTACAAGTGCAATGACTTTATGTAATCAGACTGATTACTTCAGATTTGTCTAAATCTGTCTACATCCGATCTCTCTTTTTTTTTATCTTTACCTCGTATTTTCTTTTTCACTTTTTAGCAGATCGCTGATCTCCATCTCATCATCATGTGGCGACATCTCTCCTCCACACTCATGGCTCTGCAGATAATCGAGACAGCTCAGGACGAGTATTCATCAAAACAGAAGACAGTGTGCCTTTTGACTGATTCTCTCTCTCTCTCTTACTCACACAAACACACAGACACAGACACACACACACACACTGAAATCCCATCAGGACTCAGCAACCATCAGCAGCAACGAGAAGGGACAACATAATATCAACTGGATGTTTTGTTTACTGCTGTAACAGATGTTTACTGGGTAATTATTAAACCTACGTTATGAGATATTTACTAATGTACTATTGTACTAATCTTATTACTTAGAACTTATTTCCTTTATCGATGTAAAAATATTTTATGGTTCTTTAATTGGAAACACAGAATTTGTCATTTTGCTTGTTCTCATGCTGGTGCTGGTAGTGCTCTGCTTCATGCACAAACTGCAAATTGGCAAAACCTGTGTGTGAGTTAGGTGAACTTGCCTGAGCTTGTTTTTTTTTCTCGTGAGAGTTTTACGTCCACTTGACCTTAAAGTCCCACTCTTCCTCTGTGGCTCTGATGGCCATCCAGGCATCAAGTGAATGTCCCGGCGCTTTTATCAGGCTAGACAGTTATGCTAACAAATCCAAACTTTGCCCTACCTTGCTGCCCTGACTCCACCAATCAGGGCAAGAATGAAATTTGCACAACAACCTGAATGTTTGTGTATGTGTGTGTGCATGGTCTTGTCAGTAAAATGGTCTCTTTACAAGAACATTGCAGAGAAATAGGACAAGGAGATGAGATTAAATACTAATGTAAGCCTCTCAGACCTCTGCTATAAAAACTGTTATCATCATTGGCAGTGCCACATTTTCAATAACAAAATAGTGGATATGAAAGAATCACCAAAGTGATCTTTGATATATGGCAAGCAAATTTCAACTGCCTTATCAATAGAAAATTAATTTCTGGTTCCTTTGTCAATTTTATCTCTGAAATGAACTTCCCTCTTAACAAACATACCAAACATGCTTCAGAATGACAGCATAGCTGTGAAACATAAAGAAAGAAAGCTCAACAACACTTCTGAGGATGGCTGAACAACACAGCCAGCTGTTCGAGAGCCACAGCTGTAAAACGCTTTCACTTGAACAGGCCAAGACGGTTAATTCTCAATCCAGAGACATCCAGAGACACTACAGGGGCTGGAGCCCAACACACAGCCTGAGAGCGCTGTGAATGGTGGTGGCTGTGAGAATTGTGCAAGAGTGTGTGTCCTGAAGCCAGCACCGAAGCCAGCTTGGTCCATAAGCTCATAGTCGACTTCAGTGTTGCCATTATCAAAGTCCTGCCTTTGCAAAAACTTGAAAGGGCCACAAAGTGCTTAGTTTCCTTCCTATCATCATTGTAATCAGGGTAGTTCTAAGGATCTTGCTTCTCTGTTTTCAGCCAGATATGGTGATGAATGTAAGGTTCTATGTGTCTGCTAGTGTCATTTTAGAGGCATTTATTTTCAGAAACGCAGAATGTGTTTAAATTAACCATGTATAATATTTAAACCTAAATATATATTTTGTAACATCTAATTCTAACCATGTATTTCAATTCTAACCCTTACCATGTGGTTTAAATTCCCAACCCTCAACCATTCACAAAGTGAGAGGCAAGAAAAATAGCAATGAATTATTAGTGAGAGGGAAATATTAAGTGATATGACTGTGTTGAACATCATATAGTTGTCAAACTTGTGGTCTCTTGCAGGGAAGTCTTGCACCTACTGTAGTTCCCATCTTCCTCTTATAAGTTCCTGTGACCAAATGAACAGTGGAATACATTAAAGATGCACACAATGGGCCTTTTGTTGTGAAATGCAACATTATAGACATAAGTACCTTTTACATGTTCTATCCTGAGTTGGTGGAATGAGGGAGCTGTGGGTAGGAGGAGGAGCTTAAACTGTATTAACATTGGATGGCTACAAGATGGTGCTGTTTACCTCACTATAGTAATTGTTGAAGCATCCACTAGTCTACACAGAGGTACAGAATTGAGACAAGCAATGTGGCCAGAGAATTAGATTTTCATCTATTCGACTTTAGAAAAAAAATATTTTGATAAGTGGTGTAATTTTTTATGTTGTTTGTTAGGTATCAAAACACTGAATTTACTGGCCCCATTGTTTCTTCTTCATCTGTTATTCAGTTTTCTCCCATAAACCTCTATGGCACTGCAAATAAGTCACCTTTTCTTGTAACCTCCTCATTTAATGTTTAAGTCCCGATGTGGCCTAGTCCAATGAGTATAGTAATTTATGTAATGTGAGAAAAAAAGTGAAATATATATTTGCATTGCAAATGCTTGCAATCTGCTTAGGGTCTGATCACTGCTGCTTTTCACAAAGATGATCTTTATAAGATCAAGCTTATAACTTTATTTTGTGTTTTTCCTGGTCATGGTTAGTAATTTATTTAACGGTTTGTAGGCTCTCGAATTAAAACCTTTTAAACTTCTCTGGCTGCCTCTATTGTCGCTGAGAGGGAGTTGTTTCCCTCCAGATGAAAGCTTAGTGAAAGACCTATAATGTTAAAAGAGAAATGGTTGAGCTATAATGCAGCAAACTCTGACATCAGAATAAAAATCACATCCAATATGCATGCGATACTCACATTACATCCACTTAGTAGATACTCCTAAGCAAAAGCTGCTTACAAAAGAGGAATGCGTTGGGTGCCAGTATGTAGTTCAGTGTGTTGCCCATGGATACTCAACACTTGGGAAGTTCTGGATCAAACCAGTGACCTCACTTTAAAAACAACTCTTCGAGAACTTTACCTTCTGAGCTGCACAATATAAGCAGACATAAATACATACTTTCAGACAGAGAACACAAACCCATCGATGCCATCTTCTTTTACATATAATTCTGAAGGTTTTTTTTCTTTTATGGATGGTTTGATAGTGTGTTTTTAAAAAGTTATTCTTTCCAGTTTAAGATCAGTCCCATCTTTATAAAATCAAATGCTACTTACATGTTGATCCTTCTTTGATAATAGTAACTAATCATATTTAATCACTTTCATTACTAGACTCTTACAGAGGCCTGGTCCCACAGAGAAGATCAAGTCAAAAGTCAGATGAGCTACAGGGATGCCAAACAGAACCACTGCATGTTCATGTTTTCTTGTCAGACTGCTTATGTTTTAATCTAGCACCGATTTTCATCACCCAAATTAACGTGAAAGCTGCAGGGAGTCACCCAAAGCTCAGATCTTCACCTAAATCCTCAGTGCAGATTAACTGGCAGTTCACTGTCTCAGTACTGACAAGTGTGTGTGGATGTGCTCTTCCAGTAACTAGAAAACTATCAAAATATGAAAATTAGGACCATAAGCCACAGATTTCAGGTAGTCAGAACTAAAAGTATTCTATTTCATGGTCTTCATTAACATCTTACACCCCTCTATTGTTGTAATGGGTCACTGTCCCCATGGAGATCAATAAAAAAATAATATTTTCATGCTGCTCTTTTATTTCAGTTACAAGTTAATGGACCATTGTGAATAGCATATTTGTCTTTCCTTAAAAATGTAGACTCTCATGTTGTTGTTTTTTTTAATTTTCAAACACTCATCATCACTATTACAAAGTGATTCAAATACACCAAAGGAAGTGCTCAAGGACACTTAAGGTACAATTCAGCAATGGGCGCTTGTTGACAAAAACTCCCCAGCTGGCCCAGTGATTTGAACCAGAGTCTTCCCAGTCCTGATCCGCTGTCATTGCCCTTCAAATCTCTGCTGTCATGTTTAACCTCTGCTTCATTTCTCTGAGGTCAGAAGGGGCTTGTCTCAACAGGAGGCAGAAGCTTCACAAACAGCGAGCACTCACTGAAAAAATATGTCATTAACATTGGAAGGACATGGATTCAATCAGTGGAGTTTTTTTTTGTCCGCAGTACCCCTCTGTGTAGCAGCAAGACCCGAAGATTATTAAGATCTAAGATGTTTACTGTGATTACAGGCGTATTTAAAGTAGTAACTGGACTTGGATGGAAGCAGACAGACAGAAAGAGACAGACAGATGTCTGGCTTGTTTTGAGGAGATCCTTATTAAGAATTGTATCTTAAAATGTTAAGTATGAAATATGAAATAATTCTTTAGTGTGAAAGAGTAAACTTTCACCCTGTAATAAACGTGACAAAAGTGTGTGAGCATGTAGGCCAACAAAACTAAAATATCTTCTGGTGAAAATATTATTTCTAACCTTTATAACATATCAACATGGTGTTTTTATATGTCAGGACATCTACATGGCATTCAGAAAGAAATCCATTTTGTTAGTCAGTAAAAATTTTTTTAAAAAGTATATGCAAAGATGTGAGTCTGTATGAAATAAAAATAAATCAATTGTCTCTAAGTCAGGCTTGTGTACCCAGATAAAGCAATTGGGGTCAAATTTATTTTGCATTTATTTGTTCAGTTCTAACTGGCTTTGACCAGGAAGTACCAGTGGAAGAAGATGCACAGAAGGAGGGAATAGCTGAGTCTTAGGAAAGATATTTGGCTCAGAAACATAGACTACTCCTATCAATAAATCAATTCCCTCCAGTGCTTTTATACTGAGACAAGAGCAGTAGTTGAACTTTAACTGAGCTCAACTTAACTCTGCATGAAAATGTCATGACTGTGTGTAGAACTGCACAACTATTATATACAGTCACAAAAATGCAGTCTGAATTGTGGAATGTTAGGAACTGAACATAGGTGGGTTAGGAGCCTCATGTCTTATACACCAAGCCGACAATTGGTTGTGCAACAGCAGTGTCAGTGAACACCACGTCTCTCGTATTTTCAGTGCGTGTGCACCATTGTCGGACTCTGTCAATGTCTTTTGTCAGCCGGCTCACTGACAGACTCAACGCTGAGCGTTAAAAAAGTAACCTTTTCACAACATGGCCATCAGCTCTCATTGCCGTAGGTTCTTTATGCTTTTTTGGTGTAGAGGAGTTCCAGGGGAATTGAGTTAGATGGAAGTGGAACATACTTTGCATGTGCGAGGTGACGAGACCAAATGCCGAGTTTCATTAATTCTTTTTGTGAAGGTGTGGAGCATAGAGAAGAGACCACAGATCCCATAATATTACTTTCGGCAAAGGTGTAGAGGTACATTTGAGTTATTTAACATTAATGATTTAACCTAAATCAGTCAGTAATCAGTTATTATGTTATTATTAAAGAAAAATATTCGATTCTTGGGATTTTTATCTGTTCATTTGGCATCATAGTGTTGTGTTGCACAGCTCTACATTGTTTGGGTTTAGAGTTGTGTAGATACAAGCACGTCATAGAGTCTGAAGTAAATGCCACAATCTCCAGAGAAATGCTACATCTGAAAAAATTGGCTGTCTTTATCTTAAAAGTCTGTCTTACCTTTCATTTCTAATTCATTTCCACTTCAAAATATTGCATGACTTTTTCTAAACTAATGCCCATTTGGATGGTCTGAAATATACATCAAGTAGGCACATTTCCCCAACACATTCTTTACTTTCTTTACAAAAATACAGTTTCTCTGTGGGAAAAGTCATAACCAAGGTCTCTGTGCTTATTCAAGGCTGAGGCTGAGCGACCTCATTTTTTCCCCTATTTCTCACAAGAATTTCTCCAGAATTTTATGAGTTATGCCACAGATAACTTGAACTTTGGGAATGAGTATTAATGTCTCATTAGTCAGAAAAACCCTCCGAAATTTTGTATGATCCTTCACTTGTAATGTCTATAAGTTTATCATGTTTTAAGTTTCTGTTTAGTCTTTAGTTTTGCCATGTTTTCCTTAGTTCCTCTTGCCCTGCCATCAGCTTCATCCACGTCACCTGTGTTTCTCCCCTCAGCTACATTCACTCACCAACCAGTATTTGGTTTCTAGGTTTTTCCATGTTCCATTGCCAGATCCTCACCGTCACTGATGCCATGTCACAGCACTCTTTGTTTTTTCAGGTTTGTCCATGTCAGGGATCTTCATGGTTTCTTAGTCTTAGTCAGGTTTTTCTTTTGCCAAGTTTTTTTCCCCATAGTTTAGGTTTGTGTATTCCGGCCTTTGTGTTGTTTTACTTTTCAAATTAATCAAGTTTCTTTTGGAAATATCTGCATCCGGGTCCTACCTCCACCACGCCACGCACCGCACACCACCCACCTACGTGACTATTTATAGATCTGTATGTTTCTGCGCTCCACTGACAAACATACGTACATGTGCATGAAAACAGCAACCACAAAGAGAGAAAAATATAAACAAATGCACACGTGTGTAATTAGAGAATGTTGTATAAAAGTGTGTGCACACCATGTGTGAACCATTGTGCTGTGTTTTGGATTATATAAGAGTATTTAAAGTGCTCTAAGATGTTGCATTAGGGATTAGGCTGATCATCACACAGAGCTGCAGACTGTCGCTGCCACTAAAAATGTGCACATACTGTGGAAGCGAATCGTAACCATAATTAAAATTAAAATGCATTTCTGCAAATGCATTTTAATTTTCAAATTTTACATTTCAAATTTAATTTTGGTATCTTTTTGCTGGGGCATATTTTGAAAATTAAATGTCTCAAATATCTATTTCTTTTTCATTTTAATTAAGTGAAAGATTGAGCACTCTTGAAGAAGAAAATTAAAATGCAAATAGGATGATTGATTACTAATTTCATTTATGAGTCAAATAATAATGCAGCCACATTCTTAAAATGAAAAAGCATTTCTGCAAATGCATTTTAATTTGAATTATGGTCACAATTCGCTTCCATACACATACAGGCATGCAGACATCTAATATTCCTCATACTAACCACACGGTGCATGCTCACAGCTTTATTATTCATTACAGCAGAGCAAGCATGTGTTTTCTATGTCTGGCTGATTGGATGAATGTGCTGTTTGGCTTCTTTATGCAGAAATAAATGTTTTTCATGTTTTTTCAGACATCAGAATTCAAGATTATTAAATTTTTTTGTGTTCCAAAAGTTATAAAGGATTGTTTTTCATAATGGAGAAGCAACTTATTCACCACAAGAGCTTCAAGTTGGCACAGCAGCCACACAACGTTAACAGCTAGAGAACATGGAGGAGTATCTGGCAGTTGTCCCACTGAAGTTGATGGGGACCAAAACTATGCAAAAAGAAATTAATGCTGATGTTGCTCTGTAGCAGATTAATTGTATAAACAAACATCGTTTGCTAAAACAACAGGTCAAATAGTCAATCAATATGTGTAGCCAATAAAGATCTTATTTGATTTATTTTACCAACATAACTACAAACAGTGTTTCAGTGTTTTGTTACACTATCACATCCAGGATTTCAAACCTTGTCATCACATATGACTTCAACATCGTTGAAGTAATTTGTGTGTTCAAGAAAGCCTTATTTTAACATTTCAGTTTGACGTGAGTGTTAAAGTTAATCTGTTTTTTTTTTCCCACATCTGCCCAGCTACTTTCTTAATCCTTGTAATCTGACTCACAAATTCAATCTACTCTACTCTCACTCTACAACAACACGAACACATTTACACTCTATAGCCTTTCTTGTGTCCACTTTGGCAAAACAGTGGTTGTAAATAATGGAGTTTGCGGCAGTAGAGCCTACTGCGTCCCCATTTACAGGCCTAACATTTGATAGATAGTTGTTTTTTCCAGCTAAAAGCTTTGGATCTCACTTCATCTTTTCCAATCTCGTGCTGTCTTTCTTTCACCCTCCAATTGTTTTCCTCCTGCTTTTGTGTCTTCTCTCTCACTCTCTGGCACTACCTCTTTTCCTTTCCCTGTCCATCTCTCTCTCTCCTATTTTTGGTCCCATATGGATGAATTATTCAAATCTTTTGAATGGACTTTCTGACTAAAGAGCTATCAACAAGAGCTTTTAGGGTCATCATATTTCACCTGAACATCCACCTCTGACACTCCCAATACCACGTGATTTATGTGTGCAACTGCACCCATAGATACCTCTCAAATGCAAACGGGATATTGTATGCATACTCAGTCATGCCGAAGAAGGTTGGCAGGTACTGAAGTCACGTTTTTCATCACATGGATGCAGTGAAAAAGATACTTTGCTTTAAACTGACTCCTCGGGAATCCCACAGCTATTGAGGTTTGTTCATCAAACAAAGCTTTGTGTACCCACTCACCAAAAACTCACAGCTAGGCTTTGGCACAGCTTTATGTTCACTGTTGGTGACCATGGAAGTAGCAGCACCCAGAACATTACACAAAAAAAAACAATAAAAACAAAAACAAATATTCAGTAGCCTTGGTAGAGTTGTGCCACATATAATCCTCTTTCCCAAAAAATCTGAATACTTTTGCAAAATGTAAATGAAAACAGAATGCAGTTAATTTTGAATATTTTCAACCATATGTTGAATTTATGATGATAGAAAAACAACTGTTCTCGCTATTGCAACTATTTTTCAGATATGTGCTTAATTGGACTTTTATTTCAGCAAAATGTTTCATTTTCATTTAGTGAAAGATTTAGTTATTTATAGGATTAGGTATAAAACAAACATCACAAAGAAAATTAGTCTTTAAGAAATAAAGCTGACCAGGGGTTATATGGTACTTAGCAAGTCCCAAAAGTCCTGCATGTGAAAAACAAGCACATGCATGCAAGTATGTGAGCCAGTAGTTGAATTAAGTGTTGTTCGAATAGTTGTGTGGTACCTCACACTTGTACTACTGTAATACAAACCATGCATTTTCAGTGCCCTCAGCAAAAAGTAGTATACTTGAAGTTAATTTTATTAAGTATGCTTGAGTATAAGTAAAAGTATAGCAAGTATACTACGGACCATGTACTTGTAGTGTACTTGAAAGTATACTAATTTGATACTTCTTCGGACTAAATTGGAGCATTTTTACGTTGATAAAAGTATACTTTTACAACAAGTACACTCATCTATATACTTCCAGTCCACATTTTAGTTTATTGAAGTATACTTTAAGTTTACTTTTATGAACTTAGAATTACTTTTGCTAGTTACTAAGCATATTACTTGTAGCACACTATTAATATCTATACATTTGGCAGACACTTTTATCCTCAGCAACTTACACTGGTAGGGGGTCTTGCCTAAGGACCCCGGCTGGAGGTAGTACTTTTCATGCAGGGTATTTGAATGCAGGTTACCCACATGAATGGTGGCAATCTTACCACTGCACTTTCCAGTCCCATATTCATATTCTTGAAATATACTTCTTAAAGTATTCTTTATGTATGCATACGAGTATGTATACTAGACTGCAATGTATTTACAAAATCACAAGACAGAATGTTGAGAACAAGTTTGATATATTTATCTAACATTTTAAAAGATACCATACAGTGTATTTACAAATACCTGCTTAAATCATTAAAGATGTGCATTTCAAAAACAAAGAGCCTCTATGAAAGCAAGTCCTTCTTTGCTGAGTCAACAACTTGACCTTATTCTATACTTGGCTCAAGATAAACTAAGTATTAGTACTTTGTGGCAGAAAGAAGTAAAAAGTATACTAAAGTACAAGTATAAGCTTTAGTATTAAAGTATAAGTGTAAGTCTTAGTATTAATGTACTTAGTCTTGGACTTTTCTTTATACTTTTCAGTATAAGCCAAGTATACTTCACTATACTATTCTTAAGTCTATAAAATATAGTATGTGAAAAGTAAACTTCAAGTATACTGCCTCAGTTTTAGTATGAAATAAGTATACTTGTAGTACACTTGGATAAACTAGGTTTTGCTAAGGGTGGTGGCAGCAGTAGTTGCAATAACATTTTGACTTGTGTTGTTTTTGTGCTCAGAAACAATAGTAGTCAGAGCTGTAACAGTTGCAGTAGCTGGATTATAGGTATTTCTAATAGTCACAGTACAGAATTATAACAATTGCCAACTTAAAAAATAACTGTAACAGCAGTGGCAGCAGAATTGCCAGCCAGAGGTAAAGAGTAATGAAAATCATCATCAAAATCATCAAAAGAGGACACATCAGAGCCTGTTCTCAGTTCCTAAGCCTTTAAAGGATGTATTAGGTGAGTTCTTAGTTTGGAGAATCAGGGAGGAATTCTAACAGCGATTCAAAACAGGCCCACAAAAGACCTAATTTTATCTCTCTGAAATAATTCAAGCCTCAAAAATATCATTTTCAGAACCAGTGCTATACTGTGAACTTTACACAACTTCATGTTTGCATTAAACAATTCTATTTTTTCAACCGAACGTCAATGTTGCCAAGCATCATTGCATGTATTGTGACTGCCTCAAGTGTCCCACTGCTGGTCAGCTGTGACTCAAAATTCTTATAGTCTAATCCCAAAATACCAACTAGAAAAGCATAACTACCATCTTTTAAATCTTGGCAAAAGTAATGCCCAGCAGTAAGCTAACCAACAAGTCTGATCAGCTGTAGGATACATTGGGGATCCACCATGTAATACAATGCAATTCTTTGGACAAGAATATAGTAGCAAAGTAAACTATCTGATGCAGAGGGACATTCACACTGTGCTCCTATTTTGCCTCGTCTGAGTAGTCTATAGGTCAGTTCCCTGTCAGTTTTTTAACAGTCTTATGCAGTTGGAGCTGTAGCTCAGGAAGAAGAGCAGTTGTTTACCAATTGGAAGGATGTAGGGTTGACTCCTGGCTTCCCCGGGCAGAAGTGTCCTTAAGCAAGACATCGAATCCCATGTTGCCTACCAATGCATCCATACAGAAAAAAGCACTATGTTGCCTGTACAACTGCATAGACTGTGACATGGGTGAATGTGGCATGAAAGTATACTAATTTGATACTTCTTCGGACTTCGTTGTTTATTCTTTACATAATTATCAGTGGCATCTGAACATACAACCATATGCACATTCTGAGTCAATCTCCAAAGACAATCTCCAAAGACAACTGTTGAACCAAACTGTTCTCACTATGACTTTGTAAAAGGGTTCCAATTATTGATACCTAATCTGGAGACACCAATCATATCATTCTAAATCAGAAGGAGTGATAAGCGGTATTAAAGGATTTGATAATATTTTTAAGTGGCTAAACTGTGTATATACTGTACTCTTGGGGAAAGAAGCCTTTGAGATATAATAGACGCACTTTCCATACAATTTATAGACAATGGTGTCATTCTGTGTATTCTGCCATTCTCATGTATTGCTGAATACAAGCTTTAAAACTACTAGTGACCAGGTGGCGTTGAGTTTTAGCCTCTAGTCTGAGACCTTAGATGTGGATGTGATCCACGAGCAAATGTTTATATGCAACAGTCTCAATGTTCAATCTGCAAAAGAGAAAAACAGGATGATTGGAATGGGTGGGGAAAGAGCAGCAACCAGAAATATCAGGACTTAAGTCTGCATGAGTTACAGCTCAGCAAATGAGTTACTGTTATGCAAGAGCTCTGTCAGCCCAGCTGGAGATCAGTGAGGGAGCGTAAGCAGTGGAGTGAGCTGAGGGACGGAGAGGAGGAGGCAGGAGAGAAAATAACAGCAAGTGAGCAGAGAGCAGGCAGATTACAGCTGGATCTACCTCACACACAGACATGAATACACACATGCACCCTCTCTCACATACCTTTTCTCTCTGTCATACCTCCATGCAGCACGGCAGCATCATGAGTGGAAACGCAAAGCGGGTTTTCTTCAATCCACTAAGGGTGTGAGAAGAGAAGTTCAGACTAAACAGAAGAAGAACAAGGCACAGGGGGAGAAAAGAGAGAGCTGAAAAGGGAAAGGTGAAGAAAAAATAAGCGAACTTTCCCCAAAAGGATCTTTCCTCTTCATTTTGAGCCCAACCATAAGACTGTAAACTCTTGTCCTTCTCAAAGAGCTCTTCTTCATTATCTGACACCATGCCTTTAAAGGACGGACGAACCAGTGAAAGTGCTGACAGCCACCTCTGGATGCTGCTGTGCCCCCTGTTCTGTTATGTGGTCCTGGTGAGGGGTTCCACTCTGAGCCCAGATGGATTGCAGAGCATCGCTACCACGTCACTGCCGGAGGACTGGCTCAGCACGACAGTCCAGCTGCAGCCAGACCTGGAGACTGAAGCCCAGACACTGACAGAGGCACCGACAGAGTCACAAGCAGATGCTCTGACAGAGGCACAGACTGAGGCTCTGACAGTGGCACCAACAGAGGCAAAAACAGAGGCTCTGACAGAGGTGCAGACTCAGATCATCACCAACAATTATACAGGTCAGTCTATCTACCAATCATCCACTGATTTCATACTTTGCTTAAACTTTCCTTCGTGTGTGGTTTCTGCTCATGAGCTAAAAGTTTTGAGTACCAGAGTTTAATTCAAAGTGAAAGAAACCTTAAATGCAATTAGTGTTTGAATCAAATTTTCAATTTTTCATTCATTTTTTCACTTGATATGAAATGTCAGACTGGGTAACACTGAGATCACACAAACAAGGAAAACTATTGTCACTAAATTACAACAAAATTAGGGGGTGTACAAGTTAAACTCAACATAAAGCTGAGAGATCTTGAATCAAAGAAACCTAACCTAACCGTGTCCTAAAATTCAACACTGAGCCTAACAATAAACTCCTGTCCAGACTTAGATTTGTCCAATTCTACATAATAAAAAAAGAATACTTTTAAAGTAACATTAGTGAATTTGGCATTTTTTTTGCCCTTTGTCTCCCCTAGAGTTGTGTATGTAGTGTAACACCACTGTCAAAAACAAGTCTCTGTGTGAACCCTGCGCATCTACAGCTATACACATATATTTGTTGTCAAGACGAAGAGTTCACAAAAGTACCATCAAAAGTCTGCAAATATGTCAAGTGACCGTAAACAAAACGATGTGGTGCAGGGCTCAAAACCAAAGTCGTGAACTGTGGTATCCCAGCCACCAACTGGTCAATGATGGTTTCTGGCCTGGATATGTGCATAACAAATGTTAGTGTACTTCAGAACGAGTCGAAAGCAAATCATTTTAAGGTTAACAAAATTCTGTAGTGTTAAATCACAAATGTTGGTCCAATATCATGCTTTGTCTTTGAAAGTAATTGAGGTGCCTGAAGTTTCAATGTTTTTACCAACTCCTTCAAAGGTGGCTAGGAATGTTTTTGCTTGAGCAACCATCCAAGAGGAGACTTAAACCTTTTGAAAACCTCTGCTTTCGTTTTTAATTCACATGCCATTAAGACAAATTTACAAATCCAGAAAAAAGACTTTCCACGAAATCGGGAAAGTGAGTTTGATTTCCACAAATAAACATTCGCATCACTGTGGAGGGTCTGTACATGAAAGGAGACTTGTTCATCTACTTAACCAATCTGACTTTTAACAGATTGTATACAGACAGAAATGTTTGTCAGTGGTATAGCACAAATGTCCATCCATCCATCTGTTTTCTGTACGTTTTTAATGTAATTCAGGGTCGCGAGGTGGGGTTGGAGCCTATCCCAGCTGTTATTGAGCGAGAGGCAAGGTACACCCTGGACAGGTCGCCAGTCCATCCCAGGGCCACACAGAGACAACTAACCATGCACGTTCAGAATTACTACTTACTTCGGTTTTTTTTGGATGATGGGAGGAAGTTGTAGTACAGTTGGAGTGACAGTTTAAGATTTACTACCAGGTTTAAGGTATACAATAGATTTTTGGGATGAAGCATTAGGTTAGGGTTAGGAGGACCATGTCTCGTACATGTCTGTAAATTCAGAGTGTAAGAGGTGGTGTGTGCAGCCTCAGGTGTTGCGGTTAAAGACAGTTCATTATGTCCGGGTTGGAGCTGCTCAGCTTGAAGAGAGAAAGCTGCAATTTCATTTGCATGACTTCACCTCCATTGTAGCATAAGAGTTCCCTTTCTCTTCACCTCCACTCCAAATGCCCATCTTTCCTTCTCTTTTCTCCTCTTTGTCTACATGTCACCATCACACTCTAATTTTCTGCCACTTCTCATTTCTTTTCCTCTATTTTCACCATTTATTCTCATGTCCCTCATCCACCCCTTCTCAGTGCCCACATTGTCACGTGTACGCATGAACAGCCCAGAGCAGATGAAAAAAAATGCAAACCTCACGTGCCTGATACACACATAACTCTCTCACGCACATACACACAAGGGAAGTACTCGGCCCAAACTACACCAATCTTCTTAAAGGTTTAGAGAATAAACACAGTCGCTCTTTTCTTAACAGCAGCTCTGTTCCCAACCGTGCAGGAGTAAGCACTTTATACTTAAACAACAGACCCACTCACACAATAGCACACACACAGGTCATCAGCTGGCTTGCCACATCACCCCACATGGATGAATTACACCAGAACTCAGCTTTTCCCAAGGGAAGCTTCCAGACATTCAAAATCCAGGAGGTGTGATTAATATCAAGCCTCCCAAAAGGAAAGTGTGTGTGTATGGCAGTAAACTACTTATTCCACTTAAACTAATAGATAAAAGCTGCAACCTAGATTTGGTTTACTTTTTACACACAATATTATAAGCCTATTTGTCTCTTTGCTTTGAGAAATGATTACAGCGGAAACACAGTGTATGTGTTCGGGGATTTTAGCCTTTTAATTTTGCCATCTTGAATAAAAAACAGTCTCAGTTGTAACTGATTGGACAGTCAAATCCAGTTAAATATAAGAAGCTTTTTGAAGACTTTTTGGCTTCTGTACTCAAAAGGTTCTGTTGCCAAATGAAAGGCAATGAGCAAAGACAAATAGAAAAGTGTCTTTTTAGAAAGAGTTTATGGTAAATGCAACAATTTACAAATTTCCATGTACGGTACATATTTACACCTCACTCCCACATAATGTAAGCGTGTGCTCCCCTTAGAGTCAACAGGAAGTCTCTCCGTGGGAATCTTTAATAAGTGTTTGAAACTCAACCTTCTATTTTTTCTTGTCAGGAATTTGCCATATGTTATAATGCACTTTTGTCATGTATTTTGAAGAGAGACCACAATGTGTGCCAGAAAGTTGGATGCACTCAGTAGCAAACAGCCTAACAAACTATTAGCTTGTCAGTCAAATTGAAGACAATACAGTGAAAACTTTGTATTCATACTTATCCAGCACTGATACGCTAACATGCAAACTGCCTGCGTAGTGGTTCATATAATAGCAGTCTGTAGCGATACCCGTGGCTAAGACCCACCACCCTAATGATTTTAGATCGGTGGCACTGACTTCCCTTGTCATGAAATCCTTTGAAAAATTGATAAAGAGAGATCTTCTTATTAAGACTGAACACCTACTTGACCCTTTACAGTTTGCCTACAGGGCCGGTCGTGGAGTTGGGGATGCTACTGCCACCTTATTAAACTGTTTTTTTTAACATCTTGAAGGTAACAAAAATCATGCTAAGTTCCTATTTGCGGATTGTTGGTCTGCTTTTACCACAATCCAGCCCCACATTCTGATCGATAAGCTTCTTAACATTGTTCATTTTGATTTTAATACCGCGGGCTGCATTCTTCACTTTTTAACATCCAGAACACAGAGAGTGAGGGTGAATGGATGCATGTCGGAAGAGATGACATTATCCACTGGGTCTCCCCAAGGCTGCGTCCTCTCCCCTCTCCTCTATATTATGTACACCGATGATTGCCGCAGTCGGCATGAAAATAGATTAATTTTAAAATTTGCTGACGATTCGGTAATAGTCAGCCTCTTACATGATGAATATACCCATGGTCCTGTGGTCAATAAATTTGTAGACTGGTGCAAATGCTTTTCTCCAATTAAATGTACAGAAATTAAGAACATGTGCATGGATTTTAGACGAAAGTCCCATAACACCAATCAGAAAACAGTAATCAAAGGCCAGACAGTAGACATTATCGAAAAATTACAAATATCTTGGGACTATTCTAGATAATAGGTTAAATTTTACCTGCCATTCAGAGAACCTGCAAAACTCTCCAAGTTTCAGATCAATAAGTTCCGAAATTATCGGTCTTATCGATAAGATCGATAATGATCTTATTTTATAGATCATGTATTGAATCTGTGCAGACCTAATGGCATTCTTTGTGACAGCTCCCATCCTTTACAGTCTGAGTTCTAGTTTTTGGCTTCTGGCCTCCGGCTCAAACTACCTAATCCTAAATCCTAAAAATAACAGGTATAAGCACTCCTTCATTCCTACATCCATGTCCCTTTTGAATTCAGGACAGGGTAGGAGGAGTCGGACTTGATTGGTTGATAATGTTTTTTGTTTCTTCTCTCCATGTGGTGTTATTGATGTTGGCAGAAATTGATGATATGCACTGTTCGCACTTTCGCTACTTTGTATTGGCTGCTACTGCTGTTGTTTCAGCAGACTGTATTATCCCTCCCTCTTAGACTTTTAATCGTATGTCCTTTGTACTTGCTGCATCACTAATTGCCCTACGGGGACACAAATAAAACTAAATCTGAATATGTCTTCTAACAACGTGCATCACAAACGTGCGTTTCCCCCTGTGTTATTAGTGTTGTTCTGTTGCAATGTTTCTGGATGTGCATTTTCCATAAAACTGGATGGGAAACTTTGAAGAAATGAGACATAAGGATGCTTGCATATCTACTTCATTTAGTTTTGGCTTTTAGACTTTCTAGTTTGGTTCTGACTAAAATTAGAAGATTGCACCGAAACTTGTCTTCAGTCCAATCTCCCGTCCTGAGCGTGCCTGTGGCGACTGTGGAAAGGAACGACTCCCTTTTAACAAGAAGAAACCTCTGGCAGAACCAGACTCAGGAAGGGTGGCCATCCGCCTCGACCAGCTGGGGTTTGAGAAGACAGAAAAGAGGGGGGGGGGGACACCATAATACCATTCAAAGGATACCTGTTGGAACAGGGAAACACATGTTAATAACCACAATAATGTCACATGTACATAATATCATTTGAGAAAAAAAGAGCAAAGTGAGGAAAGGTGTGACAGATGAGGTCCCCCAGCAGTCTGAGCCTATAGCAGCTTAACTATGGGATGTTTCAGGATTACCTGAGCCATCCCCAACTACAAGCTTTATCAAAAAGGAAAGTTTTAAGCCTAATCTTAAAAGTGGAAAAGGTGTCTGCTTCCCGGACATTTACTGGCAGCTTATTCCACATGAGAGGGGCCTGATAACTGAAGGCTCTGCCTCCCATTCTACTTTTAGAAACTCTGGGAACAACAAGTAAACCTGCAGTTTGGGAGTGAAGTGCTCTGTTAGGAAAATACCTTACAATTAGATCTTTAAGATATGATGGAGCTCGGTCATTAAGAGTTTTATATGTGAGGAGAAGAATCTATTCTGAATTTAACAGGGAGCCAATGAAGAGAAGCTAAAACTGGAGAAACATGATCTCTCCCGTTAGTTCTCATCAGAACTCTGGCTGCAGCATTTTGGATCAGCTGGAGCTTTTCAGAGAATATGTGGGACAGCACAATAATAAAGAATTACAGTAGTCCAATCTTGAAGTAACAAATGCATGAACTAGTTTCTCTACATCACCCTGAGACAGGATGTTCCTGATTTTAGCAATATTACGAAGGTGAAAAAAGGCAGTCCTGGAAACCAGTTTTATATGTGCGTCAAATGATAAATTCTGGTCAAAAATAACTCCAAGGTTCCTCATTGGATTTTGAGCACTACTAAACATGCGGAAACTGGAGTACCATAGAGAAAAAAAAATTAGCCATGGTTCCATTTGGAAAGAGGATACTCAGTTTCTGAATAGACTCCTGCTCACTTTAGGGGTTTTCTGATGCAGCTCGTCCAGGAATCCTTGCAACTGACACTTGCTGGAAGTAAATTGATCAGAGGTCTAATATTGATCAGCTCACCCTGAGGAAACAGGAACACCCATTTTTAACATATCAGGATTTAATCTGTTGTTGCTTTTCTTATTCTCACTTTTGTGAAAAGTGATATATATAAAAAAAATATAACCCTTGGATTTGTAATTGTCCTCAAAGTCTATATAATCTGATGTAATTGCCCTCAGCAGAAAACTACAAAATTTGATCATATACATAATTAGTAACAAAAAAAAAGATTAGCCCTATGGCATGATACAAAAACATAAGACAAAAAGGCAAGAGATTATATAATTTATTTTACTGTATGAGGAAGACTTAAGTACCTAAAATTTCCTCTGCAATCCATCTAATAGTTGGTCTGACATTTAATTCAAAACCACAAATGTAAGCCTTAGGATGGTACCAGTTGAAATTTGGGTTATCCTCAAAGACATTAGGATTCATCATAAAAACTCTTGTAGTTTTTACAGGAAACCATAAGAAACATTACAGTTCATTCACAGGGAAACATATCACAGCAATGCCTCCAGTATTTATAAACATAACTAACTTAAGATCATATTAATTAGCCAACTTAAAGCCCACTATACTGTTGGTTTGGCTGAGATGACGAATTACTTTAAATTGTCATGTAGATGAGCCCACAAGCATGGTCACTTTGGCAAAGTTTATTCAGGTTTTGTCAGTGTCTGAATGTTTTCTGAGAATGCCTGGTCAATAGCAGACTGAGATGGTGATGGAATGAGCAGCTGCACCAGTGCAACTGGTTATCTTGCATTCCTATTCAGGAGCACTTATTTCAGCTTTAGAGATGCCCTAAGCCTTAACATTAACACAGTAACACAACCTATTAACTCCAACAGACTTGGTAAGACTTCCCGTTAGTGTTAATCACTATACATTAGGCCTATATCAGTTACTTAAGTTACTTAATCTGGTCAAGCAGGAGTTTACAGTGAATTATTACTGCCCGTGGTAGGTTTTTTCCCCATTTGTCCAAACACTTAAATGTAAATGTAATTTTTCTGAAACAATACTTGGTTTCAGGAAATGAGCCACCATCTTCTCCTCAGCTGTTGTACTTTTGTCCTGCAGTAAGGCAAAATACGATTGAACAGATTAAATTTTCTCAAGAATAAAATGTTCAAACTGAATCCAACATCTTGAACAAAAATAAAAACTGAGTTCAGATTTAGATATAGCCTCATGACAGTGTAAGCTGCTTATATATCTTGAGTTTGTTCGAGATAAGATTGTTAGCCAAAAGCCTAAAACGTTAACAGCTTCAATCTGATTAGTTTAGAGGAAAAGCCAATTACCTCTGTCTATTCCAGGTTATTTCTAGTACAGGAAAGCATACTAACATGCTAACACGCAGGAGAGAAGATTTTCTCACTGGAATGAGGTTTACTTTAAAGCCAATTACCTTTGTCCCTTCAAGGTATTCTTTTTATTTTTAGTGCTCTACTTGTACAATGCTGTGCAAAACTCTTGAGACACCCCTTATTTCTTTATATATAGCAATAAGGACTGGATTGAAAATTGGAAAAAAGCAGCCAATGTCAAAAAACTTTGCAAGACTTTCAGGATGCCTAGAGAATAATTGATCAAGACCCCTTTAAAAGTTAACAAGAAAGTCTGACTTCTTGGAAGCAAAATATAAAGAACTGATGAGTGCCCCATAACTTATACTGTACTGTAGCCACATATTTAGCAGAATCCAATTAGGATACTCCTACACAAAACTTCCATAACTTTCACTTGGCTGAGAATATTTTTCAAAGAATCTCAGGAAAGGAGTCAAATATAGCAGCTGTTTAGTGAAGGTCTAAACTTTAATGAAGTTGGTGCAGGGATTTCTGGAGGTATGACCAACGGTTAGAATTTCCTTGGAGACGAGGACGCATATGCATGTAAGGTCTTGGGTATTTATGTCAGCGACACGCACTAACGTCACTCTTGAGCATACCAGGCTTGGCGATCCTCAGACAAAGACTTCCCTGTTCTGTCTGTCAATCCAGTGTGGCTGTTGGCAGTGACTCAACTTCATTATTACCTTCCCACAGCTTAAAAGTGGCTGAACAAAGTCACTAAGTAAGAGTCTGAAATGATCCTTCTCTCTGCTCAGCTGGGTAAAGCAGTGAGAGAACAACTGAAGACCAGGGAGCATGACATTGACGAGATGGCGAGAATGACTACACTAAACTGTTCATCAGCATAATGCGCCATACCAAACTACAAGTAAAAATGATCATTTTGTCAGAAATATAATTATCTGTCTTGCCAAGAATTATCATAGGGGCCACTGTCTGTACCAAAAACTATAAAACACTTAAATGTATACAAATATGAATACATGTATATAAAATGTACATAAAGCACATGTTCAGCTATCAAGATGTAAACCTCTGATTAGTAGACTAAAACAACTCGAGACCACAGTCACCAGTGACAAGGAGTTTTGATGTCAACTGTTTGAAGATGTTCATTAACATTTATATTTTGCCTAAATTTCATAGGGACTTACTAACTATACATACTTACTTTCTAAGATGTGAAGTTCAAGTTAATTTGAACACCCAGTTTATGGAGTATGTATTCCCAGGCTTATATTGGTAATACTGGAAATACAGGGCACATATTTTTCCTTTAGAGGAGTTGAAATGCAATTTCTCATCAAAGATTCATTTCTGCAATAGTACCCATTAAGATTTCCTGGGGACATCATACATATTTCTATATGTGTGACATCACATATGAGACATGAATGTGTTCAAATTGAATTAAAGCTGACCTCAATTTGTTTACCAGTGCAGCATGATTAGTAAAATACTTGTATACATCTAAGTAGGTTTCAATTGCATTTCTGAATTAGATTAAATCAAAATGAAAAAATACTTTATTTATCTCAAAGGAAATTATATAATATGACATTGAGCATAACACGCCAACACTTTACTCATCCCCTTTCGTCAGTTTCTGGTTGACTTTGATTGCAAATCTTACAGTTGCATTTTGTCTTCATACAAGTAATGGGTGTGTGACCAACCCCCTGGGCAGGGTTCGACATCAAATGTATTTGGATAAGGTTAATAAAAAAAATTAATTAAAATACTTTTTTTTTAAAAAATCAGGGTTAGGGCTAACAGAATTCTTTTTCTTTTGTTTGTTTTTTGCCACACTTCAGTCATATTATTGGATGCTATTTGGACACGTGCAAGTTGTGCTCATGACCACGAGAGATTGTATATTCTTCTAATGTAATATAGCCTGCAATTCCCTGCATGAAAAATAAATAATAAATAAAAAAATAAAATCACTCGTAAGGTCAAGAGGACAGAATTGTGAAGAATGGTGAAATAATGCAAAACATCTTTTTTTAAAGTTGTCGAAACATCCATTTCGACCATTTCAACATGGTGTATATGGGGACTGCTTTTGAAGACAGCATTTGTCATTTAAGGAACTGTAGGATATTGAATTTCTATCTTAATTTTCAGCTCCAGGTGAAATTTTGGTCTTCATGGCAGAAATTTGCTAAACAATTGACTTATCAGCCCAATTATAAAACCACTGTTACCAGTATCTTGGTTCACTCACTGAAAGGTGAGTTCTAGTTGTACATATAACTACACTAAGTTATTTAAACTGAACTAATCTGATTCACATCTATGTTATAAGAGACAATCAAAATCAGACCAAAACAATAACGAAAAGGAAACAAAATAGTTTCAATGTACACTCAGTCAACTTGGAGCCTTTAATTCCCTGCATTTACAGTATGCATGAAAGTGTTTAGTTACCTTATTCCATTTGAAACAAAGCGTCAGGCACCATAATGAAACACGTAAGGAAATAATGTGGAGTTAGGGTGTCCTGCATCTTTGTCATTTGCGTTTAATGATGGCTTTCTGCTTTAATGTGAGGTTTTTTGCAACCCAGTCATTAGGTAAATTTTTTTGTTGTTGTTTTTGTTTCCGAGGCTTAATCAAAAGCCATAAGTTAATGTTCCCTTCTACATGATCAGTGATGTTTCAGTTCAGCCTTGCTGTCCCTGTTTTGCTTCAATGGACAGATTATCCTCTGTGAGATCCAGCTAAAGCTGTTAGTTAATGAAGGGAACTGGTGCCTTCCAGCTTCTGTTTAAAGTTTTAGCACAATCAGCATAAACATTCTCCTGCATTTAGAAATCCCTGTATGCCTTCATTAGTATAAGAAAGAAAAATGTAGATAAAACAACATATAAGAAATATAGAAATGTTCCCTAATGTGTTATGTCATGTTTTGAAAACCAAACATGGTGAACATTTGACATGCACATGACCACAAACACCAATGTGTCACAGAGGAAAATACACATGCTTTTATGTGTATGCATGTAAACATTCACTACACAAGCAGAATGAGAGCTGGGAGGATTAGGTAATCAGTTGTTGTACTGAACATCAATGTGGCGCAACAGAAATAGATACACTTATGGAGAGGACACAGAGGGGGGATGTTTGAGGTCAGATTCCATGAGAGAGCAGCTGTAGCAAAAAGAAACAAAGAACAAGAAGAAGACAGGAACACATAGATGAACAAGATGAAATGAGTCAACCAGCCAAGGATGCCAGCTATCATTAGCTTCACTTCAGACTTTTAGCTTCTGGTAAAGTCTAACTTCAGTTTTCTGTTGACACCGCAATAACATTTAACAGTGTAGTGAAAATCTGTTATCATGGCAACCCTGCTTCAATCAAAGAATGAACACCTGTGACCCATTTCTGACAAATTAGGTGAATGATCAAAGTTGATTGGGCCTTTCAGGAGAGGGGCCTTATAGAGACAGGAGCTAAAATGGGGCATTTCAGAGAGAAGGTCCCTAAAGGTGCTGCTGCAATCTACATTTGAGTAAAGCACTGTGTTTTTGAAAGGTACAGGATTTAAACATTTTCTTGTAGACTCCCAAAATAAATTGAACTTTAGTTGAGTATAATATGGGCTCTTTAAATTTGGGATTCACAAAGCTAAGCTTAGATAGCATAAAGCTAGGTATACATTGTGTAATTCTTCCAGAGGAATGATGTCCAATGTGAAACAACAGAGGTGATATCTTTGGTCATCTCTAAAAATATAGGTCCTATATTGTATGAAGAGAGGTTCAAAAACACCACAGTAAACAGTAATTCAGGCTGTCAGCTAAAAAACAGCCTATTTTATGTTAACATGACACTTCGAATAAAGCTGTTCACGAGGGAGCAGATACCATCACTGAAGCCATGTTCATTAGATGTCCATCACACAGCGTGGCTTGCAGGGAAGTCAACTACTAAACTGCAAGATGTAGCTGGCTTTAGGATCTGTATAAAATAAAAACTCACGTGGGACCATGCAGTCATTCACTGTGTCAGCATGTGCTCATGCTATGGGTACATTCAGTGTATGTCTGAAGTGTTCACTCATTCTGTTCTTGTGAATGTACGTGTTTGAATCTTTAATGCAAATAGACTAATCTTTATTTAATCACAAACCGACAGAGGCAAGTGGGGGTGGAGATGAGGAGAAATTACAGCAGAAATACAGCAGAGTGAATGTTTGGTCAGCAGTGCTGGGTTGCCAGGTTCAGGGACGCAGAGCTGTGTTCGTACCCTGATTGTCAAACGGCAACCCACATTTTCCACGACAACAGATTTTTCTTTTCTTCATGGGTCTGAACCAACAGGACTGAGCAAACAGAGAAGAGTCAACACATTGATACCTACCACCTATGCTTGGGAGCCTGTGTCAGTCACCTGCATTTGTCATGGACACACACACAAACGCAAGAACAAAAAGACATTTTGAATCATTTTGGCATTAAGTGTTGGTTTTATCACAGCTGTGTTCCACTGCATGTGTTCAGTTTTTTTGCTCTTCACTGGCGTCTTTGTTTCTTTTCTCTGTTTTATACAGAAAGCCAAACTCCAGACAGTAACAGATTGTTTCTTATTATGGTTGGTATTTCATTTATAGAGCTGCAAGCTTCTTTATATGATTAACTTAATTATGTAAATTTGCATTTATACACAACAAGCAGGCAATCGAGTGACTGAACTTCTTAATTACACACAGTGATTTAATTGTATCCATCTATCGACCACCAAGCTGCAAAAACTGTAGATGAGAACTATATACCCACAGAGATGATAAGATCATTCATATTCAATAATTGTGTCAAATGTCTACATGCACCTAAGTTTGAAGCCAGCTGTTATCCACATGTTGTCCACTCCAGTCACTGTTTCAGAAGCTTATTCTGGTCTGACTCATCAACTATTATTTTATGCCAGTAGATTAAAAGGTGTGTGCTACCATCCTTAAGAAGATGATATTCAGCAATATGCTTCTTTTAAACCAAATGTTGTTTTAAATACATCTGTCCTTCTGAGCTGCAGAACAATCCATAGCCTGTATGGTTGGTAACTTTCTTCAGCATAATTTTAGGTCAAACAGAGGTAGTTCTTGGACAGTTTTGGTCCAATGGTGATAGAGAGACTTAATTTTCTGTCCTCTTCAGTGGAACTAACTTTGCATATTCTTTGTGATTCTATGAGCCAGGGTTTGATCAGTTTGCGCTTGTTTTTAAATCAGCTGAGGAATATTGCTAAAAACTGACCTGTTGTATATTTTGTGGTGATGAAAATGATGGTTTTATGTCATACCGTCTTGATGACAGTAATTTCTTTTTCAATTGTCTGATGAGTGCATCTCTGAACTATAAGTAGTGCAGAGGGGTGTGCTATGAAGCAAGTTTAACACAACCAGATGTTCTTTGTGTTAGTTGGCCTGTCAAAACTTTTCTCAGAGATAAGAGGCACTACGATGGTGATCATTCTTTGTTCATTATGTCATTTGATGAGTCTTCCAAACATAATACACTAATCATTTGGCACTTCATATCACGAGTTGTGGGAGAAGTGAGGAGAAGGACTCAAAATGCAGACACAAAGTGACACAGATCATGACACTTCATTTATCCAATGTTAGTTATGGTAATCCTTTATTCAAAGTTTGAATGGAGGGTCGTGGAAAAGATTAAAATCGTAGCGGGAAAACACATTTGCTGTAATTATAACAAGACAGAAATGCTGCCTGAATTTTTTTTTTCTTTTTTTAGTTGAGAAAATTTGCAATTACTTTAATTTTGTTACAGGAAATAAACGCCCAATGCTTCTGCATGACTACATTTAAATTTTGTTTCAAGCTCATTGAGCTAACTGGAAAATCACCTGAACAAAAATTTGCTGAAGGATGACCCTTTTTTTTTTTTAGAATATTTCATCTGAACACAAACTTCTCCAGAGCAGGTTATGAGTTCAGGCTAAATGACCATATTCTAGCCAGATTAAAAATACTGACTTTCAGGTAATTTTAGCTCACTAAGTCACGAACAACACTTCGTAATACGCCTCTCTGGATGCAGCTCCCCATCAGATTCAGAATCCAGTTGAAATATCTTGTACTTAGACTCAGAGAGTTGAATGAACAAGCTTATGCATAACTGAAAGACTTACTGAAGCCCTAAAACAACTGTAAGTTTCTGAAGTCTTCTGATAAGGATTTGTTGGTTGTTCTTCAATCATGGCTCAGAACAAGTAGTTGCTTGTAGCTCCTAAAATATGGAACTCATACATATGTCATGTCTTTCTGTGTTTGTAATAAATCGCTAAGTCCTAACGCATCCTGTAAAGCGTCATCCCTACAAGCGAATTACAACTCGTACAAGTGTTTCCATATCTGAGCCCACATCAGTCGAAAGTGTTTCCTTTCAGAAGCCAGAAAATTTTCACAAGGGGGTATGAGGAGGAGTAGTTGATGATAATGCTCCGGGCAACATTTTAAACCTCAGCTGACATGCAAGATGCAAGATCGAGACCAACATTAGACAACTGTTTTTTCACTTCTGAGTCATCAATACCACCACATTTTACTGAAACAGTTTTGTCACTTTGTTGTTGAGTATAAAATTAATCTTTACCGAGTTAGGGTTAGCATAGGGAAAACTATCATGGTTAGGGCTTAAATTAGATTATTTTTACAAATTGACCATTGTCATTTCGCTGGTTGCCTTTGTTACACATAAACACAAAATGTTATGACAAAACATTGTCACTTCCTGGTTGACTGTAGCTAAATATATCACCTGGTAAGGTTTGGAAATCAAACTACTTTTGTAGGTTTAGAAAACGATTGTGGTAAGGGCTAAAACAACATGTGGAATGGACATATTTGTTGCTTGTTCATTTCCTTCAATACAACCACTATTGGTGTCATTTAAAGTACTGCCCCTACAAGCGGCAGAAGGGAAATATGACTCATATGAGTATTTCCAAATTGGAGCTGACATCATTGTCAAGTCTGTTGTTTAATAAGCCACAAAGTCTGCATAGGATGGAAGGAGGGAGTTGGATGGAGCAGCTAAATACTGTGCTTTTAACCACTGACCTTTGTGTAAAGTTGGATCAGAACGCATTCTGTCAAGAAAACGACACCACCTTACTTCTTAAGCGTAGTTTATACTTCTCCGTCATTTCGACGACGTAGCTACGACATCAACGTGGACCCCTACGTCGTAGCCTGACGTGCACCTCCAAAAAATTCTAACTACACGTCATGTTGACGTGGACCGTAAGGGCTGGGATTGGTCCGCTCAGAACGTAATTTCCGGCAGTTGCCTTTTCTGGTCTTAATGGCTGTATACGGCAAAGAAGCTCGTCAGTGTCACGTCTGTGGGTTTTTTGTGTTTGATTTCTCTGTTATGACTTTAGGTTTTTCATGTTTCAGGTTTCTGTTTAGTATTTAGTTTCTTGCCATGTTTTCCCTAGTCACTCTTGCACATCATTAGGTTCATCCATGTCACCTGTCTGTTTTCACAGCTGCACTCCATCACCAATCACCTCCCTTAGTATTTAGTTTGCTAGTTTCCCCAGTCAGGGTGCCCAGATCCTCACCACCACCACCATTCATGTTGTCAGGAACTGGCTCTATTAGCAATAGTTGAAATGGGTACAGCACTACCTATCGTACTGGGGTATTGCATTCTTTGTGCCAGTGATTCGATTCATTCACCACAAAGGATAATTACCCTTGCTCAGATAAGGAGCATAATCCAACTATAGCTATAATCGAGTTAATCTCATCATGTAAACCCACTGAGTGTGGCCTTGTGCTGGACTGGTGACCCATCCAGGGTGTCCCCTGCCTCTCACCCAATGATAGCTGGGATAGGTTCCATCCCCCCATGATCCTGAGTTGGATCAGGTGTGTACAGAAAAAGGATGGATGTTTCTGCCTGAATGGACATGACATAATATTAATAGTGTGTTGTGGGAGCCATGCCATTTGTGTAGTTGCAAAAGTACAAACTGAGATGCTCGGTCTGCAAATTATAGCCTAACCCTAGCCACTGGCTCACTAAACAAATATAAAATCTATTGTACTTGTTCCATATCATATATAACAAGTTTAATATAAATCCAAGTCCCAGTGAAAGTTAATTTACTGCTTGATCTGATAACTAATAGATTATTGTTCTGCACTCTTTCTCTCTGAAAGATCATTGTCTGGGCTCACCAAGTGTTGAAAAAAGATCTGATAAACTCTCCAGATGAATGTCTGATGATAATTAAATGTATTATTATATTGCTTTCATTTAGATGCAAATTTGCTCTTAAGTCTGGGTATTTAGACACAGACTTTTGAAGGAAAGAGTCTGACAATGGTTGATAATGCTGTTTAAGATGTCATTATTTGTCATACATTTTTTTTACTGTAAATCTTTGTTAAAAAGTGCATCTAAGCCGCTAATTAAACCAAAAAATAACCTTCAAATTTGTAAAACAAATGTTTTTTTGTTTGGAATTATAAACCTGCCAGAAACCTACTATAACCTTCATTTGTTATAGCTGGACTGTATAAATATTGTGGATAACGATACCAAGTAGGTCTTTGCAGAATGTTCTTCAAGCTTTAATTTTTTTTCTTGGTTAAATGGCCTCAAATATTCAAAGTAGTGCGAAAGGTTGCAGAAATGGAACCTGGTACATATAATGGAAATGGTACATATAAGGTACGAAGCATTACTGTGATAGCCTATAGCTCGGACAGATGTCCTAACGAATGAATGAAGTGGTCCCAGTAGAGTGCCTGTGGAGAAATCCCTCCGTTAGCTCTCCTATAGCCGCAAGTAGACATATAACAGCACCTATGAGCTAACAGAGCTATAGTACACGTTTGTTTAGTAATTCTTCTTAAAGTATTGGTGAAATAAAGACAGATAATGCCTTATTTAGAGGCTGCATCGTCCCTGCCCTGTTCACTCCGTTATATGGATATACGCCGATCGCGAGTTATCCAAATAGCTTCTGATGGACGCCGACTTTCGCCAAACTGTTCTCGGTGTATAGGTAAACGTATTTCATGCCAGAAATAAGGTCTAGGTTTAAAATACTAGAGTTCCCCTTTAGGATCCTAATTTGGGTTAGAAAAAAAAAGAAGAAAAAAACAGTGTCAAGATACATGAGCATTGTTTTCAGCTTTTGGCCAATGTATAGTACACACTTACATTGATAGCATCAGTGAAAAGCCTGCACTGTACCCTGTATGCACATGTCTGGTGTGTGTGCCTTGTTGTGTATCAGTATAAGGGAGGGCCATCATCTTTGCACAGGATCACGACAGCTTCCCCTCCCTCTCCCTCAGTGTCTCCACTGTTGCAGAAATCCTCCCATCTGTCGCTTCTAATCAGCAGAGAGCAGCTTGTATGTTCACAGGGTCTTATACTGGGATGACACCCCACCCCACCCCCCACTGACACACATACAGAATACACTACTGCTGAAACAGTAAAACATTGCCAAGCATCATGCATCCCTCTAGCTATTACTCATTATAACAACATTAGCAAAAAGAACACTGCCACTTAACCATTATTAGAGCTGAACAAAACAATTCTACATCAACCATTGAAAATATTACTTAAGGCTTATCGTCTTTTGGTCCATTGTTTACTGAGGCAAAGTTCAGTTTGACTCCATTTTCAATCTGTCATAAACCTCTAGTTTGCATTGGCAGAGTTTAACAAGAGCATAAAAACTACGCTAAATCACCACTCAGCAACATGGCTGACAGACAAAGTTGGCTGGTAGCTGGTGGAGCTACCAAGCAGTTAGCCAGTAACACCAGGGTGGGGGACCTTCTACCAACTGTAGATGCTGTCTAGTTAAAAATTTTACATGTGTTTTACTCTATTTAGCGGTAAAAAATAAGGATATATGTCTGTGTATATATGTTCTTTTTTAAGTAAGATTTTGGATATACACTCTTAGTGAGATCATTGTGTGATCCATCGGGGGCAGCAGACACTGGGCCAAACCATTATGAGGTACAGAAGGGAGATCTTTACGTTGCAAAGTTTAAAAAAAAATTATTTTGTATGTAACTAGCACAAATCCTTTCACTATATGCTATATTATTCAAATGATATCTTAGAATTAAATATTGTAGTATTGCAAAGTATAGTACATGCAAACACATTGAACTCACTTCATTGTTTAGCCACAGCCAAAAATCAGTTAATGTTGGTTTAAAGCCATCTTTCTCAACCGGTTAGTGGTTGTTTAATAGTGTTAATTATTCATTTTCTCAACTGTTACAACATAGTCTGAGTGATTTGATCTGATAACTGTTTGCTTCACTTAATGACTGCATCTCCTCCTTTAATGAAGCCAAAACAGGGTTGTCTTATTTCACATAAGCATGAGCAACTCTCCCTTCTTGCTTCCCTTCAAAGACTCACAAAACATTTCAGATTACAGTGTTTTTCAGGTTTGACTTATAGGAACTTGTTGCATCAGCTCTTTAGTATCTTTATGATGTCTTATAACCACTTGCCTCCAAGATTAATCAGATCTACTGATCATTTGCTTTTAGTTCTGTAGAGGTTGAAGCTAGCACATAAAGCAAAATAATTTATATTTAATTTTATATTTTATCACTTTTATCTATTTATTTTCATCATTTTAAAGCTCTAATATTTTTATATTTGTGTTACCCTAATTACATTTTTCAATGTGCTGCACATTGGTCAACAGCAGATATTTTGAGTTTCATAAATTAACTTGATTTCTCTTTGGTGGATATCCTCCATCGTTATAAATGGTGTAAAGATTACTCTGGATCACTAACTATCTGGTATTTTGCACAGCTTTGATGTAGGGTGTGACTAGGCATTAGAGCTAAGCCATTGAAAAGCATGAATCATGAAAGTTTTAATACCCAGAGTTTCCAGAATCATCTTCACTGTTCAGCAACCTCTGAATATATCACACGATCATATTGGGAAACTGTAAAGAAAAATGTATATTTTCTTCTTTTATATAGGAAATCAGGATGAGGATAACAGGATGAGGGACATCTTTATGCAATCACTGTTGCTGTATGTTAAAATCCCAGCAGGACAATCTAACAATAGTTGCTGCATCACAAGATCTCTCAGAGGTATTTGTGCATTCAAGTATAAGGAAGATAAAAATAACACTCTGCTACTCTGTCTCTCCATATCTGGCCATTTAGCAGAGTAAAAGCTAATCTAATTTTTTCAGAACAGGTTACAAACATTCTGTCTACTGTATGTTTGACAAGGAAGTGTGAAAAGAAGTAAGAGAAAAAAAGAAGGCATATATGCATATTTAGTCAAGACATTTGGGAAGATTTAAAAATTATTAATGCAAAAGAATTGACAGAGTTCTTCAGTTTTTTAGAGCCTTTCATCCTTAACAACTTCATCAGAATTATTTAACTATTGGAAAATACCAAAATATATCAGATTATATCTGAAATCAACATAAATCTAATATGGGACAACCGGAAACCTGATTCCACTTGCTGCACAAAATTAAACACACCAACATGTGTATATGCATAATGAAGATAAGTGGTGTACCCCAATGGTTTGACCTAAAATTCACTGTCAAAGATTGTGTCTATGCTACTCCGGTACAGAATGGCTCAAAAGGCTGTAGTTTAAAGTTTTGCATGAATAATCAACTCAAAAAGCTTTTTGACTCTGTTTCTGAGATTCAGTCAGCTAATGCGATCAAGGGCATCCATCCATCCATTTTCTATACCCACTTAATCCGTCTGTCGGGTCGCGGGGGGGCTGGAGCCTATCACAACGGGGGTACACCCTGGACAGGTCGCCAGTCCATCACAGAGACAAACGAGACACACAACCACACACACGCTCACTCCTAAGGACAATTTTAGAGACACCAATTAACCTAACAGGAACCTAACAGGTGGGAGAAAGCCGGGGTACCTGGAGAGAACCCACACATACACGGGGAGAACATGCAAACTACACACAGAAAGGCCCCAGCTGGGAGTTGAACCTGAAACCCTCACACTGTGGAATTATTCAGAATTTGGATATCAACAAAGTTAAAACAAAACGTTTCTTTTTACAGTGTTTAGTCTTCCACACATTTTTTCTTCATCTTACTAGTTTTGTTTCCCCTCTCCTCAGGTTTGTCCTGTGTCCCTGTCCTGCCACCTCGCCGGGGTTCCTTCTATGTGGAGAGTGGCACAGGCGTATCCATTGGCAGTGTGCTGGCCTTCTGGTGCAGAGAGGGGTACCAGCTGGTCGGTAGCGACAAAATCTACTGTCATGTCAGGAGTGGCAAAGCACAGTGGAGCAACTACCTGCCTGTCTGTGAAGGTGTGTAAATCAAAGAAATTGGGAAAATGAAATACCTTGGTCCTAAAGTAGATTTTTTTTTCCTACTATCAGCAGAAGCAACAGCTCCATTGCAGAGGTTGAGGCAATTTGCCATTGCTGGTTATGTATAATATTTGGCTGCATGTAAAAGGAGCACCTGTGAAATTGTACAGAGGTTTCTTTTACTCACGGAACATGTTTAACTTTATTTTTCAACATTATCAATTCAAAGTTATCAATACTTTGCTAACTGTAAAGAGGAAAGAAGACAGAACTTGGACTAAGCTTCATTGCATACTTTAGCTCATACAGGGGCAGCTGTAGCTCAGTAGGAAGAGCCTGCCAAACAAAAGGTCGGTGGTTTGACTTCAGGGTTCTCTGGGCCATATGTTGAAGTGTCCTTTGGCAAGTCACTAAACCCCACGTTGCCTACCAATGTGTCCATCGGTGTATGAATGTGTGTGAATGATTAGAAGAAAAAAAAAGAGCTCTGTGTAGTGTACTGTGTGAGTAAATGGGTAAATGTGAGATGTAGTGTGAAAGCGCTTTGAGAAGGCACATTGACTAGAAAAGCGCAATACAAGTACAGTCCATTTACCACATAGAATATACCATCTACATTTTATTGGAGATGGTGCAGAGAAGTTAGGAGTGAATTAATCACATACAGTTGCTTTGTAGAATCTTAGAACAAATCATGTAAAATCTGCCAATAATTATTATTTACAGATAAAAGTGCTTTCTAGGATTTAATATTTTGTTAAAATTTCCTCTCAACAGCAATCCCAAGGCCAGAGGACCATGGACTGAGAGTAGCTGTATTGGCTTCAGTGGTGAGTGGCATCGTCATTTTTGCCATGTCCCTGTCCTTCCTCATCTGCTGCCTGCAGGAACGATCGAGCCGGGACCGTGGCAAGAAAGACAGACGGGGCAGGTAGGACTGGAAACAAGGGTGCAAGGCACTTTAGCTTTTCTTAAACTTTCAGAAACTGATAGAGTTCTCTCCTTGTCAGACACAGAGAGAAGCGATCAGCCCGTCGCAGTGAGTGCTGGTTGGAGAGGGAGGAAGGCGAGTGGGAAGCCTTTCCTCCTCCCAAGATCTTCCACCTGTCCCAAAGGATGAATCCCCGTCTGGCTCCTGACAGCCCACTTTATCTGACAGGAGGCCTCAATGGATATGAGAACAGAGGATACCAAAGGTAAATCTGCAGCTCTCACATTTTTAGGGAACCAACCATGACAACCATATTGGTTTGTATGACTAAACTTGCAGAAAAGTTAAGTAATTATAAAGTTCAACAGTTGTAGCACTGAGCTATGAGAGACACAGTACATAAGTGAGTTTTAAGTTCTAAATCTTTAATTAAAGCAATTTGGTGATACTTCAGCATGTGGGAAATGCTGTTCTAGTTCCCAAGATCCCCAACAAATACATAATGTAACAGGATATAAATATGAAGAGAGATGTTAACTTTGTATATTTGTGATTGGTCAGGCTGTAAAAAGATAAGTTGCGTGGACTTCACCCTGCAAGAAGTCTAAATCAACAAGGCACACTGACACTAAGCTCAAGACTAAAGGGCCATTGCAACAAGAAGAATCATTAACGTTCTAAACATTAACTGTCGTTATAGTGATGCGAGCGTCCACACTGCTGAGCGATAACATTTTGTAAACAGCAACACCAAACACAAGCTGCATGCTCTAGCTGTACCCAGACCCCAAAATGGATTTTAATCACCTGCTTCACTACATGATGCCATAAAAAAAAAAAAAAATCTGGACATTTAGAATGCATGTAAACATGTTACTTAGACCAAAACCGAACAAAAACAAGCTTCTCAAACCCGAACTAACACAAGTCACTCCTGTATGTATACTCTCAACTAGACTGAAATGGGCATAGGCGCTCTACACATGCTCCAATTTTGCATCTTTTTAATCTTTTTGTAAAAACAATAAAGTGTAAGTTACACTCATTCACATATATTTCTGTTTCTCTTGTCAGATGGCTCAACACTTCAGATACTGTGTCTGAAAATCATCCCAATTAAGACCACGTGTCAGCTCGCTTAAAGCATTTCCAGACTGTCGCTCTGCTTTAGCAAAATCCTGATTTTATAACCGTAGCGTTATCTGAAAAAAATCGCCATTCAAGTCACCTCAAAGATGTCTGTGCAATGAATTTGGCTGTACTTACATACAATGATATTCCACTGAAAAAGTTGGAAGCGGCAGAATGTTTGCTCACACAGTGTCACAGCATCGGACCACCTTCAGTCAATAACTCAGTTCCCCTCCCGTGAATGTATACAAGGACAACAGACAGTGGTCCAGTTAAATGGCCAAGTCGAATTGTTAGCTGTCGTTCAATCTAACTGCTTGTAATTGTGCTGACTGCTCTTTGTGTGGCAGAGGTAGATAAAGAAAACCACAAGGATATGACCTTAATGAAATTTCACATAAACAAGTGGAATTATCTCCTCCTGTATGAGTCAATATCAGTTTGATGACATCCTGGTCATCATTACATAAGATATCAGTAAAGAACAAACTTCAGACCTACTCAGTGTCAGGCTGCTCAGCATTGTATTGCAGGTAATTTGACACCTTTTCATTTTTATTTTTTAGTATAATATCATGTTAATTAAATGTTTAATAAGGGAAACCCCAGTCCTGATAATGTTGAGATTAGTTGCAGAATGACAATTTTGGAATAGCTAACCATGACCAGCTTCTGCTGTACTTTCTTTTTTGATGCTACAGGAAGAATGTGAATAGTCAAGGCATAAGATATTTGGTACTGGAAGCTTTTTTTAAATTTTCCTTTTTAGTGCATTTGTTGGAATGTTGAGAGCCAGACATGAGGAAAGCATTCACCAACATATAATTTTTAAAGACTCAGGTGTGGCATGGCTATCATATGAACGCATCGAATAGGTTAGGTTTAAGGTTAGACAAAATCAATAAAATGATAAGCACTCTTTTGGTTGAGTTCATACAGATATTTTGAAGTCTTGTTCCAATAGAAATGCTAGAACTCCAATATTTAAGAAATATTCCAAACAAAATAGATACATTTTAATATAAATTTGTGAATATTGAACTGTATAATTGTATAATTTTGGACCTTGGGAACTGAGGACTCTGGGTACATAGAAAAGCTACTGCCTTAAGCTTTATGCCTACCAGCTAGTTATTGCTGCCTGACTTGTCTGAAACTTGTTTGTGGTACTTTCATGTTTACTGTCATCTCAGTCTTGTAGCTGCCTCCTGACAGAGTTGTATCAACCAATCAACTTCAATCAAAGTAACACTTAATTTCATCTGCTTTATTTGCATCAGCTGAGCGTGATAGCGTCTCTCTTGTTGCTCTTTTTGTCTCTCTCCCATTCAGGAGTCAGGAGAGTTTGCTGAAGGCCTCTTTCCCCGGACTCTACCGCTCTGAGTCTCAGCTATACCCACATGTCGTCCTGCAGAGGGTCCCGACCCCGACTGCACCCTCTGCCCCTTCTGCTCCATCTGCCCCTCTCTACCTCCACCTTCCCCCTTCTTCCTCCTCAGCTACCTCACCAGCCCACACCACTACACAGAGCCAGCCACGGATCATGACGCAGTACCCCACCCCGACATATCCACCCATTCCCAACACAGCTGTGCCAGCCTACCCCCACCCAACATCGGCGCCCATTTATCCCAACCCTAACCCACCACCGCAGAGGCCATGGCAGTAGCTTTGTCTTCCACTTTCGTTATTTTCAGAGAGTGTTGCTATTCCCACTGAAGGTGCTGCTGGAGCACACTGACAGAAAACGTCACTGGCACGTTTTGGAGACATATGATGTCTTTTTACTCTTTCCCAATCCTGTTCTTACCCACAGAAGTCTGCAAATACCATGTTCCAAAGCAGACATGAAGGGCATTCAGCCAGTATAGAACATAAACATGTCTCCAAACATGTGTACACCTACAGGAAGTGAAGGATTGTTCTTTCCTTTATTCTTACTGAACTGCAGCTGCTGCATTTAAGCATGAGGAGATCTTTAGCTTCATCCTTTTAACTGCCAAATCTTACAAAGAAAGTTTCATGTAGCAAGAAAGGGACAAGGGGGTTAGTGACTTGGAGTGCACTAATTTGTTTCACGAAGGTAAAACCTGCCATAGCAGGTGTGTTCAGGCAGTTCTACATAAGCTCTAAGTAAATTTTTTCTCATAGACAATTACTTTAAATCTCCTTTCCTGATCTAATCTAGCTCTAACTAAACTGGCAAGTGTACATCTTTTGACCAATGGATATAGCTCCTTCTTGACCCGAGTTATGTGGGATTTCATGAATAGGAGAAACAGACTGATGATAGGGACTTAGGAATAGTACACCGATTAAAATGCCATTGAAAGTAGTCAATTTTACATTGTTTGTATGGATTCAATAATGTACTGATCCTTCTCAATTGATCTTTGATTCCTTAGCAAAAGACTGTAGTTCTTAGTCTGTTAATTTTTCTCCACCACCCCTCTGTGTTACACAACAATCCCTAACAAAAGCTTGTTCTATGGTTGGCAGTTTGACTGGAAAGATTTGCTGGCATGGCCATCCAGGCCTTCTGATTTGTTTAGGATCATGTACACCTGAGTCAAATGATAACTGCAAATAATCGTTTCATTTTAAATCATGCTGAGCCCCTAGATAGGCTCAAAAAATATGTTATCAGTCAACGACTGAGAGTTCTACATTGTTAGAAATAGCGGTCAGACACACTGAGGTTGCTGCTTCATTTTTGATAAACTGGAAACTGAACTGAACTGATATGCTAAGTATAAACCTTTGTTTGTGCTTTTGAATTATGTACATGCATTTAAATAATTTGTGCAAGGCCCCTTTACCACAAAGAGTTTTATTTTCAATAGATTAACTTGAAAAGAAACACTGATAAAGGTGCACTTTACCTTGTTAAACAGTTTGGACTGGACAGTCTGATATGTCTATTACTTTGTACTGTTTGCTGTTTGACAACAAGACTGCCATTAAACATGAATAAAGAGATTTTTGTTCAGCTGTTCAGGTTCAGATTGTACTTCTAGTGTGTTCTATTTCCCACAGCAAGAAAAGTATGGGCGGAAATGAAAGAAGAAGAAAAGAGAAGGGAGAAGAAGAAAAGTTGGATATGACATTTAGAGAAAGTTGAACCCTGTTTACCTCAGTTTAATAACAACTGAAAACACAGAGATGACCTCATTTGTCTGCAGAGTGATACTGATACATGATGGAAATGAAGTGGCTTGTCTGACTCCACAGGACATCAGTGACAGAGATAAATGTGGTCGGACAAATGTGTTTGTTGCCTTTTCTGTCTGTCTGTGTGCTGTCAGTGTTCTCACGGCCACCTTATCAGTTGTGAATTTTTCACTGCTTGAATAAATGGATTTGTGTCATGAGAGCATGGGAAAGGGGTGTTACAGTCACAATCAAAATGTGAAGGTTGAACACTAACAAGTTGGCATTAGAATGTAAGCTGTGTTTGTGTAGTAAAAAGTGTAAGAAAAACATAGTAAGTGTACAATTCTTAAAACTGCCATTGTGCAACTTGACAGTTTTGCACTGTGGACCAACATAGCTTTTTCACTTTCTCTCCTGAGATCTGACTTTTCAGTTCCATCCATCCATCCATTTTCTATACCCGCTTAATCCATCGGTCGGGTCGCGGGGAGGCTGGAGCCTATCCCAGGGGTCATCGGGCGAGAGGCGGGGTACACCCTGGACAAGTCACCAGTCCATCACAGGGCCACACAGAGACGAACAAGACAAACAACCACACACACTCCTAAGGACAATTTTAGAGACACCAGTTAACCTAACATGCACGTTTTTGGACAGTGGGAGGAAGCCGGAGTACCCGGAGAGAACCCCCGTATACATGGGGAGAACATACAAACTCCACACAGAAAGGCCCCAGGTGGGGATCGAACTTGGAACTTCTTTAAATTCTTTTGAAACTCATGGATGACGTGTCTTCGAGACTTTGGAGGAGAAGAACCATCCGACTTGTTATCAGCACTCGCCTCAAAAACCTGCATCTCTGATGGTATTGGGCTGCATTAGTGACTATGGAACTGGCAACATACACACATGGAAAGGGATCATAGACAGGTTTTAGACAGGTTTCCTTCTAGATGATGTCGTTTTCAGAAAAAGCCTTGCTTATTTCAGCAAGACAATGCTGAACCATGTAGTGCATCTACTACATAGTAGTAGAAGAGTCTGGGTGCTGGACCGATCTGCCAGTTGTGAACATTTGATTCATCATGAAATGCAAACTACAACAAAGAAAACACAGCTAGAATCATATCAGGCTTGAATGGGATGACATTCCAGGTCCAGCAACTGGTCTCCTCAGTTCCAAGACGTTTACACACTTTTGTCAAAAGAAGAGGGGATGCAACACTGTGGTAAACATGACCCTGGACCAATTGGACCTTTACAGCAACAAGCATAATTTTCTTTATTGGCGTCAATTTGAGCAATTGAGTGATGGAAGAACAGTGAGCTAATTATTTTCTTTATACATTTAAAGAACATAAAAACTTCTTTGCATTTATGGGTACAAAACAACACCAGACACCTGCTAATTTGTGTGTGGGAGTGTTTGCATCTTTTGGAGGCTGAAAAGGCTCTCAGCTGCAGGAGGTAGCGAGAGAGTCCTGGCAGAAAAAAAAGACTGTGAGACAGTTGAAGTGAGAAAAGAGGTAAGAGGGAGCTTTTCATCTCATCTGCAAATTAGAAAAAAGTTAATTAAAGTGAGGAAATATCTAATCAAGTAGCTGCTAAGTTTCTTTGAAATAAACACCTATGAGGACATTTTTTTTTAGTAAAAAAAAAACTGTAGGATTACAACAAATGTGATGAAAATATTCTAAAAGTTTCAAATTAATTGATCCAATATACAGCTTTTACAGCCTTAGACATGTTTCCAATAAGAGAGATTTTAAAAAAAGTATGATAATCAGTAGCATGTAGTATTGGTTGCTTTGACTAGGTTTAGACAAAGCAACAAAAGGTGAACAGAGTTGAATATGAGGCGGCCCTGGTATTAAAATGTTTCAATAACAACACAGCAATATTTATTTGGAAAATCCTGTTTTGTTGAATCACTGTCCTTACTTCACCTTGGCATTGCAAGTCAGGTACAAACATTGAAGCTAATCTGACATCTGGTGAAAGGCTGAAAATACTCTCAAAACTCATCTGGGATAATCTGCCGTTGATGGCTCAGTACAGAGTCGTTTCCACTACCAGAAATATTGTTTTCAATGTTCCATACAGCCTAGAAACAAAAACAATAATCTGAGTCATTTTCAGAGATGCGGGGTTATTGTAGTTTTTTTCTACTTTTTTAATTCCAACTGTTACACGGATCATGAGAAGTGCATGACAAATATCTCACATGTATCTCCAAGGACATAGGGTGAAGTCAAATGATCACCCTCTTTGTTTTTGCAGGCTTCCACTAGGAGTGACCCTGTTTTGAAGCCTGCCATCATGTATCTTCCTGACATTCTCAGCAATACAATCCCTGACAGGACTGGCTATTTGCAGGCTATTTTACAGGACTGCCTTCAACTGGGTTGGGCTGAAACCCGGCATGTTGTTGACATTTTCATTTTTATCACAGGGGTGATGGCTAATGCTGCCCTGCTTTGGTTGCTTTTTAGGGATGGAAGAACACTGTCTGCCTCACAGGTAGGTTCGGCATGCATTGTATTCGCAATTTTGGTGAAATAGACCTTCCCATACATATGTACAAATGTCTTAAGAAAACATTTGTTGGTTTATGAGAGTTGATTCATTTTAGGGATGATAAACCATTCTGAGTTGTCTTTTTGGAACAATAATTCACACTCAAGGATGAGGACAGAATATTCTGCACTGAAGGATTTTACTAAACCCTTGTCTTGCAGGTTTTAGGTGTGAATCTTGCTGTGATGGATCTTCTCGGCCTGTCTATAATGCCTTTCTGCTTGTATTTTGAGAAAAGCCTTTCTGAAATGGTCATAGTGGTCAGTAATCACTCAGGTGAGCATTTTGATCGTAGAATGGCAACAAATTCAAACATTTCATGACACATCCCACATCAGCTCATTGAGTGTCTTGTCAGTGTTGTTAGATCTTGTAAAACCTATGAGCATCAAGGTTTGTGGAAAGAATGTGAGAATTATGTGAAATTATCCACAAAAGCCATCAAAGGAACTAAAACAGGCAACAAGTCCTGCAATAAATCTTCCATCAAGGTTTCTAATCTTTTTTTTTATCTAAAGTAATGCAGAGAGCTATTGATTGTGTTACATCAGATAAAGATAGCAATGGCTTTTAAATAATAACATTACCTGCCTTTGAAAACAGTTATTTAAAGTAAAGATGCTTGTCAGGAGCTTTTTGCGTTGGATTTTAATGCACACAGTTGCCCCAGAACTGCATATGAGGACATGTAGGGTCTCCGAGGCCAAATGCGTACCGGTCACAGCACATAGCATGCAAAGACAGAAAATGTTGGTAAGTAAAATGTCTGTTACTGTTCGTACTTAACAAAGTACTTCTAATGCCTAACTTTAATAAAAGTACTTTTGATGAATAACAAATAAGCACAGTAGTGGAGCTAAGGGAGTCAAAAGAAAGGCATGGAAAAAATGAAGTCAAAAAGAACATTTACAAGTTTGGAGTCAAACTTGAGTTATCTGCTTTGGAGTTGTGTGTCTACCCCACTGTCCTCCTTATAGTTAGGATTTAGGATGAGCCATGTTAGTTGCTAATAACTCAGCAGTGTAGAATTATGCTTCCCTGTTGTTATAGAGGAATTTTAGCAAAGATGTTACATATGGTTTGTGCTAAAGCTGTAATTGTCCATTCACACCTCTTTTCAGTTAATTCCAGCACAAGCAGTGACATGAATGAGGCAAAAGATATCTTCAGTATGTTCAGTGTGATTGGCTGTCCACTGCTGCTGACCTGTATGTGTATTGAGCGCTACCTGGCGGTGATGAAACCTGTGCTGTATCTAAGAGTGAGGAGGTGGGAATACCGAATGGCTGTTTCTGCCATGGTGTGGGGGATCACCTTGTCCTTCTGCTTGGCTATGGGTAAGTGCTGGATGACAACTCAGGAGTGAAACTTTCTAGCAACCTAGCATTAAGCCATCAAAGTGGTCAATTGCAGCTGTAATGGCTAATTCTTTTGGAGGACGAGCCAAGTCTTCAAATTTTCCTTTTTCTAATTGAAAAGCTCATAATGCTAGATATAATAAAATAATGGGAAATATATTAAAAATATTAAAGCCGAAGGGGATCTTTTTTTTCAAAAGCTATTTTGTCATCAACGTTAGCCTTTAGAAATATTTGAACCCCTGGAGTTTAATGATTTATCAAAATAATTCTCGTTTGGAAGATAAAATCAGTTTCACATTCTGATAAATAATTCATGTAAATTTAGACCAAATTGTAGTTTTTATTTTATTGTATTTTACAGGTTTGAAGAACGACATTATTATAATGATGGTGCCTGTTTCTATCATCATCTCCTTCCTCTTTCTCCTAATGCTCGCCTGCCTTGGAGGTGTTGTCTGGTCCCTATGGCAGCAAAGTCCTGCACTGACCACAAGTGGAAACCAAGCCCACTGTATGACACCATTAAAGAGACGGGCAGTGGGCAATGTGTTGGCTGTAGTGGTTCCTGCAGTGATGACTTACCTTCCCGTCCTGGTGATGTTTCCCCTTGTCCTATACAAATTCTACTTGAATAGAGCCGTGGATAGTGTGATGTGTACTGTTTTTGAATTATCTAGGCTTTTCCCAAAGTTTGGTCTCCTCATAGGTCCTCTATTCTATTTCTCAAAGACAAGACAAATGTGCTGCCCTACAAAAGGAAATAAATTGTATGGCTAAAGATAAACTACAAGTAAACAATAAGTGTGTACTATATGTTGTCGTGTGCTTTGATAAGCTTTTCACCAGCTAAAATAGCTACTGTTTTAAAACTGACTTGATATTCAGTGTGTAATATTTGGGAGCATCTAGTGGCAGAAATGCAATACAATTATCATAATCTTTTGTTAAATTAGTGTAAGATGCTGTTAGAATAAGAATTGTATTTAGAACACTATTAATGTCTGTAGGTGGTTCATATTTTTGACTTTGTGCCACATTGTATTGCCACGTTACTGTAATAACCTAGAAGGTACAATCCAAGCCCTGGCTCTGACCCAGGCACCATAGAGTGAAGGTAGATTATGGGGTTTTACATTCAATTTAATTTAAATTTATATTTATTCATATAGCACCAAATCACAACTAATTTATTCTTGAGGTAATTCAAAGATACGGTTCAACTACAGTTCAATGCATTGTGCAATCATGATCCAGTCAAATCAAATTCATGAAATTCAAGTTGCCTTAGCTAGGAAAAAAACAACAGATTGTATCAAAACTTCTCTTCAGTCCAGTACCCCGTCCTGAACGTGCACAAGGTAATGTTAGAAAGAAAAAACTTCCATTTTAATAGGCAGAAACCAGACTCAGGAAGGGTGGCGTTCTGCCTCGACAGGCTGAGGGTTGAGAGGAAAGAAAAAGAAGGGACAACAAGTGCCATAACATCAGCCCGGGGATACCTACTAAGAAAGAGAAACACAAGTTAATGAGAACAACAATGTCATCTGTACATGGAGAGTAAAGCGAGCAGAGTGAGGATACTTATGGCATGGACCTTGTACAAATAAAAAGACCAAAACTTTAAAAAATGTTTTTTAAAGAACTTCCGACAAGTTCTGAAAAATACTAGTTTAATGTCAAAGACTTTAGCTTAAATTCCTTGTTACAGCAGACACTTGACAACATTTATTACATACAAATATCAGACATTTTGTCTTTAGAAAGCAGGGCATGTTCAGTAAGCTTTAGTGTCCACTTCAAATGGCACAGATGGCAACAGCAAATATTGTCAGTTCCGCTTTTGAAGCCATAAAGACTGCAGTACTGTTGATTTACAGCTAAACCTTGTCAGAGGCTACATGTATTCAAGGCAATGTAATCACATCAGAATTTCAAGATTTGAGGAACCAGTGATATAACCCGAGTTTTGAAGTTAGGCTAAAATCCACACATCACATGGCCTCACATTGTTAATATCAGTCAACAGTACAATACAGGGGTTGTTTTGTAATCAATAAGATTTCACTTTTTGGGTTCGCTTATACTGACCAGCTGATGAGCTCACAGTAGTTTGATGACATGATCATTCATGATTGGTGCTTCATCCCTTGCTTAAACATTCTGACTCTTTCAAGCCAATGAAGATGTCTCCAAACTGCCTTCCATCAGAACAGCTGCTTGTTAAAAATTGTTGAGATGCTACAAAGTAGAGTTTTATTTTAGAAGAGGGTACTGTGGTACGCTGACATTCAGAGACTGCAAATGATTGTCTTCTCGACAACACAAATCCTATCCCAACTTTTCTGTGCAACAGTAGGCTGTTCAAATACTATTTGGGGGTAACAGGAAGGATATACACATGAAAACACGTTGACCTGACTCTTGTTAGCACTAGAAAACATTCTACCATCACTGATGGGTCCTCCATATTTTCCGAGGTGTTCAGTGGGTCACACTAAAGATGGGATATGTTAAAACATTCTAGGGCATTCTAGTAGCCTTCAGTCAGGCAAACTTTGTATAAAATCCTTCATGTAAAGACTTTCTGCTTCCTCTTGATAGATGTGGTTTTCCCTCGCACTCCCTCTCCCGAATGGAAATCTGAAACCACTGACAAAATACCTTTCTGTGACAAGCTGTTTGGATTCATTAAACCTTTGAAAATAAAGATGTTTCATTGATAGGTTTCTTCAGTCTGGTGGTGGGACAGAATTTGGATGTCGTTTGGTAACCAGCCTACTCCTTATCTGGGGGCTGACAGTATAAACAAGAGTCAATATTCAAGTATTTATGTTATCATAAACAGTTCCTGTAAAGCCTTGGAGCACATTCCCTTGTATTTTTTTCATAGCATTAGCTGTCATTTCAAATGTCATTAAGTGCCAGATGATGATGTGCAACATACATTTTAGCCTGCTAATTATTGGCTTTGCTTAAATGGTCGGGTAATGTTAAGATTCTACACGACTAGGAGTGTACAAAAAGTGCTTTATCAGCTCAGTAGAAGCTCAACTAGTGGCAAACCACACATTTCGGCATCATTTATCAACATTTAGAGTGAACTTTTACTTCTTCAAAATGATACATTGCATATAGTTTGTAGGGTCTTTGGTAGTTGAAATATTAATGTGATTCTGATAATTAGGTGTCAGAATTCAGAAGTGATTCCAAATTAAGTCCCACTTTTTGCATTAACGGACTCAGTAGTGGAGGGCGGCTTCTCTGTAACGCTAGAACCAGATAAGGCTGTCACTTTTTTGAAAATTAAGTTCAGACGAGTTTGAAATAAACATGCAATTCTTCAAAAGCTTTCAAATGTTGTCTCGCTTATATGTGGCATCTCCACTGCCTCACTTGGGTGGCAACCCAAGATCAGAAGGCAAAACAACTTCTACAGGTCTGACGGATTCGTCTATGCAACCTGTGGTCTGAAACACTAGCAGACTGTCATTTTTTTTATTCAAATGGGGTACTGACGTTCGAAATCTCCCCTCGTTTTAACTTCAAAGAAATAGTGACTGTCCTAAACATTAAGGACGCTAATAAGCCGTTAATAAGCCGTTATAATCCAAATCCAAAAAGATTGGCCGTTTTACCTTTTGCAGAAATCACAGATAAATGCTAAGTCAACATTTCTCAGCAATCCATACAAAGTTTCTCAGTCAGAAGAGGCCGACATTGCTCTTCCCTCATCACCTACTGATGCTTTGAAGCTGCAGTTTGATAGGGGACTTATTTTGCAAAAGCATTGTCCACGGGGAAAAAAAAAAAAGTGAAATTGCAATGGCCACTGAAAATGTGGCCCAAAGACTTACACTCTTGCAAGAAAAGGCACACATTTGTACATGCTGCTCGAGTGCTTTCACGAAACGAATGGTGGTAATGTGAGAAATAAAGAGATCATACCGATCCATAGTCTCTACAAATGGAAAATGACAGCATTTTTCGCTGTTGACTCTGTTGGACATGAAGCAGGTTATAGTTCTCATGAATATTACAAAATACCACTAGTTGGTCTTGTGAAACTCATTCTGAAATCATTAAATCTACCATGTGCCTCGATGCTTGCCTTTTCAAAGATTAACTACAAGACAACTCTAGTACTGTATTCTGATGCACCGTGCCATTGTCTGGTTCCTCTCTTCTACGGTAATATTAATGAACTGATGTAAAATTTGTGTGGTTGTACCATCTAAAATGATCAAAATGGAATGTAACTGGACCAGTGGTGATGGCACAAGGCCAGAGGCCCCTCTGTATCAGCAAACTTCTCTTCAGTTAGAAGAGGATAGAGGATAGACGTCCTTCCTTTTTTTCTTTTTCTTTTTTTTTTCTTGAAATTTGTCAAATGGGGATCTTCAAAAAACAGTAAAAAAAAAAAAACAGTCGGACCTTGTAGTGACAGTCATCTCTGTGTACCAAAGGATACACAAACGTCAACGGTTTGAGGAGTTTCTCAACAGCACTGTGCATGGCAGGAGTCTGATTCTTCTTCATGCCTTGGTTGCTGAGGGCTGAGAGCAAATACATTGTTCTGTCGTGGAAAGTCTTGGTTTAGGTCCCCTTCAGATGCTAAGGTGTCACTGAGGAAGACACTGACTCAAAACAGGCTCCAGGAGCACTCTAATCTCATTTTCCCTCAAGAAAGGACCAGGGGACCAACAGGGTCACATTATCTACAAGAAACTAAATTTCCTTTTAAATTAAAAGTGTGACATGTTGCGGCCCGAAGGATAAAATCCATCTTGTTGTCGGCAGAGTTCTGGTGTAAAACTTCTCCATCTCCGTGTTATTACAATTAAGTCCAGCAGGCTTAAATGCGAAAGATCAGATAAGTTTTCACTTCAAAATGAGCAGAATGGTGAAGTTCTCTGCAAATGGCAAGAAACGGCACAAGAGCGAGTGAGAGGGGCCGCAAGTCTTAGCTCCCTCTAAAAAGGCCAGTGTAAATCCTCAAAGTCCCCTGATTGACCCATGTTTACGTCCGTCTCCAGCAAGCTCATGATGACCGCCATGTCTGCCTCATCACTGCTGAAGCTGCTCAGCCCCGGAACCACCATGTTCTCCAAGTCCAGCTGGGACGTCTCACCTAGGTGAAACCAAACAGAGCAGAACTTTGAAACGTTTTTTTTTAATCTTCTTGTCCCTAGCTCTTTCCTTGTTCAGTTGGAATTTAGATGCTAATGTACAGCGTAGATTCCTACTGCATCACATGGTAATGCCAGGTCTGTGTGAGGAGAGACCCCAGGTGTCAAATACCTATTGTCTTTTTCTGCCACAGAGGTATAAAAGCATCTATTTTAACAGTAAATTATTAACTCATTTATTTTTCAAGAGCAGGCCATAAAAGAAGAGTAAATTAGGTCTAAAAATTTGGTTGAAGTTGATTAAAATCTATGTTTTAAGAAATACTGCATCACTGCTTCTTACCTACTTTTTGAAGATGAAATTGAAATTTTAAGATTAGCAGGACTTTAATTTAATATGGAAGGACCCAACCACTGAAGCTACTATAAGCTTTAAGTGTTAGGGCCCACTCCCACAACTTGTGTCATTTGTCATGCATAATTACAGGCATATTAAAATTCCCATTGGTGACATGTAGCCCGTGACATTACAACATTAAAAGATTTGTCTTTATTGGAGGCGATGTCAATTTTCAGTGACCCAACAGGTTTTGAAACCAAAGCAACTGACAAAGAGTTCAAACTGAACTTACAATGGCACATCAACAACTGGTTTATATGACTGCATTCACTGTAGCACATAAGTAGAAGGAGAGAACTTTAAATTACACCTTTTTGCCACCATGTCTTACACACACAAAGTTATGCCATGGCTTCCACCAGGAGTGTTTCGTTGCTTATCCATAAGCAACACACACTTGTTAACAGACATGAAGTTCACGTGGCCCAAGTTGCACCTCTGAATTCTAGTGTTTTCTGTTATTTTACTGCGGAACGGTAGTGTCCATTTGGCACTGAATGCAGAATTTGTGTGAGCAGACCACAATGTATGTCCAAGAAAGGGTACAAGGACGTCGGTAAAACTGATAGAAAATGTTCAGAAGATGTCACAGATGGATTTGTTTTTGGAACGGTGACAGTAAAATATTTAGAGGTTTTACTGTTTTAAGATGTATGCATCCGGAGGTTGGCCTTTCCAATACACTTGCCTTCTCATTGTACGAAAAAGTAGTTTTGAGTTAACTGAGAATACAGATGATACGAGAACTGAGCCACCTTTTATTTTTAGCTTCTTCAAAGGATCAACTGCCCTTTTTCAACCATGATTTAAATTCTATTTTTTAAATTTGGTAAGTAATTCTATTGCAGTGGATACATGATAATAAACTCTATTTCACAAGCTCTTATAGTCTGGCTTTTATTGTTAGGTTTTGGCTGGTCATCTTACAAAGAGCTGTATAGTACGTTAAAGGTAATGTTTGGGATGTAGGGACATCTGGTGGCATTGATTGTAAACTGCAAGAAACAGAAAATCCCCCACCTATCTGTCTCAAACATGTAGGATAAACTGGACAGTGCAAAGAATGAGAGGCCTGTTCTAAAATGAGTCTATGGATTGCCTTTTCTTGGACTACAGCATAAGCTTTTGGTTTATGATGTGATAAAAACACAAAAATGACCTTTTTTCACGAGAAGAAACACAAATTAAAACATAGTCATGACTGTTTTAGTACATTTCTGTCAATTGAGCACACAAATATTACATACTGGAACTTCAACACCATAGTCCTTAATACAGAGCCTTTGGTTAGATAAAGGCAAGAATCTAAAGTAAGTAACGCATTCTAAATCACGCAAAGCAATAGATTTGGCCACTTAGAGATGACCTGCATTTGCCCTTATGTTTGTTTTCATTTAGAGTGCCAGAGCTCAGGGCCCACAGCTGTCAAACACGGGAGGGATCAGCATTGTAGCAATTAGAGTTCTTTACTAACGTTAAATTAAGTCTTTGTGAATGCCGCCCAGTCCCCCAATTATTCTCCCTTACTCAGAGATGAACAGATAAACTTAAGATTATCCAGCTGAGGCTACCTGTGCTTTGTGACGTTTCACCGCTAGCACCTGCTGCTGTCTTTGAGTCAGACTGGGACAGGGACTGTGAAGAGCTGCCTGCTCCCTCCTCACCACTGGATGCCTGCAACAAGCCGTTATACATTAAGACATTGCAAAAAGTCCAAAAGTCCACAGTTGGAACTATATGGTAACTTCCAGAAAGTCACTTACACTCCTGCTGGTCTGTGGAAATTTCTCTTGGATAGAGCCAAATGGGCTTGACGCTCCGCTTGATGGGGATGAGTTTGCCCTGTTAGTAAAAAAGAGGGTGTTGTCATTTTGTTTAGAAAAAGCTCTCTTCATCCTTTAATGTCTACATGATACTATGGAGTGTACCTGTAGGAGTCAATGAGCTCATTGGCGATTTGGGTCCCTATGCTGCCAGCGTAGATCATTGTGCCCACACCAACGGAGAGGCCGAGAATTTCTGGTAGTTGCTTTGTGTCTTCTGAAAAAGCAGAAATGAAACAGAAATCACACAAATGACATAAATATACGTGAGTATAAAGTGCGGCTTGCATTTCTTACCCTGAAGTGCTTTTGAGCTGCCTGCTTCTTCATTATCTTTTGTGTGACCAGGTCCCCTGTTGGTACAAAGGAGTATTTGTGCTTCTTTATTTAAGTCAATGTATATATGTAAGTACTGACTTACATATGAAATCAGCAGGAAAAACAAGTTTTTGACTCTAGTAGAGTGTAATAACTAGAATTGTTTAATCATATGTTAAACATGAGGAGTCAAAGCGCTCCCGCTTCCAGTAATGCTACTGTATCCATACTTATAGAAATAATACATACTTACGAGACAATCCTGTTTAAAGACACGATAAACTCAACTTCTTTGGTCCATGGATTTGTGAAACTAAACCACTGACTTTGGAGCGAAACATAGGAGCCATATTTTGTTTTGAACCTGTAGCGCTGAGTCTCGATCTTTTCTTTGCTTCGAAGAACTGCAGAGAGAGGACATGAGTGTCATACCAAGCACCGTGGAAAGAATTATATAGAAAGAATCAGTTATTTCAACTAAGCGTTTCACTTTTATCATTATAACATAGGGTTAAGTTGGGTTTTGCTTCATCACCTTGCCTGTGATTCCCTGCAAGGTGCTGCAGGTCGTCTTGATGGAAGTATTCGTAGCACGACGTGCCAAGTACCTCCTGCGGTAAGTAACCAATGACTGTTGTAGCTCTAGGAAAAGAGAGGGTAAAGACAGAGTTTAGCAGTTGTGGCTTCTTCGGAGTCTCTCGTCGCTTCTCGGGATTGGGCCAAGATAAACAGCGCCAAGTGAAAATTGCAAAAGAGCCTCTCTTGTACCATTTCAAAGTCACACTCGTGAGAAATGAGATAATATTAGATATAAACTTCGAAATACAAAACATGTAATGTGTAATTACTTCCCAAAAAATTAGAGGAGTCCATCAAGATGCACTGCTTCTTCTGAGAAACAACGGCAAAGACAGAAAGGATTATATCCACTGACAGTTGAATCGACAAATCTCATGCTGTTACGCTCAGAGGCCTCCTCACCACAACAAGCCTCTGCCATTCCTTTCTCAGCGAAACCGTGTATTCAGAGCAAATCCATAGAGGATTAAAGGTGTAGGTGAATGTAGTTTGACATAGGACACTCACTGTTGATCTACAAAAGTGAACTTTCCATCGATTGCACAGCGGGTAATGAACTCAGTGGCTTTGATGTTGATGTCTTTGGAGGGCTGGTGGGAAACATGAGTGAGGAGGCGGCACACCGTCACCAGGCAGTTCAGGCTGGAGGTTTCCTTGTCAGCGGGGTCACCATCTGGGTCCAGCTGGCTGCTTGGCCAACTCCGCATGTATCCGGTGCAGTGGAGTGTACAGTATTTGTATGTGTCTGTGGACAGATAAAACATTTTTTTAACATTTCGGAACAAAATATCTATTAATGCAAATGGTATTTCTTAAGAATAATAATGATGCCCAGCTGGGCTGTCGACCACAGCATCATCTTCATTGTTAAGAGTCTTAGACTGCAATTAAGGACTTATTTCTTCATTTATTACACTCATTCCTCACCAACAGAACATTTTCCACCTTTTCCTCCTTAAATATTCGGCACAGTTGTGACATCCCTCAGTGGTAAGTCCTTTCTCCCCCATCATGCTATCTCTATGCCAGCTTATTCAAGACTCTAATGTACTTTACCATTTTTAGATGGATGACACTCAGTTGTACATTCCAGGAAAAGCCACAGAACCCAGTAGCTTTGCAAATCTCACTTCATGTCATTTCTTTCAGCTGCTGCTATCTAAAAAGTTTGCACTCTTTAGTCTACTCTCCCCAGGACTAATGTAAGTCAGTCAGGGCTCTTGCAGTTAGACTCATTACTGGGACTCTCTGGATTGTTCTCCCTGTTAGATTTTGTATTGATTTCAAAATCTTTCTGCGCATCTTCAAAGACAAAGATGGTCTTGCCCCCAAATAAATCTCAGACTTATTGACCTGGCATGTTTCCTCCCAGTCTTTGAGATCTGAATATTGTGCCTCACTAACTACAGTTTACTACAAAGGGAGATCAAGTCTTTTCTATTAGAGCCCCCATTTTGTGGAACCCTACCCAGTGGAGTCAGTCTCCAGCTATCTTCATCCCTCCTCAAAACTTTCAAAAACATTTTTATTATCATGTTCTTGCAAACACCATTTGACCTAAACCACCTTTTCCTCTCTTCAAGAAATTTGCAACATTGTTAAGAAAAGTGCCTTACAAATAATACTTTATAATCATTATTAGTAGTAGTAGTAGATCGGTATAGGTAGATATATTTGGATCACTGTAGAAATAAGATTCTTGTGTAATTTCTTAAATTAATGTATCTCATCTTGTTTGTGTTGCATGATTATTAAAGTCAGGTGCATTTCGCTATTATTACCCAAGTGTTTGTCCATTTTACTGTTTGAATTATAAGATTTCTGTATTGACACTATTTGGATAAGGGTGCTACATGTGTGTGTTTTGCGGTGGAACATAAGGGAGTCGTATCGACAGCTTTCTAAGTTTCCTTCTGAATACTCACTCTTACCTTTCAAGCTGTATCATATTAAAGCTGGGATCACCTCGTAAACTTCTGCCTCAGAGGAAACAGGAGGGCACCATTAATTTGAAATATGTTATTCTATGATTCACTTTAGTATCTTTCAAACTGAAGTATAGAACTTTTAGGCTGATAAGCCAAGCTAAATGGCAACATTGGAAGATATATTTTCAAATTTCAAAGTGATCTTACATTATACAATTTATTGCAAGCCTATTCCGTTAGCAACCCAGGGACCAAATCTGCCATTTACACAATCTCAATCTGTCTCTTAAAAGATGTAAAGACAGACTAAACGAGGGGCGGCTGTGGCTCAGTGGTGAGAGTGGGTTGTCCCACTCTTACTGCTCAAAGATTGGTGAACTGACAGCTGGAGGGGTGGCAGTCCACCTCCTTGCCATGGCCGAGGTGCCCTTGAGCAGGCACCATACCCCCATGCTCCCCCCGGTGCTGTGAATGGCTCCGCACTGCTCCAGTGTGTGGCATCTGTGTCCATGAGTGTGTGACCCTGTGCATGTGTGTGTTCAACAGGTCCAACCTGGATGGGTTGAATGCAGAGGAGTAATTTTGTGTATTTCGTGTATCTACATGACAATAAAGTCTTAATCTTAAACATAGATAGGAACCAGTAACTTTTTAACTGTGATACAACATATAAATAGTAGCAGCTCTACTCTCACTCATGACGCAGCCCTGGCCCTGCCTTTCCCTCTACAAATATCAGCTGCAGACTCCCTTAAAGCTTCTCCTCAATTTTAAAAACTTAACTTTGTTACTATATTTATTCTAAAATCAGCATAGAATCTGAAGACCTCTTAATACTAAGATATCTAAAAAATACATGACTATTCTTTCTAAAAAAAAAACAAGATACAGTACAGCTATTAGGCTTCATCAACTACTCTTAGCTGAGTGGTACTTCAAAAAGGTTAAACCAGGCCATCTAAAAATCTGAAGAATTTAGAAAAGTTCAAACTAAAAGAAAAAATGGAAATGAGATTTTGTGCATATCAAAAAATTCTACTTTTGTCCAAATATAAAATATTACATTTTCAATTTATAAATACTAAAAAAAACAAAGGAGGGAATAAAGAAAAAAAACATTTAGATTAACCCTAGCTGTAAGAATCACTTTGTAAAATCTGTCCCTTTTAAATAATCAATAGTAAACTGCAGGTATTTTTAATGCTGAAGGTGAAACCAGTTCCCCGCATGAGTACAGAAACAAAAGAAAGTTCAAATTAACAAGTATTTCGTGATTCAATAAAAGTTTCCTTTTGTGAAAACTTTTAATAGACTGTTTTTATGTGATTAGCAATGTTACATGATAATAACATGATAATAGCATGATAATGTAACATGATCATAACCAATACGAAATCAAATAAAAAAGTCAGTAAAACTGTTGACTTGTAGTAAAATTCAAAAGTAAGAAGGGTTCTGTAGTGCAGATTTTGTAGTGCAGTTTCTGAGATTTGCCACCAGCCACCAAGCCTCCAGTTTGTGCTGTCTTTGTCAGTTTTTACAGAAGTTCAGTTTGGACCATCTTCCTTTTTTGTGGTTACACAATGATTACACTGATCCTGCGCAGGACAATGTTTTTCAAATTGTGGCATCTTATATGAGGAAAAAAAAGCCAAAGACTGAATCCTTCCCAATAGGAAGTCACTCATTAAAGCTGACCTACATGGAAAAAAGTTCATTCATTTGGTTTGAATATGCACCAGCCTGCAGAGGTGAAAATGTGCAACATACTATCATTTATACCTGCTAAGTCTCACCTATTTTTGCAGCATTTGGAGAAAGAATAAGAAGGATCACAACCCATTCACACCAGCCCTCAGGCACCAGATCTCAGATTCTGATTTTGTATTCTCCTGGATGCAAGCAGGGCATAAAATGGTCACTGCATTTACATGTTTTCCTCCAGTCAAAATACTGACCACATTGCAGAGAAAAGTGTTTGGTACACATCTTCTATCATCTTCTTCATCTGTTTGGGCCTAAGACTTAACACAGCTGTTCTCAAAGCTGCACAGAATCAGTTAAATTAAGTGCTCTCAATAGGGCGAGGTAACAAAATGTCGGGAGCTGTGCATTTGAGAGGGTCATTGTGTTTCTCCACATGTTATGTTTATCTAAACTGTCTCTGAGGTCATATTTCAGAGAAAAGACAACTTTCTGTATTTTAGAAAATATTTCAGCACCATTTTTATCCCACATAGCCTCCAGAACAAGCAGAGCATGTTTTACTGCACATTCATCTCAAGTTGGCCATTAGATAAAACATGATGGTGATGTTTTTTTGTTAACTAAGTTATGACAAGGTGTAAAATGTTATGTGTTTCTGTTAGTGCGAGGTTGTATTTACTTAATTATACGACTTGGTACGGACTAAATGGTTTTCTTTATTATGATCTGATACGTAAAACCTGAGAATCAAAAGACTGCATACTTCTTGCATGCTCTGGGAGTTTTTGAAGGCGTTTTTATTCAGTTTCCCTACCACAGGACACTGAATAAAAGGAGCAGCTGAGCCGCACCAGAGCAACTGGTGGTCATATGAACTTGTCTCTTTTCAGAGAAAACACACCACTTGTATTAGCTGATAAACATCAGCTGTTTCGGTCATGCCTAACAATCACACTCCCACCCACAAGCAGTGTTGCTTTCAGCCAACATGTCACATGTACGACACAGGCGTGCCGCACTGCCACTATAACCTGATGTGTCATCAGTAAGGGGGGAGCCAACTCTAGTCTTTACCGACCTTTCTTTTTAGAGGTACAAGGCAATGAGTGCTTGTCTTCATGCTTCCCAGCAACCCGACTGTGCTTCATGCGACAGAAGAAAGATCGCCGAGCTCCAGTTGTCAGGTGGGACATCCTGACGGGGGGCTCCGACTGGATGGGAACTCCAGCTGCACACAAAAGAAAATGGAACTTGTGACTGTGACTCACACCAATTTTCAATTTGTTTCAATTAATCTTGCTCCCATGGCAATCAGTTATCCTTAATTGTTATTTTTGTCAGCAGTCTTACTTGTTGCATCAATGAGGCGTTGGCGAGGAAGCATCTCTGAAGATGACAGCTGTTCCTTCACCTTGTTGATGTCTTTGTGGTGGATGAAATCAAACAAGCTCTGCCCAGTCAAATCCAACTGTAAATAAAAGCATACACCTATGTAAGCTCTTTTCCATATTTATAAGTTGTTTTCACACGATTATGTGTTCACGACAATTTATGTGAAGACGGAGATGTAAATTCAGAAAACACAATATTCCACAGAACACTTATGAAACAGAAAACGTGTTTATGTAGAAAAAATTCATATCTATTTTTGGTTTTCTTGTTATCTTTCCAACAATTCTGTTGTTTTTTGTTGTTAAACGTTTAAACGTTTGCTGCTTTGTTGTTTTTTTCTGAAAATCTGTGCGTGTTTTTTCTGATGTTTACTTTTGAACTATTCTGTCGCTTTTTTTCTGTTTCGTTATATTGTCACAAATTTTCTTGTGTTTTGCATTTTAATGCCTCCACAGAGAGCAGATGCAGAGTCTAAAAGGAGGTCCAAAAAATGAAAATTTGTTTTAAAAAAAAGTTATCAGATCAGAGTTGTTGATGACTAATAAAGTATTCTTTCTTTTCCATTTATTCAACTTTTCATTTCAGCTGTTCTGAAGTTACTTTTTCATTTATTTGATGTAGTGCACGTGTATAGCTGATAAAACATCATTTCCATTTTCTTTTCTCCAATGTTTACTGCACCAATGCTTGTGGAAACCATCTAGCACTTCCTCTGCTAAATGTTCCACTCTGTGAACTAGATATTTTATGTATCAGTTGGAAAACTAAGCTTAACTTCAAGAAGTAACCAAACACACTGACACAAACCACCTTTTAGCTTGTTAGCACCCCCGCTGCATCTAATTTTTTTTTTATGAGCAAAGATAAAAGATTTTTTTCACAGCAAACTTTTTGATTTTCCAGAGCAGGAAAAACAGTCATATTTGATAATGTCGAAAACAACTACAGACAATTCAAAATGTCTTAAGTGACAAAGGTCTTTCGGCTGGAATGTATGTTAGCTAACTGGATAGCTAAAATTAAGGTTGGCAAGGCCAAAGGAGGAGGAAAGGATTCTGAGCAGACATTCTGTATCTATGAATGCACCGTGCTACGTGACATGCCAAATCCATGACACACTATTTTATCCGAATATTTGCATTTTAAGCTGAAGACATGTTTTTAAAGAACACATTTTGCTCTTTTAGAGTTTTTCTCTTTCCCTCTGTGTAGCTTTTTCAGCAGTCACACGGCAAACCGTGAAACAGTTGTGTAGATTTCTATTGATTCATTGTCTACAGGCATGAGTTTCTGTGGGCTATCTTTACTTATAACTAAACACAGTGTCGTAGCATTTCATAAAATAGTCACATTTTGAATGTTGCATCACTTTTATCAGGCTAAAAAAAGGGACTGAGGGATGGCACAAAGCACCCAACTGCCAAGAGAGAGTCAAGATTGCGTCCCATCTTAATCTTTGTCACCTACAAGTAACTTCTCTTTGAAATGTTTATTTTGCTTTCAGTCATTGTTGCTTTCAAATAACTTTATTTCTAAGTGTTCTTTTTGCTTTCACTTGCTATTTCATCTGTATTATACAGTATTTTACTGTATTTTACTTAACTATTTGGTTAAGGTTAGGTATTTAAAACAAGGTGGTAAAGGTTAGGAAAACATTGTGCCTTGATTTAAAAGTGACTGTCACGTATCGTATCAAAATATCCTTTTCCTGGACTACTGGCTCTCAAAACCGCTACATAAACACACACGTCCTGTACACACAAACTAGACGTCCTACTGAAATACTTCACAAGTTGTGCTGGATGGCACAAAGATAAAATAATTTTTTATATTCATCAGCACAAACACGCAGTTTCCTGTTAGGTTCATCATTTTTCTATGAGCATTTAAAAGGGGTGCCAGGTAAAAAAGTACACTTTGAAATAGGCTAAGGCTAATTGATAGCTCCTTCAAATGTTTACTTAAAAGATTAAGACACATACATTTTTATTTTCTTTTAATTTTTTTGTCAGATATTTCCATCACGAACCATATTACAACTTTTATTCAGTTTTATTTGTTTTGGGGCTTCAGTGTACGCCTTTTCTGCAAAACTTTAGAAATTCAAAAGAGAGAAATACACGAGTCACACTTATGTTAAATGTTTTGCAGCTTGACCAGATCGATGTAACAAAACGCACTGCAGCTTTGCTCTTTCTCCCAGTATAAGTAATGAGAGAGCAAAAAAGCTAAATGTGTGACAGAAATAAAACACACCGGGCTGAAGTTGAGGATCTTGGAGACAGACTCTGAGATGAATAGGATTTTCGCCCGGTCACAACTTACAACTAACAGAAAACCATCCGCAGCCTGCGAGATATATAAATAGGCAAATTAACACAGAGATACACATGTATGTAATCAAACCAGACTAGTCAGGGTTGTACATGAGCAACTACCCGGAGCAGAAGGTGCCTAAGGTCATCATGAGGCAGGATGGAAGGCTTGCAGGTGGTGTCTGTAAAGGCGCTGCTTGTTCCAACTGAAAACACAGGAGGATAAGCTTTCAGACTGAGCAAAATCCTCATCACTGGTGTTCTTAATTGACAGGTGGTGGGTAATGAGTTACCTTTGAGGGCTTTCAGGTGTTGTACAGCTTTCCGTAGCACGGTGAGTTTGTCAAGTTTTCGAGCCATGGGCTGACAGGCAGGGATCATGACAGACAGCTCGTCAATGAGATTGTTCATTTTGTCCCTCCGACGCTTTTCAATCTGGCGGTGAGGCTCCCTGTGGGTACAGACATCTTTAAAGCAGTCTATACCGCGTAACTTGAAAGAAGACTTCATATTCACTACCAGTTTCTATCTTTTTTTTATTCTAGGGAATAATTATATAGCAAAAAAAGGAGAAATCGAAGCTCCAAAACAGCTTTTTTTAAGTTTATGGACATCATAATTATATAGAATTTCACCTGAAACATTTCATCTTGACTTGCTGATCCTCCCCTTCCGATCTGTGAATAAAATAACCCATTTTAATCTAATGCCTGTATCTTCACTTATGATAATATGAAGCTCAGGGGTCAGTGTACCTGCTGAGGTCATCGTCCATTTGGAGGTCAAGACTTTGCCTGTAAGATCAAATTGACAGTGTGCATAATTTAAAATGACATAAGGACAATGTGTGCCTTTTACAAGTATCACATTTATGAAAAATATCTGAGTAAGATGACACCAAGTTTTTGAATCTTCACAAACAACAAAACACTCTTACTGTACATGGGTGTCTGACCTCCCCTCCATATCTCCCTTTCGTTTCCTTGGAAGTTCGACAGCTGACATCAAGCATGCTGCTTGGCTCAGCCCATCCTCCTCTGCAGCTCGATCTGATACAAGAAAACAACCATCACAGGGATGCGGGAGACTATAAATTAACATAACCTAAAGCTCTCTAATAGTGCAGTCTTGCAATACGTTTAAAATAAGAATGACCAAATGAATGAGTGAATGAGGAAATAAATCAAAAGTTAGGGTTAGGGTTTTCCCAACCCCATCGTTCTGCCAAGGCAATGTGTCCCTTTCCTTTTAGGGATGGTCAGATGATAGTGGTCATCTAGCGCTTCAAATGAAGTGCTGGTGGCTATTTGGGTGGGGTAGGGCCAAGTTATAAATGGGGGGGATTGGGATTGGCTTCAAGGCTTAATCCCCATTCCTTCCACATTGCCCTGTTTTGCAGGCATAGGTGCCCCTTTTCTTTTGAAGACTACAGTAATGAGTAGTGGTCATAGATCAATCCAGATAACCCCCAATGCCAAGTTGAAGGGCTAAATTACCACTATTCCTTGATCCCCAAGAAACAAGAGTCATCTTATCCCTGCAAACGGAAGGGTAGGGCCAAGAGATTGGGCCTTGCTCTACCAGTGGGGTCATTTTGAATTACCAAGGTAAGGATGATGAAACTGCCGTTCCTATTAAGAAAAAGTGCAAAAGTATCATCAATATTTACAGGAAATAGTTAGGGTTTATTGTCTATTTTTAATTTAGCGCCTATTTGTATCAAAGAGCATACAATTTTGTATTATCCTCCAGCCTTTAGCACACTGCGGTACATTGAGTGAGAGGAACAGATGGCAGAAGTTTACAGCAAGCTAACAGGTTAGAGCTAATGTGTTTAGAATTGCCATTGCTATAAATAATCATAATTTCCATGATTAACACTGATCTGCAACAAAATTCACACCACTGAGAGGAAGAGTGAATATAATGATTCTATCCCAATTATCAAGGGGTGGGATTTATCAAGCAGAACGTGTGCAGCGAGGCCTTTGCTGGAAGCAAGAAAAATAGGTAGGTGTATGGATCAGAGTAACTTTGACAATGGCCACATTGTTATGACTACACAGATCCGAGATCTCTATGTTCACCTGGACAATGGAACAAGGAAAGTAAATTTCCTGGTTTAATGAGTAGCGTATCCTTTTATGTCGTTTGAACAGTCAAGAGCGTTGTTAACATAAAAGAGAAATTCCAGCAGGACATGCATCGCCTGTACAAATACAGGCTATGTAGTGCTTTGAGCTATGATATGTTGCAGAACCTTGTGTCTTGGTATTCACTTGGATGTCACTTTCATTGTACCAGCAACCTAAACATTTTTGCAGGCTTTTGGCAACATTGTTCCCAAATCACAATGGCCTCTTTAAGTCTAATTATGCCCCCCAAAGGAACTGTTTCGTAATGGTTTGTAGAAGATCACAAATAGATCAAAGTGTTCAACTGACCCTTGAATTCCTCACAGCACCGTTCGATTCAGCACGTGTGGGAAGTATGGAAAAATATTTATGATCCATGAGGGAATTCATGTCTCATCCCAGTAAACGAAAAAGGATCCTAGGAAGTTCTCCATACGTTGTTGTATAGGGTTCCCTTTTTGTTACAGGGACATTATTTGTAGGACATTCAAAATTATAAAGTTAAACTGCTGGGAACTGAAAGCCAGGAGTCCATTTTTACCCCTACAGGTAAAATAAGAAAACGGGATCTACTGCGCCAAAAGAGGAAAATCCCCTTAAGGTACAATATATCTCATTCACAACGTCACACGGACACCACACAACAACTTTTTATGCATGTCAAAAATATCTCGCTAACATCCCACTCAGAACATTGTACAGGGAACCAATGGCAGCGTCCATATGCCATTTATGGCCTAGCACACATCATAAATCCAGGGATCATCCATTATTCTCTGCACCTATTTTACCGGCAATAAAACTGTGCCCAAAAGTGAGATCAGTGCCAACTTGTTGTGGCCAAACTACACAAGAGGTAATAATACTCACAAATACTATACTATACAAATAAAACTGCCACTTAAGTATTCTTTCGTTAGTTTGCTGTGTGTGTGTAAGCTCTAAGGCCTACTACAGTATGCTCCGTCCTATTGTATGCATATGCATATGCTCCATGGTTAGTGCTTATTACGGATTTCAAAAGAGGCATAACCCGTGAAGGAGGGGGGTGCAGTGGAGTCCGATGCGTCGCTCCATACCCTAACACTGGCTACTCTGATGAGAGATGGAAATTCGTAACGGGAAACAGAGCTTTTGTACTGCAATTCTATGGTATTAAGACCAAAGCAAGCGAAAGGCATTTCATCAAAACCTCAGGAAATCAAATAAAAAAAAAGCCATATTATTTCTCCTTGAAAGGATCTACTGTTAACATATTTGCCTAATACCACAGAACACATTCAGGGACCTTGTAGAGTCTCCAAGCTGTTTTGGCAGCAGGAGGTGGACATCTTGAGGAGTAGTTTTTGAAGTGGGGAGCAGTTACCATAAAAGGCTTATATCTCAGTTTGGAATATTCAGCTATGGGACTGTGGAAAACTGGTAAAACCACCCTCTCCTCCCTCACTCATACACACTACACACACACACACAGACAGAATCACACTGATAATGCCTCAGCTCAGTCTTGTTCTGTAGTCATCTGTTTCCAGGCAAATTCTCAATGCATTGGCTGAAAGCTGCCGTTGAACGGCGCCAAACCCCTATCAGTGCTGACAGTTAGGAAGTTTAAAAGGCACGTGAGAGTAAATGGGGTATGGGCTTACCTAATGCTTATATAATGCTGTAACACTGACCTACTTCCTTGTCAGGACTGCATACTTTAAATTGTGACATCCATTTGGGGAAAAAAACTGCAGATAAAAGTGGAGAAAGCTTTTCAACGTGACTGTTAACCAGAAATGACTCACATGCTCCATTTTTTTCTCTCTCTAAAGGGAGAAAAGTAAGTGGGATCAATTTAAAAACTACTGGATCTTTTTTGTAGCATTTTTTTTTAGTATTGACTGTGCTACTAAGAAATTACAAGAGGCTTTGAGCTTTAAAATCTATCCTCCACTTTTCCAGTGTTAAGCTGTGTGAATAAAGCTTAGAAGTGAATGAGTCTGAAAGGTCACAGGGATCCCATTCTCAGGCACAAACAAGCCCAACTCACGAGAGAATTCAATCAGAAGTGGGGTGAATTTGAATGATTTTGACATCATTTCCTTTAATCACTCCAGTGGAGTTTAGTGGGTCATCACTGACACAAATTTGGAGTGTGGGAGTGTGGGAGTGAGGGAGTGAGGGCTTGCTGACTCTCCCTTCTGCCCACCACAAACTCTCCACCGCTGATGCTGCACAACACGCTGCCTTCTCTTGTCACACAGTGTTTCCTGTTTGTCGTTCAGGAAATGTTTCGTTGGGAACCTGCGTGACCCCTGCCAGCTTACTGGCATGACATCTAGGAAGCAAAGCCTCCTGCTTTGAGCCAAGCCAAGCACACGATCAGACGGCCGGCATTCTGAGTCACGCCTGAGCCAGAAAGCACCCGTCGTGACAGGAGCACTGAGAGGCCAAGCCTGCAGGTCAGCATGTGACATACCATGTTACCCAAACACACGAGCACACTGCTGGTGACACTGCACAGCAGCACCTCTGTGTCTTCACGTGCACATTTAATCCCACTTGAACAACTTCAAGGTATTTGATGGCGAACAAAAAATGACCTGATTTGGATTTTGATGACACACAGTGAGGAGTCACTATAACACACGTAATGTCAGCGCTATATCCCACTTCAAAACAATATGAACCAGCGCGAGCTCCCAAAGCACAAGGCCAGTATAAAAAAAAACAATAAATGGATTCACAACTGTTCAGACTACACAGAAGTTGGCACTTTTATCTTCATAATGCCAATTCAGCATGACAACAAGTAGTCATCACTGGGACAACAATCCCCACTGAGCACACACTGAGCATCGCAGCTAACATCATTAAACACAACACTGTTCAGTAAACACACACACACACACAACTGAGTGTGTTTAGTCTGCTGCAGTACAGGCCATTCCTGCCTATAAAAACCACTACTGCAATATAGTCATTTCCCTTTATGAATTATTAAAGTATATTTGAATTTAATTTAATTGAACTATCATTTCTAACAAATCTTATATTCCCCACTTTAAAATGCTAAAATCAAGACTAAATTTGTGTTAACCTACATACAATTATTACATGCAGACAGCTTCTGATCTGCTTTTAGAATTTTGAGTTTTACAACTTGAATCTAAGCACTCAATAGGTTTGTAGATTTTCTGCCTCATTCCAGTATCACAATTACTTTGTTTTATCTTTTTTTTATTTATGAAATAATACACACAGCTTTAAAAACACTGCGTACATAAAGTGTCGTCAGCAAATTTAGAAAGTAAAAAAGAAAATGCCGAACCATGTTCTGCTGACAGCTTTTACAAAGAGTTCAACGGCCTGTTAATAAACAGATGAAGGAGCCGTATTTATGTCATCTCACTTTTTGTAGTTGTTCGAACACCATTTCTTCCAACGCCTGTACCAACAATGAAAAATAAATAGACATATGAGGAAATAAATAATTAAATACATATGTTTTTCCATTTTTAATTTATCTATGTATTTACTTTTTACTTACGTTTATTTTTTTTATTCCCACACTTGTTTTTCATTTCCACTTTTATTTAGTCATGTATTTCCACATGTATTCATTAATTTATTTGATCCACTTTTCCTAATCTATACATATTTATTTTCCCACTTTTCCACATTATCATTTTTCTTCACCCTTTTTTTATGGTAATAAGGTGGGCGTTACTAACCTTGGTCTAAAGCATGATTGGTCATCTACGAGAAACAGTGTCAACCAATCAGCTCTCAATAAATCCACAAAACCAACTGGCTCTGCCCTACTTCTTGTGAGAGATAATGGCTCCCTGTCAGGAGATTTCTGGTGAACTAAAGCAAACTGCTAACTTAGCTCAGAATAACACAGTCGGTGATGAATATTTATTGTTTGTAGTGTTGTAGATACTGTGGCTGACCGAATGATTATGTTAGCTGCACACACAGACAGCAGTTGACCTTTTGGTGTTCCAAAATTTGGATAAAGTCCAATATCATTGTTGGATAGCCGGTGTTACGGTTGAACCTGCATCAATGCTAACTGGTGACCTTCAGCTCAATGCATCGGTGGTTGCTGGTAGCTTCAGGAGCTGTAGGGAAACTGGAAGAGGCCGCTTAGCTGTCCTGCTCAATGCCGTGTTGTGTGTGTCACATCAAAACCTAAACGTTTGCATGTTTGATTGGAATGTGGAGTGTGTTCAGAGTGACCCATAAGCGTTGTTGCAGGTCAGCAGGACCAACCGAGAACAGGACGAGTGGAAGAAGCTCTCAACACCATCCCCTATTTCATTCAATTTCCAAACTACCGGAAATTCCGGACTATACGCCGCTACGCTAGTCTTTTTTCCAAGACTGTGAGCATAATACGGTGCGGCTAATATATGTTTTTTCTCTTTTTTTTCATGCCGCCAAAAACATTTTGCCTCAAACATTAGACCAATAAAATCAAAAGTAGTGGTCCAATGAAATTGTGCAATAAATCAAACACTATTAGATTATTGTAAATTGGTCATTTGTACCCACCCTCAACATGGGAAACAGATGAAGAAATGCATAGGATGCAGCTTTTAAATTAAAGGCGATCAATCTGAGATGAGATTGTGAGAGAAGAGACTGAAGTGAGTGACGAAGTTCTGAGGTGTTCAATTCGGACACTGAGGAAGATGACTTTGATGGATGAAGAAGGCGATCAATCACTTTTCCTGGTAGGCTACTGTCTTCTTTTTTTTACCAGCGTGTTGCAGGCAAAAGGCATTTACGTCACGTATTTGTGCGTTACCATAGGTATTTAAGTTAAAACCATCGGTATTACAGGCACTGTTCAGGAACCATATCATGTTACCATATGCATTTAATTAAAAGTTTAAAAATCCTCACGTGTAACATCTCATAAATATCTCATAGGACACCCGCGGCTCATAATCCGGTGCGGCTTATTCTGTAATAATGTGCGTTGCATATGAAGTTTTGTGTAAGTGCACATTCGCTCAGGTGGACAACGAAGGTGGGTTTGTTTGTTTTTGTCTTTTAAATTTGATTCAACTTTACTGTCATTGCACAGAGTACAAGTACTGAGCCGTTCAGCATCTAACCAGAAGTGCAAAGAAGCAGAAAGTATCTTCATCTTCTCACGCGTTCAGCTATTGAAATCATTTCAGAGGCAAGGTTCATCAGAGGAAATCATGCTGCAGAAGTTGAATATTTAGTGTCTTGTTTCATTCTGTTCACCACAGCGTGAGGTCGGTGTGCTTGGAAATTTGACAATCTGAGGCAGCTGTGGGACACAGTCACATTATTCCAGAGCCCCGAGAAACGTAAGCACGAGTGCTGGACTTTAGGATTGATACAGAGAAGTCAAGCATGAAATCCTACACAGTTGCAGAACAGTACAGTATGTTCTTGGTTGTTTCTGGTTGAAAGAGCAACAGTGCAAGAACCAAAACTCCAGAGACAGTGTACCAAAGACTTTATGATACTTTGAAGCTGTCACAGTGAGTAATCAGTTATAAATTACATGTTATTTCAGTACAGAACTGTTCATATGGAGGAAGAACTTTACTGAGCAGAGCTGACTTATCGCTGTCACTTTTAGTATTAGAAATGTATCAGGACTAATCCACTTTTTCTGTAAATATACAGCGTAAAATTAGAGGTAAGATCCATTTAAGTTCTTCATTTATTTCCAAAGCAGAAACTGACCAACATGTTTGGCTCTAAAACTGTGCTGACAGAAACTGAACCAATTTTTCCACCTTAACATAAAGCTATTGGGTTTTAAAAGATAACAAAACCAAGTGTGTTTATAAGACTTGCCATGGAAGATTATACAAACAATTGTGCTTTAAATGTTTCATTTTTAGAGCTTTCAAAACCAATGGATGTGCAATGGAACAGAAGGTCATGTTGCAGGTGCTGTTCTACAATGGACTGTTGGCTTTTCCACATAGTTTCTTCTCATAGTAAGAGCCAGTGGTCATAGGACTAATATCTATACCAGCTAGTGCGAAGTTTTCCTCCTACGTTTGGCTTCCTTCATACCCAGATATAAGTATGGATGTCAAAAAATGGTGTCAGGCACAAAAAATACAAATAAATGATGGCACACAGTTATCAGAAATAAAATGCTCCTCTCTAGCATTTGTTCTTTAGCTCACTATGTGGGCTTGGGAGGTTTTCATCCTTTTCCATTGGTCTCCTGGTTGGTCTTCTGGGTCTGGTTGAGGTGCTCAGAGGCGGGCAAGAACCGACTACCTCCCTCTGCTGCTCAGCTAAGGCAGCGCTGCTGTAGCCTACTGATCTACTGACCCAAATTCAGAAGAAGCCGAATGAGGAAGAATACCCTGACAAAACTCATGAAGCCATGTGACTTACTGAGCTTCTCGAGGGCAAGTTCGGTGGTCAATTAATCAAATATTCTAAAATACTTAAGCGGGTTGGGAAAGATGGCTAACAAATTAACTAAGTAGGTAATTATCGCAATACTACGACAACGACTACTACTACAACTAATAATAACAACAATAATAATAAAGGGGAAATGCGTCCTTGTGGAAATGGTGACGTGTTTCAAAGTCTAGTCGAGTTTGTTAGGAGTATTCCCCACCGAAAAAGAAGCAACAAGGCTCCCCCACCCTACCCAGCTCCACCGCCATCCTCCACGCGCATCCCCCCGGAGACGAGCACGTAGTACGGAATGATGAATGGACAGACCGCTGCAGTCGACTGAGCGCGCGACAAGACAATTCACCGGCAACCGGCATTTTTAGTGTCCGGGTAAATGGACAACTGTGTGGGAGCGTTGGTGTATCCAAAAAGCTACTTTGGAGTTCCTTTCGTCACGAGTCAGCGGTCGCGTGTGCTGTCAACAAAACGTTGGATAAAAAACAAGTATTTCGAGTAAAACCTAACTTACTCCAACGTGAGTCTAGTGTAGTTCCGCGAGGTACTAAAGGCTCTATTTTAAAGAATAAATAAAGAAGTAACGTCTGAAAATATAGCACTGGGTATTCATGTTGCATGAGAAAGAAGAAAAAAATTCTAGTGATTGATATAAAAAGTATCTAAATGTCATTCAACACCACACCTCTATCCACCGCATAAGGCCCTCCAAACCCCCCTACCTGCCGGTTTGTCCGCCGTCCCGTCAGAGCCCCCGGCCGACATGCCTACGGACTGGAGCCGGTGTACCCGGTGAAGGCTACGGAGCGCCGCAGCGCAGCCACCAGCTGTAGTAGTAAAGCATAGAGGAGGAGGAAAGGAGGGAGCTTCGTAAAGCCGGGGAGTTGTATAATTGACTTCATTTTTTTTTCTCTCACCCTCCTCCTGGCTCAGCTATGTTTTTTTTTGTTGTTTTTTTTTTAAGCAGGCGGAGGGGGTAGGGTGAGGGGTGGGGTCAGAAACGTGAGGGACGAGTGTGAACGGAACACTCATGTCCTTTAGGAAACAAGGAAATGAGGGAAGAGTTCACCTCGTCTCCTCCTTTATCGGCTTTTTGACTCATTCAAGCCAGCGTTGATTAGACAAAATAACAACTACAGGTCATTCATAACTAACATATTTTCACTATAAACTGTTGGTAATATATAACAACAATAAATAACTAAATGACACAGCACTTATTTAGAAGGTAGTCTGATATTACTATCATTATTATATTAAATGAACAAAATGTTGCAGTGATTTGAATTTCCCATCACAGACAGATGTGCACTGTCTCATATAAATGGATGCTGTGTGCGCATGCCAGGGCTAATAAATAGATTTTTAATTCAAAGCCGGGCCAGCATTGACGGAGCCGGGCAAAAGATTGTTACCGTGGTTTCATACACGTTTTGGTGACCTGAATAAGAGCCCGGGGCGCGTCACCGATCAGACTTTGCTGCGAGCTCTCTCGTTTTTCTTCCAAACAGCGTAGCAACGGCAATGACGTCTCACTCCCTCTGCATTTCCTGGTCCTTTTTTCTTTCGAAGGTCGGATGTTATTTAAATTCAGTTCAATTCAATCCAGTTTATTCATATAACGTCAAATTAAAACAAATGTAATTTCAAGGCACTTCAAGGACTAAGTCTCAAATGAAAACTTTTGGTCAAAACTGAAATCTATCGCGGCTGAAAAGTCGCTTTATGAAGCTTTATTAAGGAAGAAGCATCTAACATTGTAGTGAAGTGAATGAAATAAAGGCGTGACTAATGGTGTTTATTCTATGCTTGTTGTTTGGAAACGGAATTCAATGAAAACATGCTTTATTTATCCCAAATGGGAATTGTAGGACATTGTATACAGGGTTTCTGATACCTTTGAAATTCTAATGAAAAAAAAAATCCATATAAAATTGACTAATTTTCAGTTTATTTCAGAATATTTTCTGAAACACGGGGCCCGCTTACATTTTAGTAAGCCTATATTTCCTTCTGATGGAGGATGATGATTCTTTGTTCTACAGTTTTATAGTAAAATACAGGGCAGGAAACTGCACATTCTTTAAGGATATTTCATAATTGGGCTATAAATATCCTATTTATGGACGTCCCTGTGCCGTTTTAATGCACACAAAATGTAAATGAATAAATAAAATGAAACAAACTATATCTCGTAGTGGTACGTCATCTTTAATATTGACGATCTTCGGCGCTCACCTACATAGTGTAATTCGAGACCTTTGCACGAGACTTTACGTAAGAAAGAAGGCTGCACGTGCCAACGAGAAACGTGTTGACCTATATATTATATAACTTGATGGTCACGTGGCGATAGTTGGCTCATTAACCCATTTATAGCACGTCTAGTGGAGAAAGTGCAGTGAGCGAGTGCTCTTCAGCAACCCGGAAACACCATAAATACCAATGGAAGGAAACACCAAAAACCTCGATAATAGTAACACAGTGATGAACTTTAGTGACGGTATATCCGTAACGGTCAAAAAGAGGACTCTGAAGCTATGAATTCTATATTTATGTTATGCTAGTATATTCGTAGCTCCTTATTTATTACATTTGAAATAATAGGCAGTTGAGTTATTTTCATTCTGTAACAATGTTTAGGTTGACCAAAATGTGGCTCTACCTACACGAAATTTTAAGACAATTGTATTCATTTTCTTTTGGTGGAAAAACCCGTAAGAAAAACGTTTGTTGTTAAATCAGTCTTAATGTTTCAAACCAGTCCTTTATAGGCCATAAATAGGCCTGTTTTCGCCGGCTGCTGTGTAAGTTCTTGAAGCTGTTGATACTTATTTATGGACGCTGAGTCGTCGCCTTACGTCTGACCTTTGTGGGTCTCCGCCCCTGGCTCTCACGAGGGGAATTATTTGTCACGAGAGGGTAATGCATTAGTTTCTAGCAAATATTTAAAATGTGCAAGCCTAATTAATCACAGTTGTGGTGGCGAATAAAGAAAATTTTGGGTCAACTTTAAACTCGTGGAAAACAACTTAAATATTCGACGCAAATATCTTGAAAAACATTAATAAAGCTGATATGGTCGGTTAGTTTGAACACATTAAAGGATATTCTGCCACTGTTAACAAGTTGATAGTTGGTGATAATAAGCCATGAACATGAATACTGGGTGCTAGTAAATCAAACTAATCCCTTCTTATGTTGTGATAGTAATGGGGTCATGGCATGACACTGTCGCTTCTGGATCAGGTGAGTTTTCCAGCTCTTAAGTCACCTGCTTGTTGTTGGCTTTCTGCAGTAACCCCATTTTTGTAAACCAGAAACCTGGTTTCCTTAATAGAATAAAGGATTAAAAGAAACCCGGTTAAGTTAGGCTTCTGCTGGCGGAGAGACAACGTGAACTCTTGGGCATTTGCAGATGTAACCAGGTTTAACACAGGGATGTTTAAAAAGATTTCAGAGTGGGGAAAGTGTTGCAGTAACAACACTGTGAGGCTGAATATGAATCCAGAGTGCAAAATTACGCAAATATATAATTTCCCCACAAAGTGGAACTGTAAAGTGAATATTTAAGATCACACTGTAATTAAATGTGTCATTCTGTCCAAGTAGTCAAATATTTCAAATGGAATTGAACCCTTCATAATGTGACGCCATATCTGTGTAGCCTACAATTAGCCTAAATGATTATAGGGTTTGATTCATACAGCGTGTTTCCAAGACATTAGCGCTTCAGAAACTGAAGAAACCTGCTTTGCCTGTTCAACGTGACATTTTTAAGTAGTATTTATTAATGGCATGGCTTTTATCAACCAACATCGTCTCTTTTTCACAGACAAAGCATATATCTAACCTTTATTCGTAATTATCCCCCAAGCTTGGGGTGAAAAGTTCACCTCGGGCATAGTGCCCAGTCAGACGATCAGGATGACCAGAGAATGTTCTAAAGTTTTTCAAGAGCTCTCTCTAGTGGCTGCATTGCAACATAACCGTGTGGATTCAGACCAGTTGTGTGAGGGAAAGGTTTTACAAGTCAAGAGGTAATTAAATTAATCTGGTCCTTATTGGGTCTTTAAATGAGCTAAATACAACCTCAAATTAATAACAACACATGGAATGTTACTCCAGATCTGTATTTATTCAACTAAAACTAAGCCAGATCACGGGAAAAAAAAAAAAAAAGGTACATCTCAGACTGTACAGGCCTCAGTTAGCATGTTAAAGGTTAAAGTTCATGACAGTACAATTAGAAAAAGACTGAACACATATGGCTTTGTTTGGAAGGGCTGCAGGAGAAAGCCTTTTGTCTCCTAAAGAATATGGCAGCACAGCTTAGGTTCATAAAGTTTTATATGAACAAACCACAAGATTTTATAATGCACAGCAGCACGTTTGGAGGAAACCAAACACAGCATATCAGCACAAACACCTCATACCAGCTGTCAGGCCCGGTGGTGGAGGGCTGATGATCTGGGCTTGTTCTGCAGCCACAGGACCTGGGCACCTTGCAGTCATTGAGTCCACCATGAACTCCTCTGTAGTACTCCTCTAAAGTATTTAGAGTCAGATGTGAGGCCATCTGTCCCACAGCTAAAGCTGGGCTGAAACTGGCTCATCAACAGGACAATGATCCCAAACACAGTAGCAGATCTACAGCAGAATGTCTGAAAAAGAAAAGAATCAAAGTGTGCAATGGTCCAGTCAAAGTCCAGACCTCAGCCTGATTGAAACGCTGTGGTGGGACCTTAAGTGAGTTGTGCATAAACCAATGCTGCAAACCTCAATGAACTGAAGCAATGTTGTAAGGAAGAGTGGGCCAAGATTCCTCAACAACGATGGGCGTTTTCACACAGAAAACTAGTACCTCAAGTTATCTCTGACATGGTTTTAAATGGTATGTGTTGTTGTTCACCTGAGTATTTACTCATTCTGAGACCAGGTAGTTTTTCTTTTATCCTGATGTATTGTACAACTCAAAGGATATCACAATTCCTTGTGCTAAAAAATAAAACTGAATCCTTTATTTATGGTGAAGTAGACCCGGTAACTGGAAATAACTCGTAAAGTTTTTATTTGCGGATTTGTTCTCAGTCTTTTAAAAGATGCAGATTTATACTCTGATTGAACATTCAGCTTTTTACTTTGTGTCACCTGATGAGACTTTAATTTTGCTACAAAATCTTTTTGACTCACTGAATTTGGCATTATTTAGTGAATGGACACATATCCTATGCTGTCAGTTTCCACACTCCTTAAAAGGCTTTGCCTTTTGTCCTGTACACAAACAGCTGCAGGACATCTCAAGAGTTCAACTATCTCGTCAAGATTTCTGACCTCCACTGTCGTTACTTCATAAAATTTCTATCAGGATCTTTTAAATTCTATCGAGTTGTTGAAGGTTTCTTAACATTTTCCCTTATATGCTGTTTCAGTGGGTTGTCTGTGAGGTACAAAAGTAGTCTAAACAGCATTATTTAAGTCTTTAAAAGGCTTGTGTTCAGTCTGGATGAAACAAGCACTTCAGAGAGCAAAAATTAATGATCAACCAGGCCAAATAATAATGTATAAGATTCAGTGCATTGCCTTTGATGCCCTCAGGGCGGCACCGTTATGCACGCCTGGGAAAAACAAACAGTTATTCAAATGTTTTTACTGTTTTTCCACGATTGATTAAATAGATTTCTTGAAACCTGGGACCCTTTTTACAAACTTGCAGCACTAAACCAAGTTTTTCCAGCAACAGTCACAAAATCTCTGACTCTTAATACTAATGTTTCTAGGTCCTCTGTGTTTGAGCATTGTGAAAAGAGGCATCTCTCAACAGTGATCTTAACCAAATAATGCAACGTGGAGTTGGACCATCCATCTCTGTCCACATCCAAGTCATGCATCACGTCCCTTTAGAAGCCATACCGACTCATCCCTAATCCTGCTCCCTATCCCTTATATGTCAAATAGGAAACTCACCTTCAGCCACTTCAGCCACATGAGGCCTAGCATTGTCATGCATCAGAAGGAACCCAGAGCCCACTGCACCAGCATATGGTCTCACAATGGGTCTGAGGAGCTCATCCCGGTACCTAAATGGCAGTCAGGCTACCTCTGGCTAGCACGTGGAGGGCTGTGCGGCCCTCCAATCAAATACCTCCCCACACCATTACTGACCCACTGCCAAACCAGTCATGCTGGAGGATGTTGCAGGCAGCAGAACATTCTCCACGGCGTCTCCGGACTCATGTCTGTCACATGTGCTCAGTGTGAACCTGCTCTCATCTGTGAAGAGCACAGGGCGCCAGTGGCCAATCTGCCAACCTTGGTGTTCTCTGGTTAATGCCAATCGCCCTGCACGGTGTTGGGCTGTCAGCACAAGCCCCACTTGTGGACGTCGGGCCTCATGGAGTCTGGTTCTGACAGTTTGAGCAGAAACATGCATATCAGTGGCCTGCTGGAGGTCTTTTTGCAGGGCTCTGGCAGTGCTCCTCCTGTTCCTCCTTGCACAAAGGAGATAGCAGTCCTGCTGCTGGGTTGATGCCCTCCTACGGCCCCCTCCAGGTCTTCTGGTATCTCCTCCATGCTCTGGACTCTGTGCTGAGAGACACAGCAAACCTTCTTACCACAGCTCGCATTGATGTGCCATCCTGGATGAGCTGCACTACCTGAGCAACCTCTGTGGGTTGCAGACACCGCCTCATGCTACCTCTAGGGGTGAGAGCACTAATAAAATGCAAAAGTGACCAAAACATCAGCCAGAAACAGGGTTGTCTTGCTAATTGCTCTCATTTCCACCTGTTGTCTGTTCCATTTGCACAACAGCAGGTGAAATTGATTCACAGTCAGCGTTGCTTTCACAGAAGTGTGATTGACTCGGAGTTACATTGTGTTGTTTAGGTGTTCCCTTTATTTTCTTTTAGCAGTGTATATTATTTTAAAAAAGGGCAGGAAAAAAAGTCACCCATCACCCCCAACAGTAAACAAACTTACAACTTCAAGATTTTTAATTTTATTATTTTTAAGCATTTTATCAACAGAAAAACTCACCAACATGGATGAATATATTAATGAGAATCTCCTGCTTCACTCCACAGACAGTTGCCTTCAAGTGTCTAAAACATTATGTACACATCAATACACAAAATACCTCACGACACAGTCCCAACCTGTGGAGGGCGGTTCACAGGGAGACTGAATTCTTCCTTTGACAAGGGGGAACTACGTAGCATTTGCCAAATTAGGTTCCTTAAATAGGATATATACACTTTTTCCTGCTCCATTGGTGAATGAGTAATATTTCCTTCATCAATCCTGAAATATTACGTGACAGTGATCTGCCTAACAACACAGGCTGCGTCAGTAAGCTTGCTTGGTCCGTCAGAAATTAACTGTCCTGCTTGACACGGGAGAAAAGTGAATCATTTCCTGAACTCTTTCCTGCCATGTGGAAAATAAAAGTCCCAATAATTTAAATTCCTTCAGATAAAGTGACACAGTAAAGGATTTCAAGTCATCTTCTATATACACACACACACGCACACACGTATATAAAGATGGATCCCAAATAAGGTTTTCACCCTCCGTTTTCAGCTTCACAAAAAAAGTAAGTGTGGTGATTTTCTGTTACAAACGGGTTTGACACTGGATGCTGGGACACATCAGCTCAGCACACAAAAGCATATCCACCTCATGAAATGTCATATTCGTCACTTGCAGTTACACTCACACGGTCACACACTCGTGAACCATCTCAGGGAGGTCCTGGAAACTCTCCAGGACCTCAGGCTTAGACACGACCGGGAAACAGCAGCGGCAGCCATCAGTGTAATCCCCCATCATGCATCTGGACAGCTACCGTCCTACAGTAGGGCCACAGATGTCCTAGCTTTGGATTTTACACATGCATGTAGACAGAAACTAAACTCTGGCCAATGGGGCTGTATCATCTGGCAGGAGGCAGACTGTTTGGATTATGTTTCACACAAAACTCAATTTACTCATCCCAGGGAATACCAAATGTCTGGTTTTGCTCTGGAGTCTGAAAAAGTAACCCTGATTATGTCACAGTGGTGTCACCCGGTTTGCATCGACTATAAATTTTGGACAGAATTCCAAACAAACAGGTGGTGTACAATTTTGGAAGACATGGGCATTCGCCAGATCTAACGGAAGCCATATATAGAACTGCATTATGAGAAACGAAGGACTCACTCTTTTTGGGGCATTTCCCAAAGGGCCTAAAAGGCAGGAAACATCTGCCTCTTATCCACTAGCTTTCTTTAGCCTCTTCACTTGGAGAAGGCAGTTCAGGAGCACCCCTTTAAATTTTAGCTTCATTAAATCATCAATGAATGTGAGCAAAAGGCCAATCAACACGTTTAAAAACCACAGACAGCATAAAGAATACAAAAATATACATGTTTCTACCCTTAAAGTCCTCAGTACAGTAGTCAACCATAGTTTCAACCCTCTTTTTGTGTTTGTGTTAAGGACACAAGGTTACATAGATAAAACACCAGAGGAGACCTGACAGAGGTATCAGTCAATCACTCTAACTGATCTAAATCCTAACCAGTTAGTTTCTATATCAGTCCCTCAGAAATAGCACCACAAACAGTCTGACAAGGGATTTCTGTGATGGCTCCGGCCCAGCTCAGTTCCGGTATGTGCATTAAACTATGAGAGAAGCATCCGTCCCTGCACACTCATTTCCTCAGCATAGAAATACAAACAAACTACTCCATAACCAAGTTTAGCTCTATCGGAAAGGTTTTTTCTTCTTTTTATTTCTTAAAGGTAGTTTTATGTTAAGTGCAGTAAGCGACAGCTACATCTGAATCCGCGTTCAGATCATGACTTGTGATGATTGAGAGTTCTTTGGTGGGACTGTGTCGAGTCACAACATCGGAGCGGACCTGACGCTTAAATCAGTGGGATTTTTCACAAAAACACGGGCTGCTTTTCTTTTCTTCTGTCGAGCATGTGAGAGAGATACTAACATCCATACGGGATAATTAAGAATTTAAAAAAAGAAGAAGGAAAAAAAACTTGAAGGAAAGAGATCCATCATCTATTCTTGCATCATTTCTCATATCTAATTTGTTTCATCTTTCCTCGACAAACCGACAAATTGTTCATTGCCAGTTTGTTTTTATGAGTCTTCAGTTTCTTTATCTTACCTATAAAAACCCGCTTTTCTTTACAGTCTTTGTTTCATAACCTTTATCACTTCTCTTAATCTTTATAACTGCGGACAGCTAATATGACTGACACGTCAGGCCTTTAATTTGCTGCAACCGTTGGTCACTTTCCCACCGTCAATCAGCTTGATACTCTTTTAATCTCATGAACGCCTCCTAATTTATCTCAGCTAAACATCTGCTTTAATATTCTCCAGCCACTTAAAAAAAGGCACTTTGCACATTTTGCCCATTTACAAAGGAAGTGATCGGGCAAATGTCAATTAGTGTAGCGGTGCTCTGAATGAAACAACTGGCTCTGAAATTTGTTGACGGCGTGAACGGGCAACACTCCAACATAACATAATGCATGTCAAGCACAGGTATTTACATGTTTCCTGGCAATAGGTTTTTCCATCTGAAGCCACAATTCACAGGAAGTCACCTCACTCAACTTCCACAAAGACAAAGACCCTCCATACGCTTGAAGGAGGATTCCAGCATGATTTGAGTGTTTGCTTATCTGTTTTGTATAATCTGCCCAGAGCAAAGAGCTCAATTCTGCCGGTCAAATTGTTCCAACAGTTTCAAGTTATTTTTATATACTGTTAATGTATTACAGAACCTAAAGCTAGAGCGCTTAAACAGACGCTCTAAGGGGCTCCACAATGGAGACGAATGCTAAATCCAGAAGCTAACGTTTTCACAGTGATTATACCAACATGCTCATGTTTAGCTAGTGTCACATTTAGCATGTTCAGTTAGTTCAATGAATTAAGCATCACCGATTTGTATGTTAGCAGCGAATTTTGTACAGCAGCGAACGACGGCAATGTCATTAGTTACACAAGTATTGGCTGCTTTTTTTTTTTGTACTGACAGAGGTAGTGGATGGGAACAGGAAGTAGCAGGAGGAGACAGTCAAGAAGGGACACGTAACAAATGCTCTATCCTGCAGGATCAAACCGTTGCCTGCTACTCGTTTGCACCCTGAAAGTCTGCTCATTTCCAGGGATTTTAACTGTCGACCTACAAAAACCCTGGTCTACAACAATATGATATACACAGAACATACAGTTCTGTATCCAGTTGTGGGGGTTATTCAATACAAAGAACATTTCTATGGCTTCAGAATTGGTCTGTACCGGGATAACGACCCCCTCATCTCTATGACAAAAGAGTCAATCAATAATTTGAAGAATATGGAAGTGATGTCAAGCACATAGTATGAATCTCAACCCAACTGAACATCTGTGGGCCAAGATGTTAACTAATACGTTAGCCTCCACCACTAACAGAGATGATCTTTTAAAAGACTGAAGTTCCTTAGTTCCAGAGACTGGGTTTGTTCTTTAATTTGTCACTGGTCTGTTTCATGCTGAGATTAGTTCAATTAGATTCCACCTATATTTAAATAAAACATAAAATGCATCTACCAATGACGATGGGTTACATTTTTCTGACTTAAACTTACCTTTAGTCTTAAATACAAAGCAAAAAAGTTACCGAAACTCTAGAAATCATGCTGGAACTTTCCTTACAATATATCCAGAGTTTGATTAGTGTCTAGTTTGCCTTCAGTGAGGAATTCGGTTTGCATTTGAGCTAATTTGGCCACCAGTGTAGAAACTATTAATGTAAGGATGCTAAAGCAAAGATCTGCATTCAAGCCTCATATCCACGGTCATGTTTAGGCGGTAAAACAAAGAAAAAAAAAATCCCCAGAGGAAATATCGCTGAACATGCGCATATCCTGATTTAGTGTCCTATTTAATGAGCTGGCCTGAGAGCTATGGCTAAAGACGGCACATATGATACAAACAACCGAGGTAATGCGGTAATGCTCCTTATATTCCGAGCTCTTGGCGTTCTTGTTGCTGTTGAGCAGACCTAAATAACTTGTGATGAGGGTTAAATTTAAACTGAGAGGCTGACAGCGCAGCCTTCAGCACCAGCGGGGCTCCGCGGCCCGACCCTGTGTCCGTAAACGTCTGTGTTTTTCTCCATGTTGCATCCTCCACGTTTGGCATGTTAAGCCTTTCCTGCCTTCATGTATATGGGGATGGTGCCCCGCTGAGTCAGACCCTCGAATCGTTTGTACGTGTAGTTGAGGAACACCCAGTCCTTTGATTTGAAGTCAGGTTCCGTCGAGTTGGCTGTTCACAAACACAAAAACACGAGCAGTGAGTAGTTTTTGGCTTTTTTTCTCAATTGAAAAATACCAAGACAACCCTTACATATACAAATAAAGGGAAAAGGACAGCAATTTATTCTTAAAAAACATGTTTAAGTTCCACTATTGGAAGGGGAGGTTGGTGTATTTCCAGGTTTTCTTTTTACATTCCTGTATGCATTTCTCCTTCATTATGCAAATTAGGGGGCTGTCTTTCAAAGTCTGTCATGGGCTCGGCTGCTCATTTATTGGTTGAGCATCAGGCCGCACAGATTGACTTTCAGAAGATGGTTCCTGAAACCGAAAGTGGCATAAATGCTACTTCCAGTACCGAAGCTGTGATACAGATGATTTGCTAATTAAAAGTCTTAGTCACTGATTGGTCGGCTTAAATTATAGCAGTTTATACAATTTGACCAAAATTGTAAGCTGCGTGACTAACTGCATTTAGACCGTTGTTCTGACTGCAAGTTAAACTAGCCGCTGGCCTTCCTCACTTCCGGCCTGTGTGGCTGCATTGTGATGAGACAGGCCCCCCAACTTCCATAAGAAAGGAGAAACTCATACAGGAAAGTAAAAACCGAGACAGGGAAATGTAAAAGGAAAATATGTAAATGTAAAAATGTAATTCAGGATGCACCTTATAATCAGGTGAGTCTTATAGTGCGAAAAACATGGTGCTTACTTTGTTGCAATGTGCAACTTCACCACTAGATGTCTCTAAATCCCTCACAATGGATTTGGTGGCATTTAGTTTTAGGCTTAATAAGGAATTCACTTTTGTTGTGGACCGTCACGACTTATCTGTGGTCATAATCTGTCTGAATCTGAAGTTTTAAAGTTAAATGATACAAACCTGGCTGAAGGATGTCTGATTCAGGGAAGTCGTCAAAGTTTGACGTGTCGTCGATACTTTTGATTTCGATAGATATGGCAGCTGGCCGCTCCCTGTGAACGGAGGTTTTATTATTTTTTCCTATGAAAGAATATTTAGCATAAATCAGTTTGCTTGCATGTAGGTTTTGTACCTGATGTGCTCCCAGTCCACTGACTCAAAGAACTGATGACTCTTAATCTCCTCCACGCTCACAGCTCCGATTCTGTTCTCTGCATCAGTGCAGTACCTGAAATACACAAACAGGAAACGCTCAAATTAAGCATTAGATGTAGCCAAGTTTGACAGGAGAAATTATTCACCCCAAAGATCACATCTGACCTTGATGTGAGACTGAAAAGATAAAAAATGTTTAAATTATTATACCTTCTGACGGCTTCAGGCTTTTCCAGTGTGCTTTTTAACTTCTATTCATTTAAACATTTCATGGACTGCACTGTTCTCCGTTCACAAACCCAGCTTAGTATGAAATGTGCCAAAGATCCAAGCACTTACACACATATATGTTCTGGAACTGAAAAATATTCAGAGTTTCTGAGAGGATGCCGTGTGTGATACAGTTGGCCCGACTGGTTACAACTTGGGAGTTCCAATCAATTTACATCAACACCTGACATAGCAAACATGAAAAAATAAATCGAATGCCGTGCCATGGAGTACAGTTGTATAAAGCCAGAGTAATTCTGAGAATGAACCCACAATTGAGGACTGTCATGGGGTAATACCCAGGATCCCCCCAATGGAAATATTAACATTCCACTTTTAAAACAATACCGAGGTGACAGAGTGGTGACTTCTGTCTGGACTCCACCTGAACCAACCATGAAAGGTTCTCATGCTCATTTATTTCACAATGAATCAATTCTATCAAATCATTCCGATTAGTGGTTTAGAACAATTGTTTTTTAGGAGGATGAATAGAATGTGAAGGTTGATCATAGGTGTGTATAAAGTCTGAAGTGAGTTTGAGGGGTCGTGGTTTCATTGTCAGGCATCTGTACATTCTTTGAGATATAAGTTGGGACATTATTTGAAGTCTGTATAAATCAAAGGTGGCTGAAAATAAAGTTTTCTTTTTACTGTAGCAGGGTTTATATCTAATTTTCTTGGCTTGTGTTTTACCCCCAAAACTTATTCAGAATACCGTAATTACTTTGTCTTTTGTAGTTTTAAAACATGAAATCTTTACATTCGATAAGCTGAAACAAAACCGTGTTGAACCTTAAAATCAGGTCTTTGGCCCTCTCTGAGATGGGGACTTCAGGCGGGAAGACGAGAGTTTCCTTCCAGTTCATGACCTTCCTGTACGTCTCCTGCGGCGTCTCCGAACAGAAGGGCGGGTAACCTGCAAAAAGCCAACAAGCAAGTATAACATCAGCGATACGATAGTTTGATCTAAATACAACTTGTACCATCAGACGTGAGCTGGACAGAGTGCTTGAACTTTTATTCTAATCCATACTGCAGTTTCGTCACCATACCTTCATCATTTTTCTATTTTCACAATAATGGCAGCTTTACTTTGATCCCCTCAGCCTATTTGCAATTTTTACCTAGCCAAAATAATCTAAATCTAAGATTCCCTCTGCAAACCAACAGCACAACATTTTGACTGTCTGTCTGTAATCTGGACAGCTGTGCTCTTACCGATGAGCATTTCATACATGATGACACCCAGAGACCACCAGTCACACAGCTTGTTGTACCCCGTCTGCATGAAGACCTCAGGTGCAATGTAGTCTGGTGTTCCCACAGTGGAATACGCCTAGAAAACGAGCAGAATGGAGGGTGAGGTCTCTTCTCCGAATAGATGCACATTTCTTATGAAGCAGGAAAAACAACCACTTCCATTCATGTAAATAATCCATATAAACTCAAGCGAGTGATGCTGGAAGCAGGAAGTTATTTTTCTACATTTATTTTCTTGGTTTATGCCTCCTTTTCTTTCAAACACACTGGCACCTATTCACTCCTCATACATACCAGCTGTCTCCTGTTCTTCTTCCAGGTTTCTGCTTTCCTCTTAGAGTTCATATTTTGAAAAGCTGAAAGATGCAGGAGAGTATAAGATTAGCCTCTTGTTTTGCATGTGAAATTCTATTTTGGTGGAAGTTTCTGACTGAAACTGTGCACTGCTGCTTGAATCTTATCGAGGACGTTTGATTTAGGACTCACAGAAATCGCTGGGCGGGTTGTGCGTCAGGTTCCTATAGAATTCGGTGCGGTGAGCCTTCTTCAGGCCCGTACACAGGCCAAAGTCTGACAGTTTCACATGCCCCTGTGAGCAAAGAAACACTCTCCATATGAGTCAAAACGTCTTTTTTTGGATTTGTCCTGCAGTATTTGGGGGGGTCATGTGTTTGAGTTCTCACCCTGGAGTCAAGCAGCAGGTTGTCTGGTTTGATGTCTCTGTGGATGAAGCCCAGCTGGTGGATGGAGTCGATGGCCAGAACAGTTTCTGCGATGTAGAACTGCGTGGCCTCTTCAGACAGGGTGTCCTTCTTCATCAGCAAAGTCATCATATCGCCTAGAAACAAGGTTCAGAGGTAGGAACTTTTAGATATAGCTAATGATTTTTCTGATGAATCACACCTGAGATATTATCATGCCAGTGTCAGGCAGACCTCCAGGCAGGAACTCCATGATGAGGTAGAGGTTCCTCTTGTCCTGGAAGCTGTAGAACATCTTGACCACCCAGGCGCTGTCCGCCTCCACCAGAATATCTCTCTCTGCGCGAATATGAGCCACCTGTGGGAAGAGGAGAACCCTCAGATCACGAATGGAGCGGCAGTGAGCTATGACCTCCTTAAAGACAGCAGGCATGCGTTTTACCTGTTCTTTCTCCAGCATGTCTGCTTTCCTCAGAATCTTCATGGCATAAATGTGCCCCGTGTCTTTCTTCTGAACCAAACGAACCTGAAGGAAACGACAGTTAAAAATCCAGAGGAATGTTTGATATGTGTGATACATAGTAGATTTGAAGTGAAAGACCATCTTTTTCACATCACTGTATTCATGCAGAGGCAAAGATATGATAAAAGGGAAATGAGATGAAGCCGTGGTGAAGGCGCACAGATTATTTCATCGCCTTCATTTGGCTTTTGGCATCTTGCCATCCATTTTATTTTCAGAAAAATTTAAAAGACTTTCTTTTAACAAACCTCCCCAAAAGCACCTCGTCCAATGACCTTCAGAGACTCAAAGTCATCCAAGCCAAGTCGCGTCCTTTTCAGTCGCAGAAACTCCGTCTCTTTGCGGGCGTGCTGCGAGCGCCGCATAGCCTTCTGCAGTTTACAGAAAGTTATCAGATCGAGCCCAAAATGAAGGGAACAATTAAAAGAAGCATACTCCACCTCCTCGTCTGGTAAACCCTCATCATCCATGGCCTTCTCCAGCTTCTTCTGCCTAGAAATGGGGGGGAAGAAAGGTCCTGTAAAACCTGCGCAAATAACAAAAACTAACCTAATCTCTAGTTTCTTTCCAATCAATGCGGTTGAACAGATTGTTTCTACGGTCTTTTGTTGACTGTAGGCCAGAAGTCCTCAGGCAGTTTCACCTCGTCTCGCGCTCCTCGTGCTGCGTGAGCAGAGTGCTGTAGAAGTTTTCCAGCGTCAGCTTGGCCACAGTCACCCTCTCACGGGTGTGGTTGCTCATGGGAAGGGCAGCTGCCGTCCCTCCCGTCATGGCCATACTATCCTGTGAGACATCAAATAAACAAAGAAAGATCAACCTGAGCACATCAGTCCACACATATACCCAGGCGTTATATCTTGTGTTATAACTCTTCTCTACATTGAAATATATGCAGCCGATAAGTAAAGAGACGCGGCGATATTGCTATCGCCCGGTTTTAAAATTAAATCTGGGAGAGTGTTACTGGGAGATGATCATCCATGCTTGTTAAAGCACGATGAAGCCTCCAGTTTTTTTGTCAAAAGCATAATAAAAGAAAGATACAAATGGCATGTTATAAAAGTAAATTAAAGATGTTTTTACACCAGAGAAGGAAATATGTTGCATCCGTACCGATAAATGTCAGCACAGGGGTGCAGACATTTCAATTCTGAGTAGGTAATGCACATTAATAACCTTTAAATAGACACTTTTTCAACTTTGTGTACTTTGTTCCAGACTTTCTCTACTTAATATGCAACATTTCAGTGTTTCAACCACAAACGGTGTCCCTCAGGGAAAGGTTACAGTGTCAACCCTCCTGTGTTAACATCAGACACATCATTTGTCAATTTGGTAATTGATATGCGACTGTAATACATGAACACACGTACAAGAAGACCGTAAAAACATTTTTATTAGGTAATGCTTCCGTATGCTGGTAGAAACCTAATGTTCAACAAACAAATGAAGCCCTTAAAGCGTAGTTACTACCTATCAACCAATCAGAAATTAGCTTACATCTTAAAATCTGATGAGTTTTTAAAAAAATTTTTATTACTTTGGAGTCCCTGAAGAAGCTCTAAATGTGAAATAAAAAGCTAACTGGGAGGTTAAGGCTTTTAAATCAGAAATTAGTTAATCAATACAATAAAACATAATAGTTTGTGTGTCTGGCGGGTGAAAATTGAAAGAAAAAAAGGAGAAAAATTTTGAGACAGCTCTCAAAGGGAGATACACACATATGCTGTATCTCCCAGTCTTAAACAATGAAGAGGGATCACTGCCAACAACTGTGTGTCTGTGGACGATAAAACATAAAAGCTGGGCACGAACAAACCAGCTGAGCACCTCAGGTTAAATCAATGTGCCCAAAATGGTTTTAGGAGCTATCATAATGAGGAAAGAAACCAACTACTCTAATGAGATCTACTGCTTTTAAAAGGTTTAGGGTAAACTTTATTGGCCATAAAGTTACTGTGGATGGCATCTGGTCGCCAAAGGCCAGGACATTTTACAACAAGCCAATGTAAAAAATATGCAATGGAAACACTTAATAATCATCTCCGGCCTTTCTGCCCAGCTCCTATTGTCACTTGTCAGCTGCTATAAAAGCCAATAAAACATACTGGTAATAAGCCAATACTGGCAGAAATATCAGCCAAGGAAATCTAAAGCTTTGGCTGTGGCAAACGTGGATCTTAAATAAGCAGGAGCCACCGACAGATGCTGAACTGCCTCACCCTCTGACATCCAAACAAACAATACACAAAAGACGTGAGGAATTCCTTTAAATGTTTTCATTCAAAGCATTGTGCACCGTTTTGCTTTTCCATTTTCATTTGAATTGTTACTAAGTGGTCAGATGGGAGACGTCAAAGTCAGATCCCTGGGGGGGTAAAAATATTCCTGTGAGCCCAGAACAGGGAGTCACATGCTGGGTGGCTCATGGGTTTTATTCCAGGAACTAATCGGTGAAGTCTCCAGACGTTTCACAGCGCTCATTCCTTCGCGGTTTTTTTTTTTTTACAGTCTGCGATCTCTGAAAATGGCTCAAGCAAAGAGAATTCTGGAAACGTAGCTGTCAGTAAACGAAACGCTGGCTCCTGTTTGTGGTGAGAAAGAACAATCATTCATCTGCAGGCACAATGACTCACATGAGAGCTGCACTTCAGCTTTCAGTCCAGATAAAGGGGAAAAACAGCTTGAAATTGGTGCATCTGGGAGGTCGTTACTCGACCACGGCCACATACTGACATGTTGAATTTGATGTATAGACCTCATGTGGGTGGAATAAAAACCAGAGGAGGTGGAAGAAACACACACACTGAGGTTAGGAGGAGGCCATAAGCAGTAGTAAGTCGTCTGACTAAAAGCAAATCGTGACATAAAGACCATAAGATACAAACAGAAGCACCAATAGGGGAGGTTTTTTTTATTCTATCAAGGTTAGATTGTTAAGAAATGATGGAACAGAGAGGGAGATAAGCATGGTGGATGTGTGCATCATGAAAACACTGGCAGTATTCCACCAGACGGGAATGAATGGGCTCAATTAGCTCACAAAGAAATTAAACGGGCCTGCAGCCCCGAGATAGGAGCCGTGTTTCGTCTAGTCACCGGCCCTTTTCCCGTTTCGGCCCCAAACAATCCCTCAACAACAAGCCGCTTCCTGACTTCTGAGGAAAATCACTGACTCATTGTTGTGAGCTGCTCAGGTTGCCGGTGACTTTACGAGGTCTGTGACCATTTTCCCTCACCCGATACACGTAGGAAGGTTAGCATGAAGGAGGACACCACACAGGACCACGATCCCGAACACGAATATTCGTTATACGTGTCATTATACGTGTAAGCCACCTTTACAATGTTTTCTCACCACGGTGTTGAACCTCTGGTTCGAATAATAAAACACTAACAGTGAAAAATGCCCCAGAATTGGGTTTAAATTCAAGTCTTAACTCTAAATTCCAAAGTTCTAGATCAATTTTAAAACAATAAAAGCTGTTAAAGGGAGACTTCAGACTGACATATTCCAATGACAGATTCTAATTCTTTTCTGTTCTGAAACACTAAGTTGTGCCCATATTCTCCTTAAAAGAAAAGAAACAAACAATAACCCCTTTAAAACATGTGCATTCGGTGCTTTTCTTTCCATTCATTTTGTTCATTCAGAAGTCTGAGCCAACCAAACAGAACTCAGAGACCAGACCTGATCTAATGGTGTAAAATGTAAGTGTAAGAATCTGGGAGATTTTCACTGCACGACCTTAGATGTGAAGTTGCATTTATGCAATGTTGTTTCAGTCATTTTGTGTCAGTAAATAAACTAAAAATTCTAATCTGAACTTAATTTTGGAATAGTGGGAAAAGAAGGTCATTAAAAGCAGTGTGTAAGTAGCAGCCAGGTGCTGCTATTAAATTCACTTTATTTACTGATCATTATCAAGTCCCCTCAGTCAGTGTGGTAAATGTTAAAGTTCATGACAGTACAGTAAGAAAAAGACTGTATAAGTATGGTTGTTTGGAAGGGTTACAAGAGAAAGCCTCTTCTCTCTAAAAAAAAAAAAAAACATGGCAGCACAGCTTAGGTTTGTAAAGTTTCATCTGAACAAACCACAAGACTTCTGGAACAATGTCCTGTGGACAGACCAGATCAAAGTGGAGATGTTTGGTCATAATGCACAGCAGCACATTTGGAGGAAACCAAACCCAGCATATCAGCACAAACACCTCATACCAGCTGTCAAGCACGGTGGTGGAGGGCTGATGATCTGGGCTGGTTCTGCAGCCACAGGACCTGGACACCTTGCAGTCATTGATTCCACCATGAACTCCTCTGGATACCAAAGTATTCTAGAGTCAAATGTGAGGCCATCTGTCCCACAGCTAAAGCTGGGCTGAAACTGGCTCATCAACAGGACAAAGATCCCAAACACAGCAGCAAATCTACAACAGAATCTTGTCTCTGAAAAAGAAAAGAATCAAGGTGCTGCAATGGTCCAGTCAAAGTCTAGTTATTCTGAACAAGTCGAATACATATTCTACCTTTAAAGAAACAAAAAAAATCCACTGGGTCACCAGCATAATATGGATAACAAGCTTCTCATAGCATGCCGTGTACACCTCTGCCTTTTGTCCTTGTTGTCCCACCAAGGTGGAAAAAGAACAGTTGCATCACCTCTGAGCCAGACAGTCCTTTTTAACATCGCCTGAAGGGATTCCATTTGACTTGAAGTTAACCAGAGCCACCCCATAGCAAAACAAACAAGGCTGCGCCACTCAGGCACATACAAGGAAGGCATTATAAATGCAAGCAGGCTATTTAGAAACTCAAGCATGCAGACTGAAAAGGGCCATCAGAACACAAGTCGACGGAAGGCTCCAGTTACGCATCTGGGAGCAAATAAATTGTGTTATCAATGCTCCAAGTTCATTTCTACAAAACTGCAGCAAGCAAGAGTCCTCAAAGGTTTGTTTAAAGGTGGATAAGAAACTATTTCCTCAATTACCAGAGCTGACATCTGTGAATTATCTAGAGTTTACCTGCAGTAAAGTAGATAGTAGTAGCCAACCAACAACAGGAGCGACATAAGAAGGAAGTCATCCTGTAATTGGCACACTGAAAATCAGTGTGTCAGGAATATGATTTGTTCATTTTTTATAAAAACAAAAGAAAAGTCAGACAGGATACCCAGAAAGTCACTTTTTCTCCCACAGACAAAGACAAAAAAGGCAGACTTCTCAATTTGGTGTAAAATTCACAAACTGGAGACTTTTACTCAGTTGCACTCCACCCTGAAGGGACTGTACAGGAAGCCCTTTCCGCTGTGAATGAAAGGGCTCAGTCATGACCAGTAAGAGCACACATGTGTGCTTACACACACACAAACAATTCTAAGCCTAAACACTTAGACAACAAATTCATAGCAGATTCAACTTTGTTTATTGTGACATACTACATATGAGCTCTAAAGTCAGTTTAACTATTTCATGAGAGGAATTTAACACCAGTTATTCAATATTCTTAAAATAGGGGGTCAGAATTGGACAAAATAAGCTTTTACTTCAAATGTACCCTTTAATAAAAGGTGCCACGGGGTGGAAGACTATTTCAAACTATGAGTGAATCCTGTCAACGTGAAAATGTTAGGGCTGCACGGTTGTTGTGCTTGCTGCCTTGTGTTCTTTCATTCTTCAGCAGACACAGTGTTTACCCGCCGTTTAAAACACCCAATAATGTTTAGTTTAGCTCATGTTTCACATTTCATTTCAAATGACGCCACCCTGTCGAACCTCTGCTATCTCACCACGCTTCACTGCTGCATGACTGACAATAGATAATATCCACCTGCTGAGATACGGTTCAGTTTTTGTAATTGACGGTTTTTTTTAAATAAATATTCGGCCAGTTTGATGCTGTGTCGTTTCAGCTAGCTATTTGCTATATTTCCTTTACGTCTACGGTAGGTTGGAAGGTTGCATTAACGGTAGCAATTATAGTTAAGACTGCATAAAAACAAGCTGATATTAGTCAAATTTTATTTTTTGCCTACCTCCGTGTCCTGCTCCAGAGTCAATTATTGGCGCGCCGCCAGCCCACGTCCCAGAAGAAAAAAAATAATAAAATGTGTATTTACGTTTCTGCCTAATATTTAGGCAGTTCAAGGCTCGAGGCACCAGCTATTGGCTACCCGTCAGGGGAACATATCAGGGTGAACAGTAAACATCGTCGATATCAACGCCAATTCATAAAAAAGTCCTCTGATGTAGACAGCAGCCTACCCTGAAATAACTATGTAATATTTAACTGTCTTCATCTGTGCCCCCTGTCCCCAAAATCCTGCGCTTGTCCCGTCTTTATCGCCACAAAATATTAAACAAGTGCCGCTGCTTCCTGAGACGGGCTCATCACACTTTCTGGCAACCCAACGACGTAGACCGCAATGACATTAGGGGGAGCCAATCGTCGATAACCAAAAGGACCGTCTTTTCCCTTGTCCAATCACGTATGTGAATAGATAAGAATGACAGCTGCATTGACCAATGAAGCGCGCTGCACCGTCGTTCAAGGGCGCAGGTTTAGTTGGCTAGCATGCACTTGCAGCTATAAAGAATATACAGTACTATCAATTTAGGGGTTGTGTTTTGACTAAAAATAGCTCATATTAAACGGGGTTAGTTTCGTAAATTAAGCAAAGGGAAAATATAAGCTGTAAAGATCAATGAAATGTTCCATTGTAGTGAGCCTTTTATTTGCAAGTCAAAATTTAGTGACATTGACTAAGATGATCTAAAAAACATATTAATGACTTATTTGAGAATGTCACCTCTACACAAATCTAAGAGAAAACATTCAATGGACATTATATGGATCTACATTTGCCTGGAGATAATAAAATAGATGACATACCATAAAGATTGATAAGAGTCCCAGAGATGGACTATCTTTATATTCTAGGAAAGCTTTCAGCTGTGACAACATATGAGACTTTTGTTTGAGGTGACCATTGCTTGCTCAACTACAAACTGATCACTTAAGTCATTCTTTAAAGTAGGCATTGCATTATAATTTTGCTTCCACATTCCTGTATTATCACATGACAGAAAATATAAAGAAAACCAACTGGCTTCCTCCAACAACCCCATGAGAGTTGCTCTGAGATGTGTTGCCTATCTGCATTCCTTCATTTCCTTGTATCCATCCCAAAGGTACTTAGGACAAAGAACAGGTGTATGGAGAAAAGGAAATTACCTTGATTACCTCCAAAAAAGCACAGTGAAAAACAGTGACACTGACAACAAGGTTGTCACCAAAACACAGCAAAGAGCAGTTCAGAGTGGACCGTAAAGTTCCCGTGTCATAAATCTCCTTATTTGGATGGGTTGTGTGCTTTTACCGTAAGGGCCATGATGTCAACAGGCAGAGCGGGTGGGTGTATCCAGCTAACACGTCTGGGTGTGGTGTCCAGCAGACAAGGCTGTTTTTATATTTCTCACATCAATGGGGCCCACTGAGCTGCGACACGGCACCTATATTTAGATTTGGGTTGTAAAGTCTCTGGCCTGGAGCCTATGAAGCGCAAAGTTCAGTCTTATATAGATTCAGAACCACGGGCCACATTTTTACTGCCATCTGACATCAAGACTGTAATACACAAAGGTTGATATGGATAAAAACATGTACATGTTTATTAAGTTAAACATTCATCTTCATATGGCCTATTATGTTGTCAGAGGAAGTAGAACTATTATTTCACTCTTTTTGAGAAAACATATTTTTATATAGATCTTCATGTCATCATCTGTTCACTTCTCCTTTTCGTCCTCTCATCAGTCTACCCCCCCCCCCCCCCCCCCCCCCCATGCTATTTCAGTCCTCAAAAAGAGGATGAAATGTACTAAATCAGAGTTTAGTTCCTCAACATTCTCATGGCTTTTTTTGTTTTGTTTTCTTTGTAATTCTTGTAAAAGCCACATTAGCTGATATCCATTTTGAAAAAAAATAGTTAATTTCAGCAAAAGCAGTCATTTTTCAGATCTTTTCAGTTCAGTTACTATTACTAAATATTTGGCCACTATTAATGAAACTACTTGGAGCTGAAATAGCAAACCCAATTACTCATGAGTACAAAGTTATAGACAACTTCCACAATGTAGAGCTCCAAAGGCATCCATGAGAGGCTTTCAAAGCAAAGTTGGGGGAGAAACACAGTGAAAAAATGTTGGGACACTGTGAAAACTGTAAATTAAAAACAAAATGTCTCAAACAAAACATATCTCACAAACTGATATTTTAATTCCAAACAGAACATCGAATTGAAAATATTAGCCAATCTTGAATTGGAAGTCTAAACATCTGGGAAATGAGGATGCCAGCTGCTTGACCTTTGTAAAAGGAATGTTGTCCCATTTTGTTCTGTTAAAGGATTCTAGCTGCTCAACATTTCCAGGTCTTTTTTAATGTATTTTGTGTTTCATGATGCTCCAAAGTTTTCAGCTGGTAAGAAGTGTGGACTGCAGGCAGGTCAGTCCAACAACTGGACTCTTCTAGTCTGAAGCCATGCTGTGCAACAGATGCAGCATGTGGTTTAGCATCGTCATGCTGAAATATGCAAAACCTCCCCTGAAAAAGATGTCTTCTGGATGGGAGCACATGTTGCTCTAAAACTTGTATAAACCTTTCAGCATTGATGGTGCCTCTGCAGATGTGCAACTAATCTGATTAGCACTAATGCACCATCACATCGTCAGAGATGCAGGTTTTTCAACTGAGCACTGATAACCAGCCGGATGGTCCCTCTCCTGTTTATTCTCTCGATTCAGCTGACCACAGAACAGTTTTCCACTTTGCCGTAGCCGGATCATGTTCCCATGTGGTTTCTTCTTTGTACGATAGAGCTTTCACCTGCATTTGTGGATGGCACAGTGAACTGTGTTTACAGATAATTATTTCTGAAAGTGTTCCTGAGCCCATGCAGTGATTTCCAGGACAAAATCAGGTCTGCTTTTAATGCAGTGCTGCCCGAGGGCCAGAACTCCATGGGTAACCAGTACTGACTTTTGGCAATGTCGCCTGCACAAAGAGATGTCTCCAGATTCTCAGAATCTTTAGATTATTTATAACATAATTAGTAGAAACTTTTACTTCTGAGAGGCTCTGTCTCTTTAAGGTGCTCTCTTTGTACCTAATCATGTTACTGACCTGTTGCCAATGAACCTAATCAGTTTCAACAGGATCCCTTAGCTGTTTCTTTGCCAACTTTTTTGAGACGTGTTGTTGCCATCAAATTTAAGATTACCTTAAGATTTTCCATTCACTCTTCAGCCTATTCAGAGACACCACTGACCACACTCACCCCAAGGGTCAACTGAGGATCTGATATTTTACATAAAATGTATCTCTATCAACACTTTCTGTTTGTTGGGGGGGTAAAATATGGGTTTATCGGTGGCAAATAATTGCATTTTGGTTTAATTTTACATTTTTTATCATATCCTATCCTTTTTGAGAATTGCTGTTATACATTTAGTCTCATTCTATTTCTTTGCAGACTATATGAACCCAAATAATGAAGAGTTTCGGGTGTTTATGTCCCATTATTATCTGAAAACAGTTTGTCAGTTTGAAGTCTTTTTTAAACGTGTTTTGCTGGCCTGACGTGTAAAAATGCAGATTTCTATAGGTTTATTGCATCGGAATCACTGTATTTTCAAACTTTAAATTCTGATTGGGGCTTGCAGCTAAAGAATTTAAGAGTAATGAGGTCAATATACATAAATAAAGAATGTAGCAGTTTTCATCATCTAATACATGGCTTCCTAACAAGACTCAGGAAGTCCAGACAAAGTTCCATGCGCAAGAGACACTCGGACAGCCCATTTATAGCAAAAATGAAAGCTTCTCCTTTCCTCAACTGTTTTTGAAAGTAAATAAATGACCAGGTGAGACGTGAGGAGAAAATGAGAAATACTCTCATCTGAACATAGTCAGGCTCAGCAAACTGGAAATACATCCAACATGTATGATGACAAATTGTTGTGAAAGGCGAACAGCAAGGTCATGCACTAATTCATTAGTAAGAAATATGAAAATAGTTCTTCAAAACTGAATATCAAAATGTGTATATATCAGACTGATATGTGAGTTTGAACAAATTAAATCCAATGTTTGTCTTGTTTATTAAAAAAGGTGACTTGTGGATTTACAGCGAGCCGAGTGATGCAACCTTTTAAAGGAGACTGAAGAGGGAACATTTCTTTCAAATACATCAACAAAAACAGAAATAAAAAAATTAAACAACATATGTACAGAAAACACTTCAGACTTTATGAACACCAAGAGTTATTTTCCTGAACTCGGGGTGAAGGAAAAGTTCCACAAACAAAAGCAGTGTGCACAGTTGTGTATTTCTAGCTGCATGACAAACTTCTGTAAGAGCACAAAAATATACACACATTCAAATATCACTTAAACTTTATGTACAAATCCAGTCCTGTCAAATAATCTGTCTCTTCCTCACAAAAATCATTCAGCATCAAGTGTTTTTCACCCAGACACACATTCAGAGTGTTTGAGAACTTTGAGGTCTGCATTTAGTGAAATATAAAAGTGAAAATGTGAAAGAAAAATGTCCAAAACTGCCGTGGGTCAGGACTCTGGCGGCTGGTTGGGAGCTCCGTTGCGAGTGCGGAGCTGAGACTGAGCGATGTCAGCTAACGCGTTCTGAATCTTCTCCAACAGCATATCGCCGCGGTAAACCACCTCTTCCAGACGAGCGGCTGCTTCATGGTTCTCCTCCTCCAGCTGCCGCAGACTCGCCGCCTGATGAAACCAAGAGTTAAACTCAGGTTAAAAAGTGCCACATGAAACTGAAACTGCACGGTTAAATAACTCTTCACTACACATCTGACCCTCTGAGGAGACAGTGTGTGATTCAGGGGTATGCAGACTAATTTCTTATCTTAAAACTTTTTAGTCACATTGGCTGCTGCAGATCAGGAGGAAAAGTGATCAGCCAATTGGAGGCCAGTGGTTTGATCCCTGAATTCCCCGGACCGCATGCCTCTGATCTGTCCACTGATGTATTAATGTGTGTGACAGAGAGACAGCACTGCAGAGTGTGCAACACGGTAGAGTAAATACCTAAATGTGGCTCTAATTAAAGCTCTTTAAGAGGTCAGCTAGTTTAGAAAAGGACTATTTAGTACAGCTTAAAAATCTCGCATTTGTAGAAACTAGCTGCATAGTTTAGAAATCTGTCTTTGGCCAATGTTACATCAACCTTTCCCCTATGAATACCCAAATTCACCAAATTGCCAAGGATCATGCCTGAAAGCAACACCTGTCAGGTTGCACTGTGCCCACCGGAGCACATCTGAACATTTAAGTCTTTTCAGACTCTTTAAAAGGAGATCTGCTTTGTTTAAGTTTCAGTTGCTAATAGTCAGTTAGCTCGAATGATAAGATCTGCTGTGTATTGGCTACTCTTAAAGTTCGTATTTCTCATGACTGAGGGTGGTGCACACAATGACTAACAATCAGACATTTCCAACTTCTGACTGGGGGAAAAAGGAAATAACTCCCATTAGAAGGTGGATTTCCTTGTGCTCAAACCACTTAGAGTCTCCTTTAAGGACATTTCTTAAGAAAGCACCTAGTGAAACACAGCAACTTCAGGCTGAGAGAAGAAAGAGCTTCTGCTCCTGTGAGCTTGCTCCAAATATAGCGACAGCCAATTTTACCAGTAGAAGTTGCGATGAACGTGACTGCCATCTCCTCATTGAGTGCAGCAGCCCGACTCCTGACACGAATGTGAGTGAGACAGGAAACATGAAGACATTCTGTTGCTTATCTTGTGTAATGTGAACAGAAATATCACTAAACACATATGCATAAAAAACGCAAAAAAGTATATTTGTATAATTAAATAGAATATAGAAAATAATATAATAATACCAGTTTTTGTTTTTTTTACACTGACATGTAGCAGAATCTGTAGCTTCAGTCAATGAAGACTCTGACCAAAGTGCTCAAACATACTTGGGACGTGACACACTGGATTTATTCTGATCCCACTATCCGGATAATAATTCCACAAATATATAAACCATGCACTCATATGACCTGCATTATTTTTTTACCCAGTTATCCGTAGAGGCTTGTTTATCCTTGATCTCAAATAGTCTTTCCAGGACAGAAATCAACACAGAAAAGGAGCAGCAGTCCTTATCTTCCACAACAACAGGTCACTTATAGGCAGCTTATTTAAAGAAAAGAAAATCAGAAGCATTTACACAAACTGATGAAAGTTTGTACTCCAATGAGTTGAGATATTTTTTCTTCCCAGATTATTGAGTGCTCCACATTGACAACAACTGGACAAGCGTTCAGACAGCAGGCAGCTCCCCCTGCTGTCTGAGACCTAGAAATGCAAACAAGGCTTCTTTTTTGTGTGTGTTTGGGCATCGGCATGGAATCTTTTCATGAAATGTGAAGTGTGAACTTGAATGTGCTGACCTGCAGAGCTGCTGTTGACTCCTCACTGGGCAGAGAGTCGATTAGTACATCCACATCTTTGGCTGTCCTTGCGATAAGAGCTGCAAACAGCTGGGCGTATTCTGGACAAAGATCAAGAGATATATAGCACTGCAGTTAATTTAAGTGTGACCGAGAGCCAACGTCAAAGCCACACAAAGGCAACCTCGTGATTAAAAGTCACTTATACTGAGGTGATTATTACCCCTTCACACTTTCCTTTAGCTTTGCTTTTAAATTGCAGAAGGATTTATGACAGGAAAGGCAACATCCCTTTTCCTCTTTTAAACTGAATTTAAGTCTTTATTCAATGCCTTTCAATACCAATTCTTACCTTTACAAATAATGAGTGGATAATCCAATTGATTGAAACTTATAAAATATATTTAATTAAATCCACTGATACGACCTGATTGATTAGTCACATTAGTCTGTGTCTTCTTAAGTGTTTATCTACATTTGTCATGATTTCTTAATGAACTGTCCATGTATGCTTACTACTGTTCATTTGAATGTATACTTTTGTAAATTTGACAGCTATTTTATAAGGAAGCCGAGAACAGCCGTGGATTTTTTATTTTATTTTATGTACACACAAACTTTTTATATCGAGATAAGTCGTTATCATGAAATAATGCATAAAAAGAATAATAATCTACGACCGTTCTCGACTTCCGTAATTTCGCTCTCTCTGTGCTTAGAAAACCTATTTTCCCTTAGTATTTTGTAGAAATTGGAGGTTAAATAAAGTGCATTTAAAAAAAAAACAGACCTTCCGTTGGGTTTGCTGGCTGATCCTTGTTGATAGCCGTCTGGATGTTACTGAAGGATGCAGGTGGAGCACATTGTTGCAGAACGCCGATGGCATTACAAAACTGATCAGCAAGCTGGACACACGAAGCAAACAGTAACAGATCAGTAAACTGGCTGTTAACGGTACCGTTGACCACGAAGTTGCGGCTAATAACTCTGTATCACCAAAGCTTTCACATTGTCTCTCGCACCACTTTAACATTCCTACGTCATAACATGGTAATACATGCAATAAATGTCTCTGCATCCAACGACAATTTAAACTGAGATTCAATGCACCTGGTCGTCAGCTAACAAAGCTAGTTAGCCCTGTTAGCTACACAGCAATCAACAATGTTAACAATAGGAGTACTGCTGTTTCTATTTACTTAAGTGTAGCTGCAGCCTTCAAAATATATAACCATAAATTCACTCTTTTACGTCTTATTTTGTTTCAATTCGTTTAAAACTTCAAAAATTGTCTCACCGAATTGACAGCGTCTTGAAGTTGCGTTAGCCGGTCCGCCATCTTTCCTGTAGTTATAGGAAATCCCGTTGTCGAAGTCGCGAGAGTTTAAGTATAAAGTCTCGCGGAACTGTGAACGGTATTTTGGAAGCTGTGAGTTAGCGTTAGCAGTTAATTGAGTCACCTCACGATTGACTTCACAACTGAAGGGAACAGAGTTTAAATCAATGTTTTCATACCTGCTGACCTTTCCTTGTGTGTTTAAAAAGAACGGAGCTGCATCAGGAGCCTCTAACTAGGGACCAATGTTAGCCAGTGGCTAATATTCGCTATCAAACATCAACAGGAAGTTGGAGGCTAACTAAATTCCAATGTCTTGCACTTTGAACTCTCCAGGTACAACAGATTATTCTTTCTTTTGTCTTTACCTCGTTTAAAATACGTTGCACTGTTTTGGATGACTGTCAATTATACGAACTCGTTTGTGTTATAAGCCCATAATTAGATTTGCATGGCAGCTTTACTGTGATGAGTAAGCTAAGAAGATAGCAGAGGTATTTCTGTGTTGCTAAAATAGTATCAATGATCTGAATCAGGTTGCTTGTCATTAAAATAGATAAATAAAGTAGTTTATTAATATGACATATCTGTAACTAAGTTAATATCTCAATTATTTTGGTAATGTTAGCTTGAGCGAATTAGCCTACAGTGCAGCTGTCATCCAAGGTATGGTGATGAGGAGGGTGAGGAGGGTAAGGTTAGCAGCAAGTCTTCAGTCTCTGATTTTATTACTCTTCACTTCATTAGAAAGCGTTGTGACAAATGACTTAAGGTGACATAATGTTGTGTGCCAAGTTAAATGTATTAGCTCAGATAGAATCATGATTAAAGCCCAAAAGTAAAAGTAAGTTAGGGTAACCCTAACCCTAATAAATAATATGGCAGAAGTAGTCTTTAAAAACCTTGCTTAGTCTTCTACAATAAGATATCATGCAGTGTGCTTGTAGTTTGCCCTAACTGACTTGTATCTCCTCAGGTATGAACTGTAGTTTAGAGAAGGTCCTGGCAGATGCCAAATCATTAGTGGAAAGGCTTCGTAACCATGACAACGCTGCAGAGATGTTAATTGAACAGACAACATCTCTCAACAAGCGAGTGGAGTCTATGAAGCAGGTAGGCTATTACATGAATTAGGTTCACTTTGTAAAAAAAATAATTGTTACTAACTTATTTAAATGACAGATGATTTAAAGGATGGGCGAAGGCTTTTGGTTTGTTCATTAAGAACTGGTGTTGTCATTTCCTGTTTGCAGTACCAGGAGGAGATTGATTCACTGAACCAGGTTGCACGGCATCGGCCACGTTCCAGTCTGGTCCTGGGAATCCAGCAGGAAAACCGTCAGATCCGAGATCTCCAGCAGGAAAATAAAGGTTGGTAATTTGTCTTTTAGTGTTCAGTCTGTGGAGGTTCATTCTTTGTCCAGCACACTTTGTTCACATTCATTAGGTAGTCTGAGCAGCACGTGTCCTGGTCCACCTGCTGACCTGACGTGACTCCACACGAGCAGCTGACGTTTTATCCTTTCTGTATTTCTGTAAAATAAACAGCGTCAACTCGCTGCCATGAATCATTCACAGAAAACCTTGAGCTTGTATTTCATGTTGATTTCTGCAGGGTAAACAAAGCAGCTGTAGTCGTGATATTGAAAAATGTTTTACATCAGTCAAATCACAAGATTCTCAGTTTTGTCACAATGTTACATTTGCACCTGCTTAAACAAGAAAATGTTGTGTAGAAGCTGTGAAAGCTGACTGTCCCCTGATGAGCTGTCAGACTTTAAAGCTGAGCTCTGTAAAAAGACTAATTATATTAGGCTTCTTCTCTCTTCTCACATCTGTTACATAACCGACCTTTTTAAAATTCTTGGAAATACTTCCCCGATAACTCAGTGACTCTGAAGCATGTTCATGTCTGTATAATGGTGGCGTTCAGTTGTTGAATATATTTGTGATTTTTACAGAAACATCAGTGGATCTGCTGTTGTCTTGCTGAGGTGCATTTCAACCAACAGCACCCAGAACTTATACAGCCCTGGACTGAAATTTTTTCCTTTCCTTTGAGCTGAAAAGATTATTTCAGTCCAGGGTCTGGTGCATTCCATTTAGCTCGAAGGTTCAGGGTAGATTAGATAGGCAAGTCCTCAGAAGTGGGTTGCTACACCACGACAGTGCTCGCCGAACGTTTGGCATGAAACAAGCTGAGGACGTCCACCTCAGCGGTATTACCTCCAAATCTTATGTTTTTTTCCAACTGGATATTAACATTTTATCGTTCTAAATCAAATTTTGTTGTCATCACAACTGCTGTTATCCGCTGTGGAGACAGCAGTTCTCTGCTAACCAGAACAACCCTGCAAACGAGGAAGTGTGCTTCAGCTCTATTCTCCTCTAATCTTTTAATATTCCATGTTTCTACAGGGCTTTGTTAGTTTTTAACTTAACCGCCACCAAACAATCAGCACAGCTCGTGGTGCGCTGTGTCTACCCAGCTGTGTTTGAGGCTGCGTGAATGTATGAGTGCTATTAAATAAATGTAAAAAAACACACGTTCACTCTTTCTGCAGAGCTCCGGACATCGTTAGAGGAACACCAGTCTGCGTTAGAGCTCATCATGACCAAATACAGGGAGCAGGTGTTTAGGCTTCTCATGGCCAGCAAGAGGGATGACCCGGCCATCGTCACCCAGCTGAAGGAGCAGCACACCACGGTCAGTGAGGCCCATTTCCATTCCTTTAAATGCTTTTCCAACATTTTCTTTTGAGCGGACAGTGAATTAAGCTCATCAGTTACACACTTTTGAATCATTTAAAAAACTTAATTGAATAAAAACATCACAAGGGAAACAGTTTTTCCAATCTTTTGCACTCACCAAAGGTGTTTCCGTTCACTGATTTTTGTAGGAAATGCAATCACACATTGACAAAATCAATGAGATGGCCTCTGTGATGAGGAAGGCCATAGAGGTGGACGAGGGGCGGATATGCGAAGACGAGGAGAGGATCAAACAGTTGGAGGTAAAAGGAGTAATGCAACTCTGTCACACCAAGGGTTGTTGGGCAAATTTTATTTATTCTTTTAAATTTTTATTATTTTTTGAGATTTTCCCATTTTTTTCAAACATTTGCTGGTTTCAATGCTGTGCAGCCAGAATGATTTGTGCTGATAATTCTGGCAACTTTTAAAATCTTTTATCATGCATGACCATGGCAACGGGAAAGTTGCTTGCATGCTGATGTTGATTAAGCTTTCCAAAGCCTAAATAATGCCTGGGTAGAAACCCAACATTCAGCTGGTTGAAGAGGAGATATTGTGGATGCAGAGCTTGAACAAAATGGAGTCAAAGGAGGTGGAAGTTTAAACCATCTCTTCCTTTGATCATCATGGGAAGTGTGAGATAGAATGAACGACCTTAGAGAGCTGGGATGCAGGAGCAACTCGAAAGCTTCTCTATTTGGCTTTGGGACTATATGGACAGATAAGGACGGCAGATAGAAAAGTAACGATGAAGGAAGAGGGATTATTGTGCTTGTTGGCAGTGGATGATGTAGTCATGGACATGTTATTGGTGAGGAGTATCTCTGGACCCCAGATGCTGCTGGGTGTGACTTCCTGTCTACGTTGTATAAGGAGAGAGTTCACCTGTGTTACCTGTCGACATTATGACATCAGCTAAGTTGTTGCTAAGCAACCAAAACGACACCCAGATCTACTGATGGCTATCTCTGAAGATTTCCACCACACCTTCCTCTCTGCTACACTGCAACATTCTGCATTTTTGACAGATGATTTGTATCTCATTTTGTCCACTGAGGAATTACTGCCCTCCTCTTTGAGAGACATTACCTTTGACAAAGGTAATGTCTCTCCAGTAGGAGCACATAAGCGTGACCTCCGGCAGAGACGTGTTGACATTAGCGGCTGACTTTTGAGTAAAAAAAAAAGCAGACGCAGACGCTTTTATCCAAAGCGACTTACAGGTAGGCATGTAGGGTAAGGGGTTCTTGCCTAAGGACCTCTACTGGAGGTAGTACCTTTCATGCAGGAGATTTGAACTCAGGTCTCCCACATGGAAGGTGGCAATCATACCACTACACTATCCAGTCCTATGTTGTCCAGATGTTGAGTGATCCATGATGATGGTGATTTCGATCCAAGCATGTCAAAGCCCAACACGAATCATTCTTGTAACTTCTATTGCTGCCTTGGCATTGGTCATCGTAAAGAAAAATTGCTGTCGGCTACTTCGTTGCAGTGGAGCTGAAGAAGCCTCTGACTGAACAGTCTTTGTTGTGTGGAGGGTGTGCTGCATTGTCTGTTATGTTGAGTAGCTTTTGCAGCATTCTTCTTTGTACAATCATCCCCAGGGGCTCCAGGGCAGTCCTCAGCACAGAGACGGCCTTCTTTGTCAGTTGTTCAGTTTAGGTCTCTGGCTCTGATGCTGCTCCAAGAGATGGCGGCAAAGCAAAGTATCTTCTAGCTTGTATATATATATTTTTTTTAATGTATTTTTTTATCTTTTACTTTTACCAGGGATAAGAGGGAAACGCTATTTAAACTCCTGTAGATATGGCAGCATTGATAGTAAAGTTGACTTGATTTGAAAGTGCAGCGTCCACCACAGACTTATAGAAAAGAAACATTGTGCTGCACACTTTGAAACCTGTTCTGTTCTGTCCCTTCATGTAAACGGCCTCAATGTTTCATTTCCATTTCGGTCTATTGTTCCACGTTATATCGTTTTCCACCTCTTTTTTGGGGGGCTTTTCCTACTTCTGCAGTCCTCTCCCTTGTTAATAATATGTTGTAATTCTTCCCCTATCATACAGTTGGCATTATTTTTAGCAACTTTAATGATAATTTGATTTTTTTTTGAGAAAATATGTTTGTTTTTGTATTTCAGCTGGAGAACAGTGGACTCAGAGAGCTGCTTGGAATCAGTCGTGAGGCGTTTCTGGTTTTGAAGAGAGACGAGCCATCGGAGAGCACGTCGCTGTCGCCACTGCTGACCAGCGCCGACGTTAGCTTACGAAAGAATTAGAGCCCGACCCAACCCCTACCGTGTACAGCCTGTTGCCACATACCAACCTCACCTTTCAGCTCACAGACTCTTCAGGCGAAGTCTTAGACGGCGTGCTGCTCCAGAGATACGTTCCCAACTTGTCGTTAAAGCAATCCTCCCCCTTCCCCATCCCAACCTCTCATGATTTTGTTAGTATTTCTGTGACGTTGGCTTATTTTGCCAGTGTGTATGAGCTTGTTGTGCCTGTGTGGTTTTAAAGTTTTGAATGAGTGAAAGAAGGGCTTGAGTTCAAATAAATCTGTCTCTGCAGAGTTCATCTGGCTTTCATTTCACTTTGAAATCTCACACGTAGTATGCACTCCCAAGTTTCTGGTTCTGTTTTGGTGGCCCCTGTGGAGCACAACTTCTCACTTTCACAACTGTTGTTGTTGTTGCTTTTTGTATATGAACCGCTGAAAACAGGAATGGAAATGCACAAAATCTGCTCTCAACAGCCAGCTACCTCTTTCAGTGAAAGAGCTGGAAGAAATGTTCAGGAACTTTGTGTGAAAATGAGTAAAACTGCTTTGAAAACATTCTCCTTTTTACAGCATTTGAAATGCTACAAATGTAAGATTCTGATAAAGATATTTGAAAATATTAACCGTGCTTTGTGTCACAAGTTGTCTGCAAATGTAAAGAAAAAAAGTATGCTTTCTTTCAATTGTAAAGGTTTACTTATCAGGACAGGATAAAATATCTTCTGGCCCTTACAAGGTCTCCAGATTATAGTACAACAATATCTGAGAGGCTGCAGACAGTAGATGGATAAATGTCAGCACAATCTGCATTTAAATATAATTTGGTTTGTTTTCACTGTTTTTGTTGCCACCATAAAGTTATTAGCAGCAATGAACAGCAAAGTATAGTTGCTAGCAAAGAGCTAGCAACTATACAGTCCGTGTTTCAGATGGATATCTAGTTAAAATAACTTTTGGATTCAGGTAATTGTCACCTGTATAATGTTATCGATCTCTCACATCATTATGGAGACATTTTGGTGCAAGCTTCTGTTCATTGAGGTGTGCAGCATTTGTTTATGTGTAATTCAATCAGGTAGAGGTCTGGACTTTGACAACTTTGGACTATCACAACACATTATTTTCTTTTTCAGACATTCTGTTGTAGATTTGCTGTTGTGTTTGGGATCATTGTCCTGTTGGTGACCCAGTTTCAGTCAAGCTTTAGCTTTGGTATACAAGTTCATGGTGGACTCAATGACTGCAAGGTGCCCAGGTCCTGTGGCTGCAGAACAAGCCCAGATCATCAGCCCTCCACCACCGTGCTTGACAGTTGGTATGAGGTGTTTGTGCTGATATGCTGTGTTTGGTTTCCTCCAAACGTGCTGCTGTGCATTATGACCAAACATCTCCACTTTGGTCTGGTCTGTCCAAAGGACATTGTTCCAGAAGTCTTGTGGTTTGTTCAGATGCAGCTTTATAAATCTAAGCTGTGTTGGCATGTTCTTTTTAAAGAGAGGCGGCTTTCTCCTCCTACCCAACCAAACAAGCTGTACCTGTTAAGTCTAATTCTAATTGTACTTGTGACTTTTAACGTTTATATGCTAGGAGTGTCATATAACTCAAAGGCTGGAGTTTGTTGATGCAGCTGGCCAGGGCTTGAGTCCTGGTCCGAGGTGCTTTGCTGCATGTTTTTCTCCACCTCCTCCCCCTCTCCTGTCTACTTACTGTCACATAAAGGTCACCCAAATAAACTTGGGGGGGACATTTAACATGCTAACTGAGGCCTGTAGAGTCTAAGATGGAGCTCTTGATTTAAAAAAAAAAAAGTACTTTCTCTGATAATTGTACAGTCTGATCTTGGGATGTCCACTTCTGGGTAGGTTGACAAGTGTTTTGAATGTTTTCTCACTGTGTAGCGATGGACACTAAATACTTTGGAAATGGCCTTTTAACCCTTCCGAGATTGATGTTCAGCAACGATTGCTCTAAGATCAATGTGTGTTAAGACACCTGAATGCTCAAGACCAGCAAAACTGACAAAAAGGAACCATTCCATTCACCTAATTTTAAGACCCGGTATGGAAATAATTTTCCAATTACATGTCAATATATATGACCATCAGATCGAAAGAAGATGTATTTCAAAGTATCTCCTCAATTACTGACCAATTTTGATCATTTTCACAAGAGTGTAATTTATGATTGTTTTTATTGCTTTAAAAACATTGAGAAACGCTGCTTGCAGACTCCATATTAACAAGTTCACAACACTTAAAATAAATTCCAGACTGTAAATGACTAAGGATAAATTAATGGAAAGTCAGCACACCCTGATATTTGAGAATCTGGGGTGGTATAAAGTCATTCTTCATGCCGATTGTCTTTAACAATTATAGAAATAGTTTCCAGGTAACCGCCTAGTGTCTTAATGTATCCTCTTGACATGTATATACTCGCTTTGTAGTTTATAAGAAAATATCTTAACAAGACAGACGCCAAGTATACGTGTTAAAAAGCATTCTTCCCGCATTATGGCTTTCATTTCGGCAACTGAAGAATGTCTCTGTTAGTGTAACATCAAATGACGACCAACTAGTCATGACAAGAACCCAGAACAAATACTTAATCGAAGTAAGACTCTTCTGTAAAGTATTCTTAATCGTGATTGATACTTGGTTGAGGGAGGGGTTAAAATCTCGCGGGACTTGGAGCGAGCTTTTGAAGGAACCGTCGCTGAGCCGTGAGTGGCAGGGGGAGAGAAGCAGGGCATAGGTTTGTCAGACAAACCCAGTAACTGCAGTCCAGCATGTCGCAATTGTGGTTGCTGGGGCAAAGACACAAGAGACTGCGAGGTTTCCAATGATTTTGAATTACTGGCAAATTCAAGAGTTCTTTTATGGGATAAATGGAGCAGAGGAAAATGTCTCGCTGGATTTGTTGCCCGTTGCTGCTGTTTCTTTCCCTGATGTGCCAAGTTCAAGCTCAAGTGGAAAGTGAGTATCGTGGCGAGAGCTAGCTAGTAGATGTAATTAGACTTTTTTTTACTTTTCGTTATATGTTAATTACCCCCCTGAAACTGTAAAATGAATATCTGCAGTGCTGTTTATTAGTTAAAGGCTGAACAAGGAAGTCAGTGGTAGGTTTGTGATTTCTCGAGCTCACATTTACATTTGTGTAGCTGTGGCTAGCTGACAAAAAAATGTTAGTTTCTCACTAAAGGAGCCCAAATGTTTATTCAGCCCAGTGTGAATATATTTCAAACCACAGAAAACTTTATAAATTGAGTTTACCTGTATTTAAAATTGTGAAGAGAATGTCTCTTTTACTCTCTGTTGTGGGCACCAACAAAAAAAGCATTAAATTGATTAGATATAAGTTTAAAACCAATGTTAGCCTAAGTGTAGTGCAGTATTAGTCTTGTGTTTGTACATGAACTGAAGCTGTAAAAGTACAACGCTGGTTTTGGCTCATTAAAGCTCATATGTTATGTTAAAGTTTGTCGAATAGAGTAGAGTTTAGATTCAACGCAGATTAAGTGTGTGTGTGTGTTGTGGAAAAACTGCAACGGTGAGATGTTTAATCTGCCTGGTAAATCAGAACTGTCCCAACAGAAAGCAAACAGAAAGCAAGGTAAAATCACATGCATCCTTTTATTCGCTCCTTTTCTTGAAGTCTTCTTACAGTTTTTTTTAATAATTTATAAGATGAGTTAGCATTTACACGTGCAAAATGTCAGATTGCAGCTGTAAAGCACGAGTTGGCAATGATGCCTGCCATTATAGCCCAGTCGGATCACTTTGTAAGTAGTTTTCTGTAGTACATAGAAAATTCAATTTAGTTTGATTATTTCAGCAGGAACTCATGTGGAATGGGATTTTTACCTGTGCCTCATGATTGCCTGTTTATTTCCTTAGTAGAATAAAAGCTTGAGGCCGCAGGTCAGTCCTGAGGTGGAGTCTGACCCTTAGACAGTCTAAGTAAGGCAACACGTGCAGACTGCAACACATTCACCAAGCATTAACGCCCATATTCTTCCTCTCTGTGCGAGAAACAGACACAAAGGCTCAAATGCAACAAGTCTCCAGCGTCTGAACCTGTCGGATGTTGCCTTTTTTTTTTTTTTTTTTTTTTTTACAATATTCTGAATAGGATTTAAATTTGCACCATCATGGTCCAACATTGAAAGCATCTATACAGGTGAGACCTGCGATGTGTGCCAGACGATGAGGAGTAGCCACTGTGAGACATTTTGGAACAGAAATGTGATGTTTTACACATGCTCTTCGGATCTAACTGCTGTATCATTGCTGCCGCATGATCACTTGAAGTGGTCTTGGTAAAGGCTCAGGGCTTTTCCTCACATTCCTCTCAGAAAGGCAGGAGATTTAAGAACTCTGCAGTTAACCGATTATTACTGAGTTTCGCCAGGGGAAAATAACTTAAGAGGAAAAACTTGGCAGTGATGTAAGCAGATGATCAGAAAAATATAATGTGCATTAAGATAATCAAGGGGTGTTCCATCAAAAATCGATTGAAAACCAGTGATGATTTTGAATGTTGCGGGTTTTTACGAGATTTTAAGTGGTGTTTTGTTTTTGTTTTCACTCTAATAAAGCCAACCTGTGCAGTTCATTATTATTATTCATTATTGCTGCACTTTAACCAATTTAACAAAGGATGGCAGCCCATTTGAATATTTCAGTATAAGATATCCATCTTTTATGGAAGAGCACACATCAAAGTGTAGTAGCAGATTTTTAACCCTTACACCTGACTCTTTCAGCTGAAGTAACGCACACTGCTGGGCATTTATTGGTGTTCAGTACTAAAGTCTTGAGTTTAGACCTACCTTGTCCTTCTAAACCCAGGAGCTGTAGCTCTTTGCAGTTCAGTACAGGTGTCTGAGCCATAATTTCATGTCGTCATCACAGGACCTCTGATTCCTTCAGATATCTCAAAAGTTCCATTCCACATCTTCACCGGTAAAATGATACCACTCTATGTTGCCTCCTTGAGTACAAGGAGCACATTTATCCTGACGCGCAGCATTTTGATAGTTTCGTCAACAAAATGTACATCAGGGCAGCCGTCCAGTGCGAGTTTAACCTCTTTTTCATGTCTTTCATCAGCCATCTGTTGGTTCCGCGCAGGTAACCGAACCAGTAGTGGAAACAACACTGTCATTCAAGCCTCGCATCTGAGGTCCGAAAGGCAGTCGTGAAACTTATAGATGACGTCTTTTAAAGGTTTTTAGCACCACTAACTGTTAGACTCTAATTCGTATAGTTGGGGTAAAGGACACTGTGGCTCACAACGCTCCAACAGGCTGCAAAATCAGCTATTTTCCACAACAGATTTTGGTTGACCATCCAGTTTGATGAAATTAAGATGCTTCTCTGTGAGCCCTTCAGCCTTTGTCGTGTGTGCTTAACCCTGCAGTTTAATTTCCACCTGTCAACTTCCTGTAGTTGCTCATTGGGAATGTTAGCAACATCCCCGGTACTGATTCGAGTCGTCTTGGTAACGGGGATGTTGTTTTTGTTTTGGCATCTTATCATGCTATTCAAGATTTGTAAATTGTTTTGTACCAAAACAGTCAGATGCAGTTGTGGTCAGGGTGAAATCTAACATTCCATAGTCCATCGATCACTCCTTCAATTCCATCCAGTTTGTATGCCCTGCTAATGACAAATATCACCGCAGTATGATGCTGCCACCACCATGCTTCACTGTGGGGATGGTGTTTTTGGGGTGTTGGATTAGTACATGATGTGACTAAAAAGTTGTCTTTTACTTTCATCTGACCGGAGTGCCTCCGTCCACATGTCTCCACTGGTTTTTGATGAACTCCAAACAGGAGGATTCTTTGTTTGGTTCTTGAAGCGAGAGCCATTTTTCCACAATTACCAGATTAAATCTTAGACTCCACAAATATGGACTTAACTAATTGGGACACTAAAGGTCACTGTTACTTATTCGGGCTTTAAAACAAAGGAGGTTAATATTTATGCGCTCACTAGAGTGAGGGGGGGTATTTAAAAATGAATTAAATGACCCAGCGGGTGGAATTGGAACTGGGCCTGGGGAACAGACATATCTACATTGATATTTCTATTTTTTTCTCGCTTTCCTCCAGCTAAATATAGCAGAACAAGCTACCCTCCCTTCCCTTAATAAGGAGTACAATCTCCCATAAATCAACAAAATCAATAATACTATTACACATAAATATATGAATATACAGACTGCACATGCAGACGCATATACGAGAATTCTGAGGATCAGTATTTAATCTGCATGTCATCAAATTAAGCAGCTAAAATAACTAGTTGCACAATAAACACACCACATATGCAGTGTTATGTAGGCTTCTGAGCATAAGCAGCGTTAACAATGGAAGTGGTGGGTTAGTGAAACCACAGGGTTCCTCATCTGATATGTAAAAGATTGAGACATCGATGTGGGAGTGAAGACGAGCAAAGCATTCAGGTCAACATGTTAAAACGTTGTGAGCTTAGAAACTGCTAATGGGTTTCAGGAATGGCTTTAAGGTTACCTCGATAGTCTAAAGCTTAAAAGTGTAAGAACTGCATCAAGTCACTTTATTTCCAGTGTAACAGTTGTCTCCTGCACACACGTAACGTTGCAGATCCGAATATATCCTTGTCTTTTTCCTCTTTGTGGTGGGATTTTGGCCCACTACACCAAATATGGCCGCCGCTGCATTTGGTTGGAAGTCGAGTGCTTCTCACAACTGTAGGGCAGTATTTTATGAAAGCAGGCCATGTCCAGAACATGTGGGTTAGATTAGCAGCTCGGGATGTGTGGTGACTCCTCAGCTGAGTCGTTTACGATCTGTTTACCAGCACAGTCATGTGACACGTGGACACAAATCCGTTTTGTTTTGTCTGTTTGTGTCTCAGACCGGGTGATTTTCCTTCCGGGGACGTTCCAGAACGTGAACGTCTCGCAGAATGAGACGGTGCAGGCCGTGGTGTCCAGGATCCCTCCGGAGGTCGCCTTCATCACTCTGCAGTTCCACACGCAGCACCACAACGCCACGCTCTCCTACACGAGGGTGAGAAAGTCTGCGAATACGATGGGCTTCTCATGCACTGTAATGAGATGCAGCCAGAGGAGTAAGAGTCTCACAGAGCCACTGCCTATTGGCTGCAGTGGAATAGATCTTAAAAATCAGATCTTAAATCAGCACACCAGAAAATGTGATTCAAAGCCAGAAGCTGCCTTCATGATTCTGCTCGCTGTATTCCAGACAAATTATTGCTTTTATGCATGCAGCATCGAATTAAGTAAACAGCTTAATCTAATGAATGCAAGGAAGATGGAGGTCATGCAGCACTAGCTTAGTGTCAAAGGAGCGACTGAGCGTTTCTGCTCGGATGACTCGTATGTGGTCTTATCTGTCCAGTGATTCCCTGAAAGGGTTCAAAATAGCTCTTTCAGGAAAAAACGAAACCACAGATTCCCTTAAGGGGAACTGGATGAAAGCTTGGTGAGGGTAAGAGTTAAAGATGCCAGCTTTCAGTTAAATCAGCTAAACGAATCCATTTGACCACGCCCTCAGCCGAATGATGTTTTTTAATGTCGCGGTCAGGAGACGCAGTAGAAATGTGAAAATTACAGGCATGTTTCACAGTGGGAGCAGGCAGTTAGTTCTGCCACCGCTTAATGAATGAGGCTTTGTGAGCGGAGCCGTCTGACCCCCTGAGAGAAGTCGCAGTCAGCTGATGTACAGTCCACAGGTCATGAGTGGCAGACGGGGCAGAAAAATGTCTGGCGTCGGCCCCAGAGGTCTCAGCTGAGCGGCTCGCTTTGGGTCGGGCCCGATTTAGTTCATCTCCATTTGTTTTATTATTTTTCCCCAGTGATGGAAGCGGAATAAAAGCAAACTTGTTTCTTTTTTAAGTAGAAGTAGTGTGTTTTTGAACAAAAAGAAAATGGCTGCTGACGCCAGTGAGCGTGAGAAGCTTACAGGGAGCAGGTTTTTAGCACAGCAAATGAAGAAAAGTGATGAGCAAACCACAACAGTTTTCTTCACGTTATCTTTCACCACTTTCCTGTGTTCTCTATGTTTTTGTACTGTGACTAAACCGCTACATCCTTTTTTAAATTTTTTTATGTTTATTGTTGCTTGTCCTGGTTATTGGTGCCCATGTTGCACTTGTCTTGACAGGAGTTTGAAGTGGCTCTGCCTCTGTGCCATGGCAGATGCAGTCAGAGGAAACACTTGTGCACCGTCCTCCTGAACACGGCCAGTTTCACACACTGTGGTTATTATACAGGCAGTCGCACTGAGCGTGGTGCTGTGTGGGCGTGGGGCTCTCGCAGCTCCTCCCTCCGGGCCGGCGGTGCAGGGCTCCTCTGAACAGACATGTTTCACACACTGTTACTGTTTTTGTTTTCCTCGTTTAAACTGTGAAAGCAAACTGAGTTTGTTCTTTTTACTGCAGATACTGTTCTGTGTAAAGCTGTTAAGGTCCCCCTCATTTCCTCATGCACTTCCAGGAAATAAGTGCAGTGATTTATTGAAACATTGTAAAAACAGTATATAACAGAAAAACAGAGTTTGTACAGTTCTAAGAAGCTCTTCTTCAACACAGCCTGAACCCTCTGAGACAAGCTTTCTGTCATTTCTGTAAGGAGTCTTCAGGAATAGTTCTCCAGGCTTCTTGAAGGACATCCCAAAGCTCTTCTTTGGATGTGGGCTGCCTTTTGTTCCGTTCTCTGTCAGATGATCCCACACTGCTTCAATAATGTTGAGGTCCGGGCTCTGGGGAGGATTCATCCCTCCATAAGACCTGTTGCCACTGATTTTCAGTCCACTTCTTGTGTCATTTGGCATAGCTCAGCCTTTTCTCCCTGTTTCCCTTCCTTAAGAATGGCTTCTTGACAGCCACCCTTCCATGGAGACCATTTCTGATGAGGCTTGGGCCAACAGTAGATGGATCAGCTGAAGGTCCAGATGCATCTCTCAGGTCCTGTGTCAGGTCTTTGCTGTACAGTACAGCAGTCAGAATGTTCTCTATTTGTAAATTCAAACATTTTGGGCCATGGGCGAGCTTAAGATAAAATTTCTCCTCAGAACTACATGATTTATTTTATTTTCACCTTCTAAAAGCATCGAGTAGCTTTTAGCTTTAGCTTTAGCTCGCCTGTTGGGGAAACCATGTGATTCCTCAAACTGAGAGCACTCTGACCGCTGCCTGCTGCAGGTGAGACACTGACTACCCACGCTTTCTTAAGGGTTGAAAAATACTATTGTCTATTAACGACCTTTAAAGAAATATTCCTCAAGACCACTTTAAAATATAACAGAGTTTAGTTACTAAAAAAGTGAGGGGTGGACTCCACACTTGTATTTAGGGTCATTGTTGCCTGTTGCATTTTGTAGAAATGTGTTAAATTACTCCAACATTTAAACCCTTACCTCCCCGTCTGTGGGGCTCTCAGCCCAGAGGGAAAAAATGGCCACAAACATTAACTTTAGAGGTTTAGTAATTGCTTGAAGCAGCTGGATATTCAAGTTTGTGGCAAATATCAGTCAAGAAGGGGAAAATTTGTAGGGATGACGACGACAAAAAGACAAAGAGAGCGGTTTGTAGATAGATGTGTGATGAAGGAGCAGAAACACTGGGCCCCAAACTCTAGAGTTTTAGCACAGTAAAGTTACAACTTTTGATCTCCCTCTGTGTGGCGCAGATGCCAGGCTTGGGTATGTCTCTGACGGCGGTGGACTCGGCGCTCCTGACGGTTCTCCAGCCGGACCAGACGTCGCTCTCCTTGTTCCTGTCTTCCCCTGATGGCGAAACTGTGGCGGGCACCGGCGTCATCCTCTCCTACTCCAGCACTGGTAAGTCGTGACAAAACATGCCTTCAAGCCTCCGCTCTAACTCGTTTGAGGAAGTTGCGCCCTATCAGTGACACAAGAAGCCTCGCCACAAACTGAGAAGGAAGTGTCAGTTGATTTAGATTTTTATTACTCGACTCGTGCAGCTCATGAACGAGCTGCTGCACTGATTGTGTTTGACTGTTCCTGTGTCTTTCTCGTGTGTTGAAATGCTCTTTTGTCATCTGCTGGCCAAAAACACTCCCTCTACAGCTTCTAATAATGACTTTATGTCTTAGATCCGGTCCCCGGAGCCTGTAACACGGAGTTCAACCTGGAATTGGACCCAAACATCTACATCCATTACAACATCTACGAGACCACCATCAGTTTCGCACCGGCAAATTTAGGACGCGCGAGGTAAGCCATTACACCGGCTGGCACTTCCTGTGTGGCTGTTTCAGTTGCAGGTGCCAAAATAGATGGCATCTGCTGAGCCTTTGTTCTCAAACGGTCTGAGACTGCAGATCTGTACCACAAAGACATCCTGAAGCAGCCATGGTTAGAATTAGATTAGAACATGATGTTTGACTGACTCATTTGGGAACTTCATCAGTCAGAAGTGAGCAATAAGTTAAATTCTGTTGGTGAAAAGGTCGGCGCCAAGCGGCCGCTCTGCCCCAGCGTGCAAGCTGTTCGTACCTGTTTGCATCTGACATGTTCCTGTTGTCCGTCCTCTCTGTCAGAGGTCAGACTGCTCCACCCTGCGATGAATCGACAGGAAGCGGCACCCGCTGGCGGCTGCAGTACGACGTCTACCAGTACTTCCTGCCTGAGAACGACCTATCGGAGCGCAGCCTGTTCAGTGGAATTCAGGCGGTGGCCGACATCCGTGGCCTGATGACGAGCGGCAGACAGGTAAACCGCATCAACACGTCACACTTTCTGTTGGAACGCTCACAATGAGCTGTTTAATGTCCCATCTGACCTCGAGCAACGTTTGCTCACCGCGTCTTTCTGCAGGTCATGACCCTGCTTTCCACAGATAAAAGCATGGCGGCGTTCAACTCCATCCCCGGTCAGGGCATCATCTTCTCAGTCGTGGTCAGAGACCCGTTGTTGAACACGTCGGCGTCCTATGTGCCCGTTCACACCTACGCGTGCAGCTTCGTGTCCACTCTGGACGGCTGTCAGACACTCGGTGAGCTCTTCAAACACCTTACGGCTCCCAAGTTTAAGAAAAACAACAAAGAAAGAGCTTTTCTATGGTTGTTTATTACAGGAAAGATCTCAACAAAAGTCTTTTTCACCATCACTGGCTTGGCAGGCCTGTTTGTCTGCTTCTTCGGCCATCGATTCTTCAAATGTGGTGAGTAGTTTCACCCTGCTAATGTGGTGTTTTTTTTTTTTTGTTTTAATTCACCAGGAAGTAAAGTTTTAGGCACTTTGGAATATTAACTTCTTATTTATTTATCAGAAAGCGCCCATGTTGCCTCACATGGTCGCCCTCGTGTGCCAGGCAGAAATGTTTGTCCTAAACTGAACCCAGTGATTGCTTCTGGTTTAAATCTCACACTCACGAGGAGTTTCTTTTCTCGTTCCATCTCCTCCCATCACACAGAGCTCTTCTGCATGGGATTCAGCTTTGCAGCGTTTTTCTTCTTTGTACTCATCACACGGACCACAGAGCTGGACTATGACAGTAAGATTTTAGTCTGTTCACACAGCCAAAGCCACAGGAAGTCTGTCTGTCTGTCCGCCTCCTCATCAGTGAGTAAAAGTAACATCTCAGCCATCATCGGTGATGTTTGTGTGTGCGGCTCTCTGTGCAGTCCGGCTGGCCCTGTCAGCAGTGGTGGGTGTGGTGGGCGGGGTCCTCCTGGTGATGAGCTGGTGGCGTTTTGGTTCCGTCATGGCCTGCATCGTCGTTGTCGGCCTCATGCTCGGTTTCCTGATGGCCTCCACAGTGCTATTCACTCCGCTCGGTGAGGAAGAGGAAAGCAGGATTTCTGCTCAAGTTGACACTGCCATGAAACATTTAAAGCTACAACACCGCCTGTTTTTGTGTGTTTTGGCTTCCTCAGGTGACCTGGAGGTGTTCAGGAGCTCAGACGTGGTCTTCTGGGTGACGTTCTGCAGCATTATGATCACTGTCCCGCTGTTTTTTGTGCGGTGGCCCAGAGAGGTAACAGAAATAACACCTCAGCCCACAACAGGATGCGCGCGCACGTGCGCGTGGTTGACGCTCTTTATTGTGGCACCATCTGGTGGTTAACAATGATTTCAATGTCACATAAATAATTACACAAAAAAAGAATTAACTTGGTTCAGAAGAGGCAGACAAGTGCTTAAAGGAAGAGTTGAACATTGTGGAGGTAATGGACTAAAATAACTGCAGCACGGATAAAACTGATGCAGTTGTTCCGACTGCACCATTAACTACACATGAACAGAAATGGGTCATCAACGACGTTCATAGCATTTATAAGAGCAAACAAACGGAAAAGGAAAAACTACCATGGCTTCATTTGTTTGTCATAAACTCTACAAAACCACATCCAAAAAGGTTGGCATGCTGTGCAAAATGGAAGTAGAAACATAATGTAGTTATGGGGATATGAACAAATCTTTAGTTAACAGCAGAACATAGAAAATGTTAAAAATGAGACATTGCTCTGGACACATTGTGTCTTTCTTTACTGAGAAGGAAGAAAATCCAGATTTCTCTGCAGTGCAGCTAGAATGATGCTGCCGCTAATGCCGGCACTTTTTATGGTCTGTTATGATGCATAATCAGGACAGTTGTTTGAATGTGGGAGCAGCTGATTGAGCTTTCCAAAGTCCAAGTAATCCAGATGAGTTGAGGAGGAGACGTCATGGGTGCAGAGCAGGAATATAATTAACAGAAAGGGAAGTTTAAACCATTTCATGGAGCCCTGATGAGGAAGCTGCAGGAATATCAGGAAGGCATTTTCTTTTTCATCAACACCTGGCTAACACCTTTCTACCCGTCTTTACGACCACACGGGCAGACGGAGACTGCAGACAGGGTGGTAACGGTGAAGGAGGAGGATTACGGAGCCTGTTAACAATCATCCTGAACATGTCACTGACAAGGAACGCCTCTGCAGCCCAGCTGCTGAGCTGTTTCTGTCCATGTTGTCTACCGAGAGTTTACCTCTTACCTGCCAAAGCTATGTGTGACATCATCGGCTCAAAGCCAACACCGAATCGTTCATGACCATCTCTGAACATTTTTCTGCTGCACTAAAACATTCTAAATATTTGTCAGCTGATTTGTATTTGATTTATTTTGCTACCCAACTAAAAAAAAATAGTATATATTTGATAATAATCTTTACTGCAGCGATATAATTTCCCTTCATGGATGAATAAATAAATGGATTCTCTGAATCTTTTGATGCTATCAAGTACTGTAGATGGAATATTCAAAGTCTCAGTTTGTCAACAGGCAGAGACTCTGCCACTCTAAGGTGCTCTTTTTCTACCCAGTCATCAATAAACTTAAATACCGCGGCTGAAACACGCTCCTGGAGCTCACTTTCCCAGCAGTTTGTCATCAATAAACTTAAATACCGCGGCTGAAACACGCTCCTGGAGCTCACTTTCCCAGCAGTTTGTCATCAATAAACTTAAATACCGCGGCTGAAACACGCTCCTGGAGCTCACTTTCCCAGCAGTTTGTCATCAATAAACTTAAATACCGCGGCTGAAACACGCTCCTGGAGCTCACTTTCCCAGCAGTTTGTCACCAATAAACTTAAATACCGCGGCTGAAACACGCTCCTGGAGCTCACTTTCCCAGCAGTTTGTCATCAATAAACTTAAATACCGCGGCTGAAACACGCTCCTGGAGCTTACTTTCCCAGCAGTTTGTCATCAATAAACTTAAATACCGCGGCTGAAACACGCTCCTGGAGCTCACTTTCCCAGCAGTTTGTCACCAATAAACTTAAATACCGCGGCTGAAACGCGCTCCTGGAGCTCACTTTCCCAGCAGTTTGTCACCAATAAACTTAAATACCGCGGCTGAAACGCGCTCCTGGAGCTCACTTTCCCAGCAGTTTGTCACCAATAAACTTAAATACCGCGGCTGAAACGCGCTCCTGGAGCTCACTTTCCCAGCAGTTTGTCACCAATAAACTTAAATACCGCGGCTGAAACACGCTCCTGGAGCTCACTTTCCCAGCAGTTTGTCATCAATAAACTTAAATACCGCGGCTGAAACACGCTCCTGGAGCTCACTTTCCCAGCAGTTTGTCACCAATAAACTTAAATACCGCGGCTGAAACACGCTCCTGGAGCTCACTTTCCCAGCAGTTTGTCATCAATAAACTTAAATACCGCGGCTGAAACACGCTCCTGGAGCTCACTTTCCCAGCAGTTTGTCATCAATAAACTTAAATACCGCGGCTGAAACACGCTCCTGGAGCTCACTTTCCCAGCAGTTTGTCATCAATAAACTTAAATACCGCGGCTGAAACACGCTCCTGGAGCTCACTTTCCCAGCAGTTTGTCATCAATAAACTTAAATACCGCGGCTGAAACACGCTCCTGGAGCTCACTTTCCCAGCAGTTTGTCATCAATAAACTTAAATACCGCGGCTGAAACACGCTCCTGGAGCTCACTTTCCCAGCAGTTTGTCACCAATAAACTTAAATACCGCGGCTGAAACACGCTCCTGGAGCTCACTTTCCCAGCAGTTTGTCATCAATAAACTTAAACACCGCGGCTGAAACACGCTCCTGGAGCTCACTTTCCCAGCAGTTTGTCATCAATAAACTTAAATACCGCGGCTGAAACACGCTCCTGGAGCTCACTTTCCCAGCAGTTTGTCACCAATAAACTTAAATACCGCGGCTGAAACACGCTCCTGGAGCTCACTTTCCCAGCAGTTTGTCATCAATAAACTTAAATACCGTGGCTGAAACACGCTCCTGGAGCTCACTTTCCCAGCAGTTTGTCATCAATAAACTTAAATACCGCGGCTGAAACACGCTCCTGGAGCTCACTTTCCCAGCAGTTTGTCATCAATAAACTTAAATACCGCGGCTGAAACACGCTCCTGGAGCTCACTTTCCCAGCAGTTTGTCATCAATAAACTTAAATACCGCGGCTGAAACACGCTCCTGGAGCTCACTTTCCCAGCAGTTTGTCACCAATAAACTTAAATACCGCGGCTGAAACACGCTCCTGGAGCTCACTTTCCCAGCAGTTTGTCATCAATAAACTTAAATACCGCGGCTGAAACACGCTCCTGGAGCTTACTTTCCCAGCAGTTTGTCATCAATAAACTTAAATACCGCGGCTGAAACACGCTCCTGGAGCTCACTTTCCCAGCAGTTTGTCACCAATAAACTTAAATACCGCGGCTGAAACGCGCTCCTGGAGCTCACTTTCCCAGCAGTTTGTCACCAATAAACTTAAATACCGCGGCTGAAACGCGCTCCTGGAGCTCACTTTCCCAGCAGTTTGTCACCAATAAACTTAAATACCGCGGCTGAAACGCGCTCCTGGAGCTCACTTTCCCAGCAGTTTGTCACCAATAAACTTAAATACCGCGGCTGAAACACGCTCCTGGAGCTCACTTTCCCAGCAGTTTGTCATCAATAAACTTAAATACCGCGGCTGAAACACGCTCCTGGAGCTCACTTTCCCAGCAGTTTGTCACCAATAAACTTAAATACCGCGGCTGAAACACGCTCCTGGAGCTCACTTTCCCAGCAGTTTGTCATCAATAAACTTAAATACCGCGGCTGAAACACGCTCCTGGAGCTCACTTTCCCAGCAGTTTGTCATCAATAAACTTAAATACCGCGGCTGAAACACGCTCCTGGAGCTCACTTTCCCAGCAGTTTGTCATCAATAAACTTAAATACCGCGGCTGAAACACGCTCCTGGAGCTCACTTTCCCAGCAGTTTGTCATCAATAAACTTAAATACCGCGGCTGAAACACGCTCCTGGAGCTCACTTTCCCAGCAGTTTGTCATCAATAAACTTAAATACCGCGGCTGAAACACGCTCCTGGAGCTCACTTTCCCAGCAGTTTGTCACCAATAAACTTAAATACCGCGGCTGAAACACGCTCCTGGAGCTCACTTTCCCAGCAGTTTGTCATCAATAAACTTAAACACCGCGGCTGAAACACGCTCCTGGAGCTCACTTTCCCAGCAGTTTGTCATCAATAAACTTAAATACCGCGGCTGAAACACGCTCCTGGAGCTCACTTTCCCAGCAGTTTGTCACCAATAAACTTAAATACCGCGGCTGAAACACGCTCCTGGAGCTCACTTTCCCAGCAGTTTGTCATCAATAAACTTAAATACCGTGGCTGAAACACGCTCCTGGAGCTCACTTTCCCAGCAGTTTGTCATCAATAAACTTAAATACCGCGGCTGAAACACGCTCCTGGAGCTCACTTTCCCAGCAGTTTGTCATCAATAAACTTAAATACCGCGGCTGAAACACGCTCCTGGAGCTCACTTTCCCAGCAGTTTGTCACCAATAAACTTAAATACCGCGGCTGAAACACGCTCCTGGAGCTCACTTTCCCAGCAGTTTGTCATCAATAAACTTAAATACCGCGGCTGAAACACGCTCCTGGAGCTCACTTTCCCAGCAGTTTGTCATCAATAAACTTAAATACCGCGGCTGAAACACGCTCCTGGAGCTCACTTTCCCAGCAGTTTGTCACCAATAAACTTAAATACCGCGGCTGAAACACGCTCCTGGAGCTCACTTTCCCAGCAGTTTGTCACCAATAAACTTAAATACCGCGGCTGAAACACGCTCCTGGAGCTCACTTTCCCAGCAGTTTGTCATCAATAAACTTAAATACCGCGGCTGAAACACGCTCCTGGAGCTCACTTTCCCAGCAGTTTGTCATCAATAAACTTAAATACCGCGGCTGAAACACGCTCCTGGAGCTCACTTTCCCAGCAGTTTGTCATCAATAAACTTAAATACCGTGGCTGAAACACGCTCCTGGAGCTCACTTTCCCAGCAGTTTGTCACCAATAAACTTAAATACCGCGGCTGAAACACGCTCCTGGAGCTCACTTTCCCAGCAGTTTGTCATCAATAAACTTAAATACCGCGGCTGAAACACGCTCCTGGAGCTCACTTTCCCAGCAGTTTGTCATCAATAAACTTAAATACCGCGGCTGAAACACGCTCCTGGAGCTCACTTTCCCAGCAGTTTGTCATCAATAAACTTAAATACCGCGGCTGAAACACGCTCCTGGAGCTCACTTTCCCAGCAGTTTGTCATCAATAAACTTAAATACCGCGGCTGAAACACGCTCCTGGAGCTCACTTTCCCAGCAGTTTGTCACCAATAAACTTAAATACCGCGGCTGAAACACGCTCCTGGAGCTCACTTTCCCAGCAGTTTGTCATCAATAAACTTAAATACCGCGGCTGAAACACGCTCCTGGAGCTCACTTTCCCAGCAGTTTGTCATCAATAAACTTAAATACCGCGGCTGAAACACGCTCCTGGAGCTCACTTTCCCAGCAGTTTGTCATCAATAAACTTAAATACCGCGGCTGAAACACGCTCCTGGAGCTCACTTTCCCAGCAGTTTGTCATCAATAAACTTAAATACCGCGGCTGAAACGCGCTCCTGGAGCTCACTTTCCCAGCAGTTTGTCACCAATAAACTTAAATACCGCGGCTGAAACGCGCTCCTGGAGCTCACTTTCCCAGTAGTTTGTCACCAATAAACTTAAATACCGCGGCTGAAACGCGCTCCTGGAGCTCACTTTCCCAGCAGTTTGTCACCAATAAACTTAAATACCGCGGCTGAAACACGCTCCTGGAGCTCACTTTCCCAGCAGTTTGTCACCAATAAACTTAAATACCGCGGCTGAAACACGCTCCTGGAGCTCACTTTCCCAGCAGTTTGTCACCAATAAACTTAAATACCGCGGCTGAAACACGCTCCTGGAGCTCACTTTCCCAGCGGTTTGTCATCAATAAACTTAAATACCGCGGCTGAAACACGCTCCTGGAGCTCACTTTCCCAGCGGTTTGTCATCAATAAACTTAAATACCGCGGCTGAAACACGCTCCTGGAGCTCACTTTCCCAGCAGTTTGTCATCAATAAACTTAAATACCGCGGCTGAAACACGCTCCTGGAGCTCACTTTCCCAGCAGTTTGTCACCAATAAACTTAAATACCGCGGCTGAAACACGCTCCTGGAGCTCACTTTCCCAGCAGTTTGTCACCAATAAACTTAAATACCGCGGCTGAAACGCGCTCCTGGAGCTCACTTTCCCAGTAGTTTGTCACCAATAAACTTAAATACCGCGGCTGAAACGCGCTCCTGGAGCTCACTTTCCCAGCAGTTTGTCACCAATAAACTTAAATACCGCGGCTGAAACACGCTCCTGGAGCTCACTTTCCCAGCAGTTTGTCACCAATAAACTTAAATACCGCGGCTGAAACACGCTCCTGGAGCTCACTTTCCCAGCAGTTTGTCACCAATAAACTTAAATACCGCGGCTGAAACACGCTCCTGGAGCTCACTTTCCCAGCAGTTTGTCATCAATAAACTTAAATACCGCGGCTGAAACACGCTCCTGGAGCTCACTTTCCCAGCAGTTTGTCATCAATAAACTTAAATACCGCGGCTGAAACACGCTCCTGGAGCTCACTTTCCCAGCAGTTTGTCACCAATAAACTTAAATACCGCGGCAGAAACACGCTCCTGGAGCTCACTTTCCCAGCAGTTTGTCATCAATAAACTTAAATACCGCGGCTGAAACACGCTCCTGGAGCTCACTTTCCCAGCAGTTTGTCATCAATAAACTTAAATACCGCGGCTGAAACGCGCTCCTGGAGCTCACTTTCCCAGCAGTTTGTCATCAATAAACTTAAATACCGTGGCTGAAACGCGCTCCTGGAGCTCACTTTCCCAGCAGTTTGTCACCAATAAACTTAAATACCGCGGCTGAAACACGCTCCTGGAGCTCACTTTCCCAGCAGTTTGTCATCAATAAACTTAAATACCGCGGCTGAAACACGCTCCTGGAGCTCACTTTCCCAGCAGTTTGTCATCAATAAACTTAAATACCGCGGCTGAAACACGCTCCTGGAGCTCACTTTCCCAGCAGTTTGTCATCAATAAACTTAAATACCGCGGCTGAAACACGCTCCTGGAGCTCACTTTCCCAGCAGTTTGTCATCAATAAACTTAAATACCGCGGCTGAAACACGCTCCTGGAGCTCACTTTCCCAGCAGTTTGTCACCAATAAACTTAAATACCGCGGCTGAAACACGCTCCTGGAGCTCACTTTCCCAGCAGTTTGTCATCAATAAACTTAAATACCGCGGCTGAAACACGCTCCTGGAGCTCACTTTCCCAGCAGTTTGTCATCAATAAACTTAAATACCGCGGCTGAAACACGCTCCTGGAGCTCACTTTCCCAGCAGTTTGTCATCAATAAACTTAAATACCGCGGCTGAAACACGCTCCTGGAGCTCACTTTCCCAGCAGTTTGTCATCAATAAACTTAAATACCGCGGCTGAAACACGCTCCTGGAGCTCACTTTCCCAGCAGTTTGTCACCAATAAACTTAAATACCGCGGCTGAAACGCGCTCCTGGAGCTCACTTTCCCAGTAGTTTGTCACCAATAAACTTAAATACCGCGGCTGAAACACGCTCCTGGAGCTCACTTTCCCAGCAGTTTGTCACCAATAAACTTAAATACCGCGGCTGAAACACGCTCCTGGAGCTCACTTTCCCAGCAGTTTGTCACCAATAAACTTAAATACCGCGGCTGAAACACGCTCCTGGAGCTCACTTTCCCAGCGGTTTGTCATCAATAAACTTAAATACCGCGGCTGAAACACGCTCCTGGAGCTCACTTTCCCAGCGGTTTGTCATCAATAAACTTAAATACCGCGGCTGAAACACGCTCCTGGAGCTCACTTTCCCAGCAGTTTGTCATCAATAAACTTAAATACCGCGGCTGAAACACGCTCCTGGAGCTCACTTTCCCAGCAGTTTGTCACCAATAAACTTAAATACCGCGGCTGAAACACGCTCCTGGAGCTCACTTTCCCAGCAGTTTGTCACCAATAAACTTAAATACCGCGGCTGAAACGCGCTCCTGGAGCTCACTTTCCCAGTAGTTTGTCACCAATAAACTTAAATACCGCGGCTGAAACGCGCTCCTGGAGCTCACTTTCCCAGCAGTTTGTCACCAATAAACTTAAATACCGCGGCTGAAACACGCTCCTGGAGCTCACTTTCCCAGCAGTTTGTCACCAATAAACTTAAATACCGCGGCTGAAACACGCTCCTGGAGCTCACTTTCCCAGCAGTTTGTCACCAATAAACTTAAATACCGCGGCTGAAACACGCTCCTGGAGCTCACTTTCCCAGCAGTTTGTCATCAATAAACTTAAATACCGCGGCTGAAACACGCTCCTGGAGCTCACTTTCCCAGCAGTTTGTCATCAATAAACTTAAATACCGCGGCTGAAACACGCTCCTGGAGCTCACTTTCCCAACAGTTTGTCATCAATAAACTTAAATACCGCGGCTGAAACGCGCTCCTGGAGCTCACTTTCCCAGCAGTTTGTCATCAATAAACTTAAATACCGCGGCTGAAACACGCTCCTGGAGCTCACTTTCCCAGCAGTTTGTCATCAATAAACTTAAATACCGCGGCTGAAACACGCTCCTGGAGCTCACTTTCCCAGCAGTTTGTCACCAATAAACTTAAATACCGCGGCAGAAACACGCTCCTGGAGCTCACTTTCCCAGCAGTTTGTCATCAATAAACTTAAATACCGCGGCTGAAACACGCTCCTGGAGCTCACTTTCCCAGCAGTTTGTCGCCCCGGCCACAGCTTTATTGACACATTCTATTTGGAATACAACACTGATTTCTAAGGTTTGTGACTCACTTCATTTGTCGTCACTGTGATGCTTTGCGTGTTTCAGGGGAACATCATCACGTGTGGCGTCGTCGGTGCTTACGCCGTCATTCTGGCCATCAACGCCTACATTTACACCAGCCTGTCCTACATCACTCTGAACATCCTCAAACGCTTCCTCAACAACAACTTCAGTGCAGCGTTCACCGACGTGCCGTTCCAAACCATCGGTGAGTTCTCACCTTAACCCGAATATCAGCCGCCGTAATGCTGGCGGCTCATTCTAACACCGTCTCCCTCCACCCAGACTACGCCATGATCACAGTGTGGGTGGTGCTCGGCGTGGGTGGCATCATCCTGCAGCTCTCCCGCGAGCGTTCCAGGCCGTTCTTCCCCCCCAGCCCGTACCTCATGTGGCTACAAGAGCGCGAGCGCCGCAAGACCAACGTCCTGGACCCGAGCCACCACTTCCCCTCGCTGCCCGGCCGCATCATGGAGCGAGCGCGGCAGCTCACCAAGCGGAGGGAGCCGGTTGGAGAACAAACACCGTTGCTTCTGTAAAGCAACGCCCTCTGACTGGAGGCAGGTCACACACAGCTGGAGCTGCAGTCAGAAGGGGGAAGATGCCGGCGGTGGATCTGAGCAGAGGCGCTCAGGCTGCTTAACGGGACGCTTGAGACGGCGTGCCTCGGCTCAGCTGATGGAAGCGCATTAAAATGACCGGCTGACGACTAACACCACTTTTCTTAAACACTTGAATGACACTTTTAATGGCGGAAAAGAACTGTGGAAGTCTTTTCACTGACTTTTAACGGCTGCGTTGATTCTTTAAACAAAAGAACGGAGTGTTGCTTCTGCTTATTTTACTGTTTGCACTAAAAATCACAAACCACTACCTTTTTAAGGCCTTTTAGATTTGGAGGTTTGGATCCTTCCTGCCAACATTGTTTTTAAAATGTCGAAACCAACACTTTTGAGTCTATGTGATGATCTGACGTTTTGGACTGAAACCCTGATCAAAGTAAGACTTAACACAGCAGATTTGGCCTTTTTTCTACACCAGACATTTTAACCTCCTGCTGGTTTTTGCTTTTGGTCCAAACTGGGGTTCCACTCAGTGTTTTTGTACTTTGCACATTGAACATGAACATATTTAATTTCTCTTGGTCCGAAGGTGCTGATCATTCGTTGAAACTTGAGTCGGTGTTTCTCAGGGTTTCACACGCAGCTTTTAGACTACTGATGACTTCGATTTTAAGCCCACAACTGTCTGTGAGTTATTTTATTAAGATACAGCTGACTTATCTGGTCTTGAGAAATCGAAAACATTGACATGTTTGAAAAAATGAGGTCAGTTGTAATTGAATGTGTTTTGATATTTAATAAAATCCCTACAGATAAAAACCTGACTTCTGTTCTCATGACTTCTGTGAGTGTGTCTGTGTATGTCTACAGTGATGTAACAAAGAATGTGAGGCTTTACATAATGGTCTAAGAAATGGGGTAAATGCAATCTCAGGTGAATAACAATACGTGGCATATTACACTGTTATTACTGAAGAAAAACTAAGCCAAAGCAGGGTCAGTACGTGAAACAAAAAGCATTCAGGTGTGTGTTAACACGATGCCAAGGAGGAAAGACATTAGCAATGATCTTTGAGAAGCAACATGCCCATCAATCTGGGAAAAGTTATAAGGCCATTTCCAAACTATCTGGAGTCCATCATTCTACAGAGAGAAAGATTATTCACAAGTGGAAAACATTCAGGACAGCTGTCAGTCTTCCCAGGAGTGGACAGCCCAGCAAGTTCACCCCAAGGTGAAAAAGCCAAGAGCTACATCTCAGACTCTACAGGCCTCAGTTAGCATGTTAAAGGTTAAAGGTCATGACAGCACAGTTAGAAAAAGACTGAACAAGGATGGCTTGTTTGGAAGGGCTGCAGGAGAAAGCCTCTTCTCTCTAAAAAGAACACGGCAGCACAGCTTAGGTTTGCAAAGCTGCATCTGAACAAAGCACAAGACTTCTGGAACAATGTCCTTTGGACAGATAAAACCAAAGTGGAGATGTTTGGTCCTAATGCACAGCAGCACGTTTGGAGGAAACCAAACACAGCATATCAGCACAAACACCTCATACCAGCTGTCAAGCACGGTGGTGGAGGGCTGATGATCTGGGCTTGTTCTGCAGCCACAGGACCTGGGCACCTTGCAGTCATTGAGTCCACCATGAACTCCTCTGGATACCAAAGTATTCTAGAGTCAGATGTGAGGCCATCTGTGTGACATATGTCTAACGGAGCTTCAGAGGTCAGTCAACCCTTTACACTGGAGAACAAGTGCAAAACAAGTCTCTGACTGTGTTTGAGTAGCACAGACTTTAACCTCTCAGAACGTGTGGACAGACCGCAGATGTTTGTCATCCAGTGGAATTTGATCAGCCCAAATCCAGATGGGCTTGTAGAGTTCAACTGTTGGCAAAGGGGCTTAATCCTTTTGTAAATAAAAGATTTGATCTCTGAGCATTCTGCAAACATTTCTACAGTTTCGAATCAGGGAGAGAAAAAAAAAATTGGAACAGTATATCTGGTACGGCCGATTTGTCTGATCACAAGTCGCGTTTTTGCTGTGTGACGGTCCGTATCAGACGCCTCTGTCCAGAGAAGTCAACCACCTCTGGACAATTTTAACAGAAGGTGATTTAATTTCTTTTTCTTTTCATTCTTATTGATGAATAACTGTTGATGGAGTGCCATCTCAGGGATCAAAGGTCACGGGTGTCCAGTGGAGACTTGCTCCCTTGTCCTTTATGCACTGATGGTATTCCACTATTAATTCTTATTAAACTCATGCTATTGTTATGGATACAAAATAAGACATAAATTAGCTGACAAACATATAAAGTTGAATTTTAGCAGAGAGGAAGGTGGAGTAGACAACTTAGCTGATCTGCTCCAGCAGGTTAAAAACTTTAGTGTTGCCATGGTTATACATTAAATTCACTAGCATAAGTTCTGCAGACAGCGCAGAAACATATTTTCATAAATAAAATTTAAAAAAGCACAGGAGAAAATCTCAAGAAGCTGCGTTGTGGAATATAACAGAATGCAGTGATTGGCTCATTTGCATTTTCTTGTATTTGTCTGAAAATAAAATCCAGCATTTTAAAAATGCTCTAAATTTGAAGCTGATGGAGGTTTGGATAGGAGTCGGTTCACACGGTTTCATCACAGCTTCTCCCTTTTTTAGACTGAACAACAAACATCTCCCCTCAGTGCGGTGTTACATTAGCACCACATGAGGTCAGCACAGTACAACACGCTTCAGGTCCATTCATTCAGCATGCGTCAACTTTATCAAGCCTCAAGTCTTTTCTTTAACCGTTCAATCATCCGACACTGGTCAATGTCAATTATCTTCATTCCTGACGTCTTACGAGTCAAAATAATTGCTTCTGTTCCTGAATATTTAGCTGTTTTATGCTCTTACTCCAGTCTGTGTGTGCAGGTATTGGATCATCATTAAAGTCGGGCATTAGGAGTTTTTCTAGCTTTCTGAAGCCAAAACCTTGTTTCAGAGTTAAAGTCGGAGTGCTGAACACATCATACAGCATGAGACAGAGTCATGATGATTTTAAAACCACTTGCCCATTTATTACTCAGACTGACAAAAGGAAATTGGAACAATCGACAGAATCAACATTCAAATTGTGACAAAGATTTCTGTAAAGTGCCATACAAAAAAAAAAAACCCCAACAATATCTTTAGACACACACATACACCACCACATAAAAAAACAACTAGATTTTTAATACACACAAAAAAATTTAATTGGAAACCATAAAAAGTTCATACCAAGTAGATTCTGCTCTAAAGTGATGTTGGACTTGAGTGTTTTTGTTGGAGAGAAAAAGAGGCTTTTGATCAGTAGCTTCTCTGATAAGGAAAGTCATGAGTGCTTCTAGACACTGTGCAATTCTCCATCAGTTAAACCTCGATCATCTAATACATTCTGATGCCGCTCAGAAAAGAGGGATTTCTGAAGAAGGCACACGACGGGAGGACACTTTCATGACCAAGAGATCATTTATACAAAAATCTGACCGTTTTCATGAGTGGAAAGTGTAATGAAGGGATCCAAGCATGATTTTTGTGTTCCAGTTCAACTTTAGTAACCTGAAAAACAGGCCAGAAGCCGTTTGACCTGGTTTCCTGTGAATGAAAACATCTTTTTTCTGCTTATACAAAGTGTATTTTACAAAGTGTTGAGTTAAAACAGCTGAGGTTAGTACTGGAACATGATTTCTCTACAAAACTCTCAAGATAAAGTGTAACAGCTGTACACGTCAGTGTTGAAGTAAACATTGTGCAAGTCGTAAGGTTTATCGCGTACATGGATGTGATCTCTGAAGAGACCACAGAATCATCACGAAGACAACAAAGAAAACGAATATCTTTGACCCATATGGATTTAAAAGTATTAAATAACAAAAAAAAGAAAAATAAAATCTACAGGAACAGAAAGCGGTCAGCAGTGAGTAGCGTCTTCACGAGGATTAGTGATATTGTTAGTTTGCAGAGTCGGAGCTCCAACAAGTGCTGGTTTGTGATGCGAGGCGCTGCTCTGCTACGTCCTCTGCTTCCCCGCCCGGTTCATTTCAAAGTACGGGTCCTCACTCTTGCCCTTGTGCGGTTGGATCCTCTTGGTTAACACGGGCTTGGTTCCCACAGACTTGGCGCTGGTGCAGCTTTTCTGTGAGGCCCCAGACGGTTCAGGCTTTAGGCTGGACTTTGGGTTGATGGGGTTAGTCGCGGCTGCCTGTTTTCGCCCTGCCCTCGGTGCCAGTGCTGGGGTTTTCTGATTGGCTTTGTTGGAGGATGAGGGGCCCGTGTTGCCCCCTGGGACCCTCCTGGGGGCCAGGATCGTACCTTGTGAAGCAGTGGCGATCACCTTGCTGGATGGCAGTGGCTTGCTTTTGCCTGCGGTCTCCTTGGCTTTAGGCAGGGAGGGGGCAGGTTTTACCAGCGCTGGGGAGGCTGTCCGTGAACTGAGGGTCCGGGACGGTGGCGCCGCTGAGGCGGCAGCTCTTGGCGCTGCTCTCGCTCGCCTAGTTCCTTCTAGACGAAGGGACGAGGCTGGAGAGCCCGGCCGACGATGTGCAAGGCAAGAGCGCTGGCTGGCGCCCGATGGGGGCCGGGCATCATTAGAGGACCGCGACATTCCCGGAGCGTTGACGGGGCGAGGCATGGAGGCAGCAGTGGGGGAGGTACAGGGGCTGGAGGGTTTGTGGCATTTGGAGGATGGCTCGGAGCAGATGGGGCTCCTGGGCTGAGAGGTGGCGCCATGAGTTCTAAACTTGGGTTTGGAGGCGGGGCTTGGATCCACTGGAGCTGCTGATGGAGTCAGGGCTCTGCGCTGCATCTGCAGACCCTGACACCCTGAACTGGGAGACTGTCTGCAGGAACCTCCCACAGGTGTGGAGGGCAGAGAGGAGCAGCCTTTGGTGGTGACAGGCAGGGGGAGTTGGGTGGGCTTTCTGGGGGAGGATGGCGGCGTCTGGAGATTCTTCTTTGGTCCTGATGCAGAACCTTTACGGGGAAGGGTGGGCGTGCAGGCTGGGGACGGCGTGCATGAGCGGCATGAGGTCACAGAGGTCGGCTTACAGGCCGGGCCTGAGGAAGAGGAGGAGGAGGAGCTGGACGAGGAAGCAGAGGATGGGTAGGAGATGAGGTCGTTGACAGCAGCAAGGGGGTCCATGTCAGGAGGAGGGGGTGGCGCTACATTGTTATTGTGACCCCCCAGGCCGGGGGGGCCCTTCTGGAAGGCCAGGATCTTCTGCTCCAGTGTGGTGAACTGCAGCACGCGCAGCGGGTCGTACTTTGTCAGGAAGCCACGCAGGGTGTCCCAGCCGCCTCCGACACGCACCATCACATGTTTGTCATGAAGCATCTGAGAGAAGGGAGAGAGAAGGGGGGGGGGTTACAGTTTGGACAGTCAAACATCAACAGTGACACGTTCTTTCAAGCTCCAAAAATAACCAGGAGATGCAGATTAGTCTTGGTTCTGTGAATAGCAGCGTATTCATGATGTAATCGCAATCCTCCGCTATTGGGTAATGAGCTTAAATGTATCCAGTCAGCGCTTCCAGTGATGCAGTTAGCCTGGACAAACAGCCCGCGTGTGTAAGTGTGTATCCTACGACACCGCAGTACATAAACAGGGTTTGTAGTCGTGTTTACAGTACAGAGCAGTAAAAGACCAGTTTAAATTATAGGTCATTAGCTTTCAAAGATATCTCAATCATTTTATTTTACTCAGAAATAAAGTGCATTGGCTCCTTCAGTCAGAGGCTTCTTCAGAAAACAGTACAAGGAAATATAATGCACTAATGTGTGCGTCACGATGGGGAACAAAACCTGACGAGACATCAACTTTACGGGGACTTACTGTAAATGTAAGATTGACCCCTTTTGGTACAAAGTGATTTGAGGATTAGGATTTAGTTTTAGGGTTAGAATTATGTTTTGCTAGGTTTAGGATAAAGGTTAAGAAGTTCATACGCAAACCTAAATTTTCAAGCAATTTCAAAGTTGTAGATCGTTTTCCAGGGTTAAAATGATGGTGGTCAGAAAAGCCAATCCAGGCTGCTTTAAGGCAGTCTCTCACATCTTGGGGTTATGACCACATCTAACAATTAATATCATCTCAAGTCTTTAGTCATATTTTATGCAAGTTGTGTTGTTCAGTGACACATTCTTTGTTTTCAACCAATAACTCGACTGTTGTCACTGCCAAACGTGGTTCAACACGACATACAACAGGAGGAGCATTACGGCAATACGTCAAAATGTCTGCCATTTTTTCTTAAAGGACCTTTTTTCAGCACAACACTGCATGTCAAAATGCAGTTGCTGCTAAAAGCTGCTCATCGGCCAACTTCATTGTTGTTAAGATTTTCCACCAGGTGCAGGATGGGAAATCATTTCAGACTGCAAATAGTGGCCCAGCAAGAGCACTAATCTATGCAAAATCTTTACTCTGTGACTTAAGACTCAGTGACATTATCTTCAGATCTGAGGGAGTGTCAGATGTTAGTCTTTAAAACGTTGTGTAGTGTATCAGAGGCATTGTGCATTTGGTTGAGTGGTTAAGGTAAGGGACTAGGGAATACATTAGGTCTATGGTGGGTCCCCATGTGGATACAGAAATGAATGTGTGTGTGTGTGTGTGTGTGTGTGTGTGTGCTTACTCACTCGAATAAAGATGGTCTTATCTCCAAGTCTGTAGCGCCCCTCAGACAGGTACTCAATAGACACTCTGTTTGAGCAGTTGCAGGGCAGGTCGTCCATGGCGTGCTCCTGCATAAGAGATGAAACCAAAGTGAACAATCAATCAGCCACAGGGAAGTTCACACACAGAACAAACTCCAGTCATCCTTCTTTCTGTGCTGCAGTAATTTCACTAAAAGTGACCTGTTCAACATGTATTGGCTCTGCAACACTTAGTAGTGTTGGCTCTGTATCCATAAATCCTACTTAAATGAGCAAATAAGTAGCTACAGAGTAAATCCAGCATGTGTATCTGAAGATGATGATGGGGAAAACTGATCACTGACCACTATTTGCTACTTCAAAATATAGGAGGGGGAATAAAACAAATACAAGACAGTGGTTGTTTTCCACCCAAACTACCCCCCACCTCAACAAGTGCAGTTATTTTTAGCACAGGCATCTCCTCTGGGAATAAAACCCATCAACCCTGCAGTGTTGGATCCAGTGAACCAGACTAATAAAATAAACCAATTGAACAAAAACTTCAGTTCTAATCAGTCACATTTCACAAACCATCTAAATCACTGTCGGTTGGAAATATGGAGCATTTATGTCAAGATATGACGGCATGTACAGTGGGAGAGAGCAGGGCCTTGAACACTGCTTGAACCACATATCGTTTAGGGTCAGAATGTTCTCTGGTCAGGCGATGAGGATGATCTCAGCCACAGTGGTGCCGGACAGAGATTGGGTTTAGATCACATATGCACAGAATGGTATGAAGAAGTATAAGAAGACCTCACAAGCTGTTGTGTCGCTGTGTGTGCTGCCCTGTAATATGTTTCTATGTCGTTCCTGTAAATAAATTCCCCATAAAAGGCTGCAGAGGGTAGTCCGACTGCTCTTTTCTCCACAGCAGTATCTGCATGACCTGGGTGTCACGTGTGACAGTGAGTCAAAGAGCGCCGGCAGAGCATCACATGTTCAGCTGCGATGTGTCATGTACCCTGTGGGTGATGCTTCCAATGAGCTGCACATGTACCACCTATGAGCTGCTCTTAGCTACAGGACTCTCTCCCATCTCCTGGCAGGGCACAAGAACAAATCATACGACAGCACAGATGCTCCCTGCTTCATTTCAACCATCAACTAATCTGCACTACATGTTTAGAGGCAGAATTTGACTAGCTAAAAGAGTCAAAGGCCATTGTTGGGTTGGAAAGCTTCATATTGTATTTGCGGTAGGGAACTCACCCCGGGCTGGTAGAGGCCGCCATGCTGACAGCACACGCTAAAGGTTTTGACAGCCGGAGGTGGCTCCTCTGTCAGTAAAAGAGTCTCCTCCAGCTCGATCTCCTTCTCCAGCTTCACCAACACAGGAGGCTCAACACCATACCTGAAGAACAAGGTTTGACCGTGCATCCATCAGTGATATGTTACACCAGTCCTGAACTGTTTTTGAAGATCCTTGTGTGTTCAAAGACTTACTTGGAGACAATACGGCCAATCTGCAGCAGACAGAGACAAACCTGCCGAGGCTCTTTGTGCAGCACTGAAGCAGAAAACACAGCAATTATCAGCCTGACTGTTAGTTTCAGTCATCTGAAGGATGAGGTGCCACTTTCAGACCTCATACAGTCAGTACAACCATAAAAGTGAGATATATTGTCATTACTAGCTGGCTTAACATTTGACTTTGATTTAGAGGATGTTAGTGAGAAAAGGAGAAATTAGATGGTTAAAATGTGGTCTCATCTGTTTTTTTCCAGTTCTGAAGACGACTTGATGCATATTCAGGCAAATAGAAACAACTTTGTAAATAGCTGGTGAATCAGGTCATTTTAATCAAAATTTGCAGTATGAGATGACAGTCAAAACACGACTGGCACCCTTCCGGATATAATCCAGATTATTCCAGGGATTAAAGGGATTTCTGAAGATAAACAGTTTTCCTCTTGAGGATGTCCACCACAGTTATTTATTTTTTAAATCCCCAATGTTTGTTTTTAGTTAATAAAACTACATATTAGTTTAGTTAATACAACTATTTAGTTAATAAACTACAAGCCAAGTGAACAGAAATTTGACTAGCTGTTACCCGCTCTCCTGAGTCCCAATTAGCATGACTATGAAAAAAGTCAAGTGTCAGGATCAACCCGAGACCGGGTGTCAGGATCAACCCAAGATCAATTTTCCACAGCAGTAATTCAAGTTTAATTTATAGAGAGAGTGAACAAGTTAAAAAAAAAAAGTATTCATTTTGATTTAATTTTTCTACCACCTCACCCACACTCCATACAGCAGAATGAGCTGATTATTTGTCTTCATAAAAGCCTTCTCATACTTCTACAGGCTCTCCGAGTTAGGTGTTCACAGACTTGCATGTTATGTTATAGCAGCATCAGAAATATGTGGATCAATCCGAGCAGTCAACTGCTCTTGGTTATGTAGCTGCTGTTGTTGGTGCTTTAGCTTTTCTTTTTGGAGAGCAACAAAGTCAACGTGAACAAAGATCTGCATTGTGACGAATGAAACCAAGAACTGAATTACAAAGAGTGTTTTGGCACTTCTTCTTCCTCCGTTATAAGACCAGCTGTTGTCTGACCCTCTTGGCTCCAGCTAATTTTCAGCCAGATCAAGACTTAGCCTCGTCTTTGAAGCCCATGCGGTTTGCTTTTTGGAGGACTGTGAATCTGTCCGTTTGCATTGAAAAATGTTCCTCTCTGTGGGGGCTGTGAGGAATGCAGATGGATACCTCTGTGGTCTTCAAAAAAAGAAAAAAGAATGATGGCAAAAACAGGAAGCCTTAAAATGGGAGACTAACCAAGTGGTGACATAGTTGCTACATTCATCTTTTGCATTTGATCTGTATGGAAAGCCCTCATTCAGATTTTAATCTTTTAGAGGTTTAGTAGGAGTAGACAGGAAAAATGTTTTCAATTCTCTGTCTGCCCAAAAAAAGCTGTGATACCTGTGTGTTAATCATGTGGCCAATCGTGGTTAATAAAGACAGAGCTGGTGTATCAATTTCTTTTAAAGTCGTCCCATTCCGGTTTTTAGAAAGCCTTTAATTGTAATGAAGTTATCTGACAGAGTACTCGGGGTGATTGTGCACCTCATCAAATCCTATTAAAACACTATGAGGAAGAGCTTAACTAACAGACTCTGCTCCTCAGATTTGTTTAATTAGCAGCTTACAGATAAGATCCAGACCAATTATTATTATTTTTTTTTTAAATCCCTTTAGCGTGCTCAATATGAGAACCAGCAATAATGAAAGACAAGTTTTGATTTTGTGGATGAATGGCTGTGTACATAAAATACATCTAAATGCATCATGTTTAAGTCTTAAAAGAAAAGGAATTACCTTGAAGTAAGAGTGAATAAGGATATTAAGAAAAATAATTACCAGTTACAATTAAATTCTTTGTTAAAGTGTCAACTTTGCTCTGTTTGGGTGGATAAAATAGACCTTGAACTTTCAGCTTTGCAGCACTCGCTGCCCCTGTCTGAAGCTGAGGCACAATGCCAACAGGGCATTTTAATGAGTTTATTTGTTTTCTTATCGCAAGTTAGCAGCTCTGACTCAATCGCTTTACCAGGAAAAGGAAGCCAGGTCATTTCAACCAAAACACAAGTAATAATCCTGTTTTTAAAAACTCAAAGATCATGACTGCTCTGGATTCAGAGTCCAGGCAGCTTTAAGGAAAAATGAGATACAGGTGGAGGGAAATGCAAGAAATCTTACCAGAAAGGAGAGAAAAATGATGGATGTGACCTTTTAAAAAATAAACATACAAAAGAAGATAGATATGTTGCAGTTATTTACCCAGGCCCTCCGACTCAAACAAGTAGGTTTCCTCCACACCGATGTGTCGACACCAAGTCAGGAAGTTGGCAGTATTGTCGCGAGCAAAGAAGGAACCTGGGGAGGCATTCTGCTTACATGCAACTTTTCTTGTAGGAAAGAGCTGTTGAGGGAATGAAGAAAAAAACATCTATTTTTACCACCATCCTAAATCTCAGTGTGGACATTTACAGTAAATTTAAGGATGAAAACCGGTGTTAAATGTCTAAATAAGAGAAAAGATGTACCCAGCAATGTAATGGTAAGATGCATGTAAATGTGGAGCCTGTAAGGAGGCCACCATGATAAACTTGTTTGGTTTCATATCCAAAAAGAAAACTCTGTTAGCTTAAAACATGTAAAAGTAAACTAGATGTTAATAATCTGACTTATTTCAACATTATCTGCATAAACATTTCCAAGTCTGTCCATTTAGACAATTTTTTACAAAACTTAGACAAAACTTTAATGACTAAATGGACAGAGACTTGCACATGTTTATGCAGCTTACAACCCTAACGGTGATAATTCCCAGCCAGCCTGGTCATGTTTACCACCCACATCACACCCATTTTCTAACAAAACCCACTGAGCATTAGCCAGGAAATTAATTTGGAGATTAGTGAATACTGCGACTTGCAGACCTGTTTGCAAACATCTGCCACCAGAAAGCCATTCCCATTGAATGCGCTCTGACTCACCTTGCCGAGAACGGAGGGGCAGCTCTGGGCAATTTTGGTCTGCAGCACGCCGATAAGCTGGCAGAGCTTCACACCATTATTCAGCTCTTCCATGAAAAACTCAGCTCTCACCTCCTCTCCTAGAAATACAGACAGAAAACACACTCATTTAGCTCAGTGCTAACTTGCTTGGGCTCTTTCTCTAGTCGCTATGCTTTCTTTAAAGAAAGTATAAATCAAAGAGCATTTTTTTCTTTTTCCCCCTCTACAGTTGAACATTTACGGCTCCTATAACTCTCCCACGACCCCTGATTGTAAATCAACGCCTGAGGGAACTCCATAAAGGCCACTGACTAACTTCCACAATACAGTCACACAAAGGGACAAAGATTGCTCCACAAAAGTTTACTTCCACCCAACAAGAGCTGACCCCTGAGGCTTGAAACTTTATCCTCTGCACACAACCTGTTTGCGCAGCATCCAGCTCCCGAGGAATGACGTTCAGAGACGTCAAAAAATGGCTGAAAAAGTCTGAAAATGTGAGACACGGGTCATCATGGTCACAATGCCTATAACTCAAAGAGTGTTTGGTACCCACCCACATTCCTCATGAGAACTGCTGAATATCTACTTGTATTTAACAGATTCAACAGTAAACAATAGAGTCAGTTTCAGTTTCCATACTGCTCCATTGTACGAAGCGGGACAAAGGATATCCGTGTAACGGCAGCGACAAATGAAATGAGGGATTTAGTTCCACTCGTCTTTCTGTGGTTTCCTAAGAGCTGGTTGAAAATAGCAGCATCAAAATCCAATTACATGGTCGCCCCGTGTCAATGGTGCGGCAGCATTTTCCTTGCCTGGAGGGGGAAACTGTTAGCACGCAACTGTCAATTGTTTATTCACATATGCACACATGGACGTTGTTGTGGAATACACCTGGAAAAGTGTGATTAAACCAAATCACATCTTACCTCAAGAAAATGTGTCAAAATTTTACAGATTCCCAGCTGCTGTACAAAAAAAAAAAATAAATAAATAAAATCAATCTCCTAAATGAGGAATGAGACACCTACCCAACATGCCGGTGAGCCAGATGGCGAGATCCTCCTGCATGGGCACCAGGGTGGCCTCATGGCGCACTGCCAGCCACTGGTCATACTGGAAGACATCTGCGAGGCCGGGGCCATGGCGCTGTGCTAACGGGCTGCGAGGGCTCCTGGGGCTCAGCAAGGGGGCGTCAAACCTTTCGCCGTACCAAACCTGAGGACGAGGGGGGAAATTTACGGATGAAACATCTCAATTCATGTTAAAGGAAAATAAATGGAGCAGTGCTATCATCGCTCTTAGCAAGAAAAACAAATAAGCACCTTTGACAAAGTGCTCACCATCAAAGTTCTGGAGGACTGAGACATGCCTTCATAATCTCACTGCAGGTACTGCATTGTGTTCTCTGCACGCTTTCTTCAGAGCTCATGTTCTTTGCTCTTCAATCACTGTTATCTCATCTCTGAGGCCATGTGCAATAAGCAGGCACGTCTCTGTACAAAGCCGGTGAAAACAATACACCATAAAACTAATGTTTTTGGGTTTAATGACTAATGGACATATGTCCAGATTTGTTGCCCCTGCCCACTCTCTACAAGCAGACACGACAACGTCATCATTTTGTAGTTGCCCCACCCTGGGACCCATCCATACACTTGACTTTTATGCTCAGCTGGACTGCAAAGCTCACATTCAGTCACCCTGATAACCCCCGTTCACTTTGTGTTTCACCACATCGTCTATGCATTTAGTAGAACGCATTTTAATTTCAGGATGGATTTAAGTTATTTTGCTTAAAAATAATAAATAAAAACTGGTTCCTGCATCAGTTGACTGCTGCTCCGTCCTCAGTCTTTTAAGTCACTAAATCCTTCACATAAAGGAGGATCTGATTAGCAAGACAATTCTAGGAAAAAAGGATGAAAGTGTCTGCAGCACTGCGCTAAATCCAACGTACCAAAACTAAGAAAAACCACAACATTAACAGCATGGATATGCTGTTTTCTTCTGAAGTTTTAATGGTTGCAGGCAGCAACATGGGTAACCTAAACCAGCAGCGGATGTGTACTATGACAACTTTTCCAGACATTACATAACTCACTTCCAGATGATTCCCCCCCCCCCCTCTCCTGCCTTCCTCCCTCTGCTGTCCAGTCCGTTGACATCTGTTTAAGATACAGCCTTCAGTCTTTGTGTCCCTCACATGGCGTCGAGCAGTAATAGGACTCTACATCCACTGTGGTGAAAGGGTCATTGTGCTTCCAACAAGGCTGCGAATTCATCGCCGTCGCTCGGCCAACAAACAGGAAACCTTCTGGGCAGCGGAACAGACAGGCTGTTCGACAGAAATGTCCTTCTGCTGAAGCTTCGAGCTGCCACAGCAACGCTGATCAGGACTGAGTAATATTTGACCAGTGTAACTGAATCCCAATCCAACCTCTCCTTGACCCCATCCCTCAGTTGTCAGTTGGACTTGGCCATGAAACTGAAAGCTCAAAACTAATGGAGACTGGCTTTAGACCTCGTCAGGATAAGGCATAAATCAAAAGATCCAATTTGGTATAACAGAAAAAAATAGATAAAAACCAACAGTCATTGAATTGTGCAATGCTCCTTTAATGCAGTTTTTAATTTGACTGTCTGGTGAAAATGTTTTTCCCAAAGCCCTGCAGTTGGTTCAGTGTATACAAATGTTTCAAACGGAGGTCAAAATGGACACCAGTCTTTTAGGAATGTTTCTCAGTGGTTTGCTCATTATCATCATTGTGACCTTGGACAACAAAAGAAGGAGTAGAATGAGAACATGTGGCGCTACTGTTGAACAAAAAGTGGGACAATGTGGCAAAAAAACACCTGATGGTCCGAATTGAAAAGCTTGTCTCACTTCAACAGACATACAGTAACAGTGTTGAGGGGCAGGCAGACGGCCGTGGAAACTCATCAGATCACACTCACAGCGTAGGTTTTAGTGTTGACGTCCAGCGAGTTAGAAAACAGGACAACGTAGTGGAATGTTGAGAAGTTACGTCAAAGATGCTGTGCTGATTAGAAAAGACACGTGAATAGTGGGAATCAGTGGACTGTTCACAGCGAACACTCAGTTTTCAAAGCAGACTAACGTTGTAATCTAAAAATCTGCACTGGAGTTAGAATAGGGGCAATCTCAGATAATCTTTCTTCCCCTTATGCCACCTCTGCCCTGGGTGCAGGAATGTGGAAGGGTAATCCTGCAAAGAAATGCAAAATACTGAGATTTGACGTATTTGCACATGTTTCCACCAGTCACCTCTTAGCAGTTTCTGATGCTCTTAACTTGAGCCACTTACACTGGAGGAAAACAGAATGAAACAGCATCAGGAGGACGTTCCAAAGGGGAAAAGCAAGATGTAGCAAAACAGAAGATCATCTCCTCAGCATTTCAATGATCTGCACCAAGTCCATAAACAGCCTTAAAGTGACAAAGTCACAGTCAAAAGTTCAGCTATGAGTTACATTTAAAAGAACTACTTTTCTCCTCAAAAGAAATGGATCTGAAGTAGGATTTCATGGAGTTTCCAAACGATTTAGGCATCCCAGTTTTTAAAACTTCCCATGGCCTAGTTACTGACCTTAAAGCTTTTTGGAGTAGCCAGGCTGAACAAACAAGCTCACGTTGCTCTTTTCAAATGCAGACGCCCCAGATTTCAATAAAACTGTTAGATAGTTAGAGTGAGCATCCTGAACTGCTCATTTTGAGGCTGTAAAAAAAAAAAAAAAAAAAGCACTTTTAATGAAAATTCATGGTCGAATTAAAGCTGCATTCCTCGGTATTTTTTACCTTTTAAAAAACAGCCAAACACCCTCACTGGCAAGCACCGTTTTGCTTCACTTTGAGTTGAGATTAAATAAAGCTTCCGATGTGTAATATCTGTAAAGAAGAACAACTTCCAAAATGTTTAGGGGGGAAAGAAACTAAATCTAAAAAGAGGCCCTTCAAACAGCGCTGGAGGGTGTCAGTCCACCTCCCTGCCACGGCCGAGGTGCCCTTGAGCATGGGGGCCCTGTATTGCACTGCGATTGGCTGCCCACTGCTTCAGTGTACGGCATCTGTCTCTGAGTGTGTGACCCTGTGCATGTGCATTCAACAGGTTAAAAGCAGAGGACAGATTTTGCTGTATTTCCATGAAAAATAAATCTGATAGTTAAGAAAGCTGGAATGGGCCGATAAAAAAAGTGAGAGGCCTGAGAGATGTTGACCAAACTCAGATAAAGGAGACTCCATACTTGCCAGTTTGCTACATTTTCGACAACGCTAAAATTTGAATGCAAGGTGATAAAATTCACCCTTACATTTATTTCGCAGCCTGCATGAATAATTAGTCTAAAATACAGCAATAGAACGCCTCAAGTCTTCATCTCGTGAAGTTTCGAAGTGTACATTTAAAAGATGAAAGTGCCTTCATGTTTCTGAGTCGCACCCACCTTTCCTCCCTGCATTTGTTCGCTACAGCTCACCAACAGCATCTCCTGTTGTTGTCGACTTTGGGATTCTTTTACCCAGGTAAAGTATTTTTTCTAAAAAGCAACAAGCAGCAACACGGTGGATAAAGAACTATTATCAATAGAACAGCAAATACTCAGATTTGGTATATTTTTTGGCCATGTTTCTCATCCCAAAAGTGCCTCTGTATAAGCCTTTAGTATTTAACCGGAGGGCTTACGTGATGAAAAAAAAAAAAAACCTGCCAAAAGCTACACCAGATGTATTCAGTTTTTACCACAACACCAAAAGCTGCTGACATTAGATTTTCAATGTTTTTACATTAGCTTTATAGAGCGCATACATCTTCAGCCTGGGTGAACAGAGCAGTCAGAGTGTGAACAGATATTGAATCCGACTGCTCTACATGGGCAGTGAGGCTCTGAGCTGAGCTTCAGAAACGGCTGCAGTCTTAGTCAGCAGCATCACTACAGCCTGACGAGGATCAATACCCTCGCAGGGGGCCTCAGATGACACCCACTGAAAGGGGAAAAACCAACCACTTGTACTCACCCTCTCATTCCATTTTCCTCACATCTGAAGTGAGTAAATGTAAATTTACGTCTCAGCTTTTGGAGATGAGCAGCAAATTAGTGCAATCCCAGCTGCTGTTTTGTCCAAAAGAAGAGCTGTGAGCTGCAGCATCCAACCACATCCCGTCAACACCATGGGGAGTTCCCTCACAACCTAATCAACACATTGGCATCGGCCTGAGAGTTTTCCTGCCACATGTTATGCGAATAGCTCTGGGATACATATTTTGCATATCCACATTCCAAGACGGGTGGGGAGAGCAATGAATTTCCAAACCGGATGAGCGAAAAGACATTCTCTCAAGGAGGTGTAGCCATGTAACTCATTTGTAATACGATATTTTATGTTGTTCTGGGTTTTGGGATGGTCGAGACGTCGTTGCGAGGAGGGGTAGGGGGAGAAAAAAGAAAAGGGTTGAGCTTTCCACACACTCCTCCTTAGGGTCGGAGCAGTGGAACGTCAGACATGCATAACAACAACATGGCATGCTGTAGCACAGGTGGGCTCGCCACAGCTGTTGGATGTCTGCACATTTTTTATTTTTATGTGAATAACTGTGGCAATGTGAGGCAACTTCTCCCTCAATTAGTGCGTTTTGACTCTATTCCTGGTCACAGACAACGGCTCCAGCTGGGAAGTGAAGATAAAAAGGACTCAAAGTCAAGTTCAGCCTGAGCTGTACATGCTGTTCTGCCTTAAGTCCAAAATACAGGCGAGATTGTTCAAATTCATTCAAACTATGTGCCAATTTCATCATTCATTTCCCATCTACCAACAAAGCATACATGCGTTTGCACAGATGAGGATGAGCGTACCTGGATGCCTGCCTGGACAGCCATGACTCTGGTCAACCGTTTCACTTCATTCTGCGGAAAAGAGAAACAAATCCACATAAATAACTGTCATTTGTACTAACATGTTAAAGATTTACTAAAAGTTCAGCCCAACTTGAAACTGCTTAACAATGTGCACATGGTTAGTGATTTTAGCCCCCGGTCCAACTGAGCTAGAGACCAATCAATAGCCTCCAGAAGTCGCTTTGCAAAGTTTCCATTCACATGACGGCTGGTGACAGATTTTGCAACTGGTTTGCAGGCAGTAGAGTTTCTGCATGTCGTCTTCTTTGAAAGGATATAAACTTTTTTCCTCATGATTTTCCATTCACCTTTTCTGATTTCCATCTGCTAAACATAAAAAACAGCAATGGAAGCCTGGCTAATGGTCGAGGGTCTGACAACATGGCAAAAGAGGTTTTTAAAAGGTACGCGAGTTTGCTACTAGGGTTTAGTTATTAGTTCCTGGTTTCCAGTTGCTGCCCCATAATCAATTATTTTCATTAATAACTTTCATAGAATATTAACTTAGAATTAATTACCGTTCTACTAACAAAGCTACTACTTTATCCCCAAAATATGCATATCAAAGACTGGAAGAAGGAAACTGGATTCATTGGAGTCGCCAAACGGATAGAATCATCTCACCAACTCTGAGACCATGAATACAGATGAAAAACATCTGTAAATAAGCGATGCAAGTTCTATTAACCATATACATCCATTTTCTGAGAGGCCTGCCGGGTTAGCCGTTCCCCTGCTTTCAGTCTATGTGTCAAATTAATCATTCATTACATGTAAAGTCATGGAACACGACTATCATAAATATGTTCATTTCAGGGCTGCTAGTTAGCATTTTTCCATTATCGCTTAAGCCATTAAGGTTTTTATCCAATTTGTTCACTTGATTTATAAAAAAAAAAAGTAGCCATCACACGTGGAAACCTTTCATAAACCAACATTCTGAAATATTAAGTTTACAATTATGAGACAGAACAGATTTGCATCAAGGCAGAAGAAACAAACCCAATTCAGTTTTGTTTTGGTCTTAAAGCGACTTAAACAACTGAATCGTTCTTCCTGCTCACGTGCATGCAGACAGAAGCCTTATCTAGATGTACCATAATATGGAACACAAAACCCAGGCTTTAAGCAACCACTGATTAAAAGTCAGATATCATGTCATTAATAATGCATTTAACAAGAAAAATACAGCCTCAAATTCAGTACAAGTTGCACCCAGCCCTCCGACTCCCTGGAAAAGAGTCGTGAGAAGAACCTGAGAATGACCTGCAAGCTGACTTCCAAGCTCCACTCAGGACATACCCCGATTATCCAATCAGTCTTTTAAACTAATTTCAGACATGAGGCTCTTCTTTCCAACTTTCTTCTCATCCTCAATTCAAATCCCCACAAAAGGCTCATCCATCAGCACAGACATTTATCGTCTACATTGACTGTGTAATCAAATCTACAGGATGTTATTTGTCATTTTCAAAAATCTGTACAAACTTGGAAAAGATTAATGCAACTTGCTGTGTGGAGATGACAGCAGTGGAGAAACAAATCAGAGGACATTTGCTGCAAACAGGCACTCACATGGCAGCAAAGTGCTTGTTTTTACTGGAAGCGGTGAGTTTTTGGGAATCAGACTTTCTCATGAGGAAGTGACGGGGTTAGAGTGCTGCTCTTTCGTCTTTTCCCCACACAGGATGTGCGGGATTACCCCAACCCTCAACTGTCCCTGAGGGTGTGTGTGTGTGTTTGACAAAGAAAGGCGGTGGGTGGGGGGGAGAAAGCAATCACAAGCACATAGATCCTAATAACTGCTGATTTGCTCAACACAGCTGAGGCAATAGTCCTCCACCACCAAGCCCCCAAATCAATCCTCCTTTCCCCAGACACAATTGTATCAGCTCATACAAACATAAATATAAAGAAGAAAATGGGTTTTATAACTTTACAACTGTTTATTTGTAGGCCCTGGTGTTTTCCACTGACATCATGCAAAGAAAGTGATTAAAACAACCACAATGATTCCTTCAATTGTTCTTCACTGGCCTGCCTGAAAGAGCTGCATCCAGTTATCTGACACCAAAACTGCAGCCCAGCGGAAAGAAGATGAGAGTCAGCAGCCAAGGTCAGGCCGGGACGGGACAGAGAGGGTGACAACACAAGACAAACTTACCTCAGAACAAAACACGACGGCACCGAGGGGAGACGCTGCAACTTACAACACCGATCAGCCTCTAAAGTCCATCCTCATCCACGCACTATGTTCCGCTGTGCTCAGCCAGAGCAGCTCCTGCCTGCGTTTCAGCGAGTGAGCGTGAGGGAGAGGCAGAGAGAATGACAGGGAAGGAGGGAGGGAGGATGGATGGATGGGAGGAGGTGCAAAAGGAGAGCCCTGACTAATGAAGTGGCTACGCTTCGCTAAGCCCTGACCACCCCCTTGCTCCCCCCCCCCAACAATCCTATCACAGTGGGAACCTCTCACAAAGCAACCATTGTTTTGTTAGCTTGCCACCTCATACACACATATTCTCATGTGCAAGCCAGCAGCCAAACTGGGATGCCCTGACCAGGTTGCAATGAAATGGATTGAGATTGTTGGTTTTACCTCCACTTCCTTTTCACCCCCCCACCAACCGGGCCAATCCCACCAGTCCACAGCACACCCCCATCCTCCAAAACCAGTACTCCGGCAGTGCAATGATTAGAAAGAGCAAACTTCAGTCCACGTGATGTCATGTGATTGAATCAGGTGTTATTTTTGCACAGCTGTTTAAATCAGCTTTGCCCTGATGATCAGTGTTTTTTCCACTGAGATTCAGCGCTCAAACAAGGCATGCTGACTTCCAAGCATCCATGCATTCTCCAACTGTAAATAAGATCCAATGCGGGCCACAGAGTAGATTCATCAGAAATGGCCTTTAGAATGATGGCCTTTAGATTTCTAAAGAGAGGAACAAACCAGAAAGAGTTCAGCTTGTAGGCGTTTGTGACGGGTTACACTGAAAACATGGGACAAAGGGCAAATCTTTGGCTCTGAACACCAGCTGTGTGCATCTGGGACCCTGGCAGAGCTTTGGAGCAGGACTTCCTGCAGGGACCAAAAGCACCCACACACAGTCAAATGTCAAGCAGAAAGGAGGGTCAGAGAACCGAAGCCAAAAACAGAGGAGGTGAAGACAAAACTGGTTTTATTGTGGTGAACTTGGGAGTGGCGTGCTGGAAAGGGCAGGGATCGACTCAGTGACATGGAGCACCACCACGCACATTCTCCAAGGGTCATTTGGGAAGGAAAAAAAAAAAAAAAAAAAAAAGAAGTCGTCTCACAATGCCGGTGTTGTCTTTTCCCCCTTTGAACCGTTTCCCTCCCTTTAAAACAAATTCCCATACACCCTCCCGTTCGTGGTTGGGGTTAAAAGCTTAAGTTAAGCAAAATCTGAGATAACTGGTTGTGGTTGGTTCAAGGTTTGGGTCAGGTTAAGTAATCACAGATGACCACCAGTTAGGGTTAATGGCAGGGCTTGCTTCAGATTTAGATAAAGAGACAAACACCAGCACTCATCCATCAATCAGCAGTTTCTTTTCCTGCACCTTTTCTTCTTCTATCAGCAAATTTGCATCGAGAAAAGACAGACATCATTTTGAGGATGTCACGGTGAAGGAATTCACCCAAAAGAGATTCTGTGCTAATCAAAGGCGTAATATGAGTGGCGATTGTGAAAGTTAACGCATAGAATTAGCTTCTTTAATGTCTAATAATGGTCTCCAATAAAAAGTTCTCTTCACGATTTGAGGAATAAAAAGGAAGAGCAGTTATTTTCTGCAAGTACAGGACAACCAGCAAGGGTAACAGCTCCAAGGGACCCCACACTTGGCCTCTCCATGTCAGTTCCATTATGCCCTCTGAGGGGCTGCCAGGAGTGTGGTTGTTCAGTGGATAGTGAGCCCTTGGAGAAATGGTTAAACCATGCGGAGCCAGTCTTGCAATGGCAGCCATCCCATCCCACCAACCACATGCAACGGTCTTCTGTGACGGGATACCCAACACTGGAGAGAGCTGCATGCTACCGACGATGGACCAGGAAGGGAGATTATACATCCAGGGTCCATCAAGCAGGCTATATCACTCAGTGTCCGAAGTCAAAACCGGATACCGGTGGTTTTATTTTGGCATTTATTAATGGACACTGAATCATGAAAAATTGTGCAGTGTTGGTGTTAGCTTGGCATCACCATACCATGTCACCATGTGGCCTGTCAGTACCACAGTGTTACACATTTGTGGTTATTGGGACAGCCCTACGGACTACTTCTGCTGCCGGGTCGGAGCTGCTATACACAAAAGTGGTGAGAAGCAACAGTTCAGCCTTAAACGGGCTGTGTGGAAGGGTTTGTGATTATACCAGCAAGAATAGAAGTTTGTCAAGTACTGTATAAAAAGTTAAACTGTCGACCAAAGATTTCACTGTCAGGAGTGTAAACAACTTCAATAATAAGGGATTAACCAGAAAAACAAAAAGCATCTTTCCGGATGCCAATCTGCCAACTTACATCGTCCAATCGGCTCTGTCCTAACAGAGAACTGATGAGGATTTTTCCCTGTGCAGGTGGAGTTTCAAACGGCTACTATCAAAAAAATGTGATCAAAACTGGGTTGTTTTTTTTTTTTGGGGGGGGGGGGGGGGGGAATATGTCAAAATTAAGACAATGTCACATATCTGAGGCCACATTAGGATTAAGTGAGAAAATATGGTACAAACCTGGTACACAACAGACCACAAATCAGGTTTGAGTCATTTCATCTGTTCGTGATGTTGCAAGTAAAAAACTGCTTTGTTGCAGGATTAATTCCCTCAGGAAAGCTTCCATTTCCAGAAAAAATTAACTCTACTCACCCCACTTTAAATGTTACATTCAAAGGACTGTTTGCTAATACCAAAAAAGACAATGATATATTCTGATGTGTAAATCTAAAACCAAGTGGCCTAACTTTCACAACAAAAAGAGCCGTTTTCTCTGTATCATGCTCAAACGAGCCACCTCTTTCCAAGAAGCGGCTCTGAATAAATTAAGAGACTATCTTTGTCTGGTTACAAATAAGCAGTAGAACAGACTGAGTCTCTTAAAGGAAAGGGATCTAGCCTGAACTTCCTTGTAACATGAACTAAACATAGATGGTGCGTGTCGGTTTTGTTGCAGGTGTGATATCCCCACGCAGGTCGACTCGCTCTCTGGTCGCAGCCAATAATCATTTAAGAGGATCAGCACTATTTGAGACAGCAGAGTGCATCCAACTCCACGACGCTCCGTCACCACAACACACGGCACGTGGCGCAAGCATGTAGCCTGCAGCGCTCCGGCGTTGCATGTGAGCGCCTGTGCATAAGTGCAAAAGAAGAAATGAGAACACATTATGTAACGAGTTAAAAGGAGAACGTTCAGATGGTGATGTCCTTCTGATTTTACACTGCATGGCTTATAGGGGGTAAAAACGTGAATAAACAAACCGAAGCCAGCCGTGTGAAAAGGAAATTTTATATCTAAAATAATTTCTCCAAAAGGTTTATTGTGAAAACAATGCCCTTTTTTAGGCTTTTTAATATATTTAAAAAAAAAAAACTGAGCAGACAGAATATTAAGTAAGTAATATCTCCACAGTGTGACGTGGCTTTGGGCCAGCACCCATGGTCAGTAAACCCCCTGCACCCCTTCCCCTTCTCTTCAGCCCAATGGCGTTCTGCTGGACCTGACTACTCCCTGGAGAATACCAACTCCTCCTCTATTAGACTCCTTCCTGCTGAGCCCTTTGTGTCTGGACTTAATTACTCCGTCAGAGGAGGGTTTCATTTAGAACCTGGCCTCCTCCTTTTCATTACAGATGGGGCCTGGCTGAATTCAGGAAATTCATTCATTTGAGGAGAATGAAAAAAGTAAACATGTCAATGGCCTGTCATTGAAGTGAGCCCCTGCATTTTCAATAAAACTTTTTAAAGCCATTCAGCCCCCTGAGGGCTGTACAAGCTTGCTAATCATGTTTTGTCATCATAAAATAGCATTCCCTTCCGAGCAGGATTAAAGCATCTTTCAGACCCGACCCTCCTGCCCTCGTTGGAGCCGTCTCCCCTTAGAGGTGAGACGGAGTGAGTAAAGCCCATCTTAAAGGCTTGAATGAGTGGAAGCCACCTGCCAATCCAATTTTGATTTGTTGATGCTAATCTTCAGCTCACTACACGTCACCGGGTTGGTGTTGGGATATCAAAGCCCCTGGCTGCTGACTCAGGATCAGGCCGGCTGCCCTACGCTTCTCAGTTTGGAACAGCAGATGAAACTGCGCATGCTGATCCCAGATCCATTGCTGTGTAGTAAACCTCATCCTGAGGCACAAGACCATCCTTAGAGTTAACCCACAAACAAAAAGGTACAAGCAGTGTCCAAAACATGTTGGGTCAGCTGTTAGGAACATCTTCTTCCCATCCCTCCTTCAGGAATAGTTCTCCAGGCTTCTTGAAGGACATCCCAAAGCTCTTCTTTGGATGTTGGCTGCCTTTTGTTCCGTTCTCTGTCAGATGATCCCACACTGCTTCAATAATGTTGAGGTCCGGGCTCTGGGGAGGATTCATCCCTCCATAAGACCTGTTGCCACTGATTTTCAGTCCACTTCGTGTGTCATTTGGCATAGCTCAGCCTTTTCTCCCTGTTTCCCTTCCTTAAGAATGGCTTCTTGACAGCCACCCTTCCATGGAGACCATTTCTGATGAGGCTTGGGCCAACAGTAGATGGATCAGCTGAAGGTCCAGATGCATCTCTCAGGTCCTGTCAGGTCTTTGCTGGATTTTTTTCTTCTTTCTTAAGGACATCACTTTCAGATCCTGTTCATCTGCTGCAGACAGACTTCTTTTGTCCCATTTTGTCATATTTAACCATATTTCCACATTTGAAACAGTCAGAAACAGAACATGATTAAGGTTCTATATCAGGAGAAGAAATAATGAGTCATGAGTGACATAAATATGAGCAGTTCGCTTTGAAACATGCAGAGGCCATATCTAGACTTCACTATGTCCCAACAACCTACATTTTGGAGACGTTTCTTATTTAGATTGCTGTCTGAGTCACATCACTACCCTGATCCACAGCCCAACTGCAGAGAACTACCATCTAATGGTTCCAGAATGGCTAAAGAATGCACCAGCTGCAAAGCCTGAACCATCACTTCAAACAGGCATTTTCCACTTTCACAGTTGTTCTCCTCCTTTTTGAATTTCATCCCTGCACAAAGTCAGCTGGCTTAGTCAGTCAGCAGCGGTCCACAAAGGCGCTGTATACTTTGAGATGCAGCAAGATGCCCACTATGAGCCGTTTCTGCCGAACACACACAATGACATCATCTCTTCAGTCACTGGCCTTTTGAAACACCTGAGCAACTGTCAGACAAACATGATCGTTGCTTTTTCCCCCGTTGCTGCCATTTCAACGGGTTTTATACTTTATAATGAACAGCAGAGCATCGCATTCGTGAACAGGTACGATAAACTGGACTGAAGAATATCCCTGGAAGGAAACCATGACATCTGCCCAGCTGCCGTTGCGTTGCCATGTTACAAGTTCCATCAAGGTGACTTCAGATAAGCCTCTGTTGCCCAAAAAGTTGCGTCGCCTCACAAGCATCAGGTCAAGGAGATGTGGACTGCCGAGGGGTCGTTGAGCTCACACTAATAAGCAGTTTTACTGCAGAGTAATCCTTGTAAAGGGGTCCAAAAACCTAAATTAGACTTAACTCTACGGCACTGAGTCACCGAAGACCTCAGTGATCAGAAAGAAAGTTGACAAAAAGATGTGTTTTCACAAAACAAGAACAGACAATTCCTGATATCACTTGCTGAAAAGAGGATTAAAGCAAATGTTTCGAGCACAAAGCCGACACATTTTACTTTTACAGGCCTACAGCTGAATCCCGACTACAGCTGACCTTTGTTCATAAAAACCATGACATGAAACCGATAGTCCACATGACCACGAGTTAATTTCAGCTCAGTGTGTTCACAGAATTCTGTATGATGTTCAACAGCAAGACCTTTTAACAGACATCAGATAACATTCAAACACATTTGCAACTTCCACTTTAGTGGAACGACTGAACACAGATAAAGGAGATTAAAAATGAACTTTCAGTCTATAACAATTTGCACATCTTACAAATATTCTAAATATTCTGCAAGTGTACGATTTAAGAAACATGATGTGAATAATTCATGATGTCACTTCTGGTATTCAATCATTTACAGGATCCACACAGCTGAGACAAAGGAGCTTTAATGAGTTAAAAACGCATAAGGGCGCATATGGGCCGCGATGCAGTGTGCGCGGACACAATGGAGATGATAATGAAATCTTGGATTAGCCCTCATTTATTTAGGATCCAGCTTACAGGAAGAGAATGGGGGTGTGCGCATGTGTGTGTGTGTTAACTTTAAGCCTTGGCAGGCCCAAAATGTGAGGCCTGATGCCAAAGATCAGGCAGATGGTGATTATGAAGATAGCTGAAATGAGGTTGCTCCTCTTGTGAGAGCTCATTTATTAAGAGTAAGAGCTGGCTGGTGGCGGCTTTGTCTCAAACACAATAAGGTAGTGTACTGCCTCTGATCTGGAAGAAGAGCCCACTGAAGGCCAATGGAAATAAAAGGTCACCCATCACCAACATCAGGCTTGAAACTGAAAACCAAAAGTCATATGGACTCCAAAAAAAGTTTAAAAACAAACACTGACAATTTGTGACAAGGTATCCACAATTAAAGCTTCACAGGATATTAGACACTGTAGTTCCTAATAGTTGAAAAGAAGGATCAACTCAACTTTTTTCCTCCTTCCTAACCCATCGGTTACAGATGGTTGACACAAGCTGTAAACACTTGGGTTGGGAATCGAAACTCAATTCCAAACAGGAACTGATAAGAAATTAAGGCGCACCTGCAAAGTTTCAAGTCTTATCAATCCTTCAGTGAACCAATAAGCAGGTCCTGGAGGAGAACTCTGACTTGATCGGCTGCCATTTTACAAATAAAAGGACACCTCTCTGTCAGGCCTTTGTATGCGATTACAATACACCTCCCTGTGGAACTACATTGTGTTTCAAACAGCTGATGGTTTCTATGAGGAGGTTTCCTATCAATACAAAAACGGCCTTTTGTTTGAATGTTCAAAATTAAACTAGTTTTCTCAACATTAGGCCTTTTTCTTAAAACCAGTCAAAGGTAGGAATTGATAAGAACCTGAATCGATGACAACGCAACACTGATAAAACAGATTTAAGCTGGTTTAGCTCCGTTTTGGTCTCCACCAGCTTAAATTAAAAACTAAATAACGTGTGAAGCTCCGGCGAGGAGCGTTTTATTTATTTATTTTTAATTCTTTATGGGTATGTCACTTTAACTGACCCCATATAATTCATCAAATTTTCTTCCATCATCTACTTTAATCAGTTTGTTAGTTCGGAGATGTAGGAGAACAAATATTCTTTTTTTTTTTGCCGTTCACCAGGATGTCAGTACTTCGTTTTATTCCCTTCCATGTCCCTCGTGTTCTGGAATAAAGATACAGTCTCTTGAAATGTTAAACCTGCGAGTCCAACTTTCCTGTGGACAGTATTCATGTAATTATGTTCAAGAATGCGCTGACTAACAAACAGGATTTCATCAGCAGAAACAGAACAACATTAACATGACAAACTATTCTAATCCGAATTCAAACTGATAGAAGCCAATGTCTCTGTAAAACTGAGTGATAAAATTAATGGAGATGAAAGGATGGTGCACTCCCTCTTCCAGTGATGGGCATCAGTCCATTTCAAGTGGAGTTATTCAAGCGGCGAAGGACTTCTACACAAAACAAAGTAAAGAACCAGCGACGACATGAGGATCTCCTCAAATTGCCAGTGTCTAATGCTTCCCATAAACTAAAAAGAATTTAACAACTAAAGGTTTTGCAAAGATTTGTGATCTCACTGCAAGGCCACAACTTAAATTTGCTGAGATTATTTCCCCATCTTGCAACTAGTGGAAATTCTGAACAATAATGAAGTCAACTGAAAAGCAGCCTTTAGCAACGGCTGCATTTTTAGCTGCTCTTCGTTCGCCATCTTTCTCTAATGCTTTAGTTTGTTGGTGGTGAAGACGTCAACCGGAAGTGGCTCTATTAGCGATAGAAATGTGTACAACGTTACCCATCATACTGGGGTATGACATGCTTTGTGCCAGTGATTCCATTCATTCACCGCCATATATCCAAGGATAATTACCCTCATAACCCAACTATAGCTATAATCCAGTTAATCTCATCATGTAGACCCACTGACTGAGTGACACAATTAGCAGAAAACAAGACTAAACGCAAGAATATTACACGTTTGAATTTGTCGTAATGCCAACATGTGAGAAAGACTGCCTTCGAACAGCCTGGATTGAGATGACTTCCAACTGGTAGTCAGGATGTAAAAATTAACACCTGCTCAAGAAAATGTAGCCTGCCAGTGCAGAAGGGGGGGGGTAGAACTTAAGGGAAACTGGCAAAACTGTGTAGATTTGATAAAGAAAAAAAAAAGGGAAAAAAGCCAACATAACAGCTTGTGCTTATATATATATATATATATATATATATATGGTCATGACACACAGAATTGGTCTCTGGCACCATTTATATCAGTTGGTCTATGACCCAACAAGGGCTTGAAGAGAAGTCAAAGAGGAGTTTAGATGAAATCTGTTTCCTAAGCTAGGCAAATTTTTTCTAACTGGCTTAGTATCACTGAATTATGGTTGTATTAGAATGAATTGGATTGAACTGGACTGTATCTTTAAGTTCTTTGTGATGATATTTGGCACTATAAATAAAAGTGAACAGAACTAAATTCTGATTTCATTCTATTTCTGCTGATCACATCGTGGCTGTGAAAGCGATGCCAGATTCAGAAGAATGACGGGTTAAACGACTGTATTCCACATGTTGACGCCCCCCTTCACACAGAAAATACAAGAGATTAAAGTTCCAGATGTGCCCAATGAGCCCTTGCAAGCTAGTGTAGTGAAGGTAAAAGCTAATGACTTAACCCTTAACTCACTATTACAAAATAAAAAAAGAATGTAAAGAAAGATCACCAGCATCTGAAGTGCAATGCTGACAGGGCTTTCCCTGGTGTCCACCTCTTTGCAGGAAGCACCTGTGGCCCCTTTACTTCATCCTTTTTCCTCCAACAGGAAACTGACTGTCACATGGACAAGACTTCATCTCACAGCAACCATCTTCATTGTCCTGGTACAATAGGTACACCAGCAGGAAGAAACACACCAGTCAGTGTGTGTTTGGATCCAAAAATAACTACAGCAGTAACGTACCGGTTAACCCACATAACAACATTAACTTGATCCCGTTCGCCACTCCGGCCACTTCATAATGATGCAACAGCACAGCAGACACCGCCTCCCAATTAAATCTGCTCCAGTAAAGTTCTGGTCCTCCTACCTATTTGTTCCAACGTGCCAGTCAAAGATTAACGTGTGCAAGCTTCAGGCGGGGTCGTTTTTTTTTATTCTCAACGGAAGCAACATAAAGCCAATTAACTAAATAGGCATTATATAACAGTAAACCTGAAGGGTAAAGGGATGTAAACTGGTTTTAAATTAGACTCCCTTCTTAAGTTAAGCCGAAGAGGAAATTGCACGGTTTACTAAAAAGTTTTTTTAAAAAAATAATAAAAATCTAAAATCAACCATAAACGCTCTAAATGACTTTTAATCCGTTTGTGAGGGGCATATTAGTCACAAATCTAAAAATATCAAAGCATTTTAGTCATAACTTTAAAAAAATGAAAAGTTTTTTTGGTTCAATATTTTGTGAGACTCGGTATTAAAACACATAAAAACTAACTACTTTTTTTTCCCTTAAGCATTTATGCTCGGAACTGTCTCCACGAGGCACCCTCAAGGATTTAAGGCAGAAACAGCAGGCACACGCGAAAAACTCCAGCACAAACTTCCCCTCACCTCACCTCTCAACGCTGTGGCGTAAATTAACACTTTTAAACTTACCGGTAATATTTCAGATGGAAGTCTTCAAACGTAGAACTTCTAGGTCACTTTATATTGGTTTTCTTTACGTGTTTTTCCTTGTGGAAATCTTGAGCTGGAACTTTCAGTTATCCGGAGTTACTCACAATCTCCGCCGCTGCTGATGCAGCTGTGTGTTTGTGGGCAGCGCTGTTCGAACCAGCCAATCAGAGCGCAGGGTCGACTGGGGGCGGAGTCTCAGGCTCACCTGAGTGTCATTTTACTGGATGATGAAAACGCATTCACACCGACACAACCAAAGCGTCTGAAAACAGTCATTAAAAGGATTTAAGTAAACTAATATGTTTTGCTTTTATTTTTCCTTCCCACATGTCTTTATTTCTGTGTTGCTTTTACAAAGGCTGTATGTTTAATGGAATTTGATTCCCTTTTGCCCACCAGTCTGAAGTGTATGTCCATTAGACGGCCATAGACGTTGTGGAGGAGCCTTTCCTTTCCATAAATCATAAAACTTTCAAGTAAAAGTCAAGCACTGAGCATGAAATCAACTATAAGTATAAACGTGATGGTGTTCTTCCCAAAACTTGATAAGATAATCACAAATAAAAGTACCCTTACGCTGTTATTCTTTAATAGTTAACAAACCAGTGTCTATACATTATCACAGCACACCCTATGTGTAAGCCAAATTTGAGGCAGAGCTGCTTTTAGAAGTGTCCAAGACTCAAAGTTGCAATGATTCTCTTTGAAAAGTTGTGCAGAAGTATAGGTAGTTCAGATGTAAGCAATCAACTGGTTATAACCTAATCAAATTTGTAGTTATACTTAAGTGTATAAGTCCTTAAATAATCCCGCATTTATGTACAATGAATGGTTTTGAAGACCTTTGGCTCAAATAACATTTGCTTGATTCTTTATTGATTTGAATTCAACAGTACATTAATAGTCCCAAGGGGAAATTAAATCATTGCAAAGTGTTGTTTACATAAAAATAGGTATGTTTTAAAAAAGAAAAACAACAAACACAGAGAGGTGTAGATCATGACTTTTTTTCCGAAATAGCACACAGAATCACTGTTAAATGTGATTGCGGTGGAGGCGAATGAGCTTCTCCAGTACTAGTCCTAGTAGAGCGAAGCTGAAGAAGCCTCTGATTGAAGATACTCTGGTACTTCCTTGATATTTTTAACACAATGCGCAATGTTGCCTCTTATGTTTAGCTGCAATTTTTGAGAATTTCATGCCAACCTGATTTTTTAATTGATTGATATGCTTCAGAGAATTGGAGTCTCTGAAAGTCTGAAACAAATTTGATTTCCAAATGTTTGATACATGCTGTAAAGAAAGTCAGACCTCTCTGGGGTTTGATTGATTTAAAACATGCAGTGAAGTGACACTGCCCAGTCCTATTAAAAAATATTCCATATATTTGTCCATATTTGTCATATCTATTAAAAGCAGAACGAGGCAATCAGAAGGGATCATTTTAAACATACTGACTTTTGCTAACATAAAAACTAAGCAAACCAAAAACCTAATTTTGCAACTATATATATATATATATATATTAAGTTTTTTTTTAACCAATATTATCTGTCAAAAGGGCCCCTTGTTAGTGATAGTTATTAGTGACAGACATATTGTTATAATGACTATCACAGTCTTTAGATATCAGCATGATTTAGCCATAGGGTAGAAAAACAAACCTTGGCCTACTTAAAGCAAACAATGAGGAGGATGAGTCTATTCACATCAAACTACATCTTCAGGGCCGCTTAGTCTCGTGAGGTGGAGAAAGGTCAGGTTTGTGTTTCAGTCACACCCTTACCATTGTGGGGTGAAACCATGGCAGCCGGTCCAACAACCTTTTTTTGTCATAAATACTTCAGGAAAGCCTTCCAGCTGCTCAGCCTGCCTCCCCAGCCAGCCAGCTGACCCTTTACAGCTCACTGAAACTGGATATTGCTCTGTTAACTGGTTAGTGAACAAATATTTCAAATGTTCTTGTTTGGTGATAAAGAAAATACTCAAGCTGTGTAACCTCAGTAAACAGAAAGAAATGGCTAATGAGAAAGAACATATTGGATCAAGGGTCATTTTCAGTCTTTTCAGCTCCTTGATTCTGTACACGTCAGTTTTATGTGTCGGTCAGTCCACTAATACATATTATAGACATGAACCAGAGTTACAGAAAATGACCCCACTGGGACACAAATTAAGTATTTGTCCAAAACTGGATTTTGAAGATCCCAGATGATAAAAACCAAAGACCCAAATGATGCTCTGATGTTTTCTCTAGCACCACCTTGAGGTCAGAAAGTGTAGTTCCAAAAAAAGTGTTGCAACCAGCTATTATTATAGTACAGTTTCATGCAAATATGCATGTCCTTGTGGGGATAAACTGGGACACACTTTTCATTTCAGGTCTGTTTGTGATTAGCCTTGGGTATGGACTATATTACATTGTATGTTAACTAGCCAAAAGCATGAAATACATATATTTCTGTGCAAAAAGTCTTGAGATATCTTTAATTTTTTTGTATACTTCCAGGAAAACAGGAAAAAAGGTGCAAAAATGGAAATGGAAATACCTTTATTGTTCTTTATTCTTCAATACAGCCTTCTTTGACAAGCTGTCTTGTTATTTCTTTACATAGTCTCCAGGAATAGTTCTCCTGCCTTCCTGAAGGTTGTTCCAAAGCTCTTCTTTGGATGTTGGCTGCCTTTTGTTCCGTTCTCTGTCAGATGATCCCACACTGCTTCAATAATGTTGAGGTCCGGGCTCTGGGGAGGATTCATCCCTCCATAAGACCTGTTGCCACTGATTTTCAGTCCACTTCTTCATATGTCATTTGGCATAGCTCAGCCTTTTCTCCCTGTTTCCCTTCTTTAATGGCTTCTTGAAGGTCCAGATCAACTCTCAGGTCCTGTGTCAGGTCTTTGCTGGATTCTTTACTATTTCTAAAGGACATCACTGTCAGATATTGTTCATCTACGGTAGAGTTTTCTTTAAGGCATGACACTTCTTCTTTTGTCCTCCAGTTTCCTCATATTTTTTATAGGCACACTGCACACCATGCTGAAACTGTTATCTTTGACATCTTCATTGATACAGCTAAAGAAACTGCAGCAAATGATGTGTCTTTGTGACAGGCTGCTAGTATCAAGTGACTAATAGTACAATTTAAGATGGATTCTTTGAAAAGTTGTGTGTTAACATAACAGTGATTCATCCCTTGAGTTGGGTGCACTTTCTTTTGGCTTGAATGAGTCATAGCTCTGTGATTTAACAGTAATTTAACAAACAAAAGCACATTCCTTTGAAAATGGTCATGTACAATGACTAGACTAAAAATGAGTGAAAAAGTAAATAAATACATATGAGTGGATTCTAATTCTAAAACCGAATCATAGATGAAAATAACCAACAGTTATCAATGCAACTATACACATATAAAAAGGCCTTTTCCTAATGTCCTTTACATCCAGTGCTGTCCGGGTCAGGCAGTGGAACTTTATGTGTTCAGTTATTGCTTGTAGACTGGTGCCTATTACAGTACATGTGGTCCTAACATTGTCAATGCCATGCACATGGAGGCTTTTTTTTGTACATTTTATGGGATTTCTGCAGGCTCCACACTGGTTCGCTTGACTACAACATATTGTTCATGCCGATGATTACACCTGATTTGATTTTAAGCACACAATAAACAGTAAAAGCTGTCTTTTTAAATGTAGACAAACTCATGTCACCGAACTTCAATACCCAATAAAGACCTCTAAAATGTACAAGATGAACAGCATGAAAGAAAGCCTTTCCAGCTGAGGGGTCAGACCATGACCAGCACAGTTGCAGCTGGAAGCTGTTGTTTCTGTACATTATCTCCAGCTGTATGTAGGCTGTAGTAGAACATGCTGACCCACTTACATAATATGAATATATTTCTGTGTATGTTGTACTGTGTATGTTAGACACAGTGGGACTTATTTCTGAAAACAAACAAAAATAATAAAATAAAGGAAACCATATTTAAAATAAAAGGTTTTCAGTGTTGTGAATTTTCAGGTAATTGCCAATATTAAAAAACATTCATTGTGATACTAAATACAAAACAAGTTTAGTTTCACAGAAGACAACCTTTTGACAACCCAAGAAATATCCAGAAAACTCTAGATCTCTTTGATTGGTAGTAACTTCCCTGTTGTACAATTAAACACAGCAAACAACAACTGTGCCATGGCTGAGGTGTGTGGAAAAGCACATGAGAGTGCTCTCAGAAGTTGGAAGATGAGTGTCCAATAAGATGGTAAATATATATGTATTACTTGCCTAATTTCTTTATATTTTCCTTCCAAGTTGCCAGACTTTTCTTGTAACCTTTAAAGTGGTCGTGGTCAATAGTTCTTCAGACTTTCTTTCAAAGTTTTTCTTTGGACATAATTTTCAGTGAATTGACCATTTTCTGAGAAAGCTGTCTTTTTTTTCTACTTAACACTGACAGTAATCATTTAAACACAAAAAGTACCTAACTCAAGGGATGAACCAGTGTTCCCATTTCTGTAGTTGTTTATGTTTAAGCATTTAGCAGATGCTTTTATCCAAAGCGACTTACAGGTAGGTACAAGCGACTTAGGCAGATAGGGACTGGATAGTGTAGTGGTATGATTGCCACCTTCCATGTGGGAGACCTGAGTTCAAATCCCTGACATGAAATGTACTGCCTCCAGTAGGGGTCCTTAGACAAGACCCCCTAACCCTACATGCCTATCTGTAAGTCCCTTTGGATAAAAGCATCTGCTAAATGCATAAACATACACATAAACAGATAGGGTTAGGGGGTAGAAGTACCTTTCATGTAGGGAATTTGAACCCACATCATAGGTGGCAATCTTACCACTATCCAGTCCCCATTGAAAGTATGTAGAAAGGCTTTCAGAGTTGCTGAAATCAATTATCTTTTCAAATGTTCTTTAATGAGTGAGATTGATTTTGTTTTGAAAAGTCATACATAGTGTTATGCGCAAACTTGGCATAACTCAGACCTGACACAGGACATACCAAATAGTCAAGTCAGCTTTATTGTCAATTTGCTATACATACAGGACATACAGCTAAATTGAAAAAGCAGAAAAAAACAGAATGAATCCACACAGTAGAAAAAAATATCGACCTCTGAATTTTTTTTTAGATATTGACTTTCAAGTCTGTTAGAATTGTTCAAACTCAGTTTTTGCCCAGTATATACTGTATTTCCATTTATGCTTGGACATGTTTGAATGTCACCTATTTCCTTCTTTCCTTATAATGTATAAAGAAGTGGCTATCTGTAGCTTAGATAGCTATAGAAAATGAGATCCAAGTGACACCTAGTGACAACAGTGGACAAACACGCAAAGTCTATGCTGGATGTTTTTTATTTTAAAAAACAACAACACACTTTCTATGTTAATATATGGATAGGCTCCAGTGTCTCCCCCCCCCCCTGGATTAAGCGGGTATAGAAAATGGATGGATGTTAATATGTTTCTTTTCTTTGGGTTAAAATATAACTGGAGAATCAATAAAAAGGCTGTTTTATGATGAGTTTGATTATTTATTTTTTTTAGATCAATAACATCAAATAAAAAGTTCAGGGTACAACAAAATTATTTCATTCACTGTATGTTTTAATATCTAATTTGCAGCACAGCAACCTCTCAAATGCCAGCACCAAGCGTACAGTACGACCTCTATTAGTATCACTCACTGCCACCAACCAACAGCTCCCTCCCATAGTTTCCCAGCATGCATCTCGACTTCAACCGTGACTGTATCCAGTTTAAAATCTCCCAACTGATCTCTCAAAGTACAATATGTTCCAAAGGCAATGAGGTATATCCGTGTGATCGTTTAGGTGCGTCGGCCAGAAGATGGAGCCCTTTCCCACTGAATCACTCAAACACTTCTTGATACTTCAGAGAAGTAAAGCTGGGGCGTGGAGGCTGCAGGCCGCAGGGGTGTGTAAGGGGGTTACATGCAGTTAGTGTCCCAGTGGGGTCTTTTGTCTGGCTGCTTGGGGGCAGTTTGAGCTTACTGGCCCCATTTGCACCATATGCCACAAGAGGCCTGACTGTCACATCAGATGAGGGCCTCTGTGGTGATGGCATAACTGACTGCAGTGCTTTCAAGAGCACGTTCACAGCGACTGCACACCATTCATCACCTCTTAAAGAGCAGCATAAATGGATTCACAGCACATTTCAAATTTTCACTGAATGTGATTGTTATTCTATATAACTGTATGTGCATTCTTCTTAGGTGGTGACTTGGATTCCTGTCAATATTATTCCAGTAAGCCTGTTGGAGGCCAGCTGTTAAATCTTTTAGATTTAGATTTCTTAGGATTCTGTTTAATAAAATTAATCAGGGGCAGATTATTGTGAATTTATAACCTTGAAAGGGATTAAGCAGGTATAGAAAGTGGATGGATGGTTTAACTGTACACAAAACCTTCCATTTACCGACGAAATTGCACAATTCAATATCAAATCTCTGTATGAAATGGCAGATGACTGATGTGAAATTAGTCGCAAAAAAAGCATTTTTAAACAAACAGTAATCTAAGACAATCTTTATATTAATTTCCAATACATGCACCACTGCATATTCACTTTAAAGCTGAATAGCATCATTGATTCTGTCAGAAATCATTCAACACCCATCATGTTCATATCCACATGCATCAGAATGTGTAGGATAATTTTTGTAGTGTCTGTAACGACATAACTATTCAGGACCAAACTGATAAAAGTGAATAGTCTACAATGTAGTAGTGAATTAAAAATTAAGAAATGATTTTTAACTGTAACTAAAACTAATCCACTGATTGGAAATATATTTAAGATATTTATGGCATTTCAGTGAAATCGGTGGACTTCAGCATTCACACATTATCTGGTCTGCAGATGCACTATATAGTAACAACGCTAAATAAAGTCGGCTATTAGAAGAGGCTCAAAGCAACATAACAAAGTTGATTAGTTCCCTAATTTAGCACATTTGCGAAACAAACTATTGGTTAAAATAACAAGCCACTTTCGCAACAAATGAAAAGTGACCGCACACGGATGCTGTACAGTTAGTCTGTTAGCCACAACAATAGTGTGAATTATACGACTGTAACGTCGAAATAAATAAGTGTAGTAAAAGTGTAGTCTTGCTCCTGAAAGGCTCGACATTTGATGTAGGAAAACTAAAACAAAAATATTTCGGGTACTTCTGGCGGCTGGGATACTCAGACAACCTTATTTGCAACGTTAGCAGTGATGTTAGGGGATTAGAATCTGACACGCTAAACTAAGACACCAGAACAGCTAGCGTCAAAACGATACATTTCGAACAATTTCTCCTATGAGATACTGGTTGGTATTGTCGAGGGATGACACAAAACGGAGAAAACATCTTAAATTAGCCCCAGATGTCAAAGAGTAATTGGATTAACAGAAAGAGCTCAGTGCAGCTTTGCAGTTACATCGATAACGCTAGCTATGCTAACAAGCTAGCGCGTGACTGACTCGTTAGCCCAGAATTCGGGTGACGGGTGGGGAGTCCAAACAGGCGCGTGGTGAACTCCGGTGTACCACAGTTTGCTCTCAAAAAACGCAATGTTTTCAAAACCACACGCAGAGACATGCATTTTTTCCGCTGTCTGGTGTCAATTCCTCAAAATGGGGTCTGCTAACGTACGTCTCCGCCATTTTGTGACAGGTTTTTCATTGAGCAAAGGGGTACGTGTAATGGTTGAATGTAACCCCATCAAGAAGATATCCGCTTGGCAGTTGCTGGGGAAAGGGATCAGGAGTAATTTCCAACCATCCCGTGAGATATAGTCGTTTTGAAGTGGTCAGCAAGGGATAGTGGCAGCTTACCACAACCGCTTAAAAGTATCCGGCAACAGATTGCACCAAGAAAAGAAAAAAAAAAGTTAATCAAACAGATTTTGTTGGCTACAACGTAAATATATCCTTTACAAGCATATAATTACATAATCTGTTTACGTTCGATTTCCAGAAAGATTTCCCATGCCAGTTATAAATTATTAATCTTCAATGTCAAATGTCACACAAAAATATGTCAGGCAATAACTTTGTGTTTTTCTTCCTATATACGTTGGAATTAATTAGAATATGTTTTAGAAACAATTTAAATTGGGGACTTCAGCAACTTGGCTGATACCAGTAAGGCACTCATTTAGAAGTAAGTTATAGTTTATATATTATGATTTTAATTTAACTTAGGGGGGAAAAAGTATTTTTTGTCATTAAACTTAAGGGTCGCCCACTATTACATGCCTGATTGGAATAATAAGGGAGCTGTGTTAATTAGTGTTATCCCCTCCCCCACAGGACATTTCCAAGAACCTCCTGACCCGTTTTCCAAACGAAGAGAGGAGTTGTCAGACGGTCCCTAAAAAAGAAAACAGTCTCTATTGTTCCAGCAGTCGCTCTGCCCTGGACGGCGCAGTGCAGTCAGTGGCCACAGAGGGCGCTGCACGCATGGCAGGCCGGGCTCCGCGGCCTTCACATCTTTTTGTCTGAGAACTGGATCCCTCTGCCGCTCTACAGTGTGCGCGATAGCCTCGGAGCTGCGTCCGTAACACACTGTCAAACCACTCCAAACGAATACAGCCGCGACCAAAAGCATTAATTCAACACCTCCAGCCATGGCGTTTCTAATCTACCGGTAAATCGGTCGTATTTGTGACTGTTCGTTGGAACTTAGTCCGGGGTTGTATCGGGCTTGCTTTCTGTGTGCATCAGTCTTTATTAGCGAGCTGCCGCTCTTCTTGCTATCAGCTATTTCTTTAACTTTTTAAACACTCAGCTTGGCGAATGACTGAGCGCCGGCGGAGTATGGGATCCTTGGTGTCTTAGGAAGCGAATGAAGTGGGGTTTAACCGTTTTTGCATGCAAAAACAATGGCAAATTCGACGGGGAAAAATCTACTAGATCAGCGAAGGAAAGGACAGGCTTTCCTGGACGAGCTGCGGCAATTTCACCAAAGCAGAGGGTGAGATTGGGGCGTCTTTATTCCCAAGAAATATAACTTTAAATCTAAATTGCATGTGACAGAGAGTTAACTAAAAGTGTAATTTAAACATGTGTGCGTTAATTTCTTATGTTATCCCAACAGATCGCCGTTCAAGAAGATTCCTATCGTGGGTGGGAAAGAGCTGGATCTGAATGCTCTCTATATCAGAGTCGTCTCTTTAGGTGGATTTGCTAAGGTGAGTGGGAACCAAAAGTGTTATTTCCCCACACTCTGCTGTCTGTGGACTCCTCGCAGGACTACTACACAACTCTGTGTGGATAACCCGGGACAAGTGTAACCCTCCAGAAAGACGTTAGTGGGTCGGTGTTGGCCTTGTGCTAGTTTGCCATGTATCTCTATGCAATGTGGTGGCTTGTGTTGTTGTGTGGTTTGAATTGAGAGTCCAACCGCTCGGAGTCAGAGTGCAGTTGGAGCGACTCAAAATTAGCGGGCACGTTTAACATCGATTATCGGCACGGAGCCCGGCCTAGGAAAGCACCGCGTAGGACACACCGTGTCGCTCGGGTTTTTACCAGCAGTTTCAACCAGGGGGGAAGCTTGCATTTTCCCCTCTCGCAATAGCCATCTTTCTTCGGCTTCATGGCTGAACACAAAATGTAGGCCTCACAGGCCCATGTAGTGGGTACAGTAAACGCTGCCGACACTTACTCCAAAACCAAACGGCTCGCCTCAAGCTAACGCGTTTGGAAATGGTTTGAGGCAGTTTGATTGAGTTTGGCCTCGTGACGTTTTAACGCCAAATCGGGGTAAAGTCAAGTTAGCTTGTTAGCCGTGGCGCTAACTAGGCTCAACTGTAACGATAATGTCCTAAATGGAGTCGGGCAGTTACACTTACTAATGTGTCAACATTTAAATACGTGCCCAAAAACAAACGGAACAGAGCTAATTAAACGCATCTCCACTAAATGTATTGCTAGTTTTATCTTGTTGTCCGATATTCAGTAGTTTGAGAAAGTTATTGATTAGTGATTCTGATATTTGAGAGAGAGAAGGGGGGGGGGGACCTGTAGCACCAGATGGCCTCACTGTAACCGCTCTTTTTGTTGTTTTTGTTGAATTCTAACGAACTCCTCTCCATTCCAGGTCTCTGACAAAAACCAATGGACTGAACTCGCAGAGGACTTTAACTTTCCGAGGAGTTGCTCCAACGCCGCATTCGCTTTAAAACAGTACTACCTGCGGTAAGTCGCGCGGCACTCCGCTCTCAGGTAGCATGTGGGAAGTGTTTACAAATGTTAAGATGCAGGCAGCAGGATCCGGCCTCTCCGCTCCATTCTGCTTGGGAGCTGCACTACTACAATGCTGCCGAGGAGAAACTAAGCCCTGCTTCAAAGATGAGGAGAAGGCAAAGTGGATTTAGTTTGGTTTTAAACCCAGTTTGAAGACTATTGGGAGTGGTTTAGCCTGTCTTGACCATACATTTCCTGGAAGCCTTGTAGCCTTTTGGTTTTGATACACTTTTTGGCAGCTGTTTGCTCTGAGTTACACTGCATCCATGCTCCTTAGTCTTAACACAGTCAGCTGCCAGTGATGGCAGTCTGGTGTGAATGTTGCCATCCCTGCAAACAGTTGGCACTTGTGGGTTTTGTTTTTTTTCCCTGCTCTCTGCTACCGTTGTTCCCATCACTAGCACCTGCCTGCTAGGGTTTGCACTTGTGTAACAGATAAGTGCTTGTAGCCCTTTGTTTCTATTATTTTTGTCTCCTCTTTTGAAAATAGTAACTTATGATTTAGGCATTGTCAGCAAATTGGCTTGTGCTAGGAGTTTGGGCTAATTTGATTACACACTTTACACAGTAGGGAGGCTTTGAGCTCCTCAGAAGTTCAGGTAACCCCCTGCATTTGTTACTGTCTAACAGGTGTAATTTACAGCATTTTAACAGGGGAGTTACAGGAACAAAAGTAACTTTTTCTGATATCCAAAGCAGGTGTGTAAATACACATCAATAGTTTGACCATTTGTTCTGGTGGTGCGAGTATGAATCAGATTTTTTTCCCCCTCACCTGTTAATCAGCTTAGTCGCTGCAGTCATCATCAATAAAATATGTTCAGAAAGGAGATGAGACCTGACGTGAATCACCCTCCTGTCACGGCTGCCGTCGGAGCTGCTTTGTGAAGTTTATTTGTGGCAGCTTGGTGTAGGGATGGCAGCAGGCAGCTCGACTTGTCTTGCACCAACTGACACTGACGATATAAAGAGTGTCCTCGTTTTTTCAGGAGTCATAACCAGGTACAGTTCATTTGTGCTCACCCGGGCTGGGTCAGATTCACCGTGTCACTCTGGGACACTTGAGCCGGGGAGTTTGTTTGCTAACATCGGTTAACCCTGATTATCCAGTTGAATGACCACCTGTAACCGCCGGGTTTGCGTTTCTCAAGGCTTTCCTTAAAACAAGCCAGCAGCTGCAGTAACGCACACATGTGAGGGTTGTCATCAACCTGTCGTCCTCACTCTTTTTTTCTTTATCTTCCTGAACTATTTCAAATGGGTAGGCAGGTAGGAGTGAAGGAAACACCATTTTTGGCAGGATCGCACTAGTGGCCGAGTCCTCCCGGTCTGAATGAACAGGACGGACGTGATGTGGCGCTCTCCGGTCAGCGCTTCCCACTCAGAGCAGAGTAATGTGCAGCGCTGGAGTTCAGTGCCAGCTCCTGCTGCCTTCCATTTGATATCTGAATGCTGCTCAGTAATAAGCAAGCGGAAAAGTGCCAGAAACTTTTCTTTCTTTTTTTTTTTCCACCCTGAGCTCATTTTCAACTTGTTGAAGCTTCGACATCAATCCTAGCAGCGGCGCTACTATTATTTCAACTCCAGGGGATAAAGGATTCTGGATCAAAGCCTCAGCTTTTACAGACACACTGAGGGCACAGTTGATATTTAGCTTTGTTTTTTGGCCTGATTCACTAGCAGGATTGAAGCAAAAAGTACACTTTTTAAAGAGATTTGAGAGCATTTTTGAAGATGGATAGCTCCGCTCCTCTTCTATCTCTGTCAGTCTTTACATGTATATATTTATGTTCAACATCTGTGTGCACTGCTCTCTTGTTTGAGTGGATAAGACTTACTGAACCCTGCTTCCAGTTTCCCTGCCGCTATTTTGATTTTTGAATGAGTAAATGCACGTTTCTCCAGTTTTCTCCGCCATTGGTAGTTCCCAGTAATTTAGAAGTGGTTTACACTAAACTCTAAACCGCAAAGATAACCTATTTTTAAGAAAAATGTAATTTCTATCCTTGTTAAACGGCATCCAGTAATCTGAGAGGTAATGAAAAGTGTGTTGAAATAAGGCCCCTGGTGTTGCTTTAGTTCTTTTCCCAAAACTGCAGCGTGTTGCACCCAGAAGCCAAATCAGGTGACTAATACCCTGGTTCGACCTTTGCTTGCCCTCACCGCGGCAACCCCATCTGGAGGAAGTCAGGACTGTGAGTCAGTGGCATCTAGGAATATTCAGTTAAGCTCCCGCGCTCTGTTATCATGATGAAGTTTGTACACATGGCTGCGAGTGTGTTATTACTCTGCCTTGGTTAAAAGCTACAAGCATTTTCAGTGCTTTGTCATGTGACGGTTTTGGTCTGAGGAGCATGTGTGGCAGCGGCCTGTTTTCATTCATCAGTGTTTAGTAGTACCAGATTGGATCCCAGCTTCCGACTCATGCTCTGTTATGAACAAGTTAGTCTTGAAACTCTGCCTCCAGGTGAAGTTTTTAGTGACAAACAAGAAGCCTCTGCTAAAACTACTAACTCAGCCTAATCTATTTTTTGATTTTAGTAAGCCGCTTTGTCTACATGGAAATGATCACATCAACTGTTTGTAGGTGCGATCAGATTCCCACGTCTACTCATTTCTTTTGACATTTAAATATTTACCATTCTAATACACCTCTCCTTACCTCGCACTAGTAAGCCATGTGGTTCTCAATAGGTCCTGACTTGTGAGCCCACTTTTAGGGCCTCAAATTCTCATGACCCCAGCAATTAGCCAGTTATGCAGTCATGTGAGTGGCCAGTTTTTCCCCTGTATTCTGAAGGCTGAATTGGAGTTCTAAGTGGCTTTAAATTGATGTTATTTTTCTTGGAGAAAGCGTTTAATGACATTATCGGTCCTCTTTCTGTGTCTTCCTTCTAACCTGAGTGGGCAACATTCAGGAACCGTACCACCTACTACTCTGTTTATGTGCTCAGGCAATCATTGAAGTTAGCAGTGTTCTTATTGTTGTTTGCAGTGTCAAGTCTTGATTTTCACTTGGACATGAGAAATAAACAGACAACACAGCACAGAGTCCAGCCTCGCATCACAGAAACGCATGATGGGCTTTTTCTGTTCGCTGGGTTTTAGTTTTCACCCTGTGTACCGTGCTGGCCAGTGGATTCTCCTGCTTGTCTGGAACATCTGGACGAAGCAGCCTTTGATCTGGCTTACATTAGCTGTGTTTTTATTCCACTGCCTCATCCGAGGCAGCGCTCAGGCTTCAGAGGTTGATGACCAGTTGTCAACAGAAAGATGTGGACTGGCGCCTTTTCCTTTCTACTTATAAAGAATAATACAAATTTTTCTTTCTTTTTAAAGAAAATACCAGCCGTTAAGCAAACTTGCTATCACAGACGACACCTAAAAGCTCTTGAGACTTTGTTGTTTGTTTTTTTTTGTTCCATCTGTAATTTGACCTGCCCTCCAGCAGTGTGAGCCATCACTGATAGCCTAATCTTCTTCTCTCAGCTTCCTTGCTAACAAGCAGATGGGCAGATCTGCCTTCTGCTTGATAGTGGCGCTACAATCTGGCTTTAGTACTTTATGGAACTTTATTTGCTGGTGAGAGAGTTTAGAGTTTGTTCTGACCATCACATGTAATAGGAAGGAGCAAGTGTCTTTCGGTATAAACATTCTGACAGGAAACTGTAGAAACCAATGAGGACACTGTACACAGACCTTCTCAAATGTATTCAGCACTCACACGAACAGACCGTTCATAAGCTTGGGCAAGCGTTATTTTTCACACGTGCAAAACATTTAATCATTCACAAATGCAAGAACATGTCTACAATAAATTATGTTCTGCAGAGCTGTCATCAGTATACCCATTAAAGAAACTACAGCTTATCTGGGCTGTCAGCGCCAGATGCTTCTGCTCAACAACCCAGATTGAGAAAAAGTGTCGGATCAGAAGACAACTGGCTCGCTACTGTTGTCCTTCAGTGAGAAACTGAGTTTGAGCACAGTGCCTTCTTATTTCCTTTGCTCCAACATAGAAGAAGAGACGGGGCAGAATATATATATATATGTATATTTTTTTATAGATCTACTTTTTTCCACTAGTCTTTTCATAAATGTTACTGCCAAATACCCTCGGTACATTTACATGACACTATGAAGTAAATTATTGGTTCAGTCTGATCACGATTGTATGAAATCGAACTTCTCAAAGCTAAGATGGTACAGTTTGGAGTCGAATCACTCCTGCATGTATACGGACAGCTGGATTAGAACAAGCCAAGAAGAAGAAGCCGCTAACAGCAAAGAACAACCAAACTAGTCGGCATGCCTCTGTCTGGAGAAACAGGAAAGTGTAAGTTAATTCAGCCAAATTACTAATGAAACTGCTCTCATTCATATATTTTTCTGTTTCTTTTTTCATCAGACGACTAAACGCATAGAAACTGTTGCATAAAATCAGCCCATTAAGACTTTTTGTCAACTTGTGGTCACTTAAAGTATTTCCAGAGTGTCGCTCTGCTCTAATAAAATCCTTTTGGTTTTTTTTTTAATGGTTTTTTTTTTATCGCTGCCACTCCATCTGACTAAATAATCATTCAAGTAACTTGGACGTCTGTGCAGTGAAATCAGCTATACTTGCATGTACAATAACCTCCCACAGAGAAAGTGACAGAATATCTTCACATACTTCAGGAAATAACCCAAATCCCCTCCTGTACATGTATATTTGGACAAAGGAGAATAATCCAGTTATTTTTATCACGTCGAGCTGTAACTGTAACTCGACTTAACTGGACGTACTGTTGGTACGACTGTGATTTCCTGTTAGTAGAGGCTAAAAGTCCTGATAACGTCTGGCATTTGAGCTCTACCATAAAGTATTTATTAGCATTTGTCAAATGAATCTGCAGTAGTCACGGGTATTTATCTGCTCCGACCCCAATTAGCATTGATTAGAAAAAAAACGCAGTTGACTCTCATTCTTGCTAGGTGGAGCTGATGTCCATGGTTCAGTCAAAAAAACAAACAAACAACTAGCCTATTCATCACAAAGTTGTGTATATCTCAAACTGTGTTCCAACACAGCCCGAAGGATACGGTGTAACGTGCTGTCATTGCGCTAGGCTTGTCCTCTGGGAGGGCTGGATGTTAGCTGTGGTTCTGAATTGTAGCCATCAAAGCACTGAGAGTAAACGCACTGCTACTGACTGACAATGGGAAAGGATTAAATGGTCTTGTTTTATGGGTTTAAACTCGCTAAACATGGCATAGCCAGAGGCAGCTGGCCACTAACGATGAGACACCGTTCCCGTAAACTGTACCGGAACTACACAGCTCCATTTTATTCATTGTCTTTTTATCTTCAGTAAAGCTAGAATTTTCCCTGTAGTTTTCTAAAGCTTTTTGATGTTTTGTGCACAGCATTCATTTGACAGTCATCACATTAGTGTTTATGATGACAAAGAGTGAGCTACTATAGGTGGGGATGCGTAACGTTTTATTACACAACCATAGTAAAAGTTTACAACTCCATCTCTGAAGAGGCGAAGGAAGTCGGTCGTCAGTTCAAATGAACACTGTTTGTGTTCTCAAAAGCAAAAGTAATCCGAGCTTTGAGTTTGTCTTAGACATTATCAACAGGTAGATGTTCCCTTACAATCAAATGCAGTCGTAGCCATAGCACCCCTTGTTCAGGATCAATCTTTCTTGATTTAAAAATTCTTCAACAGCAAAATCTGCACCCAGGAAATGTTGGAAACCCCTGAACCGAATGACCAGACTGATAATTTACAAACGGTCCTGAGATTATTGACAACCCCCCCCCAGCCTGCAATGGCCTCCTGGCACTGATAAATCCAAGCAAACATTTCTGTGCAGAAACTGGCAGCGGTATTTGCATGTCTGCGTCCACGTCCAGCAGGTGGCAGCCGGCTCCCGTGCACGAACACTCTGAGGGGCATTTGGGCAGCTGAGACAAATCAAAGCCAGAAGTATCTCCTCTGGCGCAATCCAGATGTCCATAAATAACGCAGCACTAACAACGGTGGCTGTTCACAGCTCATCGCTTGTCGCGCTTTGCAGTTGGTGAATTATTTTGGAGGGAAAAGGCTCAGCCGCGGCGCTGATGAAAGAGGCGCCTCCCTGGACGGTTGTAGTGAAATTTATGCAAACAGATGTGGTTTCTGCTGGTTGGTTGTGGCTCTCGGTTTGAGCAGGACTCGGCTGATGTTCCTCTTATCATGTATGTGTGGAGAGAGAAAAAAGGGGAAGCGCCGGCACATGCAGCTGCACTTGACTCTCTATTATCCAGAGCCTCCAACCCCCCTCCAGCCTTTATCTCGCTTGTGCCCAGACAGCGGTTGATGACGCTGCAGTCAGGCCTATCTCTCCTACTCTGCCTCCCTCCTCGCACACTCCCTCCCTCTACAAATGAAGGCAGAGTGTATTTATAGTCCAGTGTGTCAACCGACAGCCAGCGAACGGGGGATTACCTCGGCCACGATGAACAAGCGGGTCCTAATTCAGAAACAGGCGCTCGCTTGGTGACTCGCTGCTGCTGCTGCTGCTGCTGCTGCTGAGGTATTCTGCTGCATGGCTATGTGTTTGTCAGGGAGGTTTCACCACACTACTGTGAGGTGTTCATCAAAAAGCCTGCAGAGAGTTTCTGTGTGAGAAACAGAGCTTGATGTTACCTTCACAGATTTTGGTTTCAAGCTTTTTCAGCAGGTTAAAGGACAGAACTGTGGAGTCGGACAGGTTTATCTTAGTGCTTTAAAGAATAAGAAAAAAAAGAAATGTCGGCTTAGTTCTCAGGTTGATGAACCTGTGAAAGTGTCTGTCGTTAGTCTGCGATTGAAGGAGCCGAATTAGGTGAGAGCTCAATCAGTCAAATACCAGTTAAGGATGAAAGATTGCTCCTGACTGTGTGATTTCATCTTTAAGTTGATGAAGTCTTTCTCCTCCCCCAACGTGAGAGGCGAGGTATGCGATCGCAGTGTATCTGTCAGCAAGCGTGTGTAAATGTCTCCAGGCACAATATAATGAAAGGTGTTGTCTGCAAGATCATCTTTTTTTGCTTTGTGCTTGTTTCTTTCTGCTCTGTATTGATCGGTCAGGCAGTTGTGAGTTCTTGTTGAATCTTTTCCTTCAACTTCTTGGATGTTGTGGGAGGTGTCTGCTAAGGCTGCACAATTAATAGTATTTTGATCGTGATCACGATTTTGGTGGCCACAATTAAGTGAACCTGATCGTCAACCATATTTACATTCAAAATGCGAGCTCTGCTGCCTGCGTCTAACCACATGTGTTCTCAACCAGTGGTCAACCAACCACCAGGGGGCGAAAGCATGGGTAAGGCTTCGTTAAGCTGCCTAAAGAACAAGCGCACAGTCAGACAGCCTGCAGCGGCAGCTAGTTAGACAGTCTGAGTAAGACTGATGAGAACAAGTCGAAAGCCGAGAAGAATACAGAAGCATCTGGGGACCGCGAGGAGCTTGTGCCTCAAAACGGGGCGACTTGTTTGCAAATTCAGGGCAAATGAAGTTAAACAAGAGCAAGTTATTTGCAAAGAGTGTAACAAAGTAGTGTCTGTCCCGCAGAGTAACACCACTACTTTGTTCTACCACCTGAAGAAACATCACAAACCTAAATATGAGGAACGCATGCAGGCCAAAGCTACTGTTAATTCACAAAATCGCCGACCCAGACATCCATTACAGCAGCCTGCACCGGGCTGAAGCCATCAATCTACCGCCCAAAGACCAGAACTAACAGACGCCATATCTTTCTGTTTCTAAATGGTGCAATAAAAATACATGTTCTTCCAGACATGAATGATCGTGATTAATAATCGTGATTTCAGTATTGCTCAGAATAATCGTGATTATGATTTTGGTCATAATCGTGTCTGGTGAGCCGCGGTCACATGCTGTCAGCTGTTTGTTTTGGTTTTTTACCTCGACTGAGTTCAGGTTGAATGCATTCCACTGTTTAGGGTGTGGGTTTGGCTTCCACTACATCAAATGGTCTTTTGGTTGCTTGTCGTAGACGTTATGTTAATGTACCAGTTGCTACATGCGTGCCTGAATTCTGATTTAGTCTGTGTTCACATTGGGCTGTTTTATCACACGTAACCTTCAGCTGACAACCTGCTGTCAAGGTGCTGTGAAATTCAAATGGTCTCTTCTTTATGTGATGCACCATTATCTCTTTTAGAACCCATCATTTATCAGGAAAAAAACCCTTTCTTTTTTCTTTTTTAAATCTAAAACGGCCAGTTCATCATGTTGAATCTGCTTCTGCTCGGTCAGTCAGATCAATCACTCTGATTGGCTGCTCAGTGTTGTGAATGAACTCTATTCATCAGTGTGTCATTCACTGTCTTATTACTTTTTTTTTTTTTTTTTTATGGATGAGGATTAATGAAAGCTTAAGCTTGGATATAAAACATGGATGTAGAGTAGTGATTAAGGCAAAACTCTGGAGAAATGGATTTAGAGTTATTTATCTGGACTAAAATCTCCCTTCTTGTTGCAACCAGAAGTCTCGCCCCCTGCTGGACACTTGAGAGAATGCAGCAAAAAGGCACTTCAGCCGCACTTTATACTATACTTTTCTGATCTGAAGGCATGGTATGCTCTTTTTTTTTTTTGTGTTTCGGTGGTTTGAGCAGGCCGCTGATGAAGCCCACACCTGATTGGCTGAGAGGTGGGTCAGTATAAGTTGGCTGTCACCAAAAGCTTTTCAGGGTGGTTTTGTGTGGATTTCATGGATAATGAGGACAAAGGACGCTCAACACACTAAGAATGTTTTAATATTTATCTTTCTATCCGATTTTTGGTTCTTACTTATAGAAGAGAAGATATTGGGGAAACTAAAATATGAAATGGTGTGTTTATTACATTGAGGGAAGGTTAAATTCTTCTTTGAACACTTATGTTTCCACCTGCTGCTCTTTTCAGTGTTGCTCTGTGTGGACAGTCCTTTCCACTCATAGCCTCTCATAGCCTGCTGATGTTCACCACGTTCTGTTATGCGTCCGCTTCTATGTAAATTAGCTAAAGATAGTTTTTATACTTTAACCATTTGTGTCTACACATTGTTTAGCGTCTTTTATTCTTGTGTTTATAGAAGTCAGCTGTTAGAACGCATAATTATTTTCCCCATCTCCTTAGTAGCTCGAGCACAGCTTGAAATTCGAGTTTGTTTTATGGAATACGGATTGTTTTTAGTATTTAATAAAGCCAGAAAACTGTTCGATTGAATTGTTGTTTAATTTTAGTGTCTGTCTCAGCTCACTGTTGCCTTTGTTGTGGTCTCTGTCCTCCCCACACACAGATACTTGGAGAAGTATGAGAAAGTCCATCACTTCGGCGAGGACGATGAGGAAGCGCAGCCGGGGAATCCCAAAGCCTCTCTTCCAGTCGGTGCAATCCCCAGCTCCTACAACTACCAGCAACACGTCGTGTCAGGTAGAGCGTCTGTGCTTTTCTGCCACATCTGGATCAGGTGCACGGCTTTGGTGTCTGTTTGCAGGCTTTCTGTCTGTCTCGCTGTCTCTCGGCAGACCGGAGTACTTAATCCTCATGCAGATGTGATTACAGCGAAGCGGCACTTGTGGGGCACGGGGAACAGGGACAGCTCACAGGTCAAACAGATGCAGAAAACTGGACCTCGGCTCTTTTAATAAAGAATGGGAGAGTGGTTTTGTTTCTTTTAGAGTTGGGTAGTTTGTATGGAGCTCCTCTGTTTGACCTCTAAATACAGTGTGTTTACTTTATGCTGATTTTAGGCTTCCAGCGAGAAGAGAAGACTGATGTTATTCTTGTTTTTTATGAATGAGTTGGTTCATCCCAGAGTAAAATGGACGGCTTCTTAACTTTATGTGAAATGCTGTCTTGGTCAGCTCATTCTTTTGCACCGACTTTCAGTTTTCTTTAAGTCCTTTTCTGTAGCTTATTCTATACCAACTAACCGAACCGTCTCATTTAATTTGTTACATTCATGGGAGGGGGTTATCCAAACAAAATCCCCTTTTTGAAGCTGCTCGGCATCAGTGAGCGTCCCACCTCAGGACTGAACGCACTCTTACGTCACAAAGCGAGTCAGCAGCCACCAACAACAAACAGATCAAATGTATCAGCAGCTCAGCTAGCTTTACTCACCGAGTCCTTTGTTCAGGCTGTAGTGTGGCTGATGTGTGCGGATCTAACAGTTTCTGCAAAGCGAGGTTTCTAACGGGCGCTTGCACTGTGGCGCCGAGATCTTCCGCAGCTGGTGAAACCAGTTCAGTTCAAACTGAAACCGAAAGCTGGACATGAGTTTCTTCCCTCTCCAAGTCGCACAAAGCGCTGTGTCTCATCAGTTATCGGACAGTCAGACCTACTTAATGTACCCTGTCCAGCTTTCACAGTCTTCTTCTTTGGTGTTTTACGGCACTTGAACAAAACGATTAAACTGAGCAACTTTGTTGCTTGCTCAGGCTGAAAAATCTCCATTTATTGACAGTTTGCTATAAATTTGTGTGGACTAAGAACAAAGTGTTGTGATTGAATGTGAAGCATCTTGGAATTGAGAGATTGGTGCATCTCCTGTGCACATCTGTGCTAATCAGCCACATGAACCTTTGCTTTTGAACACTATAGAAGTAACTTCACCTTTAATCGATTTGCCTTTTTATTCATGCTTTAAAATAAATCCACCTTTTTGGCGTTTTCAGTCTGAATTTAAGCAGCTGTTTGTTGAATCTTTCTTGCGGGTACACCACATGCAGCACTACTTCAGATTAGCCGCATGGTTTCTGACCCTCTGAGCGGATCACCTGCTCCACTCCAACATGCAGCCTATAATAAAATCTCTAAATCTGTGGTCGCGTTTCTCCTAAAATATTATCGTTGTGGTGTGATGGAAGAAACGTACAGACAGCTGTGAGCCTGTAATCTTGCTCCTGTTTGCAGCTGCACATTGATATATTTGTAACTTTTACCACTAAGCTGGTTTCACATCGGGTGTAAACCTCAGTGCCGGCATGCCTCAAACCCACGTTCGCTGTGGGAATCCACCGTGCTGTGGTGGAAGATGGGTGCTGGTTCTGTGCTGTGGGGTCAAAAACTAAGGAGCCCCGTCATTCTGCTGTCTGGCGGGAACCGCGACTAAGATGTGTGACGGAGGGGGAGGGAAAGTGTGTTGATCCACTGCATGAACAATTGCATTTCAGATTCAAAGCTGTCAGGAATGCAGCTTTTCTCCATGACTTTTTTTTTTTTTTTTTTTTCCACTCTGCATTCCCGATCGGAGAGAAACCTGAGGAACGTTTTTCTGCTGAAAGTTTTTTGTGCAGTTTGCCGAGGCCAGCGCGTACATCTGCATTGTCACACAGCGCTCTCACACACAGGCCCTCCGTTCGCCACACACAGTTGTAGTGTTGACCGCCGGGCTGCTTCCACGGATAATTGACTGTCCTGACAGCAGTTATTGATGAAGGGAAGAAGGACGCGCTTGTTTGTCTCCCTCCACCTCACTTCAGATTAGCCTCCAACCTCTTTTCTGAAACAGGCAGCCCTCCTGCCTGCTGAGCTAATGGACTCCAAAACATGACCGTGGTGGGGAAACCCGCTCGGCAAACGGTGGAAACCTGCTTCTGCAGTTGGTGCATTCTTTTCTTTTTGCCTCCCCGAGCAGTGAGACTTTAAATAATATCCCCAAACAGCTGCTGTCCAACAGAAAAACTGCCTCACTGATGGATTGCTTGCATCTTTTTGTAAAGTTGTTGATGAGGAGGCGTATACCAGGAGATGTGATGGATAGCCAGGGCAACACCTCAGCCTGTTGAGGGGGGGGGCGCACCTGACATACCACATCATCCAGTCGATTGGCTGTCAAGGTCACATGTCTTTAACTCACCTTGTTTTTGGGAGCACGTCCCATGTTGGCAATGCCAAGTGCAGCAATGGAGCATGATGGCGTCCCGACCGTGCCGATCTTTCCTATCCTCCACTCGGCACCTCTGGTGACGGGCCGGGCTGGAGAGACCCGGCATATCTCCAGGTTCCAGAAAGCAAACTTTGCTGCTTAGTGTCCAAAGTCGAGACTGAATACTGTTTTTTTTTTGTTTTTTTTATATAAATGTATTTATTGTGTGTGTAACTTTACGCGGTTGCCCCATCAGTATCATTACAAGTGTCCAATCTGCTGTTATGATGGTGCTAATCAGCAAATTTGAAGGGGAAATTTTTTTTATTTATTTTTTGTCTACGCTCTTCCTTTGTAAATTAAGAAATTTTGCCTACTGATTAACTGTTTAATTTACTCATTGCTGGTCTAATTGTAGCATTTAGCATCCAAACAGTTGGATATTCCCCTCAGGAGATGGTAGAGACCTGGAGCTAAAAGGAAAGTGAATGCTGTATTCATGCTGCCTCGGATCAGTTAATTTCACCCTTGTAAATATTTTCTGTATCACTTTAAATGATAAATCTGTCAACCTGTGGTCACGGCTTGATATAGCGCCCCCAAATGGCTAAACATGTTCTGCTTCTGTCTTTTTAGACCATATAAAAAACTGGATCTGAATTCATTGTGTACCACACGCTCTAAATTCAAATGTAGAGGTTAGAATTGACCTTTTTTCCCTGACATCTCAGTCTTGTGCTGTTTGAGTGTCCTGCAACAGCTGAGAATTCATCCTGCTCATAAAGCTACAGGTAGTGGAGGATAATAACAGACTTTCAGTTTTCTGAATGGAGCCGTTGCTGCTGTAATAGAAGCTAAATGGCATTTCCCTGCACAATCCCTTTCAACAGGGAAATCAAATTCACGCAGCAGGGGCCCCTGTCTCCGGTATGATTAGGCTCCAGAAGCAGCAGCGTACAGTACAAAGACCCTGCACCAAAATTGAAATGGCCACTCTGGAAAAATGATACTTACGCGCGCAGAGTGATTGATTGCAGCAAATGGAGCTGTAACGTGGGGAAGAACCTCATGTCTTTGAGGACAGTGATTTCACTTTGACTCACGGGATCGTCTCTCTTTGAAATGTTCATTAAAGGCACGGCTGTGTTCCCACACAGCTAGAATTTCAGATTAGTGGCGTTTTAATTGTAAAGCACCCACCGTCGAAGCTGAGCCCGTGTGATGCAATTAGAAGTCGGGGAACAGCAGACGCTTCATCAAAGCGATTTCTACTAAACGCAGATTTCAGTTAAAGTTGAGTTGTGTGTGTCATTTGTCGCAGAAGTCATGTTTCTATGACATGTTTCTTGTTTAATCCCATAATTTTTTGGCTGTATTATTAGTTACTGTTCTTGTGGAAAGCAGAAAGCAGGTGTTTGTTACCTCTCCACCACAATTAAAATGCCCTTTTTTGTTTTCTTTGGCTTATTTTTCCCCCTCAGACTATCTCCGCCAAAGCTATGGACTGTCTACGGATTTCGCTCAGCCGTGCGACTACAACAAACTGGTGCTGTCTCTCCTCTCGGGCCTTCCCAACGAAGTGGACTTTGCTGTTAACGTTTGCACTCTGCTCTCCAACGAGAGCAAGCACGCCATGCAGCTGGACAAGGACCCCAAACTGGTCACGTTGCTGCTGGCCCACGCTGGCGTCTTCGACGACTGTACGTCCCCAGCCTCGCTCAACATTACGCCCGTTGTTTCCCAGTTTGTGATGTTTGACTTCAGTTGTGCCAACAAAGACAGCAGCTCTGTAAAGTGTGATAACAGGTTTTTAGTTTATTTGTGCAGCACAGCAGAAAACTCCTCTTTTGATGGCACAACCTGACAGATATGTTTTTCCCCATTTTGCTCTAGCATCAAAGGTTCTAGTCTTTTAGTACCCAGTGAATAGGATTTAGTCAAAGGGGAGTTGTTGAACAGGAGAAGAAGATAAAAGTATAGCAGAGCTGAAATCTGGTTAAATCCCTCCCTTTGTCTCCTTCTAGCTCTTGGCAGCTTTTCTGTGGTGTTCGGGACGGACTGGAAGGAGAAAACCTCCCGAGACTTTGTCAGGGTAAAGTATTCTTTATATATTTTTTGCAATCCATCAGAAAAGTCGACTTAAATGTCTCCGGCTTCGGTTTATTTATGTACAGATAATGAATACTTTTCCTCTGAAGCCACGGAGCGTCTCTGTCACTCTTTACAGATTGAGCATTGGCAGAAATGCAGTGTTGCTCTGCTCTGTCCTCTGAAGCGTCTTTTAGGACTGAAGGTCAAATCACTTCAATCTCACTCAGTTCAGGATGCTTATGTAATAGTGGCATTCTGGCTAATGCATTGTAGTTTTCAATTCATCTGCAGTCAGGACGTTAGCGCCGCTGCGACAGGAGGTCAGAGGTGACAGACGGTCAATAAAAATGCTCACAGTCTGCATCCAGTTGAAAAGGCTTTGATCTGCTTTATCCAGAGGGAGGCTGGCCTCCACTTCAGACTGCACAATCGATACAATTGAAGCTGCTCTGAAGACTGTCTGCTTTTCTATGACGTTTTAATGGGTGTATTTTTAAAGTGTTTGCCTGTCTGTCAGTGTGAGTGACTCATTCAAGACTCGAGAGAATTTATTTGTCAATACAGCCATATAGTAGTATACGGTGTAGTGTAAATGTAGTTTCCCTTTGGCCCACATAGTGCGGCTCATGAATGATTTTAAATGGAGACTAAAACAAAACAACTTGGCCTCAGCGTGTATTTTTGCCCACAATGAGGTAACCGATCACGGCTTCTGATACAACTGTCAAAGTAAACATCCTTGAGCTGAAAGTGGCTGCTGTTGGCATGGTTTCAAATGCATTGCTAACGGCTTGTGTTTCTCTTTTCAGTTCTGGAAAGAGGTGGTGGAGGACGCTGAAGTGAGGGAGCTGATCTGGGACAAGAGCAACCCAGCACAAGGTAAACACAGTTGGTCTTAAAAGCTTCAGAGACCAAAAAAAGAGGTGCTTCCACCCACAGGGCATTTAGTGATGCTCATGAGTGCAGATCACACACTGTTACTGATGTACAGACGTGTGATAGACTGCACCCTCTGAGTTTCATGGTTTTACATATCAGAATAATAATAATTTAAAAAACTCGACTCCGACAGCACAATATAATAGCACGTGAATACCGAAGATGTACTGATATCAGCACAAGAAGGCTGTTGGACACAAAAGGCAATTCAGGGAAAATTATCTTTATTAATAATAATAAATAAAATTGACAATTCCTTCTGTGATCTCATGTTTTTGCGTTTGGATGATGGAGGCTTAACACCCAGCGTGGTCTGGGTGTATCTGAGGGATGCTGCCGCTGTTGAGGGCAGGTGCGCCTGCAGTCATAAAGCGAACAAAAAAAATATTTAAAATGTTTAATATGACATAAATAGCCTATAATATTGAAATATTACCGTTTTTGGATGATTTGCCATGTTTGTAGTCGAGCTGTGATATGCAAACTGTTTTGCATTCCACTTTTTCCCCGCCATCTATTTTGATAAAATTCAGCCCCGCTGCTGACGTCTTTGAAGTGGATGGTAGAGGAGAACTCGCTGTAAATGAAATGAATATTCAGCAAACCACCGGACGTTGAATAACGTGGACGTTCTTCAATCTGTCTCTAGTGGGTTGGGCTAATCCAAAATAGTGAAAACAAGGAAGGGGTGTTCTCTGAAGACAGACTGTAACCTGTGGAACGGGCTCTGAAAACACCCCCATTAGCTCTTGGTACTTTCCTCCTGATGAAATTAACCATAGACTGTATGAAATTAACACGGCGAACGTATCGACCAATCAGTCGACTGGGACTTTAGAGCCCTAGTGTCATTATTTATTTGACCAAACCTGAATATAGAAGTGTAGTGGCGAAAAACTTAAAAAGTCCACCCTTTCTGCTTCCATAAGAATTAAGAGGGCTACTAGCAACCGAGTGCTGGTAATTAAATGAAACCGGATAAATTGATCATCATCAGCAGAAGTCTGAGACATTCAGGTGTGTGTTAACACCAATGCCAAGGAGGAAAGAATTCCTCTAAGATCTTAGAGAACAATTGTTGTAAAAAAGTGTAATGCTTAGAGGAAATGCAAAAAACCCAAGAGCTACATCTCAGACTCTACAGGCCTCAGTTAGCATGTTAAAGGTTAAAGGTCATGACAGCACAGTTGGAAAAAGACTGAACAAGGATGGCTTGTTTGGAAGGGCTGCAGGAGAAAGCCTCTTCTCTCTAAAAAGAACATGGCAGCACAGCTTAGGTTTGCAAAGCTGCATCTGAACAAAGCACAAGACTTCTGGAGCAATGTCCTTTGGACAGACCAGAGCAAAGTGGAGATGTTTGGTCTTAATGCACAGCAGCACGTTTGGAGGAAACCAAACACAGCATATCAGCACAAACACCTCATACCAGCTGTCAGGCACGGTGGTGGAGGGCTGATGATCTGGGCTGGTTCTGCAGCCACAGGACCTGGGCACCTTGCAGTCATTGAGTCCACCATGAACTCCTCTGGATACCAAAGTATTCTAGAGTCAGATGTGAGGCCATCTGTCCCACAGCTAAAGCTGGGCTGAAACTGGCTCATCCAGACCAGACCTCAGCCTCACTGAAATGCTGTGGTGGAACATTTGTACAAATAAATTCCTTCAAACCTCAAAGAATTGAAGTAACATTGTAAAGAAGAGTGGACCAAACTCCTCCACAGTGATGTGAGAGACTGATAACATCGTACAGAAAATGGTTATTTCAGCTTTTTGCTGCTTGCGGTTGGGTGGACTTCCAATTCTTCTGCATTTCAGCATAGTTTTTATTAGATAAATGATAACATATGTTTGACAAGGAGAGCTGCAGTTCTTAAATGTAAACTGTGGGCTTGATGTTGATCCCAGCCGAACAGTGTGTGCCCCCTCTGGCTCTAAGCGCTTCCTCTTATTCTCTCTAGATGTTACGTCGTGTACGTCGTGGCAGAGCCTCTTCCATCCGCCTCGGAACCCGGGTATCAGTGACATGGAGGCCCAACGGGTGCTGCAGATTGCCGTTATCCTGCGAAACCTCTCCTTCGAGGAGGCCAATGTCAAGCTGCTGGCGGCCAACCGAACGTGCCTGCGCTTCCTTTTGCTCTGTGCCCACTGTAACCTCATCTCACTCCGACAGCTTGGACTCGACACGCTGGGCAACGTGGCTGCTGAGGTGGGTCTGGATTTAGCTTTTTTTTGTTCCAATGATAACACCCAGAACTCTTGTTTAAAGTCACTATAGCTTTTGTCAGCCAGCACACCGACTAAAGATGGATTTTGTAGCTTTCGTCTGAAAATCTGATAACCACAAGGCTGAGTTGTATTTTCCACTACTATTAAAAAAAATATTACTAAACTATAGTGTTTTTGTTGGAGCTAATCAAACTGTTCTGTGTTGGTCATCCTAAATGCATGTTAGTCGGACTGAAATCACATTGGAGTTTCTCAAAAACGCACCTAAACATTGAACATGCAGTTTGCCATTTGTTGTATTGGGAGGGACTTTCATGTTGGACTAAAAGCTGTGGTTCTCGACAGGAATCTTTGCAACCTTCCAAAGAATTCCAGAGTTCACACGTGTTTCCTGTTATTTATACACACTTGATTTTATGCCTCTAAAATTCACGATTCAAAACCAGGGGGTCACTTTTTTTTCTTTTCTTTTTTGCTCTTTTATCTCGGTTTTTAAAAGGCTTTAAGTTTAACTTCTAACTGGCAGGTTAGGAGTAAAGTTAAGTCACTTTCAATACGATTTGATTCGCAGAGTGCAAATAGCAATTAATGTCACTTTGAAGTTGTGCAGACCTAACGTTCCACATGTTTTTTTCCCTGTGAAATCCCAGTGAAGATGTTGCAGTTACACACACAGCTCATCCAGTCCCAGCGTGCCGTTCCTTTTGTGTCGTTTAGCTGCGACAGTGGTTCTCGGAGGTAGACTGTGACAGTTTTTTGAGTTAATCTTGTGATTTCCTGTCAGCTCCAGCTGGATCCCGTCGACTTTCGGACGACGCACCTGATCTTTCACACCATCACCAAATGCTTGATGTCCAGGGACAGGTTCCTCAAAATGAGAGGTGGGTTTTCAGTGGCAGGTTTCATGAGGGAAATGCCCTGTGCATTGGGCGTCAAATTAAACCAGTCTGTTGTTTGTGCATCCTGTAGCCATGGAGATCCTGGGTAACCTCAGCAAAGCGGATGACAACGGCGTGCTAATCTGCGAGTATGTGGACCAGGAGTCGTACAGGGAGGTGATGATGCTCCTCACCCTGCCTGACCTCATGCTCCTTATGGCCTCCTTGGAGGTCTTATACCTGCTGGCCCAGCTGGGAGAGATTCCTTGCAGCAAGATCGCTTCTGTGGACCGCAGCATAGGTATGAAACCGCAACAAACCTTGGAGGTTTACTGAAGTACTGTCCGGTTCAGTGGATCTGATAAACGGGTGGAATGCATTTGTGTCTCCCTCCCATGTTCAGACCTGCTGGTGCGGTTAGTATCGGTGGACCTTCACACGTTCGGCCCCGACGCCCTGACAGCGGTGCGATTGATCGAGCATCAGGCTAACGCCGACCAGGCGGCAGAGGTCCGGCCACAGCTGGTGGAGCAGGTTCCTGCAGCCGTGCAGGGAGCAACGGCACCGGGTGAGTCGACTTCAACACTTTCACAATGATTCAATTTAAGCTGAGTTTTGGATTTGGTCATAAACAGACAATCTGTGCTTTTACTTGAACCCATTTAGATGTACAGCCTTCTAAAGCGGGAGAACTTTCTGGAACACTTAAAACATTTAATTTGTCTGCCTCTGATTAAAGTAACGCATTAAAATAAAAACATCTGACAGATGAAACCTTTATCTTTTTTCATTTTCTATTTGTTTTTTTAGTAGCAATTAATTTTTTCTGTGATTTGACAATCTTTCAGCTTTACTCACTTCTAAGATGGTTTTTGATTTGGCAGGAAGCTCTGCCTGAAGTCCTGTGTTCTTATTTCATGAGCTGTGAGAGTCTCAGAGCTTTTGTTGTGAAGAATGAACCGGACTCAAGTGACAGCTCACACCACGGAGCTTTATGTTAGCTCTGCACTCACAGGTGACACACACCTTTGCCTCATTCCCTGCTGCCTCTTTAGTGGGTGTACTATCAAGCCAGAAAAGGTCCATGCATAGCTTCAGCTTATCTGAGGGCGGGTTACAGAAGCAGGTCACTGGAGCACATAATCTCACTGAACGTCACCCTGACCAACGAAGATCATAATGCTGCACCCACAGGGTTGTGCAGTAAGCACGATGCACCCATCAGTCTCAAGCTCGTTATATCGATTTCTTTATGCAACTTAGCAAAATGAATTCCTTTTTTTCCGATAAGCTTCACGCTTCGAGTGTTTTTCTCAAAGCTTCACCGCAGTTTAAAGCCAATACTTTAAGGCCTCCTCACATTGTGTGTGGAATCTCTCGTACTTTTACTGGAACACATTCTCATGAGTTCTTTGCCCAGTTTTGATATTCTCAACTGTCTCCTTTGTTGTTTATTATTGTGAAAACCAATAATCTGACCCTTAAGAACCAGGGTAACAAATCTTTTGCACAACCGCAGGATGACTCTTCCATCGTGGTTGTTTAAAGAATGAGAAGCTGCATCAGACAGGGCGAAAGGACTGAAGGACTGAAGGGTCTGCTGAAACGTATTAATCACAGCAGGACTCACTTTTCACCTGTTGCTGAGCCACAGAGCAGTCAAACATTCAGCCCTGCAGCTGAAATCCGCGCTGTGTGTTTGCATCTATTCGACTTCCTGTGCAGGACTAAAACAGTATTACAGCAACTGGTTCAAAGAGAAAAGATGGGAAGCTTAATAATCAGCAGTCGACTCCTCAGAGCAGCCAACCTCAGAGGTGCCGTTCCTGTGCTCAGCTGACTTCAGGTCTTATGTGAAGTTATTAGTTTGCTGACACCTAGTGGATTGGCTTGGGAGCACTACAGAAGCAAAGTGAACAGTTTTGTTTCTGTTTTCTAGCATCAAATCAATTCTACAGATGTTTTTTCTCCTTTTTGTTTAATGTGTTCTTGCTCCTTTTGTCTCCTTTAGTAGCAAGAGCTGCAGTTCAGTCCTCCCAGCCACCTCCTGGTATCGTTGAACTCGATGGGGAGAAGTTTACGCTGCAGTGGTGAGTTAGATTTATTTCTAGGCATGATTAATTGTCTGTAGATGATGTCGGCTTGCATTTTAAGCCGTCTGCATTTCTACCCACAGGCTAAACGCACACTTCGAGACGAACCCCGAGGGCTCCGTGTCTCGATCAGAAATGTACTCTGAGTACCTCGCCACATGCAGCAAAATGGGACGAAGCAACATCCTGAACTCCACCGGCTTCCTCAAATGTCTGCGGTCAGTCCTGAAAGTCTTCCAGAGTTTTAGGCGATGTCTCGCAGCTGATTCGCCTTTTGAAGTCTGCACATGTGGTCATTAATTTTCTAACGCTTCCTCGCCACCGCAGGACGGTGTTTCCCAACCACACAATGCGGCGACAAGAGGAGGCCAAAGTCAGCAACCAGGTTCAGATCCTCCTGATAGGACTGAGGCGAAGGGCGATCCCTCTGCCCATCCAGCTGTACTACCAGCAGCAACAGCAGAGTCCTGCAGCAGCTCTTCCGCCTCCAGCAGCTCGACATGACGCGCCGGGAGACCCGCAGGCCCCAGCTTCAGGTAGAGCCAGGAGCTTTTGTGCTTTTTCTGTAGGTAGAGCTATTTCTAAAATCTGGTTAATAAAACAAGCACGGTCTGAATGTCAATCTGTGAAAAAACACAAAAGGCGCACCAGATTAGTGATACTTTGAAGGATGTAGGCAAGGTTTTGGAGATGGAGCAGAGCTGGTACCACTGACACAAAGATGGCTGAACTATTTACAGAGGCAAACATGCCAAGGAAACGATCAAAGGGAGAAGGAAACTGGAAACTCTTTAATCTGAGTGCTGTGTTATTGCAGTTGGTGCAACAGAAAGAAATCTCGACACTTTTTGCTGAAGTCCACAGACCGAGAGTCACATGAACATTCCTCCCATTCAGTCACAGCTCTGACTGAGCGGGAGGAAAAGGACCAAACTCACAAAATATGACCCACCAGCGTTGTTTAAGGGGATGAAGAGTGTAATTTAACAAAAATAACCTGTGTCCGTTTAGTTTCCAATATAGAAAATACCAGAATTTGTTGGAGAAATTTATATCAAGAAGCACTTGTAAAGCGGAAAAAGCAAGTTGCAGTTGTTGTAAATCCTCTGCTTTCCCCTTGAAGTTCGCATCCAGCTTGTATGATGTGGGTCCAACTTATTGGCTGCTTGTTATCTCTTAATGTTCCCTCGTCAATGAGCTGATGAATGTAAAAAAAATTAAACCTCAACAAACTATGAGGATTAAACGGCTTCTTTATAAGTACGCTTTAAGTTGCATCTTGCTCCTAAACTGCACTTTTGTGTTACTGTGTCCCCAGGGTTGCCTTCTGGACAGCTCAGTCTTGGACCACAGTTTGTCCGGGGCCCGGTGCCCGCCCTCAGCACCGTTGTCGCCAGCACACCCATGGCCTCGACCTCAAAGGAGCTTCCCCACGGAATCCACCCGACTGTTCCCCGTCATCCGGTCCCTCCTCAGTTATCACCAAATCCTCTGGCAGCACAGCAGCAGGTCCGACCCGCTCCAGTGGTCCAGATTCCAGCATCTGCTCCTACCGCCCAGAACCACAGCCCTCAGAACCCCGCTTCCCAGCAACTGAAGCAACACTCCCCCATGCTCCCCACGGGGCCGCCTGTCACGCTATTTCAGCCGGTACCACAAGGCCACATCCTCACCGCCAGGGTGCAAGGAGTGTGTCCCCCAATCACCCAGCAAACCCTTCATGTGTCTGGATCTCAGGCTGGAGCTGCCCAGGTAGACCCTCAGTGTGCTGCAGCAGCATCAGCACCCTCCTCTTCCATCCAGGTTGGGAGTGGTCAGCCTTTGGGTGTCGCAGGAGCGCCTGCATCCCAGGGGTCACGTGTCACATTTCAGAATATTGCCCCCAAACCAGCTCCCACCCAGTCAGGTGGGCCAGTAGCCACAATAGCTCCTCCCAACCAGCAGCAGGCGCAGAGTGTCGTCATAGTCGGTCCTAATCCCCAGCAGAACACATCCTACACCCCTGCCATACACCAGATCGTTCTTGCCAACCCTTCCACCATTCCCGGTACCCAGACTATCCAGATAGCAGGGCAGCCTGGAGCTGCTTCCAGTCCCTGCCCACCTCCTGCTTCTCACTCTAATACCCAGGTCCAGCCCAGTCAAACTGTCAGCCATGCACTGTCCACAAAACGGCATCAACAGCAGCAGCAGCAGCAATCGCCGCCTCTCCAAATCATTTCCCAAACTCCTCCCTCTCAGCCTACCTCCACTGAGTCCAGCTTGATCAAACAGCTACTGCTTCCAAAGCGAGGGCCTTCTACGCCTGGAGGAAAGTTAATCCTGCCTGCTCCACAGGTGCCCCCTCCCAACAATACGATAGCCCCAAGTCAACAGGTCATCTACCAGGCAGGTTACAGTGCCCAGAATCCTCCTCCTCAGCCTCAGCAGCTCAACGTACAGCTGGTCCCCAGCCAGCTTCCTGCTGCAGGAGCTCCGGCCCTCCAGACGGTTCAGCTCTTGCCAGGCCAGCTCATTTCCACGAGTAGTCCAGGGGGAACTGCCATCATTCAGGGTCCCACAGGGGCTGGACAAGTCACATTCACCGTGGTCCCCAACACTGGCTTCACCGCCTCTACTGCTGCCGTCGCTGCTGTTGCTCCGGGCGTTCCCCCTCCGCCATTCCCTACCGGAACAGTCCCCCACCACGTCCCAGCAGGTCCACCACCTCCACCACCACTGCCAGGTCCCCTCAGAGGAGACAAGATCATTTGTCAAAAGGAGGAGGAGGCCAAGGATGCCACAGGACTGCATATCCACGAAAGGAAGATAGAGGTGATGGAGAACTCCTCCATGGCAGAAGGAGACTCCTCCAATGGTAAAACCAGTAATGGTGACGTCGGGGCAGGGGCCAAGCTGCTAAACGGTCGGAAGTGCATGGAGTCTAGTCTACCTCCATACCACTCAGGGAACAGCCAGGGAGCACTCAACGGCCCTGCTGTGGAGAGTCATCCTGCTAATGGGAAGCAGGCTCTCTCCCCAGGCCTGAATCCCCCTATTGAGAGCAGCATGGACCCCAAAAAGACTCTTGTCAATGGGGTGTGTGACTTTGATCGGGGGGAGAGTGGTGGCAATTTTAACAAAAACATTCCAAATCATATTGCTTCCAAACAGTACTTTGGGAATGGGGAGGTGGGCCCTGCTGAGAAGAGTCACAGCTCAGATCAGTGTCTCCCCAGTCCTCCTCCTCCTCAGCAGGACACTGCCAAAGCCCAGCAGGCTGAGCGCCTGGCCAATGGACCCCAGGCCGTAGGCCAAAGGCCGTCCTCGGAATTAACCAACGGACCTTTGGGGCCAGGCCACGCCGCACCGGTGCTAAGACAGCAACTGCTCCCCAACTCCTTGTTCCCTTCCACTGTTACCTCCCAGAGCCCTGCTGCCGCTCCTGCAAACGGAGTGGCCTCAGAGGCTCGAGGCCTGAAGAGGCCGGCCGAAAACGAGGACCGCAGCACACAAGCATGTTCGGGGATCCCCAGTAAAGTGGGAGTGCGGATCATCACCATCAGCGACCCCAATAACGCCGGCAGCAGCTCCACAATGGTGGCGGTGCCAGCAGGAACAGACCCAAGCACAGTAGCCAAAGTAGCAATAGAGAACGCCACTCAGCAGAGGAACTGCTCGCCCACACAGGCAGCTGGCACAACGGTGAGTCACTGTGGGGTCAGTCTGTCTGTGAGCCACATTCATCCACTGTCTTCTGGTAGAGAGACGCTGTCTGGTCTACCACAAAATATGTTTTGACTGTTCCTCACAGACACAGGAAGTGAATAACAGAGAATGTTCATCTGAAAGTCATGTGACATTGTTTGTTTTCTGAACGATGTAAATGTTCTGGTCCTGTCTGACACATTTAAAGGACTCCAACCCACCAATTTGAGACGGACGTTTGTATTAACTGGATTCATTCGTGCTCAAGATGAAGTGTATTCGTTGGTGTTTAAGCTATTACCCAGAATTCAACATGCTGTGACTTCAGTTGTCTTCGTCTCCATTCGGTCCCTCCCACTCTGTTTACATATTGTCATTAACTGTTAAACCTTCAGCAGCGAGGAACACTGCCAGTCTGTGTGTGAAGTAACATGAGACGGCATCACGGGGAGAACATTACCCCCGAAAGGCTTCGTCCTGTTGACAGCTGGTAGAAACTGCAGGAACAAGGGGAAAGACTTATTAAACGGCCCAGGTAGAGCAGCGGTACTTCTGGGATTACTCAGAACTCATCGGATCGGGGCTTGCAGCCCTCAACATTTGATTGGTCGAGCATTCCCTGTGTTTGTATTTCGCCTTTCCGTCTGTTGATTTAAAGTTGGCAGAGAGGACGGCGCACCATGAGGTTCAGTGGTTGAGTGAAGAGGAGCGCTCCGATTGTGCCGATAAGATGTTAATACAGCAGTTTAGTGCTATGGCAGAAACAATTTAGAAAAATGTAGCTTGCATATGATGTTTTACACATTTAGTCTGTTAAAAATAGAAGAACAGAGGTTTACGATGGTCATGGTAAGACCGAACACATCACAGCTGTTTGCCGTGTCTTTGATTTGTTCAGTGACAGCGGTTCTAAGTGGTGGTTGATTGACATGGGCTGTAGCGAAATCATCAAACAGATAAAGTGCCTCTCAAGCTTTGGATGCAGTTGTTATGGATCTGGATTTAATCGTCAGAGTTCTGTCCAGAGTGTGTTCAATGACTCCCAGGATGAGTTGCAGTGGAGTGTAAAACCATTTCTGATTCTTTGTCTGCTGCAGAAAACCTTCAAATTTAGTTTAGTACAAAAAGCCTGATTGTAGGAGCAAGAAATATAAAAGCATGTGTAATTTTCCAACATAAATGTTTGGAGGTTAAGAAGGTGAGGCCAGTTAAGACCATGTGGCCCTCGCCGATACCCACCTCCTACAGCAAAGCAGCTGAGAGAACAACTTCTGCCGCCAGACTGGTCTTAGTTACATCTCAGCCAACAACTTGATTCTAATATTGCTTTCTTCCTCGTAAACGAGGCTGCTGTCCTGCCATTCTTCAGATGTAGCATGTGTACAGAAGACCTGACTTTTAAAGGTTTATCTCTTTGTGTCTCCATCTGCTCATATAAACTTCTCTCTGCAGCCTACTGTTACCCCGTCCCCGCCCCCTGTCTCCCAGCCTGCACCGGCAGGCAACCACAGCCCACACCTCCCAGCACAGCAGACCCTCACAGCGCCGCCGGAGCCCAGCAGGAAAGCGGGGCAGAACTTCAAGTGTCTGTGGCAGTCCTGTAAACGGTGCGGAACATCCAAACACACTCTCCCACTGTTAACGAACTCTAGATGAGTCCTTGTTGAGCTTCCTCTGATTATTATTCACTCTTGTCTTCTAGGTGGTTTGAAACGCCCTCTCAAGTGTTTTACCACGCAGCAACGCAACACGGTGGAAAAGATGTGTATGGAGGCCATTGTCTGTGGGAGGGATGTGAACCTTTTCCCCGACAGAGACTGTCCTTCATCACACATTTGCAGGTAAAGTCCCTCCTGTGTCTCAGCAGGGTCTCTTAATGCCTATTTGTTCTTGTTATGCCAGATTTATTGCCATGAGACGAAGTGATAACAAAATCCTGTGTAGGATTATTCTCAATTGTTTCCGCTCTGCTTTGCCAGGATAAGCACTGTTCTCGAGAGGCTTTGCTGGCTGCGCTCAAAATAGAGGAGCAGCAGGCACAAAGTCCCAATCAGACTTCTTCCCAGTATGTACACCTTCCTCAATCAATCGTTCAACTGATACCAACTTAGATCTATGCAGTGACGTGTATGCTTGATGTCTTGTGAAGGACCCCACCAGTGGCAGGCAGCACTCCGGCACAACGAGCACCGAAAGCAATCGTCAATCATCCGAGTGCAGCTCTCATGGCCCTGCGCAGAGGCTCCCGAAACCTGGTCTTCAGGGACTTCACTGTGAGTAGAGCCAGGTTGACCCTTACCACCATTTCTTTCTGCATTTCTGTCAAGCTCACACGCTCTGTTGTGGGCCTTCTTAAGCTCTTGGTTGGCTGAGGTGGACGTTAGCTGCTCATGGCATAAATGCCCCTTGTATTCCGTCACCTCGTGGTTCACACTCAGCTCAGGACTGACTGAAATACTGTGAAGGAAAGGAATTTGGTAAAAAAAACTGGTCATCAGGCTGTGTAGAACAGCCATGGCAAAAGTCAGTGTCTCCTTAACTAAAACACCAAGAAAACCGCAACTCTTATCTGTTTCTTCCTTTAGGATGAGAAAGAGGGACCAGTGACCAAACACATACGACTAACTGCTGCCTTAACGTTAAAGAACATCGCCAAGCACTCTGACTGTGGTCGCATGTAAGTATCCTGCTGAGCCGAAAGGATTTGGAGTCCACAGTTGGGGATTTGGTTGTGTGTTAAGACTGATTGAAGATGGTTGAATAAGATCCCAAATCAGAAGAAGTTGAGGCAAGAAGGAACCTTTTTAATTTGTAGGAAAGAAATGATGTCAGAACAGCTGGCACACTGGGCCCGATGGTGTTCTGTGGACCAGTTGTGCACATCCTGCCATGTGCTGCACAAACGGCATGTTTGGAGAAGCTAAAGCGCAAGAACGAGTGTGTAAGCAGGTCCATCTGTGTGTAGCCACGACCCAAGTAGAAACAGTTACTGCACACGTTTAGAATGTTTAGAATGAAGCAAGCGGAGCGCGCCTAAAGCGCTCGTATAAGATCAGATGGATCTTAAACTTCAATTTTTTTAGGTGCACTTAGAAACAGAATATGCAGTTACAATGCTTTGTTGAATCTGCGCATTCTGCGCACCTGTTTTCCACAGATGTCTCTCTATTTTCCAACTAAGCAATGCAAAGTCAGTCTGCACGCATTCCAGGGGCATGGCTGAGGAAGATGAGGGCACGGCTACTGGACTGAAAACTTTGAAATGAAAGACACCGTGACGACAGCAACCTAACCTAACCTAACCTAACCTAACCTAACCTAACCTAACTCAACCCAACCCGACACCGTAGCGTGACCCAGAATTTCAACTAAAACTCCTGCATTTTACGTACTTGACCAACTTGTTCTGATTTGAAGTTTAAGAATGAACAAAACAAACAAAATGTAATTAATTCTGCTCACATGAAGCCAGTATGTGTTGGCGATGCACTTGTTTTGGTCACTGCCAGATGTTTGCTTGAAGATTTTGCTGATTTTTCTTGTTTCTTCAACTCTCAGGTTGGTAAAGAGGCATGAGACGCACCTCTCTGTGCTCGCACTAAGCAACATGGAGGTTTCCACCACGCTCGCCAAATGCCTTTATGAACTAACACGCTCGCTTCAGGCTTAACGCCAAAAGGACAACACCTACCGCCCCAGTCCCTCTCCTGTGACGAGAGGAGCAGGCCACCGCTGAGCCGTAGCAGGTCCACGAAGGGAGGGGGTGTGAGCAGAGGTCTGGAACCAGGACGAAGACCGTCCTCCTGCTGCACCCGCCACCCCCTCCCACCAGTCTCCCTTTCATCCCTCACCTACTTCTTCGCCAACCTGTTTTCAAACCACCGCGCTCTCCATTCACATACAACAAGAAAAAGGAAATAAAAAATAAATAAACTGCCTAGGGGGTCTTCCACCAGCTGCCCACCAGGGGGAGCTCTTTGAGACTGCTTCCCCGGGGACTCCACCAACGAAACCCCAAACATGAGCACATTTTGTTTAAGGTTTCTTTTGATACATCTATAGATGTACATTTTTTTTCTTAATCATCCTGTAAACGGAAATATGTGTGAGCTGTGGGCGACTTAAAGAGTATGGGTGGGTGGGGTAGGTTGGGGGCGGGGCTACTGAAGGCGTCCCATGTGTTGGGTGCAGGAGGACTCGGCAGGCAACTGGCGCAGAGATTTTTTTTTTTTTTTTGTCTTTAGAAACTCGGTAGCTTGGTTTTCTTACTTGAGTCAATATATTTTCACTTATTTATTATTGAAATGAATACCATTACAATTAATAAAAAAAGAATCCTGTAAATATGTCGTGTGTGTATATATATATATATAAAGAAGATCCTTTCATGCCGATGCAGCCACTGGAGAACTTGCTCTGTGGAGTGATAGAAGCATTACGTTGGCAGGATTTAATAAAGTAGTACGTTTTTGGTTTTTTTTTGTTTTTTTTAATGATCCCTGGTCACTTGTATCCAATGTGATTCTATACTCAGCAGTGGATGAATGTACTTAAAACTTGTAAATAATTCTGCAAAGGTACTGATGCTGTAAAGCTTAGGGAGGGGGAGAAAAAAAACAGTTTTTTGTGGAACTGTGACATTTTTTGTATTATAATACCTTGTAGAACTCATTTTGCTGGCTGAAAGAGTATGGAATAATATATCTCATGTCATTTTGTAGAAGAAAAAAAAAATATTGAAGGTATTCTCTTCCCTTCCTCTACCCTCACGCCCTCCCTCTCAACACGCGTGCACACACACAAGGAACATGTATCCACTGTAAGCGTTTTGTCATTGTACGTGCACAGTGTGCGTACCAAAATTTTTTTGTATTTGTAAATTGGTTTAAATACATGGAGTTTTTATACAGGTTAACCTGTGTTCTTTGCTTTACGTGCAGGTATGATATTTTCTTCACTACTTTTTTCTATCTTAATATAGTGTGGAGTTTTATTGTACTATTTTTTCATTCTTAATACCATGCCACATTCCGGCTCACGTCCTCAGACTGTCCTCTCTACCGTGTGTTGTGTAACATTTGACTGCCTGTCGTATTAGCATCTGACCGGGGCGACCCAACCATCTTCATTTCTGCGGTGTCAGTAGGATGTGTGACTATACATAGACCTAACAGTCTGTTAGAGATTGGCTTTATTTACTTTGGTGACTGTTTATAGTTTTTAAATAAAACACTGAACATTTTGCTTTGGGTTTACTCGTTTCTTGCTTTTATTTTATTTTTGTCTGGCTTCAAATCACAACAAATGGCCATCTCGAGAAATTTGAAAGATGCATTCCGATTCAGGCCAATTGCAATCCCGTTCATTGCATTATGGTCCTAATCCAATCATTAAATTCCATATTGGATTCATACAATACCAATTTAAACATCTCCATTCAGTTCTATCTCCTGCGCATACACCAGGTGACGGTGGAAAGAAAAACTTCATTTTAACAGGAAGAAAACTCTGGCGGAACCAGGAAGGGCGGCCATTTACCTCAACATCTGGTGGTCGAGAGGACAGGAAAGAGGGAATAACGAGCACCGTAACACCAGACCAGGGATACCTGCTGAGAAAGTGAACCACAAGTTAATGACAATAATGTTACATGAACATGGAGAGTAAAGAGAGCAGAGGGGTGAAAGGTGCACCACAGGAGGTCCCCAGGCGGTCTAGGCCTATAGCAGCATAACTGGGATGTTTCAGGGTCACCTTAGCCATCCCTAACTATATGCTTTATCAAAAAGGAAAGTTTTAAGCCTAATCTTAAAGGTAGAGAAGGTGTCTGCTTCCCAGACGTAAACTGGCAGCTGGTTCCACAGAGAGGGGCCTGATAACTGAAGGCTCTGCCTGCCATTAAACCTTTAGAAACTAGGAACCGCGCATAAATCTGCAGCCTGAGAGCAGGTTTACTGAGAGAAACAGAACGATGCAATATTTAAGATACAGATTACTTTGGTCATTAGATGTTTTCTTTCAAGTTTTATCCTGGTTTTTACTAAGAGGGAAGCTAAAATCAGAGAAATAGGATTTCTCCTGTCAGAACTGTTTCTGTTCGATTTTTGCATCAGCTGGAGGATTTTTAGAGAGGTACTTGGACTTCCTAATTATAAGGTATGACATCATCACATCCAATGACAATAATTGCAGTTTAGTCTGAATTCATTTGGAAAAAAATTCAATTTTAACCAGGCCTTTATGTCTTGAAGACATGCTTCTAGTCAAACCAACTGACTGGTTTCATGGCTTCATGGACAAATATGTTTGAATGTCATGAGCATAGCAATGCAAAATCATGCCATGCTGTCTGATAATATTATGAAGCATAAAAAAACCCCCAAGCATCTAAGTTCAGCATCTAAATTGGCACCGATGCTATTTTTTTTTTTACTTGACCTAAAGACACAAAGGACTAGATTTGATGAAAACAACACAAAGAGCTGGTAAATGTCAAATGAATACATGAAGGACTTGATTAGATAAAAACGAGACAGACGCACACAATAAGCTGATAAAAGCCTGGTGGGGAAGCAGAACTATGTTAGATTATAAACTTTGATTAACAGGCGATGTTTGGAGAGGTTTTTAAAAGTTGTCCAGGGATGAAATGCTGAAAATTAGCAGGGAGAAAAGTGCAACACTGAAAGCTCTATTTCCGTGGGTTCGCAGTCCAGTATGGCACAAAGTCTTAGAGATAAATTTCTAGATTAATAGCTAGAAGTTACTACAAATAGGTGATATCATCAGTTTTAAGCGCTGGTCAAAGCCAAATGTAGGCGATAAAAGCTCGAAATAAGTGGCTAGAAGTAGTAGACACAACTAATACACTAATAAACTTGGCTTTTCTTCTTGTACTTGGCATATTTGTCCTGAAACTCATCAGCATATTAGCTTCCCAAGCTGTGTTGTTTTATTGAGTGTGTTCCAGAGTGGTGGCATCTAAGATTGCAAATCCCGCCAGACTTTGCCACGGTCTTCCTGCTGGAATTTACCACCAAGTGCCCTAAAAAAATGTCCACAAGAATACCACGAAGAGCTAACTCTCTGGAGTGTCTGGTTGCTGGTAAGAGTTGTTGCTTCTTACAATTTTCTTGCAGTGCAAAGTACAACATGTGAACTCCAAGATTTTCCTGAAAATCGCTGCTGTTTATATGTGAAAACAGCTCTGGTTGTTAGTTTGGCAACTTTGGTCACCATTTCTTACTGGTCAGGTGACCAATCAGAGCAGACTCAAAGCTGCAAACACTGAAATGGCGTGTTTCGAAACAGAAGCATCTACTGTATGGGCCCCATAGAATCCCATTCAAAAAGCATCAACTTCGCTCATGAAATACAATGTCATTCTTTTTTTTTTAACCATATCTCCTAACAGTGCCATCAACGAGATTCACTCCCTCTGATGGTCCATTTTAAAATGAATGCATATGTAAGCAGACATTAGGCCTTAAAGATGCTATTTTGTAATAGAAAGCTCCAGCTCCAAACTTTTGTCTTAATATGGAATCATTTGAGTAACACTAACGTGTTCACATGCATTTTAAAAGTCTGGCTTTGATCGGACAAACGACCTTGTTAAGCCGCCACTGTTCCTCTTTTTGGTAATTCACACATGCCATACAATAGGCGCATTCCCACTGTAGGAACCTTTTGCAGTTCCTATAACCTTTTCAGGAACAAGGCCGTTTTTTTCGCGCATTCAGAACTCGGGACCACGGCCCTCAGTTCCTGTAACCATTTTAGCTCCTTCTCCGAGGCAGGGTCTTTTCTGGGTTCCATAGGAACACATATGACGTAGGTGTTTGGTGGCTGGTAGCTACGCCCCTTGTCTGAAATATTTACTCAAACAGTTCCCCTGGGGAAGGGCAGTTCTTATGACTAAATTCGAGTTGGACAGTTCTTAGAACTGTGTTTTTATAACTCTCTGTCCGAATGTGCCTATTGTGCCCTACGTTATGTGAAAGGGATATATGAAAAGACTGAAGTATGCTGTGTGATTATTGATAAGTATTCAGGCATTTGAGAAAAAAAAATCATCTTTATTTAAATATTTCTGGTTTAATGGGTCTGGTTTGATACGGACTGATACAGTGTACATAGATAAGCTGAAAACATGCTAATTTGCAACACTTGAAGGGCTTTTACAGAATCATAAGACTAAGATAGAAAATGTGAACCAAATACGGCTACAAAACAAATTCCTTAAACTGCTCGAATGCATGATTACAACGGGATATCCAGAATGAAAAACTGAACTTGTAATGAGTTTGATTTTTCATTTTTCATATTTGAATTTAAATATGAGTACAGATTTGTTGCTGAATCAACCAGTATTTGGCGTCTCTTTTAAAGTAGTAAAGGTCGAAGCGGACTTCAGATGGTCAGGAAGCGAGTTCCACAGTTTTACTTCTTTCACGGACGTCTGGGCAAAAGATGTCTTACAAAATAAGGTTTTACAGTCGCTACATGAAGCTCCTCTGGTGGATCTGCTGCAGCTTTGCGATTTATTTCTGCACTTCCAAATGGCTGGGGGTGCAAGGCCGTTTAAATATTCAAAAAACTAACTTTATGGAATCAAAATCAACAAAATTTAAACTTAAAATTTTATATCTGCTCAAAAAATGTGGCAGAGATGAAATTTAAGCTGTTTTTGTTCAAAATTTTCACAGCCAGTTTGCAAAGACACTCAGTAGATCTCATTGTCAACTGGGACCAGACGGCTGAACCATATGACAAGTGTGACAGATTCACGAAGGCGCAGTCAAACATTCAGCAATGTCTGATCATCCTAGTTTATCCAGTTCAGATTTGCCTAAACTACTTTACGCATATTTTTAACATGGCACTTAAAGTTGAACTGAGTATGTCATGTGTTAGTGTGCATTGCATCTCATGCACTGCTTTAAAAAAAATCTTAAAGGTTACAGTCTTTCAGCAAATGAATAAATGGGAAACACTTTCTAACCAAAGAAACTGACCTACTCAAATCAGTGATGCTGAGACACGTCAAGTCTGCAGGCAGATTCCCCTCAATATGAAGACATTTCATGAGGAAAAATACTTCTGGTATTCCTCAATGATCAGAGATGTGAGTCAGAAACAAGTCTAAATTGGCAGGCTGTGGAGCTGAGGGGAGCTGTCCTGATAAATGTTGTATTTGACTCATTTTCAAAGGGAAAACAAACTCTGAGTTGAAAGAGATTATACTGATTAGTGAAATGTAATTTGAATGCGTTTAAAGTTTCTTATTAAATGTAATAAATATGTAAATAGCTGAGAGACACCAATAAGGCTCCCAGATTCTAATCTTACATTCCATTATAAATAATACATGCCTGTGGTGTCTAGTTTTACCATATAAAACTATGGTGAAATAAAATAGCTCAGTAGATTCAAAATTAAACTGTAGAGTTGTGGGTACAGTTCATATTCTGGCCATTCATGTTTCTTATCGAGGCTTGCAGAGAAAAAACAACAGCCCTAGAGACAGTTGTATTTATTTATACCTCTGTTGAAGTTTTGCTACTCGCACTAACTGTGTGTATTGCATACATGACCTGTAGGTAACCTCAGAAACGCAGAAGGAGGGAAGAGCGCAACCTTGAGGGCCATAGATACGAGATATGAGGACGGGAGAGTGGGCAACCCTGAAGGATGCAAACTCAGAAGAGTAGGGAAGGAACGGAAAGATATGTACACCTGGGATGAGGTCACAGTTTAAAAAAAACAATGAATGGAAGTATACGCGGATAGTTTTGGATATCAGATCATAATAGACTACAGACGGTTTTCTTGGACTTGTTTATTGATTCTATTTTTGCCACTGATATAACAGAAGATCATTTTTGAGAACTTTCAAGACCAGAGTTTTGAACCTGTATGGCAGTCTGACTGAGGTGACAAAGTGGAACTTTCCTTCATCGTTTCCCCCCACTGCAGAACACATTTTAAACAGGTGAGGAACTGATTAAAGCCAACGCCCTTTAAAATGTCTTTTAAAGTCTTGCGGATGAGATTGTTTGCAACACTTACATCTCTTACAGTGTTGTTTTCATCTGACCGGATAGACTTGATCTCACACCTGGTGTCGAGGTGTCTCTGATTGCAACTGGGATATTGGACTTTCGCTGCAGAAATCACCAGTGTTCAGTCCCTTTATTCAAACTGTAATTCATCAGATGTTAGTTAGTATTTGGAAAGTATAAAAACATTAAAAATGTAGCATTTTTTCTTTATTTCAACCTTTCAAATACATAGTTTTGTATTTCTTTAACCAAATCTTTTTCAAAATTAAGAGTATAAAATCTCAGATATGTACGTGTGACTTCAAATATTTTAGTTTCCTTATCTTCTACCTGTTGCTTTATTTCTACATTTGTAAATACAACCAGATGGATAAATCAACTCTGCTCTGTAATGCCCAGTGGTGTCAATAGGTGGCGCCAGATGGGCAACCTAGCAGCCAGACCGCAAGACATGTGGCTGAGACTTTCTGAAAGCTACGCTTCATTTTTAGGTGAAAACATTTCCCAGATAGTGCGATTTGTCAGCAATACTTTGCAGGATATTGGATGCTAAAAACCGTTTAGTTCGTGGAAACCAGCCGCAGCTGAATTCAAAGGTGAGTAACGACACTTTATGCTAGCTAACTAGAGCTAGCTGCTAAGAAGCTAGAAGGGACGTAAGCAGGTGCTGTTGTTCAAAGCAGCTTGTTAGCTTTTAGCTAAGTTCGCCTGCTGCCATCTAGCTAGCTAACCTATGACCTTCACTGTAGTCTTGGTGGCTAATAATAAACACTACTCAATCGTTGTTGCTGCTGTGCTAATAACAGAAAGCTAGCTCTTCTGTAGCTGTGTTTTTAGCTAGCTGCAGATGCCCGGCTAACGAATAACAACCGTGTTGCCACCGTCGTGTTGGCATTGGTTGTTCAAGTCGGTGCTGGTTTAGTGTCTCTAGTACACAGGCCGTGCTTGCAAAAACAGCAATACTCTTTCGTTTCTGTCCGCTTGCCCACTTAACCGCTTTGTCTCAGTATTTCTAATTGTATTTAACAGAATTTAGCATTTGGATTAAGTCTAAATGTTCAGCTAATGTTTGGTTGGGGGTTGTACGCTCGCTAGCTAGCCGGTATTGACAAACGACTAAGTCCTCTGAATAACAAAGTTGGAATGACAGCTATAAAACAAAACTCACAAGTGGCCTGTGTTGTGTTAGTTTATTTTGAACTGTAAGTAATGTTTGAATCAAAGCCTTAGACTGCGGCCAGTATGTTGCAGAAGTTAAACTTGGATCAGATGTGATAATTAAAGCCCGGAACTGGTTCTGCATTAACTAACATAGAAGGCGAAGGTTTTCGGTTTCGTGTCATCCAGTTAGAGAGGCTTGATGGCCTGCTGGGGTTGTTGTTCACCATTAATCAGAGTGTAAATAACATTGAGGTCTGGACATTGAATCCTGAAAACGGCAAAGGTTTTTCTGACTTCACCTGATCACAGATATCGTCCGTTGCATCACTTTCACTTTTACATTGACCATAGATTATCACTACAGCTTAAAGCTAAAGAGTAGTCTAGTTTATATTTTCTGAGACCTGTCAAATCATAAATCTGCATTATTGATTAATGTTGGGGAATAAATTAAATTAGAAAGTCACCTAGTTAGATAACCAGGTCAGGGTACCAACTGAGTTTTGACAGAACCTTGCTTGAAGAGACAATTCCTCTATTTAGAATATAGTATGTGTAATTTCAAGAACACCAAGCACGAGACAGAAGTAACTATCCCACTAAGCACAAACAGCCCTGTGTGCAGTACACGAGTGGACCTTGCTGATCTCATATTGCGTTTTTAAACTTCAGTTATTAACATGGAAGACCTAAACTTTTTTTGTGTTGTTTTGTGGGAACTTTTTCCTTACTCTTCAATCTGATCCCTTTTTTTTTTTGCCTCCACACTGCAGGAACTGCAAAACATTGTAGTTGATCGAACATTAAATAGGTGCTATAGATGGTTTACAAACTATGATAATTGGTGGAGTGACTTCCGAGTCACTTTTTACCTGAATAATCTTTAGATTTTAAAGGCATCAAAAGCCTGTTGTGCTTAACAATTAAACAGCAGTAACTTGATCATGACAGAACATCAGTTAATAACATAACAGAAAAGCCACTGACTTTATATGATATAATGAAGATTTATTCTTTCAAAATTCACCGTCTGTTGACCTCTGGTCACCAGAATGCCCTGTGGCCTCGTTGGGTAGTGTAACGCTCTGGGCAATCTCCTGCTGAGAAAACTTGGGTCCTACCATTCAAGTGTGTGTTACTTTGACCCATTCCCCTCCCCCTTTGCCCTTTCCTCCTGTTTACGAGAATAAGGTTGCCTGTGTCTAATGGAGATCAAGGAATAATGGTCATCCAGTTGCTCAACTATGGTATTGCAGTGACCATTACTCTTTGCTTCACAAAAGTAGCATCTTTTCCCTGTGAAACAGAGGGGCAGCGTCAGTGGTATACCAACATTTTAACTTACACTGGTATTTTTTAAGACAACACATGAAATCAGACCATTAATACTGATGTAATTTAATTCTGCCTGTGTGTATTTGTCCTGGTGGCACATCTCTGCACCCGCTTTTCCCTGCGTTTGTCAGCAACAAGCTGAGCCGCACTTATAACTCGTCATTGTTGCCAATTGGTGACTTAGTTCTTCAAAAAAGTAACCACCATTACATATGGCACCATCCACAAGCTTTTCCTCCATTGCACTGACTAAAATTATTCTTGCTTTACCGCGAGTCGCAGATTAAGGGAAATAGTTGAACAGTGGTCATTCTACTGGGCATTAACGACTGCCAACTTACAACTAAATTCTGTGTTTAAGCAAATGAAAAGAATTGCACAGTTGTCCAATTGACCCAGTGAAAACACACATTAATGTTAACTTATTTTTCCATATTTACAACTGTGCCATTAGCTGTCTTCTAGCTATTTGGGCTACTTTGTGTTGAATATCTACCATTTACAGGCCATGTCCATGACTTGTGGACTAATCAGTCTATTGTTGTCATGTTGTAGGGTTTACGGTCCCAAAAACCTGTTAAAATTGGGTTTTAAATGTTCCTCTCACTTTGTAGTTTGACCATGATTGTGGGAATAAACCCAGTAAAACTGAGTTGTATCAAACTAAACTTTTTTTAATTAGGGATGCACCAAATTGAAAATTTGTGGCCGAAGACGACTAAAAATCAAACGCTTGGCCGAATACCGAATGTGGTTGTTAAGTTTTTCATTATTTATTTATTTTTGAATATTGCATAAATGAAATACATTTTTATGATTTTCAAATAAAGTAAATGTTTATTTAATATTCTGACATTTGAATCTTCCAGTAGTTTTACATTTATATTAGCACTATATAACTAAGTCAAAAAATATCTACTGTGTAGGCCTTCAAACAAAACCTGCATTAGAAGTGCATTCCCAAAAAAAACTAAAGTTCATAGAAGTGGATAAACCCACTGCAAATGAATTATTGTCCTTTTGGCACAAGTCTACTTAGTCACAGTCGGCTAATAATGCAAACAGACGGCTCAGGTAAATCCAAATAGGTGTGTGCTTGTGGTAACCTCATACACTCAGGCTATATGGACCAAAACGTGCGGCTAATAGTCTTTTCGGCCTTGCTATAATGTTAAAATATACTGTATATATATATGGCCTTGTTTTTCACTCATTCCACTGAATGGCTTTTTTTTTTTTTTTTTTTTTTTTTTACAATATTCGGCCGAATATATTCGGTTACCAAATATTCAGTGCATCCCTATGTTTTATCCATAGTTTATGAAGAAGACTAACCTGTAAGTTGGAAGAAAATGCAGTTACTGACATATCTAGAGGTCTATTTATAATTGGGGCTGAAATGATTCCATGAGTATTTTGAAGAACTCGATTGCAAAAATCCTTAATTCAAATGATTTGCTTCGATGCGTCATTTAATTTGAACATGTTCTGCTCAGGGGTTTCACTTAGGAGGTTATTACTGATGTTCTGCGTTTGGAGCAAATTTGATTTGATGGCGCGATGGAGGAAACCAGAGAAAACGAGGAGTAGCAAAGTTGGGGGGGAAAAGACCAAAAATGTCTAAAGTTCGGGGACATTTGAAATAAAAGAAAAGGGAAATAGTGTCCATTGTAAAACCGAATAGAGTCCACTGAGTGGAACAATCAAGGCAACATTTCACATTAGCATTGTAAATCCGTAGGCTTGTTAGCTGAGAAGGACGCTGGTAGAGAACATAAGTTAGCTCAAGGTTGGGCAGGCTGGGATAGCCACGTTTGAATTTACAACCCTGAGGGGTTTTTTTCTCGAAAAAATGAACCCGTGTTTATTGTTTTGGGCAATTCGTGTCTATTTTCAGTTGAAATGTCACCAGATCTATCCCCCTCTTTTAAAGAAAACCTATCAAATCTGCTGCTTCACTTATTTATTTCGGCATGCGGTTCAATATTTAAACTTGTTGCATTTTCTGAAGAAATAATAACAATGAATGTTTCATGTTCAGAAACCTGTCTTTCTCTTTTAAAGAGTCATTGCAAAAGTATTTCCTATCTGATTCCTCGGTTAATCAATGGAATAATCGATAGAATACTCTATTACCGAAATAATTGTTGAGTGTTTTCAGACAAATAGGATTGCTTTTCTATTCTAATATATCTGTTTGAAAGCCCAATCTCAGTGTCAGTCATTAATGGGTCGGGTCATATGACCATAGACTGTGGGCCTTAGTTTAGTCTTTAGTTGAACGAAATAGCAGATTGTTGGTTGTTTTATTAGTTTGTGCTACCGAGCTGAGCAGAAAATGAGATTAAACAAAGACATCTCACATAGCCCCATTAGATCTGAAACTGTCTGGTAGCAAATCTGTGAACAGCACCTCCCACAAGCCTTCCTGGGAACCAACACAGCCTCAAACTGGTTTAACATTGGCTTTTATTTGACTTTGAATAAACAGGTTTCTTGTTGTCACTCTCTGTTGTAGTGGTGATCAGGACAGCCTGAGTCTAGACATGACTGGAGCTGGAAGTGGTGAGATTATATTTATTCTTTCTTTTTTTCTTTCATGAACAATGTTTAAGTGAATTGTTGCTGTTGCCAACTTTTCAGATACTAATAATAGATGTTCTAACAGAAAGTGTGCGTGGGTTCTCTTCCGTGTGTTTAGGTGGCCAGGGCCCCCCTGATGGGTCGGATGCTGAGGAGGCGGAGAGGTGTCCCATCTGCCTGGGCGTCCTGGCTGGAGCCGAGCTCGCCATGCCTGACAGCTGCTGCCACGTTTTCTGCCTCAGATGCCTCCTCACGTGGGCAGAGGTGATGCTCAGTGGCACTCCATTATTTTCACAACTTAGTTTTTCCCACAAAATAGAACTGCGTTCAGTTCAGGTTTAGAAATGAGGTCATTTTCAGGCCGTTACTCACAACTTTGTGCAAATAAATATGCAAATAGATAAGCCAATAAATATTAATGAGGTTTTGCTTGTTTGCTTTACTTTTAAGTTGCAGATGTCGCCCTCCTGCCCTGTAGACAGAAGACCCTTCAGTAACGTTTACAGATGGGACAGAAACCTCAGCCTTGTGCAGGTGAGTTTTCTTTTTTTGTCATAAATGAAGCGAGTTGTGTCCTGCTGGTGCACTCCCCTCACCCTCTGTCTGTCTGTGTGTATTCACCTTCACATTGCAGTTGGCCTTCGGCTGAGAGTTAGTACCCAAACTTGGTCAGCCGTCAAGCAACGAACTAATTGTTGTTTTGGACGAAATATTGTAAATGTTTGAGTTAAAACTAAGTACGATTTTGTGTTACTGTTTAAGATTCCTGTGAGGATACGACCAACTCGAGCCGAAGCCGAGAGCTGCTGCTGTAGGAACCCTGAAGACAAAGCGAGTCTCAAGTGAGCGTCTGCAGAGTGTCGTCAGAATCCCAGCTCATTGACTGTGAACTTGAGCGATTCAGGTTAATTTGTTTTTGTTTTTTTTCAGAAGTAAACCTTCAAGAAGGCTGAGGCGGCAGAAAACGGAGAGGACGGCGGACATTAAAACAAAAGGACTTGTTAGGAAATGTACGTCTGAACCCATCTAACTCCTGATTTCTGCACATCCTCCTCACAGTATGTCAGCAGCATCTGACCGTCTTGTCAATGTCTTTTCCAGGTAACGACGAGGACCCCTCTTCAGTTAGCAGAAAAAAGGTGCGCTTTTCCATCCTTTCCTTCGACTCTTTCTCACATGAATGTTTCAGTGTTGGTTTTAAGCACTTTGACAAGATACCAAAAAGCTGTAGCTTCAATGATTGGAGATAAAGGGAAAAATCCTTTTCTGAACTCGTGTAAACAACTGTGAACAAAACTGTTCTAAATCCTGATTCTTTCATGTTTTCATGTCAAAGGCATATCGGTAAGAATCAGGAAAATGGCACTCAATCAGATTCACATTTTTGGATTCAGTGTTTGAGTGGCTAAGAACTGGTGTCATATCTCTTCATTTCATTTATTGTCAGTGTCCAGAAATCATTTTCTCAAAATCTCACCCTTGAATATAAAGGCTTCCAGATAGCTACATGAGCTAATGGCTGCCACCGATACGCCGTTTTCTTTCATTCACTTAGTCATTAATTTACTCAAACATTTTGAATGGGAAGATACCTTTTTGAGAGTAAAATTCAGATGATACATGTCTGCCATCTAGTGGTGATGAGCAGAAACTGTATTTTTAATGGGACATTTTATGGGGGGGGGGTCTGTATGTCACAGTTTGATCTCACTGGTGTTAATTGTGTTTTTCCAGGTGAGGGGAACAAAGTGCTGCACATGGTCACCACCTCCCTGTGTCTCATTAACAACGTCAACACAGGACATGTAAGTGGTTTACCAGGTGAACATGCCAAATATGGGCATCAAATTAAGCAAAGTAAATCTGCAGAAGCACAAAGGTGTCATTTGTTTAGACTTCACATTACTTTTACAGACGGGGTGGTTCTGTTTTCCCACCTTTAAGGTGCTTAATAGTTTCCTCCTCTTCTCCGTCCTGCAGTGCAGATCCTGTTTGGTTGGCAGAGGAGGTACCATATGACACTGGATTTGAGCAGTGCAAACCGCAGGCACAACGTTGTCCTTGGCTCTCCCCTGCCGCTCCCATCCCTGCTGACGGAACCTCGAGGTAAGAAAATTCCAGCAGACCTCCGCTGTATGTTTTTTGTGAGCTTGGAACACAGGAGCTGTAATATTTCGTTGGCAGCGGTTATGATCATTTGCTTTCCAAGGGACAGAACTAAATGTTGCATTTTTCAGTATGGAAACAGAAAATATGCACCCAAACAGGAGTTGTGTTGTCTGTAACTGCAATAGTAAAGTGATAATAATCTGTAAATGGAAAGAACACAACCATATTTGTTGCTTTTTACAGGCAGCATCTTCATGGAACTAGTTGGAACAACAACCCGTTTCCATTTGGAGTCGTTTCATCTCCCTTTACCTCCAGCTCACCGTTTAGCCCGAGCCATTTTGGTGAGTCACATCTGGCACAGTTAACACCAAAACAGATCTCAACATTAGTACAAAATGTAACTTTCATTTGAATTTGAGAATGTTTAAACCTTTCCGTGTAATTTGCCGACTTGGTTTGGTAGAACTTAGTCATAATCTAGTTTTCACTCTGGCTGCAGCAAACAGTTATTTAGATAATGGAATATTTTCACTTTTATTGTATCGATTACTCAACTCATTTGAGATGTTTGAGAGTTTTATCCAACTGATTTATCTGCATTAAGATGCTAATGTGAAGCATGACCTTCCGCGTGTTCCGCTCGGTGGACTGGATGTGTTAGCTGTGGGCTTTCTGCTGAGATGCACTGGCTTCATGCCATTTTTCAGACGGTTTGGTTTTACAACATACACACTGTACAGCATTTTCCTTTTCGTTCGTTTGAAATGGTCCCAAACTTCCGACATCTTTCATCTTTTTGTCCGATTATGCTCCTCATGGTTTCCTCCATCACATTGTCAAATCACAAGCGATGACGATCCCATTGGTCCATGTGGCTGCCCCGGACGACAGGAGCTGCACCCAGCTTTTTTTTTTTTTTTTTTTGAGCTACCGTTTCCAGAGCTTCCTGTTGAAATGCTCTGAACCTTTCAGACAGGCGCCAGTGATGTTACTGTTGGCCTTTTTCAGAGCCTTTCTAAAATGGCACTCCTTCATACTAAAGTCACAGAATCTGCTCAACAGCATGTTGACCCATGTTAGAGTTTATACAACAGCTCAGTTTCATTTGTCACATCTGGGATTGTGCAACACTGGCGTGCTGTCGAGTAACCTTGACAACAGCCTTGTTACATAAAGTGTCACATTGGTGTTATGTGTGTGAAAGCTTTAATATTTTTTAAGAACTTTGGATGCATTCACAGCCATTTTTTTTTCTTTCCTGTAGTATTTCAGGGTGTCGTCTGCGCTGTCACATGTCCCAAAGGAGGAGAGAAGCGAGTCGGGAGATCTTCTACGTCCAAAGCTCCTACCAAAGAGTCTCTACCAACCAGAAGGTCTGGACGTAACAGTAAAACCCAAGAAGAGACTCCTGCATCTGACCATACATCACCACCGCAGTCCAGTTTGTCAGAGTCCGACTCATCCACCAGCCAATCCGCCAACCTGGACAAGACTTCTCAGGTGCCAGCCAAGAGAAAGGGGAAACGGGTAACAAACCGGAAGGCCAGTGGCAAACGGAAAGCTGCAGCCAGGAAAAAGCCCTCTCCTGATGTTAGCAGCCCAGCAGCGAGTGAGGAGGAGGAAGAGAGTGACGGAGGTGACAACAGCGGGAAGGAAGATCAGGATGATAAAACTAAACAAGAGCAGGATGTGGACGACTCAGAACAGCAGCAGTGTGATGCTGACGGTTGCCTCAAAGAAGAGCAAAGTGAGTTCAACTCTAGTGATGAGCAAAGCGGTGCAGGATCTCCGAACATGGTGGGGCAGGGCAGTGATGAAACTCAGGAACAAACTGATGAACAGCAGCAAGACGAGAAAGCCGATGAAGGCAACGATGACCTCTCCCTTCCGTCAGACTCCACTCCGAACAGCCCTGTCTCGTGCTCAGAGAGCGTCCAGAGCAAAAGAGGAGAAGAAGAACCAGCGAGCCCAGTTTCCTCTGCAGAAAAGGAGTCTGAGAAAAGGATTTCACCGTCCCCCTCTGATACTCAGAACTCTTTGCAGGAAGATTTGTTGTCTTCTCTTTGTGACAAAGAGTCTGAGCTGGATGATAACATGGAGCTTTGTGCAGCATCAGAAGAAGCCAGCAACGAAGAGCCGTTAAAGGAGGTCGAGGCTGAATCATGGGACAACTTGGAACAACCCGGTTCCTCCTCTGCTGGAGAATCTGAGGAAAATATAGCCAAAGCTTCTGAGGACACTGATGTAAAAATACCTGAATCGGAAGAGTGTTCAAGAGTTGACAGCTCCGACGATGGAGCCAAAGATGATGCAGCAACAAAGGACGATGCGATATCCAAGGACGAAGATGCATTGAAAGATGACGGCGCGTCCAAAGATGACACAAACGTTGTCCCCATGGACTGCAGTTCGCCCATTAGCGAGCACGGGAGCAATTCCTTTATAAAACTTCCGGCTGAGAATGCTTCCTCAGCTGCTGTAGAAACTACTGCTACTGCTTCGGAAACTCAAGACCCCAAGGATGACGGATCCAAAGACCAACGGGAGAGAGAAAGCAGCCAAGAGAGGAAGAATGGTAAGCAGCGGCGCTCTCGCTTCCACTCCCCGACCTCCACCTGGTCACCTCAGAGGGACTCCAAGAGAGAGCCATCCAGGCGCTCACGGTCAAGAGAACGAGACAGCAGCCAGCCCTCGGGTCGCTTTTCACGAGCTCGCAGTAGAGAAAGAGACAGGGATCGAGAAGGTGACAGAGGGTCTTCACGGAGGGACCGCAGTCGCGAGAGGAGGAGGCGACGATCCAGGAGTCGCTCTAGGTCAAGATCTAGGTCTCGGTCTAGGTCTCGATCCAGAACAAGGTCCTACAGGCGAGCGCCCAGCCCTGAACGGCCAGTTTCCAGAGATCAGTCTCCCCCGAGGAAGGAGCGTAGAGATGGTTGGAGGACTGGGTCTGGTGGTGGATCTGGAAATGAGGGACGGAAGTATCACGGAGGCGCTGGTCGCTCTGAAAATGGTGTGCCCCCAGAAAGTTCTCCTGATCACCAGGGTTGGTCGGATAATCCTGACTGGGTCACAGAAAAGACTCGAAGTGAAGCTGAGAGCAGGAACCGGGACAGCTCACGTTGGGAAGACCAGCACAAGAGTGGCGGAAACGCAGGGGAGTCACGCAGCCGGGGGGGCCGTGGAGGGTTTGAGCGGGGCCGAGGTGGAGGGCGGGGTGGCGCAAACCGTAGTTTCTACAGCCAACAGGAAGAAATGTCAGACCGTTGGCAGCCCAGAAACAACTTCTCAGGTACAGGCAACAGTTCAGGGAATGACGCATACAGCCGCTTCAATGAAAATCGGGGGGGCGGCCGGAAGAAAGAGTGTGACCCGGGAGACTCTATGATCGATCGGTCAGGCTGGTCCTCAGCATCCAGCTGGGCTGTCAGGAGGACGCTACCTGCAGACGTGCAGGACTATTACTCCAAGAGGGAGAGGGGCGGACCAGGCAACTGGAACCGGCAGGAGGAGGAGCAGCAGCCAGCAGCAGCATCAGGTTCATCCTCTTAAGTCTTTAGTTTTGGCATCACATTCTGCTACAGCTAGAAGAAATGAGTTCACTGTATTTGTTTAGGCCTCCAACCCCGACAGGTTTCTAACTTTGCGCTTCTTTGTTCCCAGATCCACTGAAAAGCGATCCTCCGCCCCAGGCAGTTCCGGGTAACGCGCCAGTACCTGTGATGAACGTGATTCCTCCTCAGCTCAACGTTCTTCACCATCATTACCCCATTCAGAGCCTGCAAGGGTCCCTGCCGGTCACCTTACAGCCCGCGGCTCCCTATGCCATGCCTCCTCAGGTCCCCATGCACCTCCACCCCGCCGTGCCACTGCTTCAGGTGCCTGCTGTCGGCGCACAGGGCCTCCCACCCCCTCCCCCGCCACCTCCACCCATGCAGGCAGGCAACCAGACAGCAGCTCAGCCTGACGGCCACACAACACAGGTACAGTACACTAAGATGTAGGTAGGACTGCTGCTGAAAATATGATGGCAATAACTTTCAGATGACGTGTGTCACATTTAAAAATGTCGATACCTAAAACTTCTCAAGCAGCTGTTTCTACAGTCCTCAAAGTCTTTCTCTGTGTTGCACTAGATGTCGAGCACTGTGGTGGGCTACGGGAAACCCGCCCTCCTTCCTACGCCAACCAAAGCAGGTGTTGCAGCAGCGACCCAGCCGGCATCCAGCCAGGTGCTGCCATCCTCTACAACTCAGCCCGGCCATCATAACAAGGCTCAAGCTGACAGCTCCAAAAAAGAAAAGGTGACACGCAGTCTCGTGGTCACCCCATTTGAAACCGCCTTTGAGAGTGCTTTCTTGAAGTCGTCTAATTTCCTTTTCCTGTTCTAGAAGCAACAGATCCAAGAAAAAGCGATAAATGAGGTGAAGACAGCCATCAAACCATTTTACCAAAAGAAGGAAATCACAAAGGAAGAGTACAAGGAGATTGTTCGCAAAGCAGTAGAGAAGGTACACACCCACTAAGCCACGGCCCTTTTGCTGTGCCTATCAAGCTTTTGATTGTAGCGTGCCACATACCCCTTCATACAGTGGCAGTAGTTTCAAGGTTGAATGCTGGAAGCTGAAAGATGTTCTTGAGGTAGAATTTATGGACACAAACGGTTTGAATTAGTCTTGGTTTACGAGTTTATTTCGACTTTGGGTTTAGGAAGATAAACACCCTTTAATACAATCCAGCACAAGCCAAGGTGAGTCATTTTACTCCAAGGTCTGACGGTTTGAGCAACGCCACATGTTGGTGGTTGTCTTTTGGAAGGCGTTTTTATTCGATGGCAGCTAACAGTCGCTGTAAACATTTTCTCCGTCTCCCTCAGGTGTGTCACAGCAAGAGTGGCGAGGTGAACTCCAGTAAAGTCGCCAACCTGGTGAAGGCCTACGTGGACAAATACAAGCACGCCCGCAAGAAATGAACTGCCGCCCTGCTGCTGGGGGGACGATGCCCTTACAGACCCATTCTGCTGCTCAAGTGCAATTTCCTCCTGCTGGAATTTGGCCTCCAAGCTGAAAGTTGACGGAGAGCCAGCGTTTTTCTTTTTTTGATATCTACCTTTTATTGAATGAAGATTTTTTTTTCCTTTTTTTTCTATAGATTTTCATATTTTGTTAGAAAAGAATGACCCAATCAGAAATTGTAATGCAAGAGCCCTTTATTTTGCATAGATCATGTGACTTGAGAACCTACTGTAAAGAGCAGAGCGTAACTTGAGCAGGTTGGATGATTGATCCTAAAGATAAAACGCTCAGTGAACAATGTCAGCTCATGTAGGGGAGAGCCTCTCCCAGGGGTGTCCACTGGTACATTTTCTCTACTGTGGCATCCTGATTGCATAGCTTGTTAATTGAAAATGGTCAATGTACTTTTTTTATATATATTATATAATATTTCAGATGAGAGCCTAGTTAAGTGAAAGTGCATTGCCTTTATTAATTTCTGTAGCCCAATGAGGGACTGGAATCTGATGACTGTGATTGTAATCAGGGCCCTGGTTGGATCCAAAGTGGGATGCCCAATCAGCAGTAAGAGTATCATATAAAGTCCCGAGGGGAGGGGGGTTTTGGGGTGCTCGGGTGAAAAGTGACCCCACCACCTTCCTGAATGTGTAAGAAATGTCAATGTGTGTACATGGACTGTGCAAAGTATCCAGAAAGTAGTGAAATAAATGAGCTGCTTCCTAATGCGCTCTGTTTGTCAGAGAGGGTGCCTGAAAGACTCGCGACCAATGCATCCTAAACATGGGCTTTTTTGGGAAAGAGGATGTGTTAACAACTCTGAGCCACAAGGTGGGTTTACAGCTCTTGCTTTTGCGCTGATGTTAAAGTTTATTCATAATGCTCAATGCTACTTTGAATTTACTGTGGATCATTTTTGTTGGAAATTGTGTCAAATTTGCGCTAAATTCAAAAGGAAACTTGACTGTTGGAGAGGGATGAAACAGGTGGTTTTAGTTATTCTGCCCAGCCCATTCTAGTAGCGCTTTCATCTAATAAGAATGGGCCTTTTTTCCTTGAAGACGAAGATCTAAACAATAAAAGTTATGGTTGAATTCCATTGATCTGCTCTGATATGAGGATCTTGACATTTTGCATATGGGACCCTGTGAGAATAGAGCCAGTCGGTGTTATTACAACAGTTTTGAACATTAAAAGTGTAATTTGTCTCGCCCTTTGAAATTATACAGCTCGTACACACCCAAACATTTCTGAAATATGGTCTCACCAGAAAGCCAGAACAGTGGAATCAGTCATTTGGGTTCTCGTGGATATTTAGTTTTTTTTTTTTTTAATGCACCAGAAGAATTTGTAGGTTCAAGTTTTGAGCAAACATGTTGGAAATAGTTAGAAATACTCAGGTGAAAAATGAAAATGTGACCCTACGCATCTCTAGGCAAACTCAATCTGCTGCCAGTTGTATGATTGAAAGATTCAGAATGGCCAATAAACATAAACAGACCGTGTGGTGATATTTTTTCACAGTATCAAATCGTTTCAACGCACAGTAACAAAACTTTATAATAACATGTCTGTGCTAAAAAACAGGTCAGCAAACCCCTGTGAAGGTAGGATTAAAACCAACAAGTCTTCTGAGACATTCTTGCAATTTGTGTAGCAGAAAATGAACAATCTACTGCTGTGAAGCCCCCCTCCAATTGACCACCAGGGGGCAGTGCAGCCGGAAGATTTCGCCTCTGTTCTGTAACCTGGGGAATAAGTTGCATCATTTCTTCTCTCTGTTTTAATGGCACAAATAAGAAACTTAAACGTTTGCGTCCTCATAAAGTCACACTCTCACAAGACCAAGTGTCATGCAGATTTAAGAAAACACCAAGGCTGCCCTGCAGTTAAACTCACTTTGAATTGCGTTTCGATCACAGGACGAGTGATGCTGTGTTGTGCTCAGTGGAAAGGTGAAGTGTGTGTGGTCATTTGATTGAACAGTTTGTTTAAAACGATATTGAGTTAAAAAAAAACAACTTCTGACTTAATTAAGATTCACAGCCAATACTTGAGATTTCTCTTCTACTCGAGGCTTCTCTCTTGAAAATACTTGATATTGTAAAGTAAGGACAAAGAAGGAAGGGTATGTTGTTCTAAATGTGAAATTCTAAGATTTTCTTGGAAAAAGTAAGAAGTTCTCTTTTAATTTCCCAACAGCTCCACAACAACATCCTTTCAAGCAGCAGGGAAATCAATTGAGGTAGGGATACTTCAGAAAGTATCATTTGTTTAAACTGAATATATTGTGCTCTGCTCCGACTCTTTGGTTTCACTTGTGTCTCACTTGTCCATAATTGAGACTTCAGCAGTGACTCCTCATAATCAACATTTTAAAAAGAGGGAAGATACCACCAGACACAAAAAAGCACCAGCAGTCCAAGTTCTAGGTTATCTTTGATTTTATTTAGACATTAATTACAGGATTTACATAGTGTTTCACTGAAACAAGAGTCTAACACTGGCGGGCAAAGCCCTGTTTGCTCCTGAGGTCAAGAGATGGTTGATGTAATCTCCAACTGAGATGTGTGAAAAGAACAATTCGCTGATTCGTGTTTGTATTTGGGGGCCAAAAAAAAAAAGAATGCTGCAGTATGAGCGGCTTTAATTCGTTCCAGTTTTTTTTTTTTTTTTTTTTTAAATCGAGTCAATATAACAGATCGTTCAGACAGTCTCAATGGAGATGAACAGCTGAAGCTCCGACGTATTCGGAGTAAACTCTACATCCCAAATCTGCAATCCTGGGCTTTTTTGTTTTACAGCTCCAATGCACTTTAGTTTAAAAAGTTCAAATTAAAAAAAAAAAAAAACAAAATCCAACAAAACATAGCATATTTACAGTTAAACACAATAGATACACATATATATATATATATATACATAGATATATACATACAACATTATATAAATATAGTAAAATAGATTAAATTACACTGATTTAACGGTCTTCCATAAATAGATGTTTGACAAAAACAGTGTGGTGATGGGTTAGTGTTGGAAGCACAGTGCACCATCTGAAGACAGGCTCTGGACTCAGCAGGACTCAGAGTCCAGCTGAGCATGTGTGTTCTTCACTGTGAAACATTTTGAAAGCACAAAACTGTGCGGCCACACACGAAAAGACTCGGAATTCAGTTTCTTTCATTTGGTTGTTGGTGCTAAAGAACTCGCCAGACTCCTTAGTTTGTTTGGGGTGGGGTTGGGGGGGGTCATTTTTGCAAGTGTAACAGGTATATTACAACCACTGCACGTGGTCAAATTCAAAGTATTCTCCCATAAAGAAAAAAATTCTGTTTTCCCTCACCTCTGAGTGGGGAGGTGGGATCGGGAGGCTTGCCGGCCTCCTCAAAGCAGTAGTGTCATTGCTGCTCAAGCTGTGCCAACAAGATCTTCAGCAAGCTATAAAGAGTAAATACAGTTTCAGATGAGTCCTCGTGTGAGATACTCAGCAGCTCCCAGTGTTTGGTTCTGAAAAAGCGGGTTCTGTTGATTGATACATAAGCTGACATTACAAGCAAAGGTCACAGAGCCTCATGAGAAATACTGGATAGGTGCCATTTTAGGCCTCGCCTGTTAAACCTGGCAAGTGTGCTGAACCGTAAGTGCTTTTCAATATACAAAGATGCTTTACAAATACATTTTTTGGCAAAGTAAAAAAAAAAAAACTAAACAAAAAGAAAGAAAGAACGAAAAAAGGTGTCATATTAAAAATTGATGTTAGATGGAAAGTAATGAGGAGCATAATCCTTGAGGAGGATTAACTTTCAAGTCAGGTCGCTTCTTGTCAGTCTTTGGGAGATTCACACATGTCTCTCAGCGATATCTGCGGTCGCTGATCTCAGAGGTCGTAGCTACGGTACCCGAGCGTAAGCTGTACATTGAACGCTGCGACTATGTCCTCTCTGGTATGAGGCTCGCTCACGTGTTTGTTTTCGGCTGTACCGTAACGATTTCAAAGAGCAAAAAGGAAAAGATAAAAATCAGGAATAAAAAGGAAAGACAACAATAAAAAAAAGTTATGATAAAAAGCGTAAAAAGTAAAACACCATCTTTGTGGTCTAGAACAGCATCATGTACAAAGTTCAGTTACATTCTCTTGGAATGGCGTGGTCTGCTGCTCAGAAAGTCTAAGCCGAGCATCAAGTGAGTTTTGTGTTTTTTTTGTTGTTTACAATAAGTTTTGATCTTGGTTTGCGCCGTTGCTGCTGTCCAGCTTCAAGAGCTTTCCCTCCCCTCCACGTTTTAATGTCCGTTATCTTTCAAAGCATTGTGGATCCAGTCCATGATGATGAGACTCATGCTGCCAGTCATGACTATTATTCCACACACCAGGAAAGCACAAGCCTGTTGAGGAACACAATAAAACAGTTGAAATGTTGAACCGGAGCAACATAAATTACAAGCTTGACATTTTGGGAAGTACTTTTACTTGCTTTTTTTGACTAAACTTTAAGACAAGATCTATTCAAGCTGAATTTCTGACTTTTGTTTGGTATGAAGTTGTGACTCATTAGCTTAGCATAAGAAATAGCTAAGCTAATACTAAAAGCTAATGAGCTATGGCTGCAGATCGTAATTAACTCTTTACCCCAATCTTTTGCACAGACTTCATAGGCTCCTTCTTGACTAGCTTGATGTAGAAAGCCGAAGGCAGGATGAATATGAGCATAGCAGCAGCAGAGGCACCTGAGAGAGGAAAAAAAACATTTCTTAATGAAAAATGTTCTAAACTTTCATCTTATCAAGACATGATAGCACATTAACGCATGTAGATGCTAACCAATAAAGCCAAAGATATCCCTGATGGTGGGGACAAAGATGACCAGGGTGTTAGTGCCAGCCAGCAGGACCATAGTGATGATGGTGTGACGGATCCAGCTGAAGTCCCTTGTGGGGCACAGGAGGTGGTTGATGGAGGTACGAATCTACACGGGAAAAAGACAAAGGTCATCTTATAGGACATGTCATTTGCACGGACTGGTTTTCTTCATGACTGTATTTGTAACTTACAGGAAACAGCACCACAGGGACAGTGAGGGTGACGGCGGTCAGCACAGCCAGACGAACGATCAGAAGGAGCACATCGTACTTGTAGTACTTGGAGTAGGTGTGCAGCAGCTCAGGCTCCACATGTACTGGAGAAAAACAGCAGAGACCATCAATTAACACATTTATTAAGCCCTCAGACTCGAGTGCTGTTAACAAAAAACAACAACCCTGCATTGTTCACTCTTTCCCAACTGCTCCCAGCTATTAGCATGCTAGCATGCTAGCTAATGATAGTAACAACCAGCATTTTCATGTCTCTGAACAATATAAATCAGGAACCAGAAGATTATTTTCCTAACTGGAGATTAAAGCTAAACTACAAATCAAACATAAGAGTATGAAATTAGATAAAATTTCTCCCTTTGTACAGAGCCAACAATCCAGCCATGTTCCTAACAAGCTAATAGAGGTCAAACATGCAAGATTTAGTTTTTAGCTTTTCCTTTACTTCAGCTGTACATTAGTGCTAATCATTAAAAGTTACTATACTAAAACAAGTTTTAGCTTTTGTGTATATTAGATTGCAAAAGCTATCATTTTGATAAAAACACTTTTGGTGACTGTAGGTTGAGCACAAAAGGCCACTACACCTTCATATATTATGAACAGGAAGCACACTTTTGCAAAAAGAAGAGTTCAATGACATATCATTTTGATCATCATGATTTTTTTTCCTACTTTAAGTGTATTGACCTTTCCCTCCTTCCCCTCCTGCCCCTAAAAGGCCAAATTTGGTTAGATTTCCCAATGCTGACTTTCCCTGGATTTTGCCTGTTGTCACTGCTGTGTATCATGTTCCTGTACTCTGTCATGCTGTTACATAACTGGTGTAACGTTCCAGGAACACCTCTGTGCAGCACGGCAAATGCAATGACAAACAGGAACATGTTGGCACAGCAGTCAGGTGTTTTTTTTCCCCCCACAGTCTTACATAAGAGGCCTTGAATAATGCAAATTTTAAGATGTATTTTATCATTTTTGGGTGTTGATAACATTTTGACAGATTATAGAATTTGCTACATGCAAAAATTGCAAACTATCTATAGCTAAAAACTTATCTACGCGTGTCTATAGCTTTTTCTCTGTCAGACTCACTGTTGAAGGTGAGGTATCCAAAGAGGGCAGCCAGCAGGTACATGATGAACATGGCCAAGAAGGACACGTTAGCAACACCCTGCATCTTTTTGCGGGAACGGCTGTTAGGGAGACAGGGAAGAGGATGTTTAATTATACACCTGCCAGAAAGGTAAAGACATTAAACAGAAGGTGTGGCTTGTAGGCCAGATAAATGTCAAGAGCAGGGCACACTTACTCTTTGAGCTCTTCGTACATCGGCAGAATGGCGGGGTGGCACACAAAGGCGAAGGTCAGGATGGGTAAAGCGTAGACGGTCTGGTGAAAAATGAACCATCCAAACATTACAAGCGTTTCAACACAGTTTATTTCAGTTTTCTGGTTGTTTGGAGTCTGAGAGGGCTTTACCTGTGAGTTGTAGACAAAGTATTTTGGTCTGCAGGTGTCCTCGTTGTAGTCCGTGGCAGTGGAGTTGCTGTTTGAGTTGCTGTATGAGGTGCTGTTCATCAATTTTACGGTTTCGTTCACAGCGTCAATAACAGGCAGAGGGCATGAGAGCTGGAACTTTTTAATGATCACCTGGAAGACCGCAATATAAAACTGTTTAGTTGGAAGACAGCATAATGACAAATAAATAAAAAGTATACATGCTATATTTCATCTAAACTTGCTGTCATTAGTGACAGAGGTTTCATAGGAAAAGTAAACTGACCCCCCTGACAAAGACAAGGACACAAGGCGGGGTGATACTCACCACAATCAAAAAGAACACCATACAGAGCAAGGACAGACCACTGGTATAACCAAGATAACCTGAGGGGACAAGCAAAGCACACACATGAGCTACCAGTCCTTTCATTTTAGAGCCATTTCCAAGACTTACTTTCACTTTACTTCACTCTAAACTGTGAACATTTCATTTTAGGTTTCTTTACTAAGCCTTTAGTGCACCCCACTAAGAAATGCACGTGATTCACAACAAAAACGAGCGTGCACAATCCGTACCCAGGTTCCTGAGCAGCGAGAGGGGCAAGATGATGAAAAACGACACCAGCAGCACCAGGTAGTCTCCGTTGGTGTACCATTCGCTGGAACACAAAAACAACATGTTAGCCTCACTGCTTCATGTAGGTCATGTGGTGAAGATGCTCAAGTCTAATGGACATTTATTAAAGAGGCTCCTCACTGATTTGAGCTTATCCTGTGTAAAAAGTGACATGCAAACCGTTAAGGTTTTGAAAGTATAGTCATCTTTATCTCAGGCAGTAACAGCAACAGGAGTAGGTCTAAACTAACTGGCTCCCATATCGATGGGATAGATCTCCTTTTCGAGCCTCTGCAGCTTCAGGCCTGATCAAGCCTCTCAGCTGCTGCACCGACACATCTCGTCAGGCAGGAGCTTCACAAACAGCTGACACACACCGACCTGCGCAGGATGACTGCATTGCTCACAGAAATAGATGCAACAAAGCAGAAGCACAGAGCCGAACCGCATCAATTTTTTAAAGTTGAAGCGAGGTCGCAGTGAGCTCATCCTGCGCCCCGTCTCCATGCGGCACGAGCCTTGGCTTCTAAAAGGGCTCTTTGACGGGCCACTCAGCTCAGACCAGCTGAGGACTGGCATTCTTTCAGAAAACACCCAGACACAACCTCCACCCCTCCCCTGCTCCCAGAGAAAGACAAAGGCGCCGCTTCACCTTCTCTGGCACTCAGTACTTGAAAAACAACTGGCGGCCATTTTGCTTGATGTGCCACTTCACCTCGGGTGCTTCTGCTGGGTGCTCCGGTTCTATTTGGCATCTCAAGCCAGGAATCCATTTTATGTTCAAACACACAGCTCTCCAAGCCTTTTCACCAACTTCTCAATTTATTTGGAGATCTACGTAGCCCATGAAAATATCCCTTTTGGGATGTGAAAACAACCGTCTAATGACATCTGGTTCATAGCTTTTGCTCCTTATTAGATGATCAGATATGAATCAGCACCTAAATTAAATCAGTTGTTCCGTGGCTGGAGGCCAGTTCTTGGAAAATTCTTCTTTTCAGGCTTCATTGAGGGTTGAGAATAAGTTGTCCTTATCTAAATTAGTCACTTTAATTTCTATAAGGAAAGTTGGTCTTAAATTTGAATTTAATTTCATGTTTGCATGCTTGTTTTATACCATCTAAAATAAAACCGATGAGACACGAAAAGTGAAAAAACTACTGGAACGGACTGCTTTTTCATCGGGATGCTGAACTTTAACGTGATGCATTTAGGTTCCTGACCACTAGTAGTACTATAGAGCAGTGTGGCACAGTTTTAACAGTATGACCTTACACGGTGCCTTTAATTACAGTCAAATCAACTTCTTTATTTACTTTAAAGACTAAAATATTTAGCCACTCACTCGTTGGTTCCCGTGAAAGCCTGAATGACGATGGGAAGCTCGTATTTGACAATGTAGAGGTAGCTTGACATGGCTGTGAAGAGGAAAAGAAAAGCAGTTAGAACGTCTCACAGAAAAATAAACAAAGTCATGCTTTTGTGGGTTGCTCAACTACATATTTTGTGATGCGTAATATTTGCCGAGAGGCCAAGATGTTCAAGAGGAAGACAGAAAAAAAGTGTTTTACTGGAAGCTACTCCAAAAACAGACTGCTTTCTATCAGCCAAGTTTAGTCTTTTTTCCTCCCAGTTTATACACAGTGGAACAGTGTTTTGGCTTCTCAAATAAGCAAATGATGGATAAGTATAGAGTAGTTCAAACATAGTTACATAACCACCGTAAGAACACACAGCTGCTGTTAAAATGCCAGCCTCTCACCTCCGATGTTCTGCATGGTGATGGAGCAGGAGGCTGCCAGTTTGCCTGGTATCCCAAAGGCTTTGTAACCCAGCTGCTCATAAACCAGTGCACCTTTGAAGGGGAAACAAACTCTCAGTGAGTAACAGATTTGGCTTTTAAAGGCGACAACAATCAGCTGCTGGATGCCGGACTGTGCGTACCTCCTTCATTGGCTGTCTTCAGCAGTAAGTGGACAGAATACAAGGAGAAGATGGCAACGGCCACGAGGAGAATCCTGCAAACAGACGAGAAGGATCTTTAGATGCAGACTAACAACTGATATGGAATTACAAGGGCAAAAAAACAAGCTGCAACGACAAACTAACTCATGTTAGTTGACTTAAAAGGCCAACTGAATGTACTTTCCAGTCTGAAACAAACATTGACATTTAGCCAGTGTCGACGTCAGGTATTCTTATGCAACAACTGCTGAGGACGGCCTCCATCTTTCCACGTTTGCAATGACTCGAATCTCATAAACGAATGTGCCGGTAGGGTTGGATGATTGCACCACTTTCTGCTTGTTTTAGCATTTCAACATGACACTGCAAGTCTCCTCCACAGGTCTGCAGTTTGAATGGTTGCCTTTATGACCAAAGAGTCCAAGGTAGCCAAGATTTTCTCCAATTCATGTCAGCCCGATTAGCAAAGGCACTGTTGTCAACAACAGACTATTGGTCCTTTGACTCACAAGCAGCATCAGCTGGGTTGCAAAGGACGAAAGGTTTCCCCATTTGGGATCCTCTTAACGCCCCTGGGATTCTGCAGAGGCAGCACTGTACGTCCAGCGGTATAAATAGTCTGGGTGAAAATTAATCTGTCTGCCATTAGGGACTCATCATGCAAGGAGGCATTATTTCCTCTCTGCATGTGACTGTCCAACGGCTTCTGTGGCCACTCCCCCTGCCTGCCAGCCTGTTTTCCTCTTTGTTGAACATCTTTGTTCTTTTTTAATGTCTTATATGACCTTTCATCCGAGTAGGTCATTTAAATCAAGCAGCAGTTAAGGATAACTGTTCATTTGGAATAGCACAAGAAGTAGCCTTCCCTGCTATATTTCAATACCAAGCGATAAATAGCAGCGAGGAATATGCCAGTTGGGAAGTAGCTATTAGCTTTCTATAATCCCCAACGCTCAGATTGTTCAGACACTGACTGATAAAAAAAATAATCTCTCTTCTCAATTCATGACCTCTTACATGCGTATGCTGTCCCTCCAATTACGTAACTCCGTAGCAGGGAGATTAGCTCGGCTAAGCTGCTTCTCCTGCCACTGTATCTTTGTGAAGTGACCTACAACTGCCATTTGGTTGCACCAAGAGTAACCTAAAGCTCACTATGAGAAGTTCTACTTTACTTGGGTTTGTGCCGCAGCTCATCAGACTGGGGATCAGTCCTATCAAATGCTGCCCGGGCAGTTTTAAAACCTGTCAACACTGAAGCTCCTGTCTTGAAAGGTAAGCAAAAGGGTGAAGAATGAGGAAATCCAGGACTCAGCTGATATATGCTGGCTTCAAGTTGCTCACAAGAACATATTCAAAGAATTTGATGCACTGAAGAGCCAGTAGGGGGCACTATTGCAAAAAAAAAACTCCAAATGCACCCCTTTCTCACTGAAAATGACCTTTTCCCCTCACACTTTTATCTACAGCAAACATAATAGCAAGTAGTGAAGCTGTGTAAAATCTGGACAATTGTAAACTTCTGAGCCAGTGTAATCAGCCTCTCCCTCAGGGTCAAACAGCTGCTGAATCAACTCACTCAGCTACACACACGCACAGCGGGCGGGAAAAAGCCATCCTGCACAGCTTCAGTACATCTGGACCTAAGACATTGATGCGCCAGACACAACCACACCTGCCTGTGGTCGTCCCAGCTGAGTCTGGGGTTACGATAGAGCGGCATTAAACACGAGGACACCTAATCAGGGCAGAACGTTCCAAAGGCTGGCGCAGATCAGTGCTTACACAAACAGGGCGATGCCGGTGTTGGCCATGGCGTAGGACAGACCCAAGATGCCACTGCCCATGATGGCGTTGCCCAGGTTGAAGACGGACATACCAAAGGAAGCAGTGCCCTGGTGCTGTGGAGGAAAGGCAAAAAGTCAGTAAGGGAGAGCTGGAGACAAAAAACAAAAAGAACGACGAATAAAAGTTAAAAGGAGTTCTTACATATTCAGTCTCATACTTCTTCTTTCCGGGCTTATGATCAGGGAGGAAGTTTTGACTCTCTGCGTCCAAATCAGGGTATTGTCTGTTTTATTTATTTAAAAAACAGAAAAAATGAGATCAGGTGTGAGGGAAATTCGCGTTTAGAGAGGCATCGGATTGCGAATATGGTTTAAAATGAAACTCACCCGTATTGTGGGACCTTCTTTGCAAAGTCTGTGTAAGGGTAGTCATTGCTGTTGGTGCTGCTGGTGTCGTCCTCTTGGGGAATGCTTAAACATTTCATCTCAGTCTTAGCAGTGGGCTGCTTCTCAGAGGGCATCTTGGAGGCTGAAACAAAGAGCAAATTTACAAGTAAGAATCTGTATTTCTACATTTCGTCCTCCTGCGTCATGTACATCCCGCCCCAGCCTCTTTAACTTTAACTGCGCGCGATCACTCTCTTCAGAATAATAAATATTTTAAGAAGCCATCTTCTCAGCGAATCTCAGACCACGTGACTCCGTTTCAGTCAAAGGAAGAGAGGAGAGGAGGGGAGAGGGAGGGGTGACGCACCGGCAGTCAGTGGAAAAATACCAGACACCGGCATCCGCGTTCAGCCGACATCACCACGGTCATTGTCGATGCTGAATTCCAAAAAAAAACCGCAGTGCGCGCGGCTGACCAACACATTTCCCTCCGAAATCATTTCAAATGCCAACATTTTAAAAAAAGCAGTCTCGACATCCCCCATTTCACACGAAACATCTTTTAAACTAGCAACGACACCTTGACTATTTAGGAAAATTTTCAGCTTTAAATTTCCAGAAATGATGAAACTGTCTAATGTACAAATTTCATACCGTCAAATACACTTTTACCCCAACAGTGACAAAAAAAGAGCAAGGCCGGATCCGTTTAATTACATCAGTCACATCACCGGCTCCAGCAGCAACAAAGGCACGTGCTGTCTGTCCCTTTATGGGCATGGCTGGGCTTTATCTGCAGGGGCTCGCGCTCTGACTCATGCCCCGGCTATGTTTATAGTCCATTCAAACTACACACCGTCTTTACACTTTTAAATTAATATTAAGTGTGTTTCAGCAATGCGCCATCACTGTCACACCGCCTCATTATTTATTTATCGACACCGAGGCTGACCCCATCATCAAATAACGCCACTTATCGGCAAAAAAAGGGACATTTTCGGCTCTTTGGACAGAGATTCACACATCTAACAGGGCTGGGTTCATTCAGCCTTAAAAAGCAAGAGCATCATCTATTCACGATTAAACTCGATTTCAAATGAGATAATACACTGAAAATGTTAATATGACAATACAGGTTGTAAACTAAAACTTGTCAAATCTGATGAAACGTCGAAAAGCTTCTGGTTATTTGAAAGACTGCCCCTCTTGCATCTGGTAATTTTCCAGCTTTCCAGTCAATGAGCAAATGCCGGCACTTACCTTTTGGAGGATGTAGCAGGATGCCTGTAAAATCCTTTCAGAGGAAAAAATCAACTACAAGTGTCCGGATGTTTTCTTCGCAAAAAGCAGCTGATCCTTAAGAATATTTGGGTTATTTATGAATGAATGGCGATCTTTTTTTGTAAACAGGCGAATTAAATGATAGGATCTGAGTAAAAAAGAAGAAAAAAGCTGAGACAGTTAAGGTAGCATTAACAGAGATACTCTCACGATAAATAAGCGACGTGAAACCGACAGAATTTCAATTTATTTACTTATAAAAACGAAATTCCCGGAGATGCGCTGCCCTCGTAAAGAAAATCCTGTTCTGCTGGTGGAGGGGTGGGGACTCACCCTTTATTGCATCAGTTTGATCCGCAGGGAGGAAGGAGGAGGAGTCCAGCCTTGAGGTGGGGACTTTTTTTTTTTTACTCACGCTGTGACGTGTTTTGTGTACAAACAGATCAGCCTGACCCAGAGACTCTCCCCTGGAAAACCACAGGCATCCACCAACAGCCTACTTATTACAAAGGCTGCTTTCAGAAAACCAACTTTAAATCTTATAAATAAGACAATCGATCTGTCTTCTTTATCTATCCGTCTTCACATTTGTTTTAAAAGGCAGCACTGCTTTCGTCCGGAGGCTACACCCATGTTTGTGTGCGGCAAACGTACAGGGAGAATGAACGACAATTAAACGACACTTGTATATCCTTGAAGTCCTTTCCATTTCAAGCCACATTTGACACACACTCATCGTGCTCAGGAGCCAAGTTTCCATTCTTGATTTTATTCGCACATAAAACGTGAATAAGTAGGTAAGTAGAAATAGTGCGAATTGAAATACTTCTGTTCATTTCCCACAAATTCATGTACGAGGCAGTTTATGTCTGTTTTTGGAAGAAGATTTGATGGCTTGAGGGGTAATGGGAACAACTTTAAAAATGATATCTGACCAAGATTAAAATGATGAAGTAACAAGCTGTTTCTGGGTTGGCAAACTGACACTCATGAAAGACCAGAGTCATTCCAGATATGGTATAATATCACAGGTATTCTCAGAGTAATTCCTAAAGAAGAGCTGTTTCCATTTTCCTTTTGTGGATGTCCACCAAAGTTATTGTTTTTTTGTTTGTTTCTGGTTTGGACAACTTCTTCCTCTATTCAGTTCCAACCACTTGCAACGTAACGTTTACTGCAGATTTTTGGTGAAACTACAGAGCCTACTGTTTTCAGTTCAAACCAGTCAATGGAAACATGTCGGATTCTCATTTCTATATGTGGTTTTCAAAAGATTGTACATGTACATTTTCTACAGCAGTGTATGAATTTGGCTTCTTTGAATATTTAAACAATCTTCGGTTAATTTTTGTCATATGCAAAAGTTAAGTAAAGATTCTTTTCAAATCAATTATCTGTTATCTTGTAGCTGCTTTTAAGGATTCAGGGATCTCTTTATTGTTCCAAAACAGAAAAGGGCTAAGAAAAGATACACTCAGCCCTTCTAAAAGTTAGCCTTTTTTGATGTGTCATTTAATAGAATGCTGCCATTTTGAGGCTTGATGATACCCTGCAAATTTGTTTTATACCAACTCTCAAAGGACAAAGTAAGGATTGATTAATCTCTAGGAATTAAATATTTTCATGAAAATATCAGCATGAAAAGCTTGTGAAGTGCATGCACTGATAGCTTTTTACACTGCACCATCATAAGGCTCAAATTCTATTTTGTTACCAGTTGTAGTGGCAATTTGTTTGTACAAAAAACTCAAAAGCCTGATTATTGGTCACCCTGGGAGTGATGGCAATGAGTTTCTTTCTAAAATCTATCATTAGTTTGCACCAACCTATTAGTTCTTCTATGGCAGGTGCATAATTAGAATCGTCACTGCTGTGAAGAGACCCAGAGACGGATTTATTGGTGAACTTGATGGTGAGACACCTCTTATAATGGCCTTGACACGTGCATGTGTACCAGACACATAAATCAGGTGAAAGGTTCTACCCCTGGAGCAACCCAGCAGAGATTTTTTTAAAAAAAGAAAGTGAGATAAAAACAATTTGGGTTAGGATAATTATTACTTTCTAACCTTCCTGCTAAAATGTGAATACAATTAAAAGCTGAGCAGAGGTCGTGTACCAGAATCATCTTTAATAGTGTTACCAGTAAAAAGTCAACACTGCTGACCTCCAGTAAACACAGTTGGGGTTCAAACTCTCTGGCATTGTGTTTATGAGTATATCCATCATCCTTTTCTCAAATTATTTCATGATAAAAAGTAAATGTTACAGAATTGTGATTCAGTAACTTTGTGAATTTACTTGTAGGCACAGATATAAAGATGAAATCTTTTGAAAGACATAGCATCCTAAGGATTTGGAGTGGTAACTGCACATACAATGTTTTTTCATTTTTTAAAAACTTTTTAAAATCTTAGACACACTTGTCTTAGTTGTGTAAATTCATTGCTTTGTATTTGTACTTTTCCTTGCACACTGGTTAGACTTTGGCATCAAAAGCACTTCTGTATGTGACAAGATGGGGATACCATGGGGCTGTTTAGTTTCCCCATGGGACTGTTTTGACTTAACAATGTTAAATTTTATCTGTCATTCCTATTATTAGAATTATATCAAGACCGTACCCCTATCAATATGCACACTGTTTTGGTCAGTGTGCATATTGTGTATAGTGTACAATAATAGTGTATATATAAGAATTATATAGTGTATATAATTCTTTAATTCATAATTAAATTTAAAAGGATTCTAAAAATTGTTTAGTTCTTTTGTAAGGTCATGTTCAGCCTTGCCATGAGGATAAACTGGGCACTTCTTGGACTGTGGCCCCATCCCTAACTTCACGCCCTACCATACGGGATGTGAAATACCACTAACTATGAGGATGTCCTCCGGATGGTCTTTGTGGCCATGTAGTCCACTAATGAGTCAGCCATTTTGTAGTGATGTTCTAAAATTTGCAGCACAACTTTTATGATATATACTGAGCTAGAGAATCATCATGTGGTACACTTTTTGTGTAGAAGCTGTACACTACATTCATCTTAGACTGTTCCATTTTACAGCCAACAGCTATAGAACGGACCATGCTTGTGCTAATGGCCACATTGATTTTCAAACTCTCCCAGGATGCCGGAACACAGTAACGAATGAAAAATTTATGAAAAATAATTTGTGAATCATGCAACATAACTATATTCTAAATATTAGATGTTCAGTCTAAACAATAAGCATGTCAGAGATTCTGAAATAATTGCACTTCAGCTACAATAATGAGGCCACTGAAGATCTAAAAACAGTTTTGTTTAAGTATACTGAATTGCTTTTTGGGAGTATCATTAATTAGTGATTAGTAGATTGAAGATTGCAATATACAGCTGAAGTCTATGTTGTTGTTGAAAATATGACAAACAAGGAGTTAAAAAAAGTGTCCACAGATTTCCATCATAAAGTTTCATGTTGTTGTGGATATTCATCACTTAAAGTATGTTCTCAACCAAAGACAGCTAACTTGGGCCGTCCATCGCATTAGATTTGGTGTGCACTAGCTAACTGGCTAGCTAACTAACTAGCTAGCTAGCTAACTTGTTTACAGTGTTGTTTTTAATGTTTAGGCTTATCATCAGGCTTATCAACAGTATTGTTCTGCTTTCAGGATTATTATTTTTTGCGTTGTATAGCTTTATCTAATTTATAATTGCTACCTAGCAAGTTAGCTAGCTAGTACACACCAAATCTGAGTTGATGGAGCACAAGTTAGCTTCAGGCTCTCCATGATGACCTAAAACTTTCTGACAGCAATCTGTGTGCACCTTATTATTTATTTTTTTTTAAAAAGAAAGATTTTTGTCATAAAGTTTTATTTTTTGTGTTACATATCTTTTTTTCTAATTTCTAATTGGATAGTTCTACATTTGAAAGTAGGCTCAGTGTCCTGAACTTATGTCAGTCCAAATCAGGTTGTGAGAGAAGCTTCAAAGCAGGCCTCCCTTTCTGAAGGAGATTACACACAAATACTGTCATGTGACAGCGGTTATCCTGATCCTCATTCACACTGCTGGCTCTTCTGATCGTGTCAGGTGTAGGTGTGTGTGCTCTGTATTATTATCAATGGCAGGGTCACTGAGTACAATACATACTATTAGCTGCGAGGCACTTAATTGACCGGCTTTTATCACTGTCTATTGATAAAACACTTCCTTCTGATGCAACTACTGCTAACTATTGCTACTTCAGCTACAACCTAATATCACAGCTGTAGAAACATCTTTTATTATGAGAACCACAACACTTATATATTTTTTTTCCTACTTCTACAACACAATAATGACACAGCTGTTACTACACAACTTTGTGCATGACATTTAGACTAACTATACTGCCAGTTATTGCTCAGACCACTTGTTCTTGTGATACTGCTGTTAATATCCCTGCTTTTACCAATATTATTAATTTCTGCTAGATATTCTACCACAACTACTAATGTAACACATGTACACCTTGTACTACATATAGAATTTCAACAAACTGGAAAATTGTCACAGTTAAAATGAGTGTTAGTGCTAGTATTCGTGATATTTTTACAACCGGAACTTTAAAGAGGGCAAACAATTGTACTGGAGTAGTTTCACTTGGTAGACTACTTGTACACTTGTATTGTTGTATTAGTCAAATAATCAAACAAAACTGTCAGTCCCATGGAGTGGACTGGTTCCAATGTCTGGAACAAAGCAAGGTCCAAACAGTGGTCCTGCAATACTTGTAACTACTTCTACAGCAACAACTACTTGGACTCGTAAGCTCACAGCTACACGTAGACTGTAATAAAGTTATTCAGGAGGGTGTATAGTCATCTTTACTCACTGAGTCATCATGACAGTTGGAGGTGAAATAACAGAGGCTTTAGATAAATCGACTTTTCTTTGTGAACACGTTGTGTAACATCACTGTTTCTTTTTACTCTAAAGTGCTCTACAAGATGTTCATGACATACATACATTTTAGCTTGCACATTGCACATTCCATAACTTTCCATTGTGATGATGCAGATTTTGAATGCAAAGGAGATACAAACCCAAATTATAAGTAAACTACTTATGTTTTTTTTTGCATTGAAAAAAGATACACACACACACACATACATGCAAACTCTTGCATGAAAATAAATCTACACACTCAGAATGAAAGTAAAACTGTTGATGCTTTTTGCCTACTATCTGAATACTGTTTCAGTCTCTCTCACCCACACATTTGCATTCCAGTGCCCATAGTCAAACACTGTGTGTGGCTTTGAGTGTGTAAGTCTTTGTTTGGGGCTTTAGCCCAAACCTGCACATTTAAGAAGGATCAGTAAACTGGAGCAGGGGGCAAGAGGTGCAACAGGAGGGGTGATGTGGCGCGAATATCGGTGCCTCATCCTATGCAAAAAAACTAAACAAAACATAACATAGGTTACTCTTGCAGAGCAGGTTCTATCGTAGGAGGGGCAGCCAAACAGGTAGAAGAGGGTGTGTTCAGTATGTTAAACAAGGACAGCTGAATGCAGCTGATTGGCATCAACATTACTCTTCCTGAAAGTGACATTCTAGTTCTTTCAATACTCCCATTGTTACACATTTGACAAACTATCACTGCTGCCCCGAATCAAACTGCTGCAGCTGCTTCTAATAAAGCAGACTTTGTCATGTGATTTACAAGTACATAGAGAGGCACTTCTGAGTAGTTTAGGAAACAAGGCTTTCACTGTAACATTGTCTGAATCTGAGTGACTGAAACTGTACCGCAGAATAAATGGTTTTCCTCAGTCCACAAGTCTGCAACAATGCCACATAGCGACCTTGCATGTGTGTGCACGTGTGTGGGCTCAAAACAAATCTTACTGGAATTCAAACACACCTCTGTTGGTAACGACATGAAGCAGAGAGGTGTTGGTGATTTCTTCAGGCATTTTAGTTTGCAGTTGTAGACATCTCTAGACAATATGTGACCTTTTTTCTTGAAAGAGGAAGTTATGCAAAAGTGAGACTTCCTGTCAAATTATCAGTAAAAGTAACCACAGTTTTTTTGCGAGACCGTTCTGTTGACTTTTTTTCAGTAAAAAAATCAACTGAACGCATTCTAAGTGGAAAAAAAGAGTAAGATTAAAAGCACAAAAGTTAAATTAGAACAAAGAGGCCGTGATATTTGCATAATGCTGTAAGAAGATTTAGCAAGAAGCAGGAGTGCAAAAGAAAATAATCAAGTAGACCTTTTTCCCTCAACAGAAGACATATCAGGAAACACACAAGTGGGGGTTGGGCACCCGACTCGTGTCTAGGTGGCAGGGACCTGGCAGGGCCTTTGTTCTATGGTTGTGGGCGCTCTGTCCGGGGTCTTCTGGGTGGATGCGTGGTTGTCCGTGCAGTGGGCTTCCCAGGTTCTGTGCTCTGTGAGGACTGCTGATGGCCTGGGTCTTGGGGTCCTCTCTGCCTGCTTCTGATCGCTGGGGGGTGGGCGGTGGCCCTATACACTCATAACTGAGCACAGTTCATGTGGGACGTGTGCCATGTGTATTGCATGTGCACACACACACACACACACACACACACAAACCCACACACACTTTCATTCGCCCAGTCACACGCTTGCTATGCAGTTGCTGTGTCGTCCTGTGGTTTCGGGCCATCCGTATCCATGGTTATGTTGTGGATCAGATCCAGTGTTCTGCGCATGCTTGAGATTTTTTCCCCCGAAGTCGGAGACGATATTACTGTTGTTGTCGCCATTGTTGGAAAAAAATAAACAACGCGAATGCGCCGTTTGTGTCATAACCATGCTCATCACAAACTAAATGTAGAGTAGCTTCATCTAGCTTCAATGTAGCTTCATCTTGCTCTTCATTCGCCATCTTTCTCGAATGCCTTCGTTTTGTTGTTGTTGAAGACGTGAACCAGATGTGGCTCTATTAGCGATAGTTGAAATGGGTACAGCGCTACCTATCAGACTGTGGTATGGCATGCTTTGTGCCAGTGATTCGATTCATTCGCCATATATCTAAGGATAATTACCCTTGCTCAGATAAGGAGCATAACTCAACTATTGCTATAATCGAGTTAATCTCATCGTGTAGACCCACTGACTCACAGGCGTATTTTTGAAAGAGGTTTTCCTCATTCATTTAAAGTGGACATGGTACAATCATTTCAAGTCATGTAATTCCTAATCTTAGGTACCTCTAGACTATCTTTGCACACTTCATAACTCCAAATAGTTTATATATAGTTTGGAGTAGGGGGAGCTTTCTCTCAACTGTGACATGTAGCAAACAAATCAAAATTTTCATGTTTTGTATTTATGATAATGTCAGTTCTTTTCCTTTCAACCTGCCTTCACCAAAAACACATTTTCTTAAAGACATCCCTGAGGCAAAAACAAAAGTATTGTGCTCTGAAAGGTTCTAGTGGATCACTTGTTCCTAGCGGTGTGATAACGTTTGCTTTTAAAATGCTCACAGTGTATAACATGCACACTCTACATCCCGTGGGTGCGCACTGCCAAGAGAAATCCACCAATCCTCATTTGTGACATGTAAGTGAAAAGATTGTAGAAAAAAAGTATCACTAGTGAGAGTTCGAGATTATTGAGAAAGCAAGTTCCTTCTTGAGCTTTGGGTGATTTTTAAGGTGACAATACATACTTCTAACACTGCAGATTAGCCAGAAAAATGGAAACGTATGCTATTGGACCGTTAAAAACATCCTGTCCACAGAATATACTAAAACTCTACACCGTTGACTAGCGTAAGCAACAGGCACATTTTCTTTTTTCTTCATGTTTAATGCATGATATTACCAATCCCCATACGTCTACATAAGTTTTTTTTTTTTGTTCTAAGATGTAAAATTGCGCTGTCGTGTGGATGAATAGTCAAAACACATAAAGCTGAAAGCCAAAAAAATAACAGCTTACAGGTGGACAAGGGCTTAAACTATCTGCAGTAAAAAATTACCCATGTGTTAGAAAAAATGGATTCAATCAACCTAAAAAGATGTCATGTTTCCTTCCTCTGCTCACACAGTGGATTCTTTGAGACTTTTGTGTGTTGTATTTCCGGAAATGCGCTGGCTTCATTAATGAGGACAAGATTGGAAGATGTCTAAACAACCAGAAGATGATTAGTTAAATGTAGCAAAGCAACTTGGACAAGGGGTAGCTAACTCCCTGTGAAAATACAGCTTATTTAATTTCGTAAACCTATTTTATTGAATGTATCAGCTTTAGAGAGGCTAAATTATTTTTTACTCCTGGTACAGTGCAGGTTAGCTGTACGTCTTGTACTTATGCTAATTTAATCGTTGGCGTACTAAAGTATCATTGAAAATATTTTTAACATACTCCACAAACTCTCAAAGAGAACTATTCCTTCAACAAGCATAATATGAATATAAAGTGTGTTGTCAACATGCATCTGTTCTAAGCTGGAGCCTTTTACACATGACACATCTGAAGTAATGTTGCTCATTTCAACAAACTGTGAAAGAGATGGCATTTTTTCACGGTCATTGTAGACAAAGTCCACACTGTTTAGAAACTTTTAAAGACAGTTATTTTAGATAGATTCCTGTCTAAATGAATAGACACTGAATGAAATTGTCTGTATCTAGATGCATAGAATCCTTTTTCATTGTTGGAAACACACCCTGCTCTGGGTTAATGTGGGCATGTGTATTGGGCACGAGTTGTATTTGTGATTGAAAACTACGCTCCTCAGATCAGAGCATTGTGACAAGGATTGGACATTTTCATTCCCAGATACAGCCTGTATCTGTAACACGTGACTGTCTTTACCCACTGCATGGTCTGTTCTGACAGTAAATTGAAATTTCACATCTTAAGATACTGAGGTTTTCAGAGTAAGAATTCTAACTCCAATTTCAATGCTCATAGGACTTTAAAAAACTGTATAAAACATATAACATTTTGAAATGACACCACAGAAACAATGGTAATAGAAATTCATTGACATGGCGGAACAACAGAGTTTACACTGTTAATCTTGGACTTTATGGTTCAGTTGAGGCAGTTTTTTACTCTCAGTCTGTTAGGTTAGGTTTAGTCGAAAAAATATTGGCTTTACTCAACAAAAAAAAAATGGTTTAAACTTTCTTTTTGGTATTCTCAGATTTAAGTGCACCCCAAGCTAAAACAGACAGTTTTCAATGCCAGCAGGGGCTGCTAATCAAGTGCACTTGATAGACTGATTCTCAGCAGGTGTGAGCAGCTCTATAAAAGCAGAAGTTTGGTCACTTTTCCAGTCTGGAGCATTCAGGTTTGTGTTAACATCAAAGCATGGAGAAAATACATCAGCAATGATCTCAGAGAAGCAGTTGACTGAAAAAGATGATTCTCAAGTGTAAAACATTCAAGACAGTTGTTAGTCTTACAAGCTGTGGATGTCTTAGCATGTTTACTCCATGGTCAGACTGTGCAATGCTCAGATAAACTGTAAGAAACCCAAGAGCTGCATCTCATATTTTATAGGCCTCAGTTAGCATGTTAAATGTTACAATTCATGACAGTACAATTAGAAATGACTGAACAGGTATGGCTTGTTTGGAAGGGATGCAGGAGAAAGCCTCTTCTCTCTAAAAAGAACATGGCAGCACTGCTTAGGTTTACAAAGTTGCATCTGAACAAACCACAAGACTTTCTTTGCAAAAATGAGGCCAAAGTGGAGATGTTTGCTCATAATTCACGTCAGCACGTGGAAAAAACCAAACACAGCATATTGGCACAAACACCTCATACCAACTGTCAAGCATGGATGTGGAGGGCTGAGGATTTGGGCTTGTTTTACAGCCACAGGACCTGGGCACCTTGCAGTCATTGAGTCCACCATGAACTCCTCTGGATACCAAAGTGTTTAGAGTCAAATGTGAGGCCATCTGTCCCACAGCTAAAGCTGGGCTGAAACTGGCTCATCAACAGGACAATGATCCCAAACACAGCAGCAGATCTACAACAGAATGTCTGAAAATGAAAAGAATCAAGATGCTGAAATGGTTCAGTTGAGTCCAGACCTCAACCTGATTGAAATACTGTGGTGGAAACTTAAGAGAGCCGCCCATAAACAAATGTCTGCAATCCTCAATTAACCAAATTAACTTTGTAAAGAAGAGTAAGTCCATTTTGAGACTGATAACATTATACAGGAAACCATTACTTCAAGTGTTTTTTTGCAAAAGGTGGGTCTATAAATCCAATAGAAATAGGATGTATTTACTTTTTCACACAGTACTTCTGAACTTTGGTTTATTTTCTCTCATAAATAATCACACGTTGTCATGCATTGTTCATCTGAGCTTGTTTTTACCAAAACTTTAAAACCTGTAGCCTTAACATTGAAAGATGGTGTACTTTCTTTTTCAAGTTCTCAGAATGAGTGCTCTGTTATTGACTTGTTCTTTTCTTTCTTTCCTTTTTTCCCTTTTTTTCTTCTTTTTAGCTGTGAAGCTCCAGCATGGAATCACAATTTGTAACTTTATAAGGTATCGATGGGTTCAGTCAAACTTTTCATACAGTATCAGTCTTGTGTGACATTGTGTCTAATTGAATGTGACCTTCACCCTCAGAAACTCTACCCAGTCACCCCAGGGCTAATCATCACCCCAGCAGCCATCCATTTTCTTATGTAAGTCCATTGCCCAGTGACCAAATGAATAGCTCTCAGCAGATTATGTTTAACCTTGCCAGTCTCCCACCAAACCCCCCTCCTGGGTCCAGGTTGGATCTCTAACACCATACACCTAACACCATTGCTCCTCAGAGAACTATATTTGATAACATTTCATGTTTCCTCACTCTGGTCCAGGGGTTTTCTTGCTCCTCAGCCTTACTCACATTATCCCCACTGCGTGTGTTCTTGGAACAGTTAACCACTGAGGAGGATCTTTATTACTATATAGACAGACAACTTTTATGTCCTTTTTGTTTCCAAGAAAGGGATATCATGATCAGCCATGCTTTATTAAGAGAGTGAAGGTCAACAGGTTTTTGTTCCCTTGGTTTATGTTGTAATGAAAAAAAAATTATGCAGAAATCTGCTGTAGTCCAAGGCATGAGGGGAGACTGGGTTATTTCCATTAGGAGAAAGGAGGATGGGATAAGCCGAACTGGAGACATAACAGGAGTCAACCTGGAAAACAATTATCTACATTTGTTCCTGTGGAGCCACGACAGTTTATGGCATTAGTATAGGGATTTTGCTAAAACAAACTGCTTCTTTCATCTTACATCCCATGTTATGTAGGTGCTGTTGCACACGTCTAAGAATGTGTGCGTGTTTGTGTGTGTACGTCCTTTTTTACTGGGCAGTGGGTGCATCAATGCAACTGCTGTTTGACGCTATAACACAAAGGCTGGTGGCCATCAGACTGAAAAGCAAACAATTCGCTGAAGAGGAAGTGAGTTATCTTTTGGAAACCTTGTCATATCGTTCACACACACTCAGAAAGCTCACCCAGAGGCGTCGTTGATCCTGATCGGACATGAGGACAGCGACAGGATCAGGGTCGCTACGTAAACACTCCCTAGCTTAACGCGACCTTCTAACACAGTGGGAAATCCCACAGAGTCCAATAGCAATCACTGTCTCTTCATAGTTTGGACTGAGCCATTGGAATGTATTCTTTTGTAAACAACACAATCGCAGTTACATTTTTCAAACTGGTTTCCAAATAAGTTCTAATTAAAAAAAAAAAGTCAGTCAGAAGCAATACATGCTTAGCCAAGATTTTAGTTTTAGTTTGGATATTCACTACTCAACAGTACCACATATTTAACTAAAAATAGCTTTTAGGAGTCAACAATGAAATTTACTACAGCACCTGAAGAACCTGAAGACTTGCTTACCTTGTCATATTGGTTATATTTGGTACAACAAACTACTATCTAAAAATGTCAAGGTTGTTAGCACTTTTGCTTGAACTGAAAGTCATATATACCAAATTAATCTTAAATAAAAATGTCGACCACCTGATAGAAGAAATACAAAGCTAATAATGTCTGCAATTCATCATCCGGAACTTAGTCGTGCATTTGAATAATCACGACTGGCAGTGATAATGGGTGGGAAGCCAGGGAGGAATCACACCCTCTTTGCTGCACTTGTTACTCCTGCTTATGGTTCAAGAGGCTTAGATCTTTTTATTTTAGACCTTCAAAGGGTTACAAGAACATACACATGTCACAACATTTGAAGAAAGCAAAGACAAATTTCAAGGTTGCAGTCGGTACAAATGTCAGTATTACTTGTCTGCCCGCCAAAATGGCTGGCTGGCATCTAAATTAAATGCCAAAGTAAAGCGCCAGTTTGATCCATTGGTAAAAATCTCAATCCAACTTCCAACATTAGTTATTAAATTTCGCTTTACAGTGTCTAGATTTGCTGGAGCATCTCTTGATTCAGAAGCATTACCTTAGTAATCCTCTTAGTGGTGGGAAAGTGGTTTAGAGGGCCCATTCTTTATGACAGCCGCACAAATGGGGGGATCACGTTAGTCTTAGGGGCCCCAGAGGGGAGGGGAGGCTGCTCGTCTCGCTCTCCAAAAACTTTCCACCCAGGATAGATCTCGGTCAGCCATGTGAACTCTCTGACTCCCTGCTCGCCTTCACTGGCTGCTGTATGATGCATGTGTGTATCTTTTTTTTTTAATAATAGAGAGCATACAACGAATAGACACAGACAGATGTAAGAGAAAAGTGTCAGAGGTTACAACTCAACAAATCTTATTTCTTTCAAATGAATGCAATCACAGTTTCCAAATTACGTACAAAAAAAGACTTTGAATCAAAATTCTACAATCTTAGTGATTACTAATAATTCAACTTTGAAACTGTTTTCTGACCACGAAAAGGTAACAGTTGTCACCACCTGATGAGATTTGTTGATGATGTGAGTCCCACATGTGAGGCACTTCAGGTTTAAGAGGTAGGATTAGTTCACATGACTCACATTAACAAATATGTCACTCATATTGGGCAGTGACATTTGTTGACTATTGTTAATAATTTTCAGTTTTATTCAAGCAGAAACTGACATTGCTATCCAAATATTAGGTCTACTTTAGTGCATTACCTAATCCATCAATTGCAGCTAATACATTCTAATAAATTTGAGTTAATTGTGCATGATGTACTGTGAATAGAATTGAAAAAAGAAGCTAAAATCTTTTGTTCCTGTGTTAATTCATTCATTATTTATATCATTATGTTCAAATCAAAGTCTGTATTTCTTTTGCACACAGCGTGTTCAAGATAGGAGAGATGTGCCTTTGTTGCCAGAAAAGAGTAAATACTTGTGATGTCATCATACATGTGACTTGGTTACGCCTGACTGTGTGCCCACTGAGTGGCAAAAAGACAGCTGGCTTAATGGCTGCGGACAGTTTGAGCCATTAAATAACACAGATAATATGTGGAAAATGTTGAAGAACTACTGTACATTCGACTGTAGATTCAGATTTAGAAAAAAGTCAGGGTTGTCTTTCTACAAAGTAAGAAACAAATAAGAGCCTGCCATCTAGAGATAACTGGAATCTCTTAACTTGGCAAAAGTCAATTTATCTGTGAATACTTTGTGTCTGGTTTGTCAGTTTTCTGCGTAAAAATCATTATGGTACAATATCATGACAAACCATGGATTTATAATCTGTGTAACGCAATTATATCGCTAGCATTTGATGGAAAAAATAAGTTTAACAATGCTCCGTTTGGTCTGTATTTTGGATAGAAATTGGTATTAGCTTGTTATGACAACTCTAGAGCAGGAGTTAACAGGTGTTGGTGCTCCGCACAGATGGATACAGAGGTAGTCACAGAGCCAAACTAGCATATATGTACGGGCAATACACAACATGGCACTTAGCGATGTCAGTGATTCCATGTCTGCCTTATTGTGTGTAGTGGTGCTTTCTATTTGAACATGTGAGTTGTCATTTCTGATGTCTCAGTAGGATAAATGAACTGGAATGCTTCCCAAAGTCAGGATCTCAAAATCCAACAGAAGTATGTATGCTGGGATGTTTGTAAGCCCAAAATTAGAGCGATGTTATTGGCTTGTATTGGTAGTAGCTACCCTGGTCAGTGAGCAAAACCATGAACAAATCCTACTAGCTTTTGGACCTCTGAGTGGAATGCAGCATACTTCTGCTTGGTGTGTTTCAATTACCAGAGCAGTAGAGTGGTCACTTAACGTATAAACGTCTTTTATTTTCGCCGAACGTGGTTGGTGACTGTGTGAAAAGGGCTCAAGAAAATTAATAAGATACCTCGAGTTGCATACTTTCTTTATTTAGTCTTTATTATTTCCTCTCTCCATGATAACTTTTGGTAGGTTTTATAATAGAAAAATGTATATATATATATATATATATATATATACTTCATATTCTGGTGATGTTATTTCAATGTAAAAGCACATTTTTGAGTTGTGTAGGTGCAGATGGGGCTTGAGGGAATTAGCTATTCGTTGTGCACTGGGGAAGCAATTTTCAGCAGATCTGTTTAATTGATTCATTTAATTAACTCTTTTTGTATTTCACCACGTCACTGTGACACCAACACAGAAAAGCTTAATGATTTTCCATAATGATTTTTAATTTTTTTTTTTAAATAATGACATTGACATCACTTTAGCCTGTCACTATTCACAGAGTTTAAACTCCGTGGTTTCACTTGTGGTCAACACACACACACAAATATATGCACATCATACACATTTTTTCAGTGTTTGCAGAGCAGTAAAGTCACTCAAATTAGGAAAAGATGGTGACTCTATTCGCCATGTTAAAGTCACACAACTGAAGTTTTAGCTGCCTGTGTTTATGCCAGGATTAAACACATTTCTGTTAGTTATACCGTACATACACACTCGTACCTATACTTATCTCACTGCTTCCGACTACAACTCAAAATTCCCCTCATCTGCAGAAATACCCAGATAACTCTGCAATTTTAGGCAAGAGGCTGAGCACAGGAAACTGGTTGACCTCTTTGTGGCATCATGTGGGAACAATCACCTCATCTCGAAAATGAACAGGACAATAAAAGATCATTTTAGATTTTAGGAAATTGAGGGATAAGCTGAACAATTCTATCGTGGGACAATTTTTTTCCTTCACTGTTTTCAGCAGCTTGTTCATCTTCTTTGATTCTGTTGTGGAGATTATAGTTTTCCTTTAAGTCATCTGTTGGGGCAGCAGCATCAGAGACAGTGACTCAAAGAAACTGATAAAGAGGGCTGGCTCTGCTCTGGACTCCCTGGAGCTGACTGTGTAAAGATGAATGTTGAAAAAGCTGCTCAGCATAATGGAGAATGCTTCACACCGTCTACACAACATGGGTAGGAGGAGCTAAACATATAATAATGTATTTTAATTCAATTGCATCTGAATAATAACAAAAATATCCTTTGAAAATCTTTCTATCTATCTTGTGGAGAACCTGGTAAAATGTGGCTTTATTTGGCATTTAGTCTGGCATCAAAGGACTTGGAAGCATTTAACAGCTTGAAGGAACACAATACCCTGGTTTACAGGATAATTTTCACTTAAGGGGATGCGCCCGGGCATACAAGAATGAAAATGTCTAACTCGTTCTTTAAAGAAAAACTTGTTTACCCATCACATTCCTTTAAATGGAAGCTCTGGAACTGACAGCAAGGACAACAATAGACGAAATAGATTAATTTCACCTGTTTGTAGGAATGGCAGCCCACTCTAAGTCCTGCTGTGTGGGGCTTACTTCCATGGTTTGGTCAAAAATAATATACTTGCTTCATATGTGTCAACCACACCCTGCAGGATAGAGTGTAAGGTTGGCAACTGGGTTGAACTTGCTACTTTTGGTGTAAAAACACAGCATTCAATGTTGAATTGCGGTATGATTAAAATGGGTAGCACTGGGCTCTGTACTGGTGGTATTTTCACTTCTGTTTTCTTTAATTATTTTCTTGTCGCTACATTTATCACCGTGAGAGACAACTTACTGACGGAGGGCCGGCCTTGATTCTAGATTGTGAGCTTCTTTGGCATAATAGAAGAATACAACAGTTTACATTGCACTGCTTTTCCTAACTTAGGACAAGGGAATCTGAGCATCATGGTGGGATGTTTCCACACTCCGTTAATGCCTCAGCTTCACATAGTTTGAATCTTTCCTCATTCTCTGCAGAGAGAAACAGGAATACAAGCATAAAGATGGTAAAGAAGTAGCAAGACACTGCACTGGTAAGGTCTTTAACCTGGACTGGGAAATAGAACAATTACTTTGTAACGCCTAAAGCGTGACATGTACTCTGTCGTGTGTGATCCTAAATAAATGGCCACTTAAGCTGGAAGTTATGAGGTTTGAATATCTGTCAAAGGGCACAAATTTGGATCAGATTCATCACTAAATGTCTCGAACCTCCAAATGCAGACTTTTTTTGTCTGGTAAATTGATTTGCATTCCTTTCATTCTCATTTTATAAGATGCCTGGAGAATTTATCCGTCTTCTGTAGCTAGATCCGAGTTTACAAGTAAACAAAAACAGAGAGAAATTTGTGTCCAAGGGAAATAAGCAATCAATTTTGGATTTCTGTGTTGATTACTTGTACCACTATTATGTAAGAATGGCTTTAAATATATTTTACTGTGCAATCTGTATTGTGGTGTTTGTGTGTACGTAGGTTATGAAATAAGTTGAGATACACAAACAGACAGGTTTTTGTCTTTATTGTAATGAACAACACAACACAATGAACGTAGTAATTATTATGATCAGGCAGGTTGGACTCAAAAAGTCCAAGACTTGAGAAGGACAGTTCCGAAGCCGTTTGTTCGGTTCAAGAGTCAGAACCACTAAATCCAAGTCACAGGGCAGAGGTACTAAAAGCACAAGACAAAGGTCGTGATCAGAAAAACAAGCAGGGATCATCCACTAGGAACACTAACGAGGGAAAGATGCTGGAACGCTGACAGAAACTGACAAGACAATCTGGCACAGAAGGGAAGGGGAACACAGCTTAGATATGTATAAATACATATGCTTAAATGTCTCTTTCCATGTGTCACACATGAGGTAACTCTCCTCTCGTTTTACGTCACTTGCCCTTTCTCATGTGTCGCCAGTCTGATTGTCTTCCCTGATTCCGATTGTTTCCACCTGTTCTCATTATTTTGATCATTTTTATAGTCTCTTTATTTATTGGAAGACATAAATGGTGTTAGATATTTTCATAGCCTTTTTATTTCTCTGTCTTGGAGAAATTACAAGTAGTGATAATAAAGACCTACTTTATTGAAAATCCCTGCATCTGTGTCCTGTGTCCTGCCGGGTTGTGACACCATGTGCCACACTGCAGCCAGCTTGGGTTGGCGTTCCAGCTGCTGCCAATTGCTGGATGACAATCCTCCCATGTGTCTGTCGTCTTTAAACTGTCCTTGTTAAATAAAAAGTAAAAAAGATTTTCTGTTGTTATGATTAGAGCAAAACCTGGAGAGTTGTGGTTTTATTCAAGTAAAGTCTTATGGCAGGATTTTTGTATTTTCTTTCTATAAAACATTGTTAATTTTGGAAAAAAAAGATTTCATATAGCTTCAGTGTGAAAAACAAAGCCTGGTCAGAGCTTAATAACTTCCTGTCAGCCCCCTCTTGTCTCAGACTGGTAATGTCAGTTCACCACAGGACACAAAAGCAAAAGCCCTTCAACGTTTCACAGTTTCACACAGTTTCCAGTCTGTTTTTGGAGACTGAGGGGAAGTAAAAAGCTTCCCCAAAGAGGTGTTGCTGATCTTAGATATGTCTGCTGCTATAAACGATCTAAAGTCAACCAAGTCAAAAAGCTTTTGTTGTAACGTTTTGAGAGATACATGTTTTGTTTTTTTAAAATTCAATAATTTTTTTTCTGCTTCTCTTGGAAACATTTGCAGTCGTAACTAGTTCCCAACACAAAGTAGGTACACAAAGGTATTTCAAGCGAGGTTCTCATCACATGACTATAAATAGGATTTAGTCCTAAATAATGAAGTCTTGCTCCCTTTCCCCACTCATATTTGAAGAGTGCATACCACAACCTCAAAGAAAAATCCTGTAATAATGAAAAGTTGTTTCAGGCGAAAAGGTTATTTCTGTTGAATTTATTCCCATTTTCAGACAAGATGTCTAACAAATTTCTATACTCTTCTAAAAACCACTTCAGCTTGATTTAACTGAGCTGATGACCAAATTGGTGGTATTATTTTAGTTCAGCAGCCTTATTCTTAGAAATGACCACATAGACTGAGTCCACTCAGTCTGTTGTGCATGTGTGCTACTATGAGTGCAGGCATTTGGCGAAGTAGTGTGACAGAGTACATATGACTGATTGTTTTCTTGTGTGTGCGCTAACCTGCACTCTTTCATCTCCAAGCTGGTCGTGTTGACCAAGCAGAGACGCGTTTGTTTGACCAGACACTGGAATAATCTTATGTAATGTAATGTCCATGAAAGCATAAAAAGGGGTCAGCATCTCCCACCCGCAGTAAGCACAGGCTCATACAACCACGACCAAAAGAGGAAACATTAGCTAACTTTGCATAAGCAAAGATGGCCACTAAAGCTTAGCAACAGCGAAAACCTCTGACGAATGGTTATAGTGGAGCTCTGTTGCTGGTGTTTCATGGGTTACAAAGTCAGAGCCCTACAGTTGCATCAGTCATCCACTATATTTCTCCAGTGGTTTTCTCTTCTCTTCTGACCTGATTTCAGCCAGGTGTAAAGACTCGGAGAGCTGGGGACCCACATCTGACATCCACCATGTTGCTCAAATTGACCAAAGACTCCTTCTCTAATGAGGCCACACACAGAGATATACACACACATTCTATCCTACACTGTGTTTTATGGACCCCTTACCCAGAGTATGAATGTTGAAATACATGATGCATATCTATACAGAATGAGATATCAAATATTAATACCTATTTGTGTAAAATGAATAGAAATTGTGTAACTTTTCATCAGGGATGTTTTTAAGTGTAAAATTGCAGCTGGTGTTGACCTTCACTGGTTTAATTCTGGATTTATACTGTATTGAACAGTTTATGATGAGTGAAATTGGAGGTGTAACATAAATTATGGAGCTGTTTAAAGACACAGTCAGTGCGGTTACATGGACAGCTGAGATCAGCTACAGATAAAGCCATTTAAGTGGACCACTGTCCTTGTCCCAGAAAACATGCATGGGAGGGAAATCGAGTTATTGACTGCATTATGTCTTACGCTGTGACACTGTGAACTGTGTTAGAAAACGTTCAAGACACCCTGCTGCTTATAACTCTCTCTGTGTAGGGGTCATTGTGTATGTGAGTATAGCTGAATTCACTGCACTGACTCTTTGACTTACTAAATGCTGCAAGCGAGCAGAAGTTTACACCTCGTCCTAATGGGCTTTTCAGTCACAAACTCTGACATGTTCAGCTATATGACAAAAGACAAATAAATACGTCAATCAGAGAAGCTTTATTTGGAATGTGGCTGTATCAGTGTAGACTAAGTGGTGCTTAGGTTCATTTTTAGTCTAATTGAACTTAGTGATTTGACTGCGTTTTATGTACAAATTCGGTCAGTGAGATTGCAGTAAACCTCTTTTTAAAAGTGCATTTTCAACATTTGTTCATTCTTGTTAACTCAATGAGTCAGCTCAGTTTTGAAATGCTCTTTGTTATCTTTGCTGCCTCTTGATCCGAAACACAAAAAAGAGCATTGCAGTGCTTTCTCTCTGGCAAAGTTTATGGTTCGTCCATTTTGGTCCCATTGTTATTGGGATTCCTTACTTTGAAACCCAAACTGTTCTCATTTATTTTTAACTATTGCCAAATGTTTACTTTCTGCTGTCCATTCAACCAATCACAATGATCTCAGATAAAGAGGAAACAGGTGCTGCAGCAGCTCTTGTTGCAGATATCTCATGTCATACTTCCTGGATTACTCTGTATGCAACTGATCATAGCATTCAAATCAGCTTCACATTTCTCCTGTACAGAAATATGACCCGCTCCACATTTAAATTTGGCTTTGTGACAGTATAATTTATAATTTTGTGAAATTGTAAGTGAGTAAAGTCTGGACCCAGCTGATTTCAGTGAGAAAGCAGAGCTGCGTTAACAGGTGCAGAGGAGCAGTAGAAGCAGTTATGTAATGAACAACACAGGAAGGTCAGCTTATCTAAACTACCTGCTTTACCTCTTCTTCAGCCAGACTTTTAAACTTTTTGTATCCATTTCACTGAGTATGTTTACCAGTGTCAGTTGATTTAAAAAAAATTTGGTTACAAACCCAATTTAGGTGAAGTTTGAAATGATTTTTAGACTGTTACAGTTACATAAAACAAAGCTTCTTTCTACCATTTTATCTTCTTGGAAAATGTTTTTGCTGTGGCAGCTTCTCTGTGTGTAGACTGAGGCCAGCAACAGTCACATGCCTATAGCAGCAAAGGCCCTTATTGTTTTATGTATTCCTCAGACACATGAGATGAAATATGAGAGTTTTATTCCTACTGACTGACGATGCTTGTCACCCTCCTAAGTTTTATTAACAAGCATCAGAGGATGGGACCTAATTCCATGTCATCATCATCACTGATTTGTTTCATAAAGGGACTGACTCTGCTGCTTTATGCTACCAAAGTTTTAAAAGAAAAAGTTACAGAGAGATGATTATTATTCATATATGATTCATCCCTTTAATCGAACAAGAACCGGCACCCTTTCATGGTGTTTTTTATTGCCAAGTTTGACCCACATCATGGTATCCTATTTCATACTGTATGCACTTAATGGTTTCTGTGTCCTTTCATTTAATCATTTGTACATTCAATCATCCCATTTCATTGGAACAGTAACTGTCAAACTGTAAGCTTATGAAACTCCACGCTCTGCACCCAGATAGGCCTCCAGGTATGAAAATGCTGCAAATACTCAGAGGGCTCACGGGTTTAAGCATTCCTCTGCATACATAACCGCATTTACAGAATAAATCATATTTAAAAGAATGGTATTTTAATGAAAGATTAAACCTTGGCTAAGCATTTCAAGCACACAGAACACTGGACGCCTTTATGAAAACTATTGTTACTAATGTTTGTATAATGGAGAGAAAAGTTAAAAAGTGAAAGAGCATTTAAACTGAGAGGACATGTTTAATTTTATCACCAGCATCAAATAGTAAAGAGGGACCTGGGGATGTTTTGGTTTGATTTCTTTCTTTTTTTTTAAAATTTTCTCTTTGAAGGCAGGTGGACGTTTGTGTGAAAACAATCTGATAAGATTTGAAGATGTCTGTTGTTCATTGAATGATTTTGTCCTTTTGTGGAGGAAAATAGGTTGTAAAAGTGAACGGTAGCTCATTCGCTGGTGTGTCTCCATTCAGCGACTAAATATTTGTATTGAAGAAAGCCTCATAAGCAAGATTACTCTTTCGACCAGGCTTATATCCCCCAATAAGTCTGGATTATTTTCAGCGAGTTCTCATTTAGGTTTTATATGAGCCTGTTTAATTTTATATGGAAGCTTACTGGGTACCTGCAGGATCTCTGCAGTAGCTGCTCAAAACATGCATTTATATAATAGAAATTGTGTTGTCTTTGTTGCTGCCTGGTATAGCTTTTCTGAATGAAGCTACATTTACTCTCCACCTCATTTTACAGCCATGCTTGTGCTCTGACTTGTCCATGGGTGGTTAGAAGGACGGGCTTTGGGGTGCCCTGAAGGATCTCTCCAGAGCCGTCACTTTGTTCTTCCTTTTAAGTCCACAACCAAATCTGATGGCAAATTCCTAACAAGCCCCTCCTTTGGGGTCTAGGAGCGGTATAGAAAGGGATCACACCCGCACAGAGCCAGGTACATTTGGACAAACATGATATTGATAGAAATACATTTTTTTGTGTCAGCAATTTGGGTAAAGCTAATGAAACGCACTGAGAGCAAGCTGGATGTTCCCTCTCCTCTTTAGTTTGAAGGAAAGAATGTCCATGATGACCAAACAGAAGTTTTTGCATTACAACTCAGTCCAGGGCCAGGATCATAATCACAAGTGGCTTCTTCTTTGGATGATGACGCTTTAACCTGCATTACACATGACACAGTGTTCCCATATAATGATATATACATATAAGTGTTTCTGAACACATGACAGAATCACGTCTGTTTTTATTTAGCCATGAATTGTCTTTAAAGGTTACACAGTGAGTTGAAATGTGACACTGAGAGCCTCTGACCATGTGTCAGCATGTCATGAGTTGTGAGTAAGACTGTGTCGGCAAAATACACGTAACCTTCTACTTTTCTTTTTACTTCAGTATTTACATCCTGCAGTAGCTCACTTGCCTTTGCTTGCCAACAAGTCAAACTGAAAGCAAATAAAGAGGGAAATAAAGAGCTCATGTGTCACTTCCTGTGCTTTTCTGAACAACTGCCTGAATGCTCCAATGTACCAGAGGCTTTAGGCTCATCTCTCAGTTACATTTCGTCTTATTCAGTTGTGTCGAGTCATGCCAGGTTATACGTGGAATAGATTACCTGAAGGAAAAAATCCATCACATGAACTGGAACGTCCAAATACGCAGAGGGTGAGAGCAAAACAAACAGCAGCTCCAGCTGAGCAAATACAGCATCAGAGTTGTATTTGATTAATTTTACCATTGAGTCAGTCAGCTGTAGTGCCAGAGGACCTTTTTTTGTTTGTTTACTTTAATATTGAAGCATCAGAGGCTCAGTCGCTCTGTGGATTTACATTATGAATTCCTCACTGAACCTGTCTGAGTCTCTAGAACCTGCTTGTACAATAATCGACATATTCCCTTCTGGGTGCAACTGTCTCTGTGATGTAAATAACACTACTAAGTCCTTTAAAATGACTATTTTAAAAGATCATCTCATCAGAAGGATGTAATATTGTCTCTGTTGTCCTTTGGCACCAAACTTTTATGCTTGATCCAGCAACAGCTAACATGTAATGTAACTCAACCAGATTTCTTATCAAAGTGTGTGATAGCATAGCTTCATTGATCCACCACCAAAAACACAAAACAAGTCTATTGAAGAAAGCAATTTATCAAATCCAGAGATTGCTACCTTGCCTGGAAAGACTGCCTAATGACATATAAGAAATACCTTATATGTCAGGAGAAGATCAGCATAGTATTCACAGCAAATAGAGGAAAGTTAAAAACAACTTTCTTTTTAGTACTATGGTTAGACCGACTCAGAGTCGTCATTGTGCTTTGTAGTTGTCATTTTATGAACTTTTACCTATAGAATTGAGCCTTTTAGGGAAAATAATTATGTTTTAATTCCCACGACTAGCAAAATTCTACCGTTTGCCAATACTATCCCAGAAAATGCTGACCAGCTGGTGTCTTCTGACAGCTACATTTCTGGACAGTTAATTAACAATGACCCAATAATTTTCCTTTTAAAACTAAATGAAAATAATTTCTACATACAACAAATATCAGTTGATTCATTGGCATCTCGGAAAAATCGGAATTGACTTTGACTGCATAACCCAGCATATGACTGAGCACTTCTTGTGGACTAAGCACATGGAATTACATTGGGGTGTTTGTATTAAATCACTGAAATTGTAGTTTAGTACAAAAGTTTATGAATATTTTGGAAAATTTTGTGACAGATTCATTGATGAGAATAGCATCTGAATTTTTTCAAAAGGGATGCAAAATATATTTGAGCGTAAAATAAATAGTATGTGCAGTTGTTGGAGCAATTTCAAGTGTTTGATATTTGCTGGTATGACTGTTTTGGGACCTCACTGCCTGAAACAGGAAGGGCAACAGCAGAAGACTTCATAGGGCAGATCAGAGCAGCATCAGTGACAAACATGGCATTGATCAAGTCTGACATGATTTAAATGGGATAGCACAAACAGAAAAAGAGCAAAATGGACATTGGTTGGATTCAAATATGGGATGCATCTACAGCTCAGCCTCTGTACTTCAGACACGCCCTTTATAAGATAAGAGACTTTGTTGACTTTTACCGAGGGATGTTGTGTCAAGTGAACGAAATTCAAGATAATAATATTCTGGAAAAGTCAAAACCCAAACTGTAGACTGAATACTCATTTATGCCATTATAGAAATCACATGACAAAAATTTGACTTAATGTTTGTAGTTAACTGAGTTCAAGATGCTTCAGTATAAAATTTAGTACAGGCTCTACGTTGGTTTTGTTGGTAATCTGAAAAAACAAAGACATCAAATATATTTTCTAAATGTTAAAGAAAAAACCCCATTATTGATTCCTCCCACTGTGTTTTAAAATGAGTAGAATCACCTCCAGCAACACAGCCAACTGTCGGCTTTGGTCCTGGTTCAGGTACTGTTTTCACATGAGACCTGAGACCCACAGAGAGAGGGGGGGGGGTCTTTGTTTTAAATCCAGAATCAGGTTGAAAATGTGCATTATGATCTCTAAAGAAACACGATGTGCTTGACTGCACAAGTCGTTTGTTTCAACATGCCTTTTCTGAGACTGTTGGCTGGCTGAAAACTCTTCATCTGATTTACCGCTTTCCAAAAATCAACATCCACACACACACACACACACACACACGTAAGAGCACACATCCTGAGACAAACCGGCTAGATTAGAAAAACACACAATGTAAGATTAACACGTAAAGGTAGAATTAATGAAGCTAACATTCAAATTGTTTCCTAGTATTGTTTGGACTTGGTGACAATCAAAAAAATTCTCCAACTCTGGCCTTTGACCTGAACTATGTGTTCCAACTGAAATAATTTCCAGGAGATGCTGATTCATTGTTTGGCTATCAGTGCGGAATGTTAACTCTCTACCAAAAGACAAGTGAGTCACACATTTTTGACACTATCTTTATTGTACTTAAAGGAAATAACTACAAGCCGTCATATTACTAACCCGACACTTAACAATAGATAACAGTGAGTGAGTGTTGTAAAAATTAGTTTCATGAGTTTTATGAAGCAGTCATAACAATTACAACAAGGGAAGTAATAACAGTTGGTGGGTTGTTTGATGTGGTGTTTTGATCTTAGGTTATTAAGGGTTATGTTGCAATCAGTGGCTTACATGCTGTAAATATACTTTTTACAAGCACTGACCAAACCCATGCTGATCGAACAACTGTACTGGATTAGCATTTTTTAACATTAGCAATCCAAGGATTGACAGCAGATCTCAATAAAGGCTCTAAAAGAAGGATTCCAAAATCAAAGTAATGGAATGATTTAGAAATGCAACTTGATAGTGGCACGAATGTGAACAATTTCAAGGAGTATAGTGAATGGTTGCAGTGATATCACTGATCATCCAACGCTTCATACATTAAAGTAAGTAAAAAAATTTATATAAGGAAGTATAATAGCTTTTAATCCACTTCTTGTTATGGCAACCAAACTTATTCAAATAGAGTTTGTACAGTTGCCAAAAACAGAAAGTACAACCTTTCAATTGTTTGTTTTTGCATAATGAAAAAAAATCATCTTACTCTTAAGTTCTACAATCATGTAAATACAAAAGCAGGTAAACAGCAATAAAACATATTACACTATTTTTCATGAAAACTGAGGAAAAAAACTGACTGCATTCCATGTTTCAGCAGCTTGTAGAACCACTTTTAGCAGCAATAACTTAATAATAATTGTTTTCTGTATGACTTTTTCAGTCTCATACCGTGGTGGAGGAATTTTGGCCCACTCCTTTTACAGTGTTGCTCAAGTTCATTGAGGTTTGCAGCATTGGTTTCTGCACAGCTCTCTTAAGGTCCCACCACAGCATTTCAGTCAGGCTGAGGTCTGGACTCTGACTGGACCATAGCAACACTTTGATTCTTTTCTTTTTCAGACATTCTGTTGTAGATCTGCTGCTCTGTTTGGGATCATTGTCCTGTTGATGAGCCAGTTTCAGCCAAACTTTAACTGTCAGATAAGTAGCTGTAAAACAAGCCCGAATCATCAGCCCTCCACCACTGTGCTTGACAGTTGGTGTTAGAATTAGAATTAGAATTGTTTTTTATTTAGTCACAGTCACACAGTAAATAACAAATGTGTTCGGTACAATAAAAGCCTTTTAAAGTGACTGAAAAGGCACAGGCTGAAGCGTAATGCTTATATTTAAGCCTGTCCTATTGAAAAAAATCAAGCTTCCCATCAATATATGTTTTGACAACTATAAGAAAATAAATAAATAATAATAGTGAATGAAAAAAAACAGAGTTGCATCCAATAAAGTGACAGTCAAACAGAAGAATAGTAAAGCGAAATCATAAGTAACACTAAATCCCTCACCAAAAATGTACTACAATTTCTTAAATTTATACTAGCATCATTCCATAATGAAACCCCTACAACAGATATGCATCTCCTTTTAATTTCTTTTCTAGCCTTTGGTACAGTAAATTTGCATATGTCTCTTAATTTATATTTGGTCTCTTGAGATGAGAAAAACCTTTGTATGTTGACAGGGAATAACTTTGATTTAGCTTTACACATTATTTGCATTATTTTGTAATATATCAGATTATAGAATTTCATAAACAGTGGGAGAGAATGTGCATAGTAATCAACCTTATTAATAATCCGTATGGCTCATTTTTGTAGGAGAACTATTGCGTTAACAGGTGTTTTGTATGATGAGCCCCAGACTTCCACACAATATAAAGTATAAGTGAGAAGTAAATAATATGTAAGGCCTTATATTTAATATATTTCTTGATTGATATGTGCTGATATCCTTGCTTTGTTGTTTTCCAAACATGTTGCTGTGCATTATGACCAAACATCTCCGCTTTGGTCTTGTCTTTTAGAGAGAAGAGGCTTTCTCCTGCAACCCTTCCAAGCAAGCCATACTTGTTCAGTCTTTTTCTAATTGTACTTGTACCATGAACTGGAACATTTAACATGCTAACCGAGGCCTGTGGAGTCTGAGATGTAGCTCTTTGGTTTTTTGCTCAGCGGTCTGACCTTGGGGTGAACTTGCTGGGACTTCCCCTCCTGGGAAGAACAGCAACTGTACTGAATATTTTCTACTTGTGAATAATCTTTCTCACTAAAATGATGGACTCCAAATAGTTTGGAAATGGCCTTATTGATGATCAGTTAATCTGGTTAATTTCATAAGCGGCACCTGGCTCCTACCTACCTCCTTAATTATTAAGAAAGTCAACATTATTCTTAGTTTTATCTCACACTGCTTCTGCAAAGATACTTTCCATTTCAAGCCAATAACAATCCAATTAATTGTAAACCAATCATAATCAAAATAAATGCAATTGAATAAATTCTAAAATAGTCTATTGCATACAGAGACAATTAAAAAAAAGTTGCCTAGTTAAGGAAACCAGCAGATTGGATCAAAACCTCTCTTTGAACCAATCCTCCGTACTGAGCATGCACAAGTGGAAAGAAAAGAATCAGACTTAGAAAGGGTGGCCATCTACCTTGACTGGCTGGTGGTTGAGAGGACAGGAAAGAGGAGACAACAAGCACCACAACACCCGGCCAGGGATACCTGCTGAGAAAGAAACAGGTTAATGACAACAATAGGGTCATATGTATATGGAGAGTATATATATAGTATATATAAGAGAGCAGAGTGGGGAGAGCTGTATCATGGAAGCTCCCCCAGCAGTCTAGGCATATAGCAGCGTAACTATGGGATGTTTCAGGGTCACCTGAGGAGAGGCATTTAATAATAAATTATATTCTGAATCTAACAAGGAGCCAGTGAAGAGAAGCTAAAGCCAAATAATGAAATGATATCATATCGGGTTGTTGTTGATCTGAGTTTGAATTGAACTAACTCTAAGAAAATTAAAAAATTTAAAGCATTTGAAACTTTGAAAAGAGGATATTCTTTCTTTTTCCAAATGACTGTATATCTGTGTTATCTTCATTGGACATTTCTATACTGTAATCTGTGAAGCACTTTAAAAGAAACAAGATACAGTATTAAACCTTTATGTAGACTTAGAGCGAGTTATATTCTATAGGGAGTTTGCTTGTCAGAAATTAAGACTCTAAATGACTAAGGTGTGAAATAATTCTACTGGAGGAGAAGCATGTTTCAACTCAATATTTATGCATTTACAGCACTGGTCTCCCAGATAAATGTTGAGGCAGATGTCCCTCCCACATGTGAACATACAGAAGGGCTGAATGTGCTTGTGACTGAATGGTTCAAGTATACAGGTAATAAGATTTGTACATTTGACACTGACACATGAAACTGTGGAGACGGAGCTCTATGACTGTACATGTAGCAAATATGCAGTATTCTTCTAGAAAGGGTGTGACCTGAGCAGCGAGATGAGGGAAAAATGTTCAAGGGAAACAGTTTGGGGCCAAAGCCTTTGCACATAACTCTTCACAGCTAAAGAAATGCATTAGTGAAGGCCCCACAACTCCCATCGCTCCCATCGTCTTATTTGGTAACGATAAGGCACTCCTCTACGCTAAAAGTGCTACATTTGAGTTCTTTTTTTCAAGCTAACCAACACTACATTGTCCTGAAGAGTCCTGACACGTCAGAATCTTTGTGTGCGTGTGGAGTTGCGCGTCATCGCCTGGAGAGGTTATGCTCTCACACCTGTACGTGGCTTCTCTCACCATGTCGTCATCTTTGAAGCTGTGTGTGTAACGCAGGACCCTCCAGTAAGACATGAAAAGTCAAAGAGTGGGTCTCTGATCTCTGACACTCTGAATGTGACGAGCTGCGATATATCCGAAAGGCGCTGACCCCTCTCTCACCCATACTTAGTGTCCTTCACATGTCATTCATCATGGAAAGCCCTGGCGAATGAGCAAATGCTGCTGCCCGGGCCGTGAGACTGTTTTCGTCTTAGGTGTGTAAATCAAAATGTCAAACTGCCTATTTTGGAAGGCATCTCTGTGGCTCCAAAACAGCCAGTAACAACTAACAACTTGTGTCTAATAAGGACATCAAACTAGCGGAACAAAGACAGTTGGTGTTTACATGTACGAGGTATGTTTGTCCTCATATGCAGCAGCTAGTCAACACAATCCATGGCTGTGAATTAAGCAATTTATCCCGGGCCTGTGTCCCCCAGAACCAGGCCCCTTATTGTAAGTTTTTAACCATGTATTATGTTACAAATTGACCTATATGTTAAAGACATTTTTGAAAAACAATGAAATAAAGTATTTTAGAGAGTAATCAAAGTCTTACATTGAACTGGCAGCTGTCAGAGCGCTCGCAGTTTGGAGAATCGGAAAGTTCCCTGACAGTCAAACTAAGCTAAAAGCTATTATAATTCCTTATATAAAGGTTTTTATTTACTTTAATTGTTTTACTTTAACTGTTACAATGCTTTATTTTAATAGAATAGAGGGAAATGGGGGAAATTAAAAAATGCCTTAAAAAAGAAACCTGGACTACATTATTTAATTGAATCGATAAGATAAAAGTGTCAAAAATCAAAGTTTCTTTTTTTGTTGGCATGCACATTATAATGAAAGGTATGTGCGTTTTTTCTCTCCTAATTTCTAAATGATGCTTGCTAGTTTTCCATCGAACAGCTATGATATTCTTAAAGGTTTGAGTTGTTTCAGATGGTGAAAAATTCAGGGTTAGACACTGACTGCTCCTTAATTCTACTCCCAACCTTGCTTCAAAAAAGAAAATAGAAATAGAATAATAGAATAGAATTGAATAAAATAAAATAAAATACAAAATATTTCCTAAGGAGCGAGAGCGCAGTAGAAAAGTCCAATGACTTCCTCATATTAGGGTTTGTGGATTATCGGTCAATTAGTAGATTATTTGGTCAAATGAATATAAGCGAGACATTGAAAGTGGGTGTCCCTACGTAGGAACGCATATTGTGAAATTGACATGGCGACAAATTTAAATATATGCTGCATTTATTTAGGGAACAGTCTAAGGAAAGCATCATCAATGTACAACTTTGAGCATTTACTGTGAAACTGGAACATTTTGCTCAGTGTATCACTTCTTTTACACTCTGTCATGAGATCAGGGTAAAACACTTCTCTCTGCAGTTTTTACAAATAAATCACTGGCCTGCTGAAAAATAGCAAAAGTCCAGTGAAGAGAAAAAGCATTTGTATAGCGGCTGATCTCTCCATCTTGGGCTAATTTTCCCAGGCTTCTTGATAAACAACAATTTGCCATCTACAGGAAAGGCCAGCACCGCCTCCATTGTCTGAGGTGACTGGGGTCTGGCACATCTGGACGAAGCTCAGGCTGTTTTATGAGTCTGTGGTGGCCAGTGCTATCCTTTGTATGCTGTTGCAGACTGAGGGTGGTAGACGTCAACAGGCTCCACAAACTGATCCGCAAGGCCAGCAGCGTTGTAGGGGTGGAACTGGACTCTTCGGAGGTGACGTCAGAGAGGAGGATGTTGTCTAAGTTAAGGACAATACTGGGCAACCCTTCACACCAGCTCCATGACGTGCTTGTCAGTCACAGGTCATTCATTCCACCATGGTGCAACACTGAACACCGCAGGAAATCATTTCTTCCTGTGACTATCAAGCTTTACAATTCCACCCCCTTACAGTTACTTTTAACTGTGTAATAACTAACTAATAAGTTATTTTGGACACCCACCTAACCACAAATGTACATAGTGTACATATACGTTTTAATTTGCTATTTTACAACTTAGTGTGTCTATTTTTCTTGTTAATCATTATTGATTACTATTTATGTTTCAGTAATTACTGTATAGTTGTGAAATTTTATTTAGTTCACTTCTATTCCTAATCTTAATATTGTTATTTTTCATGTCACCAGTGGAGCACCGTAGAAAATAATTTCAGCAAGGATTGATCAAGTTTTTCTGAATCTCAATCTGATTTGCCTCCAGTTTATTGATGTGTTAACCCAGATGTATGGTAGCCACTTCCACTGCAGCTTCTGTAGGAACAGACTGGGATTTTTCGGATGTGCGTCAGTTCTAATCCTGCTGCAATATGGATCTATAGCCCTTAGGTTTTTTCTTTCTTTTTCAGCCTACAACCCTTCAACTCTTTCTTCTCCATGGTCTCTTCTGGAAACAAGTGTCCACATTGATTCCCTTCAGCTTATTGTATTAAGTTATTATGTAGTAAGTTTTTTTGGGCTTTCAGTTATATTACAGAGTCTTAAGAATTCCAGATTTTTGAGCCACAAATGCGGCTGGCTGCAGAGGGACCCAGTGGACCTCAAAGACTGGTGCAGATGAAGAAGTTTACGTCACAAAGGCCTAGCCAGCAAGCAGACATGGCTACTATAAGTTTGGCTTGACCACATATCCCACTCTAGCACTCACATCCTACAACTGACTGATTTGTTTTTCACAGCACAAAGGTGATTTTATGTTTTAGAGTGTTACAGATGTAATCAGAGGTGTCATTTTGTCTCATTCTTTGTGTTTTCAGGTACAGCAGGTCATAACACAACATAAAGAGCATTAAACTCAGATCCTGTACACACAAACAAAGGTATTTTGATAACCACAGATTTTCAATCCGTCTGTGCATATCATCTATGTGCAATGATCATTTTTGATCAGCAGTTACTCTTTGACTCTACTTCGAGTTCACTGCTACATAATCCAACACTGTCAATGTTCCCAGATTTTCCCCAGACTCAAGACTGTCCTGGGAGGGTGGGGAATCTTGCACAGATCCTACAGCTCCTTATCACATGGTTATATTAAGTATAGAAAAAGTGATGCAGACCACACACATTTTTATATATATATATATATATATAAAGCAACAGAGGGAGGATCTGTATCGTGCATTACAATACAATGCATTATCGATACAGACAACTTACAGATGCAGCCGCTTCAAAAGTTTAGCTGCTTCGTGCATGGGTTTTTCACCTCCCTGCTGATTATCTGCCAGCTGTCAAATGGATGTTAAAATTGGGTCGTCCTCGGCTGGGAGAGAGAACTCTAAGTGGCTGCATCTGTGGACAACTAGAACAATTTCATTGAATCAATAGGTAATGAAACTCTATCTATCCAACAGTAAAAAAACCCACTCATAAATCATCAGACATTAAATATACAGCACTTTTAAATGATTTTACTGTGTCACCTTGAAGACCTTCAGGTTTTTTCCATTATTTACATACCCCTTCCTGTGTGCTTAAAAAAACTGCTGTCCGGGTGTGTTCTGAGAGTTAATAGGCTACCTAACGTCACATGATCACATGACACCTTGTGCATATAGGAAAAGGGAAACCTGTGATTACCATGACAACAGCTTATCTTTTAGGCGTCTGTGTTTACCGATTTTACGGCTGTATTTGGGCGTGCCCCATCCAGTGTTTGCGTGTGTGAGACGTCTGCAGCTGTGACCCTTTCATTGTTTTGATGGATTGGACGCTTTTCTCAGAGGAATCGTTGACATCCAACCGGCAGCCTGAGCTTATGTAACACTGCACCAGAATCAACATCAGCTCACATGCCTACACACAGACACACACAGGCATACACTGAAAATGCTGTCCTCTGAACTGCAAATTCAATTCACTTCTTGTTATTCAGTAATGTGTTTCAGTAGCATTTAGCTGATGGTCTAACTCAGAGATAAAAGAGATGTCTTTTTTCCCCTCCTGCTGTTATGTAGATTAATTCTGCGTTATATAACAGTCTCAGCCACACCTACACATTGGCTTATTTCAACCCAGAATCATGGCAAAGCACATTGCCCTGATTTATGTCACAAAGGTGCAACAAGCACATACATAGGCTGCACTTTTAGAGTAGATGAAGGATAGGCACGACTTTCACCCAGGAAACGGGTTTAAATCCGATGTTGCAGTGTTATTTTTTCACTTTATTTGAACTCGCAGCAACTCACAGTTTGACCAAGTTTAAACAAAAAGTCTCAAGCTTAGTTGTCATTTTAATTTCACACTTTGCACTTTCGCTCTTTGGTTTGGTTTAGATGCCAAAATGACATATTTAGAGATCAAGGTTGTTTTAAGAATAAGAATAATAAGAATTCCTTTATTCGTCCCACAGTGGGGACATTTTTTATGTTACAGCAGCAGCAGCAAGAGATAAAAAAACAAAAAAAGTAAACAACAATATAAACATTATAGAACATATGTACTACATACAGTGTTTTAATTACACATTGCACGTTTGGGAATATATCTGGTTGATATATTATTGCACATAGTTCAACTGTTTCAGTCTTAGTGAGTGTGTGGTCTACTGGGAGCACTGCTGGTCGTGAAGTCTGACAGCTGCAGGAAGGACGTACCTGCGATAGCGCTCCTTCACACACTTCGGGGGAAGCAGTCTATCGCTGAAGGAGCTCTCCAGAGCTGTTACAGTCTCCTACAGCTATCATCCTCCTCTCTCCTACCACCTCCACTCGAGGTCGAGGGGGCATCACAGGACAGAGCTGGCCTTCTTGATTGGTTTATCAAGTTTCTTCCTGTCAGCCGTTGAGATGCTGCTCCCCTAGCAGACCATAACATTTGGCTGATGCCACCACAATGTCATAAAAGGTCTTCAGGAGTGCCCCCTGAACTCCAAAAGACCTCAGTCTCCCGAGCAGCCCTTTCTTATAGAGAGCAGTTGTATTGTGAGTTCAGTCCAGTTTATCTATATGAGGAGTTTTGGAATGGTTCTCACTGAAGTGAAAATAGTAAGTTAGATAATTGATATTCATTCTGTCATAAATAAAATACAGGCACAAATACTTTCTGGAGTCTTTTCTAGAGACAACACTCCAGAACAGTAGTAGCCATGTCCTATCAGTACAACAATGGTAGCTAACAACATAAAACAATTGAACACATCCTGATCTGTGTTTAATGTGTATATTAACGAATGTAAGAGAGCACAGACTGATGACCTTAAAGTCTTAAAGTCTGCATACTTTTCTGCAAGTAATAAAATCAAGTGATAAAATAGTTTCTTGGGGATAATAGTTTTAGGGAAATTCCGTATGTGAACTACTAATGAGCAGTCAGTGTCTTACCTTCAGTGTGAAGCAGTCAGAGGTCTCTCAGTTTGGGGACTCAGATAGGATTTGAGACCGATGAAGCAAGCTAACTGCTATTCAAGAAGGGCACATTTCATTTGTAACTAAACAAACTCAAACCTCTAAATAACTCTCTGTTTCATACATTGTGTTTCATACACAATGTATGAATTCACAATATACTAGTACACTTAAACTGCTGAGTTTTTTTAGATTGTAAAAAACTCTCTCTTCTGATGTTCAGAGTAGCAGTTTGCTTGGTTTGCTCGTCATAAATCCTTTCCGACTCTCCAAACTGAGAGCACACTGATCGCTGTCAACTGCAAGTTAGACACGGACTATTCTCACACACAATGCTACATAATGTGTCACTTTATACATGTAATTATAAAGAACTAAAACTGTAAGGAACCGTGAAACATTTTACAATAACAATGGATCATATTGAATACAATTGCTTGATTCTGCACTTCCCCTCAACATTTTAGGGACCGAATGCTGCCGGCCTCGCGTCAAACATACAGAGAACTTTTGATCACAGGCAGGTGTTTTAACATTTTTACTCACATATAGAAAATGGGACTACGGTTCTCAGCAGGACCGGTGCTGGTGAGAATTTTTCCCACACAGATAGTAGGTTATTAACGGTGACGGTATTCCTGGAATTTACCCCACTGTACAGAACGGTACAGTTAATCCTCATAAAAAGAATTAGGCAGGCAGGGGGGAGGGGGGTGTCATAGGAAGAGACAGGGGTTGTGAGTGTACGTGTGTATAGGGGGGTTAGCATTACAGGGTCAAAGAGGTTAGAAGAAGAAAGAGAGCTCTTAACTATAGCAAGAATGCATAGTGGACTTTGGAATCAGAAAAAGGGAAAAAGAAGAAAATATAAGTAAAGGCGGGTTGTAATTACTGCATGTCTTAATTCACCAAGACACACACAGCAAGCCTTTATTATTATTTTCACATAACTTAAATGTATCTTTTTATATGTGAATCACTTGCTATTCCATTTCATTTATATGTCAGCGATAACTGTTGTGTATGGGCAGTAACTGTCACCCAGCCCAGAAAGGTTGTGTGAGATTTACAAGAAAACAAAGTGGATGAATTTTACACATTAATAACACAAAACTTCAGCTGTCTCAGCCGCACAGGGATTACTGTGCAGCAATCCAAATCCCAATGGTTTGATCAGCCATGGCATAGTGCAGAATTGGGAGAACAATTTACTTTCATGGTGCTTTTGTCTACCTGGACTGGACTGTCGACTCATTTGTAGAATAAGCGCAACTGTACTTTAGGGCTAAATTAGCATTATTTGTAAAAGATGAGATAACCGGCGATTCCTATTTTCAGATTTTCCTTTCAATGAGTAAATAAAAGCACTGGTATTGAAAAATTTAAGCCAGTACTTCTTTACTTTAAAGGACATACTGCATTTCTTAATTTCCTGAATATACTATCTATGGATAAATACATAGATACATTTATGTAATAATTTCCAGCTTGATTTGTGACCTAAGCACATACGTTTGGGAGAAAAAAGGCTACCTAATTTCCAATTTTGAGTGAGATATTACAAGCAAGTGTTACATATCTACAGTAGATGCTAGCTACGAAAGATCAGGAAGACGTACATTATTTCTACAGACCCAGTATCATCAGATTGCTATGCCAGGAGTATGGGTTTAGTCATTACATTCCCAGACACTGGTTAGGACAAAAACACATAAGTGTGACAAATTTAGAAACATAAACATACTCATATTTGTTGTGCAGCTATTTGAACACGAAGCAGATAAAAAATGTACAAAAACAATGTTTTTCATGTCACATTTTTATTGTTCATCATAATAAAACGGCATCACTGATACAAAAAAAGAAAAGAAAAACAAACCCCTTTGTGTGGGTAAATTACAAACGTGAATGTTTAGCCAGATCCACAGGGAGCAAAGACACTATGAACAGCAGAAACCTTGAGGCAGTGCTCCATTGCTGAGGACACATAGAAAAATAAGGCAGGTCGTTTAACACACCGCATTAGGTGGACACTTGACTGCTTTACAGCTTGGCTCAATCATGCAAAAGAGACAAAGAGATATGAAGCTATCCAAAACTGTGAGGTCAAATTAATCCAGACCAAATACCCGAGATACTCAGTCAATGTGTAGTGTGGAGAGTATGCTGTTAGAGGGAAAAAAAACCCTTTCTTTGTAAGATGACCACTTCAGAAAGATAAAAATCAGCAGACGTCTAACAAAGTCACAGCCTAACATTTCCTATATGAATTCAGAGAAAACAGAGAGGGAGAGAGAGAGAAACAATCCATTCATCATGAGTACCCCTTCAATCATGAAGCCTGCTGATTATCAGGCAGTGGACAGCTTCAATTCAAGTCAAGTCATGGAAATAAACCTCACCATATCTGGGTTTTAAAGGTGTTTCTGCAACAGCACCAACATGGCTCTTAAGGATATGAATGACATTTGTAAGGTTATTCTGTGGAGCTGTAGAACTGGCTGACAAGTAAGGTTCTTGTGCATTTTGTTATCCAGAGGTGAATATTTACTTTGGATGTACTCATTTTGCTTCTGGGATACAGCTTGCATTTAGCTTAATCTTTGATTCAGTGTTGGTAAACTGTGGCCAGTAAGTTTCACAAATTTGTTGTCTTATTTCTGAGACTTCTGGGAAAACTGTGTCTTCTTCTTCCTCTTGATTTAATGCATGTTTCGGTGAGAAGTTAACAACATTGTTTAAACAAATTTTCTACAAATATACAATCATCAAATGAAGAAAAAATAAAACAACAAAAAAACGTACATACAAACATACAGCGAGAGAAAAAAAAAGGCCTAATACACATACATACATATATATATGTGTGTGTGTGTGTGTGTATATGTCTCTATTTATATATATATATAGACACACACACACACACATTAATATATACATATACATATATTAATATATACTAAAACCAACACTGGATTGTAGAAGATTTCTCAGGTACAATCCCCCAACAACCCACTCACAGATGACTAGTCTTAGTGTACCATAAAATAAACATTATTTACAGAGCATATACAGTTGTCCAAAAAGACCATGTTTGTAGTTCAAAAACACTATACACTATTTCATCTGAAATATCTATTTGTTTCACATACTTAGATCGACAAAAGATCTATAAATGTTGTCCATGTTGGCTGGATGTGTTCATGACACGTAACAGCATAGGAATAGAGGTGAAACGAGACAAATCTGAGGTTCTGCTGTCGTTATTCAACTATTCTGCTGAAGGCACCTGTATTTGAAGCCAAATATGATGAAAAGAAAGTATCCAAAAGGAAAAATTTATGATTTTTCCCATATGTCCCATTCATAGTTAAGATAAAAGGCATCAAGACATTTTTAAATGTGGATGTTTATCTTGAATAGTGATCTCCCTAATAACTAATTTGAGCTCATCAACCAAACAGAAAGTAATCCTTGCGTTCTACCTGTTTAATATGCTACTTCTATCAAACACTATTCTTTAAAGGAAAATTGTATATTTAGAAGAAAGATCGTATTCAAGTTATTGCTGAGATTTAGATGGAAAGATCAACATCACTCTATTGTTAACATGCTAAATATGAAGCTAGCACCTGGAGATGGTTTTCTTGGTCTAGCATAGTAGCTGAAAAAGACATAACTAGCAAAGTTAAGTGTAAATTTGGTGTTTTTTTATGTTATGTCTTGCACTGTATGTCACTTAAATGCAATTTTTTTCTATTTTTAAGTAAAATCACGGGTTCTGCAAAATCATTAATTTCTGGTTGATATAAGGCTAATAGCAAATTGTAGCTATGGTATGCTAATAGCATTATTGATACAGGCACCCTTTTTAAAACACTTGGATACTAGTATCCAAATCTGGCCTGAGTTTCACTGTAACAAACATTCATAAGTGTGTGTGTGTGTATATATATATATATATATTGTATTCATATATACACACAAGTCCTACACTGTTACCAGCGCTTAAACAATATTTCTATCAGCATGTTGTAGTTTGTTGGATTAATTTGCATAAAAATGTTAACCTGTGTTTTATGGGGAGCGAGCTTACAGTTTTTAAGGCTTCTTTTTATATCAAGGAAATCATGTGCTAGCTGTAACGCTAGCTTCATGTGTAGCATGTAGACATTAGAGGTGTTGCCAATTTATTTCTCTAAGCTGTAAACTATTTGAGTTAAATAGCTAATAATCATGTTCAAAATATAAAGAATTAACTTTTAAAATCATTTGGAGAGAGTAAGTTTTGAGGATAGTATGGCACATTTTAAAAATATTTTACTACATATATTTTGAAAATCTATTTCAAGTTTCTGTCATCTGGCTGACTTTAACTTCTTTTCAAGTACCAGTAGTTCTACTGAAAATGAAAAATGCACATTTTAAATGTTTTTTTTCATACTAGATATGCCAATCATTTGTAAAAGTAACACATAATTTCATATCAATATGTCTAGCCCTACATTGTTCCATCATGTGTACAGCTTGAAATGATCGTCCAACTTCACACAGCATGAATGACTGAGGGCCTTAAGAGGCCAACTATGATATTATGTACAACACTACTTTTTTCAGTAGATACACTTGATTATGTACATTCATACCCTGCGTGTTCAGCTCCCTCTGTGACAGTAATACTGAAAGCGCATCCTTGCTTCACGTGCACAGCTGGGATGAAAATAGCAGGTGAATACGATCCTTGAGATTGTGGAGCTGGAAAGCTCTACCATCAACTCAGCAACAAATGTATGTGCATGCAGACTTTGGCAAAGTTTCTGATTGTTAATGTATCGAGCAGCATATTACACAGAGAATGAAAGACTTAATGATTGACTGGTCATAACTGCTAGATTCATTTTAGGTAACTTTCATGAATAGTAGCTTGAAAAAACAAGTGTAGATACATTGATGTGTGTTTGTAAAATCTACACAAAAAAGTGAAACATAATGCTAGAAGTGCTTTTTTTTTTCTTCCCACGAATGATAACAAACTCCACCTTGAAATATTTCTTAAGTTCAGAGGACAGTTGGAAGATGGCATCATCCTTCCAGCCCTGCAATTTAGTCATAGTTCCCAAACCTGCTTCAGTTTAGGGCTGCAGTCTATCTGTTTGCTCGGTCTCCTCATAGCAGGAAAAAAGAATGATGATATCATAATGTCAGTGAGGACTTCAGGTTGTCTTGATGGCATGTTACGCCAGAGGATGCGTTAAAAAAACAAAAAAAACAAAAACAAAAAACAAACAAAAAAAAAACGAATCCCCCCCTCCAGTGATGTTCTGAAGATGTTGTAACCCCAGTGCAACATACCTTGTCCATACGTTGAGATTTTATGAGGACTGATTAAATGAAAAAAAAAACAAAAAAACGAAAAAACATGCAAGTTTGTTGGGTTGAGGCTGACACCTACACTCTTAAATATGAATCCAAAAGAGGAAGAAAAGGGGTTTAATGGCCACTGCCAGAGCCTGGTGGGTTGTGGATCCAGTCAAGAACAATGAGTGACAAGCTGCCAATCATGAAAACAATACCCACGACCAGGAAGATGCTTGCCTGAAGAGAAAAAGGACAGAACAAGAACGGATTTAGAGTTTTCAGATACACAGCAGGGGTCTGCTGAACTCTCCGACAGGTCAGGTTTTCAAAACGTTACCCGCCCCTGAGGGGAAAGAATGCAGAAAGCTGATACAGTGAGAAAGCAGCTGACAGTGTGCGATTGTGAGTAAGTTTCTGCACACTTACCCCAATTTTCTGCGGGGAGCGCAACGGCACTGACTTAACCAGGCGGATGTAAAAAGCAGCTGGTAGGATGAAGATGAGCATTGTGGCAGCAGAAGAGCCTGCAACAAAGAAGAAGAATGATTAAACCAATCACATGACAGTCAAAACAGAGACTTCAACCTCCAGTTATCAAGTAACTCAAAGTTAACCACAGAACTCTTTGAGAGATATTTATGAATATTCCAACAATTAGTTTAATTGTAAAGAAAGTGAGTAAAGAAAATAGACTGCACAGTTGTGCTAGAGGGGGTGTTATAGGGTACATTGCCAGTGGCTGTAATTCAGTAAAAGAAGTAGTTGTCTTAACCTGAAACTAACTTTGCGAAGAGAAAAAAACTACTGTGAGAGACATCTACAAGAGACAAATGGAAAATGACTTTCCTCTTTGGAAGTATTTGGTATGGGACATTATATGATATCTGGGAAGAATGTTTCAGATCTACAACAGTCATCATTTTAAGCTTTGCCAGATCACACAAGGAGTATATATAAATCAAGAATTCCTTTTTTTTGGTATGAAAACTGAACTTTTTCATTCGACCCGATATATCTTATATAATAAATATTTAGCATTTGTAACAAACTAAGATGACTGAAAATGAGCTGAAAATGCTAAGTTCTAATTATTTTGTTACCAATTCCTCTGCAGAAATGGGGCTAAAAAAAGAAATTATTAACACAAACTGTCAGAGTGTTTTCTTAATTGCCGTTTGTGACTCTTTAAAATTAGGGTTGTGAATCAAGGAATTTCTTTCACAGTGCTTGCCTTTGTGAAATTCTGTCTAATCTTCTTTATTTATTCATATCAGTGACTGTCTCTCATCCCAACTCATGTGCTCTAACATTGGGTGAGTAGGACAGGTGATAAAATGCACAACCTCCCAAGCCTAAATTTAGGGCTAAAATGCATCACCCTGATAATCCTTGGACAGTATGAGGAAGATCCAGAGAATTGGCTATTTTTAGCTTTGAGGTGTCATATTTGCAAAATGGCTGTAGCTTAGCATGAGAGAGGTGTGCCTAAATGTCTGTCTGGCGTTTGTGTTGCAGTGAGAATGTGACCGTTTTAGATCCGGGGGTCACAAACCGATCACATGACTGCACAGCTGACCCGACCAAACACTTTAAGCTTCAGCACTTCCACTGCTTTACTTAATAAAATGGCCTCTGAACTGAAAGTGCTAATCAGGCCTTGGACATATTAAAGGGTTCATTTGTGTTCCATGTTTTCTGAGTCTCTCTGAAAAAAAAAAGAGAAATGTTGTCCATATTGTAGTCAGTGTCAGGACTGACCGATGAAGCCGAAGATATCCCTGATGGTCGGAACAAAGATGACCAGCATGTTGTTGAAGGCAAGGATGACAGCGGCTATCACCATGTGCCGGGTCCAGCTGAAATCTCGACCGCTGAAGAGCAATGTGGTGATGGAGGACCGGATCTGAGAAAACACAAAGTATTCACATGATCAGATAAATCAGTCTATAAGTACTTTAAGCTGAGAACAAACTGACTGAGAACAGGAGCTAACAATTGGTTTAAGCTTCTATTTGACTAAAAAGGGGGTTCACTTTTAAAAAATAAACTCAGTTGACTTCACAGCAAAGCATAATAGGACCTCAGTGTCAGCAAGCTCTCTTTTGCATGTCTTCTGTCAAAGAAGTAAATCACTGACAACAGTGTGTGTGGATGTGTGCGCCAGCCGGTTTTCTGAGGCTGATTCCAGCACTTGGCCACATACTCAAGTGTGTCAAGTGCTACGATGGTTGTGTGTGTTTGTGTGGCGGAGGGAGGAGGGAGGGAACCAGGAGATCCCAGCTAAGATGCCTTGTGTTCCTGAGCCACAAGCAGCCTGTTCAGGCCTCAACTGGGTGAAAGGTTGCAGGTACACGGAGCAACCTGAGGCGCCGCCGGCTTACAGGCCACAGGCAGAAAGGGTAAAGGAACAGCGCCCATTCAGAAAGCTGGGGATTATCTCCCGCAGTGCAATGGGACCATGAGATTGCATCAGCCACTAGCAAGAGGGCGGAGCCACTAGCAGGGGGTGGAGAGGAGTGGCTGTTGTCACACTTTTTTTTCTCCTGCCCACCTTTCTGTTTTGACCTTTCACTGAATAGTCCACATTAAAGGAAATTAAGGTCTTACACCAAACTTTTTCCACTACATGTGGAGCACCGCAGATCCTTTCAAGTCTCACTTACGCATGAGATTTATATTAATGGTACAATAAAAAAAATAATAAATTAAAAATCAAATTAAGTGGATTTTCTGCACTGTCAGATTGAACCAGGTAACCCTTCTCAGGAGGCGCCAAAGTAACGCTAGTGCTTCACTTACCACTGCCAAAGAAATGTCACCGCTTCAGCCAAAACCCATTCTTTGTGAGAGATAATAACGTGAATTTAAGAGCGTCACCCATAAGGTTTTAAAACCAATGCCCTCCATCACCCCGCCTCATTCCCATCAACTGTTGCATAATTTGGTCGGCCTGGAAAACTAGAGCCTGGATGCTGCATTTCTCTCCAAGGCACCAAGCTATTCGACACCCACCTGTTACCTGGCGCAAGGCCTTTGGAGTTCACTGTGTGATATTTACACACTTTGAGCTCCTTACTATCTACCTGTTTGCTTAAGCACACACACAGCCGGACTGGCCTGGACACATCTGGCTGCAGCCGGTTAGCAACAAACCAGGCACCGAGGTATTAGCAGGGTATGTCGGTTCTAATGTGTGAAGCTTTCTTTTTAAGTCTGACTTCAACCAAGATTTGGGACTTGTAAATTCACAAGTATATTCAAAACTAGACACAAATGGCAGAGACAATGTGGCAGTTGTTGAATATGAGTGTTTGTCTATGTCTATTTTGCTAATCTAAATGTGTGACTTGACTGTAAATAGAACGGAACTGAAGTGAGAACTGAAACAGCACACGCAACAGTGTTTTTGATCAAAGACGCACTGAAGCATCCGCAGAAGCTAGACACTGGGGCTTTTTGATTGATGCAAGTTTCACAAGCTGTGCTTTCCTTCAACCAAAACAAGCTCAAGAGCAAACAGGCCTCAAAACATGAATGCAGCCATGAGCTCTCTAGTGGTGGCACTGGTCTCCTGCAGCGCCACAACACCACCAGTGTCAACAACTGCATCTAAAAGTGGTGCCAAATATCAAAATGACAACATGTATTTGTGGTTTCCGCCTTCTTTTATAAAGCACAAATCACCAACTTACTAGCTTGCTAACTTGTTGTTGTGCACACTTGAAACAGTGAAGTGGTAAATGTATAATATTTTCCACTATGATTAATCAGAATAAACAAATAGAAATGCTTCCAGACAGAAAACTATTTGAGACCACGTTTTAAGGTAAGAGAAACTAACGGGTAGCATATAAGGTTTTACAGACCAGGATTCAAGCTAGGTCTTCATGTTTATGACTGTAAAGGTACGCAAAGGCGGTGACATTGGGGGTTGTTAATCAGATCGTTTGCAGCCCTCTCCCGCAGTTTCCAACCTCAGCTGAGTCCTGAGAACTGGGACATGTCTGACTCCACATAAAGTCCTTTCATTATGTACTGGATCCTGGCAAAGCCCTGTATAGTCTGGCCTCTGTTAGCATCTATCCTTCACGTGACTGCACACCAGTGGACACATGCTTTCAGTTTAGCCCGTAGGTGCTCTCCCACACACAAACATCGCGGCAACTCGTATAACATGCCTCGCCACAGTAGCCAAGGACAGTCGCAGACAAAGCTAATGTTAATCTCTATCTGAAGGTCAGCGACTTTTTTCTACAAAATCAGAGTCGGAGGAGCTGAGACATTCTCAAAGGTCAAACTTGGCAGAGCGACGGTGAGACTAAGTAGCTCTTTCGGTTCAGTGTTTTACATCCATGATTTATCAATCTTTCAGCCATGTTGCAAGAGCGCCGTTTAATCTATTGTAGGAATAGTTAAGTTGAGTTAATTAAACATTCCTAACTCTACACAACAGTGACTTTCTACACAGCACACCATACAAATCTAGTATTCTACAGTCTACAACAGCTAGGCCAGCCTGATGATTCAAATTCTCACAGCAGCATGTGCAAAGCAGGCAGTGACTCATACCTATTAAAAGATATACATAGAAATATATAGAACCTAAAACCAACTTCCAACACCCTCACAAACGGGATAAGCTTCATATTTTTAATAAATTCAAACTTGACTTAAGTACCGCGGGAACATAGGTTTCTTTTAAGTCTTTGCTGTGCTGTTACTTTGCTCTTTCCACTAATTCACCACAGATGCTTTGGCGCTTCTCACTTCCGTCTTGTGTTTCTCTTACCTTATCAAATTTTTATCTCCTTTGTTACCTTAGCCTGCTTTAGAGGCTTACACACTGCCTTCAGTTTCAGTTTTGCAGAGTGATCAAAATGGTAGAGAAAAAAGTCTACACTATACATTAATATATATACATAATTTTATAAATGAGCACCACACAACCAAATAATACAAAACTACACTGTTGCTTCATCTTGCTCAGTGTAATATGACAGAAATGTCATAAAAACATGACCTTCCTAGAGGACGTGTTCTTTCTGCTCTTACACTCGTTGTAATTAGCCTTTCCTGACCACAGAGCTTCAGCAATATTCAAAAATATAAATGATCCCTGCTTTGCTAGGTCTTTGTCTGTTTCTGCAAATCAAAAGAACTGAAAGTTGACACAACATCTGCTAGTCAATTTAAATGTCTTTGTCTGGAGTTTATCTACGTCAACATTTAGCTAACAAACTGAACAACCAATATGCATAAACAGCAACACGTACTGTTTTAGCTACAGGTGACGCTAGCTTGATGAACGCTAACATAACTTCATTACTTTAGTTGTTTAGCTAGCTGTCCTAGTATAAAATATAAGAGATATATGATGCAATGTAAATATCTAAAGTTTACATTTAGATATTTACATAAAGTTTTTATATGTGAAGGGTAAAAAACAACATTATTGATACTGGTCTAGTCATGACCTCTTTGACATTGTGAAAATGCATCCATATTTTTAACTGGATGGCAGTCATTATGGCAGTTACATTACAAAATGTACAGTTTGCACTGGAATAAAATGACCAAAAATGTTTATATATTCCCGGAGGAGAATGAGAGATTCTTCAACAAATAAAACCGCATTAAGCTTCCTATCACAGGCTATTTCATGCTAATATCTGCAGACCAAGATGTAGATCTATCATAATTGTCAACACATTTTGAGGAATCCACAGGCCTGTAGGAAGTTTGTTTTATAAGATATGTCGAGTAATGTAAGTCCATCTCCTGCCTGTCTCATTATCTCCGCCTCTCTGTCTCCCTGGAGGTAGTGGTCAGGGTGAGGATTTTTCCACTGTCCACTCTGAGCTTGTAAAACTTCCACTGCAGAGTTGGTGGGGGGCAGGGAATCCTCTTACACCTTGCCTTTGAAAAAAAAAAAAAACTAAACAAAATACCTCCTGTGTCTGCTGATGGGGGTATGTTGGTTGGGAACATCTACAACAAGAATGCAAACATCTGGCGAGATAAGTGAAACGTAGCAAAGTGTGACTGATGTTGAGTGTGTATAAGATTGTAAAGTATAGTACAGATACACAAAACTGCCCCAAGATTATATCCTGTAACTACGCAAAATGTGTTTCCATCATGTGCAGCAGCTGCTGCATCATGGTCTGTCAGCACTTTCGTGTGACTGAATATCAACAAAGGTGCTGCCCCTTGCTGGCAGCTCACTGTAATTACAACCACTAAAGTTAAAAAGGAAAACATAAATAAGCAGCTGCTTGTGTTCACGTTAACCCAACTTTGTGTGTGAGCTTGTGTGTCTGTCCGTGTGTGTGTCTGAAAGCTAAAACTCAAGAGGAAAGTTCCACTGTTCTCCTGGAGTCAAATAAGGGACAAGCTAAAAATATCCCATGACCCTATATGGAGAGGGACGGAAGATGAGTAAGTATGCGTGAATGAAGGGGAGTAAGATGATAAGGTTTGATGGCTGGGCATCACGTGCTGGCAGGCCGTTGACCCAATATTTAAAGGGAGCATGGAAATGACAGCCTTTGGGGCTTAAATCCTTGTATGAAGCTGAGTGTGTGTGTTGTAATTAAGAGGTGTGGGCTTTTACAACCGCAGGCTGAGTACTTGGGATTTGAGATGACGACACAAGAGGAGTTTCAAATGAACAGTGTGTTCTTTTATACCAAACTGGCAGGGCGAAAAAAACAACTGAGTCCATAAAATGACAATAAAAATAAAGACTGACTCTGCAGCAAATACAACACCTAGCCTGTAACACAGAGTGGCAATGACGTTCAAAATTTACAAGGGCGGTGGGTGTTTATTTGTATCTGAATAACAGGCTTGTTTGTTCTGACGTATGCCAAATTATGCTGTTCCTTAAATAAGGCTCCAATTATGATGCTGAGAAATGAAAGAGCAATAGAAGGAGGCCCGTGCCACAATGAGGAAACATTCTGTGCCTTCCAAAAGTTATTGCTCTATGCATCCCCCTGCTTGACGTCAAAGAGGACTGGCTGAAAGTCGGGTACAGAGTGGATTATTTGGGACACGGCAGAGGTAGACTGTTTGTTTTTACACAGTGTACTTACAGGGAAGAGCACGATGGGAACAGTCAGAGTCACGGCGGTCAGGACAGCCAAACGCACCAGCAGCAACAAGGTGTCAAACTTATACACTTTGGTGAAGGTGTGGAGCAACTCTGCCTCCACATTATCTGTAGCAGACAGGAAACAAAGTAGAAATATAACCGCTTGTGCACAATATGTCAATTTGTTTTTTGTTGTTTATGCTTAAAACTGACTGTCAGTTCTTATGAGTATCAATGTTCTTACCATAAAAGGTGAGGTAGCCAAACAGTGCCGACATCATGTACATGATGAGCATGGCTAAGATGGACAGGTTGGACACATTCTGCATCTTTTTCCGGCTGCGACTGTGGAAACAACAAATTCTTTGACTTCTACCGGTGGGGTCACATCACTTTGAAAGGTTCCCCAAAATATCTAAGTAGAAACTGTAGAACAAATCTGTGTACTGTTCTACTAAAAAAGGCTTTGTTTGCTCACATTTCATTAAAATGTTTACATCAGGCGGTGATGATGGCGCTTTACTACTTGATATAAAGGAGGAAAGTGCACTTACTCTTTCAGCTCACTGTAGATAGGCAGTACCTCAGGATGGCAGACAAAGGCAAAGGCCAGGATGGGCACAGTGTACGCTGTCTGTGGAACAAAAAAAACAAACATACATAGATGAATTCAGAACAGGCAAATGCAGCTTCAAGCAAGCAAAAAGCACTTAAGGTGCTATTAATCTAAACCCACATTAAATCCAATAATTACAAAGTATGATGCCACATAAATATTCCCAATTTAGTACAATACATGTTGAAAAGATACGCTTTGTTCTTCTTCACAGCTGATTATACTGTGGATTTAAGGTGGAAACAGATTTATTTTGCTCAGCATTTAAGAGTAAACCCAAACCCAAGAGTACTGTCAACACAGGCAGTGGAGCATGCCCAACAGTTGATGATGCAAGTCGGCTCCGCTCAGCTGGCTGTCTGATTGGTTGTGCAACTGGAACGTACGCAAGGGCAGACGTCACTATTTTCCTGCAGTTTCTGGTCGTTTTTCTCGTAAACTATGCTTTTAATCCTATGCAATAAAGGCAGCGACTGCAGACATTTCAACAGTTCTTACAGTAACAAATGTAATAAGCAGTTCAACCCTAGAATTATTTTTTCTATTTGAAGCAAATGAACATATATGAAAGTGAATGGTGAATTCGTTGAAACTGCTGTTCCAACATGTTTTGGATTGGGAACACATTCTGACTTCTCAGTGTCACTGGTACAAAGTGTACTGCAAATGAATGGTAACTCCCCTGTGAAGGTTTCAGGTGCACTCTGTAGCAATCTTGCCAGATTCAGTTATTGTAACAGCTTTCTTTGATGGTGTGAGTCAGTCTATTGAAGGATGAAAATAGCTACTTCCCCTCAAAACGAACACCCTGTATATCAGTTTAAACTTACCCAATCTTTTGTTCCCATGGGAATTTAATGCTTCTTGTCATATTCTTAATCATGATTTATGATATTTTCCTTGACATAATTTCCTAACCACACACACAAAGGTAAAAAACACCTTTAACAAATATGTCGAGGCAAATCTGTTGAATTTACACACCAAGTGTCCCAACTGTTAACACTTAAACTTGGATTTATGCTTGCTTAATCTTTTATGGTCAACATTCTATTTAAGTTTATTCCTGTAACGTAATAGAATCCATTGTTGTGGTAAACTGATGCCAGTGAGTAACTCAAAAAAACACTAATTCTGCATTTCAAAAACTAATAAGACGTACAAAGCACGGCGCACAAGTAAGAAAAGCCAACAAAAGTTTCTGAACTGCCATCACAAGCTAACCTGTAACCAACATTGCCCTGAGCATCTTACCTGTGAGTTGAAGATGAAGTATTTGGGCGTGCACATCTCCTCATCGTCCAGGTGAGGCTCCACGTGAACTCCTGTGGAGTGGTGTGCGTCGCTGCCACCAAGGACTGCTGGCGAAACATCAGTCCGCGAGAAGTGCATCTGCGTGGAGTTGTTTCGTAGCGCGTACAGCCCCGACATGTCCGAAGCATTCATGCTGAGGTTGGACGAGTGGTCGCTTAAGAAAGGAAGAGGGCAGGGCAACTGGGTCTTCTTGTAAATCATCTGAAAAAGATCAACAGGAAGTCATACAATGCTCTTCCATGTTATGAACATGAAAATAAATGAGACATGATGTTCTCCACTTCTGTTATTTTCTAATTAATGCCATGTTGATAAGTGAATTGCAGTCACAAGTTTCTTATTATGCTCAATGCAGCCTCATATAGTCATAAACTCTTATGTATATGTTGTAGTTGGTTATATTTCTCCTTGATATTCTACAGTAATTTGAAAGTTAAAAATCTGGTAAACTAGGCAGAGATAAAGCAGAGATAAAGACCATACCGTCATCACTGTAAGCTGGCATGTTTGCTGGCACACATGCTAGGCTAGTTCTTTTAGTTGAAGGTTAAAATACCATGTAAATACTAGATGCTCAGCTCAGGCTCCTCAGTCAAGTTAACACTTATTTTCTCCAGTTAGCCACTAATACTGACTTAACACTGAAGTCCCATTCACAAATGCATGCAAATTTTTCTTTTTTTAAAGCTAGTAAACACTAGCGAACAGTTGCTACTAGGTACTAACTAAAAGAGCTAATTTAGCATGCAAACCAGAAAACATACTATCAAGTTTTAGGTTTTTGTTTTTATTTTCTTTTGGTTCAGTTTGCAAGCATTACTATTATCAGTTAGGTAAAGACGATGGCTGCCAATCCTGTTATGTATCTTTTCGCTAACATTGCAGATTCTAGTTTTCTCAACCACCAAACACTCACACAAACGGACAGATGAGCAAAAAATGAGCTGCAATCAGAATACAGTGTTGCAGGTAAACTCTATGTCTGTAGTAGAAAGCTTTAACAGGAACATACATGAAAATGCAATGCTTGCCCTTTTGGATTTTAATTGACTCAAACAACTAACTTTTGCCCCCCCATTAATTCAGAAATATCAAAGCTTTCAAGATTCAACTTTTACTGTCAATTTGACATGGAGAGGGAAATCACAAGCAACTGAAACACTTCCATTTGATGTGACTGCTGTAAACTGTGCAGTGTAATGTAAAAAATATGGGAGCCTGTGCATGTAAATGTGCCTAAAATCCTAGTACCACTTCCAGGCTGTCCCAGCTGAACTTACCACTCCCACAAAGAAGACCATGCAGGAAAGAGAAAAACCACTGGTGTAGCCCAAGTAACCTATAAAGGAGAAAACACCAGTTATTGGGGGAAAAAAAACACTTTGGAGTTATATATTCTTAGCTTTCAGTTACATTTGATGTTTGTTCTTGGATGGATCGCATATCGTTTCAGAATTTAACCTTTCTCCAAGAAAAATACAACTTATTTCAGATTTATATTAATTCAAATTGCAGTGTACCTAAAGCTTTTATAGTTGATCAATTGAGCAAATGATCAATTAACTCATTTAATACACACAGAAACAGCTTTATCATTTGTTAATTGTGGCACTGACAAACTGTTTGGCTGGAGGTGAGCCATTTGAGACAGATCTGACATAAATTACATCTGAGTGGTGGAGCTGACTACAGGCCTTATAGCAGTGTTCTGTTACTGTAACTCAATTGCTGGAGCTGACTAAGAGACCAACAGGTGTTGTGTTACTTATGGTTTGGTGAAACTGGTTATGAATAGCTGCAAGAACATGGAAGGACTGAGAAAATTGGCGTAAGGCAGCAGAAGGCGAACATCAGAGCCTCTTGACAGTGGTGGCCATACACAAAATGAACTATAGTTCAAATAACATGTAGTGAAACATTCAGAGTTTTGTGTATCTCTTGGTGTCCTCACCCAGATTTTTGAGGAGAGACAAAGGCAGAATGATTCCGATCGACACAAACACCACCAGGTAGTTGCCGTTCATGTACCATTCACTGCAAACATGGCACAAGATTAGAATCCCAAGAGATTAGATATGAACAAAGAAGTGTACTTTATCTCCACAAAGTCACATACTCACCCAGAGTTTTCTTCTAAGCGCAAGAAGGCTCGGATCACTTCAGGCAGCTCATACTTCACAATAAAGAGGTAGCTGGACATGGCTGTAGGAGGACAATATGGAGAATATTAAGGGATTTCCACAAATACTTCAGTCAATTTATTCTTGTATCAATCTTGTAGAGGAATTCTACAAAAGCAGAGAAATTCTGAGTAAGGGTCTACCTCCAATGTTTTGCATGATTATTGATACAAATGTGGCTACTTTTCCCGGCCAACCGAAAGCTCTTTCTCCCAGCTTCTCATAGATGAGGGACCCTGTCCAAACAGACAAGTAGATAAAGAACTACCATCAGAGGACAATGCACGAGTCAGAAGAAACATGACGACAAGCGAAGAGCTTCACAAAACAATCTGATATCAATTATAAAGCTTTTTTGTGGCGTACTTAGACTAGTTTGAATCTGAGCGTATACATGCAGCACTGATTCGACTTCCAACTGCAGTATCTGGGTACGTTAGCCTGGTTTTAAGAGGTTCGAATTCATATGATTTTGGTTGGACTATAATGTTTTCATGTATTTAAAAGGTCTGCTTCTGGTCTGAGTAACACAATAATTTGGTCTAGTGTCGTCTAAACATACACACACAATATGTGTTTCTTCAGTCTTGGAGCTGAACTTAGTGTTGTTCTCCCTTTCTAAAGTGCACCCTGATCCCCCTCTGAGTCTTTTCAGTGACCCCCAGGAGGCTCCGTTTATGTAGTTTATATATCAACTTTAAATTCAAATACTTTTTTTTCTTGAAATCACCAAAATAAAAAGGTAAAATAAAGCACATTCCAGTAACCAGCGGAGGTCGGGTCACGACTTGTCATTAGTCACATGAAGACGGATTGAGCTTTAAGTGAAAATTAAATACCAACCTCCTTCTTTAGCCGTCATGAGGAGCAGATGTACAGAGTACAAGGAGAGAATGGCCACACCGATGAGTAGGATTCTGCAGAGAAAGACAAATATAGACATGATGAAGTACATGTTAAAATGTATCCACTTTGTTGTAGTTGCACCAATTCAGTCCTGACAAAGTGAAGCATTTTTTTTCTTTTAAATAAGACAAAGCAGGATGTGCAACACCCTGCATTTCCTTAGGTTATAATTTAAAGCTATTTTTTTCCCTTTTTTCCCTCTAATTCTGCAGTGGCTTCTGCAATATTTTATTCTTATTCCCTATATACGCTGCCAACCCACAAAGTGGCCACCCAGCAGGGCTGTGAGGCAGGGGGTTGAATGAGAGGTGCAGGGTGACAGTGGGGTGTCAAATGTCAAAAGTCATCCTTCACTGCTAAAAAGGCATGAGGATAGAGAGCTATCCAAAAGATGGAACATGCACAGGGTGCAGAAGGTCAGACAGCTCTGTGAACAGCTCTCTGTTCTTTGTGGTCACGTGACCATAAGCAGTCATCAAGCTAAAACACTAGTCGATCCAGTTCTTCTATTTGTGATGAAAAGCCTGGAAGACACCAAGACAGCCTCTTCAGCCTAATCTGAACCTTTACTGTGCTGTACTTACGTGAACAGAACGATGCCAGTATTTGCCATGGCGTAGGACAGGCCCAGGATCCCGCTGCCCATGATTGCGTTGCTCAGGTTGAAGACGGACATGCCGAAAGAAGTGTGGCCAGGATGCTGCTCGGGAGAAAAGCAAAAAGTATGCATGAGGACAACAGGTCTTGCTGCTCCAAACAGTCTGGACTTCTAGGCCTATTCTATTTTCTTTTTACTATGGTTTTCTTTAATGTGACAATGGGCATATGCTGTCACAGTAACCTTCTGAGCTAAAAGTGAACTCTGCATGTCTGTAATAATGAGATCTTTATTGAGCAGAAACTTGGTTGCATCTGTACTGGGACTTATGAATCCTCTTACATATTCTTCATGATATTCCTCATATTTCTTCTTCTTCATCAGTCCATTTGACAGGAACTTCTGGCTTTCTCCGTCATCATTATCATCCATGTACTGGCTGTAAAGATAAAAAAAAAAAAAAGTCATTAGCATACAATGTGATTAAGTTGATTTAAACATTTTAAAAAACAATACCATCTTGGCTGCTGACCTGTTGATGGTGACTTTTTCCGAATCAATGGGTTCTGGGTAGTGGTCATCCAAGCTGGCTGTGCTGTCATCATCTGCCTCCATGGCAACCCTCCTCAGCTCCATGCGATCCACAACTCCAGGCATGATGAAGTGCTCAACAGGGCAGGAGGTGGCAAGTAATCAGTTTTCAGGATATCAGGTTCACACTTGACAAGGAGGAAACACAAGGAGCTTCTTCCACAACCACAGATAGAGGTTGTAACTTTTCAGAATAGACCTAAAGTGTGATAGAAAAACAAATAAGGAAAGTTTCACTGATTTAGATTGTACTATAACCTCTTATTTCAATACTTAAGCACCCCAGAGAAGTTGCAATTTGCAACTGATGACAGGTCTCTGGAGCCTTTTGGCCTGGAGGAAGAACGCTTTGGAGTGAAATTGAGCAGTGTATCCTGCAAACCATTTCCTGGAACGAAGTAACTCTCTGGAAGGGTGGGACATGATGTAAGAATAACAAAAAGTTATTCTTTCTAAGAATCATAGTCTACCACAAGCCAAAGAACACAGTGCAACCCCGGACACTTGCTGATGTTGTAGTCTACAGAGTTGTCCAGTGGGATGAAATACTAATTACAGAACAAACAAACATGATCTGTCTGCACATGTAGCCCTCAGCTGACATTGGCAATGAGAAAGGATTTGATCGCATTGTGTTAGCAGGTGCATTCACGTCTCAAAACCCCACGCCTACATGCTAAATTTAGTGTAAGAGGTTTATTTCTGGGAAACAGTGGGTGCATGACCCAACAGTGGTCCGAACATGAACAGGTTGACATGTTCGTGCAAGGTTGAAAGACACACCCTCTATCACCAAACAAACAAAAAAAATCCTGACATAGCATTTGCTTCTATTTTTCATCTGTGGCTTTCATCAATAAGTTATGTAAGCAAGGAGTTCACAGACAGGGAATGAAGCCTGCTGGACTCTTAATGAAACTAATGGAAAAATGATTTACAGTAATGTTTTCACTCTCACACAAAGAGTTCTTTGACTAGGATAGAGGAAAATATCCCGAGTGATACTCAATGGCCAAAAAAAACATGGCAACAAGCACACAACCACAACAGGGGTATACACGGGAAAGGTTATCTGACATAATCTTTTAAATCTAAGCATTTTACTTTAGATATCTTCTGTAAAGATCTGAAGTCAAGTTATGGGAACAGTCAAGCATTTTTTCTTTCTTACTGAAGCGTTATGGGAGTGTCAGTGTTGCTCCTATGACATAACATATAGCGATATATATATAAACCTACCACAACATCTTAGCATAATAGAGTGAAGAAAGAGAAAAACAATTGCCATGACTATATCTGCGGATTTTCACATTTAAATATCAAACATGCTTATTTAGTTTTGAAACCACAGACTAGAATCTATCATTTCAACAAGCAAATCTAAATGTTGTAATTAATTTGGAGTTGTGTGTCTTTCCTTTAGATTACTGTAGCCAGCAAGCATCAACAGATTTCTTTGGAATTTGTGGTAATATTCATTCTAAAGGTCTTAAACCTCTTTTAAACAAGCTTAAATGCACTTCTGACATAAACAAGTCAGAAAATACATTTCATCAAAGTAGATATTATCGTATAAGTTGAAAAAGTGACAATACTACTTTGTGTTAAGGTATTTCTCCAAAGTGGTAGTTTAAACATGGAACCACATGAGAACATCATTTGTTTTTTAAGTTTTCACTCTGCTTTTTCAACATTAGCAGTCGTGTGCTAAATTAGCATTTTAGCTAGTTAGTTTGTCAGGAATTGACACTGACTTCATATAGAAAGCGCTTGTATCCAGTCAACATCTTCAAATAGTCAATTAAAATGTAGTTTTATTCAATTTATTCAATAATGACTACTGTCATGTGAAGAAGAAGATACGTTCTTTAGCTCTGTGGCAGGAATATGACCAACTAGTTAACCAGGAAATTCCAAACTGTGTCTCTGTGCCACATAGTGTTACTAAGATGGTGTAAAGTCAGATTTTCTATTGCTAATTATACTATGAAAGCAGTGGAAGTGAACAACAGTAAAGGTGTGGGGTGAAAATCCAAAACCAAACCAAAACGGAAGTTTATTTTCTCTGTCAAAGGTTTTGTGAAAAGATCATTTCTATCTTGCTCTGCGAATAACTTCAGCTCTCAGATTCTGTGAGGTCACTAGGGCTGGGTATCGATCGAAATTTTTCCATACCAGTACCAATATCGATACCTTCACTTCGATACCGGTTCCTAAATTATACTTTTTTCTATACCTATTTTATAATATCAATTCTAACAAAAAGGAAATTGCATTACACATAACAGCACAAATCTTCAGTTTTATTTTTCAGCTCAGTATTTCAATTTCCCTCCCAAAGGGATTAATAAAGTTGTCGATCTATTTTTCCAAACCAAGCAGTTTTCTTACAGAAAAAATGAATAACAAATCATTTCCAGTGCAAAACAGTTGCAAACAGGTGACAGGTTGGTGTCTAACACTATGCTACATACTGAGGATACTTTTCACTGAGCAGTTTTTCTTCAGAAAGGTCAACATGTCTGCTTTCTGCACGTGTTAAATTGCAGTAACATTAAGATTACTAGTCGGATTTCGCTGAACGTTAATTTGCCTGTTAAAATGCCACACGCTGCACCGTCCTCGGTACTCGTATGAAGCAGAGTCCAGTGGTGGAGATTTTGAATGATGCCGCTCGGGCTCTGTGGCGTCCACAGGCTGACTTGAATGCTGAGAGGAGGGTGGTTGCGGTCCGACCTTCTTGCAGTAAAACACGAGCAACTTTCTGCTCCTAAGTTGATTTTGTGCACGGTCAATTAATGAATTAAATTAGTGGTGTTGCTGTCCTTAGCAGCGATGACTTTTTGGCATATATTGCATCGCGCACTATTGGCATAAATCTTGGTGAAATGGAGCCACGCTTTAGACCTCGGTGGCATTGTTTAACCGGTGCGACGACACACACACACACACACACACACACCTACAGTTCCCAACGCAGACACACGTGATCCCCGTCTGTGGGCGGAACCACACTTTCCTGCATGCAAAGTGTAACGTTAATACAGCCAATCGAGGGTAGCATGATCAATTCTTGATTACGTGATTAATCTCTGGGTACCGAAACTTGACACCGTTTTGATACTCGATATTACCGAAGCATTTCGGTCGGTGCCTTAAAAGAACCGCAGTTTGATACCCAGCCCTAGAGGTCACAAATCTAACAAGTATTAAGTTTTATAACATGCATATGCTTAAGGTGAACATCATCAAGGTATTTTCCACCACTGATCACTCCTTTGGAAAAATAGTCAGCTGGTAAAACACCAGAAGATGTTAGATTGAGCTACAGTTTAATGACGGATGTGTTTGAGCAACGGAATATTTGCAGTGTTTACAGTCAATAAGCCATTATGCATCAACACAAAACTTTCCGTTTAGCAACAGGGACACAATATGCAAACAATGCGTCAGGTGTTGAACCTCTCCCCCCTCCCAGACCCCACCACACCTGGCTAATGCAGGTTGACCCATAAGACAACACCGCCTTTCAAAGGGTTTTTTTCAGTACAGGCTGTCGTTCTTCCTGCGATTTTGCTCTTGTGACAAAAAAACCAGCCAACAGAGATTAAGTGTCTGTATTACAGGATAAAACCACATCACGCTCAAGGGTACAGCTAATCTCACTATGCCCATCTCCACTGTGAAACCGAGCTGGAAACGGGAGAAAGGTTTCTGCTTTACGCTGCCAAAAGGATTAACCTGTCTAACCGAGTTATTTATGTTGCCAAAACCATGACCATGTACAACAAAGTGTTGAGAAAGTTCACCTCAGAGCTCATCTAATATGTGCAAATTCATCTTTGCACACTTTTCTCTGCAACTTTGTCTGACAGGAACTGAAAACTCAAAACAGTACTTTGTCACAGAACTGTAGAAGACGACTGCTGATAAACGGTGGCAAATGACTGTCAAATGATTCTCACGGAAGAGCTAAAAGTAAGTGTAATGACTCACTGTGGCAATCCATAACAGATCTGGTTTGTTCAAGTTTCTTTTCTGAGGTTAAATGGTACTTTATCAGTCAGTCAAATGTGCACTCGCCAATTTCTCTGCAGAAACATGCATGGAAATGAGCTCATGACGTGTTATAAATGTTACAAAACAGGAAGAGCAATCAAACCTGTCGGTAATCAAACTTCCTGCAGTAACTTTCTTCAGCATTTGACAACAGCAGCCAACAATTACCAAGTGTTATCAGTCAACAGGTTTGGGTCGAAATGATCAAAAACTCTGTGGCATTGCAGTTATGTCTTTACTTCATTTGATTCAGAGAATGTCTGCTAAAATTTCTACTATATTCTGCATTTGTTAAGATTGAAGATTGAAATCTAAATTCAGTTGAATCTCTTTAACAGCAACTGCAGCCAACTCTTACATCAGCCATCTCTTAAACTCCTTACAGCAACGCAGGGCAGAAACCAGCCTATGTCATATGTGAAAAAAAGAAAGAAAAAACGCTCAAAAACTACGTCCTGAATCACCATATGCAATAAAACAAATTTTTTCTAGAAAAACAATCATCTTCACTTACTGAAAAAGTCCTTAATCAGGTTCCCAGATGGTTCCTTATTTGATTGTCCTTTTTGAGTGAATTAATGTCAAGAAGAAAGAAAAAGATGACTGAGTGGGGAGCTGTGGCTCTTTTGTAACACGGGTATGAAGGCAGGGTGAAGACGGAGTTTTAAAAGGGAGGAGGGAGGACCTGTGTCAGCCTATGAGGGCGACCACAATTTGTAAGGCTCCACCTTTTTTAGCACTCAAAAGCAGGGTCATAACCCTTGCACCCCCATCCCCAATATGCACAAGCACACACTTATGTCCACACGTCTGCCTCAAAAGAAATGAACAGGAAGGTCAAAATGGCAAACGTATAGATAGATGGACAGACAGATCTACACTGTATCAGTGCTATTCCATGGACTGGCACTGTCAAGTCTCTGACTTCAGTCCCTGCTAAGAGACTGAAGTCACCGGCGTGTGCCAACGTTAAATACCCACAGTCCCTTCAAGAAACGATCACATGATATGCCACATGGCCATTTTTATCAATTTTTTTCTGAGGTCAAATTATACGAGCCACACGTGGTGTAATCAGAGGCCAAAGGCACACAGCCACACACACACCACAGGCGGAGTTATTAACAAACACACACATCTCCCACACTGTTAACGACTTATTCCGTCATCACTGCTCTATCTACGCAGTACCTGCTGAGACCCACAGAGTTCCACAAAGATGCTATGATGCACTGTGGGAAGGCAGTGCCTCTGACCAATCAGAGGGCAGAGCTGATGGGATGTTGCTGTGCCCAGGGTTTTGTCCGTGTCAACATGGGTCTTTTATCTCTGTTAACTTTGTAATGCTGTCCAAATGCTGGAGCATACACAAACAAATGTTTTGTGTAAAGGGACAAACTGCTCGACCATTTTGTTGCTAAAATCAATGAAATGTTAAGGAATTATTAACTCTGTGTTCTTGATTTTGAAAGGCTTTCAAAACTTTTTTCAGCTCACACGTGAGCTGACAATGATAGCTAATGAAATTAAAAATAAACTGCATTGTTCGTTAATGTTGAGAGAATTTATTTGTGTGCTGATAGTTGAATTGCATTCCAGTTAGATGACGAGTGACATTATTTGCATAACAGCAAATGTTAGCCAAGTTTGCAAGCTTTAGTTGACAAGAAGCTACTAGACCAACTCTCTCAGTGCTTTACTAAAGGTAATTTCTTTCCCCAACTTAACTTTTTTTGGACATTTTGTCCAGTCTGCTTTGCTAGAAAGCATGCTAAGACAAGTGCCAATAAAACATTTATCAAAGTAAAGGTTTTCTAACTGAAGTTTTTATTTCAGTTTGCTTAACTTTTATCGAAGAAAGGAAAAAAAACTCTTATTTATATAGAACCATCCATCCATCCATTTTCTATACCGTCAATCCGTTAATCGGGTAGCGGGTGGGCTGGAGCCTATCCCAGCAGTCATCGGGCGAAAGGCGGGGCACACCCTGGACAGGTCGCCAGTTATATAGAATCAGTAATCATATATTATATTGTATCATTTATTAATTTTTTTTTTTAAAGAGTAAGCTAATGAAAGGTCATTCAGTTTTTACACGAAACAAATGACAAGACATATCCCCCTAAACAGGGAAGTCCTAACCATGACCCTCTGTGGTGCTGCAGGGGCATTCCTTAAATGGCATAGCTGTCCTTCAAGTGTGTGTCAGGTTCGTACACATACTTGGCCAATCACCTTTGAGTGGAAATCTGTGGATGAGCCAATCCGATGACACAGCCAAGAGGGATGGGTTTACCTTGGGGGTGGTGGTGGGGGGGGGTGTTTGAAGTGAAATATATATATATTGCAAATATAAAGCAAAGAGACTTATTATAGCTTTATGAGGCTGCTGATTTGCATCAATTTCAAGCTAAATGTACAGATAGAAAAACCTACAAGAAGAATTCACCTTGTGCACTTGCTATGAGAAACTGTTGAGGTCGCAGCAGGAAGTATGACTAAATAACTTCTGTTATGTCATAGTCTGACACAGTCTAAAGAAAGATGTAGACAAGTGAAATTTGAGGAAGTAAAAAAGGATATTTCAACCTCTTTAAATCTCCCAGTGTGTAAAACAGAATTGCTGAAGTTAAATTCAAGTAAAAAAAATAATTAAAATCACGAAAATCAATTATGTGATAAGGAGGAGTGGAATTCTTGAACACTGACTGGAAACTAAGTGCTGGGTCTGTCAGGAAGAGGGTGCATTCTTTCAGACTGCTCTGAGCCCAGCCCTCTTATTGAGAGCATTCTACCAGCAGAGCCCACCTACTGCTGTGGCTGGCCATTAGATATTTGTTTTCAGAAGTGTCTACTTGTTGGTTTCGTTTCCAGTGATCTGCACCTCATTACAATCGTTGGTGTGTTAAACGTCTCACTATATTTTTTTATTTTTGACACAGGGTTTGATAATCTCAAAAAGCGGTAACCGTATTGGATCATTTGACTATATTTTATTGTACAGCTGTTTGGTATTCTAACTGCCTCGACCTAACATGCACTTGGTAGAACTTGATAATATCTTGATGCTTGATCAACAATGAACTGGATCCCTTAATTGGTTGAGCAAATATGGTCATTTCTGTGGCTGCAGAATAGTGTGTTATCATCTTGTATATAGAGGGTTATGCAAAGTGATTGCTATGAGTTGGAATTTGAAGGCCTCTAAATTAGGCCTGTACTTTCCTACTCCATGTGACTTTGTGCCAACAGTGTGCTGGTGTAGCGTTGGCCAGGTAACATATCATGTTGTCAAATACAACGAGCACACATTGATTGAACTCTTAAAGAAAGCTGCCTCTAAGAATTTCACAGGTATAATCCAACAGATATATCTGCCCACTGGATGTCAAATCTATCAGCTTAGTGTGCTTATTTGTAAGTGGGGCACAATTATGATGTAACGTATATCATAAAAGAGTCATTATATGGATCCAAACAGGAAGGAAATAAATTAAAAGCAACTATTTTACAACATGTATCTGAAACGTTGGTTTGAAATTTTTGAAAAGTTATCTGGGGGTGCTTGCCTTGTGCTGACTTGGTGACTAAAATGAACTCACATTTTGGTAGCTTTGAACTACAATCCAAGTCCTCCGTGAGAAGCCCTTGACTAAGCCTGTTTGGATGCACTACTGAAGCTGTGAAACAGAAAAAAAAGTTTGTGTAGCAGGCTTAAACCGTATAGCCTGCGTATCTATAATGTGAACATGAAGCTGCTGCTTCCTAACCCAGATTTGACTTGGGGGATGGCATCTTTATCATCTATCCTACTCAAACAGAAATGTTTGAATAACAGAAGATATGTACCGACTCTGAGGGAACTCTTTTAGGGTCCTTTTTGATGGAGAAAAACGTATCAACTCAGTTCAGAACAACTATTTCTTTAAAAAAATAAAGAAGCAACAAGAGACCTGTTCCTGAATTTCACAGCAGAAAAGCCTGTTTCATTCCTTTAACTGTGTAAATCTGAGCCCAAACCAAGCAAAAGATTATGGTAAATCAATAGTGCAACACGCTCACTGATGACACTATGTGTAGCCAAAGTGCTGATTAGTTGAAAGTTAGCTTTAGCTGGACAGGAGGCGCCCACAATACAGTTCAGCACTGCACAGACAATCTTTATTATTTCTCCACATTCTCTCTCTACAAAGCATTTCTTTGTCCGCTGTAACTTGTCTTTTCTGCAACACTGAAAGCTACAAGTAGATAACATGTAAAACTTTGTGTGGCACTAAAACGCAGAGTATACCACAGTTTTGATTGCTGGCAAGGTATTAGCAGTTAACAGTTTATGTTGTAAAAAACATTGAGTACAAACTTTGCAATGCACAGAACAATACTGAGGATGTTGCTGGTACGTTCTGAAGGTTCTGTGAATTTTGGGAAGTTGCTTTCAATTATGAATGAGAATGGTAACAGAAACGTCATGTCAAAGACTTAAAGCCTCTGATCAGAACTGGTGTTATATCCACTTTTGTCCCTGTCAAGCAAACGATAAAATACAACCCCTTGAAGTAGAACTTTAGAATTTGGAGTGATGTATAGTTTTCCCGATGAACCGGTTTGCCTTAAGGTCCAGCTGGAGGGTAGTTATGACATACGACGTGTACAGACAACTCCCTTGAATACAGTTTGCTCCTCACACTGCAGTGATACATTTTACATGAAACTCTTACTGACATGTTTCAAGAAATCTGAAGGTCATTTGAATGCTTAACGCACAGCTGAAAAATATATACTGTGTTTCCATTTTAAATCACAATGCCTGCTATTTAAGATAAAATTGAAATTCAGACTTATTTAAAAGCCAGATTAAAGGGTAGGACCACTATGTTCTGACTTCAGTCTCTTACAGTATGGCAGTAGAAGACTTTTAATTGAATTCTTCAAGATGTGTTGGTTGGTTATTTTTTTCTTCAGCATAAAGACGTATTTTTCCAGCCAGGAACAAATAAAGTTTATCTTCTGTTAACACTTCAGCTAACTTTATAACCACTCAAGGTGCTTGTCAAATGGTCAGACAGCTGAAGAAAGTCCCTCTATGCTTCTCCAACATCAGCCACTTCTCAAACTACTTTTCTGTAACTTCCTGAAACTAACAATCTAAAACTCACACCCTCAACAAACAGTAAAACCTCGCCATACGGACGGCGGAAAAGAGCCATGTTTTCTGCCTTTCTCAGCTCCTGTCAAGGTCCAAGTGGCAGCTTGTCTTCACGCCTTCTAGCGTGACCATTCCTAACAACCATCAACACAGTCTGACGTAGCTGTGCAGCACATGTTTTCTTCTGTTACAGTATAAACCATTCCTTATTGCACATATTTGACTTGAGCTTAAGGTTAACAATATGAAGAACTCGTGCAGGTTGTTTCAGAAAACAACAATGTTTTATTCCTGATGGAACACATGACTAAAACTGTAACCAACAGCTTTGGTATGCTTGTGAGTCTAATTGCAAACATGAAACATTTGCACTGGCTATTTTCAGAAAATGTTTGAAACGCACATTTCTATGATGTTTGCATTTTGTCTGAAACAAACCACCGTCATGAATAAAAGAAAATTCATTTGACTTCGGTCTTGTCTTGACATTAAAGGCTAGTTGGCCCTGAGTAAACACCATTCTGGCCTTTTGTACATAACCCTAGTGTGCACTCACCTGCTGTGAACTTTACAAGCACTTCGTGTTATCAGTCGGTATTGATCTGCCCACTCGTGTTTGTCAGTGATGACGGCAGCATCATGTTTTGTAACAATATCTAATACAAGTTAGGGTCAATGTTTCAACCTTGACTCAAGAAGAGGGGTGCCAGGTTCAGACAAAAAGGCTCTAATGAGGCAAAGAGATTTCTTTTGTCCTTTTTTAAAAACGACTTTAGTTTCAGTTTGCCTAAAACGGTTATAAAGACCTTAAAAAGTTCAGTCAATGCTATTTTTCACCTTGTTTTTAGTGAAACAATATCGCCTATATGAGTCTATGCTTATTATTAATTCACCTATACAAAGATGTCACTGTGTACCAAACATTTGATACAGTCTGCAGGAGACCACCTTTATCAAATGATGTATTACTTCTCCTGTTGTTTCAATTTGAAGCAACCGAGGTTCAAATAGTGCAATTAACCAAAGCTGTATCAATACATTATGTCATTATTTCCAAACCTATATTAAGATTCCTATGAAATAAAATCATATCATCCAGTATTGAATTAGCAGAAGCTGAAAGATGCCTTTGACATTATGTAAGCATGATTCTATGATTTAATTATGCAAACGGGACACAGGAAGGCCCCTTTTGTAATTCATAGCAGAACCTTTAAACAATTTTCAACAATTTTAAATTCTTGATCTTTTAAGAGGGAGAACAAAATTTGGGAAAATATGTTTCTTTAAATACAGCTATTTATCTTAACTTGGTTCAAAGGCTTCCATCAAGGCCGTGTATCAGATATTTTCTGCTAAGCTAAGCTAACTGGCTGTACCCCTAAAAACACATTTTCCCAAGTGTTGTATCCTTCCTTAAAATAGGCATAATTCAAAATATCAACAGTAATTATAAATGCAATGTAAATGCTTTTTAAAGAAAGGTACAACTCCTGAGAAAATATACTTTCTCAAATGTTGAGAACGAGATACAGCCAGTTAGCTTAACTAAGCACAAATGTTCCGGTTTTATGGTTGAATGTGTTTATCTGTGCTTTAGAACAGCAAACTGTCAGAATCTGTTGCCATTAAACAAAGCTTGACTAGCTAATCCTTGTCATGTCTTGATGCTAAGCTCAGCTAAATAGCTGTTGGTGTGCAGCTTTGTTTCCACTGAACAGACACATCAGCTAAGCCCCTGCAAAAAAAAAACCTTAACACAGCAGAAAAAGTTTTTCTATGTGAATAAAACTTAAGACATTTCTCTTAAAGTCTTAGAGGATTTTTGCAGCAAAAATGCACAAATCTATCATAAACCCCAATTCAAGAGCTAGTTGTACATTTCAAAAGCTTTGTGGAGTGAGAAAAATACTGAAGCAGCTGTGTCTGCAAACATCTCACCATGTATTTAGGATGTTCAGCAAGACACTAAAACCCCAGTGGTGACCTATGCTCTCTGACCACCATGACTGCTGAGGAAAAGGTTCCCCTGCAGGGATCAATAAAGCTTATAAGAAAACCAAACTTAAAAGCAATCATACTGTATATTTCATCTTTAGTGCACAGTCATGAATTATGCAGTCCTGCAAGTAAATACAGGCAGCTTCTTACATTCATTAGAAAAAGGATTGCATTGTAAGATTTCAAATCAATGTGTTGACAGCGCTCTGGAAAACTGCCAAAAGCTTCTGCCCTTTGTGCCCCAGCATGCCTCACTGTGTCTTTATGCCGGTAACATTGACTCCTGAGAAACTGACTCGACATCTGTCGTGCAGCTCATTAGCTGGCACCAGCAGCGATTCCACCCCGTCTTTTTCAGGGTGTCTTTTTCCTGAACACTGCATCAATTTCACATGAGGTACACGGAACAAGGGGTTAAATCTGAATGCCGTGTTTGTGACAAACAGTAACTCCAAAAAAGTAGCTTATGGATGCACAGATATATTGGCCTAACATCGGTATCAGTTGACATTCCACTCCTTGACCTCTACTGATCAACTGGCTAGTAGGATGATGTCAACTGATGGCAGTGGGCAATATTTATTTGGTGTGTCGTGGTTGTTTTGCATTGACTTTGAATTTTTTTCCATTTAATTTTGCAGGGCACGAAAAAAGAAGTTTTGGTCAATGTTTCATGGTTTATCCCATCTACGGAGGCTGTAGTTCCTCGTTGCAACCAGCTCAGGTTTGAGTCTGGGGACCTTTGCTTCCCCCACTCCCTCTGCACCCTTTCCTGTCTTCCAACTGTTGAAAAAAGGCCAGTCGAGCCCAAATAAGTGCACTCATACTGATAACTACTGTTCAAAGCATCTTCTCTTATATCTGGGAACTCTGGAACTCCCCTTTTTTTGCTCATAAGTCAGAGTAAGTGCTATCCAAGCCTATGTGAGGACTGGATGTGACTGGCTGAACACATGACTGCAGCGCCAGTGTCATTATGAACAACTAAACATCAGCCTTTCAAGAAAATGAACTGATGCACAATGAAGAACAAGGTTTATAGAGTCCATATGCAACAAAGGAATTACTGTGCAGTGTGTGACTCTTGGCTGTCATGTTCCTATCTTTGGTGTGAATGCAACCACAAAAAACTATTTGAAGGTATGTGGTTGTTCAGGGGGGTCTCCGGTTCCCATTTCCCTCACTAACCCCCTAGAACAATTTGTTCCGAAAGCACTTTGAGACGGCCTTTGACAAACCGTTACAACATCCATAGATGGAGCACTCCACTGATTCTACACAAAGTGGTAAGTTAACCTGCTACCAGCCTTTAAAAACACATGTATAGGCTATTAGTCTATAGGACACAACAAAAACCCATAAAAAAGTGAAAATGCTTCACATAACAACTCAAGTAGGTCCTCCGCTGTTAACTTCTATGGAGCTGGAGCAAGCCTTTAAAAGTCTTAAAATGATGAAGGAATCTCTCTGACTGCTGTTTAAGCTTCATTCAACTCAGACATGCCTTATCCACACCATAATCCCTTTTAAAACAAAACAGGGTTTCTATAGTAACTTGAGACTATTCAGTTTGTACTCAGCAATTGTTCAGTTTCGAGAGTATGCATCTAAAACCTTCATCACCACCACATTCATCATAAAACGCACCAAACTGAGTATTATCATAACGCAAGACTGAAACGTGAAAGTTCATTTACAGACCGAGTGGACATAAAGTAAGAGGTGAAAATGTATAGTCACCCTTTGGCAACTGGGTATTTTTAGCATGCAGAATGACGCTGACAGTTCTACAAGTCACCACTGAAATATGCTCGAGTGCAGTCAGGCTTTGTTTCCAGTACTGTCATGTCACTTTAAATTGTGTTACAGGAGTATGGGAGTGCTGCTTCTAATAGCCAGGACACTTTTCTAAACCCTTTAACCTCAAAGATACTTCTCCTGGTTGAATTAGACTAAACTAAAACTGTCTCACAGATTAAAATGGGGTATTATAACAGAGAATGGAACAAACAAGCAAAAAAAAGGCATTCAAGTAGATCTGTCATATGTTCCTCCCCTGACTGACTGAAGTATGTGGAGAATCAAAGGGAGGACAGCCTAAATCCAATCAAATGCACAGAATTGGAGGAAGAAAAACCTTGTTTGTCTGGATTTTTTAGAGAAAAATCATTACAATCCAGAAACTTTAAATCAAAGGTGGACAAATAAGTTGGGTAACACTTTTCATCAAAGCACAACAACAGCTGGAAAGTGTGATTACAGTCATAACATATTCATTAGTCCTCTGTGAGCTCTGCAGGCCACGCTCAGCCTGTTACACTGACGTTACATAAACCAGGAAACCTGTTTTTCTCATTTACATCTAATCATGTTTTCCCGGCACTCATCCGTCCAAATTGATTCTTATGATGCATTCACACCAAGACAGCCACGTGGTGCACATTGGGAGCAACAACGAACGCCTTTGTGTTCATTTTTTTTGTTTGTTTTGCAGAAACAGACAGGCGGTCCTGCAAGTTTACAACGCCAAAAGGCGCCCTACAAGATGCACTTTATTTCCAAAAGATCAACTGGTGGCCCAACGAACTTGTTCTTCATTTGGAGACACCAAATGATGACCGCGGGGAGTGATAAAGCGGAATCCTTCCATATAAATAAAGACGCGTGTTATGGGCTACACCCAGCAGGAAGTGCTCACACAGCAAACAAAATGCAAATATAGCTTCTCACTAATTAAGAAACAGAAAATGGCTTTTGAAAAAACAAAGAAACCAAAGCTTTTAAAACCAATTAAAACTAAAATGCACGAGATCCCCTTTAATTCCCCTTCTGTTCTTATTTTGGGCTGCGATCTCAGAGGAGAAAACCCGAATTAAACCGCCCGCTTTCAGCCCATCAAACATGGTGGTCGGAATTAACCAGATAATTACACGCAGGATGGGGAAAAGGAAAAAAGTTCCGATTAAATGCAAACATAGGGTCTTACCTGATGTGACAGGGTGGTGGACAGCTGCTTCAGGCAGAGGAAGAGGAGGTCTTCTAAAATCTAGAGTTGGGGATCCTTCCCAGTTAACTGAGTGGAAATTTCCATCTGCCATGTGACGGTGGCAGCTTTAAGAAGCGTCGTGTTACAGCGGCGCGCGCTGCTGGGGGCATTCTCTCGATTACTTAAAGCGCTTTAAGTTGCCAAGCATCTTGTTGCTGGTGTCCGTGGGTGGGTTCGGTCATTGTAAACTTGAATAATTTGTTCATATCTAACTAATAATCCTCCCAAATTGACCAGCGTGCATATTTATGGTGGTTAAAGTAGGCTGGCCTAATGTTTAGATCAAAAACAGGCTGTGGTCGTTTACTGACGGAGACTCTTTGTCGGGTGGCTATATTCTATATCCAGACAGTTCACTCACTGCCTGTTTTTTAAAGGGAAAAGTTGACCCTAAGACGTAGGCCATTGAACACAATCATTACGTACTGGTGTCACACGCAACCTTGAGGAATTTGATTTACCTGTCATGCTACTTTATGTTCACACTTCAGAAGGATGCGTTGAGGTACCTCTTCAGCAAATCCTCTTCATGGGTTGATTCAGTGAAATCATGCGTATCTATGCTCATCATTAGCCCAGCAAACCATAAGATGACGTTACTAATTATGTTTATTTCATCTTTATATGATCAAGTGAATCCCATCGAGGTTCGAAACTTCTCTCTAAACGAAACTTGTCCATGAACGCAACATCATGAGTTTCGGACATGTGGGGAGTTATGAAATTACTATGAAAATGGTGGCTTAAAGACAACTGAATTAAATCCGCTATCACTGTTTCAAGCAATAGTAAAGCGATTTGTCTATTGATTTAAGGGTAAAACACATTTTTGATGTGAATGGGTGCTTCTTAAACAAAAAAAGATTGAATTGAACTTAATCGAAATGCAGACACTTTGACTAAATGTTAGTTTCCGAGGTTAAAATAATAGGACCTACCCCATGCAGACCAGGAATGGATATGTATATAACATATAACTATATTTAACATTAAAGCTATACCCACAGACGTGTGTATGTTCATGACAGCAGTTTATTCATTTCCGTGCACATGCATGGATGCATTGGATGCAGAGATTTTCCACTGGATAACACAGTTGCTACCTCTTTTGTAGTTGTGGACCTGGTTTCTTTTTGGCATGTTCACCCTCAGATGAATTTAACTAAGATTCTTTAGAATTTTGTGTGTATCCAGTTTTCCAGAATTGTAGTGAAGTTCAATATCTTGGAAATACTGAGGCAAAAGAAGAACTTGGCTTACGGCCATGTCACTTGTGGTGTCCTGTGGGGGGTTCTTCAGTTGTCAGGGGGTATCGGGCTCTTTGTTATAGGGCAGTCAGTCTCCGTACAACCAGAGTGAGAGCTTGGTTGGTATCGCTGTCAATAAGTCAGACTCATTCCCAGTATGTGTTAGACTTTGGCACAGACCCAAGATGATATCTCCTGGTTGTCTCTTTTATTGGCTCAGTCTCCCACAGAGGCGGAAAAACTGGAGTAGCTGGTGGTGGTGGGGGGGTTGTCTTAGGTTTCTAGTTAAACTGTTGCCCCAGTGACCCAGTTCCATGCAAGATGTTGCAACTACATAGATAGATGGATAAAACTGAAATTACAGATTCAGTAAAATACTCAAAGTACAGTAACAAGTGTTGATTCAGTACGTTACGTCCATCAACCAAAGCACCAATTATGGATATTTCTTATTGAAAAGTCAGAGTCCAACATAAACGAATATATTATAAATCTGTGGTTACAGTAACAGAGATGCAAAGATTATTGCTCTCGTCACTTGTTCTTAGTTTTTCTTGTTGAAATCATTTTGGGGGGAAAAACTCCCATCATTCTTTAGTTTTTTTTAGATACATAGTTCTGTCTGAAATCTTATTTTCTGACTAAACACTTACAAAGAAAGTCTACATCAGATTATTGGATAATAAAAACATTATCATTTATAGTGGCAAAATGTGGCTTATTAGGAACCACTGGTGCCTGATTTGATATTTTGTACATTTGGTTGCTTCTGTGCTTCACTGAAACTAATAATGTGCCAGGTTTCTACTTTCCTCCCTTTTCTGCACTTGTAAGAGCTCATCTGTCAGCTGAACAGCGTAGGTGGTTCTCTGATTCTCTCTTTGATTCTGCGGCACTCTTTTATCTACGTGTTTATCTGAACATTTCTCTTTAACAAACAACAGTGTTTCTTCTGTCTTCTTGGTTGAAACCTGCAAACATGAACAAAATTAAACCGTGTCACACAAGTAAATAATATATCAAACTTTTCCTATTTTGTCAATAAATTTTCATTTTGAAAACTAAGTTACTTAACTACACTGACTAAAGCTTTCAGATAAAAGCTGTGACATATAAAGGGTAATATTATTCTTGTATGCACTACAAAGTGGGAGATTCTCTTCTGGACATGTATTCTCAATGCTTGAAATACTGTGGAGTGGCACCTGCAGCAAAGAGGAAACAATGCAAAAATTAAGCTGTGCAAAACGCTTGGCTTTGCTTACAGCACATCAGCAAAGGCATGATGACTGTTTTTGTGTTGATATCAACACCGTATGTAATTGGATTTATCTCCAATGTCATAGAGTGAGTGGAAAGCAACCAATATTTCAGCAGATTAGGATATGATACAAATAGTTGCTGCTAAATTTACACATGGATGCACTTGCTGATTTTCTTACAAGCTAGCTGACTGGCTGAGGCTGATAATACAGCTGCTGTTGCACTTCGCGTTCACGTCAACAACCGTCTCCATTCTTAGTGTAACTGCTCACATATTTAACTGTGCAGTACGAATGTTACCGGAGGATTCCACAAGGGGGCAAACCTGATCATTCAGATAAGAAGCTGCTGCCGGATTTACAGGATGTATGTAACACTAAATAATGTAAGAAGAGGGGTCTGGATTTTGGATTTTGGATTTTACACTGTATCAAACAGAGACGAGGCAGTTTCTCAACTTTTTACAAAGCGGCTGTCTTACGCTACAACAAGAACGCAACCACAACTCATTTGCTAGCTCAGCACCCAACTGAGGCAGCTGAGGCACCACACACCTCGATCAGCCATCCTCATAACATTATGACCACCTATCTAATATAGAGTGTGCTCTCCTCATCCTGCCAAAAGAGCTCTGACCAGTCAAGGCGGGGTCAAAGAAGATCTAAAGTTGTCCTGGAGTGTCTTGTACCAGGACCTTGGCAAAGGATCCTTTAGGCCCGGTGGGTTGTGGGGAGGCTCTTCATGTATTGGGCTTGGTTCCCATGGATGTTATCAGATCCTTTCAGGTTTGGTATCTGAAGAGTTTACAGGTCAGGGGAACCCCTTCAACTCTTTGACATGCTTTTTAGCCCCTCCTAAGATTTTTTTTTAAAAGCTCAGTGCTGTCCAGCTGCTCGTTAGGGGAGTGATGTTGCCATACTGTACGGCTGTGGGGGATGATTGGTCTGCAGAAATGTTTAGGTAGGTGTCAAAGGGAAATCCATGTGAGTCCCAGGACGCAGGTTTTTCCAGTAGAACATTGTATAGGATCAAGATGAGAAGCGTTACTTTACCTGCCACACTGGTCATAATGTTATGGCTTATTAGTGTATAAGCGAGTGCTGTAGGGTACTCAGCATTGTATGGCATGCAAATACATTTAAAGAATTGTGTGCTTATTTCAAAATTGTTTGAACTGATTTTTGCAAAAAGTGAAAGGCCTAATGTGCGAGGTAACTACATTCAGGCCTAGAAATTCATTGTTTTAAAAGAAAAGATGGAAAGAAATTTGTGTTGATAAAAACCTTATTGAAAAAATAAGCTGGAACCTAATAAAGCACCCTCTGAGTACAGAAATAGCCTCGTCTGATGTTGCTGGGCCGTTCACTGCACAGCAGTTGAACTCTTTTCTTGTAGTTTGGGGGCAGCGTGACATTAGTTGTCTCATGTTCCGAATCACTGCATAAACTCAGTAAAACATCTCACATGAGAGTCGTCAGCTGACAATAATTATGAATACAATTTAACAGTGACAGTTATTAGGTTTACTCTCTGTCAACAGGTAAGTAGGTTTTGAGAGCATTCAAGGTTATTGCAAGGATCATAATGATACTGTTTGTGCAGGGACAGGATCTGTCCATGTGGCATCTGTTTTCTCTTTTACATAATTTGTAAAAGCTCTCACTTGTTACTTAACAGAAACTCCTCTCAGTTTCTGTTAAGTAACAAGTGAGTATGATTGACTGTCCTTATAGGAGAGCTGCCAGTATTTCTGCTACACCTGAGACCGGAGGCTGAGATACAGGCTGAGATTCTGAGCTGCATGTCCCAACTGAACAAAACTTGGCTCACAAAGCTCAGTGACCTAGTTATCTGAAATAGAAATGCCTTTCATTTGTGGAGTTGGTAAGAGTCTTTGAGCTCATAATGACATGGCGGTACCTCACATGAGAGGTGGCGCTCTTGTGAAAATCGGCACCCCTTTTTCTCCAAACTTAACTTTACTCCTTTTGGCCAAAATTGTACTTAAACTTAATCAGTCAACAGGAAAGGTTTCCAAAATGCATCTCGGTCATTTTTTAAGCTCCAGTGCAGGATTTCTTCAGATTTTTCTATGATGGTCACAGAATGGTATTACCACCACGCAAGAATCTACTAAATCTTTCTGAAGTTACTCTGCAATTATACAAGGATTATGATTTGTGAATTCACAGAAAACATATTCCTAAATGTTAGCTGAAAGCTTATGATTCCTCATTTACTGGTATTTATGTTTCTTATTTGTGTCAATTGTCCTTGCAAAGAAAAATGAGGTGATTATAACTTTTTAAATGAGCTTCTGTTGCAATCTCTTTTGCAATCACAAAGTAATGAATCTGCATGTAGACTTTGGCAAAACTTTTAGCACCAAGAAATGAGTTGAGAGGGTCAGACAGTTTTGGATATTCTCAAAAACTGTGGTGGACTGTATAAACTGTATTTAGTTATAAATTGCTGGTAACGTATCATTTGCCTGCTGTTTTGGCTGTTGTTTTATCAGACAGCGTTCTTGTGACATGACCACATTATGAAATAACCATTTAGATTTTTGTAACTGGCTAATCATGTATTTTGTGACACAGTCCCATTCACATTCACATCTAACTATAACTACAGACTTTTAGCACCTAACACTGATCATTTACATTTGGGAGTGCAGAAAAAGAGTAAGGAATAGAAAGTGTATGACATGTGTTGAGAGATGTCACAAAGGCCTATGATTTAAGCTGTGGTTCAGCTCCTCTCACCATCCCCTCCTTACAACCATTTGTGGCCAAGTGAACACTCATTAGCAAGTGAATGTCATCATGTTGGGACAGGTTTGGACGCAAAGGTTGCTGAAATGCTGACAAATCAAAAACTCTAGCTGTATGTATATGAAGACAAAGTAAAGAACACAGCTTCTGAACACTATTTGTGGACCAGAGCAGGTATTTCAGGTTCTGTCATGAGATTGAAAATGGAATAACACCATGTTTTTTATTAGCCTTTTCTGGGTCATCCCAACTTAGACAATGTTAATAATTTTAGCAGTAAAAAAAACCAACAACTGTAAAATATTCTGACTAACATTAAATCAGTGTGTTTTGCATTTAATATATTACGACCTGAGAGCAATAAAGTAAACCGAAAAGCCCTCACATAAGCTTTCCCAAAGATTAAGTTGAAACATTTGGCTCCTTAATGTAACACAATAAAGTTAACAGCAGAAGTGATTCATATTGACGCCTTACGAAAATTACATTTAACCTACATGATAGCCGAGGCAATGAAGTTATCTCTAGCGACAGGAACAGTGGATAATATTGCTTGTTTTTAAACTAATTTTAAAAATGTCAGTCTTGTTTGTTGGCATTCAGAACTTTGCATTCAGTTTAAATGTAACAGACATAGTATAATATATTTCCATTATACTGCAGTGCCAGAGACTTCAGGAGGAAATGTGAATACGTGATTTGAAACACGTGAAGTTCTTCTCATCTTGAATTAAATTTTATTCTAGTTTCAAAAATTGCATTAAATGCTTAAGAGCGAGCAATTCGCTTATTTACAAGATATTAGCATGTTAAGAATTGAGAACTATAAGCTAATATTCTGTAGCACTTCCACTGATTGGGAGAATACCAAAAGAAAAAAACTCAAGGTTCTTAAAAGATTGAGTTTTATGGCAAAAAATCATTAGCAGTTGTCCCCTACTCTCTCTGTTTAGACAACATTAAACTTGGATCATAGAATAAAGAAATAGAGCTTACATAAACCTTAGACTTGAACATACTTGTTGCAGTATGTAGCTCTATGGCACAACTCCCACTGAATAAACCAGTCGAACAAAAGCTCCTGTTATGCAACTGGCACAGCGATGACACAAATACACGCGGAAACTTTCCACTCACTGTGCTGGATTGATAACTGGAACAAGCCAGTTCATTTGACATTTACATTTATCATAACAGTTTCCCAACATCACCTCTAAGTGTCGCCAAAGAATCAGCAGCTGTAGAAAAGTGCGTACGCCAGCCCTGAAGTTGGTGTGAGATACCGAACATTTCCACGGTCATTTCGCTCTTGATACATCTGATCGTTGATGTGAAACAGTGTGTGCACCACCTTTTAGTGCGTACGTACCCTTTGTACATCAGGCCCCAGGTCTTTCTGCAATTGAAAAAAATAGCATGGCCAGTTTGCATGGCTCTAATATTAAGATATTGGTTTATGAGATTTGCAAATTATTGCATTATATTTTCATTTCAATTTCTTTTTTGAAATTGGGGTTGCACATCATGTAACCTGCCTGTTATCTTGAATATAACTACATCTGTGTTTTCCTGGGGTTAAAAGTCCAACTGTCAAACAGCACAGGAGGGGGAATGTTCAGTCCAAGTGTTTGTGTTTATGTTGAATCCAACATCTGTCTGCATGATTTAGCATGAAAAGAAGTTCTCATGTGTCTGAGGGAGAAAACACAGACTCTGACAAAGACCCCTCACCTCTTGCAAATGGATGTTTATCCAGATGGATGTTATTCTGACCATGCAGTCTAAGAATAGCCACGTGGCTCCACACACAAAACCTGAACAAGAAAACCTTGAGTTGAAATTAAATTTAAGTCAAACTTTTATTAATCCTTTTTAAAAAATGCTAATAGAGTCCACTAATACAGATTCACATTCACATTCTGATGGTACAGTTTATAGCTTCATTTAAGAAAACACCTCTTACTTAAAATTTGATCAAATTCATCAAGCATGAACATTTGCTATAAGTCATTCTGATCCTGACCCGGCCCACACATTCAGCCTAACACTGCAGCTCTACCATATGATGTGGGTACATTTGAAACAGTGCAGGGAGCTATGGCCGAAGGCTCCATCAACCCAAATCAGAATCAATGTAAAACCTTCACAAGAGTTGCACTGACAACTGTTGTATTTGCATCAAACATCAGTGAAATCTTCCATGGAAAACGTGAGAAAAATCAGGCACGTTCAAACTATTCTTGGCAGGTGATTGGATGAACCAGTCAGATCTACAACACAGCACCAGAAGAGCCAGTTGATGAAATCAAACGATTGCTGAAACCACTTGAGGATATACTAGCACTGTAAGTGACACAGATCCAACTCACCTGGAGCTGCTCTGAAGCTACTGTACCCCGGATACACAGACAAGGCTTTGAGCCTGGGCAAAGCTCTGCCTATAATCTGCTAAAACCCCACTACATCACAGGCTGATGAGTGCATTCAGCCTTGGTGTTTTCACTCAAGCTACTTAGAAATAGACACAAAAAGTACGGTAACTCTTTAATGGTGACGCCTTGGCTCTCTCATGACCTCCTGACCTTAAAGTGAGCCACCACATTGCACAGACCCATAACAGAAAATGTTGAAACAGAGCTCTAAATGCAAAAAAGAAAGATTATCTTCACATTGAATAAATTTCACTGAACACAAGATTCCTTCATCCAACTTTTATACGCAGTTCATAGTTTTGCATAATGTTACATAATTTCTCCTCCAGAAGAAGGGAGAAGTTACTGCAGAATCAGAAACACCAGGAGAAAACCTTAGCTCAAAATAATAGGCTAATAGTGAGCTCTTTACTTTTTGGGCTCCTTCGTCAGTGCAAAAATGACCAATTTGGTAAATTCCTCTATTGAGCACAAGGATTTACTGAATGGTGTAGTAAATATGAAAACAATAATACAATTTTCATTGTGTTAAATCACAGCTATCAAACAGTTTGTGTGTTTTTTTAAATGTTATTGGTGATATTTTGGTTTATATGTCGAGTGTAACTGTTTCAGTTGTTGCACATGGTTGGGTTTTCCCATTCACAAAATGAAGCTCCCCTTTATGAATAATCTGTGCCCTCCTCTGTGCCCCTCATGCCAGGGAGACAAACACAATAAAGCAAGGCCTCGACATAATTTCACGATTCTTCCGCTTCTTCGCTCCAGCTATGAATTTCTAAGGCTTGTTATATAAGGTGTTATGCAATGTGTTTTTCCAATATATTTTCAGAGCCCTGCTCGCTAATGGGTCTGGGGGCAGGTTTTTGGTGGTTGAGGCTGGGCTGCTGTTGACATTCACATGTTCACCCCCTGCTTTCCTCCTCCTGTGGGAACCGGCCCCATCAAACCCAAACACTGCAAAGGTTGGCTGGGTCGGAGGGACCACCGCCATGACGCACAAGTGTCCCAAAACGTTTGGAGAAAATAGGGGACACGTGCAGTTTGTCATTTACTGCACAGCATGGGTTATCCTTGTTTTGAAACATGTCAGAGAGATGAATGACTCATAGGCCATCTGGTGTGACATATGTCAAATTTGGGTTGTCTGCTTTATCCGTACATTAAGTAATGGATAGACTTCACATGTTTTTATTGGTGCATTTTATTAACTGTTAGACACATGACAAAAGATAGGTTTGCATTTACAGATATTCTAAAGCTGAATCAGCCTTTCTGTCTACTTCACAAATATGCATCTTCCAGTCATTCTGTTATTGGGGAAATTATCTGGAGTTTTAGCTTAGATTAGCATGATGTGCTAACTTTCTTCACTAGCTAGCATTAGCTTCACTAAGCTAACAATATTTCTTAAATGGTAAATCAAACATTTTTACATCCTTGATGAAAAACCCTGCCCACACCCCACCGCTCCTTCACTGGAACCAAGCTTGCCAGTTGAACCATGCCCCTGTAGCTCAAATACTTTGAAAAACAAGAGAGAAGTATCCACTTAGTTTCTTGCAACTCTGTCTTCCAGTTAATTTCTACCTGCCAACGATAACCTTGCCTTTCCCTCTTCACAGACACTCCTAGGTCATCAGCGTAGCCACTAGTTCCAGCCTGACCAGTCTTTCACTCTGTCACGATTTACGTTTTGATTCATGTCCTGTCTCGTCATTTCCTGTTTTATTTTGAAACACTAACCGCTCCTCTCGTTTTAGGTACCTTGTTCTTCCTCCTGTGTCAAGCGTCTGATTGTCTTCCCTGATTCCCAAAGTGTTTCCACCTGTTCCCCATGGTGCCTCATGTGCTCAAATAGTATGTGTCTCCATAGTTTTGTGCCAGTGTGTTGTTGCCTCACTCTAGCATCATGACCATAGAAATCCACAGCCACAGTTTCCTTGAGCCTGCAGTGTAGCGATCCTCCTGCAGAGCGCATCCTTTGCTTTGTCATTTATTCTTTAGCTCTAGTTTATCCATGGTAAGTTTCATAGCCTGTTATCTATTCAAGTTATCTTTAATAGCCCTTTGTGTTCCTCCTAGAGTGGAGAGGTTTTTGGTTTGATAATTTTCATAGCTGCACTCTCCTCATCCACAGCTATTGAGGAGAGTGCTCAGGAGTTTCTCAGCCTCTTGGTTTGCTCTGTCTGGAGATCCTCAACCACCTTGTTTATTATCAACAAACACCTTTTGCCTTAAAGACCCTGCATTTGTGTCCTGTGCCATTCTCCATCTGTTCATTGCTTATTGTAAATAAGTATTTTAAACTCCTTACCTGCTGCCTGAGTCTGCTTCTTGGGTCCAGAAATTGTATGTGTGAGATTGGGTGCCTACAATAACTTTTACTTGATCATCTGTAATAATATAGCTAGGTATAATATTGCTTATAAGGGGGACACTTAATGGTCGTGTTTAGTGGGATTGCCAGGCTTAACTCTGTGGTGGTATTTATCCCTGGTCCCCAACAGCCTTTGGTACTTTTGTTTTAGAATTATGATACAAAGATGGTCATTTCTTTATTATATAATAAGTAATAAATAATAATGATAATTTTACTAACTACTTAACTAAATTAAATTAGTCAAATGGAATAGGCTAATGCATATTTCCCATGAAAACACATTAAATGGCCATGGTCTCTTTTCTACTGAGGTCATAGTGTGTTGACACATCAGTCAAATAATCTACTCTTGCTAAGATCTTATCTTTTCCTTTCTGATTCTGGGTTTCAAATAAATGAACATAGGCCATGCAGGCCTATGTTCATTTATTTTCCAACTGGTAAAAAATAATGTGTCATTTTTATTCTTTTCCCTTTCTTTGAGAGGCTGGTGCAGCTGGTTGGAGGTGCTGTGAAATAATTGGAATCAAATATCTAAATTTGCAGTGGCTGCACTTAACATCTTAACATATTCTAAAGAAAAACTAAGCGAAACTGAAAATTTCAAAATCCATCCCCACCCGTAATGTAATGCCAACATCACAGTGATATTTTAAGCAAGTGATATTTGCTTTCTAAGTTTACATCTAAAAATAGTCAGAAGCTGTAATACGAGCATCTTAAGTGTAACATCTCAATTATACCGTTCCTGAATAAAAATAAATGCTGCCCGGTAGAGTCTGAACTTTGCAATGTAAGCTTTTGCTTACAAGCCAAAAGCCAGTCCTCTCTCTTTCAAACCCAGAAATAACTTGTTTGCTATATTTGTCTTCATGTGACTGATCAAGGCAACCTCTCGTTACCTTCACTTGTCACATGAATTATAAGTAGCTCACACGGACACTTTGGTGTCCCCTGCCCTCCTGGAGTGGAGCCACTAGGCAAACCAGTGTACGATATAAAATGTTGTACTTAAAGGTATACAAGTAAGAGGTTGATACATCTACCACCGTGATCCACAGAATTATGAAAGCTGGTCTTTCATTCAACTGAATAAAGTTTAATATAGTATTGGTCATGGAGTAACTCCTTCAAAAGTCAACATAAAGTGAGACATGGCGTCAGAGTATTTTGTATAAAATATAGTAGAAATAAATGAAGGATAATCTTTGGACCTCCACCATTCTTCACAGGTGCTTTATAATCTCTATTAAGCATATATTTACCTATTTATCTCAACAAAACAACAGTTAACACATTCTTTTTAAACCTGGAATTTTTTTGTGACCATTGTAGTCCAAAATGCAAATGTAACTTTGAGTCCCACAGCTTAAAGTGACTGCTCACTATTGATATACAAGCATCCCGTGTTATAGGTCTACAGATACATGAACTATATGCTGGACACCTGATGCATATATTCAGAAATATGTTCATGCATTTACAGGTATAGCCCTTTTTTTCTGGTGAAGTACAAACCAGTTTATAGCACATGCACAGGTTCCTAGTACAAAAACTACAAAGCATGAAGAAATGGCCAATAATTGTATGCCAATACAATATAACTTAAGAACTGGGTAGTGAGTGCAATAAGATAATAAGGTAATAAGGTTTATCATAAGCCTATCCTCTACCCACCTACAGTATGATGACATTAAAGAAAAGGGTGTCATGATAAAAAAAATGTATTATGCTACATTACTCCAGAGAGCAAAGTGTCAAACTCAGTCCAGTGCTACAGAAGTCAGCTACTCCAGACATCATCTCACATCTTATGGCATCAAACCAGATCCAGAGTCCTAGTCATCAAGATGGAACTATTCAAACATTCAAACACTGAACTTGAGACCATCTTGGCATGATTAAGAACTTGCCAAAGTCTGACCATTGCCTTTCTGACATCCAACTCTTATACTTTCTATTTATGAAAAATTAAACTCATTGTTTGAAAGGAAGTAGGATTCATTTTGATAATGAAATGGATAAAATGATGCAGAAATGTATTGTATTGCTGATTGTTTAAGAAATGGTCAAGTGGCCATGTTGATCTTCAGAATGAAGTTGATAATGCTTTTCCTCATAGTTCAGTTACTTCATAGTCTAGAGGCATACATTTCAGGCCACGTGTTGTTCTAAATTGGCGTAAGTGTAAGTATAGGTGATGGGCTGGCGACTTGCCTGGGGTGTAACCAGCACCTGCACCAAAAAGTAGTCAGGATATGACCTGAAAGCAGAATGATGCAAGTATGGAGAATGCATGCATGTCCTGCTCAAGAACTTAGTTTTTTACATGTCTGTGCATGACTCAGCAAGACAAAAGACTCTTTTAGAATGTGATCGCTTGATTACTCTATTCTAATGAGCTTCAGCTCTTGGCATAAGAGTGCAGATAGTTCTAGTATGTGTCTGGGGAAAGTGACACCTCTGGAGAGGAAACTGTTGCGGGGGTGGGAATTCAAGGGTGCTGAAGAGGAGCTGTCTGGCACAGTCACCGTCTCCTATTCATCAAATGTCACTCAGTGACTGGAAGTTGGCGAAGAGTGCGACCAAAAACAAATCTGTCTTTTAATGTCTCCTAAGAGGTTAATTTTTGACTGCGCATCAGTCCAACAATTTGTCTGTTGGGTCATATGAAGGCAGCATGAACAAAGCGTAAAAGAAATGTGTGTTCACACTTTTTCACTGACTACACATCCAACACATGTACACCTTTAGCACAAGGTTCATTTAGGTTCTTCTTCCAGTCTTTATCCATTCAGCTCCACTTTGGTCAGCAAGAAAGCCACTTTTGACTTTTCAAACCACCTTAACATAGGACCAGTGTCTTTTACAGTATTTCCCTGCTTGTTTTTCCTGCTGTGTCAGGATAAGAAGTTATCCCTTGTGAGAGTGTTTGCACAAACAGGGATTTGTCTTATGGAACGTCATGCGCCAGTTGTTTTCACAAATTGAGTTGCGCTAATTCTACACACAGAGCTACAGCTCAGGGGGACGAAATGCCGTGATGTCACTCAACTGGGTGGGTGTGTGGCAGGCCAGAGCCCTGTACTTTTCCATCAGGCAGCTGAACAAATGGGAAGGGCAACTGGAATGTTCTAAACGGCCATGGCTTATCAAGGGGAATCGGTCCCCCCTCTGTTCTCCTTGAGCTTTTGTCCAGACGGTCAAACGGGTGTGGGGGATGTGGGGGTGTTGGTCGTGGTGGTGTGAGAATGTTGTTGTTTTCAGAGCTGCAGATGACACATTTCTTGGTGTCCAAAGGACAATGTGCATAATTTGAGGTTTTTCCTTTCTTTTTTTTTAAATACTTGCTTATTTTTAATACACCATTTTCTAATCATTAAACATATTGTACGAGAAAGTAGGTGAAACCTAAAGTCATTTCAACTTTACTCAAGGACACAGTCAAGCTTTATGTTCTCCACCTGGAATGTGAACTCTTTAACTTCCACCTTTACCCAGGGAATGCTGGGTAAAGAAGGGGGTACATGTGCATTTGTGTTGTGTAGAGTTGTCTTTACATACAGCAGTCACAGCACGATGTGTGACACGCGCAGTCACTTTTACCACCAACAGTCATCAGGGCAAGCACACGTGCATCAACATGGTAGTGAAGTAATGTGATCCCTGTCAGGAAGGAACACACACATGCACACTTCTTCACAAACCGACCGAAAACGGAGCATGGTGTGCTGTTACAAAAACACAAAATTGATAGACACACAATGTGGCAGAGGAGAAATAGAATTTATGGGGGGAAAATTCATTACAAATAAACAGTCGATGCGATTAACAACAAAAAGAACGGAGTCTTTTATCTTGAACTTCTAACAACTGGATTTTTCTCTGTTAAGTGTTTCCTCTCCAGGCCATGCATCAGAGCTAATGGAATATGATTGCATGACAAGAAATAAGATTAGAACAAGAACAGGTTTGCTCATGCTATTGTTCTATGAGCTTTTATTGTATTTAGCTGCCGAGCTGCTGGCCAGTCTCACACTGAGACTTGATAAGCTGTAGGACACAATATTGTCATGCATGTTTGCATGAAATATATTTTTCTTGTTCTTTCCATTTTCTCTTTTGCTCTGTATAAGGATTTCAAACCTGGGAAGTGAATAAAAATTCAGCATAATCTCAAGGGCAAGCATACCCAACCTTTATCTGTATGTGGGGCCTATGTGGATAAGCTGAAAACAGACCCTTAAGGAATTGTCTCCTGGTTCCATGTTGGCCTAGTGTTAATTGCCCTGATTGTTTCTGCTATGGTCCATAAGTACTGAAAATACATTGGCTAAAAATGGACCAATGTACCCTGTGTGACTCTTATCTGGATAATTTTAGGGAAATGTGTTAATGGACTTGAAATGGGCAACACAGTTGGGCCAATTTGGATTTAGCAAATTAATCTGAAAATACGAGACTGTCCTCCTCATCAATACTAAGCCATCTGCTGGCTAGAGCTATACACAGTATATACCACCGCATTCTAAACTCTTTAGCTATTTGTTAACTGGTTGGCAGTCATTGCCAACAAAGACAGTTAAGGTAACTTTCAAGCTTACCTTTTTTAACAGTTTTACATTCTAAGAGAGAAGTAAAAAGTAAAGACACCATCCAAAGCCACAAGAATGTCAAGGCAAAGCAAAATTGTGTGGTGCAGGACTGGAAACCACAGTTGTGAACTGCAGTATCTATGCCCCCTGACACTCCAGGGCTGTTAAGGTCTGGGAATATGCATGGCAAAAGTCAGTGTACTTCAAAACAAATCAGAGACATACCGTTTTCAGGTTCACAAACTTCTCTAGTGTTGCCTTATTGGCAATCTGTTGCATTTCCCTCTATGTTAAGTCAAATACAATATACATTGTTGCAAAGTTTAAACTGTTTCCAGAAAAGAGGACAATACAGTATATATAACAATAATGCCACTGACCCAAAAGTTTGGCTCAGTCTTTAGAAAGCTCTGACAACCCAATATGTTGTCACCTTTTTTACAAGTTTCTTTAAAGGCTAAACTGCTAGAGAGACAGCATGTCCGTGAAAAACAGGCAGAACAGCTCACAAGAAGTTGGTAAGTCATAAAAAAGTCTCTTTTTAGAGACAGGTAGTGGGATGTGCTCAAAGCAACACAAGTTTAAATGGTTTTATGCAGAGAATGAACCATGGGGCTGCAAAATGGGCCTATTGAAAAGGATTTATAATTCAAAGCTACGGTGGTGGAGTGGAGAGAAAAAACACAGAGCTGGAATGGAGTGTAATAGTTCACAAACTCTGACATACAGCCATTTTTGCTATTTTCCGCCCATACGATACACTGAGTTATGCGACAAACGTTCCTCACACTGACTTCACTGCCAAGAATGTTGTTTGCAGGCAGTGTTTCTAGTCAAACCTGTGTCGTATCTTTGACCACTAGACACACAGTAAGCACATTCTCTGAGAGTTACATTGTCATTTGTACAGTAAGTCACATGATAAACATCACAGAGCTTGGATATGCACCACCTGTGCCAGTACAGATACAGTGTACCATTATGCTGAGCCTCCCTGCTCTCAAAGAAATGTTCACAGCTGTAAATGGTTCACCTTGGCTAGGTCTACGGAGCACTTTATAATGAGTTTCTCAATCACACAGCACCGTCTATCATACACTCACATTCCACTGAGCAAATTGAGGGCAAGCTGAATTCAGTTTCTTGCCCACGGATGCTGGTGGGGGCTGGTCAAACCATCGACCATCAAGTCAGTGGTTCCTGATCCACAACCGCCTTGACCTAATAATGATGGAGGTACAGGAACCTGCTGTTTAAGAAACACTCTCATTCCAGGGGACTCAAAATCTTGCCAGTCAGTCATAATTAAAGTAAGTGTTTTCGGCCACCTAAGCAGAAATTTACTCTGAATCACAGGATATGTACCTCCAAGATCCCTGTTGAGCTGCAGATCATCTTTCCGAAACAATGCTTTTGTCTTAATTTGTGATATGATATGTGAATGTCAGGAGTATGCTCAACAGAAGGTCATATCATTAGCTTACAGAGCAACACTTTTATCTCTCAGGGATATATGTGCAATATACTGAAAATGAGGACGTATAACTACCTAATGTGTCCACGTGAGGGCGCTAGTTCTCTAATAATATCAGTGGAAGTCCACAGATGTAGAATGCTGTGCTTTAATTCATCCTAACAGTTGTGTTCTTGAAAGCAAAAAGGAAACAAATGTAATAATATATAATAATAAAATATTGAGTAAATTACCTCCAAATGCTTTCATGGCAAAAAATGTAAACGTCCACTGTTCAAATCTATAGGCCTTTGTCAGCACATTTAACAAAGATGTTTCTAATCTCCTGTTTTTTTAACTGGCAGGAAGAACCCTGATTAAAGGCTGAACACAAAATATGACCTCTATATAAGGATTAATTGGTGACGATTCAGGGTTAGAATATCACTTCATGGGAAGTACTTAACACAATGCAGAGAAAAGTTGGCCAGTGTTTGCTGCCACCACACAGACATAAGTCTGACAAAAATGTGGATGAGTGTCGAAATGGCCCGAGGATACTTTTATCCAAAGACATGAGCAGCACTAATGGAGAGACAAGTCATTTCCTTTTCTCATCATGTTGTTGTACACCTCATTAGCTCAAATGAAGAGAAACATTTATTTAAAAGTATCTCATGACTTAAAGTGTTGCTCCTAGTTGAGTTTAATTTTGTTCGGTGACTCTTTTCTGTCTTTTCAGGCTCATGTTGAATAGCTGCTCCTTTATAATCTGTCCTCTTCACCCGATGAGAAACCTTCACCCTAAAAAAGCCACCAGAGTTGCTCTGCAACTAACCAAGCTTGTGATGTGTTCATACTGAATGAAAGAACTAAAAAAAGAACACACATAGACACATACCAAATGCACAATTATGACACAAGCTCAAATGAAAGACATCAAATGGAGGATAAAAAAAAAAAACATTGAAAATACAATACAATCAATGACATTCTAATAAAATGGACATTCTGTTGTCTTTCTGGCATTCTGCGGATTTGCACCTGTTAAAACCAGCTTAAGATCAGTGTAAAATCTTTCTAGTTTGGACATTGTGACGTTTGAAACGTGAACAGCACCCAAAGTTGAACATAAGTAAGAATGATGGCAATGTAGCTTCAGGAGCATTGCATTGGAAAAAAGATGAAGAATAATGGACGTTCTCAGTCATCCAGGTCATGGTAATCACAAGAGCTTGAATAAGAGCAACTGGACTTCTTCTTGGATCTTAAAGATGTTTTGCCTCTCATCCAAAAGGCTTCTTCAGTTACTGCACTGTTAACATATGTACAGAGTATACAGTGTAAGTTATGGTGACATTATTGGATCCGATCTTTGAGTTCAGGAAGTACACACACATGTTTTTAATACTTTTGATATGCTTTAGGTTATGAAGGTATGAATATATCATTTGAACATTTGAGCTAACTGTAAATGTAAATTTGTAATTAATTTGATTGGTATATTCCTAGTAAGTTTAAACACGTAAATTAATTGTAACTATCCTTTTGTCAACTTTCAGGCGGGTTTTTGTACTTTATAATTTAGGTAATATTGCTCTCAGAAGAGAGTAGTGTGTGCATTTATAACCAGTCCTGTGCCCATTAAAGCAGCAGCTGGGGTATGCAACACAAAATAAGTGGTTGAGTGGTAGACTTGAAAAAGGTGGCCTGTGATGGAGTTATTCTTTCAATCCTCCGTCTCCATTCCTACTAGAATTGAAAAGACGAAAGGAAATGTTTTTTTTTCTTACAAGTGAAATTGTGTGAAGTACTTTAGAGCATTCAGGGTGCTCCCAGCAGCAGTAGACAGCAGCCCGAGCACTTGTTTTCAAGAGTAAGGGATGAATTTTGCTGGGACAGTATGATTTTTTTTCCATCTAAAACAATTCATGCCTCAAAAATTGTATAGAGGTTTGAGCAATTGCTATATATATTGCATTTTCCACCATGCCACTTTTACATCAGGTGTTGACTTTGTTCCTCTTTTCTTCAATTCAATTCAATTATAATTATATGGCGCATAATTACAACAAATGTCATGTCAAGGTTCTGCAAAGATACAATCATCATTGAAATAAGCTGAAAAATTGAAAAATACCAAATAAACAAAGAGACGCCTTGGAGCACAATTCGGAGTATAAAATAGAACAGATTGGACCAAAAATGAACCCTATAGAAACAGAAAATTCCCATGGTTCCCATCGCTCCAGTCCAGCGGTGAAACATGGATGAGCCCATATCATGGCTATAGTATATGTGCTTTTGGAACTGATTCACTGGCTATCAGAACAGGAACAATTTTGTGTACACAAGCATTTTTGTACAGCTTTGTTTGACCTCAATTCCAGTTTGAACGCTGTGTAAAATGTAAATCAAAAAGCAGGATTTGAATGTCTCATACGCCAATTCTTTTTTAACCAATAGCTAAGTTGGAATGGAGTAACAAAAGATTGAAAAAACAGCTGGAGGAACATGTTGCAGGTTACTTAGCAAAATATGTCAGTAACATGAAAAACAAAAGCAGAGGCAGAGTCTGTCAGATGTAAAGATGGGCAGAGGTTCAGCAATCTGCCAAAACTATATCTTCAAATTGTGGAACAAACTCAGGATAATTTTCCTGAACAGAAATTTGTGAAGAATTTGAACACTTAGTCTACGGTGCAAAATATCATCAAAAGATTCTGAGAACCTGGCGATATCTCTGCGTGCAAAGAACACAGCTGTAAATCAGTATTGGATGTGTGTGAGTCGCAGAGGTCTCAACACTCTAGGAAAAAGCACCTTAAAATTTACTGGCATCAAAAAACCCACCAAAGTCAAAAAGCAATTGCTGCTAATTGCTGCCTTTTCGATATATCTATATCTATATCTATATCTATATCTATATCTATATCTATATCTATATCTATCTCTTCTGCAATGCAACAATTAGATGGCACCCAGTACTTCTCCCCTATTGCTTTGGCTTTTGACCAACATCTCAGATTGTTCCATCTGAGGTAATGGTGTCACATGTGTTCTTAGGCCGGACCAAAGTGGTTCAAACCTGTACCAGGCAGTTTTAAGCTGTTCTCAAACTTGTTTCTCAATTTTGTTTTTGGGTCAATTCCTCTGTGTTTTTTAAAAAACTTGTTAGAATATATTTTTAGTGCAGTACATTTTCAGAATATGTGTGAATATGTGCTTTACTTCATAATATCAATAGAATGAGTAACTTCCTTCAAAATGTTGTGGAGTACATAATATCAACTTCAGACTAATTTAGAGTACCCACTATAATCAGATATAAGTAATCTCTTATACACACTGCATTAGGAACAGACATGATTCTGTCATGGCAATCACTGCATGGGCTCAGGAACACTTTCATAAATGATTTTCTGTGCACACAGTTCACTGTGTCACCCACAGTCTATGGAACTGGCAACTTGTACATCCCTGAGGGCCCAATCTATGCTGAAAGGTATAAACAGGTTTTAGAGCAACATATGCTCCAATGCAATCTTTTTTTAGGGAACGCCTAGAGTATTTCAGCAAGACTAGACTAAACAGTACACTAAATCTATTAGAACAGCATGGCTTGGTAGTAAAAGACTGCCTGCAGTCCAGACCTTTCACTTATTGAAAGTATTCGGTGCATTATAACATACAAAGTGTTGTTATAATGCATGAAACGGTAGAATTTTTTCACTTTTAACACTTGATATGTCTTTTGTTCTATTGTGAATAAAATCATATTCGTTATTACATTTACACAGTGTCCCAACTTTATTGGAATTTCGCGTTGTATGGAGTAATTCCACCTGCAATAAGACAATGCGCCCAAACAAACCAAATATTTATACCTCATACACACTAGAAGGTCTCAAACAGGTGAAGTTCGTTTCTCATGCAGGGAGAGGAATTTAAGAAAAGGAGATTTGAATGTCTGGAAAAGCAGATTCTGAAGATTTAATGTTGTCTTTGCATCAAGTGTTTCACATTTCACTCTCCTGTTATTATATTTCAGAGATCACTGTACGTCAACATATCCCTCAGAGCTTTAAGTCCTCCTGGGCTGTCAGCACCGGCTCACAGAGTTAATGATACTTGAAGGGGGTTTCTCATTTCAGGATATACTCAGATGACACATCCTGTCTGACCTAAAAGGAGTCAAATACCACTTATTTGTAGTAAATGACAGTGAAAGTTCCAATTAGTGAAGCCTTTTTGATGTTGGATTACTAAATCATACAAAAATAAGAAATAATATGATATATTGTATTGATGAATAATATATTTTAACAAATAATATGCTAATAATAACTAGATAATGTAATGTATTTTAATTTAATTTGATTTTAAATCATGTTGAAAACATTTGTCTGTAAGACAGTTAAATTGTTGTGGCTCTTTAGTGTAAAAATGTGAGAGTGGATTCTCAAACACTACAAAGCAAGTTTTAATGTCACGAGGGTCCAGCCAGGTGCTTCATGCATTATTTAAACCCACTCCTTACAAACATTCATACTCACAGAGAGGTGATGGCACAGAGTTAACATTTAAAGTCCACAGGCACAATAGCTAAAAGCTTTCAAGTGAGAGTGGAAACATGCAAACACTCTGTGCTAAATCTGTGCTCATAAGAAGTGGAGATATTATATTGTCCATTTTATAAAAAATACACATTCTAACACACTGGAACAAAAGTTGAGAAAGAAGCAAGGAAAGACATGATGGTGTTCTGGCAGATTCTATAATCAGGAGCTTAATCTGTGACAGGCGAGGGTGTCATGATTGGGTATAAAAGGAGCTTTCACCACAGGCTTAGTCTTTCCAAGTAAGGATGGAAGATGGCTTACCTCCTTGTGCCAAACTCTGTCAAAGAATCTTCAATCAATCAGTAAAAAAAAAAAGTTATTAGTGCAAAATTGCAAACGTTGGTCTTTAAATGTCTTTAGTGCAAAAAATATTATAACATTCAGGGGAAGATTTGGGAAGATTTCAGTGTGTAAAGACTGAGGATGTATTGTTGAGGATATATTGTTCAATAAGCATGAACTTCAAGCTCTCAGCTGGCACTCCATGAGAAACTATCATGGCACCATGATTCATATAGCTGCATAAGCTTGGGACTACACAACTGCATCCAGAAATGTAACCTGAAACTGTATTATGCAATGAAGAAGCCATCTGTCAAGTCAGCAGAAACGGTGCAGTTTCTGGTCACAAGCTCATCTCAGATGGACAAAAAGAGTGTGTTGTCACATGAGTCCATGTGTCAGCTGCTTTGGGGAAAAAAAACTGACATCTGACACCTTTGGCATGTAAACTCTTACATGCCAAAGGTGAAAAAAAAAGAATAAAGTTTGCTGTCAGCAAATCTGTCATGGTATGAGGGTGCCTCTGTGACCACTGCATGAATGACTTGTGTATTTATGGAAGTACCATGTTAGAATGTTAAGAAAACACATGCTACCAACAGGTTCATTTTTTTCCCCATGAGAAATCTGTAGTTATGTCAGCAGTGCAATGCCAGACCTCATTCTGCATGACTTACAACAGCGTGGCTTCATAAGCACAGCGTGTGTTTCACAGACCTGCCTGCAGTCCACATTTGTCTCCTATGGAAAATATATAGAGCACAATGAAGAGGAGAATCAGACAACAACAACCATGGACTGATGAACAGCTGAACAACAAATTCCGATTGCAAAAATGCAACTATCAATATTTTTGGTTTCCAGATTAGTTTAGAAGTATACCGCCTTTTTTTAATGCAAATTCCTGGACCTGAAACTGCCCAAGAGCACCTGGGGACTGGGGTCGCCTCCTCACTATGGAAAAAAAATCAATGTAAATGGTTGTGTATGTGCAGGGCTCACATGGATGTCTATTTCGATGACAGTGGTACTACATCCCTGAACTGTAGAGGGAGCCAAAGAGCAGAAAACTCAAAACAACAAATTCTCCAGTATTACTTAAAGACTAAAATTGGAAGGAAAGTTGATGTAAACAGGCGCCTGTCCCAACTTTTTTGAGTGTGCTGCTGACATCAAATTTTAAGTTTACGTTGATCAGTTATGGCAGTGAAAATCTTGGCTGTTTTTGTTGCATTTTAGAAAAATTTCCCACCATTCTGTAAATGTTTAGTTTTTCCTTTTTACACTATTTCTAATGGGAACAGAAGTGTAACAGTTTTTTGACATAGATGGATCTGTTTTGCACAGATTACAATGATAAATCAAATGTCATGACGCAAGTATTGTATGGTTCTGCTGTCGGGTTGATGTGGCTTTAGTTTAACAGCTCAGTTTATGGGTGCCAGCCACTGAAAGACCATGAACCTCATATAAATACCTTTGGTTACCCGACGAAAAGAAACAAGCAATCTGTATACAATTAAGTAAAGACAAAAAAAATGTATACACACATGCCCCAGTAAAGGGGTCAAGCAGTGTTGAAGGCTATGACTACACTTGCAATACTTCTCAGTAGAAATAATATGTTGATAGCTTTGGTTTTAGGGATAGTTTGTTGTAAATAAGAAAAATATGGATCATAACCAGAATATGCTGCATTATTTGATGTTTATACAACATTAACATTAAATAGATTTTTCAGCTAGAAGGAGACACACATGCAATAGCTGCAGTCTTGGTCGATGAATAGAAATGATTCCCTTTCATAACAGTTGCTTCAAACACAATATTTGCACTCCTAAAAATGATGTGGTAGTTAACATGTGCTGTTGCTGCTGCCAATAGAAATCCGAGTGTGTGTCTATGAGGACATATGTGTGAGCACCTGCTCACAGCCCATATGGTCAGAAAAGAAGGGGTATAATTCTAATCCCCTGCCCCTCTAAGGTGCTCTCTTCATACCCAATTTAATTTTGACCTGTTGTCATTTAACCTAACGTAATTAGTTGTAATATGTTCCTCCAGCCGTTTCTTTTGAGTACCACTTATTTCTCCAACCTTTTGTTGCCCGTGCTCCAACATTTTTTAGATGTCTTACTGCCATCAAATCCAGTTTGATTGTATTTGAAACACTAGAATGTCTCGCTTTGCATATATAGTTTTGCAAATTATTGCCTTCTGTTTTTATTTACATTTTACAGCATCCACATTTTATTTTTGGAATCAAGGTTGTAAATTTGATTCACATCATGAAACATTTTTTTTATATTAGGTAGCAAATATAGGACAACTAATATGGACTTTAATTCAGTTCAACCAATTCACATCAAGTCATCTCAAGGCACTTTAAAGATATATTAAACAGGTGCAATACAGGTCCAATTATACACAGTCTAATTAAATACAAATATAATCTGATTCAATCTGAATCAACATAACCCAAGTTAGAACAATTCATTATAATTGTAGATTGTGTGGATACAGTATAATGCCAATTCATAAAAAAATGCCTACCTAAGAAAACGAACATTGCCCTGAATCTTCAGTTTGATTAGCCTGTCCTGAACAGAGGACAACAGTGAGGAGGAAAAACTTATTTTACTTGGTGTGCTAAGGCTTAATTCACAATTCTGTGGTATTTTTTTTTACTCAGCTGAGTAATAAGCAGTTAGAGCCCTAGAGGGGCTGCTAAACCAAAACCCTTACAGACGAGTACACAAGGCTTCTGCTCAGTCAGCACTGACATCCCAGCATGCATTGGTTCTAAACAGACAGAACACCTGAAGGTGTCAAAGCATGTTAAACAGAGTGAAAGCTACAGGGCAAAATGAAGGACTAAATGCGCCAACATCTGTGGAGGTATTGTTATTCTTACATCTCTAAATTGCTTGAAATGATTGTGAAATTACAAAAACTGCTGGCCCTTCTATCCTTCACATATGAACAATTTGGTGGTGTGATCCTGCTGAGAAAATGGTTGCACTGGAAAATCCCAGAAGGCCTTCCCCTTTGATGGTCGGCGCCATGGAAACATTCAGCGATTTGTCTGTCACAATGTCCCCAGTGGAAAGCTCATAATTACGAGTGGATTGTGATTAGGCTGAAGTCAGGATTATCAACCCCCTCTCCAGCAGGCCTCAGTCTCACTTCTTTTTCAGATAATGGAATTGACTCATCTTCAGAAATGAGAATTACATTGATTTTCTTCCCCACTTTGTTGCTCAGCTACTGCACTGTTGTGTATGAACAGATTCAGGAGACATAACAAGAAATCAAATGACAACAAAAACAGCTGGTGCGGCTTCAAGTTCATAGCTTCCACCCCTGATGAACTTATGAAGGGTTTGGAAAATACTTTCATGTGGTCTGAAAAACTCCATCTGCTTGTTGCAAATAGACACGCACACAGACACACAAAAAGGGTAAACAGCACCTAAAGCCCAGATAGAGATTTGAATGTAACAGGAATCACTTACAACTAAACATGTTTCCATTAGGTGAATAAATAAGGCAGAAGTCACGTTTTTTCCCCATCCAAACACTCAACAGATAAACAGTATTTTGGAGTGGGGATTATGTAAACTCTGTCTACAGCTTAATGTCATCAAAAAAATTCTGCCTCAACAAGCAAATCCTAAAATGCTACTCTTGTTTTACAGTGAAAAAAAAAGCCAACAGGAGCATTTTGGAGCTGCAGCTGTTACTTATCTCCACAGCTCATTGCACTTTGTGGCATATTTGTATTTTATAGACCCCTTCACACAACAGTGGAACGAAACGGCAATCACGCTGGAGAAAATGACAAAGACATCTTCAAAGTCACAGATGTTAATTACGATGATGTTATCAGCAATGAAACAAATCGTCCTTGCAAAGCCTCCATTAACGACATTATACTGCAGTGTCATTATGACAGGACAGGCTCAGAAATCTCTGCAAGGTTAGTGACCCTGCAGCTTGCAAGTACATCTAAATGTTTAATACACAGAGGAACAGTCTGTCTTTTTAAAAAATGTGAGACTTTGTGATTTGAAGGCATCTCAGGGTGTCGGTGACCTATGGGAAAGATAGACTTCAATTCTATATGTCAGGTGGCTGCCACATGTCAATGAGGCAAAGCAATTAGATCAAAACGCATTAGCTTGATATCAAAATCAGGGATGTTCCATTCAAGATCATTTTTCTCTGAAACTGATGATGTAAAACTGAGTATCAGTCTATACAGAGTCTTAATCTGATACATAAATTTTCCTACAGCACACAGTTGTAAACCACACATTAAACACATTAATTTTATTTAACACCGATGTCATGTATGTGCTTGACACCTCACATGCTCTGCCGTGCAGTGGCAGCCATGTTAAAGCTGTGTCGCAGCCCTGCATCAACCTTATGACTTTAGTGCTAAGTGATTAGGAGTATAGTCTTATTTTTCAGTTATCAATCAGTATTCCCCACGCCTTTATCCCCTCTTGTTTATTGGACACGAAACTGGAGAAATACGGCAGAATTTTGGCATTTGCTCCTTCATTCACTTCTACACTACAGAGAACAGTATACTCGCTAGCCTGGATACAATTAAAAAGATAAAAAGATCTGAATCCCGGTCCGATCACAAGCATTGGACATCCCTAATGACCATGACAATGTCAAAATGACCATTTAAACTGATTGTCTACTGCAGGTATTAAGTATTGCTTGCCATACTAGGAAATTAACTTCTTAACGTTCTAGTTGTTGCAACTAGAGTTTAATAACGTCTTCGTCATGGCAAATTAATTTAATAAATTATGGTCCCATTTAAAGTAACCTTGACAATAAAAAAAAAAATGCTTAAGGCAAGGCTACATTGGGATTGACAAGCTCCTAACTAATGAGCATGCATGGTTCCCTTTGTTCTCATTTCTCACATGTAATATTTTAGGACAAAAGACAAAAATGAGTCCACATTTCAGTGTGTGAATGTCTGAAGTCAAAGTCACCATTTTTTTTCTTCTATTTTTTTACTATTTTACTTTTTTTTACTGCGGATTGTGTGAAAGGACATTCAAAACATTCTGCTACCTCTAACTTTCTCTGTGGGAGATGTCTTGTAGGAATAACTAAATTCACAAGACAGATTTATTTCAGTTACTTAAAAGGTCATTTTGGCAGGTTATGAAAGGAATAAAAGTCCAGTCCTTTATGACAGCAGAGCAACAGTCTGAAAAGTTTTTTGTAATAGAAAAAGAAAATATGGGAAGGACAGCAGCTTTTTTGAGAATTCCTTTCATTAAATGAAATATTAATAAAAATATGAAATATTGATATTATATTAAATTGAACACATTATTTTTGTGATATAACTTGTCTTTGCCTCCCATCTGCAATGGATCGATCTTTTTCTTTGCAAGGTCATTTTTACCCAAACAACACGTAATAGCAACATCGATCTATTGCTGAGACTGTTAAGAAAAAAAGAAAAACAGTCACAGTGCAAGCATCTGTACAACAGATCTGGAGCTGCAGCAGGTCAGCTCGATACGTGCTTGATCGCTAGCCTACTATGGTACATAATTGTCCAATTAGGAACCATCAGTTCTGCACTACTTTTTATGGTACACTGTAGGATTCTTTGAGTACATTGTATAGAATCTCATGAATCTCATTATACACACGATCAGCACCAGAAAATGGTGAAGTTATTGTAGTTCACTATGCATTGAGGTGAACACCCCATGTTTTCGTGAAACTTTCATGTAACCTTGTAATTGTTTTATGACAAGATTAATATAATATAATAAGTATAATAAATAACGTGGTTAAGGTTAGGTAATAAAAACAAGGTAGTTAAGGTTAGGAAATCGTTTGCATTAGTATTCATCAGCATTATTGCAAAGTTTGTTGTTATGTGACCATTTCGGTAATTCGGTAAGTATTCTATCAATTATTCCATTGATTAATAGAATAATCGGATGAGAATTATCTAAAAGAGAATAATTTACGTTATAAACTAGCTTGTACATATAGCCACTTTATCCCTTTGGAATAAAGTATTCCTTCATTTAATTTAATTTCAACTAGGGCTGGGCAATATGGCCAACAAACCTTATTCATCTGAAAGCATTTATCATTATGATTTTGATAATTGTACTGTAGAACACTGGGTATTTGCTTTCTGTCAGGCTGTGTCAGCAGTTATCTGTTTGCATACATTATAGTGTGCTTGTGCTATAGTAGGTAGGTATGGAAATTAAGCTTTTCTTGTCCAACACAATAAACACAAGCTGCTTTTTGAAAAAATATGGAACATAAATGAAAAAGTCACTGTACCACCTACCCCAAGCCTCAGCTTACTTCTGTTCTCCGGCATCCTTCTCAACAAACCAACCTTCTGATTTAAATTAAAATGTTAATGTGAAATGTTCCCTTGTGGCTGTTCCGCTCAGTGGACTCAATGTGAACTGTGAGCTTTCTGTTAAGATGCTGTAGCATTGATGTGGTAAGCTCATTCAGTTTTACAATCACTACATTGTACAGTATTTCTGCTTTTCTTCTGTTTGAAATGGTCAAAAACTTGAAACCTTTTTTTATCTTTTTCTCTGAGTTTGCTTGTCGTTGTTTTCTACGGTTTCCTCCATTGCACCAACAAATCAAACTTGCTACATACGCAGCATATAAACACATTGTGTGACAGCAATAACTATCCATGTGAAACAGGATGACCCCCAAGCAGGAGATATTTGGTATGAATTAAACAACACATCAAAGCAAATCATTTGCATGGAGGACCTTTTTCCACTGGTTACTCAAAGAATGGTTTCAGCCCTTGTTGCTACAGTTAACTGTTCAGGAAAACTTATGATTATCCAGGATGAGACATTGACCACTCATCACCACTACACAACCCAACTTCCAAAAGACTTTAATATAACAACATTATGAACATTTTACAGCCTTAATTGGGTGTTCAAAATGAAGCTGTTTGCTTCCAGTTTGAAAGTGCCCATGTCACTTTTTCCGCAAATCTAATCAAACTAAAGCAAATCATATCTGTGCCACACATGGAGTGGGTGGTGGGCGCTAACTCGAGCACGCCTGTGGCGTCCATTATTTAGGTTTTTTTTTTTGCTCGTGTTTCACGGTTGACCGTGTGGAGAGAAAGAGGAAATTAGGAAAATAATTAAAAAAACAACAACAATTAGGTTAATTAATTGGACTTTTTCTGTCCAAACAACGGACAAATTGTTATTTCGCGGAAAATCTTCAGTGTGTGGTGCTGATGCTGCCTCCGAATCTGCGCCACACCTTCCACCTCTCCTCCTCTTCCTCTTGCAGGCGCTCGGCATCATCCACTCTCAGATCATTGGCGTGTCGGCTGCTGGCCCTGTTCCGTGTTTACTCGCAGGGCGACCCCTCCCACCTCGCAGGTGAACAGTTCAGCTGCGCTTTCCCTCTTTTTCTCTTCGAAGTCACCGTGGATCGTCCACGGAGCTGCAAACGATGCGCCTGCTTTTAGGATTTTTTAGGATTCATGAACGGGACGCGGTGTCGCGTCGAGTCTGCGGAGCGCGTCTGGATATGAGTGCAGACTGGATGATGATCTGAAAAGGCAACAGTGTGGACGTCGAAGGTGAATTGTGTTTATGTTGTGCATTTGATTGAGATCAGATGTCTCTACTGAGGCACAAAGAAAGCAAGAAGGGACAGAGAGTTTAATCATTTTCACAGGCATGGCAAATTATTTGGGTATTTATTACACTATTTTTCATAACTTTTATGCAAGGAACTTCACAGGGCTATGAATTAAATATTGTATTGATAGAAGTAGGGGCTGAGAATCATAACAGAATGTTTTAGGTGTGTGTTTATGTGTGTGAGGTCAGTGTAGAAGTGAAAAATACCCGAAATTTCAGAAAGTAAATAGAGTTAAAGAAAAAGAAATTACTTGATTCAAAAATTACTTTATTTGATTAATTGACTTAGTTTATAATCCAAAAGGGGCTGACTGGAATTTTCCAGAGCCCAACGTGACCTCTTGTTTTGTCCAAACATATATCAAACTTACTGAGAATACAGCAAATCCTGACATTCAAAATTGCATTATGTTTGCAAAGGAAAATACTCAGATATTAATTGTTAACCATACAAGTTTGATGTTACATTGGTTATAAACTGATCACTTGTGTAACCACAACATCTCTAAACTCCACTTGTCTATTTTCTCTCCCTTTTTCAGCTGGGCTTTTGCAGATCTTATGATTGATATGAGAAATTTAAATGGAAAATAGCTGCTTATGGACAGTTAAATAAGATACATAATGAAAAAATAAAAACCTTAGGAGGGAGGGTAATGAACAATAAATCAAATAAAGTATATACTGTAGTAAAGGGTTAAAACTGAATATATAAATGTATTATGATATGAAAAGATGATAGTAGAAGTAGTTAAAGCATGAAGTAAGCAGACTATGTTTGTATTGTTGGAAAATTGGGATGGGGGGTATCACCACAGACATGGATCAAGTTATACTCGTTCCAGCAGCTGTTGTGCTGGTGATGCCAGCAACTATTACTGCTACACACAGAGAAATAAAGGTTTTATTTCTATCCCCAAAGACGTGTTTATCAGAGAAGTACCCTTTAAGGTACAGAAATGGTCCTAAAGTTAAATACTGTGGATGGTTGTTTATTTAATGACAAAACAAAATCATCACTGACAATTAAGGATATACGATTATACTTTCAATAGCCTTAAGACAAAAGCAAATAGATGGGCAAAACTTGTATTACCTTATTCTGAGCTGTCTAAATCTTGTGGTTAAATGTTTTGAATTTCGGCATCACTCCCTATTTTAATTTATGTTCCTTCATTTTATGGGCTAAAAAACACAAGTCGTCATGCTGTATGTTGTCACTCCATATCTCAATGCCTTTCTCCTCTAACGTCAAATACAATGTAAACTGTGAATTTTAGTTAAATAAAACTGAATACTCATTTCCACTGTCATTCTCTTCCTTGTTTCCTCTCCTCAGCCTGTAAAAGCAGTGCATTGTCAGAAGCATGTAAACGTGACATGTGTACACCTAGTGAGACTGTGACTTGAGGTTCTATCCTGAGGGAATACCAGGATGGAAGTCATTGTGTCACAGCTTTTAGGCAAGACCAATGTTGGAGGCAGCCATTGCAACCCAGCTGCTGCAGCTATGCTGCTGCTCCTGTGTCTTGGCCTCCTTCCTATTGTGGCCACTTGCCCAACGTGCTGCCTTTGTGCCAGTGATATAATTTCCTGCAGTGGCCGCAATCTGTCAATGCTGCCCTTTGATTTACCAAGCTATGCCACACGATTGGACCTGAGCCACAACGCCCTTCGTGCCCTGCATGTGGATTGGATTTCCCAACCGTTTGACCGTCTTTCTACATTGGTTCTCAGCAAGAACTCCATTAGCCAGATAGAGGTGGCTGCCTTCACTGTGACACCACATGTCCTCCACTTGGACCTCTCATCCAACCAGCTGACAGTGTTGAATTCATCCATCTTCACTGGATTGAAGGAACTAAAGGAGTTGCTGCTGATTGGCAACCAGATTGCTCACATAAAGCCAGGGGCCTTTGGCGACCTTAACAGCCTGCAGAGGCTGTATCTCTCTGCGAACAGACTTACCACATTCCCCTTGGAGCTTTATGAGGAATCCAGTGGACCTCCTAACCTGACCTTTCTAGACCTGTCATACAACAGGCTTTCCAAGGTACCCATCCAGAGCCTGCTGTCTCTCACCCACAGAGGAGGAATTTATTTGCAGCAAAACCCTCTGGTCTGTGACTGTGCATTGGTTGCCTTGCTGGAATACTGGGTGTGGAAACAGCATAGCCCTATGTTGGATTTCAGAGGTGAATACCCATGTGGAGATGGAGCAAAACTAGAGGGTAATTGTACACGTCAAGAAGTTTCAGACATACCGCTCATGGCACAGACCTATCAGGCAGAGCCTGGTGAATGGCTAAGAGTGGCATGTCCAGGGTTGACCATACCTGTCCAGGAGGGGCAGGTGGTTTTCTGGGTTACCCCAAGAATGGTACTGAATTCATCAACCAGTGATCAGAGTGCTCATCTATCAGTTCTTCCGAATGGCACCCTTGAAATTCAAGGCACATTAATAGAAGATTCGGGCACCTACGAGTGTGTGGTGACCCGGGGGCGCTACTATGACCCCAGGGAGTCTCTGGAGGTCAGAGTGATCATTGGAAACTTAAGTGCGTCCTCCACCACTGGCGTGGCTCATCGCAGCACTTCAGAACATTTCAACACTGCGTTTACTACCCTTGCTTCCTGTGTGATCAGCATAATATTGGTGCTGCTTTACCTCTACCTCACCCCCTGTCGATGCCAGGAAGGCAGGGGAGGAGGCACTTCAGGGTGCGGTGCACGAGCCCTTATTCTCTGTTCGGACCCCAGGGAGGTAGAGTCGGGACAGCGGAGGTCAAATGGAAAGAGGGTGGCTTTCTTAGAGCCTCATGTTGAGGACTCTGATATGAGTGGACCCAAAACACCAGCAATGAACTTGGAACCTCACTCCACTGAGGGGATTCTCAAGAATGGAAGTAGGACAGTGGGACAGACCCTCACAGACCCTGCTCAAATGGCATAGAGAGAAAAATTACTATCTGCACATTCCTGTATGCTTGCAGTCTTATCCCAAGGTTTTTTTTTGTCTCGTTTCAGTAAACTATGAAAAAATTTATGTGAGCTGGTGCACTGTGAGTTTTAAAGTAGTTATACACTCTGGGGTTTGGTATAAAGCAAAAAACTGTGTCTTTTTGTAGGCAGAATTTCAGTTATGTCTCATCTGTAAGTGGTGTCCGTTTTTTATTTCCAGAGTTCATATGGAAATTTTGCTGTTACCTTGGGAAATCATTACTGCAAGGCTCACAGAGATCATATAAACGTGGGTGGGCTTTTTAAATTGGGCAGAGATAGATAGTCACTCCTGATTCGATAAGCTGTTAGAGGCAATGGTGGTTATTCTAAGGTACCCAGCATGTATTATGAATATCATAGTGAACCCTGTTATCATCAAACATCTGTCTTATACTGTGGAGGATATCATTTTTTAAACATGTCAGTCATATAAGAGACATTTTTTCAACTTGCAAGTGAAACTGTCTGTTACACAATTCTCTGTAATCTTGTGAAAGCCCCCTTATAAAGAGATAAATTGTATATTAGGCTACATACTGTGTTGTGCTGCTATTATGTGAAAACCTGCACAATTGTATTTTAAGAGTAAAAAGATCAGACTTGTTCTAAAGTGAATTTGAATAACTGTTAATGTATGCATAAAAAAAGAGAATACTATAGCAAATTACTTGTCTCTTGTATGCACTGAATTCCTGAAATTTTCTAGAGCTGTTCCAGTGGCACGTAAGAACACAAATGTCTGTAGCGTTTACTTTGAACTTCTTGCAGAGATTTTGCACCCAGGCTCTTTGTGAAATCTCCAGAAGATCAGCGGGTGAGACAAAGGACGAACAAAGCAGAAAGTATATTGGAGCGTTAACTGTCTGTGTATGAGTGAGTGTGTGTAAGTGCTGGTAACTGCTTCTTCTGGTTTTCGTCTGACCTGGATGCTGCTGTCCTCTTTTTTCCTTGCTATTGTGGATACTTTCAGATACATGCAGTGATGATCAACACAACACAGAGCCTAATCTGCTATTTTCAACATTTTGAAAATAGACACAGTGATTTCTATGGTGTAATTTCTGCATCATATTCTGTCTCCTATGCTGTCTAGACAGATGTTCCTCCCTCACATTTCCAGTTATTGGAGTGCATCTCTTGCAGAAAGTGTCTCGCTGTGAAACGTGTTTAGATTAACTATTAAAAAAAGTCCAGACCAAATATTCTGCACTTCTGAAACCCTCCAGTATTCACGTGTGAAAACAAATTTTTGACTACCTTGACTTCACTGTAAGTTTATGCTTAGATTACATTTAGAATTGCATAGTTTGCTATTTCAAATAACAGTAGCTTACATAACTTAAATGAGTAGGTCACAGTGAAGAGCAAACTCAGCTTCACAGAGCATTTTAGTGTCTGTCAATTCATTTTTTTGACTTTACAATCTCCACTGTGCCTCTGCATGATTTTCAAAATGCTAAAAAGTGGGCAAGCTTTTCCTGTAGCCAGATGTAATCAGAATACCACTGTATTTTACCACTGTAAAAAATGCTGATTCCAAATATATGTAGACTGTGCAGTCTCAAAGAAAAATGTTTTGTTATTTGTGCTTATTAATGCAATATATATATATATATATTTATTCTTTACATGCCATCAAAAGATACCAAAATATATATAGATATATCTATAGATATCTACATCTTTATATGTATATACATATGTTTTTATTTTTATTTTATATTTTTATGTGCTATCCAGCATGACTTTCTAAGTAATATGTTCCAATTGAACATCTGGCTGATGTGTTCAACATGTATTTTGTATTTAGGTGAGGGGGTGGAGCTAAGCAGACAGTCTTGGAGGAAAATAATATTTTGATGTGATACATTATTACACGGTTTTAACGCAAACCACAATGTTTTCTTAACCATAACTGTATCGTTATTAATACCTAATGTCAATAAAGTAATTTGAAATGTGCAAAACTGCAACAATTTAGCGAGAGAAAGTCCAATGAAACATCAAATGAGAAAACAACATTGCAAGCAAAGTTACTTGAAAATAACCATCACTGAGGGCAAGAATGACTTCTCAGATTACAGTTACTTGACATTACCAGTGGTCAGGACAGATTTGATCTTGACTCCCCCATCCTCCACCCCTTCCCAACTTCTAAATGTGGACTTCTTCACCTATTAGATGTGATGCAATAGTCAATATGTACTATTTCATCAAAAGCTGTGACACTGTTACCCTATGGAGTTACTTCTATGTGATATAGTAAGAAAAAAAAACAGCAAAATTTATTACGTCTGTGGACGAGAATCAGTGGATAGAATTAAATGACTATTTCACATTTTGCTGTGGGACTGGGTTGCCATAGCAGCATTGCTGTTGAAGGACTGTCACGTTATTACAGCTGTCATTGGGCGAGAGGCAGGGCACACCCTGGACAGGTCGACAGGGCCACACAGAGACAAACAACCACACACACGCTCATACTCACTCCTAAGCACAATTTAGAGTCACCAATTAACCTAGCATGTCTGTTTTTGGATGGTGGGATGAAGCTGGAGTACCAGGAGAGATCCCACGCATACACGGGGAGAACATGCAAATTCCACACAGAAAGGCCAAAGCTAGGAATCAAACATGGAACCCTCTTGCTGTGAGGCGACGGTGCTAACCACCACACCCCCGTGCAGCCAACATCAGAGTTATAAAATGAAAATGACTGTATTTCTGTTGATGCGGTTATGTGAATTTTCTTCACAGCATCCAGCATGACTTTCAAGGTAATGTTTGAGTTCTGATTGCACCTAGTATTATGCTGTCATCGCTGCCACATTTTATTTATTCATTCATTTTGTCATTTGTGTGAAATAAGCCTTTTTTAAATTGTTTAATTCTAATGTGATCATTATAAACCTGCAGAGGCAGCTGTATACTGTACTGTTGTAATCTAGTCACTGTTTAAATCTGCAGCCAAAGGGCCATCAGAGCCAAGGTCCCATCCAGCCTATCCACAGCTGCTTTTCTTTTGAAGTGACATTGCAGTAAGCCAGAAACTTGTCAACTTGATCTTCATTCATATTGTTAAAAATTGACTGCCCTGCCTCCATTTCCACCTTGCATCAAACAACTGCTGTACAGATTCACTGAGGATTGATCCTTATTCATTAGGACAGGGGTGAAGTTTGTGCTCTGCAATGAAGCTCAAGTCAACCGAGATCAGTATCACAGAAGTCAAAGAGAGGTTTGCCTTTAGTCCCTTGAGCTCACAGCGACCCAGATTTCTCCATCCTCCTTTTGTTCGATCTCTACATGTGTATGGGATGATTTGCCAGGTACCACAAGGTCTGTTAAAATTTTTGGAGCCACACATGTCCATTGTACTATTGCCTGAGTATTAGCTTTTTCTATTTTAGTAGGCAAAGTAGAGTAGCAAAGGTCGCACAATTTGGAGGCGAAGTGTGCTCTTTTATCCCTATAGTAACATATTTGTCATGTTTTGCTGCTACCTCTGGCCACACCTGTTTTGATATTATTTGGATGTAAGTCAAAAGGGGCAGTTTGGGTGAAAAATGAAAAGCAGTATTACATCAGAAGGATTTAATGATGACAAATAACCTCTTAGTCAACAAATCGCCTTTCCAGAAATCCTCTTTACAAGCCTTTCTACCAGGAACCTCTTTTTTATGTCTGCTTTTTAGTAGAAAATACATTTTATATGATTGTCTATTAATTTAGTACAGGCAGTAAGGACATGCAAAGTCTTTTACAACAGCCAAATGCTTTTAAAGGAGACTTCAATGATAAGTGCTGAACAGAGACCTTGAATGGGGAAAAATCTCTAATTATCTTGTCATATTGCCTTTCACAGGTCTACACAGTAACCTCCGAAGAGTGTAGCAGGTCTTGTCAGGCAAATGGGGAAAACTAGCACATATTGTTAAGTTCCAGTTAGCATGTAAGTGGTCACTTTATGAAATAATACATAGTTTGCTGCTTACGATATGATAACTCAATTTGTCTTCACTACGTCACCAATGAGGATAAAAGAGCAATTCTAAATTGGAGGAGGGATGCTTTAATTCTACATGTTTGCACTTGCTCATTTATATCTCTGTGGTACATCACAGTGTTAGTGAGTCAGGCTTCCTTTTTGCTCTCAAGCAGCCTCAGTTCTTGGTGACATGGGTTCCACAACATGACAACCATTCTTTAAGATTCTGCTCTGTGTTGATGTGATTTTATCCCATAATCTCTCTCTGAAGATTTGTCATCAGCACTGCTGCCATTGTCTTTTTTAACCGAATCGCAAATGTGTTCCAAGGGGATTCAATAACTGGTGATACATGTGACGTGGTGCATTCTTTTACTGAAAGGCACCCTCATGGTAAACGGGCCATAAAGGGATGTAGAAGGGCAGGAACAGTACTTGGACAGGTGGCATTTGTCATGACTGACTGGTTACAATGGTGCAAAGAAGAATTAGCCACACCACTAAACCATACTCACAACCAGCATGTACTATTGACATGTGGCATGTTACGGACTACAGTCCCAGCTTTAGCTGTCTAGTATTGTTAAGCCTGTGCACACTGCAGTCGATTTCATCTCTTAGCTGACAGGACGGGCACATTATGTGTTCCCCAGTCTCTGATGTGTAAAATATTTTGTATGTTGGACATACTCAGCAGGGTAAGAGTTTGCCAAATTTGCAAGCATATATTTAAGAACCACTTCAACTTATTGATTTCCAGAGACTCATCAGGCAGATACCAACTCTTTGTCATCTCTGCCAGTTATTAATATACATATGTTTCTTGGATCTATAGCATTGCTGCTGAAATTGTTTGTCCGTGTGTATAGAACTTTTTTTGGCATTTACTTTCAACATAGTTGTGGTAGTGGTGAGTGGAATAATGGTGAAGTAGGTGTAGTAGCAGATAGCTTACAGTGAAATATAATGTACAGAATCTTTAATTTCTAGGGTGTCATGTATTAAAACATAGTAATGAGTCATCTGGTCATCATCAGGTCTTGAAATTAGTTAAATACAATCTCAAGTGAACAATAATACACAACATATGACACTCGTCAGAATAAATCGTCAGAATGCAGAAGCAGTGTTTGATAAACCTAACTACATCCCTAAAGCTTTCATTGGAATTAGGAAGATAGATAGCAGCCATTTGCTGCTAACCAAATACACTTGATTAATTGATCATCAGTAAGTGTGAGCACCACTCTTAAGCAGAAGTTTTGTCAGTTTTCTGGTTTGAAACATTCAGGTGTATTTTAACACAATGCCAAGGAGGAAAGACATCAGCAACGCTGCTGCCCATCAATCTGGGAAGGGTTAAAAGACCTTTTCCAAACAATCTGGCGTCCATCATTCTAGAGTGAGAAAGATTATTCTCAACAGGAAAACATTCAAGACAGTTGTCAATCTTCCCAGGAGTGGACCTTAGAGCATGTTAACGCCAAGGTCCCAAACACAGCAGCAAATCTACAACCGAATGTCTGAAAAAGAAATGAATCAAGACGTTGCAACAGTCCAGTAAAAGTCCAGACATCATCCTGATTGAAATGCTGTGATGGCACCTTAAGAGATCTAAGCAGCAACAAATATCTGCAAAGCTCAATGAATTGAAGCAATTATTGTCAATAAGAGGAGTCCAAATGCACTCCACAATTTTTTATGCTCTAATATATAATGCCTTTGAAATGAAAGAAGGCATACTTTCTTTTTCACATGAGTCATTTCTTTTTGATAGAATGCCATTCATTAATCACAAAGTCTAGTCAAACCAGTTAGATATACATGTATAGTTCAACACTACAGACATTTAATGTCCTACGAGCCTAATATAAATGGAGTAATTTCCTTACTATTCATCATTCACATACTGGAGAGGGATAATAGATAAGTGGGTTGTTGCTGAAATAGTAACATTAATGTGAAGAAATTTGAAAAAATGGGGCCATTTAGCAAATTGTTCTCATTGTTTAATTAACATGGTTTTATTAATCTTAGGCTTTTAGTAGTATAGTCTATGCCCATGGACCTGAAAACACCATCTAAAGCTGTGGCTGTTTAAAATCCTGCTTTGTTTTCAATCTCTTTTTGGAAGCAAGAAACTGCATTATGTTCTGCATTTATTATGTAAAGTTTTGTCTAAAAAAATCTTGCATGCTAAAACTAATGCTTTTTTGTGGGACTTGAGCCTAAAATGTTGACAGCACTTGCACCTCACCTTATACATACAAGTAAAATGGTTAAATGGACTGTACTTATAAAGAGCTTTTCTGGTCTAGTTTGACCACTCAAAGCCCTCAAACACTATAAGCCAAGTTCCCCCATTAACACGCACACTCATACGACACTTCTTACTCTATACAGCGTAACAGGCTATGTGGCGATATTTCTCGATGACATTCACACACCCATGGATGCACTGGAGGAAATGTGGAGTTCAGTGGACACTGTGGATCTGGGAAGCCAGGAATCAAACCACAGACCATCTGACCGGCAGATGATTGCTTTTCTTCTTGACCTCCAGTTGCCCCACAAAGTTAAAATAAACCGAGCTTAATGCTGTCAACACTGCCCACAAAAACATTCAAATTGTTAAATTACAGGGGAAAATAGAAATAGAAATCTAATAGGAATCCTCTATCATCCACAAAATAAATGCTTCACTAAGGTATTCATCACAGCTTCTGCCAAACACCTGGGGGAAGTCTTAGAAGTGTCTGAGGTAGGCTATGGGCTGCTCTTGGTTGTGTTGGTGCTGTTGGTCATTTGGCTTTGCTCTGCTTTGGAGAATACTGAAGCTGCAAAGATCTGTTTTGAGATTAAGTGAAATTAAGTTTAAAGAAACTAATTATCCAATGCAGCTGATGTGTGAGCTTTTCACGTGTGCTCATTTGCTATTCATGAAAGACCAAACTTGTAAAAATATGAAAATCTTTGAATGTCCTTCATTTGCAGTAGAGTCTTACCATGCAAACATGATGCAAGTTCTGCACATTTATAGCACCTTTTAACATTAGCTGGTTCTTCAAAGCATGGCAGAGCTGCCACACTCAGTGTTTTTTGGCAATCATGGGGGACTTTGGGTTCAGTATTCCGTGGATGTGTGAGTATAACAGATCAAATCGACAACCACAACATTATTGGACAGTTTTTACTGCCTAAGTCACAGCTTTGATAATATTGTAACCATAATAAAATAATATTGCAGGATACACAATGATGAGGTTGTGATTCCAGTAAAGAGAGTAAATAAGTGTGCTTGAACTTATTTTTGCATGGTTGGAATGAAAAGTGCTTGAGCCAAAAACAGAGTAGGATTTAGAAGAGAAAATGGATGTTTCATCTACTGAAATGCTTTAGTTTAAGGTGTATATCAGAGGGAGCGGAGGAGGTAGACACAGGAGGGAATGTGATTCAGTGCTGAGAGACTGATGTGTGCTATTTGTTAAAGGGATGAGTGTTTAGGCCACAACGAGCTAGGGAGGAATAGTAATATTACAATTGTAGATTAAAGTCAGACTGACTTGGTATTAAAAATATGTAGGATAAGCTTTCCAAAGCCAAGAAGAAAAGGAGTTCACAGTGGCATGAAAATCTGCACACCTGCCATTTATACAGCTCATATTTGTTGCTATCATACTGTGTGCTGCAAATAGTGTGAGATAATTCAGACTCACAGGGTAAAAGCATCAAATTACCACACACAGCTCTTAATGTTAAGCATTATCAAGGTAATATGCCAAATTGTTTGAAAAACCAACAGCAGGAGAGGTCCCCTGCTGGATCACCTCACTTTGCGAAAGTCTGGGCAAACAAAACAACTTTTGAACATACTGCAAAGACAATCTCCAACTGTCAGCCAGGACATACAAACTATGCTAAGTAGATGTAGATCACAAGTGCTAAATGTTGCAGTGGTACATACGTTATATAACAAGGAAATTCAGAAGACAAAAAAAAGGAATCAATCAGTGAATTCTCCCCAACACCAACACCTACTTGCTGAATTGGCTGAAAAAAGACATCTTTGGAGCATATGTATGCGTTGTAACAAAAAGAAAAACCTGGGTTTGGGCCAGAGTGCAGACTTTCAGTTGTAAAAATGCTCTAAATCACAATCTTGTAATTGTCCAAAAATGTCAGCAGTGTTTCCAAAGTACACAGTTTTAGGGGTTTCTACAATGACATACTACTGTGGACACTGTGCATAAAATGAGCAAGTTCTGATTTGTAAAAGAAAAAATCATTCATGTGACAAGTCCCTTAAGACAAATGTGTAAGGATCCAACCTCTGCATCTGTCTCTGTGTTGTGACAGAGGCTGAAGGGGAAAAAAGGGCCATCCACTGATACTGCTGTTCAGGCTGACCCAGATTCCATAGAAAATAATGTGAAAGGAGGGCCTTATCTGTAAGGCAATTTCCTCTGTCTCTGAGGCAGGAGGCGACAGCTTTGCCCTTAAAATGATCAGATCAGATATTTCAGTGGGGATGTAGGGTCACAGGGTTGGAACAGCAAGACGGTCCACATTTTTCCACATTATCATCTCATCAGCTGTCCAAAATGGCAAACTTTGGATGAGTATGTCTTTATTACCACAACTATTATGTTTAAAATGACTTATCAAAGAGGAAAATTAATAAGATGTATTTGTGATTAGGATTAAGAGGAAAGTTAAAGACAGTCAAAATTAAGAATTTTGATTAGAGGTTAAGACAGAAGTTGAGACTAGGTGAAGATACCCCCCAACCACCACACAACCCCCCCTTCAATTTCCCAAGTTTAGTGGTGCAGATCTCTGAAAAGACAGATACAAACAGGTACATGTGTGCAACCACAAATCCCTCTTTAGACTGGGTCAGGTCAGCTGCACTAACCTTGGTTAGCTTCTTTAGCTTCTACAAATTGTAGCGCAAATTCACATTATTATTATTATTATCAATAATAATAATAATAATAATCTCAAAGACTTGGACAGGATAGAGCCTAGAAAACACTGAATGGTGAAAATGAGACATTTCCCTTTTTTATTAGCTCATGTTTAAATGTGATGGCAGCAACATGTCTTAAACAGTTGGGCCGTGTTTACCACAGTGTGTAACATCAGTCTGTAAATGTTTAGGATCTGTGGAGACCAGTTACTGGATCTTAGGCAAGAGGAATACGGTCTCATTCTTGTCTGATATAGGATTCTAGCTGTTCAACAGTCCTGGGTCTTCTTTCGTTTGTGAACCATTGTATTCTGTTCGTATTCACATTTTACTCAGTGTCCCAACTTTTTTGGAATTGGAGTTGGAGATTGGCACCATTAAACTTTCCTAATGAAGCTTTCCAAACAAGAAGGAACAAAGTGACCACGTTTGTAGGCATGATGTTCAGTAAAATTTTTTCTCAGTGTTTCATTTAAAACCTTAAATTTCTGTGTAGATTTCTCAGTGTTTCATTTAAAACCTTAAATTTCTGTGTAGATTTCTCAGTGTTTCATTTAAAACCTTAAATTTCTGTGTAGATTTCTCAGTGTTTCATTTAAAACCTTAAATTTCTGTGTAGATTTCTCAGTGTTTCATTTAAAACCTTACATTTCTGTGCAGATTTCTCAGTGTTTTATTTAAAACCTTACATTTCTGTGCAGATTTCTCAGTGTTTCATTTAAAACCTTAAATTTCTGTGTAGATTTCTCAGTGTTTCATTTAAAACCTTACATTTCTGTGCAGATTTCTCAGTGTTTTATTTAAAACCTTACATTTCTGTGCAGATTTCTCAGTGTTTCATTTAAAACCTTACATTTCTGTGTAGATTTCTCAGTGTTTCATTTAAAACCTTACATTTCTGTGCAGATTTCTCAGTGTTTTATTTAAAACCTTAAATTTCTGTGTAGATTTCTCAGTGTTTCATTTAAAACCTTACATTTCTGTGCAGATTTCTCAGTGTTTCATTTAAAACCTTAAATTTCTGTGTAGATTTCTTAGTATTTCTTTTAAAAATGTCTGAAACTTCATCTTCACTTTGGTAATTTTTCTTTTTGCGTGCTTTACCAGCTCCCAGATTGCTGTTTTCATCTCTTGTCATGCACACAATGACAGCGTCTTGCAAGCAGAAGCATGTGGTTTGGTATTTCATTCTGCTTTCAGTAGGATTCTTTCTTGAGGAGCCACAAGTGAGAACACTAATGTAGAGGATGTTCTGCAGCTTGAAAAGAATGTCCTTGAATTATGAAAATAAAAAGATTGTAAACATTACTTTCAAGGCACGTCTATATATAGACCACATGTCCGTCTGTAAGCATACAATAGTACCTGAATGTGATGGATTTATCTGTACTTAATACTTTCCGCTGATCAGTTGAACTATGTTCTACATATTTTGAAGACTAATATTGTTAGTTATAGATGTAACCCAAAAGAGATGCTCAGTAAAAATAAGTCATGTTGATCAAGACAAACACAGGGAGAAAAGAGAGAAAGATGGAGGAAAATAGAGATGGACTTGTCAGCTGTGTCGCCCTGGCAACTACAACCAAGACACAGCAGGAGTGTTTGGTTTTCTTTTTCCCCTCCAATTTTTTTTTCCAGGTGTTTGCAGTGATGATCCATGATGTGACATTAGGGTCCTGCTGTCTGATGTTTGTACGTGCAAACAATCTGCCAGGCGACGTACAAGCACTGCTTGTTATCAGCAAGGCAGGAGCCTTGACATTTAAAAGAGGTGGTTCGTCTGTATGGTGTGCAGTTTACGAGGGGGAGGAATTGGGTTGACTGCCTGGCCTTCTGTTTGTTCTGTTAAAGCCACTGATAAGTACAAATATTCTGTTTGAGGAGAGACTTGCATAAGGAAACTGTGCTTGGACAGGGGGGTAAAAACAATTGAGCTGCAAGACACAGATTTACAGTATGTGCCTTTGATTTAAAGTTTGACCGGACCACTTTGCATACTGGGTTCTCATGATATTAAAATACATTTGACAGCAATTGAGAAAATCTTATAATGATGTACCGAATGTACAAAATCAATGTTATTCTGGGAATAATAAAAGGGCAAAAGATGTAGAAGATATTGAAAAGCAGGACAAATTAAAATTAAGTAGTTTAATCAAAGTATATCTGATTATAAACAGAGGAGCCATTCTGACAAAATGTGAGTGTTTTCTCTTCAGTCTTGTATGCAAATCATGTGTCTGAGTCCAGCAACCTTGAAAACATTGAATGCAATGAAGAAAACTAATCAAAACGCAACACAGAATAAAACCATCCGTGACATAAATTCTAGTGGCAGCGCTGTGTTTACTGAGCAGCTCACACAGCCTGGGGATGGGGCATGATGCCACACCGATGGATGTGTTCAATAAAGTTCTTTTCTTTTTCGTTGCTAACTTACATTAATGCCATAGGAAATAGAGATTCTGGTAACTGATCACTTTTCAGTCTACAGTGCTTAATTTTTAGGTTTTCAGCAAGTCTAACTCATAGGGACAACTCATTTTAAAGTTGGCTTCATGTAATGAACAGTAGGACTATCAAGCATTTAAATTTTTAATTGAGATTAATACCAATTTAGATTCACAAAATTTTGTTATCTGCTAAAATTTCTTTAATTAATCAAGTATTTCAAATGAAAATAAACTCAGTACAGATGTACATACCAGCTGAGCATTTCCTTTCTCTGAAGGTTGCATTGTGAGCAGTGTGGTTGTGATGTCTTGGAAAGTACTCAGATGCAGCTGAGACATTGTCCAGACAAAGGCGGTGAAATTACACATTAACAGCCATTAAGTGTCCAGATGGACCCAGATTTAAGAAAACCAGTGATCTACACATCGTTCATCATGATCATTGCCTAAAAAGTGGACCTGATTTATGCTAGATCACCCAGCTGTCTCACTGTCATTTTTCGTCATTGCAGAATTGGTATGTTATCAGCAACAAGCTGCATTTAAGACACATTTCCATCAGGAGTCACAGTTTCTGGAAATATTTCAGAACTTAACATGAAGTGAAATAAAAAAACAAGTGAAACACAAGTGTTGATTCGGCAGAGCTTATTGTATTCAGCTGTGCAGTGCTTATTATATCCTTGCAAGGGCAGCTGCCACAACTTTGATGTTGGTTTTGTGCATGACTTGTAATTTCAGGATTACAAGTCATGCACAAGAATTTCATCCTGATTTGTATTTATATCTGTCAAACATGGAGTAACATCATAATTTACAGCCCTGTTAGTCCTGCACCTACCCTCCTTTTTGCTCTGTTTTTGTAGCCATGACTCTTAAAGGGAAATATATATCTCTATAACTGTTTAGCATGTCTATATGCTCACCAGCTAGTTGCTAATTCTGCTTTTACATTGTTTGGTTATGGGAAGGTAGATTGCTATAGTTTCATAAAAATTAGACCTATGAAAATAGAGCGAGTTAAAGGTGCGATGTGTAAAATACAGGATTTTGAATGGGGTCATTGTTGATGTTGTTAAAGCAAAGTTATGTAGGAATTTTACCTTGCAATGAAATTCTGATGGTATTCAGACTTCTGCATTTTTCCCATTCAGTCTCATGCAGCCCCTGGGTTACTTATTCTATTACAAACAATGTTTTTCCCCAAAGATGTCAAGGCAGTACATACAAAACATTATCTAGTGCAGAGACAGCTCTGTGGAGGCCTGGCAGTGAGAGACTGAAGATAAACTTATCTCCATAAAACATAAAGTTAAAACTGAAACATTTTTTTTTTTCGACACTCTGAGAAGGTTTAGTATTTTAAATGTGTGTTGTTTGAGTTGAAAGAAAAGGTGGAAGGATATAAAAGATTTTAGCACTCAAATAACTTACCGAAGTCAAAGCTAAATGGATTGTTATAGTTGAGACTTATTTACAGTTATTGTTAGAAAAAGCTCTGTGATACAAATGTCAAAAACTTTGTAAATGCTAAGCCAATCTAGTCCTAACAATCAGCAGTCATTTGCTTCACGAGACACTCTAAAAATCTAAATGTTTGATGCCCACAAAGTGGAATGGGAACATGAGAGATATAAAGTGTTTCCAGGCAGCCAAGTTTATGATGTAACTAAGAATGTTGAGGTGAAATTGAGATCTGGAAGGACAATTTTTTGTAGGAACTGTTTTTAGGGTTGCTAGACAGGGAAAAGCCAATGACTGCTTTGGGATGGGTTACAGCAAGTGGCATGTGGAACATTTCACTGGTAAATCACAGCAAATTATACAAGCAAGCCTCACACGTTGCCAGAACTGGAAACCTTTTGCAAGACAAATTAGTTGATATCCTTCAACCATGAACTTAACTAGCAATATTTTATTTTGAGGTTATTGCTTCAGCCTAATTTGATATTTTGAAACTATGATTGTTAATGTAATTATTTTTAATGACATGATCTTACTTAACATGTAAATAAAATTAGTCAAATTTAACTTTATGTCTTTTCAAATCAAGGCACCTACCTATTTCCACCTATCCCTTCTGTTCTATGCTGCATAGTCACCGTTCTACCACACCTCATTAAGCCACACCAATTTCACATAGTGTGAACTGCCAAAATACAGGATATGAGGAAATGTCAGATTTTATCCTCTGACTGCCTTGCGTAACTCCTAAGCGTATGTCAGAGTTAATCCTCTTATCGGCGGACAGGAGTTGCCTTAATAGGAACCAAAACACACTTTGCTTACTCTGTCCCCCGCTTTTAATAATCAAAATGGAGTTTTCGTTAAGGTCACCACACCAGAGTAATCCATGTTGGAGGACAAACCTCTGCTCCCTAATCTATGATTACTTCTATGTTCAGAACGATGATGTTGGATAAACACACGTGTTTGGGAATTAAAGTGCTTCTGAAGGGACGTCCAACAGCACCTTACCAGTCACAAATTTATCCATGATGATGGAAATACAAATGTAGTTTTATGTATTAATAGTAAATACACAATTGTCCAAAGAGCAATGTTGTTTTTATGGTAAATTAAGGAATGATAAAGAGTTGCAATGGGAATGATACAGATGCACCTTGTGGCCAGCTGCATGGCAGTTCAAGTGTTATCAGACATTTAGAGTCTTCACTCATACACATTAAAGTAATTTAATCAGCTATAATTTAAGTATTACATGACCAAACATATTATTTCTAGAAATTTCTGAGTCAGTCTGTGCGAGTCTGTGCTGATACTTAACTGGAACCACAGACTCTGCTCCCCCTCTGGTGGTTTAAAAGAGAATTACTGGTCTAAATGATATTCTCACTTAGTTTCTTACCCAAGTTCTTCCTTGTGCAATTGCCTTTCTTGATTTTTTTCCATTCAGAAAATTGTTTTTCTATCTGACTTTTATCAGATCTGGTGTGAAGCTTGGGAATGATTGACTTAACAATTCGAAAAATGTTGCGTTGTAGTGGAGGATTGGATAGTGTGAATGTTAGCACTGTCACCTCACAGTAACAGAATTAATGGAAAGGCCATACTGTGTGTAGTTTGAATGTTCTGTCCATGCATGCTTGGATTCTGTCTGGGTACCTCTCAATATCCAAAAACATGCGGTTATTTGGTTATTCTAAAATAAACGATTGTTTGTGTCTTTGATGAACTGGTGACCTGTCTAGGGTATACCCCACCTCTCACCCTGTGGCTGCTGGCAGCCCACCTGCGACCCTGTATTAGATGAAGCGGGTATGGCAAACTCCTGTGAAGTTCACCCTTCCTCCTCTCTTTGGCTTCAAATTGTGAGCTCAATCCTTGTCATTATGCTTTCAACAGGCTTCATTTTGAAAATGATCTGTTGTCAGCTGTAACTTACATGAAGCTTACAGCTACCAGCAGCTTTAGAGGATGCAAAAGACCATGTAGAAACTATATTTTTGGGTAGGGTTCCATCAAGAGTTAGCTAAAGACTGTGTGTGCGTGTAGCAACCATTTTTCATCTGACTGTTTTACCAACTTGTGCCAGCTCAATGTTGAGCTCATGAACAAATATTGCCTCAAAGAGGGATCAGTTCCAGCTCTCTGCTGTCAAACTTCAGACGTGGGTTATCTGAGAAATAATAGTTTTTAAAATGTCTTTTTTTGCCATAAAGCTCTTGCAAATGCTAACAGCTTAGTTGACACTGATTTATAGACTTACAGCGAGTTATTGCTGCAACTTTCTTAAAGATTAATGTTATGATTTTACCATTATTTTATTCATTGAATCTTTTCTGGTTGAACTGTTGATGAGAAAGCGTTGCTTGCTGGTAGTGATCACTTACATCGCTCGAGAGCCAAACATTTTCAATCATGGGAAAATACATTTTGATGACAAGTACTGTGGTGAAACACACTGTATGATAGAAACTCAAATCACTTGCAGCAAGTTGCACAACAGCCAGCATGACATTGTGTCCTCACCCATCTTATGAACATCCATGAACTAATTGTTCAACAACTTCCTGCTGAAGCCTCAATGGTCAATGGTCAAACTCCTTCCAGTTCAGGGTCAGTTTTCTCAGAGACAGTTGTGTTCTGTTCGGCAAGCATGCTTTCTTCTCTTTGCCTTGTGGTGCCTATGGTAGGGCGAGGCCATAGGTCAAGGATGTAGGTCTAAAGAGAGGCACAACCCCAGGAAGTTGTGGGGGGCGGAGTAAGAGGTAGATTGAGTTGATGCTCAACTCCACTCCCCATCTCTAAGCCTGACTAGTTTGAAGAGTGTTGTGTCAATAGCAATGAGAAAACAGCTGTTGTATTTAATCCAAATGAAATTTTGACCAAAGCATGTCTCATACACCAAAGCAAGACCTCGGGAAATTGTGACAACTTGTGAAAAACAGGTGTAAAATGTCTCCTTTAACAAGTAATGATGGAACCTCTGATGCATTTAGAATGACCAACTTCCTTTTGGAAATTTTCTTCAGGTTGGGCTTTAGAACATTAATCAAAGACCATGTAGAGCATGGCAATCTTTCTTTCTGAAGTGAACTAACTGTTGATGGGAATTTGATGTTAATAGCAAAGCAAAAAGCAAGAACAAGTGAAGAGTTTCAACTTCCCACATCTGAGGAACAGCAACCAACTTGAAGTGGGATGGAAATAAAGATGAGTAGGCTGCATGTTTCTACTCTGAGCTGGGATGGTGATGTAGAAATCTTCTCTGAAGATGCAAACAAAGTGCAGGGGTTGCTTTTGTTGTTGTAGGTAGGTAAGCTTAACATAAAAATAATCTACATTTAAGTAAGAAATGCATCTAATTTATATTTCCACATGTTTTTAACTAGATGGAAATCTGCCAATGACCTTTTATGCAATTCAAAGAAATTAGAATGGAATCTCTCACCGTGTACAAAAAAAAAACAACCTGACATTGTCTGCTTCTTCATTTGGCCATTGAATGCTAAAACAACAGAAGACCATGGTAACTGAAGAAATATGCAATAAACACAAAGTCAAATTTCTTTACAATAAATAATGTTTATTACAGCAGTTATCAATCTAAATTCAAATGGAAAGCATCTCTGGTGTCAGCAAACTGTGGACAGCACCACAGCAGCCTGGATAGAATAGATCTGTATGTATCTTTATTGCACTACACTATAGCAGAGCAGATGGCCTGACATTCTTTTCAACTGTTTTATGTACAATAAAGCAAAATGTGAACTCCCTAAACAAGGAGAAATGTAAACAGGGTTTCATCATTCATTAAGCTCCAGAGAGCAGCAGAGTAGTTCCTAAAACAAAAATATCTGGAAAAATTTAGTTTTGCTTGAAATCTACATTCAGGAGCTAAAGCTGTGTGCTGCTGAGACTCCGAAGAGGAGAAAAAAGTAGTAAAACCTGCAGTCAAACGTCCCATCTGTTGCATGTGCAGACACAAAGACTGAGGTCACGGAGTGCTGAACGCACTCCTGCAGCTGTCCAACAGGAGGCGCTGGTCTGACATGGCAGGAGGAAAATATGAGGGTCCAATACATGCGGGAAACCCAGCGCTCTCCCTCCTCTGTACAGTGAAAACCAGACTCCAGCTGACGACCTGGAAATTAGAGAAACTCAGAGTAAAGCCTGTAAACACTGGAACACAATCAGCAAATCGTTTGCTCCGTTTTCTCTTATGGAGTCGGATTTCCAATAGGTTCTGTCAACATCTGTTCTGTTTACTGAACTAACATAATGCAACATCTGTGACTGAAAAAACAAACAAACATACTTTTACTTTCTTCATTACGACAAAATTTTATCCACATGAAATCCATTTACCTTTGCTGAGTATGTACAGACTCAGCTGAGGTAAATAATTGTCTGACAGCAGGATTATATAAAAACTACCGGCTCCATCGTGATGAAATCAGGTGGAAAGGTGGAGCAAAGGAGGAACCCATTAAATTTGACAGCACGTTCAAATTGTTTCGGCAACATATTAAGACGTTTGGGATTTAGATATAGAAAAGTGAATAGAAGTCTAAACCCTCAAGTTTAATCATGATTTCACAAATTCCATACTCTAACTTTTAACTTTTACCAATTTGAAAGTCATGGGTTTAATTTCAGTGACTTATAGTGATGCTACTTTGGCTGTACCAGTTGGCATATTCAGGGCCATTCCTTGTGATGGGCCTTGTCTTTCTTCTTCTTCTCATTTTTCTCCTTCTGCAGCCTCTCCAGCTCGGCCTCATACATCATCTCCTGGATCAGATACTTCTCTCTGCGCATTCTGTCCCGCAGGTCCTTGGGAAGGTCGGGGATTAGGTATGCGATCAGGGTCTTGATGGCGAAGACCATGTGCTGTGAAAACAAAGCGCCATCACAAAGCCGGGAGCCATACCTCCACAACATGAACAAAGCAAACATGCTGCAAACTTCTGCTGTTTTATGCAGAGTAAAACCTTTTTATGACACATTTATTTGATATGCTTTTAAACTACAAAATGCAGCTTTAACCTTTCTTTCTTAAAGGCTCCTAAATGTGGATTTGTTGCAGTGTGACTGGAGTTGTGGACTTGATGGGATAAATGTGAAGCACCCATGTGTGTCCTCATTAGTGGAAGTGTGCGCACACAGCGGTGCACTGAGGCTGCTGATAGAAGCTGGGAAAGGTCAGTCAGCTACAGAACTCCAGTGAGTTTAGCTCTGCTGTACTTTCTTTGTACTGTGATTTATGGATGGTCATGTTTGTGAAAAACTATGTGCCATCATAGTTAAACAATCACCAGAGCCACATCTTTACTAGCAGTTCCTTCAGACACAGGAATGTCAGACTTTACCTACAATTCAACTCAAACTCTGTGAACTTGGGTTCAGAGTGGTACACTGAGCCCAAAGCCAGAGTACTCCTGTTTCTCCTGATAAAAACTGTGAAACTGGATGAAAATCAGTCTTCCTCACTTAATTTATTATTCAGGTATGAAGCATGAAAAAATATTAATCTAAGCTGGTCGACACTCAGCTCTTCTTAGGTCTCCAACAAAAAAAGTATTAAGTTTTGTTGTCACCATTTTTTTTTTTTTTTTTACCTCTCTGACACTTACAATCATCATCAATAATTTTTATGTCATCTGGATGGAAGCATATGTTGCTCTAAAACTTGTCAATAACTTTCAGCATTGATGGTGCAGATGTGAAAGTTTTCATTTCCATAGGCACTAACCCTCATACTAAGCCAGCATCAAGTATCGCAGAAAAGTTTTCCACTTTGTCTCTGATGTTGTTTTTTGGGTCATGTTCACATGTGGCATCTTCAGTGCTTTATAGAAGAAAATCACGGGCATCCAATATTGATTCCCACCATGTTCCCATGGAGATGTCTCAATATTGTCAGAATCTTTTGATAATATTATATACTGTACAGGATGGAATATTTAAAGTTTTTTCAATTTCATGTTGATGAATAATACTGTGAAACTACTCCACAATTTGTTGACTGTTCTTCGCAGACTGCTGGATCTTTGCCCATCTTTACTTCTGAGAAACTCTGCCTCTTCAATGTTCTCTTTTCAGGTCACCTTATTAACCTATTTTTGTTTTGGGCCAAATGACTCCATCTCCTGTTGCAATATTGTATTAATTTCCAGGGTTTCCTAAAGGAGGAGAACTATAGACTGAAAATTCTATTACTGGGAAAGAATTCCAATTGGTGGAATTCAACTAGAAAAGCACACAGGACTCCAGTCAATCTGTTGGACTCTCTTCTGTTGGAAGAAGGCTAGCAAGCTGAAATACGTTGCTATTAGAAGTCATATATAAAGGCATTTTAAAAATAAATGCCTTTATATATGACTTTTAGGCATTTAAAGGCATTTAAAATGAGTTTCAAAAAAGGATGCCTTGGAGCTTTTTTTGACACTCAACTTTATGCGTCCCACCTCAAATAAATATCACACTGAATCTGATGAATTCAGGAAGTGTTCCTATACAAACAATTTTTTTTGAGTTACTTAAACAAACTATTTAAAATTTGTACTTTTCTAAGTTGTCTGTTATGTGCAGACACAATATTGGTTCATCCCTTGAGTTAGATGCCTTTTTTACACTTCAATTAGTCATTCATGTTAAGTGGCTTAAACAAAAAAAAACACAGTCAGGTACAAGGACTGGACTGAAAATGAGTGAAAAAGCAACCAATGTCCAAAGAAAAACTTTGAAAGATCTTCAGAAAGCCTGGAGAACTATTGACTCCTTGAAAATAACAATATGAATAAATGAGGGGAAGACTCAAGACATTAACAAAGTACTTTATATCAAACAATATACAGTTTCCTTATAATATGAAATTAATTCAGCAAAAAAATAAATAGAATTTCAAGTATGATGAGGACAGTTTCAAAGCTGAAAGCATTTCAGTGGGAGATTTAATTTCAGTGTCGACATAAACTAAAAAGCTATTCATTGTTAATTTACTGTCTTACAAAAATAAGAATTTTCATAAAGCATTCTCTCTTGTGGTATTTGCAGAAACAGGGGTGCTTTGTTCTGTAATTTTGCATGCAAACAACCTGTTCCTCTTAAGTGTCAACCAGTCGGTGAATTTTGTGCTGATGAAGCATCATTATGCCAGCGGTAAATCAACACAAAGATAGAAAAACAAGTTTGTGTGTGTGTGAGTGAGAAAGAATGATGAAACTAGAGCAACACTTAGAATGATGCTGATGAGCTGTAGAGGATGAAGACAGAAAGATAAAAAGCATTGACAGAGTAATGAGAGGAAATACAATCCCAAAGCCAGCCAGCTGTCTGGTATCATTTGTCAAACGACAAAACACTGACCTCAAAAACAATGATGAATGCCAGTCGAGCTGCCAGGACGTGCCAGAACTGCAGAGTGTAAGAGTAGGGCTCGGCTGAGTCTGGAGGCTCTCTGTAATCACGATACCTGGTGTGTGTGGGGGGGGGGGGGGAGAGAAAACACTAAGGTCACAAAGAAGCATAGATGATCAACTCTGGTTTCTGATTTTACAACCGATGTGCGTTTGTGAGTCTGGGTTATTTCTCTAAAGCTATTTGAACAGTTTATTTTGTACTTCATGTTTTATGTGGGGCTCAGTAACAGCCTGTGTCACGGTTAATTCAGTTCATTAGCAAAGTGATGAATTATGCAAAATCCATGCTGGTGTTGCACAAATGCTGATGCCAAATGTGGACTTTAAAAATGCACAAGCGTCTGCAGCTTTACTATCTTACACTTGAAAAGCACTAATGCAGACACATTAGCATACAAACTACCTGCAGTACTTCACAGCTTCTTCAAACAGTTCGGAGCCATTTGTCCTGGGATGTGATCTCTTCTCGAAGTCAGATACTCGAAAAACTGATAGACTGGCGTTCACGTAGCCCATCATACACCTAAGAGATAAAAGAAACATATTTTACTCAACATATACAACATCTAAAACTAATCCTACACCATGTGACATTAGCATACATTAAAAACAACAATTCAGTCATCTCTCACCCCTCCCCTGCTCGGCCCTGACCGGCACAAGGTCCATACTTGTAGGCGTAAACAAGGCGAGGGATGAAGTCCGAAGTAACTGCGATGACAAAGGCATTGGTGATGACAGACAGGATGCCGATGCCGTCCAGAATACCATACCAGATTCCTGCCATAAACACATCAGTCAGACCTTTTTTTTCCTAAACAACAATTAGCCTTTCTAAAAGAGCTTTGTTTACCTATGTCTTTTGCTTGTGATGGCAGAGGTCGCCGCCACTGAGTGACAAACTTGTAGGCATCCAAACGAATCTCAATGATGTTGTTGATCAGTGCCAAGAGAGGAGCAAGAGGGAACGCTGCCACGAAGATGGTGGTGAAGCCAAACTGTAAAACTGAGAGGGAACTCAAATCTTCAGGGTCCTGATCGACAATTCAAGATTTTTGGCTCCGCAAAATGACTTTAGGTTAAAGAGTAACTAACAAATCTGTTTTTGCTTTTGGGCAAACACTATGCTTGTGACATATAACACCATTGTTGTAAAAGGTAATCTTCATCTGAGCCCTGCACATGCACAGCCATGCATGCACTTGTTTTCATGCTTAAGACATCACCAGAAGCCACCAAAAACATCAAGTGACAATGTAAAGTAATGTTACATGACCTCTACCGTAACCCTATCCCTAACCAAAGAGTTTGGACAACATAACAAAAGGTAGGAAGGAGATAACAGTTTTTATATTTTATATTTTATAAAGAATACAGAGGTTTAGAGCTAGTACTTTTGCATTTGTTGATCTTTTATCTTGATGAGGATCAATTGCCCAAAGGGTTGAACCTGAAGTAAAGTAGAAGTCACTAATCCTGTGTCATAGCACAGGAGACATGCGTCACACTTCATGTGCAGTTGTTTACATTAATTTAGAGTCATAGTTTTGACTGTTTCTTTCCACATTTAACATTTATTGTTGGAAACTGATGTAATGTGTGTTTATCTCCTACAAAAATCTGCCTGCTGATAACAGTTAGATTGAAAATGATGTTATAGGATAACGCCCCCTGAAGCTGAGGGGAACTGCAGAGTTTGGCATTAATTCTCAAGAGGTTTGTCTATATGAACAACCCATTTCGCATTGCACATTATTTCCTCATTGTTTACATAGAAAAGTTTCATTTGTGCAGCCTTTAGTTTGCTTTAAAGCGAAACCATAAACATATGCAGAGGAGAAATTTTACATGTCTAGTGTAATACATGTATAGAGTGGAGAGCAACAAGAAAGATGGAGGCATGTGGAAAAGCTTTAGGCTCAAATTGAATCCACTGCAAGTCAACATCACTATTACGTAACATGGATTGCATCTGCTTGGTCACATAATGAAAAAATATCTTGTTAGAAAATGTGATTATACCACAGAGGATTAAACTGTAGAGTGCATGTGAGGTTCCCGAACATATTAAAGGTTGTCTGCAAAGGTTTAGCAATATCAAAACATGCATAGAAATTGGGATACAATATACCCATTTCCAAATATTCATCAAAGAGTCCATAGGCATTCATTGGCTGCAGGTTGTAGTCCCTCTCCCACTGTGGGAAGCTGGCCTTTGCGATGTGGCCGTGCTCTCTTCTCAGCCTCCGCCGAGTCCACCAGTTCTGGACAAGTCTGAAAAAACAAGACGTGATGGCAGTTTCTTTTCTTTTTTCACTATGACCAAACTAGTAGCCCAGGAATACAGGAGACTCTTAATATATCTCAAGTAATCTATGTGATTTATTATTAATTAAAGAAATTACTAATGTATGCAAAAATTACAGGCACATTGTCCAGAAAGACAGTCATGTTATTGCTGATGGTCAGACATAAATAGGAATCAGAATGGTTCATAAATCTTACTTTATCTATATATATGGACATCCTCTAGTTGACGTAATAAGCAAGTATCTTTTATCTCTTAGGTGATCTGTGCATGAGTATATGTTGAAGTTTTTTACTTTTCTAACTTCAAAAGAGGGCAACTCTTTACAATGTGTAATGTATACAATGCGTACATATATTCCTGGGGTGTCTTTGATAAAAACTCCTTAGTTGTCGAATGTTTCAATGGAAACTGTCCTTTTGGCAAACAAAAAACAAGGAAAACTAGCACTGAGAGGTGTTACTCAGGATGGATGACAAAACTTGGAAACAGCAGAGCGTTAAAAAACTTATATTTGAGAAATTACAAGACTATAACTACTAAAGTATATGCATGACTAAAACAACATTTTGTCAACCAAAACTGCCTGTTGTGAGCTCAACACACCTGGAGACCTTGGAAGGGCTTCCATTATCAAATCCCCCTCCCATTTGTGAACAGTTATGGGTGGGAAGGTTAATGGTTATGAGACAAAGAAAATGTGCCATAAACTAGTCGACAGCCAGATTCAACCATTACAATTTAATTGACAAGGGTTTTGCTGCAGATCAAAGATGTCAACATCAATGACAGGAGGAAAGCATCAGGGTGTGTCCACATGAGTAATGACACTAATTAAATCAGACGGCCTGAGTGGCGGTTGCCCCACTCATACCTGCCACCAAAAGCAGCGTATACCTACATTGCCATTGCGGGGTAAACACAAATGTCCATTTTCTTAATGTTGACATGGTTTACAATGCACAATCAAGTGTAATTACTGGAAAAAAAAATTTTAAAGAAGGAGGAGACACTCTACAAAAGCACTGATTAAGTACTGCGGTAGCAGGACAAATTTAAACACTTATCTGCTGAGTCATCAGGGTGAAATCCCTGGATGCTAGTACAGCTAGCATCATCAACAACAAAAAATACTAAATACGGACATGGATATTGATGCTACCTCAACTTAACCACAACTTGATGAGGTCAAAGGTAATTACTGCATCTATTGCCTGATTTATTGCTTAAGATTTACAAACTTACAGTGTAGTTGGGAATGATAGATTTTATGACATGATACTGCACATACATTAGGACTGTGTTAAAAGATACCAACTAGAAAGTATTAGTGACGAAATGTGTGCAAGACTTAAACAAGAACTATCAAATGCATTTTTTTCAGTGTTATTATGTATCATAAGCACTATGATTGATGAAAGAAATGTCAAGATTTCATTGGATCTAACATAATTGCTGTGTATAAACATGTGCAATCACTGAATTGAATCTTAACCATGCATCTTGATCCAAATAAAATAGTCCTATAAAGTAAAGGAACACACCCCTATGAACAATGCGTAAAACAATATAAATCCCAAGGGGTCAAACGCAGACCAGTGGAAGAATGTCACCTTCTCAGATGAACATTTTTTACACTTTTTCCTTGTTTAGAACAAATTTGACGAAAGTAGGATACCCAAAGAAGCTCTTAAGCCTGATTGCATGACCCCACCAGATAAACGTGGAGGTGGTCAGTTATATCATGGAATTCTCTCGGTCCTGTAATAACTCTGCTTGGCAGGGTTACTTCTAAGGTCCAAATTCATCTCACAAACATCAGATATTAACATAAATGAACATCTCTGATACATTTTGGACGAGTAAATAAGGAATCTGGAACATAGAACAGTTCTGCTAGGTTCAGTTCGATTGGATTTTATTTATATAGCTCCAAATCACAACATGAATGGATTAAATTGACCCCAGCCACCATCCAAAACTTATATAACTATATTCTTCGACATATCGAATTTTAGCATTGGTCATCTAACATGTTTTTTTATTTTATTTTTAAAAATAACCAACAACAAAAAAAAAATTGGATGAAAAAGAAGAACACCAAAACTTGAAGGACCAGCATCAGAAATACATTGTCATCTTTTAAAAAACTAGCATAGCTAAAAAACACAAGACATGGATTTATTTTCAAGATTAAAGTAAAGTAACCTACGGGTAGCCGAGCTCCATGAAGTTGTTCCATGTCTGTTTTAGCACCATGATGATCCCCATCTGCATACAGAGGTCAATAAGACAGCCACTGGGGTGGCACTACAGCAGCAGGAAGAGAGAAAGACATGGCCAACATGGCTGTAACCTGCTATTAGTCACTTAGTTTTCTAAGTGTCATTCACAGTCATATTCAATACTTTGGAGCTGTGAAAACCTTCAACCCTGTTCACAGATGGTGCTAGCATGCGTCCTAGGCCACAAATGGACAGTGATAAGCAAAGGCCTGAACACACGCAGCATGGATTGAGACATATTTTCTTGTAGATCCACTTTGGCCACATTCAGAGGTGGTCCACGTTTGTCCACATTCTTATGATATTCTGAACACCATTCGTCCTGGTGACATTTTCTACGACATCCTACTGACCTGGTATGAATCTACGCAGGCAGCACTGTGATTACCAGCATGTTTCTTGCAGCTGTTTAAAAAGCAGACTTCAAACTCACAGGATGAATCAGAGAAAACCTCCTGCTCATGTTTGATAGCAATTTCTGCTGAGACAGTGAGCAAAGCAGCTGTGAGAGCTGCAAATCTGTCCTGTCAGTCTTTGGACTCACCTATTACACGTAAAGCATATTCACAGCTGGCTCTTTGCATACACGGCACTTTCTTGCTATTTTGCAGACATGAGAGAATTTCCTCTCGTGAAGTGTCAGTCAGAAGCAAAGGAGAAGGTCTTTAGTTTGAAGTCCGCACATCAAGATGCAAACCGGACTTATGAGAGAGAAAACGTGAGGATCAGGCACAGCTCCCGGCTAATTGGAAATGATGCTTCAGCAATCTAGGGAATATATTCACAAAACTTTTTGGGGGTCTTTGTTTTACCGAACAGGACCCTTGTCAGGACATCCTTGCTATGGAAATATTGCTCAGTGGATTAACTGGATGCTTAACAGGTGAGTTAGCTGTAACTCTTGGTTTTGACAGTTGTTGGTGTAATATCTGAATCGTAAATGCTTTCCAAAAATCAAATCACAAGAATCTTGGCTTTCCAATGCTATACTGCATGTGCACCTACTCATAACCAGCACTTATGTGCATAGCAAAGTTTTTTTTGGAAAACAGCTGATGGTCCAGTGGTGACCTCTTAGAATTTCACGGATCACCTCGGAAGCCTCTGTTTTTTTGATAATCACGATGTCGCTGGAGCTTTTTGCAGCTTTGCAAACGTGCAATCAAAGGCAGTAAGTTCTCAAAGCACAGTCATGATTCTGCATGGCGACAAAAGGCTGACTGGGGCTAAAACTGTTCTGTGCTTAGAGAATTGTTCCATTCCTGCAGCTGTAGAATCACAAGTGGGAGCACATTAGTTCAGAGCCTAAAAGTGTCAGCTCAGGGATTTTGTCCCTGAAGACTTTATCGTGTTATTTTCCTTGCATGTTTCCAGAAGTAAAACTTACTGCTGATGGGGGTTAAATGCTTGGAGGTTGGGCATACAGTAATAGCTTAATGCCCGATTTAGAAATACTTGGATCCACAATGCTGTCAGAACCTCATGGGAGAAGTAAAGCCATTACTCACTTCTTCCAGTTTCCAGCGGTTGATGAGGCGTAGATATGCACCTGGACGGCCAGTGAATCTGTCACCCAAGGAAAAAGCAAACCAGAACCTTACTGCATTTATATTTTTCATATATTTATATTGTGAAATGCAACTGTCCTTGAACAGTAAATGCTAACAAAATACTCAGTTTGTTCCTCAGAAAGTTCTATTTAGAGAGTTGCTTTCATTTCTGGTTTGTGAAGGTTTTGTCAGTGAATTTAATTTCTGAATTTTATTTTGTTATATTCTATGATGGCCCCTTCCTGCTGAGTGCCACTTACAAAATTTAACAAATCTAAAAAGAAAAACAAGTTTATAATCTCAGCAATTTTTATGTGACACATTCATTTACAACAAACAGGAAGTATAACACTGACACTGAGGGAATGTCTTATTCATACTCCATTGTTTCACAATTATGAGACAGTTGAATGACGAGACAATTTATTCTCAGCACTTTGCCCCACAGCCACAAGAAGACAGTGCGACATTTAAAATGAGTATATGTGGTCAGGTATTTTGTCTGTGTTGGTATTTTTTCTCTTAAGAAATCTAAATAGAATAAATTTTTGCAGCTATACATGGCGTTTGTCCATGAAACTGTGCTGAATCCTTTTCAAAAGAAAAAGGACATGATAAGATGCCTTCTTCTTCTTCTTTTATGGTGAAGTTTCCCTAGTTGGAGTTTTTCAAAAGGTTTGTTTTCAGTGAGAAAAAAATTAATTTGCAGGATGTTTGTGGACAAAATGCCAAAGCACAGAGAAAAACCCCAGTAAAAACAATTAAAAAACAGATTTGAATAAATAACCTGACAATGTGCATGTTTAAGTATCTAATATAGACTTGAGATTCTACACTTTCTACAATTTCTGTCAAGTGCTGTCACAGTCGGCTATAGAAGTTTATGTTATGTCACAGTTTGTTTAATCATGGTTTCAGTTATGTTCTAGTCCTGTTTTTCCCCTGCCACCTCAGTTCACTCAAGTCACCTGGTTAATTGTTCACAGCTGCACCTCATTCACTGATCACTCCCTCCACAGTATTTAGTCTTCTGGTTTCCTTTCAGTCACTGCAGAATCCTTACCTCACTATCCCTTCATGCTTCCACGAAAAAGATAAGTTTGATTGCCAGCCTCATAGCCGTTTAAGATAGCCATAGTCAGTGTTTTTTCATAGCCTGGTTTTGTTAGTGTCTTTTTTTATGTTAAGTATTTTTGATAATCCGGCTCTGCCGCGCCTTTTGTTCCTGCTCCCCGTTTTGGAAATAAACCTTTTGATTTTTTGGAAAATAACTGCATCTGGGTCCCTTCTCGCACCACGCACCGTGACAAGTGCTTAGTCTTTCTTCATCTTTTATATGTATTGTTGTTTACAACATTAAGAATAATTTCCTATTCTTTCCTTGATACATTTCCTTGATACATTTTGGTCTGAGTGCATGGCGTAAATAATTCCTGCACGACTGTGCAACTTCTGCAGTGTCACATGCTGAAGTGTATTAGTGAGGCGAGCATGAGTTCCTCACCTTCCCAAAAAGAAGGCGATGTAAAAAGTTGAACTGTTAAGGTTGACAAACTGAAAAAGGAACATCTTGAAGGTAAAGCTGTTCTCCCACTCTGACTCTGTCCTTGGCTGCTCTGTGGCCATGTAGAGTAAAAAGAAATCATGACACAATGATAAAAAACAAATAAAAGTATTCATATTGGACACTTTTTTGTTTTATAAATGCATAAATCTCAATGAGATTCAGTAGTTTATTTTAGGATTCTCACAATATTATAGATGAAGAAATAAGCCTACAGTTGCCATAATGAACACTATAAATGTTCATAATGATAACTAACACTAACTCAAATGTATAAGATACGGTGAAGCTAACTTACCTAAGTTTGTGAGTAGAAGAGCAACTTTTTCATAAAGCTGTGAAAAAAGGGAATTTGACTGAATAATTTTGCTAACAGCTAATTAAGCATAAAAAATTAGAACTATTAAAAAGCAAATATATGTTTCCACATGTAAGCGTGCTTCGTGTTCACAACCTGGAGACATTTTATCAGTTATTGCTGTATTGCTGCACCCCTGCAGAAGTTAACAGACAGCTGACGCTCACCACGTTGAGGAGCATGATGACGCAGAAGTTAATACAGACAGCCGTGCCCGTGGTTGCCACCTGAGAGTTGTTCCTGATCAGTGCCCAACCGAAGGCGGCAAAGGTGCTGACGGTGATCACACGATAAATCACGATGCCAAACACGGCGGCAATCACCACCAGTATCTGTGATACAGATGAAAAAACAAATAACACTAGTAGAAAAAATATCAATAAACTTTCTTTAAAAAATAAATGACAAAATCATTATGTACACATAAGTTTGACATTAGAATGGAATGAACAACTATTTCTATATTTTTTGATACTGTTTGGGACTAAAATAACTGACTAATTTAAGAGTGAGTTCATTTACTGCTGTGACAACAAAAAGGGGAACTACAACAAAATCATGACAATGTGGTATTCAACAAATTTAACATTATGTTACACATTAACTATTGATTTTGTATATAATGTTAATTATTTGACTATTTTAAAGTCATCAAAATACATAAGCTGGTTGTAATGGAAAGTTTTATTCAGTCTTATACTTGTGTCTCATCATGCATAAATCACTTGTAAGACTTGATAGTCATTCCCAGGCATTAGATGCACCAGATGTTACAGTACAATATTTCTTTTGTTACTTGTGAAACCTGGTCTCCCTTTCCCAGGCACTAGAGAGATCAGATGTTTCCAATCAAACAATTCCGCATTTCATTGTTCATTTTGGTTTGTGCACTCCACAAGGCCGTCCAGCTCATCAGGAGATAAGAAGAAGTCAGCTTGCATGGTCTGATACGTAGACATTTTTTTCTTCTCCTGTGTTCGGGTATAATACGACATGCACTGAAACTTAAGTTAGAGCTACATTCTGACACAGGTGCTCTGTGTTGAAGTTTTGCTGTTCAAGAAATGTTCAATAAACCTGCCTGAGTGTTTTTGAGCTTGGATAATCACTATTATTTTTTCCACCACACTGGTAAATTCAATGTGAAGTAACTGTGACATGACGTTAATCTTATATACTACTATGAATCTTACCATGAAGAATATTCCAGATGCTGAAACGAGGAGGCGACTGTATTTGTCAGTGAAGGCCTGGTAAGGCTCTGGTTTACCGGATATGGGGTTCATCCTCTCTTTCTTGGAATATTTGGCCTCAAACTGGGGGCGAATTTCATCCTGAAAGACAAAGGACAAACCTTGAGCAAAATCCAGTTTGTAATTTGAAGGGTTGGAGATTTTTCAGGGACAGTGGGGGTGAATGATGGGTTTCTGCAAAATGGGTGACAATTGTAAAATATCTATAATACAAAAAAAAAAAGTACAAGTAGATGAAAAATAAATACAGAAATCTATACAGTATGTTCCTTTTTATTTCAGTTAAAAATATCAAAACTAGTAAATGGAGCATATATACAAAAGTCAAACTAATAATGTTATATACTTTTCAGAATGCTATCACTGATTAGCTGAAAGCTACAGTGAAGTTTCTGATAGGTCGTAGGAGTTCAAATGTTCCTTATACACTGACGTATGTTGTGTTTTAAGCTTCTGCTTGTTTGTGTGTAAAGACTTTAAAATACTGCATTCTATGTTTGGTATTTTGGGACTGTAAAGTTATCGTGACTGGTCTTAGCAGTTTAAGTTAGCTTAAAAAAAAGTCCAAATTACTTTTTAAGTGAACTGAAGCTTTATTCTTTGTGTTAGAAGTGTCAGCAGTAATACGTTTTAATAGGTGTGATACATCTACAGGAGACTCACTCTTCTCCAAGCAGTCCCTCTGACATTTTATACCAAGAAAATTCACTATTTGTTGGCAGCTAGCAACGGCAGGAAGTTGTTGAGTATAATTGACACCCATCAGTTACTAAAGATTTTCAATTACCTATAAGCACATCTTACTGTTTTCAACCTAATTAGATCTGGTATTGGGAACTTGTCCTTGCAGACAGACATGTTTGTGAGGCTAGAATTAGTGAAAGAAATTCAAGGCTGATCTGGAAAAAAAAAAACTTAACAACAGTTTTACCCTTTTAGTTTGTTATAATAGTACAGGAAGTAGTACTATGTTCCTAAATGGTTTTAGTGGAACAGCTTTAGAGTCATCATCAATCTGTCTCAAGAAAAGTGAGGCAAACTGTGTGGTCGTAATTAATTTCCACTAGACTGACTGACACAGTAACCAGTTACATCTGTGCCAAGAGCTTCTTAGGAGCGGTCTAAGTTAGCACTCCTAAGAAGCTCTAAGCGCTAAGAGCTTCTTAGCGAATCTGGGAAACGCGGCCGATGAAGGCCGACTCTGTGCGACCCTGAAGCTGATCGTGTAAGGAAGAATGATGCACAAGTAGATGAACATAATGGACAACACTGCCGACCCTTTGCACAACACAGCTATGAAACAACAACGTGTGTTCAGTCAGAGGCTTCTTCAGCTCCACTGCAACAGAGAACTATACAGGTCAATCCTACATGCAGCAATAGTCATACAAAACAACTGCATATTGTAATAGTTCTGAGTTAATTACAAATAACAACTATGAAGTACTAATGAAAATAAGATTAGATACTACAACATTATCATTTTAGTTTAGGAATATTAAAGGGGGCAGATTAGTTAGTGCCCAGTGTCTGTGTGTATAAGGGTATCTTGGTTGATTCCAAATGAATAAGGGATAGCTTTAAACTTTCATGGGTAAAAAAAGGAAAAATAAATAAATACATTTTTATGTTAAATAAAAAACATGTATTGAGTTTTTATAGTGTGTTGTGTAAGTTCTTCACATTGTGGATCTTTGATAAAATGTATCTAATTGTATTTCATTTTACAAAGTAAACTTGTAATTCCTGATTTACAAAACAAAGAACACTAAAATGGGGCACAAAATGTTCACGATTTGTTTGTGCTCACTATTGTGCTTAGAATAATAACTGATAGAATTAGTTTATCTCTAAACCACAACTACTGTATTGTATACATTGTAAACTGTTGTTTTCAAAAGGTTTGGACATTTTTGTTTTAATGTGTTCTGTACAAAGCAGGCTGAGATTCTGAGTCACTGTCACACCCACAAAGAGAAGCTTGTCAAAGAGCCCTTTGATTTGAACAACAGAAGGGGTTGGGGGCTTGAGACCAGCATGAACACTGCAAACCTCAAAAATATTTGGCACAACAAAATTACATTGTGAGAACAGTGAGATGCAAACGTTCATTACAAATGTGTCAGATATGCACATTTACATCACATCGTGAAGTCAGTGAGAAAAACTCTCCTTTTAAAATATGACAAAATTGGTAAGTAAGCAAACAATTCACTGTTCTCCAGGGTGGACCTGCTGGGAAGCCCTCAGTGTTTAGATTGAAACTTAAAAGTCAGAAGTGACTTATCTAAATCAAACTGCAAAGAAAAAACTCTAAATACAAATATAAGGAATGTTGTTTTTCACTCATGAATTTTTTCACTACATTTATCATATCAATTATATGATATCATTAAAGAAGCAGATAGCAAGGGGAAAAAGAATAAGTCGAGTAAAAGTTTCACCTCCTCTTCCTCCCAGTCAATGAGATCCCAGTCGTATGCAAGGGCAGCTCTGCGTCTTTTCCAGAACTCTAGGAAGACTGTTGCTGGAAGACATGGATAAAACAACTCATTGCATGTGATCTGTGTTTCTCTTAAAAAGCCGCCATCTCAATAGTGATTCTAGGTTCTCATCTCCAAATAAGAACCAGGATTTCAAACATAATTTTCAGATTCATACTCTCCTGGTCTTATAAGTATAATTCATTCCAATCATTCTAATTAATTGGCATCTTTTGTCCATTTAGATGTAGTTGTACATCTTGTGATGAGATGAAAACAATACATCATGGCCATATAAGATCCCACTTGAATGAAAATTGAATCTTTACTTTAACTCCCTCTTCATAATGTTAGCCAGATTTGAACTTTTACTAACTAACCAACAGCTAAATACTATCTCATGCTCACAAGCAAACAAGTAGGTTAGTAGTTGTTAATAGCAGACAGACTTGTCATGTTTGAACAAGTCTGTCTGAAACAGACTTGAAACAGTGACCAGCTGTTGGTTTAAAAAGGGTAAGGTGTGACCAAATTGATAAGGCTGGGGGGGGGGGGGGTTTGGTTTCCACTAGAACCAAATGGAACCACAAATGACACTCTAGGATTTAACTCGAGATTTTATGTTGCATTCAGATCGTCAAATTCCAGTTGATAAGCACTCATTGCCTGTGACTGGCTCAGTCCAAACTACCTTGTGATACTGAGTGACACAAACTGGTTTGATTGCATAATATTCAGATTGTGTTTACAGTGCATCATTAAAGTCTTGTGAGGTCGTTCACAGAGACAGGTCTGAGGCATGCACAATAGGTACTCTATTACCGAGCAAAGTCCTGTGTATAGTTTACTTATTGAACACACGTTTGTCTGCCTCTCTGCTGAAAACTGCAGCCCAGTGGCCTTTAGCCATCAAACACACAGTAGAGTAAGATGTTTTGAATGTGAAGGTTCGGCTGTCTGAGAGGGGCACTGCTTTCCACAGGGAGCCAGCAGGGGAGCGCACTTCAGAGGAACCTTAATGAAGGGATTTGAATGGATTCTCTGCTGCTGGTGAACCCAATAATACATTCATTTGGACAGCAGCACGAACAGCACTGAGAGGCAGTAACTGTAAGGTTAGTACATTAATAAACTTTCTGTTCGACTTTTGTTTGTACGTGACAAAAAAAACAAGTATTTGCAGAGTTCACATTGAGTTATGACATGCATGAGCAGCTGTGAAAACAGATTTGTCCCAGTGTTAAGAGCTGTTAGTCTCTGTGTTAATATCATGTCTAACACGTCTGAGTTCATATATACAAAATTACTTTGTCCTGTTTTATATTTCACTTTGTTAAATGTATTTTATTTGAATATCTCAGATGTTCTACTGGTCTTTAAATCCTTTCCTTAGAAATGTTCTCAAGTCTCTTGAGCTGTTTTTACAGTTTCACACTGGATGAAAAACATGTTAAATATGTTTCTTTTCCAAGACAATTGATGGCTGTATTACAGTATTACTTGTTTTATATAGCATGGTTTGTTAAAGGTTGTTTCTGAAATTCAAAAAAGCTCCACAACTTTGACACTATCAAGCCCAGGGCTCTTTACTTGCATCAAATGAGTTTCATACTGTGGAAGTTGGGAGGGTGATTTGTAAACCACATCTGATCTTTGGTACTGAAAAATGGGGTCTTTTTCAAAAGTAAACATGCAATAGCCTGTCCTTGACTACACAGGGAGAGTGCCTGGAACAGTCAGGGGGAATGCCTAATGGGGTTCATTCAGAACCAGAACCTGACTTTGGGCGTCTCTCAGCCAGAGGTCACCTACCGGGAGTCAACACCACAGCTATCATTAGCCGGTACAGCAGCATTTTCTTCTTAATGTCTGTTACTTGTTTAATATTATTTAACTTGAAGTCATGGACTATCTACTGAGTCAAATGGCTTAGCATTTTTAATAAGTAAAGCTTTAATAAGTAAAGTCTTGAATGTGATTCAGAACCACCACGGTTGCAACTCACCATAAAATATTTATAAATAAGTTGCAGATAGGGTTTCGTCTGCAATGAGGACATTGTCTTGAATATGTCTCTGTGTGTGAATTATTAATAGACGGCAGTGCTTTCATTACTGAGCAAAAGCCACAGCAATATACTCTCATTTTTTATTTCTCTATGTTGGGTATCAACTATTTACAAGTTACATTAAAACAGTCTGGCTCTTCTCTGTTCTTCCCCTGCAACAGTTAATGACACCATCATTGTGCTGGGCGTGTTGACCTTTGTCCTTCAGCTGTGTTTAGCTCTGCTCTTCATGCTGAGATGTTGGAGGTTCGACAACAGAGTACAAGAGGCTCTCAAACACCCAGACTCTGTTAACAAGCTGAGTGGTGAGCATTTTTACTGCAGTGCTTTCTTTTTTTTTTAAACACTCTTCAAAATTCACAAAGTGCAAAAGTTTCTGATGACATGGCAATGATATCTATACTAAAGCTTATCATGTATTTTACTATAACTTTACACAGTGGTTCAAATATAAATCTTTTATTTTATGACTCCAGGTATGAATATTACTTGAGTAATTTTAATTGGTATTTACTGTTAAGAAGTTTGGGGATTTTTATGTAAAAATCCAAATTGGTGAGGTTAATGAAAAGCAAAACGTGTTTAAAAACCCCTGAAACAAAACAGAAAGCAGTGTGTGCATATGTATTCAACACAGTACTGTGTTAGAGCCACTTTTTGTGGCGATTACAGCTGCAAGTCTTTGTGTCTATGAGCTTAGAACATCAAGCCACTGAGATTTTTCAAAGAAAACCTGTTCCAGCTCCCTCAAGTTGTACGGGTTGTGCTGATGTATGGCATTATCAGCAATTCCCTCAATTCTGATCAGTTTCCCAGTCCCTGTTGATGAAAAACTCCCACACAGCATGAAGCTGCCACCACCGTGCTTGACTACGGGGATGGTGTTCTTTGGTGGATGAGAGGTTTTGGGTTTGCACTAGAAATAGCAGAACTTGTTGGGTATTCCACATGCCTTCCCTCAAACTTTTGCATAAGCAATGGCTTTTTTTCTGGCCATTATTGCACAAAGCCTACTCTGTGAACTCTATACACCAGAGTCTGCTGACATCTTTTTTTTTTTGTTATCTTCTTACAGCTCATTTAAGTCACTTGAGTCACTTGAGGAGACACTTATCATTACTAGTAATAAGTCCATTCATACACGACTGTATAAAAAAAAATAAATGAAAAAAACACATCTTTACCTCTGGCATGTATCTGATTTTTTGCATCTTCTAAGATGGCTCCAAAACGTTACAAAGAGATTTGAAAAGCTTTTAAGAAGGGGGCATGGCCCAATCTAGCTTAATACCATGGTCGTGATGCCCCATAAAGCACAGTGCTGTTTTTGAATCAAAACAATCAATCTTTTTTTTTGTGTCTCTTCAGAGTTCGTATATTTTCATCCGGACATTTCCAAACATCCCATCTCATCATTTTATAATGCTGCTGCTTCATCGCCTGCCAGGTCTGCTGCAGAGGAAAAATATGAACACACTACGGAATCTCTGTGTGCACCTTTCATACACTGGGACCTTGTTCAGAGCTGATAAACTCATACCATGCAAATGACACCATAAACATGATGTTTTCTTGAGAAATTAGTTGGGGTGTGTGAATATTGGAGTCACCAGGTGATCAGAAGCATGACCAGGCTCTAGTTACTATACTAGGTGCATTCTAGCCAAAAGGCAGTTCAAGCTCTGGTATTTTGTGCTTGTTTTGTAGTCAATTACAAAAGTTCCGATGTGTAACATTTAAGCACTCTGTTGGCGGTCATGCGATATAACAAAACCATGCTTCCATTTGATTAAATACAATTTCAATATTGTAAAATTGCGTGAAAATAAGAAATATGTTTGCATTACTTAGAAAGAGCCCTTTATAATAACAGAAAGCACAGTCTCACAAATAGGAATAGGACATAACACATGGCAGTTTCACTATAAAGTAGGGATGCACCAAAATCAAATCTTTTGTCCGAAACTGAAAACTGAAAATGAAAACCAAAATAAATTATTATGCCAATTTTTGTACTACTGCTGTTATGGCTGGAACTGCGTGTACTTAGCTCACTAAAGTCAAGGCAGTGCAACAACAATTAATATTCACGCTTTAATTAATAAATAAATGACAATGAAAATATTAATTTAGCTCTAAACGCTGACATTCCAGCAATGCACAATAATATCAACAAAATACTATTGTGTAATAAAATTCTAAATCAAATGTTTTACCCTCTCCTGAATAGCCTATAACTGACTGCTGAAAGATGGTGAAATTAAATATCTTCATTAAAGTCAAGTGCATTAAAAACTGCTGAAAGATATAACAATATTTTCTCTGCAGGCCTACAACAAAAGAGTGTAAAAATAGTGTGCGTTCTTCTCAAAATCAGCATGACAATAGAGATGTTTTGATTTTAAATGATAAATTAAACCCGACGTTGAGAAATGCTTTGCAGATGCATCCCCTCTTGAGATTTCAGCATCACATGCTTTACAAACGGCTATCCGAGGGTCTTTCTCTGAAATGTGGAATTATTCTGTGTAAAAAAGTGACCAGCAGGATAAAAAATGTTGTTGCGTCTCTGCTATAAAGGCAGAGAAATAGTACATGGCCCATGTTTTCCTTTGCAAATGGTAACAACAACTACAACAAGGGCTGTTTGTAAGAAAACCGACTTTGAGTCCCTGTATTGTCAAAATATCATTAGATTTTTCTACTTTTCTGTCAGTTGTGGTTGGTTTGGAGGCGAAACAAAAACATAGAATCCATCCAATTAAAATATGGTTTTGGTGAAGAATTAAAAACACATGGTTAGACATGTGTTTATTAATAAAAATAGAAATATGTTGACAGCCTGGCATTGGATCTCCTGAATGCTTCCCTATGCACAATATCATCTCATAATTTCTGCACCTTTATGATGACACTGCTATATTTTGACATGTGCACAAATGTAACTACTACACATTCTCTAGATAGACTAGGCTGTAACAGACTATGCTGTTCCTTCCCCACCATGCAGCATTGCCATATTTCTACAATAAAGACCCATTTTTATAACCACTTCAGTTTTTCCTCTATGCTTGGACAGGAAGATAGGCAGGGGGACTCAGTTGGTTGCAGCCTGCAACTTCACCACCAGGTTTAACTACAACCTACACACTGGACCTTTAATGCAGATTTAAAATGTATAGACACATTAGAGTCTTGAGAAGGTTGCTCACATACAATGTTGGTGCATAAAGTTAAATTTGCTTAAGAAAGAGTGTTATTTAACAAAGACTTACCCCAAACTGCCATGAATACAGCAAAGAAAACAGTTGCCCCATTGTCAAAGAAATGGGTGACCTTAAAATGAATACAAGAAGCTTTAAAAAGGACACTAAAAACAGACAAGAGAAACAGAATTATTCTACATGTAAGGGTTCAGCACATGTTTTTTTTGCTTAAACTCTCAATCTCAAAGACAAACAGAAAGTCCCACTTTGGGTCTTTTGTTTGGCACATGAACACACTTTTGACGAGTACATTGACAAAGCACAGAACAGTCTGACCCCTCGCTGTTGCGTTACCTTGGCGTAGATGCAGCTGTCTGACAGTCTCAGGTAGGGGCAATACTGATCACAGATGGGACACATGATGATGTCAGTGGCTTGGCAGATTTCTTTGCTGATGGAAAAACAAAAACAAAATTACCTATGACCTTCTGGTTAAGCTGTCACAGGAAGACCCAGAGTGCCATTAAGCAACATGGTACAGCCCAAACGAGTGCAACTTTGAAAAACACACTCTTATAATTATGAAGTTCATTTGCTTATACATGTATTCTTGTACTCTTCTTGAATGTTCTTTTTTGTTTAACAGCAACTAATTCTATTTGTTTCAAAAGGGCAATTATACACTCTGTTCCCTTATCTGCAAGACCAAATTAGTTTTGGTATAAAAGAAATTACATGATTTTTGCACTACACTGAATATCTGATCTGCACTTACTGAACATTCCTGCTGCATAAACATCAGTATAGTAATAAGGCTGCATCTTCCATAAAAATGTAGAATTCAGTCATGACCTCTATGAATATGGAGGACTGAAACTGCATCACGAGAAATAGATACACAAAGATATACATAAAGGAATATATACATTCAGTTTTGTCATAATACTCCATTGTCCTATTTTGCCATGCCATTTTCAATTCAATTTATTGATTTAATAATGTGTCATTTATTTATTTATGAAGCAAGAATGCATACAGGAATGTAAAAGGAAAACATGGAAATAAATGGGTTTTGGCAAATAAATAGGGAGATAAATTCAAAGGGGAAATAATAGACATAAATACAGTACATTCTACAGATAAAAAAGCAATGATTTAATTCAAAAGATTTTTGTAACATCATAATATGACAATAAAAAGACATAAAAAAATGGGTTTGGGGAAATAAAGAAGAGGGAAAATACTGAGAAAAAGTTATGGTAAAAATAAGTGAAGGGATCAAAGAAGGAATATATAAAACATTTTACAATGAATTATCAAATTAATAAATGAAATTGAAAATTAAATGTCAGTGTAAATTAATAGGCGCATTAACACAAATTGAAATGAATACAGTTGGAAACTGAAGCAGAGATATCAATTTATTTATACATTAATTACTGCATAATTGCCTAAGTCATTTTTTGCTTTATTATTGACATTTATTGGTATATCACTTTATCTATTAAGTCCTTTATATATTGCTGAGTTTATTGCATCCATATATGAACTCATATATTTAAGGGGTTGTGTTTACCTGACCTGGCAGTGCTCCAGTGTGAAAACACCATACAGGAATACAAGAAGACCGACCAGAGCTGCAGGAAACAGCATCCCTGTGTACCAGCCGAGCCAGGCAAAGTACAGACCAATCTTCTCGCCGAAATACCTCCTGAAACCCCACCGGAGGACAAGATGAATGAGCCTGTGTTATTTATTTATTTTTATTATTTATTCATCTATCTCATTTACTTATCTTATTTTTCTTTCTTTTTCTATATTCATTTCCTTGTTGACAGTTAGGTTTTGATGCATTAAAAGATCTTTTTTTTTAAGTCATGGTTATCATGAGCAAATAAGATACGGATGGAGGGGATAAAAGAAAAAATGCAGGCTTGCATGTGTACATATCAAAGTATCCTTGGGAAAGATACTGATCCCCTCAGTGTAGTCTCCAATCGTAAGTCACTTTGGATAAAAGCGTCTACTCAATAAATGTAATGTAAAACTAAAACCCTGATAGGAATAGGAGCATTGCTATTCAATCAGTTTCAGAAGGGATTTAAATTTGATGTGGTGCAGGGAGTGTTACATATTAAGTAACAGCTTAATGAAATGACTTAAGGCCATAATTCTGTCTGATATGTAGTCTAAGACCCCTAGTGTCAGCAATGGGAAACACTAATTTTAGACATTTTTCCATGGATTTTTATGAAATCTGTTCATGGAATTATCAAGACGGAACCACACTAACAATACAGATATGAAGTAGATAGGTTGGTCTGCCTTTGTCATTTTCGTGAAAGATCTGCTTGTACATGTATGTTATACAGCTTCCTGTCATTTCAGTACAAATGTCGACTAAAAACAGCTACAGAGTTTTAATCATGTGTGTGTTCAACACAAAATGGTGTGCTTGACCATCAAACTAGTAGTTTGTTAGCCTGTTAGCTAACTTAATCGATGCAACTTCCTTGCACACAATATGGTCCCTCTCTGAAATTGCCTGCAGAAGTTTTTTTTTATGTCCTCGAAGCAAATTCTAGTAAGAAAGGACAAGAAAAAAGAATTTTGCACACCAGAAATGACAGGGAATCTTATAGGAATGAATTGACTTCCGGTTTACTTCCATATGAACACACACGCATGTGGAAGCAAGGCGTAACACTTTGTTTACAGCTTATTTCCATATGTCCGCAGTTCTATCTGATACATAGACTATGCCCCCTTGTGTTAAACAAAAGGAAAGTTTTTATTTATTTAGAAGCATTTATTAGCAATAGGAAATGCTAATAATTTAAACAATTTTCCTGTACAGTTTTATGGAATACCAGTCAGAGATTATGGGAATATACATAGAACGTTTACTCACACACAAACACACATATGTGGAAACAAAGTATTCACATAGTTTTCACATACACCATTTCAGATTTTACTTTAAGGTATCAATATAAGGCATTATAGAAAAATATGATAAGTCATACTATGAGAACGAAAATTAGAAATACAGACCAGTCTGTAATGAATGTGTGCTGGTATGCTAAACAGTTAAAGTAAATGCAGGGCTTTTTTTTTAGGAAAATGAAATTGTTTGCATACAGTTACCTGATGAGGTCCAGTGGCTGGTACTTGTACCAAACTCCCCACCAGGCCCAACACTCGTACAGCAGGTGCCGATGGTTTTCTGCTCCGTGTGTTCTGATGGGGTTTTTGCTGTGGTAGCTGCCCTGTTGAAGTGTGCATACATAGATACACAGAAACCTATCTGCACAATGTTTGCAAGTACACGGAAACTCTAATGATCACATACTGTGCAGAGCAAAAACAGGTGGTGGAAGCGAGTGAGTTAAGCACTTTGAAAAGATCAGATCATTAAATTACCTCATGAAGAGGGAAAGCTGCCTCGTACGAATTATTGGTCAAAAGACGATTAAGCCCTGCCGTCAAAAAAGAAAAAGGAAAAGAAGAGCAACGAATGTTATTAGTCTAGCGGTTTGTATGATGACAGCATGTTTCTTTAAGAGAATAACTACCATAAAATGGTCATTGAATTAAGATTAATTATTTTAAAAAATGCACTGCCACCATTGCCACAGGAGTGAATCTTGCCCTTTCTGTAAAATATGCTACATATTGGAGATACAAAAAATAAAGATACTCCAGTGTGTTAGAAGGTTACTTTGTCACTTTTGTAGGTGACTGTACTGTTAGCTTGTCACAAAAAATTAGCAGCAGATACGGTATATTGTAGGAATGAACAAAATTGTATTAATTCTGCAGCAGTGAACATTATTTCTCTCCTTTTGCTCTTTTGATTAGTTTCTGTACATAGTAAATCTCACATGCTCTATATATTAGACTCCGTCCACAGCAACTATCTCTGGCATTTTTTTATAATATGCAGGGAAAAACTCACCCATCTTATTTTTCCCCTCTTCATATTTGACCCGTTGAAGGATGTGGTGCACGATGCGACTTCTGGTGGCATTGTTGAAAAATGTGTCTTTGTTGTGGATGATGAAACTGCAAAGAAAGAAGTTGTAAAAAGAAATCTGTTTGCTGTGAATAAAATGTATTTTGTGGATGTGCAGTCATGTGAAAAAGAAAGCGTACCCCTTTCTCACTTCTAAAGTGCATTGGGATGTCATTTTTAAAAAATCCCCTGGTCCGCACTAGGTGAAAACATGCAGGTTAATACAACCATAAATGAGCAACTCGACATGTTACTACGTGTCATTATCTAATTATTTATATTTATGTTATTTTCATTTATTTAGGTTTTTGACACATGGAGCATTTTGGCATTTTTGTTGAATAAATAAAGTCTCTGTGTAATGTGTCATGTGCGGTTGTATTTGAAATAATTTAAAAGACCTACTCCTGACCAGACGATTATTTTTTATCACGTTTCCTTAAATCTTAGAATAGAAAGTGGGTATACACTCTTTTACATGACTGCATGTGCGTAGGTCTAAATGAGAGAGGCAGCACAAAGAATTTTTAGGGGCAAGAGTAAAAAGAATGGAAACTAGTGATTCACAGTGTTGGGTATCTAATGTGTAGTTAATTAAAAAAAAAAACCCTCACTGGTGGATCCTTGATCGACTGAAGGGGGCTGTAAAGCTTTCATTCTCCTCCAAGTCAGGAAGAGTGTCATTATCAAACTTCATGGGTTTGCGTGGGAGCCACCCACGGAATTTGTTGATGCGCTTCTCCATCCTGTAAATAAATATCTGTTATAGCTACAGGTGCATTGCTGTGTTAATTTAAACATTGCTTCTTAGATAAAACACTCACCTGCTTAAAAACTTGTGCCGTCTGTGCATGTAAAAGATCTTTCTCCTACGTAAAAGATATAATCAAAGTGAGATAAACCACTGGTTTGTGGACTAGCGTTTTAATACTTGATGGCATTTGACTGTTGCCATCTTAACTTTTATATAGTCAGAGATTACCATATTTGGACAAGAGGGGGAGCTGAACAGTGATACTTGAAACCTGACTGGATAAAAATAAGCTTATTTGAGGCAAAATACTGAAAAATGTAATTATATTCTGAAGAACCCCAGCACTATTCTCAGAAGCAGTGACTCTATTTATTGACACTATAATAACCCATGGAAAGATGAACTGATTTCGTATTTTACTTGAGAAAATTATACTTTTTAAAATGGAGAATGTAAAGTCGGAGTCACGCTGCATTCGTATTGTGTAATTGGGTTTGTTTACCCACCGTGTTGTAAGAATCCTGCTTACACCCACACTGTCTTTTGTATCCTCAGGCCCAGCATGCTAATCTTTAGTATGATGTAATGTATTATGTGATGTAGTAGAACTACCATCTTTAATCATGTCTCAGTCATTTGCTAAACACAGATTGCTAAACATACTGTATCTGTCAACAGTAAGCAAAAAAATCAAAAATAAATCAAAAATCTTTGTTCATATATAGCCAATTATAACATCCGCTGACTACTATGCCTCTAAACAAGTACGTTACTGAATGTATTTTAATGTGTTGTAGTTTAAAAAAAGAGGGAAGTAGATTTTGGCACAACACTGCTGTGATTGTGCAGTGTGAAGGAATCTGAGTGGATGTAGTGCACTCAGGTGAGTAATCCAGTCCAAAATATGGATCTTTCTTTTTTTTTTCATCTTGTTGTTTGCAGTGTGATTCAATTCCTCACTATAAGCTCCATTTCCTTTCTCTTTCCCACCACCCTATAGCCCCTTCTTGACTAGATTTGACCATTATGACCAACTTTTTAGCCAAAGTAAACCAAAGACAGTCAGCTAACAATGGTGGCAGGCACAATTCAGTTAAAACTTTATTGCCATATGTACTAGAGACAAAGTCACATTGATATTCTTACTCTAAGACATGAAAGTCTGACGGTCCATGTACAGATGACAGGATAGCGTTTAGTAAAAAAATACGTATACGTATTAAGAAACTTAATCTTACCTAAAAGGCATGCGAATGTTCATGAGCTCTGCGTAGCGACAGAGAACATCCCAAGGTGCGTGAAGTTTCAGGAAGATTACGTCACTGTTGGTTAAAGAGGCCTGTATGGAGGCCAAACACACACACAGGAATATAATTTCAGCAAATTACAACAAGGGCTACAAAATACTTCCATGCTGGCCGTTTAGAATCAGTATGCCGCCACTTTTCCTCACCTGACTGTACTGTCTGACAGTGTGGGTGTCTGTGTTAAGATATATGGGAAGAGACCTATAAATAACTAAAATACTCTGTACAAGAAATGCATAACTGGGCTGAAGGTTGGAGATTCATCGTCTTTCCCTGCATCTAAATCATCATGACCTTGATGCTACAGCATTAAAAATAACGCTGAAGTTAACAGAGATCAGAGAAGAGTTCCATTCTTTCAAGTTGCACTTGTACTATACAAGGAGCGGCAGAGGACAAAATTGCTGTCAGCTCATTTGGTTTTGCTGTAGGAGTTGATAGTCTATCAGTGAACACTCAGACGTCAGACACCAACACAAAAGCTCTAAGAATTTAAAAATTCTGCTATCTGGCCAGTGAGACTACATGGATTGTAAGTCTGCGTTAAAGAGCCTCTAGAAATGAAGAAGCTGTATGAGCTGCATGTTTGTCACAGTAATTAAAGCATAGCTAATTCTGTCAGTACAAGAACCTATCTAACCTCTCATTTATTTGCATTCTTCATTTATTTTTCTAGCAATTTGACTAGTTTTGTTTTGCAACTTTGCTGTACAGTAAGAACCCCTACCTTTTACCTTGACCTCCATGCGTATAACTTACCCTAACCCAACCCTGAAGTGGTGCTGACGCGAGTGGTGCAAGACAATTAATTCCTGGCAGCAGGGGTAATAGTGCACTATTTAGTGGTTACATCTTTTCTTACTGCTCTAAACAGGGAGCTGGATTTCTGGTACCCAGACAAAATAATTACTTTCAAAGCTGCTTCAATCAGTTTTCCTTCATCTGATTGTGCTGTTCTTTTGGCCAATACAATGTTTTTTAGCCTCTTTTAGCCCCTTGTTTTTGTTGTATAGTCTGCAGCACGAGCCATTTCAGCCTGACTGTATTTAAAGAACTACAGCCTGACTGAATACAACTCTGCTGTCAGCCAAAGCAGGCACCTGTTTTCAACAAAGAACTCTGACAAACCTCTCTGTTTCAAAGTTGTAAGATAGCCAGTATTTTGCGATGGTAAGAAAAACGCTTTCCGAAGAACCCTTGCCAAAAAATCTAGAATTTTTTCTTTACCTCCTTTTCCATGTGTAAGCCCTCAGCACGGATGTTCCGCTCAAATACCTCCCTCTTCTCTGACTGCGAGCTGGATTTCCTATAAACCAGGATGTAGTCTATTCGTCTCTTTCCATCACTGAAGTAAAGGCCACTGGACTTGCCCCTCCCCTGAGGACAGATAGTCATAAACACAAACTAATAAAATATGGTAATTGGTAACTGATCAGTGGATGTTATCCCAAACATCACATTTTAATCTTGTGACTCTAAAAATAATTTTTGTGTGAAATATGCATACAACTTTAGCAGAGACTAGTTGCACCACTCACCTCTTGGTTGCCTAAACTGGACTTTGTGTTGTCATCAAGGATGCTGCTGTGGGTTGCAGGGTTTTGCAGAGTGGCTTCATCCTCTCTGGAAGGGCTGCTGATGCCCTCTGACCTTTCTCCCTCCAGCAGCACGTTAACATCCTTGACAGCTAGAAACACGATGGAAAAATTAGAAAAACTGATAATCTTGTGTAAAATTACAACAGAATACAAACATGGTAAGAAACGCGGAATAACAGTGTTTCTGGAGTTGGGCTGCTAACCATTTGGTATTTAATTTAGCACCAACCAGCATGTACAATGCTGACGCTCATACAAATCTCTGCCTCACAGTTGTATTGTCTCATCCAATTATGCAAGTTGAAATATATGTTCATCTCTCCATCAGCTCGTTTAGAGTTAGGTTGCTGAACAATAGCCAAAGTGTTTTTGCAGAACAAATATGCAACAACAAGGCTGACTTTTCGTCTTCTGGACATGAAATATTTCCACTTCATAATTTCATTCTATTAGAAATGAAAGTAATATTCAGTCACGAATGTCTCATGAATTAATTAGTTTTGGCTAAATTTGTGATCTGTAGGGTAATAATGATTTTCAACCTCAACTAAGACTGGGCATCAAACTGTACTTTTAAGGGTACTGACAAAATTGCAAACAAAATGATACTATCGAGTACAAATTCACATTAAACCAATCTATAGCTAAATGCTGAAGCTTGTTTATGTCTTACCTAATTAATGCTATATTGAAAGCAATAGCAGGGTATGTTACCTAAACTTGATGCAGACAGAATTAAGTGGTGTATTTTTCATGTGGGGCTGCATGGTGTTGTGGTGATTTGCGCCGTCACCTCACAGCAAGAGAGTTTATGGTTCTAATTCCAGCTGGGGCCTTTCTATGTGGAGTTTGCATGTTTGCTCCGTGTATGCGTGGGTTCTCTCTGGGTATTCAGGCTTCCACCAACCAAAACAAACATGTATGTCAGGTTAATTGGTGTCTCTAAATTGATCTAGCAGTGAGCTTGAGCATGGATGGTTGTTTGACCCGTTTGTCTCTATGTGGCCTTGTGATGGACAGGCGACCTGTCCAGGGTGTATCCTGCCTCTTGTCAAATTACAGCTGGGATAGGCTCAAGCTCGCCCACAAACCTGTTTTGGATTCAGCGGATATACAAAATGTATGGATTTTCATTGTGAAATGTAAGGCAGAACAACGGAACATGTTGAACTGAAGCTGTATCAACAAAACTTTTCTGCACTATATTTGATAACCTCAAAAACTCTAACATGGTTTTTGTTGAAGATTACAAGGTTTCGTCTTACTTTATTGATGTTAGTTTAGCATTTTCACTTTGGCCGGTTAGCTAACACTCAGCCACTGCCTGCTTTGTCATGAGATGGTTGGTGCTAAGTTGAGTTAAGGTGTTTCTACAATATCATATTCATAATGGGACAGACAAATATGGATGGTGAGAGAGGGATAATCTAAAACAGTCAAGTTGATCATCTTAAATCCAAAGTAAGAAAACTAAATAAATAGGATTGAATAAAGAAAGTTCCCTTTTGGGAATACATAAAGTATTATTCAATACACGTCAATTCAAAGCAATTCGCAAAAAGTGAATATTAGAAATTTTAGAGAAGCCTCTCATGCCAAATGGGCGTCTTGTATTCCTTTTACTTTGCCAAATATCGCATCGGTCAGTTTGAATAACTTTGTGCTGTCTCATCTCACAAACTCCGCTCCTTGTTTTCAGCTAAATTGTTATAGCTGTCAAGTGGCTCTCACTTTTGTGAGGTTTAAACTGCAGCTCCCCCACTTGAAAGGGCAGCTTGCTCAGAAGATACGACTGGAATTCACTCAATGACCAATTGTCCAGGTCAAACCCAGGTGAAAAACCTTGAAATACAAACAAATAGATTGTCAAAGAAATATGTCCCAAAAATTACATACTTGGTTTTTTAAATCTACTGGAAATCAACCTCAAAATACCAATAAGTATCCCAAAATAAATTAAATAAATGTTTAAAGTATTATTTAATGATGATTTTAACCTTAAACTTTAGCAGCTTTTAACTCCTGTGAACTATTTTAATATTGTGGAATGAAATCATTTGGACTTGTCTTTTGACAGTTTCTCCTTTTTTCAGGTCTTGCCAGTATAGTTCACTTCTTTTTTTAAATAAATACTATTCGAGAACTGAACACACGTCTCCTGCTCTTCTTGAACCCTTTAAAACTTGTGTCAACACTCAGATGGTTGCTGTCTAGGGCTGATATAGTAAATTTCTGTATATCTGTCCCCTTTATAACCTGTGTGGGGCCACACAGTTGAAGTTATCTATTGTGCCTATGCTTGTTGCTTAAGTCTAGTCTGTGATTTTAATATGTTTTATTATGTTATGTATACAGCTGCAAACCAAGTCTGCAACCACTTCTAACCGAACAGCAATATTAAAATATGAATAGGTTTATATCTTCAGATGGATACTTTCTAACTACGACACGGAAGTATCAAACACAACATTGCTCTCACAGCTTACCTTTGTGTCATGCCATGCACTGCTCAACGATTTCAGTGCACTATTGGTCACACACAGCCCAGTTGTGCACACTAGAAACTGCCTGTTACTGTTGAAATGCTGACTGTTCTTGATATGGGCCCATGACTGAGTTTGACCAAACTGAGGTATTAGAGCTCTGTTGATGGTGCATCTCACCCTGTGGAGGCACATTGTCTTGAATGTTAGCATCCAGGGTTTTGGCAAGAAATTCCTCCATGATGTCTTCCCTCCCACAGTATGGGAAAGCGAGAGGTCTGTCCACTGCCTGGTAGCCAGATGCTGAAGGCTGCAGCAGGACTCTGTGCTGGTGGGGGCTCTGCTGCTGGGGCTCAGATCCATGTAGAGATAAACTCACATCTACAGAACACAGAGAACTTGATTACAAGTTATTTCTTCATGTATTGCCGCATAAGTTATCATCTGGTACAGCTTGCTGTCCTATGACAAAATATGAATTGCATTCACATTACAAGCACAATGGCAGGTAGTAGATATGTCAGCAAAGTATTGGCCGCGTCATGGATTACAATCCAAGACAGAAGATAAATCAGCATATACTTTAGCGCAGCCTTCCAATTACCTAGCATGTTTTCACCATATGAGCTCTCAGAGGGATTTATAGCTAATTAAAAAAATAAAAACAGGTAATGTCATGGAGTCTTTATTAGTTTCTTATAGAAAATGTACATGGTAAACATGCCAACAGTCGGCACTGGAGGAACATTTACATTGATTCAGAGTTTGGTTTGGAAGCAAGTGTTAAAATATTCTTAAATATCTTTTGAGGGAACTGTCTTTCTCTTAGCAGCTCAATGCTCCGCATTAATCACAAGCTTTATACTAAATTTGCCGACAGTTAAGAGTAGTTCAAGTAGATACTGGGTTTACAGTATACTACCTAGTAGTATAGTAGCTTTTTACTGGAACCAGTTCCAACTGTCGTACCGTGGATGAGGGCAACATTAGTATATTTCCCAGTGAAGTATTTTTCTATCAGCTTGTTGTGTGGAAGTCTAGGCACAGTTTGCTGTGTGTGCTAGTAATAGCTCTCATGCTATTTACTGTATTCTTGGTCATAAGTTAATAACATGCTTCAAGGGCTATCGTGTGTAATTTGTTTCCAAAGTTACCTTCCTATGACAGCTCAAAACTGAAGGACAGATCTCAATTCAGGCACACAGCCTTGGGGTGGAGTGGAGTCAAGTCTCTCACTCAACATCCTAAAACTTATCACAATGAAAAGAGCTTTGTTTCATTGGAATGTGGACTTTTGAACAGTTTTTCATTGTTTTATTTTTTTTCCAGGATTTTTAGGGCAGGTCACATTTCCACGACACATTGGGTATTTAATCTGAGCAAAAGACAACCCCTGTTCTAACGTGAAACATAATGAAGGGGCCAACTCCAACTAACTTTGTGGGCCTCCATCAGTGAAATGCATCTTCCCTGGATGTCAGAATTTTATGAAATTCGACTGAAATCACAGAGAAATAATGAGGACAACCCCTTCCCCGCCAAAAAAACCCAGCCATGTGCTTATTTTATGTACAAAAGACAAGCTCAGAGCAAATAAGAATACAATATGGCATCCCGACTTTACATTCTCTATTATTGAGCATATTTTGCCGCAACGTAAACACTGACATGGTAAAAGGTACAGCAAACCCACTCATTAGTCTTCTTAGTGACAATCCCAGAAGTCCCTGCATACGTATGCTCATGCTATAAACATCCAGGCATGTTTTCACACAAGATCTATACAGACTACTGCATTCGGTAACCTACTTGGGCCACTTATGTCATCAACTGACAAGGTTGTTAGTGTGATTTATCGCTACTGAAACAATGCTATTTTCTATGAAATATCATATGAAGTTAGTTAAATATAAAGACATATAAAGATGTGAGAGGTGCTCAGGTGCAACAAACTAAAGGCAGTGGAGGGAGACCCAGCTGAAGGTGCACAACATATTTTTCAAGGGGAAAAATAGACACAGGTTAAGAGTGCAAGAGTTTGGTAATTAGTATGAAATGCTACATTGGCAGCTTATTGCCTTGTCACAGAATTTTCTGTGTTAAACAAGATCCTAAAGAATCTAAAGCCTGATATTAATGTGCAATAAAACACCTCTTCAGGCTTTCGTAGCCTTTAAATGACAAATAATCCAAACCCTGTAGTGATGTTGAGCCTGAAATGAATCACAATGAATCTCACTGCTGAGATGACAAGTAAGATACCAGTGTAATAAAAATATATGTGAAAATAAATCATTGCAGTTTAGTAGAAAACAAACACACAAGGTGCATTGTAACCAGAAATCTCTGTTCAGAGACTTCTGATGTTTAAACTAAAAAAAAAAAACGTACCACAGAGGTCCTATCAGAATAAGATAAATGTAAGAATAAGACCAATCAGTTTTATTCTTACATTTCAAATAAATAAACAATTTTGATGCACTGCAGCTTCAATGTTTTCTATATAAATGATGGATTGAAGTTGTTAAATCAGTTGTTCAAAAACTAACTCAGTGAGAGAAGCTTCTCAACACAGAAGTTTGTGAAAAACAGGAAGAAGCTCAATGGTTCTCTGGCTTACAAAAGGAAATCTTCATGTCAACTGACAGTGAGACAGTAATAAACAAAGCTGCAAAGTAATAAAGAAGGCAGGGGTAGCATAGTAACCTAATTTTATTAATAAAAGCTACAGGATAGTAAGAACTGTTGAACAGCTGTTTTTTTTTAGTTTTTTTAAAAAAAACTACTCCACGTCAACATTAATTGGGCTGGTCTTGGGTATCAAAGTCCCAGGCTGAAAACCGGTCCCACTCCGATCCTGTCAGCAAACATCATCCCAGGGTCTGAGAGCAGAGAGCACAGCTCATTTTCTTCTGATGTTATGTTTGACTGAGTGGTTAATAATCAATTAAAATCAAATGAATGGGGAATTTACTTCTGCTTTGCTCCGACTTTACCTCAAAATACATAATTCATTATCAGTGATATGATTGATTGTGCTTGAAAGCTTTGTGAACTGATGAGGTTAAAACAGTAGTAATCTACCAAGACATGCTTAGGAATGTTTTCAGATTACCTCATTATCTCAAACTTATCCTGTAGTTGCTGCTATTCTAAAAAAGCTGATAAAGAAAAGAGGAATAAGAATGAAGAGAAAGTAATTAGATAATGTAAGAAAGAACAATGCAAAGACAAATGAGAAAAAGGTATTATTCATTTCCTAAAAACAAAGCTTAAATGAACCTAGTCTTAATCACTCTTAGTTTTTTACCTTCACTCTTCTGGAGAGGGGGGAGACTTTAATGGAGGGGGGTGGCTATCTTATAGGTCTGTGCTTTTTTCAATCGTGACAACAAAGGTGACTCAGCAAATTTTTTCTGCTGAGTCATAGCAACGCAGACCGACAGATAGAGGCTGGGGAAGCAGCTTTGAATTATCCGTTGATGCTTCAGAACACTGGAGCCCATGCATGCAGCTAAGAGAAAGGCAATAAACGTCGAACATGTCAAAAATGTGCTAATGTTCTCTTCCTTTGTGAATTTACTATCCCATGTTTGAGTGATAGTATATTTTTCACAATGCTGGGGTCAGGTTATTCTAACTACAGCCATCAGAGGGTGCACAAAGAACAAAGTTTGAATTATTTAAATCACATAAATAGAACTAAATGAAAAAAAATAGACTGCATTGTATCCTTTTTTTGAGAGACACTTTATTTTCTCTAAATACGTTTGTGTAAATACCTGAGACTTTTAATTTCTCTGAACAAGAAGTCTACATAAAATACTTGGACTGGATCTGGTTGAAAACCTAAAACGCTAGCATCTTTGCCATTAGTGTTGCTTCATGTAGCAGCGTACTCTGTTCTAATGCCTCTGTTTCTCAGTATATTTGATAAATGAGTATATACTTATGTTCCAGGACGTACAAAATCCTGTTAGCGAGGCTAGCATGAGCACTAAAATTTTCTTTTACATTTGATGACATTTTTTCAGTTGTGACCATCCTGTCTTTGTGATTAGCCTAGTGTCACAAATGAACTGGACAAGCTTAATCAATATATTATTTTGTCATTTTTACAGACTATAATTAACATGGACAGCAGTTGGACTGGATTGTTAACTTCACCTTCACTATTCAAGACAGTCACCGACCCCGTTTCCTCCATATTCACAGCACTCCAACCCTCGTCTCATTAGTGGCAGAGAGAATTGCTTACTATAAATATTGGCTCTCAGAGGACTGAGACACCACATATTAGCCTACATCATGCTGTGTCAAGACCTTAGCCAGTCAAACAATGTAACCATCAAACTTTAACAGCCCTATGGTATGTCTGTAATAGGAGCCACAGCTGTGGTCATGTGGGCGCCTCTCGTTCATGAATGGACTCCAAGGTCCCTTTCTCATTGAATTCCACCCATAGGAATTCTCCACCTATAATGGCAATTTCCATCAGTAGATCTGATGCAACAATATTTCCTATGTAAGAAAATGATATCAGGTTTTGAAAAACTACCTAGTGTTCCATTAGGTCTTTGCCTTTTCCTCGTCCCTTTTTAGTATAAAAAATATTCAGACAAAATCTAAAGGGTATCTATTTACTTGACATCCAGGAAGTATAAGACTTACAATTTTTTATTTCTCAGAGGAAGAATCTTTGTATCCATTTTCAAAATACATAATCTGCCATTATCCTCCAGCATCCCAGGAAGTCCTTTAAATGGTCATTTTAAGAACTTAACTATGCTCTTTATTTTGTTATGTATGATCACTTAAAATATTGATCATAAAAGTGTGTTTTGGGCCAGACTAATGTGTGAATTTTCTTTTATGTTGTCACTTTTTGTACTGGGAACATTTGGACTGCACTGTTAGTCATCTATTTGATAACGTGACCTGTTGGGAATCCTCTGAACTGCTGGTCATATGTCACATTAACCCATCACTACTGTGCATAACTGTTCGTTAATGTAACTGCAGCGGTTCACACTTGTGTTGTGTTGAAAGTGATATGTCACTGGGTCCAACCGAGTTAGATTTCCATTTCAAAATGTTATGGATAAGCACATATGACCCAGACATCTTCAGTTTCTTCCAGATTAATAGAAAGCAGTGCATGTGTGAAAGGGGCTGTTAACTTACTGTAGTTGTCTTTCTTGTTAGCTTATCATAGATATGATGACTCTGTTAGTAATTTCTTTAAAACAACTAGCAACTCAAAAAACTATTAGTGTATGAGTGCTTCCTGAATTCATCTCGATATATATTTGAGGTGCTCTTTGCATGGGGTAGGATAAACCTGAATGCCAAAGAAACTCAACGGCACTCCCTTTTTCAAAAAAAAAAATTCAAAATTCAAAATTCATGAATGGACTCCAAGGTCCCTTTCTCATTGAATTCCACCCATAGGAATTCTCCACCTATAATGGCAATTCCCATCAGTAGATCTGATGCAACAATCTTTCCTATGTAAGAAAATGATATCAGGTTTTGAGGAAAACATTCAGACATGAAAATATACATGAAAGAAACATCTGAACAAACCAACTTTACTGCAAAACAGAAACGCTCCTAAACAGACAAAAGCTGTATTTGTGACAACATACAGTACAGAGGAAAACCAGATTGGACAGATAAATAAGAACTGAGTTATTCTTCAGGGTGACCCAATATTGAGTCAGATTTGTTCTTACTCTACAGGACAATTAGTCCACAGCCAAACACATAGCTTAGTCCGAAATGATCCAACAAATGTAATAATTCCAATAACTGCACAAATGTAGGAAAAATTTAAATATTTACGAATTTCATCTCTCAGAAAGAGTTGACTATCAATGATTTCATAAACAGCAAAACCTATTCTGTCATCCTTAGGCTGGAATGTCCAAGATGCAAAGGTTTAATATTTGTTTGACTAGAAGATGTCTACGGGATAGATTTCCAGGACATAAATGTGCAATTTGTGCAAGTAATGTTAGCTATCCTTTGACCAAACACTTCTTGGAACACCATAACAGTGATCCATCTACTTTGCAAGCCAGTGGAATTGACCACATTCCCCTCTCCATTAGAAAAGGTGTTCAGCAAAGGTGATTCAACCTCAGCATCGCCGTGCTTCCCCATCCAAAAACCTTTCTGTGTGGAATTTGCATGTTCTCCCCGTGTATGCGTGGGTTCTCTCTGGGTACTCCGGCGTCCTCCCACTGCCCAAAAACATGCATGGTTAACTGGTGACTCTAAAATTGTCCCTAGGAGTGAGTGTGAGCGTGTGTGGTTCTTTGTTGCGTTTGTGTGTGTGGCCCTGTGATGGACTGGCAGCCTGTCCGCCTCTCGCCCGAGAACAAAAAAAGGTACCATGTGGGGAACCTCCATGGCTCCAAGGCTCTAAAATTAGTTAAAAATTAGGGAATCGCTGACGAGATAAGGAAAGAAAGTAGCTGGGAACTTGTTCTTCGGTCCACCTGTTCCTGGGACATGTACATTGTATGGGTGAAACTCACCCAGCGTTAGTGTTCTAGGGTTAAGTGAATATTTGCAATAAAAAATCAATGTTTCAGGACATGACTGACAGCTGCAGTGTTCCATATAAGTGACTGATGAACTATTTGGTAGATAAACTCAGGACTTTGTTTGCTGGTGAATTTGTATCACATGAATATGGAGACTTTTAGCAGACTTAATTGATATCCCGTTTAATATAAACATAACTGTTGACAATCAGAAATCTAATTTATAAGTACTAGCAGTGTTAGCAACAACATTGCTAATATTAACTTAGAAATGATTCAGGAACAGTCACCCAAGGCCCGCAAGAATCTAAATGGCTATGGTCAAATACATGGTCGGAGTTCGTAGTTCTGATATGTTGGTGACCTTTGAGTTCCTCCTACTGTCTTACATACCAACCATTAGCTAGCACATACTCCACAGAAGATCACAATCAATCTATTTACTCATTGGCAATGTTTCATTCCTCAGTTTTCAGTAACGGTATTCTAGAATCGTAGGTCATTTTCTGTCCCTCCCATAAAATGTAACATAATCCACACACAAAATACTGATACATACAAATGCTGTGAAAATCATCCTTGTCCTGAGACCAAGTGTAAACCTAATTGTTGAAAAGAGTAGTTACAATATAAAGCTAAAACTTTTCTCAGATGATTCCACAACATTGTCTCACTGCATGTAAGCAAACACTGATGCGGTGCTTTGGTAACCAGTTTGGTTTGTGATTATTATCAAAAGATGAGCGGGGCAAGATAACGAGGTCTGTTTTGGGCCGACAAGATGGAACCTATATGTGACAAGGAATACAGTGTTTATGTTTACTAGCATGTTTGTGCTGAAAAACAATGTAATCTACACGTATAAAGGTAGCTTTTTTATTGTGACCTTCCTGCATAGTATCAGAAGTGATATTAGCGTATGTTTATTTTATTAATAGTCATTAGTCGATTATTTTTTTAGTTAAAATGAGGAGAGCCAGTCATGACTCTACGGGCAAGAGACGATTAATACATTTCCCCATCAAATTGTTCAGAAGTGCAGAAGTAAGTAGGCTGTGGACTTGATGACAGTGTGTCAGATACATATTTAATCAATGATTAATAGTTTATGCTGCTTCTCTCATTTTGATGTTGTGCCAGTGTTTCTGTCTTCTCGGGGAACAAAAGGTGATCATGTCTCTTACATACATTGTTGTGTTAGATAAGTGACACTGTTGATACATAGTTGTGTTAGGTAAATCTGCTGGAGATTTTAAATGATGTTGCTTCAGTGAGTGAATCACAGAGTGGATTTCCATATCAGTATCTGCATGCAAAACAGCCACTTATTATTTCTGAGGTCCTCTAAATGCATAGCTGGCAATATCTTTGAATGCAGTTTTCTTTCACATCTAATGCACAATTAACCAACCTTATTCTACTTAGTTTTGAGGGGTTTTACACCAATTTTCACACCACATCAAAATCAGTTTAGAAATCACTGGGGGCCTTATCTTCAACAAGAATTAACGCAGAAGTCGCACCACAGTACATGGCTCCATATCGAGCTAAGACTGCAACCATAGATTTAAAATGTAGATGTAGCTACCATGGCATCACTGTTGTGAAGCCTGAAGTTAATGAAGGAGATCTGTGAATGGCAGAAACTATACTTTCCCATTGGATAACATCTTCTCAATCCAAGGTAACCCCTATTCCAAAAGATATACAGAAGGAACAGAGCAAGTGAAAATATTTAATGGAGTCTTTGAGCCATTTTCTCATAGATTTCCATATCAGATGTCTGTTAGAAGAGGGTTCCAGGTTCGATCCCTGCCTGGGACCTTTCTGTGTGGAGTTTGCATGTTCTCCCCGTGTATGCGTGGGTTCTCTCCGGGTACTCCGGCTTCCTCCCATCATCCAAAAACATGCATGTCAGGTTAATTGGTGACTCCAAATTGTCCGTAGGAGTGAGTGTGAGCGTGCATGGTTGTTTGTCTCTATGTGGCCCTGTGATGGACTGGCGACCTGTCCAGGGTGTACCCTGCCTTTCGCCCGATGACTGCTGGGATAGGCTCCAGCCCACCCGCTACCCGATTAACGGACTGTCGGTATAGAAAATGGATGGATGTCTGTTAGAAACCACATGGGACATTCCCTGCTGGCCATTGAATAGAATGTACGTTTAAAAGGAACTACTGACCACAGTTCTCATACTCGAAAGCTATTACATGTAATCTATAACCACAATGATAATGATGATCAAAATCATATGTGCACAGTGAGCATCCAACACTAACAAAACTGCTGACGGTATGTGAGATTCAAGATGAGTGCTCCTTGTCTTGCTGCCATGTCTGCACCATTTATTCACTGCTGCTCAGACTCCGCTAGCAAATGTTAGCACAAGATAGCAGCCTGCATTACGTTAGATTCCACATTCGTTTGACTTTTAATTATTAATAACTGCAAGTTTTCATCAGAAGTTACATAGCTTACTTAAATAGAGAGAGAAATTAACTAATAATTATCTGCCAGTACTGGGTCTGTTGTTTTATTTCCTGACCAGGAAATCCAACTTCTTATTGGTGGTTGTTGTTCTGAATTATTATTTGTTGATAAAGGCAGCATCAGAAGCCCAACCGCCTGCACTGCAGAGTCCATCATTACAAAACATACTTGTAAACATCATGAAAATGTTGCCAATGTGAGCAACAGTTATAAACCTCAGCCACTAAAAATTTAAACAAAATACAGAGAAATGGACCGATAGTGACGCCCTGAGTTACCACATGATTTTGACTTGTCTATTAAACGCCAATCCATCTCTGTGTGCCTTCATTGTGCATCATGTCGTGTAAAAGTATAAAGGCAGAAACAGGGGTCAAAGTCACTCTGCCACTGTTCCATCTCTGTACTGGCAAGGAATCTAGTAACAGATGCAAAACAATCCTACCTTGTGCGTACTTTCTCCCATTAGCCTGGCATCGCTCTAACTCTAACCAACATAGCTGTAATCACTCAGCTGATGGGTAAAAGGACTGTTCCGCCTCTGTTTGGCATGTGTGAATTACAGTGGTGGCTTAACAAAAATGGCCTCGTTGCACAGGTAAGGTGCAATACATGTGTGAAAGTGGCTCAAGAGGGGTTGGACTGGAGTTGAATGGCTCACTCCACCCCCTAAAATCAGTTGCTATGAACAGAGCTGTAAAGACATGTTTGACAAGGTAGCTGCTGTACTGTATTTCTGTAGTATTTGACCAAGGCATGAAACAGAAATTTCATTAAAAAGATTGTGGCAGTCTGTAAAAAAAAGGTCACAATGGTGATAAATTAAACCACATTGGTTGTCTTTGTGCTTTTAGCTGGTGTTAGAGAAAATCAGTCACAACTAAAAAACACCAAGTTATGATGTGAATCCCTGTGTTACACAATGCAACCGAAACACGACAGCTCACACTGAGAAGAAAAAAAGATTGCAAGTTGAAAGGGAAAATAATGGTGGGGTTTGTGATGTGTTGCTAAGGAAATGGAGCTGTCAGTCACTTTTAAGGATGAACTGTTTGCTTCATCTGGATGCACCCATAATGCCCCTGGTGCATACTCTCCCTAATAACCAGGGGATGGAGATTTTGCGCCATCTGACCTGCTGCTGGTGCCTGGTGGCAGCAAACACACACTGAGACACACTGTGTGCACATAACACAACCCATGTCTGTCTCTTAACTGATGCATCACAGATGATGAAAAAGTAAAGAGTATGCAAAAGAATTACAACCGAAAAGGGGGGCAGCTGGGAGGGAGTGAGTGTGTGAAGGTCATATGCTTGGAGAGTCACAGGGGACTGCGTGTGTGAGATGAAGCAGCGTAAGAGGAGTGTGAGTAGGACACAGCAACACATGAGAGAGGAGCAATGCAGCAACAAAAATGGACAAGAAAAAAACATCCACTCAGAGGAACAAGCTGGCTTTGCTTCAAGACAACTTGACGACACTCACCGTGTGAAGGTGGGCAGAGGTACAGAGGCAGCCTCACTCCTCAGAGGGGAGCATAGAGGGGGGTGGGGGGGTGGGGGCTTCCCAGCCAAGCCACAGCGAATACCAAAACAGCCTGATGCCTCCTTAATGTACACACATACAAACATGCACACACACACAGACACACAGCAGTCACCCCTTCTTCTCCTTCTGCCCCAGCGTGCAAATGACCTCACTGAGGGAAAGAAACAGACACGACGTCCCACAAGGGAAACCAGCATCCCCACTTTTTTACTCCTCACTTCCTCATCAGTGCATCGATTGATCCGACATCACAATCACACACAAACACACACATACTCTCTAACGGATCTGTGATAGAAAAGCTTGTAAAGATCCTCTCAGAGGAAAGCATGAGCAGGATGTTTACAGTGTCAGAGCAGCAGAGAGAGCGAGAGAGAGAGAGAGCGAGAGAGGGGGTGTGTGTGCCACTCATCGGCATTCTTAATCAGGCTTCTCTGGCAGCCAATCAGAGGTCAAGCTGATCTGACTGTGGCCAATCAGAAAAGAGGGCTGGTTGTGTCAGTGTTGCTGCAGCCCAAAACAATGACAGTTGGCAATGATTACAGTGTCAGCGTGAACCTCTGATGGAGACTCAAGGGCACACATACACATACACACACACACACACACACACACACACAGATGTGTAAAAAAAACATACTGACCACAACTCAGTATTAAAGGACAGAGTCATATTTTCACACGTCTACTGTATCCTGACACAATACATAGATGTCCTTCTATAATGAATTACAGGATTGCAAATAGTGGAAGTGTTGGTGAGATAACTGCAAAGATTTTTGTAGTTTCTGTGGTTTGTACAACTTTGTGTGGAAAAAAAGGACTGCAATGCAAAAGTTTGGGGACTCCAATAAATATGAGCTCCCAGATAACGTTCAACAAGACCTATTTTTGATGGAGAAGGCCTTGGCTTGTTGTTCAGCCTTGTTTCCACATGCTTGTGTTTTCATATGAGAGCCACAATAACTGCCGATAGATGTGCAAAACTCCCCCTTCTTTTAACTTACCTCTCCTCTTGTATTATAAGTGTTTTGTCAGGATATTTCCATGTGCATATACTATAAAAATGGACAGGAAAATAGCTAACATTAACATCTTCTATTGCTGACTTGAAGTGCATCCAACCGTAAAAAAATAACATTGAACACTAGGGGGCATAGTCTGTATATCACACAGAATTGTGTACCAATTTGCAACTTCCTCATATTTTCTGCTGACCTTTTGTATGTGAAAACACAGATTTATGACTATTTTTTCTATGCTGGTTTGGATGCTGTACTGCTGGAAGAACCTCTGCTGAAATCTGTTATGATGAATAACCATGGCAACAGGGAAGTTGTTAACCTGTTGGAGCAGCTGAGTTTTCCAAAGCCCAAGTGCCCAAGTAATATCTGGAATAAGACTCCCAAATCAAGATTAGTTGAAGAGGAGATGTCTAGGATGCAAAGCATAAACACAATGGACAAATAGGAGGAGAAAGTTAAAACCATTTCTTCCCTTGATCATTGCTCTCCCTCTCCCATGACCCTGAGTTGAATTAACTTGGTATAGAAAGTGAATTGAGGGATGGATCACTATGGGAAGTGTCTGATCACTGGCAGATCAAATGGGAAACCTTGCAACCCTGATGAGGGCATATATCAGGAGGGCAATATCATTTTTTTCATCAGGAACAACCCTAAGACCTCTCTCTACGGCCAGACAAAGACTCCAGACGGTGAAAGAGGGGGATACCAACAGCTGGTGTAATGCCCCTGAGAAGGAACACCCTGCACCCCAGATGCTGTACTGTTGGCTGAGTTCCTGGCCATGTTGTCTACTGAGAAAAATCAATTGTGTTACCTGCCAACGCTGCATCAGCTCTAATAAGCTAAGTTGTTGTCAAGCTACAAGAATAACACCCCAATTAATTTATGGCAACTTCTGAAGAGTTCTTCTCCACCTTCCTCTCTGCTACATTTCAACTTCCTACATGTTTGTCAGCTGATTTACATATAAATCTTACTTTTATCTATCAATAACAATAGCAAAGCTTTTATAATAATTAATACTACAGTATTTTAATTGCCCTTCAGGGTTAAATGAAGAATTATTAAAGTGAATTGAAATCAACTTAATTGTAAATAGGAAACAGTTAATAGGATCTGTGGGATTTGGCTTGAGATATGGAAAAACAAGACAGGATTTTCAGAGAAAACTCATTTGAAATAATATCTTTCAGCACTTTGATACTAGCAAGACATCATTTTTTTTCCATTTCTTATATTCCCTTGGTTTTTCTTAGCTTTTCCAGATTCTTGTTGTTACTGCCATCATTACCACTCTCCTCATTCCTGTTTTTCTGGTTCCTTTGCTGCTTTGGATTTTTCTCTTGCAGTGTTGTTTACTCGTTTGTATCTGAAGTTTGTTTGTTTGTTCCACATTTGGGTCCTCCACACCATATACTTCAGACTTTGTGGCATGCATCTATAAAAGATGCCAGTTATAACACAATTTGTCAGACATAAAGTATTTCTCTTCCAGCAATGTGATATAAAAGCTAATAGCTATCTACTGCAGATGAACACTGTCTGAAAGTGATAAACCTGGGACCTGAATCTGGACTTTCAGTTGATCCATCTACTTTTGGCCAAAGCCTCATCAGAAATGGTCTCCATGGAAGGGTGGCTGTCAAGAAACCGTTCTCAAGGAAAGGAAACAGGGAGAAAATGCTGAGCTATGCCAAATGACACAAGAACAGGACTGAAAATCAGTGGCAACAGGTCTTATGGAGGGATGAATCCTCCCCAGAGCCTGGACCTCAACATTATTGAAGCAGTGTGGGATCATCTGACAGAGAACGGAACAAAAGGCAGCCCACATCCAAAGAAGAGCTTTGGAACGTCCTTCAAGAAGCCTGAAGAAATATTTCTGAAGACTCCTCTAAGACATTTCAAAATAGCTTGTCTAAAAGTCCTTTCACAAAGTATGCCATAGGTTCTGTTCTACTTCAGAACCCCCTTATTTGTATTGACTGTGATGGCCAAGAATATATCTGAGCTGCAACAAGCTGCTCACAGGGCAAAGTTGAATGCGCCGTGCTTGCACACTGTTGGGAAGTTCAAGCTTGAAGGTTCAGCTTGACTGCAGCACTCTGTGAAGACACCTCCTGGATGAGCTTCAACTCATCAGTGTTGCACATGCTTCAATAAATCATAAGAGCGATTTCCTGTGTTCCATCCATCCATTTTCTATACCCACTTAATCCAACTCAGGGTCTCGGGGGTATTGGAGCCTATCCCAGCTGTCATTGGGTAAGAGGCTAGGTACACTCTGGACAGGTCATTACTCCATCGCAGGGCCGCACAGAGATGAACGAGACAAACAATCATCCAAGCTCACTCTCACTCCTAGGGACAATTTAGAGTCGCCAGTTAACCTAACATGCATGTTTTTGGGTGGTGGGAGGAAGCCGGAGTACCTGTAGAGAACCAACGCATACATGCAAACTCCCCACAGAAAGGCCCCTGCCGGGATTTGAACCAGGAACCCTCTTACTGTGAGGCCGAGGTCCTGTTTTTCCTGCAATATATGAGGAAATGAAAGGTGGCTCAAGACTTTTGACCTTAACTATAAACAATGTTCTAAGAGAATATAATCAGTCCACATGTATGTGAGCAGTTTATGCAGATGGTTACAAACTTATATGTATAGTGTATTAATATATTAACATAAATTACTATAAAAGCCTGTTTAAATTTGGCAGACTCTGAGATGAAGGCGCACTGTTCTGCAGCCCTACCTACACAAATATGACCTTTATAAAAAAAATCATCACAAGAAAACCTTTCAGGCAGCTCCACCACAAATTTCAACTGAAGACAAAAAAAGAGAAACATAGCTGCAATTTATATTCACATTCAGTCATTTAGCACACCCTTTTATTCAAAGCAACTTACAAGAGACAACATTGAAGCTTCTGTAAAGTAAGAAACCCTGGTGTAGGCATTACGTGCTATTCATTTATTCAAAGGAAAGATTATACGTAGAAGACCTGCTGTGGTGTTAGAAGTGTCAGGAAAGAGAGGCTCTCCCCTGCTCTGATGGTGTACAGTAGCTTGTTCCACCATCATAGAACCACAAATTAAAACTGGATTGGACTTTTTGTGTGGACTCTAGGAACCAGATGACGTTCCTTAGAGGACCACAGTCATAGAGTGGGAACATAAGCCTTTATGAGAGAGTTTAGAATGGGTGCAGATCACACAGCCATGGGTAGCCAGTGGGACGCAATAACCAGGAGACCTGCTAGAAGAGCACTGCTGTAATTGAGGAGAGAAATAACCTTGGTCTATACCAGGAGCTGGATGACATGAGTGACTGATTCAACATGGCCAGAGAAGGACAGCTGGGTATCAATCATGACACACAGCTTTCTTGCAAACATTGCGGAGATAGATAAAGAGGCAGCTCAGTTTTAAAGTTGATGTTGGTTTATCATATTAGCTGGGATGACCAATAGATCAGTCTTACAGAGGTTTATCTGAAGATTGTCTTACTTAATCCATGTGGTTATATCAGAAACAAGTCCTGTGAACTGATAAAGTCAAAGTAAACTTTTGGCAGCAGTGAGCAAAATGTATGTGTGAAGAAAAAAGGTATGCAGTGTCATTAACCATAGAACACTAATGTACATCTTTGTGACACCATCACAAATGTTGGGTGTATTTTACCTGAAACAAAATACCTGCCAAAAAATGTTTAAGTACCTTTGGGGGGACCCTATAAAAATTAATGGAATCATTAACGAGATTCATAAAACAATCAATAAATAAATAATGCAATCAAATGTCACACTATCCACAGGGTGAAAATTCATGTGGCGACACGCATCATGATCTGTAAGATAAGTAACACTTTTCTGCTGTATCTGGATCGAAAACTTCAATTTCCTCTCACAGTGCCCTGATCTGACAAGATTTCTCCTGCCAGCAGAGTGACAAAGATCAACGTTTTCAATCACAGATACAGCAAAAGAGATGCTCCTTTTCTTCCAAACCATGGTGTATTTCCAATAATGACAGAGTATTGACCCAGGTATCTGTAAAAAGATAAAGGTGAAAAGAGAATGGCTAGATAATGATGGTTAAGACATCCACAAAAGAGTACATCAAGAAACCATGACCTAGACATCATCGACCACAAGACAGTAGAGCGATGCAGCTGAAGAAGTATCAAATAAGCCACGTCACATAGGTGTTTCTAAATGTACTCTGCTCCTCGAAAGAAGAAAATCAATCTGAAATTCAAGTGGGGAAATTAGACCAAAGTAGAAAATGAGTCAGAAAATACAAGAATCTGGTCAGAATCTGACCTAAGAATAAACACACAAGAATTTAAAGGCGGCTGCTTATTTGTCTCTAGTAGAGGGACAGTTTATTTGCTGAAAGACTGGAGACCACAACAAGAATGAAGGTGTGCAGACATCAGTGAAGTGTGGTATGGTCAGATTCTTAGCCATCTATGCAGTCCCAAAAGGGAGGTGTCTGATTGTAACAAGAAGTTCAAGGAGTCAAGCTATGGCCCCCACTGAGCCTTGATTTCTACATCACAAAGTCACTATCAAATGCTGGTAGTAACATAAGTCACTGCAAAAGACTTTCTGACTTTTTATCTTAACACTCTTAATTCAAAAAGTGTGCTGCTAAAGCATCTAACATACCTGTACTACTGTCACACAGGGTCTCCTGACTGGCACTCAAGGTGGGCAGCGGGGTGATGGACAGAGACGCTGGACAAGAGACTGGCTCATGATGCTCGCTGACGGGTGGGACTGCAGACGCCTCAGAGTGAACGCAGTCTGGACTGGGTAGATTCTGGCTGTTAGATGGGAAAGGACTATTCCAATGGGAAAATTCAATGGCCACTTGACCCCCGAGGTCGAAACCTGCCAAAGCAAATCATTCAAAACAAAGCGATGATAAAAGGATACATATTAAAACATGTCACATAGAGTAGGACACAGAGAAAAGCATTTATCACATGGTAACTTTGTTGAAATCTCAGGATTTGGTCTGAACTTCTGCTAGAGATATTTAGAAGTTATCTCTGCAGTGATATTGCCCTCTTGTGGTGGAAGTTGTCAACATCAGATAAATGAGCCTTGCTTGCACAAAGAGCAGGAGATGCTTAATAAACATTTTAAGCAAATCATTCATAATTTTGCATGACAAGTCATACAGCCTGACAGATGAAAAAGCATCAATATTATCTGAAACGTAGAAGCACAAAGTAACACGTGTCAAAATGATCATTTTTAAAAATGTATTTCAAATGATTAATTAACACCTGCACATTTTCAGATGCAGGTTTGAGAGTGTTAAGCTCTATGAACCTCCTTAGCTTATCTCTGTCAGTCATTGTGTCTGCTGCTCTTTGTGCTTCAAGTGCGCCTGCAGACTGCTGAACAAGCTCGGCTCGCCTCCGGCTTTCGATTTCTCCTCAGCAGGTCGTTCTCTCAGTTTCACGAGGTCCAAGATTGGTGACCCGGCTCAGCTCAGTTCATCTCGGCTGGGAGTTGGCAGGTGCCTGAGCTTGGTGTCATGCAAGTTGATGGGCCAAACAAAGCTGCGTTTTTTAAATTTTCTTCTTTATAAATCATGGCAACCTGACAGATTTTTTTTCACTCCTGTTTAAAATGCTTTTATTGATCCCATTGATGATTTTCAATAGTCAGTTGTTTTCACCTACCAGAAACATCTCCATTGCCTGAGCAATGTCAGGTGAACTTTTTCACATCTAGTTATAAATTCAGTTTATTGACCTCTTTAGGGATCGAAATAAGCATGCTTAATGTCCTTGAAACTCTTTAATATGGTGTGTAATACCTGCCTATGATAAAATGGTGCTGATCATGATGAAAATGCTGTGTGTGAACTGCTGATTGTCAGATTATTAAACCCTATAAGCTCAAATGAACAGCTGTATGTATGTATGTATCCAGTGACAGCTATGAAAGTTTATAACTAGGGAAAGACAATATGATGTTGTGAAAAGACCACTGACAAGAACAAAAGACCTTAGCTGGGCTGTTGGGGTCTAGCTATCCATAATGGTGACCTCTGTTGCTTTAGCAAATGATTTGGGATCACCCATTTTGATGAAAAAACATTGAGAGAAATACCCCCAGAGTTTTTGAAGAGTGTATGGAAATGAATGTGAAAGTGAATGGAAAACTAATCTGCTGATTAGTTACTGAAGTACCAGGAGTCTGCACTTAGTGGGGGACGAAGGCAAGCCGAAGCTCCTAACAAGTCTTAGGAAAGAACCTCCAAACATGTATGATTGGTTGAGCAAAGGTATCATCTATCAGACACTTGTGAATACTCCAAATCTGGATTAAATCCTTCAGGGAGGTGCAGCAACCTTTTATTTTGTGAGAGAATGGTCAAATCAGTCTAATGAAGCTGAGGGACTGGATTCAATCCAATGTTTGTTAGCATCACCATCCCAAATGCAGTGGAATCTCTTGGGAAGCCAAGAGATTACAAATCTCCGGAGGCATATTGAGACCATTATCAAGAAATCAAAAAAGAAGGGATCCTACTTGACAACCCCAATAAAGCAAGTACCTCAGCCTACACATAAGAAAACTAAAAGAACTGCAGATTATTTAAACGGATTAAGATAAATCCTAATCCTTTTTGACAGCTCGTCACCCATACTGGCTTGCACCACACTGAACTCTATCTCTGATTCAAGAAGTAAACAGACTGTTTGTACAAATAAACAAAAGAGTTACAGTGAGTAGCATTTAGGGGGATCTATTGGCAGAAATGCAATACAATGTTAATAACTATGTTTTCATTCATGTTGGAAATTAGAAATGTAAAGATAGCCATGTTTTTGTTATCTTAGAATGAGATACACAGTCAAAATGGGTTGTCCATGTTACAAGAGAAGTCCAAAATAGACAGACCAAACACTGATGCAGAAACATTCTTCAGTGTTTTTCCATGATAGTAGCTATCATGGTTTCTCCTCCATGTTTGGAAGAGAAAGGTGCTATTCAGGTAAGTCCAATATGCAGCTTCACCACTAGGTGTCACTAAAGCAGACACACTGCACATTTCTCATTAATTGTGACTGAAAATACAGTAATTATATTTTGTAATTCAGTTTCCTGTTAATCCAAATTTTATGAAGGTAGTACACTTAAAATCTAAGTGAAACTATTTTCTGTAATACATTATTTTATCTAAATAAATCATACATCTTGTGAATACGACTACAACATATGGGGTGCTGTGAAATATATGGTATATGGATGTTGACATTCAAACTGATAAGTTATATTTTCATAAGATGACTCCAGGTATGACAAGAGTTAATAGAACTAATTTAGCAAACTCTCACACACAGACACACATGCCTTCTGGTTTGCTGTGAAACACAAAGTCCAGCAGATTTTGGAGGTACATCAGCAATGAGCAAACACTATCCAATCAATAGCAGAGAAGTGGAATGTCTTTTCGTCTCTGAGCCTTTCAGCTCGTGTCTTGCACAGCACATTCAGCTATAAAGACAAATTCTACGGAGGCAGGACTGTACATCAACACATCTGTGTTAGATCTCAACATTTTTACAGCTGTAGATTCTGCATAAGCACTTCCACAAGCATTGCAGTGTGATTGTGTTAGGATGAGCTTCCACCAGTCAGCACTTGTAACAACCTAATAAACATGGATATCTTTGTTTGCCCTGAGGTGAATTGTGTGGTGCAATATATTGAAATCAGATTTGTCTCAATATAATCAAACAAAACTTCTAAATCATCAAACAAAAAAAAGGGAATTTGAGAGGGAATAAAACATAAATAAAAAGTTGTTAGAGAAATTGTGTAAATTCAATAGTTCTTTCTACTTCTTTCTCTCTGTTCTTACTGGTAAGACTTTTATCCTGAACGTCAGCTCTGCAGTTACGCTGCCAGCTCTCTTATTTGAGCTGCTTGTCTTTTTATTTGCAGTATTGCCACAACCCTCTTTTTCAGGGTTGGGCTCTTATTTGCCAATGAGCTTTGGAACGGTGGCTCAGTGCCCTGGACATTGTGGACATTATAGTCATGATTTACAGTCTAAATGAAATGGTAGAATGGAAGAAAGCATGGCAGAGAGGGAATAAACTGGTGAGGAGAGTGTACTTTTTTAAAAATTCAGTCCATTTTTATTAGCTGTTCCAGTAATTTAGGTCTCTAAGTAATATATATTGCAGTAACAGTCAATATCAAACATTACTGAGTCTGCAGAACTAAACAAACTCTAAATAATCTATTATCACACCTCCTTTTTCATTTGCATGATTTGACCCTAGATCCAAAATGTAAAGATATAAAACAATTTGTCACAAAGAGCTCATATTACTGACCTTTACAAAAAGGTGACAAAAATAACAGAGACAATTGGCCAAATTATACCTAAATCTATACAGTCCCATACACATAGCTGTATCAGTTACTGTTGTACAGCATGTGGTAACAGAGAGATATACAGAGACTGCAGATTACACAAAACAGGGCAGTGAATTGGTTTTGAATAAAGAGTTGAAATCACAGCAGGGTGTCACAGACATGTAGTGGTATGTAGGAGTGTTGAACAGAAAAAAAAGTTTCAAAGGAATCTGTGGGTATTTGTAGATTTCTGCCATTAGCAGTTACAGCAAAATGGTCAGAGAATTGTAGAGCATGTACACAAAACAGCCGCTGACTGAACAAGGCTTTTGCTTTGTAAATGACATTAATGATCGTTTTCAGCTGCTGATCCTCAACATCCCATAAAAGTCACCTGAAATTGCAGCAGGGGCAGAGGTACTGCTGTAATCTACACCTGGCATGCATCCGTACGACCTCCAAAACGCACAACGTGCCGACATAGTGTGTTCTAAGCAATATCTAAGTCGCAGTCATCAGAAAAAAGTGCCCTCGTGGCTCTCAGAGGAGAGCGAGGCCCAGATATGTAAGCCCCTCCATTATCTGATGTCCTCAGAGGTGAGGAAACAAATGCAGGTGCAGGTATCTAGGCCACACGCTGCACTGTGCAAGAACAGGTTTGAGCTGAGTGCCTACAGAGGGTTACTGGTGGAAGTCCGTTTGGTGGCTGGACAGTCACGGAGATTGAACAGAATGCTTGCACCTGAGCAGAAACAGTGTTCCTCATGTGCAGTAAAATATGATACTTGTGTGAAGGTCTCATAAGTGTTTGGTGTCCTACCTTGTTAAACAGAAGAAGAATCAGAAGCTTTCCAGATGGCCGACCTAAAGCTAAAAGCTACTCAGAAATCTCATATTGGTTTCAGTCAGGAGAGCTTTTGATTCTCCATACAGAGATCACTGACTGCAGCAGGTAAGACACTGATGACCCATAAGTGAGACCCCAATTCACACAAAAAAGAAATATGCCTTTAAGAGAGTATTCACAAATATTCATTTGGTTTATAAACAACACAAAATACCCAAATATTTACAAGCTCCATTTCCAGAAAAGTTGGGAAATTTCCCAATTATTATTTTCTTTGCTCTTTGGTTCCTACAGTTGCTGGATGTGATACCACTGTCATACAAACAATTTTCCATGTCAGCCATTCAAATGTACAGCCATGCATATGACTTTGTTGCCATGCTGAAGAGAACCACAAAGCAAAATGGTGCGGTGCGGTGCGGTGCAGGGTGCTCTGAGGGAGTTTCCGGCCCAGGAATGTGCATAACAAAAATCAACATATTTCACATAGTTTTAAGCACATCGTTTTAAGGTTCACAAACGTCTCTAGTGTTGCTTCAAAGAAAGGTTGGAAGGGAGGCAAACACAGACAGAAAGGTTTATAGAGTCTACAATCACCAGATGATAAATGACATAGAGATAGTGATAGATTTGGGTGTCAGAATTGGGTATCTACCCAAATCTTAGTCTTTCCAAGCAAGGATGAGTTGTGACTCATAACTTTCTGGCAGACTCAGTCAGAGAATCATTTATTAGTTGAAAAATAAAATGAATTTAATTCAAAATTGCAAATAACCTGTTTTTCAACAATTATAGAGCAGAATTTTGCCAAACGATTCAGGGAATCTTGGGAAAATCTTCAGAAAATGACTTTCCCAGAATGGGGTCTGTAATGCAGTGAACTAAATAACTGGCATATCAAGACAATTCATCACACTCATGTAACTAATTTCACAAAAGATCTATAAAATAAGTCTATTACAATGACATTACATCATTTACATTACAATCAAATGGATGGAGGATGAAAGAAGAAAACCCATCTGGTGACATTGGTAGAAAATATTTTGATGTGTGTGCCAACGGAATACAAAGACATGGAAATTAGATACTGTTGCTTGGCAACAGGTAATTAAAGTCGCCTTTCTTTTATTAATAAGTGCGGTTGTGTACTTGTGTGTAAATATTTGTGTATAAGTGTTCTTGCCTACATCTAAAATGTGTGAAACCTCAACTATATCAGAGTGGTTCAAACTAATACCATATTGTGGATTTTTAGACCATATCACTTCTGCATCTGCCAGTTCCATGTGGTCACACAGAATGAAAACCTGTAACCTGTACCATACGTCTGACACCGCAGACTGTGTCCAACATGGATGTTCTGCGGTTGAGAAAAAATTGTTACAAAGCAAAGAACTGATGCAATAAATGACAGTGTAAAAATCCAGAATGTTTTTCTTGCTGCTCAGAGTGCAGATAAATACTTGAGGCTGTAATGGAAAATTTTTATTGAGCCTTATACTTGTGTCTCATCATGCTTAAACCACTTGTAAGACTTGGTATTCATTTCCAGGCATTAGATGCACCAGATGTTACAGTACAATATTTCTTTTGTTACTTGTGAAACTTGTGAAACCTGCTCTCCCTTTCCCAGGCACTAGAGAGATCAGATGTTTCCAATCAAACAATTCTGCATTTCATTGTTCATTTTGGTTTGTGTACTCCAAAAGGCCGTCCAGCTCATCGGGAGATAAGAAGAAGTCAGCTTGCATGGTCTGATACGTAGACATGCACTGAAACTGTAGGTCAGAGCTACACTCTGACACAGGTGCTCTGTGTTGAAGTCTTGCTCGCTCTTGTATAAGAACTGTTCAATAAACCTGCCTGAGTGTTTTTCACCTTAACAGTACTTGGATAATCATTATTATTTTTTCCACCACAAGGCTTAAGTTGTTTTTGATGGTGAAAGATTAGCTCTACTCATGGCCCCTTCCTGGGTAACTTTTTGTTAAGCTAACCCATCAGGATACCTTATAGATTATCCAAATAGAGAGGGCTCTGACCGTCAAAAAACAATTAATAAATCAACCATTAAATTCAAGTTATGCAAACTATTTTTCACTATTATGGTATTATTATACTATTATTATATTTGATGCCAAGATATGAAACATATCAGGGACAAAGAAGGATCGCCTAAATCAAGTTACTGGTTCTGTTGAGTGAGTTGAGTTGCTATAGAACGTAGTTAAAATTTAAGAATGGTTATTTCATAGTTTTTCTTTTACTGTCATCCCTCACTGAACTCTTGCCCAAGAGTGAAGATTAACTGTCCATCAGCTGCATAGCAGCAGTAAATTCCTACAACAATGAAGGAGAGTGGAAGATTACAATCGATTAGAACTTTTAAGAACCTATACTGATGCTGAGTTGTTCTTTCTTTTAAAACAAAGGCCAGGGCTTTTAAATCACAGACAGCACACCAACTCTTTTTGATGTCAGTGAGCAAGACTATAGATCTTTCCCTTTATAAAACCAACAGGGTGAGTCTCAACGGTCCAAAGCTCTCCCTCAGCACTTCATTGGCTTTATATTTTTTCTAATTCAGGATAGAGAGAAGAGTGGGATACCTACATGCAGCAGCAAACGTCTCAGCTGAACACTTAGCTGTCACAGCTCAGAGCTTAACCTCTTTCAACCCGAACACACAGCAATATTAATATTTGAAAAAATGCCCTATGGAAAAGGCTGAATGTTGCAAATGGCAGAGGGTTGCATTTTTGTGACGGACAGCAAAATTATTTCATACAGTTTAGTAACCCACACACCTTTTACTTTCAAAACCCCCTGACTATAAATCTGCAACTGCTGGTCCTCCTTTACAATTCACACTGCATCAGCACCAAACTGAACATTACATGCATTACAAAAGTCTTCTTTTAATACATTAGTGACAAATTGGAGCAAATCACAGCTGTTTTTATACACATATTGATCTTTTTTCTTAGCAATATTAATTACAGCTCATTTGAGTGTAACGGTGAGCTGGCCTGCACAATAGACCCTGAATTCAGCCGTGCTGTTATCTTGTTATTGGTTGGACTGCTACAGTGTGCAATCACATTATTTGTTGTTAAAAAAAAGAAAAAAGAAGAAAGAGTTTGTTTTTATCCACTGACTACACCATTCCACACTGAATCACTGCTCATTGGAACGCAACCATGATGACTGCTATGACTTTTCAAAATGTGTGTTGTACCATTTAAAAAATGTTGGCTAATTTATCAGATAAACTCTTTATAAAAATAAATAGATGGAATGTTCACAGCTAGAGTGTAACTAATGTTCCACAGGGGTCTCTGGGGCAGCTCTTGCTCAGGAGGAAGAGCAGTCATCTGCCAATCAGAAGGTCAGTGGTTTGACTCCTGGCTTCCTCGGGGCCCATGTCAAAGCGCCCATGGGCAAGACGCAGCATCCCACATTGCCTTTGGATGCATTCATCGGTATATGAATGTGTATAATGGACATTTTTCCAAAAAAATTTCTATAAGCACCCATATCACCCACAGTTATCACTTTACAGACATAATTTTCTCACCATTATGTCTGGAAATTTGCCTTCTTTCTCACAATAAAACTATATAAGCCAAAAGGCTCGCACTTGGTGGCAGAAGCCACCAAATGACAGGAAAACACCAACCTGCCTATAGACACCAATACAGAAAGAAAAGCCAGATTTTCACACAAAACCAAAAGTTTCTGTTTTTTAATTTCCCTGTACATTCACACTTTTTTCCAACAGAAACAATAAATACACACAGATGCATGCAGAAAGGTCTTGCAGTCCTCACAGCTGAAAAAGGCATGACATAAGGATATATGATTTTTCTCTAAATAGCAGCAGTTTTAGGAAATCTTTGAGAGAATGCTAATTATTTTTAAATCGTAAATCAAAGGTTCTCTTCCTACTTATAGGTAGTCGCCTCATTCACATTGCCTCAAAGGTGAGATTTTGAGATTGCTACACATCTACTTCACGTTGCCAGTAATGATTTCACTTGTTATTATAAGTGTAAATTAAATTACATTACAAAGTGCATGACTACCACATCACTACTACCGCTGTCCTGTCTGTGAGCCTTTTTACACTACAACTTTGTTTCCAAATCATCTGGTGTGCATGTATCTTTAATAGTGTAAGAAACATCTTGAATTATTTTATTTTCTTCATAAATTTGCAAGCCAGTATCCAAATTATTTTAGCCACGCTCTGCTCACATGTTATCACTAACCAAACACTTCATCTGCAGCCCTTTTCACACAGTGGTTGTACTACATTAGTGTAAACAATGGCTTTGTAAAGCTGCCACCGATTTACTTGGTTAACTTGTACAGAAGTAACAAGACAGCTTTGTGCTGAATCAATGTGTGGTTATGTATACCAAGCCAACATCAGCTGTGTGATATCACAGTTAATGGTAAGTGTGGTTTACTACACCACGGTGCCCCCACTTATCACATACACAGTATGCCTAGTCAGCTGAATGACTAGTCACAGGCTCTGAGGTGTTTCAGCTGTGCATCAATTTTCATCCACACTCCACAGTGACAGTTCACTGCATATAAACAGGGTTCTTGCCTTATTATTGTCCAAACCACTTGTATTGACAATCCAAGGGTATTCACTATCAAGCATGAGCTTCCTTTGCTTGCAGCATAGTTCTGTGTGCAACTTTTCTTTCAGCACTAACAGATGATATCATTACAGTTGTCTTCCCCACAATGTGCAGGTGATGCAGGTCTCTCAATGAATTCAGAGAAAATTCTTTCTCCTTTCTGCAGTAACAACCACTTATTTCCCAAAGTTTCTGACTGAAATTCTCAAAAACCGCAGACATTTGCGGCTTGTTCTGTGTTGGATTATTTAGCAGTGACCTCCAAAGCTCATTCTGACGCTTCTGTTCTTCTATATAGTTGGAGACTAACTGTAGAGTTAAGTATAAGCATGTATAAAGTGCTGTTTACAAGTTAGCACAGGCATGACATTGCTAGCATCTTCCAATGCCCGTCAACAAAAGGGAGGCCTATTCTGTAAGTAAACCAAGCACACAAAGGTGGCCAATCTGACATGACAATCCACCTTCTCAACACAACGATAGCGTACATGAAATTCTTAAATATCCAAAGGGTCAAGTCCTGTGTTTTCATGTGGACGATGGACTAAAAAGTGCACAGAAAAATCAGCATTTATCAAAAGTACCCAGGTTCTTGTGTTTCCCAGTCCACACATCAATGTTACAGTTGGAGTAAGTGAAAGTCTTTACCCTGGTTGGCATTTTTCAAAAAGTTTCAATTCAGTGCCCAAAACAATGTTTTCAATATTTGAATCAGATTTGCTGGAGCAGGGAAACATGGAAAACATGCAGGGCTGTGTGCCTGAGGACCAGAGTTGGGAAAAACATTGGTCGAAACATCTAATGTAAGCATAAACTAGAATTCTTTCTTTTTCAACCAAAAGAGTCACCCCCTGTTGGCCTTTACAAGGAATGCAGGTCTAACTTCTGCACTGGCTTCATTTTCAGGCGGTAAGTCCATGTTTTATACTGAATATACTCTTGAAAAAGTATACCTAACATTGAAAGACATTCAGAGACTGGGATTATAAAGCAGTGGAAATATGTGTAGTAGTATGGATCTTTTACTACTTTGTCAAACTCAATATTTTGATCTGGAAGCAAACATTCTTGTTTGACAATTTGATATTGTTGTTTTTGACATTTAATCTGAAAGGAAAATGCCCTTTGGCATAAGGACAAGACCACCATTATGCAGCATTTTCAGTTTCGAAGCTTGAACAGCTTTCTTTGTAGAATGATCAACCTTTCCTTTTACATTTCTGCCAGTACACACACACAGCTGAAATGGGAAAAACATGATCTATCACCCTTGTTAAAAAATGTATTAAAACTGTATGTAACTAACATAAATAAATGAGTGAGAGCTAGTAGTAACTCAGTGAATAGTAGCATCACACAGGGATGTTAGTTTTACTAGGGACAAAATAATGAGCAGAGAAATATACAGAAGATTTTCTCTTCAACAAAAACAGTCCAGTCTCTCTCAGACTTACCAATGGTGATCTGACTGACACAGCTGTAAAAGGTTCCTGAAGAGACATTGTAGCTGCTGCTGCTGGGTTCACGATCTACAGGAGAAGCAGAGGCACATAAAGAAGCCAAACATGGTGAGTTTTATCTAAGGAAACTTACAGTTTAATAAAGGCATTGATTTTTTTTTAACACAGGTTACATTTACAGCCACTGCTTTTGAAATGTAAAACACTAAAAAGCTTCTGCAGTCCCAGAGAATAGAATGATACTATGTATCTTGCAGTTTCAAATATGCCCACAAAGCCACTGAGCCTAGTGCAGTTCCAGGGGGCTTGAGAAAATCCCTGACCCCACAGTGTTACAGGGCTGAAACCCCTAATCCTGCAATGTTAGTGCCCTGAACCACACTGAGCTACACATGGGGAAAAACTCTTAACCTTGGCAAAGTTGTGGGAATAAACTCCATGAGTCTGGCAGCTTTAGTGCTTCAGTTTACCGATCTCTGAACACTGTCATTGAACACTTACTACTTTCCTTTCATCTTTGTTATGGTTTGGGTTTTGTTGCTATTAAATGCTCCACTATAAATACAGTTAAACACTACCTTTGTCAGTTGGTGTTAGGCAGATAGTGCTGTTATAATGAAGACATTTTAGTTGATGAATAATTGTCAAAAGAAATTGTCACTAACTAATCTTTTTTTTCAGTCCTTCAAGCTACTCTTATACTTGTCATAGCTCTGTAAAAAATAGGCTTTCAAACTAAAAAAAGCATACAGTCCCTTTAAAAAGACATCACACAGTATTTCAGCTCTGATGTTTGATGTATCAGGACATCATAAAAAGAAATCCTCGTATCCTTAGCAGGTCTTGAAATTAGGTAAATGTATCCTCAGATAAACAATGACTCGTGACATTTTAATTCAGTTCAACTACATAATTTACTAAAACTAAGCCAAAATACAGAAGCAGTGTGCAAAATCCACCCTTACTGCCTGAACAAGAGTTAAGAGGGTAAGTAGCAGCCAGGTGCTGCTAATCAAATGCACTTGATTAATTGGTAAGTCAGAAGCGAGCGAGCAAATCATCAGCACAAACACCTCATTCTAACTATTCAGTATGGTGGTGGAGGGGTAAAGGTTTGGACTTGTTTCACTCCCACAGGACCTGGGCACCTTGCAGTCATTGAGTCCACCATGAACTCCTCTGGATACCAAAGTATTCTAGAGTCAAATGTGAGGCCATCTGTCCGACAGCTAAAGCTGGGCTGAAACTGGCTCATCAACAGGACAATGATCCCAAACACAGCAGCAAATCTACAACAGAATGTGTGAAAAAGAAAAGTTGCAATGGTCCAGTCAAAGTCCAGACCTCAACCTGATTGGAATGCTATGATGGGATCATAACAAATGCCAGTGAACCTTGGGGAACTGAAGCAACATTGTAATGAAGAATGGGCAAACATTCCTCCACAGTGATGTGAATGACTAATAACATCATATAGAATGTGATTACTTCAGATTATTGCTGATGAAGGTGGTTCTAGAAGCTGCTGAATCATTTTCTGTACTTAGAGGATGTATTCTCAAATTCAAACATGGTAGGGACCATCAATTCTTAACTCATAAAACAAACATGCAACTGCAAACATGCAATCTTTCTTTTTCATATGACATGTCTGCGATGTCAATAACAGAAGACAGGTGTATAAAGATGATGGAAATGAAAAGGTATGAACAAATACTGTAAGTGGAAATATGACATTTCTGTTAGTTTGGCCAGGCTACAGCGGAAATTAAGGTAATGTTATACATGTGACAGGCCTGTAGATAATATGAATTCATTTTTCTTGTAGAAAAATGTGTTATTCATTGTCACTTAACTGTTTTGTATATTTTTCTACCTACATGGTAGATTTTGTGACAGAGGAGATATTGGGATTTGCTTTAAGAGACAGGTTTGGCTTACGTTATCAAGCTAATGAAAGGGGTTAATCCTGAGCATCTGCATGTCAAAAAACTATTTTTCTTTGCTCTGAACTGTCATATATACTGACTGATTCAGTTCTTCTGTATCAGACATGCGGATTTCATCCAGGCTTCATGGAATATGTCTGATTGCTTTGTAAAGATTTATGATAAATATCTGTAAATTCTGAGCTCACAATCTTCATTTGTTTTAGATTTTAACCAGTTTATTGAAGAGTTTTTTAAGGAAACAACTGCAAATGAAACCAAAATACTGAAGCTATGAGAAGACATCAGTTCAAAGAAAACAATCAAATCAAATGTGTAAAAAAATGCAAATGCACACAACTATGCATGCTGATAAATTCCATCTTCATTCAACCAAGCTGTGTATGCTTGTATGCCTTTTACTTAAAGGAATAAAGAGACAATACACAATATTAACTTATTCCATGGTCAATTGATACAATAACCTCAACACGGGAAACTGCAGTCGTAATGTGGAACACCAGCTCTCAGTGGAGATAAAGGTTAACTCATTAATCTGTCTCAGCGGAAGAGGAAGACTTCCCTGGCAGTCACTATATTAAAAGGCACCCCAAACACCTCTTCTTTGCTTTTGAACTGAGCACAACTCGTTCGGCTCATTTAGCAATTTAAAGAACTTTTGCACAAACCTTTCATTTTCCTATCTAACATCCACAGACGTGTCAGAAAAGAGCAACTGCAGCAGGGTGTAGGTATTCATCTCTATCTGGGAATTTTCTCAGCTCTGGCACTCACATCTGCTTGTTTGCTTCCGTGTTTGGAGTTAAACTTGCAGGTATAATAGATTTCAAAAGCTATTGGAAGTCAGCAAGTGGACTCTGAAAATCCTTTCAGCCTCAGAGCCACATCCATAATTTATCATCAGATGACTGAATTACAGCACAGCAAAGAGTTCATTGAAAAACAGCATTCTTATACTATTGGAGTGATCATCTTTCTGACTAGATCATTTTAATTCGGACAGAAATAGCAAAAATGTGTGCGATGGTGGTTGTGTGGAGAGTATCCTCGAGGAGGATCTCTATATTTATGTTTTTCTTTACTCACACGGTACATACAAAAACGAAAATCCTCAATCTAATTAGTGTCCATTTTGTATCTAAACACACAGAAAAGTCGCCCATTGTTCTGTGTCGGTGTCTTCAATTGTCCGAAACTCTCATTTGGACACATTAGCTCCACACCCTCATTTAAACCCACACTTTACCATTAGAGTAATGGTATGTATGGGCAAACAAGTGATTGCAGCAGGCATTGAACTCATCTGCTGCAAAGGATGAATTATACCTGCGGATCCGGAGGAGAGGCGCGTCGCGACGGCGCGGCGGGGACTGCGCGGACTTCCCGGACAAACCCGCACTACCTCGTCCTGGCACTGCAAACAGATGACCTGGTTGTCGTGGTTTTCTCCCACCTTGCTGCAACCCACGTGCTCACTCCCGGCTTGGATCTTCATACCAGTGTTGATCTGCTGGACCAGTCGCATGTCAGCTCCTGACTCATGATCCAGCATACTCCTCACCGGCGGCACTTGCACATCTTACGCATGGCTTCGGCGGGCGAAGCGACACTCCCTGTACCTAAAGCATCCTCAACTCCTCCCACTGCACACATGAATCCGATCACCTTCTCTCCGAACTGGCTCACATCGGTTCCGTCTTGTCAGCTTCTCTCGTGCTCGAGCAGCGCTTGATGTTGCGGTCTTTACGCGCGATCGCAGGCGTGGCTGCTTCACGTGGTTGTTGAAGTCGCAGTGCCAAAGCACTCATGGAGATATTATAGAACGCAAACTCACAGTGAAGTACCACAGACACTGTGAAAGTTAGAGAAGAATTATAACCGATATTATTACTGGATTATAGAAAACTACAAAGCAGTGTCGAGTCGCTGTATGATTGCCTGTAAGAAAATGTCACCTATTACATATAAAAGGACAGACATCAGCCTAGAAAATACATCACTAAATGAATTTCGTCAAAAATGCCCCCTCCCAATAAAAAAAACCCTTTGACCCTTAAGAAGGAACGAACTCAAGATATTTAATGTGCTTTACTGTCAACTTAGTTTGATTTGCAAATATGAATCCTATGTAACCCTGACTGATGCTATTAGTAGTTCCATTTTTGTTAAACAGACATGTTAGAAGACATTATGTCACTCAGAATGGTGAAATGATTGAACAATCATCTCCGTCCATCCATCCATTTTCTGTAACTGCTTTATCTAATTTATGTTGGCACTGGAATCTAACCTAGCTGCCATTGGGAAAGAGACAGGGAACTCATCATGTTTGAGGAAGAAATGTGGTCAGGCACAAATCTTGAATGATTGTGATTGGAGATCGCTTAAAACATTTGGTGAAATCAAATCAAAGGAAATCACCAGTGAAACTCATTACAATATTTAATGGTAAGAGTGTTTGTCAAAACACAATGCAAAGAGAACTCGAGGAATTGGGACTGATCCGTCAAACCAAGTGCCTCCCATACAACTCTGTGAGGGCAGCAGTATGATCTGGGGTGGCTTCAGTTGGTCAGGTAGAGGTTCAGCAAAATTATGTGCTCAAAAAATGAGGTAAGCTGACAACCTGAATATAGTGAATGACCAGGTATTTCTGTCAATAATCTTTTTTCTTCCTTCATGGTATGGGCATGTTCCAAAATAACAATACAATGTTTCATTTGGATAAAATTGAAAAAGAGTGTTTCAGAGTCCAGACATTAAGCCCACTGAGAGTATTTCCCATCATCATACAAGGTCATGGTGAAAAATGTATTCAGCTCTGGACATTATATTGCATAAGGTCATCAAAACGATGCAATGGCAAATGCATGTCTTTATCAAAGGTGGTCCAAAGTTTGTTTTTATTTTCTACTTTTGAATGTTTAATTGTACGCATTCCTACTTAAAAGACATCCTGGGATTTAGGATATGAAGAGACAGTGTTTTGGGTGTTAATTTGTCCCATTCTCACAGTAAACACATTTCAAAGTCATTTAAAAGGTAGAGCTGTACAGGGTTGTCGTTGATTATGAATAATAACTAAGGCCATTATCCTGCACAGGCTTACTGGGGCTCAAGACTCAAGGCTCAACACTATGGAATGGAGAATGGAGAATTTACAATTTAACACATTTTGTATGTAACCTACTTTTAGGTGTTGTCTGTATGTCTGGGGAACAGGGAGTGGTTATCATAGAGGCCAAAAACCAGTTGTGTTTGGTGTCCCACTGACAATTAAATGTCAGCTCATTTACTCATGTAGATTATTGACATACCCAAGTTTGCTGTCCAATAATGAATTGTCCAATCTGAATTGGATAAATCTCAAATTTCTCATCAGCAAAAATGTTGGTAAAAAGAAACGTGAAAGTGGAAGCATCAAAAAGAGAAAGAACAGGGGGAGTCACAGCTATTAAGAAGCTGTATGGATATTTGAAAACCTGCTAGTGGTAGCTCCGAGGTTGGGGGTGGGGACCACTGAAATATTCCCCCAACGTGTAATTAATGAGGTATAACTCCGAATCATGGACTGCACTGTGGTGTGGGGGTTAGCACCATCAATTCACAGCAAGCGGGTTCCTAGTTTGATTCCTGGCTGGGGCCTTTCTGTGGGGAGTTTGCATGTTCTGTGTATATGTGGGTTCTCTCCAAAGACTTCCTCCCACTGTCTAGAAACATGCATGTTAGGTTAATTGATGACTCTAAATTGTCCCTAGGAGTGAGTGTGCATTTTTTTTGTCTCTGTGTGGCCCTGTTGCGTAGAGTTCAATGTCTTGCCCGTGGACACTTTGTTATGTGTGTCTATAGAAGCCAGGAATCGTACCACCGAACATCCAATTGGAAGACAACTGTTACAGGCCCTACTCCTACGACAAAGCAGTTCCTGAAAACTAAATACTGTGGATATAACCACGGGAAATAGAGAACATATTGCACTAGTATTACACAAACTGCATCAAAAAGATTTGGGTTCAAAGATTCAGTTTCTTACATTAACCCATGTTAAAAAGCTCTGTTTCCCATCTGTCAAAGCTACCTGGGGGAATGAGTCTACAAGCATTACTCATGCAAATAATTATGTAATATGAAGGCCAAACCAAGGGTGGTGCTGTGGTAAGCACTGTCATCTCAAAGCCATCCGAAGATATCACAAGGTATGTAATGATAGGAAGAGTAAGGACATAATGTTGAGCTTACCACACACCAATGAATACAGGATGGAGCATTTTGTGAAAGTGAGTTATATAATTCTAAACAGAAGTTCAAGTGAATTCTAATTGGAGAAGGAATGTACTACAAAACATCCCCTATCATCCCCGTCTTGTTAGTTTGTGGCCTTGCAGTCCACCATAAAACTCACTGAACATAAGGCATTTACAGGAAAATTTGAACTGCATTTGAAATGTGCTGTAATAACTTTTATCTCTAACGGTGGGAACCAAACGGATGCAAAATTAAACATACAAACGCTTTCTGCAAACTGATAAAGACACTTAGTGCCAAACTAAAGCAAATGAAGGCTCAATCGCTCCAAATTCTATGTATATTATCTGGCCTCAGCTCACTACTGAGCACACTTGAGGGAGAAAACACTTCACCTTGAGGAAGTACCTCTGGCTCAAGGGAAATGGCCCAGATGCGTCAGATAATAACTCAGCTACTGCAAAGATCATCGACACTGCTCCACATTCACAAGTGTGTTCACGAGTGTTGACCAGGTGTTTTAGTAGGGCTTATATGAGTCTGTGTGAGTAAACAAAGGGTGTTTATGTTTTGTGCATTAGTTTGTACAAATTTATGTAACATCCTATCATGAGTCTTCGCATATTTATCTGGCTCGCATTCAATTTTGTGATGTAGAGAATATTTTTTTAATCTAAATCATTAAGATCAAAGAATAACCTACAGGCTCATATTCACACAAAACCTGACATCCAGCCCACTGGCTAAGAGTAAAAGCAAGCTTACTTCCATGTGCAACTGAATCTGACTTGTGCAAATTAACAACAACTGAACGGGCAGCCTAGAATTTGAAATAACAAAATTCTAGCAATGTTATATTATATTGAGAAAAACAATTCAGGGTTTCTAACTTTTTCAGAACTCTAGATATGAAATTCAAGAACATAGCATTGTCACATCTTTGGGTTTTGTTGTGTTTGTGTTTCTTGATTTTTTTTCTGTCATGATTATAGTTTTTGTTTTCATGTTTTAGGTTTATATTTCATCAATAGTTTTTTTTTTACCATGTTTCCCCTCAGTCACTCTTGATCATCAGTTCACTCAAGTCACCTTTGCTTTCCCCCTCAGCTGCACTCCATCACCAATCACCTCCCTTTAGTATTTACTTTCCAGGTCTCCCCTTGCACTTTGCCAGATCCTCACTGTTCTATGCCACAGTGATTCACTGGCATTGTTCTCACGTCAGGTTTGTTCATTGCCATAGTTTAATTATAGTCATGCTTCATGCCATGTTTTGTTTTGTTAGTTTTTCATAATCTTTTTAAGGTGTTTGGTTTTCCTTGTGTTCCTTTTGTTTGAATAAATCAAGTTTTCCTTTAAAATATCTGCATCCAGGTCCTACCTTCATGCCAAGCCACACCACAGATAACCCCTGTTGACAAGTATCAAAAAATACACAGGAACTATCGAGCTGGTTTTAAACCCTCAGACATCCTTTTGTGCTTAGAGGTAGGCTCCAGGCAACATAGCAATAATTGTAATGCAGTTGTGTGGTTTCTGGGAAGATACTTAATCTTTTACACACAGAAGAACCAAGAAGCCAATTGTGTTGTACTCTCTGTCTCATCATTCACTCCCAGCACAGCCAACCGTACAGAACTTTAACACTTCTGAAATCCTCATACTTTCTCATTATTATCATTAAGTGTTTTAACAAATCTGTTGAAGTACAGTTGTGTCAACCCATCCAAAGAAAGTGTTACCTTCATCTCACTTGGAGAAGAGAAATGAGGGCAGAATATAAGTAAAAATGTACCATGCTATCTTCATTTTCACATCATAGTTTCTTTTTGTTTTCATCTTTTGATCTAATTTCTGTCTGCTCATAACTTTGATTTGATCAAGTCTTATATTATGAAGCATGGCTGAGAGTAAATAAGAAAATCTGTTTGAGTTAAATCTATTTGTATCTTTGCATCACCAACTGACAACACAGGCACTGTACAAATAAAAGCAAACAGTACATACAAGCCAATTCAATCAAAATGAACACACTTTCATTCCAAAAAAATGAAAATGATAGTACTAAAAGGAAGTATATTATATTTTTCCTCCAAACCTATACATGCAACACTATCTGTACTGATCTCTCTGCTTGGCTCTGTCTCAGTTTTTTCCTGACATTTGCAGGTCAAACTGATTCATTGATACAGGCTGAATGATACAAAGGTCAGATTACATTTATGCTTAGTTGAAGTCAGGCCATGAACAGACTATTGAAAATGACTGATTAAATAATTTGGTTTGAACTTTGCCAGTTTTTCTAATTTTTCTTTTGAAAACTTACATTTTTATCTTATATAATTTTCCATTTGCCTAAACTAACGGGCTTGAGTTTTTTCTTCAGTGAACCCTGATTTAATCTCTTAATCTTTAGGGATATGATATGATGACTTAAATAATTTTTTTTCTCCTTCCTCTATCCTTTTTTAATGACAGGCAAGGAGGTGTGAGTTTGTTTTGCTGTGTTGCTCATCTGTTTGTTCCAACTGAAACCTGGTGAAATTTGGCAAAGAGGTGGAGCTTGGTTAGCTGACTGACATCCTACAGATATGTGAAACGGAGTATTGACCTTGCACTCCTTATTAGACAGCTATCTGACAAAGCTGTACGTGGTCACCACACTTGTATGAACTATGTGGAATTCAAGCAAAAAGAACAAACTTCACTGACAATCAGTCAAGTTAACTTCAGGATAACAAAACATTTTACGAGATTCACCAGATCTTTTCCAAAAAGATCTCTTCTGAGGGTAAGACATGCTATGAACAAGTTTTTATTAGCTGATCATTCTTACCTTGTGTATATATGTGTTTGCGATTATGAGTATGTCAATAACAAGTTATTGATTTATACATATAACTGATCAACATCAGTTATGTATCAGTTTTATGTGTATATATTCATATAAATGTGTATATATATATATATACACATACATATAAGGGGTGGAGCGAAATATGATATTCGGTATTTAGAAAAGCAAAAATTGTATTTTAGACCAATATTCTCTCCATCCAAAATTTTAAACTTACTTGAGTTCATGGATAAGAATGTGTTAAATAGCTGCTTTTACCTCATGTGAGTGCAGTCGGTAAAAGTAGGCAAAGCCATAGTCACATTGCCTCTTCAGTGCCTGTGTAGACCTGTGCAAATGAACAGATACTATAGAGTCGAGGGAAGAGTGAAACAGCTGCTAAGTCAGTATAGGTGAGTCTATAACACTGCATTTGCTGTAACTGTAACGCAACTAAAGCTATTTGATAAAACACCAGAGAATCACTGTATATTTGTATCTTCTTAGCACAGAAAATTCTGTTTGATGGTTTGTTTTATTTGTATCTATAGATAGATAGATAGATAGATGACTCCAGTGCCATCTAAAGGTGGTGTGTAAAACTACATACAGTATGATAAAACAGACAGAGCAAACTATAGAAAGGCATATACATAAGGCATAAAATAAAATGTGGCAGTTACAGTATTCATATAATCCCAATTCATAGAAAGTATCCTTGCTAAAGGCAACAGATCGCAAAGACTCTTCTGTTTGATTCAGTCATGCTATGTGTACCTTCTGTTCAGGACCCATAGAGAGAATAGAATAAAGCTGTCACAATCCATGATGAATTGAGAACCTGAGTAAAAGCTATGGAAAAGAGAAAGAAAAAAAACCAGTCACATGGATCTGACTTTTAGAAAATGATAACTCATACTGAAGGTGAGTAGATGAGAAAGATGGAAAAATAACTTGGTGATCTACAGACATGATTAACTGAGGACATTTAGGGATATTGACAGGTAACAGCCACAAAAAACCAAACAGATACAGGCTAGAAACCAAGAAATTGAAACTGAGCTGAACAAGAAATAAAGAAACAGGAAACCAAGCAGATACTAATAACCAGCACAGGATGAACTCTAAAAAGAAAAATACTCAGCACAGAGCAACGTCAAGATATGAAAAATAAATTAAAAGTAGCAATAAAAACCGAGAACATGAGCTTCAAAAATTCAAATGAGACAAAATGACAAACTACTGATCACAACAATTTGTGGCAGAACAGCAGAACACAGGAATGCTTTTTCTCATACTAAAAAGTTCTAAAAAGTGATCTTTTAATCTGCCATTCTGTATTTCACAGATGTGTTCAAGGATGTTGTTCTCAAGTCACAAACAACAGAAATAAAACACTTTAGAAAACTGATACAACACATTTTATTTTCTCACTTATCTGACAGAAACATAACTTGCTTTTTTGCTTTTATCTTGCGGTACCAGATGACATCTTTACCGACGATGAGAGGTAGAGCTTACCTTAAGAATGGCTTCATCCTCCTACTCTTGACTGCATGTGTCCTAATGTTCCTGCTGTATAGCATGCACATCATAGAGGTGAGGACTTTTTAAATCACAGCTTTTTTTTTTAACCCCTTTTTACATCTGTGATATGTTGAGAGAATATAAACCCAGCAGAGCTCTTAGATCCAAGAACTCAGGTCAGCTGGTCCAGTCCAGAGTCCAGACTAAACATGGAGAAGCAGCATTTAGCTGTTATGCTGCAAACAAGTGAAACAAACTACCAGTGGAGATTAAACTGTCACCAAATGTAGACATTTTTAAATCCAGTTTAAAAACATTTCTTTTCTCATGTGTCTATGCATGAAATCTGCAGGGTATCTTTAACTTATCTAGACTGTTCCTCGTTTTTTTTCATTTTACTTATTTTATTTCTTCCTATTCATATTCTTTTACATATTTTTAATTATTTTTCCGCTCCCCGCTGAAATGCTTTTATTTTATTTAAAGCACTTTGAGTTGTTTTGTACATGAAATATGCGATACAAATAAATTTGACTTGACTTGACTAAAATGATATGAACTTTTCTAAATTACATTGACTATATCATCTGCACAGCAAAATACCCATTCAGATTTCACTATATAATCATAAAAAAGTACATTGTCTTCAAAAAACAATGATAAAATAAATATGGTCATTTTATATTTCAAACGTGTTAGGTGACCTGAAACCTTGGTTAGACGGAACACTGTTTCATTAATACTGCCTAACACAAACCCAGAGAGAAAAATATAATCTATTAACTTATACTTCAATGAAGCAGTTGCTTTTTCACCACTGCCAAACTGACTGCAACTAACTTTCGTTACCGTAATAAAATCTGCAGAATGATGAATGCAAGTTTCTGTGTCCATTTCAGTATTTTTTGCATTAGATGCTAATTGTTAATCATCACTCTCTCTGAACAACCTACACTCGTTTTTTTCAGAAGACAAAACACCTTCAAACTGCAGAGTTAAGGTTTTTTTCTAATGGTGGTAGAGAATCTCCCTCTCTTCGGTTATCACTGATATGATTTTACGTGGAAGCAGTCATACACTGGCTTGTGCTAAAGGCTAACAAAAGTGGCAAGCTAACTTTACTGCTTACTCTCCTTTTCCCTCTCTTTTGATACCAGATGGCAACAAGTGGTAGGATGCAGTATTAGTATTCAAATAATAGGAATCTCTGTAACATTATGGAGTGCACATGTTGTAGTTCATACATCTTTTAACAAGTTCTTCCACAAAATGACTATTGGCCAGTCCAATCTCTTTTAACTTACCTTTTTCCCTTGAATTATGTTATTTTGACATGGTAAATCCATGTGCATATTCCATAAAACTGGACAGGAAAACTGCTGACGATCTCTTTAATCGCTGAAGTGAAGTTAATCCATCCAAAAAATAGATAGATAAAAATAAAAATTTAAATTCTCGACGTTAGGGGGCATAATCTGTGTATTGTGGAGCAAATACATATGTATGCGGAAATTAGGTGCTAATCCCAATTGATGTTGACAGAGTTATTGCTGTATTTCTTATGAATAGTAGGACTTATGAACGCAATAAAAGTAATCAGTATTTTGTACATTGTAGCTGTTTGTGTCTCAATCTAATTTATCTAAATTTTCTTCCAGTTTCAGGATAAAGTTAGCACTGCCATCACCCCAATTGTTTCCACTGACCCTCCAAAGAGCAAAAGCATCTGCACATTCCAGCCACTGTCTCCAAAGGAGGCTCAAGAGATAGACATCCTACTAGATGCCATTGCATGGCCTGAAACTCCACTGTTACCATCTCCTTTTTCCCCGAAGCAGACCAGTGATCCAGCTCACAGCACCTTTACAATTCTCCGACGGAGTGGAGGGGGACAGTGGCATGTAGGGGATGAGCTGAAGGTTCTGATCAAAATGTATGACTTCAATGGCCATGCCAAGAAGTCTGGGGGAGATATTTTACTTGCCCGGTTGTACAACCTTAGTCTTAAAGCAGGTGTGGCGGGGCAAGTGGTGGATCATCGCAATGGCTCCTACTCTGCTGTATTCTCTTTACCCTGGGAAGGAAGCGCACATGTTGAGGTAATAGTAAAATCTTTCTGTTGCCATTTGTGTCATTTTTCTTCTTGCACAGCACATACTATATGAAGTCTTGAATTAAAAAAAGATCAGATTTCACAGTTGAAATTTCAATGCAGCTGCCGGTTTTACTATCAGATTTATCCAACTATCAGACTAATTAATCTAATGTTAGTAAAAGTTCACTTGTACAACCATGTAAATAAAAAAATTACTTGAACTACGAGCCAGCTTCTTTTTATTTTTAACAAAAGGAACTCACAGCAGCCACATCAAAGCTGTCACCAAGGCAGCTTTTTATCAACTCAGAAGCATTAAAAGAATTAAAGGTTTTCTCTCCCAAAAAGACCAGGAGAAACTCATCCATGCATTCATCTCCAGTAGACTCGATTACTGTAAGGGTTTTTTAACTGGACTTCCCAAAAAGAGCATTAAACATCTGCAGCTCATCCAGAACGCTGCTGCTAGAGTTTTAACCAGGACTAAGAGATCTGAACACATCACACCAGTTTTAAAGTCTTTACACTGGCTTCCAGTCAGTCACGGAATAGATTTTAAAAGCCTACTTATGGTTTACAAATCCCAGAACGGTTTAGGCCCAAAATACATCTGTATTTTCTACATCTGTAGAATATAAACCCAGCAGAGCTCTTAGATCCACGAACTCAGGTCAGGTGGTCCAGTCCAGAATCCAGACTAAACATGGAGAAGCAGCATTTAGCTGTTATGCTAAATGTTATTGGGATTAAAGGAACTGCATTAGGCTGGTTTAAGTCATATTTATCTGATAGATTCCAGTTTGTTCTTGTAAATGAGGAATCTTCCTCACACGTTGGAGTAAGTCATGGAGTTCCTCAGGGTTCTGTGCTTGGACCGATTCTTTTTACTTTATACATACTTCCATTAGGTAACATTATCAGACAGCATGGCATAAATTTCCATTGTTATGCTGATGATACTCAGCTGTACTTATCTATGAAACCAGATGAAACCTACAGGTTGGTCAGGCTACAAGCCTGTCTTAAAGACATAAAGACCTGGATGACTCAGAACTGTCTGCTTTTAAATTCAGACAAAAGTGAAGTTGTTCTCTTTGGACCTGAGCGCTTCAGGGAGAAATTGTCTAGTTATATAGTTACTCTAGATGGTATTTCCTTGGCTTCTAGTTCTACAGTGAGGAACCTTGGAGTTATTTTTGACCAGAATTTATCATTTGACGCACATATAAAACTGGTTTCTAGGACTGCCTTCTTTCACCTTCGTAATATTGCCAAAATCAGGAACATCCTGTCTCAAGGTGATGCAGAGAAACTAGTTCATGCATTTGTTACTTCAAGATTGGACTACTGTAATTCCTTATTATTGGGCTGTCCCACATATTCTCTGAAAAGCCTCCAGCTGATCCAAAATGCTGCAGCCAGAGTTCTGATGAGAACTAACAGGAGAGATCATGTTTCTCCAGTTTTAGCTTCTCTTCATTGGCTCCCTGTTAAATTCAGAATAGAATTTAAGATTCTTCTTCTCACATATAAAGTTCTTAATGACCGAGCTCCATCATATCTTAAAGATTTAATTGTAAGATATTTTCCTAACAGAGCACTTCGCTCCCAAACTGCAGGTTTACTTGTTGTTCCCAGAGTTTCTAAAAGTAGAATGGGAGGTAGAGCCTTCAGTTATCAGGCCCCTCTCTTGTGGAATAAGCTGCCAGTAAATGTCCGGGAAGCAGACACCCTTTCCACTTTTAAGATTAGGCTTAAAACTTTTCTTTTCGATAAAGCTTATAGTTAGGGATGGCTCAGGTAATCCTGAAACATCCCATAGTTAAGCTGCTATAGGCTTAGACTGCTGGGGGACCTCATCTGTCACACCTTTCCTCACTTTGCTCTCTTTTCCCCCTGTTTAATTTCAAAATTGATTTTATGTACATGTGACATTATTGTGGTTATTAACCTATGTTTCCCTGTTCCAACAGATATCCTTTGAATGGCGTTATGGTGTTTTTCCCCCCTCTTTTCCCTCTTTTCTGTCTTCTCAAACCCCAGCTGGTCGAGGCGGATGGCCACCCTTCCTGAGTCTGGTTCTGCCAGAGGTTTCTTCCTGTTAAAAGGGAGTCGTTCCTTTCCACAGTTGCCACAGGCACGCTCAGGACGGGAGATTGGACTGAAGACACATTTCGGTGCAATCTGTTGGTTTCCTTAGCTAGGATATTAATTTTTTGAATTAGCTCTATATGAATTAATTGGATTATGATTACAATGAATTGAATTCCAATTGGCTTGAATTGGACTATATTACTTAAGTGCCTTGAGATGACAATTGTTGTAATCTGGCGCTATATAAATAAAATTGAATTGAATTGAATTATGCTGCAAACAAGTGGAACAAACTGCCAGAGGAGATTAAACTGTCACCAAATGTAGAAATTTTTAAATCCATCTTAAAAACACGTCTTTTCTCATGTGTCTATGCATGAAATCTGCACGGTATCTTTTAACTTATCTAGACTGTTCCTTGTTTTTATTAATTTTAATTAATTTTAATTATTTTCTTTCTTTCTGTTTATATTCTTTTACATATTTTTAATGTTTTTTTCTGCTCCCTGCTGCAATGCTTTTATTTTATGTAAAGCACTTTGAATTGTTTTGTACATGAAATGTGCTATACAAATAAATTGGACTTTGACTTAGAATTTACTACTGTCAGTATTTAGCTTAAAAATATACAGAATGGCAATTACACCATTAGTTGTTTAATAAAACACCCACCAAACACTTTGAATGCAAACATTTAAAGATGTGGAGAAATCTCATTGATGGACCTGCACGGACTGAGCAGTTACTGCTTGGGGGTGGGAGTGAAGAATGTGATATGTTCTCATAATCTATGATGAATCTAATTTCCTGTAATAGAACAGAACAGAATAGAATAGAATAGAAAAATATTTTTTTCATCCCCCAGTGGGGGAAATTGAACTTTGTCAAGTAGCTCAAAAAATTATAAAATAATTATGAATATACAATGATTGTATATTAGACAACAACAACAAAAATAATAATAACAATAATAATCAATGACTAAATAAATACATTTGACAAAAGCATGTCAGCAGTCACTATTAAAAAACCTTATGGCTGAGGGGACAAAGGACCTGCTGAACCTCTCAGTCCTGCAGCACAGTGAGATGAGCCTCTCACTGCAGCTGCTCCTCTGTCCTGCCAGGATGCTGTGGAGATGATGTTTACTATTCTCCAAAACAGAATATAATTTCCTCCTCATCCGTTGCTCCACCACAGCACTGAGAGGTGCTGTGGTGTAGCCTTCTGCCTACAACAGAACTGGCCTTTTTTCCACTATCGGGTGTGCTTCTATCTTTATTATTGGTTATATAACTTAATTTGACTTTACTTGTATAACAGATCATGCTTGATGTGTCTTTTGGTTAAAATTATTGTTCTCTGTCTTAACAGGTGACTCTGGTTCACTCTAGTGCGGCAGTGACAGTACTGCAAAAACTGAACCAAGAGCAGCCCGACAGAATTTATTTCCAAAGCATCTTTCGCTCAGGCTCAGTCACCGAAACTACCACCTGTAACGTATGTCTCAATGCAACCCAGCATCAGCTATGCAATTACACTGACCTTCACACAGGTGATCTGTGGTTCTGTTACAAACCAAGAAAATTAGACTGTGGTGCCAGGGTCACCCACAAAGTCGGAGGATTTAAACAAAACCTCAAGCCCAAGGAGGAGATGCTCTTTCAAAGGCAAGTGTTACCAATGTAAACATTCTTTGCAGAAAGGTATTGAAAATTCATATTACCAACAAAGTTAACATGCAAATCAGTGATTAGGCCTATAAATCCAGTATCTCAATCAGACAAGGCAGCAAGTCACCCGAGTGAGCCTGAGATTAAAATGAAAATTTTCGGCCTCAGACCACACCAGCTCCTTGACGCATATACAACCATTCTGTTGACCTTGCAACGTGAAAAAACGTCAGCTAGGTACAGCTTCTTTACTTGATGTTCGAACAGGATATGTGTTTGACTGTGTCAGTGATAAATAAAGATACCATTTCAAACTGTACCACAGTCACTAGCCTATCAATAACATTACTTTAAATTGTAATACCATTACAGCTACTATTAAATGTTGTATCCTGGTATGTATGTTACTTGTATAGTCATGGTTACTATTTAACTACTGCAGATATTATTACAGATCTTACTACTTTTGCTTCTGAGCAGCCTCATGTAGCAATCAGTAGCCAAAAAAAATGGTTAAAATACTACAACACTGTAATCTAACACTGCTGAAACATTATGGTAGCGTCTCACAAGTCATAATCAGGATTGTGTATATTGAGCAACCATGACCATGTAGAAGGGGTCGAGCATATCCTCGTCACAGTTCCAATCCTTACTGAACCACATTTGTGCACCCTTGCAAGTATTTTTTTAATCATGAATAGTGTTAAATGCCTTGTAAAAGTAATGTTTGATGCCCTCTTATCACATTAATGCACCAATGTGTCTTGAAAGTATGTAAACACCATTAAATGCAGAAATAGAAATGCCAGCGTGCTGAATTTTCATGTAGCTATAGTTCATATAATGATATGATTTATCGCAGTTTTAACTTCAGGTTTATTTATTTATGTGTTTATTTACATTTAGTTGATTTAACTGTTTTCCAGTTTTTGTTAGTTATGTGACATGCAAAATGTTCTGTGCTTTGCTTTAGTGGTGTCAACATGAAAGTCTTTCTTCCGGCCTCAGGACCTGCAAACATCAGTGTGTTGCCAAAATTAAAGGGTAAAGTCCAATATTTACAACCATCACCATGCCGCCATAGCCTTCTGTTGCCCCTGTCTCATTTTTTGAGAGGTCTTTGCCGCCATCAAATTCAAGACAAGCTCATATTTTTCATGAAAGTGAAAGTAAATTTCACACTTTCAACCAACACTTGATACAGTTGCTCTGTTCTATTATGAGTAAAATATTGGTTTGTGAGATTTGCAAATAACTGCAGTCTCATTATATTTACATCTTACACAGTGTAAAAACTTTCTTGAATTTAGGTCATACCTCAAGAGGCACAGGCTGAATCTTTTGCAGTGATCCTTACTGGCATTCAAAACATCATAAAAAATCTGTGGAGAGACCTAAATAGGGCAGTCATTCATGCACAGTGGGTAAAACTCTCCAAAATAAGAAATGACAAACTTTTAACTGGCTTTAAAAGGTGTTTTAATTAAGACTGTTAAAAAAATTCATTTTCTTGAATAAACTGCACCTTCAAAGACAGCTTAGCGAGAAAACTTATAATTAGCCTTTTTGTTGGAAATGTTTATTTTTGTTTGGAAAAGTGAAAAAAAAAAGAATAACATATTTTTTACCTCTTCCCAGGTCAATCAGAGAGGAAAAGCAATGTCACGATTACTGGACCCTCTGGCTATTACTATCAGGGTGCATGGCGAGCCTTAGATGGCACCATAGTTCACAATTTCAACACATCTAAAGCCAGCAGCCAGTGTCTGAAAGGCAAGGTTGTCCACCTTTATGGAGACTCAACAATCAGGCAGTGGTTTGAATACATTGTCACAGCACTACCAGGTAGCTACCCAGCAGGAATGATGACAGCAAATTGATTCCGTGCACAATGCAGCCTAATCTGTTCATGTCATACTTTTAGATCTCAAAGAGTTTAACCTGCACAGCCTGAAGAAAAATGGACCTTTCATGGCCCTGGACTATGCTAACAACATCTTAGTAACATACCACTGCCATGGTCCTCCCATCCGTTTTGCCGACATCCCAGTCAGTCAGCTACACTATATTGCTAACGAACTAGACAGTGTGGTTGGAGGCGCCAACACTGTTGTAGTTATTGGCATTTGGTCCCACTTCAGTACTTTCCCTATTGAGGTCTACATCCGGCGGTTGCAGAGCATCCGCAGGGCGGTGTTGCGGCTGCTGGATAGGGCTCCAGATACACTGGTCGTCATCCGGACTGCAAACCCTAAAGCTCTGACGCTCTATGAGACACTGACCAACAGCGATTGGTATACACTGCAACGCGACAAGGTGCTCAGGACCATGTTCAAAGGAGCAAAGGTTCGTCTGGTGGATGCCTGGGAGATGACCTTGGCCCACCACCTGCCACACAAACTACATCCACAACCTCCCATTATAAAGAATATGATTAATGTTCTCTTGTCGCACATATGTGTCAATATTAAAAATGCATATTTTTTGAAGGTGTAGCTGAAAGTTTGTAACATTTGATGATCAGCACAGCCCAAACTGCATATCAATTAACTTCTCAGGTATTACCTTAACGATCAAACTTTGAGAAAGATTTCTGTCAGAAGACAAATTGTTTTTCAAACAATAAGTCTATGCATCGACCACTTTAAGTAACTCTGGTCCAAAGCCTTATAGGAGTTTGATCCTGTAAGATGCTATCCATCCATCCATCCATCCATCCATCCATCCATCCATCCATCCATCCATCCATCCATCCATCCATCCATCCATCCATCCATCCATCCATCCATCCATCCATCCATCCATCCATCCATCTGCCGCTTCTCTGGGGATCTGGTGGTTGGGGCGTCCAAGAGGCATCCTAACCAGTTGCCTGAGCCACCTCATCTGACTTGGAGGAGCAGCGGCTTTACTCCGAGCCCCTCCCAGATGACCAAACTTCTCACCCTATCTCTGAGGGAGAGCCCAGACACACTGCGGAGGAAGCCCATTTCGGCCATTTGTATCCACGATCTCATTCTTTCGGTCACTACCCACAGCTCGTGACCATAGGTGAGGGTAGGAATGTAGATTGATCGGTAAATCGAGAGCTTCGCCATATGGCTTAAATCCTTCTTCACCACAACGGGCCGGTGCAGAGCCTGCATCACTGCGGACGCCGCACCGATCCACCTGTCAATCTCCTGCTCTATTCGTCCCTTACTCATGAACAAGACCCAGAGATACTTGGACTCCTGCACTTCGGGAAGGATGTCATTCCCAACCCGGAGAGGGCATTCCAACCTTTTATGGCTGAGGACCATGGTCTCGGATTTGGAGGTGCTGATTCTCATCCCAGCCACTTCACACTCAGCTGAAAACTGCTCCAGTGAGAGCTGAAGGTCATGGCCGGATGACGGTTTCTTCATCTGCAAAAAGCAGAGACACAATTCCGAGGCCGCCAAATCGGACCCCCTTAATGCCCTTGTTGCACCTAGAAATTCTGTCTCTGGGGCAGCCCTGACAGAGTTCAACCCTCACTGGAAATACGTCCGACTTACTATGTGCAATGCAAACCAAACCCTGACACCGGTCACACAATTCAATTCAATTCAATTAAATTTTATTTATATAGTCATCGCAAGGCACTTAAATAATATAGTCCAATTCAAGCCAATTGGAATTCAATTGTAATCATAATCCAATGAAATCCAATGAATTAATTTCAAAATAATCCAATTCATTCATATAGAGTCAATTAAAAAAAACAATATCCTAGCTAAGGAAACCAACAGATTGCACCGAAACTTGTCTTCAGTCGAATCTCTTGTCCTGAGCGTGCCTGTGACTGTGGAAAGGAACAACTCCCTTTTAACAAGAAGAAACCTCTGGCAGAACCAGACTCAGGAAGGGTGACCATCTGCCTCGACCAGCTGGTGTTTGAGAAGACAGAAAAGGGGGGGGGGGGGGGGGGGACACACCATAACACCATTCAAAGGATACCTGTTGGAACAGGGTGACAGTTTATAACCACAATAATGTCACATGTACATAATATCATTTGAGAGAGCAAAGTGCGGAAAGGTGTAGTCTAAGTCTATAGCAGCTTAACTATAGGATGTTTCAGGATTATCTGAGCCATCCCTAACTATAAGCATTATCAAAAAGGAAAGTTTTAATCCTAATCTTAAAAGTGGAAAGGGTGTCTGCTTCCCGGACCTTTACTGGCAGCTTATTCCACAAGAGAGGGGCCTGATAACTGAAGGCTCTGCCTCTCATTCTACCTTTAGAAACTCTGGGAACAACAAGTAAACCTGCAGTTTGGGAGCGAAGTGCTCTGTTAGGAAAATACCTTACAATTAGATCTTTGAGATATGTGATAGAGCTTAGTCATTAAGAGCTTTATATGTGAGGAGAAGAATCTTAAATTCTATTCTGAATTTAACAGGGAGCCAATGAAGAGAAGCTAAAACTGGAGAAACATGATCTCTCCTGTTAGTTCTCATCAGAACTCGGGCTGCAGCATTTTGGTTCAGCTGGGGGCTTTTCAGAGAATATGGGGACAGCCCAATAATAAAGAATTACAGTAGTCCAGTCTTGAAGTAACAAATGTATGGACCAGTTTCTCTGCATCACCCTGAGACAGGATGCTCCTGATTTTAGCAATATTACAACGGTGAAAGAAGGCAGTCCTGGAAACCAGTTTTATATGTGTATCAAATGATAAATTCTGGTAAAAAATAACTCTAAGGTTCCTCACTGTAGAACTAGAAGTCAAGGAAATACCATCTCGAGTAACTATATAACTAGGCAATTTCTCCCTGAAGCGCTCAGGTCCAAAGATAACAACTTCAGTTTTGTCTGAATTTAGAAGCAGGCAGTTCTGAGTCATCCAGGTCTTTATGTCTTTAAGACATGCTTGTAGTCTGACCAACCTATGGGTTTCATCTGGTTTCATAGATAAGTACAGCTGAGTATCATCAGCATAACAATGGAAATTTACGCCATGCTGTAAAAATAATTGATCCGAGCACAGAACCCTGAGGAACTCCATGACTTACTCCGATGTGTGAGGAAGATTCTTCATTTACAAGAACAACCTGGAATCTATCAGATGAATATGACTTAAACCAGCCTAATGCAGTTCCTTTAATCCCAATAACATGTTCAAGTCTCTGTAACAGAATGCTGTGATCGATCGTATCAAATGCAGCACTGAGATCCAATAGGACAAGTACAGACATAAGTCCGCTATCAGACGCTAAGATGAGATCATTGGTAACTTGAACCAGTGCTGTTTCTGTACTATGATGCACTCTGAATCCTAACTGAAGCTCTTCAAACTGATTATTTCTATGTAAATGATCACAAAGTTGAACTGCAACTATTTTAACTTTAAAGTTCCATCTTTAAAGAACTTTAAACAAAAAAGGGAGATTGGATATAGGTCGATAATTAGCCAACACTTCTGAATCAAGAGTAGTTTTTTTAAGTAAAGGCTTAATTACAGCAACCTGAAAAGTCTGAGGTACATGTCACAGCCACAGCTGTGACACCTGGTTCTTAACTCACCTGTGTTCCATCTTCCCTTGATTGCCCCGTTAGTTTAAATATCTGGTCTTCTCTGCCATTCTTCACTCGTGTGTTAATGTATTTGTTATGCCTGTTTGGTTCACAACCTGGATCTTGACCTTTAGTGTTTTTGTGGATAATTTTCAGTTCCTGGAGTACCTTGGTTTTTTTGTTCCGACCCTGCTGGCCGACTTCCCTGCTCACCAGGCCAGGTTTTTCTCTGTGTGAGATTTTCTGTTATTCAAATAAACTTTTGTTTGAACTAAGAGTTCTTGTTTCTCCTGACTCTGTGACCGCACCGGGGCCCGCACTTCATTAGGGTGTGACAGTACATATCCTGTCAACAAAGACAGATTGATCAAATCCAATATGGAAGTGTCAATTAAGGGGAAAACCTCCTTGAACAGTCTGGTTGAGAATCCACCCAGGCACATTGCTCAGGGGGCATTTAGGCAATTCTGGAAGGCAGTAAACTCAGTGAAAAATAAAACTGCTAATTCTTTACTCACACATGTACAATATAATAACCGTGCACTATCCACCCAAAAAGAAATTTATGAAGCATTTAACAGTCATTTTGCTGCTGGTCATTTATTTGAAGATGAACATACAGGATCCACATATTCTAATTGTGCTTCTTCTTACACTCCAAATCATGTCTCTCAGTTCACATCAGAATCTCCTCCAGTGATCAATTACAAATAATTAATCCCTGAAAATCAACCGGCGCAGATAATTTTGATCCAATTTTTTCAAAACTCTCAGCACCTCTTATCACTGAGCAAATAACATACCTATTTAACCTTTCTTTATCAACTGGTGTAATTCCTAGTATCTGGAAGTTGGCTCATGTAATTCCTCTGACAAGGGAGGAGAAAACAGTGATCTCAATAAATACCGGTCAATATCTAAACTTTCTTGTCTGGCAAAAATCCTGGAATCACTAGTGAATAACCAACTCAAATTATTTCTCTAAGACATTCTCTTCTAAGCCCTTACCAATCTTACTTTAGACCTATGCACAGTACAATACCCACTGTCACATTGCTTGTAAATGATATTGTTACCTCTATGGACAAAAGGAAACACCGTGCTGCTGTTTTTATTGATTTATCAAAAGCTTTCAATATGGTTGATCAGTCTCTGCTTATTCAGAAATGATCTATTCTTGGGTTCAATTCATCTGCCTGTCGATGGATTCAGAATTACCTTTGGGAAAGAACTCATTGTGTGAAAGCCGGAAACATCTGATCGGAATTTTTTTTTAGTATCAGTTCTGGGACCTGTTTTATTTACAATTTATATAAATGATATTACCTCTGCACAAGAAAATTGTAATGCTCATCTTTATGCGGATGACACTGTTTTTCTATTGCTCTGCTAACACTGTACAACTTGCAGTTGAGAACCTGCAGCTCTCTTTTATTGCTCTTCAAAATGCACTTGTTCTTGTCACAAAACTCCGGGAAAAACTCGGATTCTTATACAGAAACAGGTCCAGTTTCCCCTTGGACTGCAGGAAAAGTATAGTTGAGACAATCTTTTTTATCAGTCTTTGATTATGGTGACATAATCTATAGGCATGCTGCTGCTACCACTCTCAAACCCCTTGACTCAGTTTATCTCTCTGCCATCAGGTTTATCATGGGAAATCCCTATAATACTCACCACTGCTCCCTGTACAACAAAGTTGGCTGGACCTCTCTCACACAGAGACGGGATAAAGACTTTAATCTTTTTATTCACAAAGCTCTCAATGGACACTTACCACCATATATAAATATATGATCCATGCAACTCGCTCAGTTAACTATTCTACACTTAAAGTCCCAGGGGTCCACTATGAACTAGGAAAATCTGCTTTTTGTTTTTGTGCACCAACCGCATGGAACCATCTTCAATATATTCTCATGATTGACACTCTCACTACTCCTGGACATTTTAAGACTTTGCTCTCAAACCACCTTACTTCAGTGTTCGACCGAATGTCGAACCTCGGATTAAGGAGGAGCAGTGTGGCTTTCCCCCAGGTCGTGAAACAGTGGACCAGATCTTTACCCTGGAGTTACTGAGGGGATCATGGGAGTTTGACCATCCAGTATATATATGTTTTGTATAATTGGAAAAGTCTACAAAATAGTCTACAAAAAGTCTTGAGCGAGTATGGGGTACCGGAGTCTCAGGTCCCTGACTAACCGAAACAACTTTATTACAGTTTGTATTGGAGTCCACCAGGGCTTCCCCTTGTTATGATCCTTTTTTCATGGACAGGATCGGAAGACGTAGTCGTGGAGAAGAGGGTGTCTGGTTTGGGAACCTCAGGATTGCATCTCTACTTTTTATGTGTGATGTGGCTCGATTGACTTCTTCAAGCCAGGACCTCCAGCGTGCACTGGAGCGGTTCATAGCTGAGTGTGAGGCGGGATGAGGGTCAGTTCTTCCAAATCTGAGGCCAAGGTTTTCAACTAGGGGGGCTTGGTATTCTATTACCAATTTATCAGACAGATCTGTCCTAAAGTCCCACTAGATCGAGACTGTATCATTCTCCACCACCACTCCATGTACCACTCACTTAGACTTATAACTGATACTCAAAACGACTGTGTCCATGTACTATTCCAGCCATTCATCCACCCATTCTTTTTCTGACACTTATCTGAGGGCAACAGTCTAAGCAGAGATCCCCAGACTTCTCTCTCCCAAGCTCCCTCTGCCAACTCACTCTTCTGAAGGGGGACACCAAGTAATTTACACAAGGCATTCAATTTTACCTCTGAATGTTTTATTGTTACTTCCCTTCACGTAAATGGCAACTGAAAAGAGATGACTACGCCCCAAAAGACCCTGAGGCAGGCACACTCCTTCTCTTATGGCAAGTCAGGCTTGCTAAACTGGCCAACAAATTTAGTCTATCTAGACAAACTAGGTTCTTTACATACCTCCAGATAAGAGAATATATTGGAAGTTTCTACCAGCTGATAAGTAGGGGTCAAAGTTCTGGTATGTGCATCTATTGACAGAAATGAAATATTGCACTCATGCCAATGTTTTCTTTTATAGAATACCACAAACTGTCTGCATTACACTTTATCATATCACTTTAGCAATCTATATTCATATTTGAAGTATGAGCTGCTCAATGTCATTACATGTCCACGAGGGGTGCAACAGTACAGGTAACCCATGGCACAGTCTGTACCCCGGTTTTTGGGCAACGGTTTTGTCAGGAAGTGTGGTGTTGAAGGGAGGACCCAGATGCAGACTTAAGCAAAACTTGATTTATTACAAAAACAAAGAACAAAAGGCAAGAACAAAAAGCACAGCTGAGTTGGATATCAATCATTTTTAACTGTGAAAAATAACAAGACAAAACAAGACAAGAATATGAAATAAGACAAGACTAAGGAAATTTAGAGGTAAAATCTGACCTGACAAAACGTGAGCAAACGTGACTTGAACCATGGAAGGTGAGGTAAAGTAAGGATTCTGCATTGAAAACAGGGAAACCTGGAAACTAAAAACTGAGGGAGGTGATTGGTGATGGAGTGCAGCAGTGAACAAAAACAGGTGACGTGAGTGAACCTAACGTGACAGGGAAAAACATGACCAGAACCGAACCTAAAACTTGGAAACAAGACAAAACAAAACAGAACTCAAAACGTGACGTGACAGGTTTCGGTTCAGTTTCGCTAGTGTTTTCTGCGTAAAGAGAACATTTTTTTTTCTCTCAAAATTCTCGCTTTATTTTTCTTGTCAGCAAAAACTGTAAACATACCAGTATCACTGGTGTACTGAATGATATAACACTTTTCATTCAAGTTAACAGTTACTAAACACAACTTTTAAATAGTAAAATTAAAATTCTGACTCGGAGGTCAGAAATTCTGACAACTTGAACGCACCATTAGTCACACCACACGAACGCTGCCCTCTCAATGCAAATGTAAATTAGTCTAACAAACGGAACACCACTCCTCTCAACTCCTCCGCTAGTGCTGACCATGCCTCTTTATTTTCTTTTTCCCACTTCTGGTGGGAGCTGCACTTTGAACCAGCCTCCAGTTACAACAGTGTGACTGATAGGGGTGTGTGGGTGGAGGCACCACAGTGACTGTACAATAACCCGCGTCTCGCGGGGAGGATTTTTCACCTGCCTGGACATGCACACACAGTGGCCTGTAAAGCATCAGCGAAAAATGAATTGCAAAACCGAAAACCTGCGGCCCATAAGGGTGTATTGTCTCTTGCATAGCGGACCAAACGGTTCGATATTTTACAGAGTACCGTTGCATCCCTAATGTCCACTCTAATAGTCAGATTAATCTGAGGTGTGAGTGATGGTGTTGTATAAACTGTGAGTAGGGGTCTGACATGGATGTTCTCCTGTCGATACATCAATAACATAGACAGGCAAAAAAATGATTTATTTTAAAATGAAATATGTTGATTGTTGATACAGTTTATTTTAATAGTTAAAATTTCACATACTGTACTGTAAACAAGCTCGAACAAGGTCATTTTAACATTCAATAGCTAAAGTGTCTATTTAATAAATATAATTGCAATCCAGTTTTTTAATTACATTTTCAGATATCTATGTCAATCAATTATATCCTGGCTCCAGTTTCATCAAAAAATCCTGAAACCTCTTTCATAAAGTAGTACCAAGGGGCAGCATATATTTGCATATAAACCTTGCTGTAGTGCTGGTGCTTTCAAAACCTTCTAGCAAGTGACCTGTTGATACTTTCTGTTCTGTGTGGCAGGTAATTAGAACAGACTGAACAACTGATATTGAGTTGCTTATTTGGTGTGCCTCCATTTCCTCACTTGGTTGGTAAAGTTGCAGGTGAATCCACAGATTCATTGTTGCAAAGCTGCTTTGTTTAAAGTCCACATACAGCTTTATCATTTTTAATTACTCTATAATTTACTAAGTAAAATTCAGAATACTTCTTTCTTTAATTATTTGGTGTTGTGATTTTCCACTTAGTATAGATTTACTTGCTATCTTCCTCTATTTTTGCAGCAAGTAAGTGAACATATATTAGCAACATGAGCCTATTTTAGTGAAAGATTACTTTAGTGAAAGGCATACATTACACCAAGATTATCCTGGAGCACCATCTGCTGGATAATGTGGTAGAGATGGTCAAAGTTAAGTGACAGCCTTACACATAGTCCACAGTTTCCCACATATATCAGCTAGCTATCAACATCAGTCTGCCAAGACACTGGTGTACAAACTTGTGAATAAACAGTGACAGTGAGATGAGAGATACAGTTTGACAGAAATTGGCAACTGTCAACTAGAAGTTATTATTTCTAATTTTACCCTCTCATTCCCAAGTCTCTGGCGCTGTAAAATGTAGCCTCCCTCCCTTATTTTTTTACTGTGTGTGACATAACTAATAGTCTACCAGCTGATTTGGCTTCCCCTTCTATTTTGTGTCCTGTTTCAAACTGCAGAATTATGATTTAATTTAAGTTTTGGTAAACTACTTTTGTTAAACTGTTAAACATTGTACGCTGTTGCAAATTTTATGATACTATAAAAAAGCATTGCACCTAATGCAACAACCATTCGTACAAACAGATTTGTTCTTAAGTTGTGCGAATGAGTGATGTCAGAGAATTTGCGCATTAACCAATTTTTTTCATATTTTAAGTTTTCTTTCAGGTACGAACAGAATCCAGACCTGTCGTAGGTTTTGTAAAATAGTCCGCTGTTATTCGAATCAAGTTTGCTTGACTAATGGATTGTAGGCCGATATTTAATTACTTTGAAGCAATCATAAATAAATGTATACATTATACCCCATAATTATGCTGACATTATTCTGTTTGACTTACATGATGCACTAATTGGAGGTTAATTTGAATCTGGGTATAACAAGGTCAATGGGAAGTGTAACCAGCCGCTGACTTGCTACTTTTGAATGCTACTTTTGAAGCGCATCAGGCTCTTGGAAGATAGCGTGTGTTCCGAGACCGTGTAGATATCCTTGCGGAGACAGACAAATGGCTGACATCGCGATTTAGATTGCCAAGGACTGTGCTGCTGCAAATATACAGCCTCTAGAGCCACAACTCCACAGAGAAACACACTGATCAAACCCAGTTCCACCAGACGTCCAGGTCCTCACCACCCTGGATTCTTGGCCACAGGAACCTTTCAGAGGGAGATTGGAGACAGATTGGGTGTGTCCCTGTCCTCTGTGAGTCGTGTGCTCCCCTTGGTCATCAAAACTGTAATCAGTTTATCAGCCATGGTACATCAAATTCCCATATACCGCTGTCGAACAAGGACAATTTAAGAAGGACTTTCATGCCATGTCTGGACTGTCAAACATAATAGGAGCAATAGACTGCACACATATAGGAAACAAAGCATCAAAGCATTTTTTATTTATTTTGGTGACATTACGAACTACGGAATTAACAGCACTCACATTTCTTCGCTTTAGCAGGTCCCGTAGATCCACTGCTGACACTGCTAAAAATGATAGATTTTCCTTTTTGGTTCTCTGAAAGCAGAACTTCAATCTCAGAGCCCATGAAGTTGTTCTTTTTGCTTCTTGATGCCATTCTCATGACTCAACACTTCCTGGCACAGGAGAGAGGAAGTGTAGCCTTATGTGGTCTTATTTTGGGCATGGAGTATGCAAATTTACTGTCCTCATGCACGTGCACTTAAATACACAAATGTGGCATTCATCAGTTACGCAGGTTGTTTACACACTTTTTCCAAAGTTAAGAGTGTTTGTTGAATCTGACGCGGCGTGTTTATACGAGACCTTCTTACGAAAAAATTGAGAGAAATTTGGAAAAAAAATACAAAAACGTTCTTGCATGATGTTACCAGGGCAGAGCCAGTCAGAGGTGAAGGCCCCAAAATAAGACATTGAACAGGTTAATGACCCTCAGAAAAATGTCGTTAAAATAATTATTCTTGCACGCTCTACAAAAAATTCTGCATCAGAGGTTAAAAGGGACATTTAATACAAGCTTATGCAATTTAAGTCAAACTATGACTGCCACAATGAACAACGTCTGGAGGAAAACAGATGCTTAAGTTCAGATTAATAGTGTTAGTAGTGTTTTTTTCCATCTTTTGTTCTCAAAACACAAATTCCAGAATGAACAATTTATTATGTGGTAGATAAAAGTAAATGTGACCAAAGAAAACAAGTTTTTCATCTAGGTAACTGTAATGTATAGAACGAGACTCAGACAGCGAGCACATTTAGAGAGAACTTTATTGCCGTGTACAACTTTAGAGCAGCTAAAGACCTGACGTATGCACATCAACGTAACAACATGGACTTTACCAACTCAGCAGTCTATAGGGGTAAATACACCACAGTAATTAGAATGTGTAACTGGATAAAATGTGTTGTAATCTTATATCCAAATGGTTAAAAATCCTCGTCCTTGTAATACAGCTCTGGCAAAACACTTCTGAACAATACTCAACTCAATGCACTATTTAACCATTGTGGGTTGTAATGGCTACCATTCTGTAACGCATTAATACAAAAAAAGTTTGATTTGTAATACTACTTTCATAATCAAAACATTGACCCCAGGAAGTTCCCAATTTTTAAAACAAACAATTAATTTTGTTCTAAGACCCAAAAAACTCCAAGGAGAAAAAGAACAAACAAAAAAAGACTAAACTAGACATTGTAACTGAAAAATAAAAACAAAAAAACAGGATGCTCTGACTTTGGCTCCTCTTACATAGACTTGAGCATCATTCTGCTGGCCTTAGCAGAGTAGGGTGCAGGAGGCTTCCAGGTGAGCCAATGGATGCCTGAAGCAAATCCGATGTTGTCACCAGAAGGATGCCAGTCGCCATTTAGACTGGCAGAGCCACACTTGCTATACCACCAGCCGCCGCCCTCTGAGAAGGTACACTGTCCCACAGCAATGTCACCAAAGATGCATGGGGAGCAGCCATCATTGTCGCGGTCGATGGTACTGAAGCCATAGCCATTTTGGTCGATGCCAGGATAGGCACCACGAATGGCGTCACCTTTGGACAGAGTTAAAAACATTTTAAGGCATTGTTGGGCTGTCAGAAAACTGTTGAAATACAAAAGAAAACAGGAGGAGAGCACTGTTGTTCCTGAGCAAACAGCTCTGTACTGACACCAGATAGCTGAGGAAAGGGCCAATGTTACAAAACAGCAACTGTGCCCCTGATAACTGTTTCAGTAAGGAACAATAAAACCTTAATCTTTGTTATGTGTTCGTAGTCATAATATCAAGGTCTTAAACATAATTTGAAAACAAAACTATGTATTGGGGAAATTTGGGAACTTTTCTAAATCAGTTGTCTATGTAGATATATTAAAAAGCCATAGCTAAAAATGCTGTAGTACCTGCGTTTCCACTGTATGTCCCAACAGACAGTGTGTAAGCTGTTTTCTCATTTCCCAGACTAAAGTCCTTGTACTCAGCGAAAGCAGTGCCACCTTCATAATCCCACAGGTCTACTCTCATGGTCCACTTCATGGAATAGTCCTTTGTTAGGGAGAAAACATTCTCTAGACCAAGCCAGTGGTCCTCTGAGAAAATCAACAGAGCAAACAGAGAAATGAAGAGAAACTAAAAAACCCATTGTTCAGTTCATGCAGCTGCTTAACATTCTTTAGAATCTATAACCGCATCCAAAGTGTAAAAGAATGGGTCACCTTGCCCACTTTGTAACTAACCTTTCTGGGATTACATGATCATAGTCACAACAACAGAAAACAGATTTATTTACATACCTGATAGGTCTCCAAAGCCACTTTTATAGGCTTCCCACTTTCTGTTGAAGGAAACCTCTCCTCCACTGCGTCTCTGAAACACTGTCCAGCCTCCATCTGGACGCATCTCACAATACACCTGTGCAGGAAATCAAGTGGATACAGACAACATATGTCAGATATCCTTTAATTTCCTGGACTTTCCTTTGAAAGCTGAGATGTTTGACAGGATTTTGGACGAAAATATTTTTGTGTTACTGACGTCATAGAACTGAAATTGTAGTAATAAGTATAATTGTAAAACAAAAGTTAGATAAAAACAAAAATAAAAACAAATAAAAACGAACAATCACATAGAATGTTTTTCCATTTCATTGAAAACTGCAGATATCAACACACCAAGGTATCCTTTCTCTTACTAATTAAAAACAATTCACTCAGTGTAGTACAATATGATTGAACCTTCCCCTATAAACTGAATCACACCTTTGAAGGTCTTAATGGAAGATAATTACATTTAGAAAGCAGTGAAGCAGTGACAAAATAATAAAATTAATGTAATATACAGGCAGATTACTCTTTTAAAAATGAGTAAAATAGAAAATAGGCATGAGAATGGAATAATGTTCCAGACAAGTTTAGAAAAAGTCATGTGAGTGAGAAAGACTTTTAGTACATTCTGGATTTTAATTATTATTATTGCTCTTCAGATTGATCCTTACTTGATAGAGTAGAAAAAGATTAAATTCATATACCAGTTGTGGAAAGATTCCATTATCCTGACAGAGATTCCATCCTGTTACAACTTTAACTTCAAACACTTGAAATCCTAACGATCAGTTAAGCCCAGTATTCAACATCTACAGATCTCATCGCTTCCTTCATCGGTGTGAACAGTCTAAACACTTCTCTACAGCCAAGTTTGACTTGGAATAATTTCTTCAATATTTGCACATTCTCAGTTATAAGCAGAACTGGCTGTAACCATTTAAGATTGATACCGGAAAGGGGCTGCTGGCTCCAACAGGCTGGATGATATAAACTCCACTGGGTGCTTGTGGTGAACGAGTCTTAATCTGTGTACAGTCTGTTGCTGGGGCTTGCATGACAAGAGACAAGGTTGACCACAAATATTATACACAGCATCTTTAAATTTGATCACAATAAATAATAGAATGCACCATACCTTGAATAATGGGTACATCTCGCTTATTCTAGCAGAAATTAAAAAACAGTTTTAATGTGAAGCTTGTTTTTATATAAATACACAATTTAATTAACAACATGAAGGACAGAGCAGAGTTATGTTGTGCTTGTTTGAGAGATGTGTTTTATATTTACCACAGTCTGCTCTGAGAAGCTCAAAAGAAAGGCCAATATGAGCCCACAATAACCAAGGAGACTCTTCATTTTGACCTGAAATGAATGACAGTCAAATACCCTAATCATATTTAGGGAAAAAAGATGTTCAATTTAAAAAATAAAAAAGAATAAATAAATGAAAGCACAACCTTGAGCTTATTCACTTTCACAAACCAAAAAGGTAAAACTACACCCATGAAGGATACACAGATCAACGTACCTGAATGTTGGATGAACCTTGTATCCCAGCTCAAACTCCTCAACAGACGTAGCACCTTTTAAACACTGGCTTTTAAGGTACCACACCTCATTCCAATTTGTAATGATATTTATTACTGCCCAGAGGCGCTTTGAATGCTAATTTTTCTAACCTCCTCATCCAGTTTCACCTGTTGCTGTAATTAACGTTCCAGGCTGACCCAAGGCTGACCTAAACAAGAAAGACAAGCTAGGTTACCAAGGCCTGACACAGAGACAGTTGAAAATACTAAAGTTTTTACATTGTGAAAACCAGCTCAAATAGTAACTCATACATTTTAAACTTATGGAAACAAACAGTGTATCAAAATAAAACAAATTGCTTGGAATTTTTCTAATTTTTGTACTGAATTGTTCTGGTCCCCTGAGACTTTGGTGAGAAGCTTACATTACTCTTTTTTAGTGGTTAAGGTTTATTGTTGAATTTGATGTTAATGTCCACTTTGCCTGCAGGTATAACACTAACAGCTCTTACTATCCTTTAAGTTTTTATGTCATGCACAAGGCGGAATGCTTCACATGGGCCCACCACTCGCAGGGGGGATATTCAAGGTCGGGTGCAACGTGAGCTGGGCAGCAGCTGCAGACCTGGATGTGCCAATCCCCGGCAATGCAAACTGGCTCGAGGGACGTGGAATATCACCTCACTGTCAGGTAAAGAGCCTGAGCTGGTGTGTGAGGTGGAGCAGTACCAACTAGATATAGTTGGGCTCACCTCCACACAGTGTTGGCTCTGGAACTAAACTCCTGGAGAGGTGCTGGACTCTCTCGTACTCTGGAGTTGCCCATGGAGAGAGGCGTCGGGCGGGTAAAGGGATACTCACAAGCCCTCAGCTGAACGTTGAGAGGGTGAGGGTGTCAGCTGAGGATTACATTGCCAGACAGACTTGGTAAATCCAAATTAGTAGTGAGGTTGAATTGGGAACGTCTGGTGGAGGCCCCTATCTGCGAGGTCTGTAACTTACACCTTCAAGAGTATTTCTCTCACATACTGAGGGAGGTTGGGGAGACGAGATTTACCCTGAGATGCTAAAGGCTCTGGACATGGGTGGGCTCGACTCTTCAATGTCACATGGAGGTCTGGGTCAACACCTATGGAGTGGCAGACCGGGTGGTGGTTCCCATTTTTAATAAAGGAGACCTGAGAGTGTGTTCCAACTAAAAGGGAATCACAATACTCAGCCTCCCTGGGAGAATTTACTCCAGGGTGTTGGTGAGGAGGTTTCAACTGATTGTCGAACCTCGGGTTCAGGAGGAGCAGTGTGGCTTTCCCCCAGATCTGACCTAAAGTCCCACTAGAACCTTGGAGTTATTTTTGACCAGAATTTATCATTTGACGCACATATAAAACTGGTTTCTAGGACTGCCTTCTTTCACCTTCGTAATATTGCTAAAATCAGGAACATCCTGTCTCAGGGTGATGCAGAGAAACTAGTCCATGCATTTGTTACTTCAAGACTGGACTACTGTAATTCCTTATTATTGGGCTGTCCCACATATTCTCTGAAAAGCCTCCAGCTGATCCAAAATGCTGCAACCAGAGTTCTGATGAGAACTAACGGGAGAGATCATGTTTCTCCAGTTTTAGCTTCTCTTCATTGGCTCCCTGTTAGATTCAGAATAGAATTTAAGATTCTTCTTCTCACATATAAAGTTCTTAATGACCGAGCTCCATCATATCTTAAAGATTTAATTGTAAGATATTTTCCTAACAGAGCACTTCGCTCCCAAACTGCAGGTTTACTTGTTGTTCCCAGAGTTTCTAAAAGTAGAATGGGAGGTAGAGCCTTCAGTTATCAGGCCCCTCTCTTGTGGAATAAGCTGCCAGTAGATGTCCGGGAAGCAGACACCCTTTCCACTTTTAAGATTAGGCTAAAAACTTTCCTTTTTGATAAAGCTTATAGTTAGGGATGGCTCAGGTAATCCTGAAACATCCCATAGTTAAGCTGCTATAGGCTTAGACTGCTGGGGGACCTCATCTGTCACACCTTTCCTCACTTTGCTCTCTTTTTCCCCCTGTTTAATTTCAAAATTGATTTTATGTACATGTGACATTATTGTGGTTATTAACCTATGTTTCCCTGTTCCAACAGATATCCTTTGAATGGCGTTATGGTGTTTTTCCCCCCTCTTTTCCCTCTTTTCTGTCTTCTCGAACCCCAGCTGGTCGAGGCGGATGGCCACCCTTCCTGAGTCTGGTTCTGCTAGAGGTTTCTTTCCTTTCCACAGTCGCCACAGGCACGCTCAGGACGGGAGATTGGACTGAAGACATGCTTCGGTGCAATCTGTTGGTTTCCTTAGCTAGGATATTAATTTTTTGAATTGGCTCTATATGAATTAATTGGATTATGATTACAATGAATTGAATTCCAATTGGCTTGAATTGGACTATATTACTTAAGTGCCTTGAGATGACAATTGTTGTAATCTGGCGTTATATAAATAAAATTGAATTGAATTGAATTGAACAATGGTTGTTTACAGTTCGTGTTGGACTCAACCAGGGCTTCCCCTTGTCACTGATCCCTTTTTCATGGACAGGATCTCAAGACATAGTCGTGGAGAGGAGGGTGTCTGGTTTGGGAACCTCAGGATTTAATCTCGACTTTTTATGTGTGATGTGGCTCGATTGACTTCTTCAAGCCAGGACCTCCAACGTGCACTGGAGCGGTTCGTAGCTGAGTGTGAGGCGGGATGAAAGTGAGCTCTTCCAAATCTGAGGCCAAGGTTCTCAACTAGGGGGGCTTGGTATTTTATGACCAATTTATCAGACAGATCTGACCTAAAGTCCCACTAAATCTAGACTGTTTCATTCTCCACCATTTACCACTCACTTCGACTTCTGATACTCAAAACAGCTGTGTCCATGTACTATTCCAGCCATTCATCCAACCATTCATTTTCTGACACGGGCAACAATCTAAGTAGACATCTAAGTAGAGAACTTCTCTCTCTCAAGCTCCCTCTTCCAACTCACTCTTCCGAAGGGAACACCAAATGATTTACACCAGGCATTCAATTTTAACCTCTGAATGTTTTATTGTTATTTCCCTTCACGTAAAAGGCAACAACTAAAAAGAGCTGACTATGCCCCAAAAGACCCTGAGGCAGGCACACTCCTTCTCTTATAGCAAGTTAGGCTTGCTAAACTGGCCAACAAATTAAGTCTACCTAGACAAACTAGGTTCTTTACATACCTCCAGATAAGAGAATATATTTGAAGTTCCTACCAGCTGATAAGTAGGGGTCAAAGTTCTGGTATGTGCATCTATTGACAGAAATGAAATATTGCACTCATGCCAATGTTTTCTTTTGTAGAATATCATAAACATGAGAAATTATTTGTCTGCATTATCCTTTATTGAGCAATCAATGTTCATATTTGAAGTTTGAGCTGCTAGATGTCATTACAGGCATGTCTACTAGGGGTGCAACGGTACAAGTAGCCCACTGTACGGTCTGTGCCTCATTTTTTGGGCCACGGTTTCGGTTCAGTTTCGCTATGTGTTTTGTGCACAAAAAGAAAAAAAAATGTTCTCCCAAAATTCTCGCTTTAATTTTTCTTGTCAGCAAACACTGTAAACATACCAGTATCACTGGTGTACTGAATAATATAATACTTTCCATTCAAGTTAACAGTTACTAAACACAACTATCAAATTGTAAAATTAAAATTCTGACTCTGAGCTCAGAAATTCCAACATTTGGGTGTAACTTGAACCTACCATTAGTAGCAGCATACAAACGCCACCCTCTCCATGCAAATGTAAGTTAGTGTAACTAACGGAACATTACATATCTATGTCAATCAATTATATCCTGGCTCCAGTTTCATCAAAAAATCCTGAAACCTCTTTCATAAAGTAGTACCAAGGGGCAGCATATATTTGCATATAAACCTTGCTGTAGTGCTGGTGCTTTCAAAACCTTCTAGCAAGTGACCTGTTGATACTTTCTGTTCTGTGTGGCAGGTAATTAGAACAGACTGAACAACTGATATTGAGTTGCTTATTTGGTGTGCCTCCATTTCCTCACTTGGTTGGTAAAGTTGCAGGTGAATCCACAGATACATTGTTGCAAAGCTGCTTTGTTTAAAGTCCACATATAGCTTTATCATTTTTAATTACTCTATAATTTACTAAGTAAAATTCAGAATACTTCCAAACACCATTTCTTTAATGATTTGGTGTTGTGATTTTCCACTTAGTATAGATTTACTTGCTATCTTCCTCTATTTTTGCAGCATGTTCAAGTAAGTATGTTCAAGTAAGTGAACATATATTAGCAACATGAGCCTATTTTAGTGAAAGATTACTTTAGTGAAAGGCATACATTACACCAAGATTATCCTGGAGCACCATCTGCTGGATAATGTGGTAGAGATGGTCAAAGTTAAGTGACAGCCTTACACATAGTCCACAGTTTCCCACATATATCAGCTAGCTATCAACATCAGTCTGCCAAGACACTGGTGTACAAACTTGTGAATAAACAGTGACAGTGAGATTTAAGTTTTGGTAAACTACTTTTGTTAAACTGTTAAACATTGTTGCAAATTTTATGGTACTATAAAAAAACATTGCGCCTCATGCAACAACCATTCGTACAAACAGATTTGTTGTGCGAATACCCTATCATTCCCACACTCTGGCACTGTAAAATATAGCCTCCCTTTTTTACTGTGTGATATAACTAATAGTCTACCAGCCTCCAGTCTTATGATTGAATCTCTAATTTCCTTAAACTAATTTTGTTAAACTATTAAATATTGTAGGTTGATGTAAATTTTATGGTACTATGAAAAACAATGTTAGCATTTGTTAGTTAGCATCAGTAACTCACCTCTACAACAGCTAGATTTTCCACTGCATCCCTCAACACAAACAAATCTTTCTTTGATGGACAACATTTCTCCTCATTTTTATTATTTCCTGTTCAGTTTATGCCTATGAGGCTCATAATTATAAGGCTGTTGCTGTTATGTGCTTGTGTATTTGATCTATTCAGCGTCAAAACTCTCTTAAACTTGGCATAGCTGTTCTCCCTTATGTTGTGTTTCAGTTTCAATTAATGACAAAACTCTGATGCTGAAACAATTCCAAATATTCTTGTACTGCAAATACTGTACATAAATATTTGAACATGTAGTTTTTGCAGCATTCATTACTTTAGAATCCTGTTGCACTGAAGTAGTTTGTGTTTTGCTTTCATGTATTTATGTTAAATTAAAGCGAAAGTTCCCCATAATAACAAAGTAAGAGAGGAGCTCCAGGAGAGAAAGGGATGAACAGTTACGAGAGGTCAGGGGACAGAAGGCAGCTCTGCATGCCAGTGCATTCAACAAGATCTTTCCAACAGACCTGAAACACCACTGCCTCCTATTGGGTTATTTCAAAATTAACAGCTGGATCCAAGTGCAGATGCTGAGGCAGAGTAAACGATTGGACCTGAGATTTATTTTCAACAACAGCGTAGTTTGGTCAGACAATGTTTTTCCAGCAGACAGAATTCCTGGGGGGACGAAAAAGAGAGTGCACATTGGAATGGAGCAAAGTAAGTAAAATACTACAGACAAGACTGAGGAGGTCAAACATGAGTTTATCACCAGTGAAAATGACAATCTGGTGACAAGTGAAGAGATGATGAGGAAAGATATACTTCCAAACCTAACCAGGAGATGGCTGCAGGTGTGGAGTATTACCCACAGCAAGACATGCTCAATGAACACATTCAGCTCAGGATAGGGAGGCAGGGACATAGCCAAAACATTACTGACTCACATCAGCACCTGTGGAACCCACTTCTACTACTCCATCTGTCACCAGGATTCATCAGTATACACTCACATAGAGTTTGTACAGTGGGACCATGCAACTCTCTGCCAGTTGAGTCAGGGTTGTACGGATCCCTAAAAATAGGAGTTCCCCAGAAATCTAAAAGACTTACTCATAAATACGTAGGCTAGAAATATTAATGGCTTTTGTGAGCAGCCGTCATTAATCACACAATGCTCTGTGGGAGAGATGATGATGCTGATGGACTGCAGCAGTGAGGTGCTTGGGACAATATTAGACTTCACTAGTGTCATAGTGGTAATGAATTGTAAGGGAGCTACATTCGTGAACTGTACAAAATTACATTGCACATGCATTTTTGTCAGATGTTTTCTTGTTGATTTGTACATATGAACAAGTGCTATGTGGGGCACATTTTTCATTCTAGAATATGCAGTATCTGCTATAAAATTATCAGACATATCATAGTATGTACTTAAACAATATATACATATGGTTGTTGCATATATAGCGTCTTCTGCCAGGTTGGTCATTTGCAAGAAGCATCCACTTTTTTAGGCATCTGTTGTCATGGCTATATCTCTAACACTGATGTAGCAGACATACAAAAACACTTCAAGTCAAATAAGTTTTATTTATATTGCCATTTTATAAATCAAACATTCAAGGAACTTCACAACTTCACAAAGTTATACATATAATTATTTTTGTATATATATAAAAAACTATCATCTTAAAAAGTTATCCCAGAAATATAAAAACAGGATGCTCTGACTTTGGCTCCTCTTACATAGACTTGAGCATCATTCTGCTGGCCTTAGCAGAGTAGGGTGCAGGAGGCTTCCAGGTGAGCCAATGGAGGCCTGAAGCCCATCCGATGTGGTCACCAGAAGGATGCCAGTCGCCATTTAGACTGGCAGAGCCACACTTGCTATACCACCAGCCGCCGCCCTCTGAGATGGTACACTGTCCCACAGCAATGTCACCAAAGATGCATAGGGAGCAGCCATCATTGTCGCGGTCGATGGTACTGAAGCCATAGCCATTTTGGTCGATGCCAGGATAGGCACCACGAATGGCGTCACCTTTTGGCAGAGTTAGAAACATTTTAAGGTATTGTTGGGCTTTCAGAAGATTCTCTTGAAATATGCCGCACCACACAGAGTACCGTTGTTCCTGAGCAAACATGGCTACATATATGTCTGTACTGACGGCAGAGAAAATAGGTCATGAGAAAGAAAACCAAGCATTTTTTCCCCCAATCAGTCTAACATCAAGGGATAATAAAACCCCTTCAACGCTGTTGTATTTGCAAAAACAGAAGAAGGTTTCAAACAATATACAAAGTACGTATGAATGTTTCATTACCAAGTCATTTATGTAGATGTATTGAAGGCCCAGCATTAATACCCCTTTACCTGCATTTCCACTATATTCTCCAACTTTAAGTTTGAAAGCTGTTTTCTCATTTCCCAGTCTAAAGTTCTTGTACTCCGCAAAAGCAGTGCCACCTTCATGGTCCCACAGGTCCACTGTCAGGGTCCACTGCTTGGATTTGTTCTTTGTCAGAGCAAAAACCTTCTTCAGGCCAAGCCAGTGGTCATCTTATAAAATATACAAAGCATAAAGAAAAGGATTTATAAATTTTTTTTAAATAAAGGAATTCAATGCCTCTCCATACTTTTCATACCCATTTTCAATCAGCATTGTCAAAACAGGTTCTGTACCTACCTACCAGCTTTCCAAAACCATTTTTATATGCTGCCCATATTCTGGTGAAGGAAACCGCTCCTCCACTGCGTCTCTGAAACACCGTCCAGCCTCCATCTGGACGCATCTCACAATACACCTGAGCAGGAAGTCCAGCATATATACATCATGTGTCACATTTTAAATATCTAATATATAAATTGTTTTTTAAATGGACAGCGGATATGTTCTTCACAGTTGTGGAAGTGAATGTGTTTCTGTAACAGACTTAAACGACAAAAGAGCAGTATAAGATTAATATTAACACCATGTTTTGAATTTCCCTAAAATGTCCTTGCCGAGTTGACATCTTGGACTGAACCAAACACAAGATACAGATTTTACATTTTAAATGCGCAAAGTGAAGTTCCAGAAAAGGAAAAAAAATGCTAAATAAAACAAGAAATTTAGTTTGAGCCTTTAATAAAAGTAGAGGAAATTGGGGTCTTCACCAATGTATCATCAAATGTAAAAAATTTAAGCCTCTAGAATTTGTTTAAATTTGATTTTTTTTTTTTTCAGTTTTTCAAAGAGAGCGTTTATGGACATTATTGTGGAATGCAAGGTTTCACCCGCTCTCGAAAGAGAGTTGGCATTTCCTAAAATAAACAACTTCCCTCATCTTGACCTGCCCCTTTGGCCCAATGTGCCCTTTTGTCAAAAGCTTTTTTGTGTGTGTGAAAGTCTGTCTGTGTGGCCCAAAATAATAGATAAAACAAAACAATAATAATAATTTAGATCTACCCTCGGTCTGTCACATGATCCACATGGACGTGCCCTCACTGCCCTGAAGTGCCCAGACGACGTGCCCTGCAGCTATAAGCTGCTAGAGACGGAGAGAGCACAACTAGGTTTTGCAGCGGTATTTGTTTGCGCACGCCACGGTGTATTCTTGCAAGATGACTGATGAAGTTAATGAAGTGAGCTGCATCCTGTGTGTGTGCGTCCGACTCTGCACATACCTCTCATAAGTTACAGCAGCTAATTAACCACACAGCCTGCTGAGGGGAAAAAGTATGTCCGTATGTATGGCTTATTTTTGTTTCTATATGTTTCTTTTGTCATGGGCAAAATGCATTAAAGAGATGTATAATTAGAGATTAGAGATTAATAATATTTAGTTTTTCCTACATGTATGTTTCAAGAGGCAATGAGACATAGGTTATTTCACTAAAACTATGCAAAGTACATGCTTATTCACATGATTTTGGACTATATAAGTATAAATACAACAACAATGACAATAATAATTAGAATAATTTGAAGTGTAATTTTCTCAACCTCTCATTTAAACAAATCAGTACTTGTTTATAACATTTGTATACACACAAATGAAATATAATATGCATAAATATAAAATATATAACTTTTATAACTTTGCTGTCTTGCAAAAAGTGGATAGTCAAGCACAAATACATGATTTCTATATAATTTAATTATTTACTTTATTATCAGCACTACGAATAATAAAGGACAGATTATGAATCAGGACCATGGAGCAAATTCGTAGCTATACAGTATATGTCTTGGAAAAAGTACGAAATGTTGCTCTGTGTGTGTGTGTGTGTGTAGACTACTTTTGCCCCCTAACAAATCTGTGGACAATGATATGGTATGTTGTGATTCCATGTTTTATTTTTTTATGAATATGGGTTGCTGCAATTCAACCACTTATATTGTAAGGTATGTTTATTTTTGGTGTTTCAAATTCCTGCTCCATGTGCCCCCTTTTGATTTTGAGCACCTGCCCCTCCAAAGGTCTCTGCACGGCCCTGTTCTTCTGCATCAGCAGTTCCTTCATGCATGTGAAAGGGTCCTTCCTCATCTTTGGCATGAACCTAGCATCCATTTTTTCCCCCCAAAAGAAGCTGAATTGTGGACTGGTTTCATCTTTGCAAGGCTGAGGGCCACAGAATTCCTCGAACCTTTTACAACTTCATGCTTGTTAGATGTTGACTAACCAAAGTTCTTTGGAATTTTGCTTTTTAAAATATATTTCTTACACTGATCATTGATTCACTGAAGGAGTTTAAGACAAAGTGGTGAGCCAGGATATTGACGATTACATTCAGAGGGCAAATTGAGAATATATATTCAATACAAATTAAATGAAATAGATCGGCAGACAAACATTTGGCCAAAATGGATAAACAGAAATTAACAGACAAGTTAAGAGAATATCCATTTTCAGATATAAATATAGGCAAAGTTTGTCTTGTGTCACAGTTCTTTTAGTGCACCCTTATCATTACTGCCTTTAATTCAACAGCATTGTTTTTGGGGTGATTGTAACATACATTTTAACCAAATTATCTCATTACTTCCAGTTCCAGAAATAGCATATAAACATGATACCTTGAATGGGGTCCTGATTCCAACAGGTTGGATTAAATAAACCCCACTGGATGCGTTTGGTGATAGAGTCTTAATCTGTGTGCAGTCTGTTCCTGAAGTTCACATGACAAGAAACAAGGCTGGCAAACAATAATACATACAGCATATTTGCATTTTATCACATTTTATTATAAATAAGCAATAATAGAAAGCTCCTTACCTGAAGAATAAACTCTTTTCTGTGTTTTCTAGGAATACAACACAAACATGATACTTAAAGTTGTGATTAACACAAGACTAAAGCTTGTGTAAATAAATAATTTAACAGCAGCCAAAAAGGTACACCTTGCAGACTTGGATTGTTCTGTCTGGAATAGAATTAATTTTATACATCTACCTGAGCCTGCCCTGAGAGGATCAAGAGAAGTGTCAATATGAGCCCACAATAGCCAAGCAGACCCTTCATTTTTAACTGAAGGAGGGGAAAAAAGGAATCACAAGTTAAATAAAGTTTTTAAAACTCATAACTCAGTTCTTACAAATATTCACTAAATAAATCAGTTTAGATTTTAATTTCACTTTCAAAAGACTAGAAAGGGTGAAAATACAGCTGAAAAGTCTCCGTACTCTGAACACATACCTGCTTGTTGGACGAACCTTCAGTCCCAAGTGCAAACTCCCCAACAGCAGCAGCAGCAGCACCTTTTCTACACAGCATGAACTACCACACCTACTTCCAAGTTATGATCTTTGCTGTCATTTCCTGCCAAGTCAGACTGAGGGAAAAAAGTGTTTTCAGCACACAGACACAGTGACTGTCACTATTCCTCTGAAAGAACACATCCAAACTACTGCACACAAAGTTCACAACTCTTACATCAGATCACTGCTGGGAAGCACTTTACATGCTCATTTCGCAGACTTTACCAATCTGGCTACTCCTCACTGTGTAAACAACATTCCATGGCTGATCCAAACAAGAACAACGCCAACTGAGATGTAAAAGACCAACACAGAGCCAGTTCCGAAAGATCAACATTGTGAAAGCCAAATAGTTTCCTTAGAAACCAACAGAGAATTAGAAGAGAATTATTACCTTGAATTTGTGAGCTGCTTACTTTACCTTTTATGGTGATAAAGTGTTGAATTTACCAGCTCACCTAACACCTAACTTGGTTCCCAAACTGCAGTTTTTATTTAGAATAAATCTGAACCTGACTTAAATGCAACTGCATCTTACAGAAACATTGCAAAATCACTTGGGAAGGCAGGAGTCCCTTTTAGAGCAGAAACATTAACGGTGATACTGTGGCCTGCATCTGGTTTTTTTTTTTTTTTTTGGCTGTGCAACAATATTTACTTTCTTAATAATGTTTGACATTGCTACCCTTAAGTGATTTTCAATGTTCAGCTTTGATCTGTATTTTCTCTTGACTGAGATAACTGAAAAACAGCTTATCTCATGCTGGTGTGATGTGCAAAAGGATGAAGTGTTGCAAGAGCTGTTTTGTTTAGGGATGAATAGTCCTTTTCTACTTAAATCCAAATCACAGCCTCAGAGTTGAATCTGAGGTAACATAATTGAATTGTTCCTTTTTTTAGTGCTGAAGTCATGAGGAGGTGTTGCACTGAAGTGGTCTCTGATCCAGTCTTCTACACAGGGAAATACCTCTGGAATGCAGTCACTGTGTTCTGCAGCTTGTTGATATCCACGAATGATTTCACGCACTCAAAAGAGTCTAAAATCCCTTCAGTCACTTTCTGCACCTACATCTGCTGTTTTCTGAGAGTGATTGTGTCTGCCAGCTGTGGAAGGTGTATGTTGGTGCCTGGCATCTTGAGATTAATTGAATTGAGTGTCTGAAATATGAGATATGAAAGTTTCATAAGGAAGGCATTGTTAAAAAAATTGTGGGCCAGTTCATTGCCCTGTTCCTGCAGATCAAACACTGATAAGACCTTCCCACGGGACAGCCTCCGCCACTCGCTGTGAAACAAAACAGCTCTGTGGTCATTTGTTCGGCTTGTTACTGTTTGGTGCCAATATTTTGAACATAAGACACACTGTGGCCCCTCTGTATTTCTCACCATTGTACTGGTAAAGCCCACAGGAAGAGTTATTTTTTTGCCTTAAATTTTCCTAGCATATCAGTGCAAAACGTCCATTTCATTTAGTCAGGCTGTGCCCACCTTAGAAGGTGCGCTTGCAGTTTGGGAACCACTTAGTTAGTTGAACAGGTCTTCCAACTGAAATGGTCATATCAATTGCTTGTTCGTACTCTTCAAGACAGCTCTCAGTGGTGCCTCCCTTACAAGTGGCAGAAGGGAAAAACAACTTAAATGAAATGTTCCACATTTGGCAAGTATTTCATAAGAAGCCACAATGTCGAGGCGCAGCTAAACATTTTAGCCATGGGACTGCTTGGTGTAACTTTAAAGATACAGAATGGCTGGCTGTTTTACACGTGGGCCCGTCATCTCCCAGCCCCCCCCAGAGGCTTTTCAGAGAATATGTGGGACAGCCCAATAAAAAAGATTTACAGTAGTCCAATCTTGAAGCAACAAATGCATGGAGCAGTTTTTCTGCATCACTCTGAGACAGGATATTCCTGATTTTAAAAACATTACGAAGGTGAAAGAAAGCAGTCTTAGAAACCTGTTTTATATGCAAGTCAAATAAATGACAGATTCTGGTCAAAAATAACTCCAAGGTTCCTCACTGTAGTGCGAGAAGACAAGGAAATACCATCTAGAGTAACTATATAACTAGACAATTTCTCCCTGAAGTGCTCAGGTCTAAAGATAACAACTTCAGTTTTGTCTGAATTTAGAAGCAGACAATTCTGAGTCATCCAGGTCTTTATGTCTTTAAGGCATGTTTGTAGTCTGGCCAACCTATGGGTTTCATCTGGTTTCATAGATAAGTACAGCTGAGTATCATCAGTATAGCAATATAAATTTATGCCATGCTGTCTAATAATGTTACCCTAATGGAAGCATGTATAAAGTAAAAAGAATCGGTCCAAGCACAGAACCCTGTGGCACTCCATGACTTACTCTGGTGTATGAGGAAGATTCTTCATTTACAAGAATAAACTGAATATTAATCCCAATAACATGTTCAGGTTGGACAGGTATTTCATCACTTATATTATTATTAGTATTGCTGTTTTATGTTTTGGTCTGCTCAGACTCATGGGAGACGTGCTTGTTTCCTGCCGTTTCCATAGCGATAGCGGTGCGCCAGAGTATATATATATATATATATATTTATATATATATATTTTTTTTATTTTATTTTTTTTTCAGCCTGTGGCGTGTGAGCGTGAGAACTTGTTGAAATACATGTGTCTCGTGAGACTTGAGAGCCCTGATTTTTAGCATTTAGTCATACAGTCCTGCAGTTTCGGTTGCCGTTGCCATAGTCGCTTCTGTAAACACCATCGTGGCGTGGTCTATGGGCATGATGTCATCAATGATCAACTGCGCATGTGGGTCACTTCAGGAGTGTGAGCTGTTCATACAGCAATCCGTAGACAGGCCACATTTAAGAGGTAATGTTAACAGTCAAACAAAAAAATCGGATTTGAGTAGTAAATCAGAATTGTGCATTAAGACCTGCAGTGTGAACATAGCCTAATGTCCTTTATAGAGACATTTTCCCTCTTCAGAATAGTTCTGTATGTGGGCATGAGGTACACACAGTTGTGGTCTCCGTGTCCCAGAGGAGGTGACAGGAGTGATTTATATGCCTCCTTTACTGACCAAAGATCAACTTACTGGCAAAGATCAAGAGTCCCGTCCAGTAGGACAGACGGGATAAGACTCAACTATTCTTGTGAATTTGAACACATTAGCTAATATTTCAGTCAGCCTGTTTTTCTCACTCTGAAATATTCTGTTCCCCCAAGTAACTTTGGTAAGAAAAGAGCAAATGTGTTCAAATTCACAGGATTAGTTGAGTATTATGAGTGGAATAAATGACTCAGAACTTGAGACGATTGGTTACTCTTTGCCTGAGATATAGGGGGGGAACAGAATATTTCAGAGGGAGAAAAACAGGCTGGCTGAAATTATCTGTTCGCACTTTAATGTTTTTAAACACACATTTGCTTTTATTTTTTTTAAAGAAAGACCAATTATGTCCAAATATGTCTCAGGGACAGTGCGTTTGAGGAAAGGAATGCATGCAGTAATTTATTTCAACACTACATCTGCTAGAGCAGATGATTTTCATACACAAAGCACAATAACTGACATTGATGATTAAAAGTCACGGTAGCTACTACAAATCTCTTTAATTGATTCAGTATTGTGTTACATTATACATCAGAAATGTGGTTTACAGGAATATCATGGAAAACTTCCAGTAAGTTTTATTTTTCATGTCCAGCAGACCGAGCTTCCAGCCTTTTATATCAGCAATAAGAATAAATAAACACGATGTGTGGGAATACAGTGTTTGGGTGACTGACTGCTTAATTATCGTTAAAGTGAACATGACTCAAGTTGGAAAAGACTATGGTTATCTTGGCGTAAAAAGAAAAAAACACTAAACTGTGTCAAAAACACGTTTTACTGGAAGCCAGCAGGTTCAAAGATAAAATAACAACATTGACTCATAAATGTTTACGTTTTCGTACAACTTGATCAGAAATGACGTATAGACGGTAGAATCTGCCACTCCGGCTGTTGTGCGCGCTCCCGACACCAGGGGAACATAATTTCGCACAACACCGGAAACTGTAGTGTGATGTCTGGCATGCCAGCCGGTCTCACAAAGCTAAGTTGCAGAAACTCCCTTCTGCTGTATTGCCTCCTAGCCGGGCAGGCAAAGATGATATCCAGGTAAAACAGGAGAGGTAACAAAAACAGCAATATGAGGTCCCACACCCTTTATTATCAAGGAATACCTTCATTCATTTTTTTAAAAGTCATCAGTAATCAGTGTGTATGATTCAGTGATATGTAAGGCTTTTGTTTTGTAATAGCTCCCTAAATAGTAATGTTAGGTCGACATATCTGTGATAACATAACAGGATCAGGTAAACTCTACCTGTCACTCAGTGTCAGCTGGGGGTAAATAACACATGAAATAATTAGATAACCATAAAATCAAGCTGATTCTTCAAAGTAGCCACTGTTTGTGTTGTTGACAGCTTTGCACACATTTGGATACAATACTTTGTGTTCAATGGTTTTTCGCTTTGAGGTATGTGTTGGCAAACATGAAATTATTCTATGTAATGGAGAAATGTAATTTTCATTTAATTTGATTTATATTTTACAAAGGTAGCTGATTTGAAATGAGGAATACAATGTAATATATAGTACCATGTAAAAGTCTGACAAAAGCCAGACTTTTGACTGTTTATGTCCCATCTGCATGGGGAAATGCGCACCTTGTCAAACAAACCATTACATTTAGAATAAGGTTATTATTATAACTTATTTAAGTAGCTTTTTGTACAAGCGATTTAACTTGAACTTAAGCCAGAGGAATTCTTCTTCACACCTCTCGACTTGAAACCGTTAGAATTTTGTCAAGATGGCTCCGGGTACTATCATTTTGAGACCAGGAGCAGTAGGAAAGGGCATGGTTATCATGTAAAGATATGAATCATTAAACTGAAGTCCTGTCATGAATTGTGCAAGGAAAAATGATCAGCAGAAGAAAGTTTGGTCATCTTTTCTGTGTTGTTGCTTTTATGTTTTTCTTTTTCACAGTTTTGATGTAAAAGAAAAGATATTTTCTTAATCAAAATGGAATTTTTTTTGCCCTCATTCACTTTCACTCAGAAACTAACAAGCTTTTCTGAACTATCAGATGGAGAAATGATTTCTTACATGTCCACAACTGTACAAATAATTACCGAGCAGTCTTCCTTTTCCATCCCAAAGCCAGGGTAGAGAGGCTCAGAGAAGTTGCTGTAGAATGTTTGAAGGTGGCGGAGACCGTTGGGGGACACCCCATAGAAAGACAGGGTGCCACCAGGCCAGTCCAGATAGATTCCAACCTTGTAGGAGCTAAATGGAGGAGCAGGTATTTCCACAGTCTGGTTGTCATGCTGAGCGATAAATTGATCCTTAGAGCAGTACAGGCTCCAGGACTGGTCAGTGTAGCCAAACCCACAGACATGCGAACCCGCCCTGCGAGAGATTCCCCTCATCGCAACAGCAATGTCCACCCAGTGCCCTCGCCACTCCACCTCCCAGTAGTGCCGTTGGGTGAGGCCTTGGTGGCAGAGCACCTGGGAGACACTCTCAAACCTGTCGGGGTGATTGGGGTACTGCTGTTGCTCTCTGACCCGTGTCACCTGCTTTCCACTGTCATGCAGAAAGAGAGACCTGGCTGCTGTGTTTGCATCGAATGTCAGTGTGCATCCATCTGTGCAAAATACAAATATGGCCTTTTAAGTCCATTTCCTTAATCACTGTTTTTATTTTCACTGCAATGATGACATTCATTGTCATTGTCAACAAGTCAGGGACTCCATTTTCCTCATCTGCAGTCGCAACTTTAACTCATGGCACTTCTTAAAAATTGGTCTAAAAACAAGCAAAGGCTGCCTTAAGACTCCTCTGAATTAGCACCTTAGAGCTTTGTGTACTACCAGTACCACATTTGCAAATGTAAAGTGCCACAAAGTTCTGCTAGATCATTCGGGGCATAGAAAAATAAATAAATAAAAGAAAGAATCTACAGAATACCAGGTTGGGGGAAAAAAAGAGATACTTTCCAAGTCAGTTTTTAACCAATTCTCGCCATCTATTGGAAAAATAATTAAATAACATATCATAAGCCATCTGAATTAAAATCAGGCGGCATATACTAACCCTTTAAGGAAAGTTTGCTGTGCTGATTAAAAAATACTTTTAGAATATGTAGTTAGTATATGTTAGTGTATCCCCTTCTTACAGCACACCTGACCTTTATCATCAGACTTCAACAGGGCTCAATATTGACCTTAAAATAAGGTTTGTTGAAGCAGGAAAATATTAAAAAAAATTTAGGGAAGGGAATCCACATGAACATAACTAGGAAACACCAGCTTTAACTGTATATCGGTGGCCATGCAAGTCTATTTAACAGCATATGTCCATATTACTCCCATTTACGTGTTCAGAATCCAACTTTGATTGGTAAAAATTGTTGTTGAGAATATCCAATATTCTTTGGTTAATGACATATTGTGATATAACAAGAATTGCATCTAACTCACAATTTTTCAGCGTTGATCTCAAGTAACACTCTGCATTATGATCCAAACTGTAGGAAGGGACATAAAAGAAATAATCATCAGTAACTGACACTCTGAAATGAAGAGTTGCGTATATTTCTCATCCCAGTGCTATAGAAGGTAGTTACTAATATCCGATTTTTTGGCTTGTGCTTTTCTTTTGTTTGTTTTTAATCTATTTATTTGTCGATACTAGAAAGCAAATGCAGTCGTTATTTTACCTGAGTTGCTCAAGTTTGCAGAGAGGGTTGTTCAGGTGAGCGGAGATCAACTGCACTCCAGAGTCCTGCAGGTAGTTGTAGCTGAGATCAAGGAGCCTCAGGTGGGAAGGGTTGGCACTCAGTGCTGAAGCCAATTTAGTGCAGCCCTGCAAAGTGACTCCACAGAATGACAGCCTGCATAAAGACAGGCCCAAGTCACATTTCAGCCAAAAACACACTTGTGTGACTTTCTTGTGTTATGTAGAAAGTGATATTCATCAAGAACCCTCACCTGTCTTTGCTTCGTTTCATGCATTAGTTTTGGGGGATTTCATAGTTTTATTTTATATTTCTTTCTTGTGATTAGGCATTCATTTTGCTGGAAAGCTAGTTTACCTTAATCTCTCCATTGTACAGTCTGGACTGGCCAAGCCAACAGATAGCAGCTCCATCTCTGAATCCTGTAGGTCATTCCCACTCAGATCAAGCTCCTTCAGTTCAGAGCTTTCAGTGTTCAAGACTGAGGCGAGATCAGCACAGCATTTCTGGAGGTTGCAGTCGTTTAATCTGTAGGAGATTGTTTTGTCCCAAATGGGTAACACTGATTCTAACTGTAGAAAGCAAAACTGTAATTACACTAATTGAAGGCACTGAAGAATACTCGTTGTGCAACCCTAAATGAGTTTACCTTAATGTCTCCAGTTTACAGTTCTGACTTCTGAGTCCAGAGCACAGCAGCCCAAAATCTCCACCGTGCAACTTGTTTCCATTCAGGTCCAGCTCTCTGATGCTGGCAGACTCGGAGCTGAGAGCAGAGCCAATGGGACTGCAGGACTTCTGCGTCAGGCCGCACCAGCTGAGTCTGACAATCACATGTGAAATGGAGCAACAGTACGCTGAACTTGAATAGTGATAACATATCCTACTTGCATATTACTTCACACTTGTAATAACAATTAGAGTAATTATTTTTTTTCTAAATAAAATTGATCTTAGCTTCAAGAATTAAATACAAAGCTACAGACAAGAAAACAGTGACAACAAATGTTTTTATGATTAAAAGGACAAACATGGAACTTAGACATATAGCAAACAACTTTAGCATCATTTTGTGTTATGTTTCTGTCATCACGAACAATAATAATTCTCAATATACAATTTTTTTTGTCTCCGTCTCTTAGACCACTTTTAGAAACATTCAGCTAATTGCTAACTTGCTGAAATCTCCTGGTTTATTTTAGGCTTTGCTTCAGTCTCACAGCCCCTTTTATTGCTGTATTCACCAGCAACAAGTAGCTATTTCACATATAAGATGTCTCTTTAGCCCATTTTGAGCTACAGTATGTCAGCCCAGCACCAAATGGCAAACGCAAAAACAGGTACAAGTTAATTATTTAGCAAACTAGATTTTTTTTTAACAACATCAACGTCATGAGGCGCTATTGATTAATTTAATGTGTCTGCTAGTTTGTTCCCCTGAAAAGATTAAAACATGATTAACAGTTTTAACAAAAAAAAATTTTTTTAAAATCCCCTTTTACACTGTACAAGCTGACCTGAGTGTTTCCAGTCTACAGTGTGGACTCATCAGTCCAGCAGCAAGCGAAGATACACCAGAATCCTTCAAGCTGTTGTTACTCAGGTCAAGACTTTTCAGATGTGATGAGCCTGAGTTTAAAACCGAAGCCAAATCTGCACCACACTTCTCTCCCAGCTTGCATTGATTCAGCCTGCAAAAATAATTAATTAAGACTGAATTTTCCTCAGAAAACATTATTTTCATCTGCATTTAAAGCAGGTACAAAGAACGTCAGGATGATGCAAGTCTAACCTCAGTATTTCCACTTTGCAGCAGCGGCTGCACAGTCCCACACTTAGGGCCTTGAGTCCTGCTTCTTTTAACTCGTTAGTACTCAGGTCCAGATCTCTTAGTTGTGTTGACTCTGTGCTGACTGCAGCAGCCAGTGCCTCACAGCAACTTCCCTCTAGGTTGCACTGATGCAATCTGAGAAAAAGGAAATGGGAAGCTCTTTTATCAGATTCTTGCACAACTTGCAAAATAAAATGTGAACTTAATATAAGTTAATGACAGTAAACCCTGACATGTTTGATAAAAACAGAAAATTGTTGCTGTTTAAAGTGAAATGTTGTGAATTTTGGGTTTCAAAACACTGCTGACAAGACCTTAAACACTTCAGTTTGCAGTGTGGACTCCTTAAACCGACAGATAGCAGTTTCACCCCAGAGTCCTTCAGATTGTTGTCACTCAGGTCTAGAACTGTCAAATGCGAGGATGTCGAGCTCAGTGCGGATGCCAACAGTTCACAGCAGTTTTCAGTGAGGTTGCAATGATTGAGCCTAAAAAAAGAATGAATAAGGAACACATTTTGTTGTGGGATGATTTTTGTGTGTGTATTAGAAACCAACATGCAATAGAAATGCTGCCATTATGTGGGTAAACTTACAGAGCACATGATGAGGAAGTAATGACATTCAGAAGCTTCACTACCCCGTCCTCTGATCTTATATACTTCTTCAGGTCAAACTCCTCTCCGACTGCTTCAGTTGTCATCAGCTCAAAGGTTAGAGCGGACCACTGGGCTGCAGACAGCTTTTTGGATTTGAGACTCCCTGAGTTTACAAAGCTCTGGATCTCCAGTACTAGAGATTCCTCTTTGAGCTCACCGAGACAGTGGAACAAGTTGAACTTAGATTCAGGTTCTTCACTGATCTTCTCTTTGATGAATTGGATGGTCCTTGCAACATCTTCTTCTGCTTCTGCATCCACATGCAGGACTCTACAGAGGAGCTCCTGGTTTGACTTCAGGGAGAGTCCCAGAACAAAGCGAAGGAAGAGGTCCCAGTGGCCATCTGGACTCTCCAAGGCTCTTTCAATGACAGTCTTGTGAAAGCTGAACATAGATTTTGGAGCCAGTTTTGTTGACATCCTTCTGAACTTTCCCAGAAGAACATTTTCCTTTTTTTGTGTGTACAAGTAATTGACATGAAGAGCAGCCAGAAACTCCTGGATAGTCAGATGTACAAAGCTGAAAACCTGTCGCCTCCCTTTTCCTTCCATTTTGAAGACCTCTGTGCAAACACCCGAGTAAGTGGTTGCCTCATTTACATCTATGCCACACTCTCTCAGGTCAGCTTCATAAAAGATCAGTTTGCGTTTCTCCAGCTGATGGAATGCAAGCTCTGCAAGCTTCAAAACAACATTGTTGTCGCTCTTCACAGGGTAGTGCCTTTCAATCATACTATCTGTCTGACAGAGAAGGAGATGCACATACATCTCAGTTAGGGTGTTGGGCATGCTGTCTGTCAAATTGTCATTCAGCATTTTCTTCATTACAGTGACAGCGATCGAACAGAAAACTGGTATTTGACACATGATACAAAGGCTTCTTGATGACTTCACATGTTTGATGATCCTAATGGCGAGGTTATAATCGCTCAAACGTTTCTTGAAGTACTCTTTCCACAGGCCATTTGTGAAGCCCTTCACCTCTGTCCACTGGTCAATGTATTTGCGAGGGATCAGCTTGACTGCGGGAGGCCTGGAGGTGATCCAGATCAGTGCATTGCCGAGCAGATTTCCTGTGATGAGGTTTGTGATCAGCACATCAAGCGGGGCTGTCTCCATCTGATCTCTCAAGACTTTGTTGTGTTTGAAGTTCAAGGGGAGAAGAGTCTCATCGAGACCATCGAAAATGAAGAGGACTTTGCATTCTACTCCTAATTTCTCAAGAGGTTTCATCTCAGGGAAGAACTGATGAAGCAACTGCATGAGATTATAGCCCTTCTCATCTTTGATGGGATTCAGTTCTCTAAAAGGAAGAGGGAAGAGGAAGGTGATGTCCTGATTTTCCTCTCCTTCTGCCCAGCTTAGGGTAAACTTCTGTGCACATACAGTTTTACCCATTCCAGGTATTCCCTGAGTAAGCACAGTTCTGATTCGCTTCTCTTGATTGGGCTGGGGTTTGAAAATATCACTGGCTTTAATGGAGGTTTCCCCTGTTGCTACATGCTTGAGTGTCTGTTGTCTGACTGCATGCTCCTCAATAAAGCCTCCCCAGGCTCCTTGAATCACATGCAGCTCTGTGTAAATTTTCCTCAGGTAGATTGTGTCCCCTTCATCTGCGTTCCCTTCATAAATGTTTTGGTACTTTTCCTTTAGTGTGGATTTTAGTCTCTCTCTGATTGAGTGGTGCTCAGTTGCTGATAAAAAAAAGAAGAAGTTTGCACTGAAATATGGCTGCACATGGATAAATATTAACTTGATAACATGACTGTGTGTGTATCCAAGCATATCTTATTACATGACCCACTTGTTTAGTCTTACAGAGCAATAAAACAGACGTTTCAGTTTAATCATTTTAAAACTTCCTTTACCTTTGTTATATCTTCCTTCCAATTTTTCAGCCAAGTGTAGGAATCGCATCTTCTTCAGTATATCCACAGTGACAGTAAAAGCACCCTTTTCCCCATATGTCTGTACCACAAGATCTACAGTATCCACCCTGTCTAACTTGAAAGCCCGAGACTTTGGAATACACTGGAATCCTTCAAGGACATTACTGTAAAGGAAAAACTGAAAAGTCCTGAGCTCCTCACCAACCAGCTCTTCCAAAGTATGAAAGAGCTGTTCTTTCACAGAACCCATGTCTGTTTTCCGAGCCTGTCATGTGATGAGCTTCTTTCTTGTTCCTGTGTCCAAGGTTCTTATGCGGCAATACTTTCAGTTTTGATCTCAAATCAGATGAAAACCAGTGTTACTGTATGCATTGCACAAACCTGTTTTACACTATTGGCATTCTTCCTTCCCTTTCAGTACTTCATGTTTGCATGATGAACAAGTTGAGCTGGTAAACATCGTGATATGTGGGTGTGATAGCTAACATAATGGAGTAAAACTTTGCTCCATGGAATGAGGCTCTTCTTCTGGTTCTTGTTGTATTGACCAGACATACAAAACAAATTGGAGAAAATAACTGCTTATGCATCTACCAGGGAGAGGGATAAATGTTTGACAGGCTGTAAGTGTAAAGGTGTAGTCTGCTTAAACCTGATAACATTGGTTATGGTAAGTCACATCTTAAAGCTAACTTTATCTGTAAAAGTTCAATAAACTTTCTGAAAATCTCTTTGAAGTGGCCAGTGAAATGTCTATGTTGCATCTGAAACAAGATCACATCAAGAAAATCATGAAAGTAGCCATGGTTACAGCAGCATACTTGTGACGCAAATGGCATTTGAGCACAAAAGATCCATCTTATCAGCCTCGTGTTATGCTAGCCATCACAGCTATATAAGTAGCCCAATACTGATTTTCCTGTGCAAACTTTGCAATTTAGTACAAATGGAGAGTTGTGAACAATCATAGATAAAAATATGCGAAATTTATGGGAAACTCAAACTAAATACATGGGAATAAATTTGCACTGGAATAGTTTAAAAACAGAAGGAAGATTTGAATCTAATCTGTTAGACAGTGCTCCCTGCCACCATCTGCCAAATGTCAACAGAAATAACTTGTTTTCTTAGTATGCTATTCATCCCTCATGTGGAAACTTGACACCTTTCTAACGCAAGCGCTGTGGTGGTTTTGCAGTCACCGGTCACCATCTGTTTGATACAAAACTCTTCTCTATTGCGGTCCATACTTTGAGGGAATCTGGGGCAAACCCATTGAAGGAACCAAGTCTAGTACTTGAGCTACTGAGGATGTTTGACCCAGGTGTAGGTTGACGCCTGTGCCTATTCGCTGTTGCACTAACTTCTATTAAGTGAGAGTCCACACAGTGTCCTTCTCCGTTGCGACCCAGTGACTTGTATTCATCTGTGCGCTTGCATATAAAGTCCATCTCCTTGAATTAATTTCAACCGAGCAAAACAACAAAGGAACAAGCTGCTACTTCCTCAGCTAATACACACGAACACATAGCTCCTTTACCCATTACAACAGTGAAAAAACAGACAGACCAGGTTTTATGAAAAGTTACACATCTGAAAAACTGAACATTTGTTACAAAGATACGTCATCAACAATGTTATAGTCAGAAAAAATGGTTTACACTTTGTGTCTATTGATACCGGTATACTCATATTCACTTTCTGCTGGCTCAGTTATTACAGTGTATCAGTGCTCCTTAGTCTATGTTTTTACACCTACTTAACATTAGTGGGGAAAAATGAGGAATTAATTGGTGTAGTTGTATTTACAGATTCTGATGAATTGAGGTTCAGATAAAGATTTACACACGGCAATATAACAAATAACATCAGACAAGCTAATGTAATCCAGCATCCCACGTCATATCCTCCCTTAAAGCGGCAGAGAAAAAGTCTGATGAAATGGAGAATAACTGAAGGGTCGGTACCAAAAAAGTACAGCTTGTGCCCAGGGAGGAAGCTTAGCATTGTAGGCATCTGTTAGTGCGCCATTTTCCCTCATAGATCAGGTTCACACGAAGGCTCAGGATCAGCATATGGATTCCTCAAAACTTTCAGGCTGTGAAGCATTGGTATGCAGAAATGTCACTGACCTCTCTTGATTAGGCTCAGGTTTGAAGGCATCACTAATATCATGGAAGGTTCTTTCTGTTGTGACACGCTTGAGCCTCCATTGTATGGCATCATGCTCCTCAGTGAAGCTTCCACAAGCTTTTATGGTCAGATTATGCTGTATACAGAGTACATCCATGCAGATAGCCTCTCCTACGTCTATTTCCTCATAAATGTGGTGGTCTTCCTTCACCTCTTGGACTGCATAGTTCTCAGACTCTGCTAAACAAATAAAAAAAGTTTACTCTTAAAGATGAGTTTGACCATCTCAGCTTCTTCTGCTTACGGGAAAGGACTTTGTCACGCCTGCTGAGGAGCCATGACTACCTGCATACCTGATCCTTATCACCTTGATTCCCAGCTGCTGCCACTTAAGGACCGGGCTTCCGCCTGCACGGCGCCAGATTGTTGTGTAACCAGCTGTGGTAATGCACACAGGCCGGTTTTGTCTGTTTGACCCAGCATTGAAACTTGTTTGTCCTCTCTCCCACAGTCTCCAACCTCTCCTTTTTCCTGAGTAGCACCCCAGCATACCTGGACCTTTTCCCTTGCCTGTCTGACCTGGAGTCCCTTTTGTCTGGAAAATATATATGTTTAAATGTTTGTTTATTACACTGCTCAATTTCAGAGTCTCATGCAATCATTTAGCACAAGGGGACAGTTATAGGTTGTTCTGGTAATCATTGACACACTGATTACAGTAATTTGAATGTCAGAGCTTGCTTTAACTGTAAAACTTCCATATAATATATAAGCATGTATTATGTGGACTTTTGAAAACCTACTAGGAGCAACCCTATCAATGAAATGTGTATGTGGCATTTAAAGCAAGCACACACTAAGAGAAAGAGCTCTGGTTACACAAAATACTAAGAAAGACCATGTGAAGGGCATTTTTAAGGGGGTATACACATATACTGTGTGATTTTATATATGTATTCGGTTTTGCAATAATTAAAGCCTGATGGTTTTGCAATAATAATCCATGTGGACCCCTGCCAAATCTTTCCAGTAATGACATGTCATTCTTCAACCTCTGGTTGTTTAGGTGGTGTCCAGCAAACAACATGGGCTATATATATAATTGGCAACCTTTCTGGAGAAAACTCGGTCCCAGGAGAGATGGCATCCATCCTACTTTGGAAGAGGCAACTCTCATATCTAGAAATGATGCTGAAAAACTATGACAATCCAGGGCTGAGGCCAGGATCCAGAGTTGTAGTTTTACACACTTCTCTGCAGTTTCCCACCTGCTGCTATCCCTAATCAATAAACGCAAGAGCAAAGATTATTATTGTGTAACAAAGGACATACAGACAGAGACTGTTTTATAACAAGCTACACTTCTTTTATTGAAAAACTGAATATTTATTGCAATGATTTCACAAATCATGTCATATTTAAAAGAAATTGTCAGCACTCTGGTATACTGGTATACTCACACTCACTACAGCTAGAACTCAGCTAGAATTTGCCTTTTAATGATTGCTGTTGGTGTGTTCCTGGTGTTTCAGACCCAGACAGATCACTGTGTGACTAGTTATCGGAGCCGTCATACGTCATCAGCAGTATAACTACCATGGGTGTGACCATTTTGCTGGTTTCTACATGGCACTGAAATGCATCAGTGCCACCTATTTAATGCATTCTACCTAATTCAGCATAAGGACATAAATGAATAAGGAATAATCCTGTATTTTTATTTGCTGATTTGGGGGAATTTAGATTCAGATTACATAACTTTATTCTCTGAAACAAAACAAATAAAAAAACATGTGGCCACACAAATAGTAGTATATTCCTGCAGCGATGAACTGGAACACACCGCCAAATAACATCCTCCGTGCAGGCAACAGAAGAGAAAGCCTGAGATGGAAAAGGTGAATAACTGAGAGGCTCATACCAAAATAGTGTAGCCCTTCACACCAACAACACAATTTTGGTTTACTCTAAAAATTGTGATTCATGAGGTCCAGCAGTGAAAACAGACCTCTCTTCTTCAGCTGCCCAGGAGTGTCTACGTGGATCAGGTGACACAAATAGTTTGTGCCCAGGCAGGAGGCTTAGCGGCGTAGGAATCGGTGAACTCCCTCCGTTTGTGCTCCGGTTCACCATCACATGCCTCAGGCTCACACAAAGACTCATTGTCAGACTCAGCATATGGTTTCTCCAGGACCTTGAGGACTTTGTTAATCTGTTAGACAAAGTGGAAATATTATGAATTAGTGACCTTAAAAGCAGAAAATTGGGTCTTGATGTGTAAAACACAATGACAAAAAAGGAGAAAAACAATCAAAAACAATTCAAGCAATCCAATGAAGAAGTTGCAGGTCAAATAGCAAAAGATCTGTGATATCTGTGTATTTTTACAACTGATTGTCTTTTACCACAACCTACTGGCAGCTTTATCAACTTACATTCCATTCAAATTTAGAGAAAGATGGTTTCTTAAAAAGTAAGGTGAATCAAACAAGCCCAGTAAATTTGGTGAAAAATTACCTTCTTTAGGGATTTGCAATAAATTACCCAATGTTCTTGTTAATTTTTGGTGTTTGACATTCAAATAGGAAACCATTTGACTGGGGATGACATTGTAATGAAAATCATGTGGCAGTGTAGACTAGCAGCTGCTCCCATGGACCCCTTTCCCCACCTGGAGATTTTTACAAACATTTAGTCAAACTTCAGTCACGAAATCTGCCTCACCTCAGAAAAGTCTCCATTTTCTGCAGCTTGAATTGCATTCTGGGCAATGTAGTTGCGTAGGACCACACGGGGATTGTTGCATTTCATCACCTTGCGCCTCTCCTTTTTGACAATGGACGAGTCATCTGTGCCATCGCACTCCCAACCCAAACGCCTACTGGTTTTACAATAGCAAGAGAAAAATTTAAAAAATAAAATAAAATAAAAAAAAATGTTCCACTGCTAGTATACATAAATAAATAAATAAAAACAAGAGGAGCAAATCCAGAAAACATTGCAAAAAAATCAGACAAAGAATTTAACTAAACAAAAACATAGACATCTTTATTATTTCATTATCTTTGTTTCGAGATAACAAAATAATAAGTCATTATCACATGATAATAGTGCAAAAAAAATAAAAATAAAAAAAAAGCCATTCTTAACGTCTGTACCCATAGACTCAAAAATACTTTTTTAAAGTCTACATCTGCAACAGGAAGTAATGTGTTAAAGCAGCAGTAGCAGACTTCTAGCCTCTTAAAAGGAGAACAACAAACTGAAGATACAGAACAACAACATTTCAGTCTATCTTTTAAATATAAATTAAAATGTCACTCTCCTTTTAACTGCTCTGGGCTACATCAACTGTTTATTTTGCTACCAAATGCTAAGCTTTGCTAGATAGTTGCTAATTTAGTCTCATTTGACACTGGACAAGTTGTGTACAATTAATCTATTTGCTGCTATTTACCATGGTTGAGAATACCAGGTTTTAGACATTGTACCAGAAACATTGGCCTTTTTAACCATCTTTTTGCGGGTATAAACTTTATCCTCAGTTAGCTGCTACTGTTCCTCTTTGGTAATTTGCAGAGACCAAATAGAGGTGAATGATATTCAGGAGAGGAGTGAAGTTTTTGCAATCTAACACAATTCATACTTTTAAAATTTCATAGTGCCTCAAGTGAGCATTGTTGTTGAGTTTTTACATTATATTACATGCATTAGCAGCCCCATTCTGAGCAGCTGTTAGCTTTACTCCCACAACAGAAATCTACCCTGATTTTCCAAACTGGGAGCGCTGGGAGTCTACTTCAGCTGAAACATTTACTACTCATAAGTACTTAACAATGAAATCACCCTTTAAAACTTTACATGGCTATTCTTAAAAAGAAAAGAAGATTTTTAAAAAAGTGTTCACTTAGCTTCTCTTAATTTTGTCATAATTTTCTTACCGATATTTTCCAACCCAGCAGATCCAGTCATCACGCTGCTTTTTCTTTAGTTCATCTTGATCTGTCTCAAGGAGTTGCTTAAGCCGGCCCATTAATTCCAGCTGCTGGGCCACATCTGGCCTGTCTGCCACCATCCCAAACATGACTGGATTGGTTTGTGCCATGGACAGAATCATTGCCAATTCTCTAAAAATGAAAACAGTTACGCTTGAAGCCATAAATCCAGGTCTAGGCCCTCATGTTTGTTCACTTATCCACATTCATCCTGCCAAATGTCAGTGAACTTTAACTTACATATTATCTTGGTAAGACTGTTTCCCAAAATGCTAGCATGTCAAAAAAGAATAGATCAGATAACAAGAGGGTGTTAGACATTTGAAACTATGTGGTTAGCAAGGGTTAAAGGTATATTCACTGAGAGTATATGGTGGTGCAGCTACACACTTCATAGTCATGCTATAGCTGCTCAAAAACATAAAAACAACCCAACCACCATACACCCCCTCACCGGTCCTCCATTGTAGGCTTATTAGCCACCTTTAGCTCCTCAATAGAGGCACACTGCTCTAGGATGAGGTCCACCACTGGCCCCACAGTGGCCCTCTCATTGTCTCCCTCCTCAGGCCAGGGGACACGATTCAGCAGGTGGAAAGTATTTGTGAAATCTGCACCTGGAAGGACATATCACAACTGAGTGCTGAGGAAAAAAACAGCTGATTGTATTTCCAGCAACTCTTTTTTTCTTTACCAGTATTTTGCATGACACGCAGTAAGTCTGATATGAGTTCCCCATCCTCCATCTCTTCTTTTCTTACAAGGCCCAGCTTTTTCCTCATGATACACAGGTAAAATGTCTCGTATGTGGGCATAAACTCATCCAGGATTGCTCCTGCCTCTGCTGCATTCAGCTCAGAGCCCAAAGCCTGAGCCAGGCGAGCCAGGTTCCAGCGACACACAGAAGGCTGGGCTTGGTATGAATAGCGCCTTCTTTTGTCTGAGGCGTTGCAGATGAAATCTGGATCAAATCTGTCACACATAGGACTAGTTTCATTACATAGTTTGAAACATTTTGATACATTGTGATACAGACTATGAGCAATTCAACTAGTAACAGAAAACATACCTGACTTTCACCACCAGCAACCTACCTGTCCATGAAACCAAAGGGGCCATAGTCCAAAGTAAGACCCAGTATGCTCATGTTGTCTGTGTTTAGCACACCGTGACAAAAGCCAACACACTGCCACTGGGCCACTAGCTTAGCAGTTCGCATCATCACCTGTGGAAAAAAAAGTAAAAAGTGATCAAAATGTTTGAACACCTGGACTGAATGAACTACCCTAAAAGGAGACTATAGTAAGTCATTTCTAACCTCTCTGAAAAAAGCCATATTCCTGTCTTTCCTGTTGCTATGGGCCTGCTGAATGTGAGGATAGAGAGTCTCAACCACATAATCCAGCAGCTGAGCACGAATATCATTCCTCTTCGCACTGGGACCCTGCAAACCAGAAAGTTCATCCTGACCGAGAAAGATTTCGAAGGAGCCGAACCTTCCAGCACATACATACATAAACAGAAAAACAAATACAAAATTTAGACAAATATCATATGGTACATGGTTGGTGTTTCTTTTAATGAAGTCGCAAAACCTGATGAAGGAAGGGGCGAGACGCAGAACCACTGAACAGCGCTCCGGAATGCGCCGGCCACTGTTGAGAGGATCTCTGCTGACATAGAGGTCAGAGGTCACAAGGGAGGCTGCGCGGGTGGTGGGGATCCCCAGAGAAGCCATGGCCTCACTGCAGAGGAACTCTCTGATGCTAGAGCGAAGCACCTTCCTGCCATCCCCATCTCTGAGCAAATGGCAATACAGACTCTGATTAAGCAGTGAACGGCTTATATAGGTTGTACACTACTTTTAATTCTATTGAAGTTGCAGCTATTCTGTTGTAAAATAAGTTACCTATAAGAAACTATACTTTATCCAACAAATGAACGTAGATGAGTGAATGGAGATGCACAGTTTCCACTATGCACACAGCTGATAAGTAATGGGAGTTACAATAATGTGCAAAAATCTTAAACCACCAGTTATTTCTTTACACATTTACAGGAAAAAAGGATATGGATGCAACATGTGCAAACACAAACTTAAATATACATGAGCTGAAAACAGAGTTTGTGCAATTCTAACAAGCTGGAAAGTCAATATTTCGTCTGAGCAAGTTTATTATATATAATTTAATAAATAAATATATAATACACTAAAAAAAGGTTTTGAGCTACTTGAATCATTTGAATTTCCCCCACTGGGGAATGAATAAAGTAGTTTTCTATTCAATTTTTTTTATTCAACACAGGCTGAATCCTTTTAAACAAGCTTTCTTTTAATTTCTTTATGTCGTCTTCGGGAATACTTCTCCAGGTTTCTTGAAGGACATCCGAAAGCCCTTCTTTGGATATTAGCTGCCTTTTTTTCCACACTGCTTCACTAAAGTTGAGGTCTAGGCTCTGGGGGAGGATTCATCCTGTTGCCCCTGATTTTCAGTCTTGTGTCATTTGGCATAGCTCAGCCTTTTCTCCCTGTTTCCCTTCCTTAAGAACGGCTTCTTGACAGCCACCCTTCCATGGAGACCATTTCTGATGAGGCTTGGGCCAACAGTAGATGGATCAGCTGAAGGTCCAGATGCATCTCTCAGGTCCTGTCTGGTCTTTGCTGGATTTTTTCCTCTTTCTTAAGGACATCACTTTCAGATACTGTTCATCTTCTGTAGATAGTTTTTTAGGCCTGACACTTCTTCATTTGTCCTCTTTTGCCTTAGGGAATCATCTTGTTGGTGTAAAAACACTTTTTCATTCCTGTCAAACTGTGTTATCTTTGTTTTTTTGGTGGACATAGCTAAACAAATGGGGACAAATGATGTGTCCTTGTGACTGTCTGCTAGTAACATGTTATGTGTAGACTGATAACTGGTTCACCGAGTGCCTTTTTTTTGTACTTCATTCATTGGTCCGTGTTAGTTGGTTTTAACAAACAAAAAAACACATTCCTATGAAAATGGTCAGGCACAAAAACTGGACTGAAAATGAGTGAAAACAGAGCAAAGATCCAAAGACCCTTAGAAAGCCAGAGGAACTATTGCTTACCACCAACATTACAAGAAAATCTGGCTGCTTGGGAGCAAAATATATAAAAATGGAGGGGTGACTCTATACTTTTTCACTGCACTACTTTGCCTATGATGTGTGCCAAACAGTTAAGCTCTTAAGCAGCTCTTACATTCACATGCCTCTGGTGACAGAGTGTTAAGACCAGTTGTGTCATCTTTTAAAACTGCCTTACTTTCAGTTGAGAAACTGATTTCTGAAATTTATGATTTATGAATGAGAATAAAACCTGTCAGTAGTACACAAAAAGACACAAACAAAAAAATCACCTGGAGAAGGGTGTGACTCCTGAACCTTTCACTTGTATCTCCCAACGCCTATGGCTGCCCATCTCCACCTCCCCAAGGTACATGACAGCACCATCACCCAGCTGACCCGCAAAAAGCCCGAACTGGTGGCCGCTGTAGCAGTGCGCAGCCGGCTCGGAGCCCGGCAGCAGCCTGGAGCCACTCAAGTACTCCGGAGCCAGAGGATCACGTAACACGTCCTGTACATTCAGGCCAAGCAGGGACAGCGCTGACTCTGACAGGGCCACGAAGCGGGGATGTACCAGCGGCTGGAGAGATTGAATTCGAGAGAAACATGCCGCTGGGACCGTCCTGGACCTGGTATCATCTGAGACATCCACAGGCAGCTTTTTCAGCGCTGTGTTATTGAAAGGTAATCGCTCCAGTGCTGAGAACGCACTCTTAGAAGACTCCATGAAGAGAGCCTGCAGCTTACAACTAAGACCCACTCACTTACATTCTGGGATGCGTGGTGGCGCCAGTGCGTGATGAGTGGCACTGAGTGGAGTAGAAGTTGAGTAGCTAAAGTAAATTAAAGTAAAGTAAAGTAAAAAAAAAAGTAAGTTAAATCTGTGAACGCTTGGAGTTTATGGGTGTAACTGTTTGATATAGGAAACAGAAAAACACAAAGCACAACAATTGTTACAGCGACAAGAAAAGAAGATTATAGAGAATTGGAAGTGCGTCGTTGTGATATAAAGAATCTCCGGTAGATGGCAGCAACAGTGTGAAGAAATTACGTTCCGTAAAAAATTAATTCGAGAAGAAGAAGTTGCTAACAACAAACCACTTGCACAATATACATGCGTATTGACTATTCACACCTTTAAATTACTTCTTTTAAAAAAAACAAGAGGACACGCTTTGTACTTGCGTTTTATTAGACACCGCGTGCAGACCTGTGTCTGCCAGTTCCTGCAAACATTAATACAGTAGCGGTGTAGTTAGCTGTATTGCTAACCGCGGCTAGTCAAACTTTTCAGCACTAGCTGTAGAAAATGGACTCGGGTGTTTCCACGGCCATTTCCAAAGGTTGGTTTGCTGATGAACCTATTACCAATAAAAACATGTTTTTTTAAAATAACTTTTAGCCAATGACAGCTGTTTTGGGAAGGACATCACTATATTTATTAGTATCTCTACTCTGGTAGTATTAGCTTATTTGTACACATCGTCTATGATATTAGTTTAATAAGCTGGCTTTTTGGCTTATTTTCACACAGTAATTTATTTTAGGGGGTCTAATGTGCTTCCCGTGCATGATTTTACCATGTCTACAAACATGGCAAAAGTAGCACATTTGGTTTGAGCAACAGTGGTGTTATTGAACACTCACTCAGAAGTTGCATTCAATACAAGTAGCTGTTCTCGTAGCTGTGTCAAGTGTCTTTTTTCATCATTGTTATCATTGCACCGAATGTAACCAGCAGTGCAGCCAGGATTGGGGTGGTTTCTTTAAAGCAGAATGATAAAAGAAATAAGAAAAACAAAAAATGCTTGACTGTATAGACACAGTTTCTAAGTTGCCAAATCCTAAAAACTGTGCCAACCAATCCAACAGATTTAAAGAGCCAAGATATCAGAGCTTCATTCAAATAGTCTACTATTTAATCCAGTTAAAAAATGTCTGATGTCTTTAGCTGCTTTCCCTTTCAGTCTGAGTCCTTTCTATGTTTTCCAGATGATTCCTTACCTCTGGGATCACTTCGCCTTCTGGTCCCCCCTTTCCAGCTCATGACCGCCTCTATGTGGCAGGTGCTGAAGAAAAAAGATGTCATGAATTACTGGAAGGTGGCAGAGTTTGTGTCGTTGGCGCTGGATATGGTCCCGGAGCTGCTGATGTACAAGCACAAGACTCAACTGATCTTGGGATTAAGAGCTAGAGTGAGTACTGGCACAAGCATGCATTAAGATGCGTTAGGCTTTCGGAAGTTATTATGTTTTGGAAGTGGATACTTTATGTAATATGACATTATGTGAAATAAAGGCTATTATAATTGACCCATGTTGTAAACACAGGGGTCATTTTGTGCATTACTTTGTTTCTCCACAACAGTACATTCTTGAGCTGTGCCGAAGTGAACAAACCGAAGAATCTGAGTTTATCCTCGCTTACCTGGAAAAGATCAAATTCACACACTCCACCCTGGTGGATGTAAGTGTCTGCGGTTTACTTTTGAAATGTTATCGATTACTTTTGTACCACTTAGGCTGCAGTTAAGTCTATAGTTGCAGAGCTGTGTAATCGTTATACTGGTTATTGCAGGTGAGAGGGTCAGAAGAGGACGAGGTTACAGTGAACTTCCATGAGTTGATTCAGACTCTGCACAAAGACCCTGAAGAAAGACGAGACTTTTTCATGGTGAGGCATCTCCAGTTGCTCACTTTTAAAGCTTAATTTGTATGAAGCTGAGTTCTGTTGGTTGTAGAATCTAGCAGCTGGTACAGCTGGATTAAGATGTGTTTGAATTCGTATCATTATTGCACTTTTGTTATTTACAATTAAAATTCAGGATGTTAATGTACAGTACATTTTTTTTTGGAGTAAAGTTGTTTTCAAACACTTTCTTTGATTCATAGGATGTCTTCCCTGCAGAGTATGGCCCTCAGTATGACAGTGACTTGCAGACGCTGTTTTCAGAATTCCTCTGTCGACTGGCTCAGCTGTTGCCAGCGCCTGACCTGGAGCAGGTGAGGGGTATAACTAAGAAAGTAGCACACTGCTGAATATTTAACTGTGATGAGATACAACAAAGTTTCTTGCTGAAAAGCATTCCTCAGTACTGCGATAAAAGACCACTAGAGGGCGTATAAAGCACAGAAATGGCTCTGAATAAGTTCCAGGTTAATTGTTCTGTTGCCAGAGTGATATTAAAACTTCTTGATCTAATCTCAGTGCATCTAGCTGTCACATAGGCCTGGTCAAAATGTTTCTAATGCAAATGTTTCTGTTGATGATACTGTGAAAATACAAATGATCAATAAATGATTCTTTGTCTTTCATGCCTTTTACCCAGCAACAAGTACAGCAGCTGAAGCTGAAAGTTGTTTTTTTTTTTCTCCGTTATTTCAGAATTAAACAATGTCTTTCATTCAAGGCCAAAAAGAGGTTTTAGCTGCTACTTTAATGTCTGTGCTGAATTATGGCGACACTGTTTACATGCACCAGATACTGTGTATCACAGAGCTCTGAGGCTGGTAACTCACCACTCTTTGTTTATGCTCATGTTGGTTGGTCTTCGTTGTCTTTGTGTTGACTCAGTCATTGGTATGTTGTTATTTACAGTGCTATTCTTGGTATTTATAGACCTACATTTTTCATAGAAATTCAGGAAGGTATTAAAATGGTGTATTATATTCTTTCTCGTAGCATATAACAAAAAGACTATTTGTAATGAGTAAAAAACCTATACAATCTGTAGCCATCCATCCATAAGCTGTACCTTTTTTAACCTACAGAAGGTTGACTGTGTCAGAGACACCTGGAACTGTTTTGGTGATCTTAAAATGAAGTTTTGTGTTTGTTGTCATTCATTTTCCGCAGACTGTTTACTGGCTTGGGGCAGAAATCTCTGTGTTGGAGGATTCTTTGCAGACAGTGTCTGAGCCTACAGACCTAAAAAATCTGCTCCGGCACCACAAGAACCTTGGGCATTTAGAGCAACATGGTAAATCACTTCCTGTTATCAAATGCATTTTATTGGCCATTTAACATAACTCTATGACAATGATTTGTGTCCCATTCTTGTCCTTTCTTTGCAGTTCCACCCTCTAGCATGGGCGACATTATCCTGTCTTCACTCTCTGTCACTCTTCCTCGGAGAGGGGAAATCCCTACAAAGTTGCCCAGCCAACCGGCTCCACAGCAAGACTTAAGTGATGACACCGGCTCTGCACCATTAGTGGATGATGTTGGAGTTGAAATGATTACGGTGTCTGATTATGTGGAGGTTGAAGTGGATGCGAGCACTAACTCCAAAGTGGTGACGGGAGAAATCTGCCTTAAAGGAGGAAACACAGGCACAGTGGCTGAAGATTCTGTGGTTCTGTTCCTTAAAGACCAGACCAGAGAAGAAGAGGAAGCAACACAAGACTCAACATCCTCCCAGCAAAAAATGGCTGTGGGACGGCACGACTGCCCTGACTGCGCTAAGAAATTTAAGTTTGCCTCCTCGCTCCTGGCGCACAGCGTGATCCACACAGGAGCGCGCCCCCACCACTGCAGCGACTGCGGCCGCTGCTTCTCCTTCAGGCAGTCCCTCGACAGGCACCGACACACCCACAAAACAGGACGCTCGTACGACTGCGCCATCTGCGGACAGACCTTCCATTCCTTGTCGGCCCGTACTGAGCACAAGCAGACACACATGGAAGATGGTGTTTACACGTGCTGTCGGTGCAAAAAGAGGTTCAGCTGGGAGCTGTCCCTCGCCAGGCACCTGAAAACTCACATTGATGATGAGAATGCAAACAAGGCTGCAGGGAGCTGTGAGGATGAGCAGGAGGTGGTAAAAGCTGTGGACAACCTCAAGGAGGCTGTCACTGCACCTGCTGAGCCCGACAGCCGGGCTCAGACTGATTTCAGTGATGATCCGCAGAGTGCAGGATGTCAGAGCGGTGAGCCCGGAGGTCCTTGTGCTGAAGTAGAACGCAGTATCCTCCCGTTGAAGGTCCGCACAAGTGGACGTAAACGGAGACCAACCATGAAGATCCAGGTGATAAATTTACAGAAGCGCATCATGTCCACAAAGAAAAAGGAGATCACCAGAGTGAACCCTCCGGCTCCGACGGCTTTGCCTTTCATTTGGTAAAATCATCAGTCCTAATGATCACTTTTTGATGCCTTCCTCTCTCGCTAATAGTCTATTGCATTTATTTTCTTGTTACGTTGACATGCTTTCTCAGGTTCAGGTTCTTAAGTTTAGGGAAGACCAAAAGCTTTCGGTATTTGTGGTTCTTGAACTGCTCTTCTTTTACTCTCGATAAGCACAAATCTTCCAGGAATGAGAACGAATTAAGGAGACCAAATTGTGTCTGATTGATTATGATGGTTTCTGTTGTGGAAGATCAACCGTATGAACATGAATTACAGTTATTTTGCTCTGTTACAGTTCAGAGCACTCCTATGGGTCACCCGTGGTGTCGAGGGAAGGTGATGAAAGTAAGTATTGATTATGAGAAACAATCTTTCTCACCCCAGAAATAAAAGTGTCACGTTGTTAATGTTCAGAGTGGCTCAGTGTCTTTCCTGCAGTGTTGCCAACTATTTCAAGTAGAAATTGGTTAGAATTACAGAAAATTATATTTGTGTTAATTAACATAATGTCACGTTTGCATTTTTTCTCATGAAAGCCCATTAAATCTGTTTGCTTAGATGTTCTATTTCTCATAAAAGCCTAATTCCCACTAAAGCTGCTCTCATTCACATATTTTGCACTTCTGCACTTACATGTACTTTAAGTTTGGGACACTGTTCACAGCCTCCTGACACCGCACGTGTAAGTGGCTAACGTGCACTGCTGCTGCTGACTCAGCAGTGAGGAAGCAGACAGAGGTGTGTCTGAAACGGCAGAGTAAACTCATTCTCACCAAGCAGACCTGGCAAGAGCAAAGTTCCTGTAAAACCCGAGAGCAGGCCGAACCAGCAGCATTAATATAAGAATTCCTACTAAAGTGTTTTTCTCTTCGCTTAAATCCTTAAGCTGATAATGTCGGCACTTCTTGGGACAGTGTTCATTTCTTTGCTCCAGTTTCTGATCATTGTGTTTGGTCCATCAGGTTCTTCAGCAGATACCTCCCCAGCTGCTTTCTCCTGTCCAAAGTGCTCCTTCCATCACTCAGAAGAAACGCAGGTCCGGCAACACATTGACACGGTTCACTCTGCTGAGACCGCAGAGGAGAACTCTTCCCTGCAGGCGCTCACAGACCATGGACAGTTTAGGTGTGCAGACTGCGGGAAAAGCTTCAGGTTCCAGTCCTTACTTAAAGCCCACCGACGTATCCACACAGGCGAGCAGCCCTTCTCCTGCTCTCAGTGTGGACAGTGTTTCTCCTTCAAGCAGTCACTGGAAAGGCACAAACAGACGCACAAGTCCGGACGCACGTACAAGTGTCTGATCTGCGGGGAGCTCTTTAAGTGTGCGGCAGATCACCGAGAACACAAGAGCACCCACATGGAGAACGGCGAGTACCTGTGTGCAGAGTGTGGGCAGGCGTTCACCTGGAAGTCAGCGTTGGTGAGGCACCAGAAGACGCATGCTGCTGACAAGAGGGAGAATTCTTACAAATGCTCGCACTGCGACCTGGGCTTCAGCTGCAGCAGCTACCTCCACCGGCACCTCCAGACCCACCAAGAGGAGAAAGCCCACACCTGCAACTGCGGAAAGAGCTTCGCCTACCGGGCAGCTCTCACAGCGCACCAACGCACTCATCAGAAAGAGCGGCCGCACATATGCACACAGTGCGGTAAGGGCTTCCTTTATAAGGGGGGCCTGCTGAGCCACATGAAGATCCACTCAGAGGAAATGCCCTTCATGTGCTCATACTGCGGAAAGAGCTTCAAGAGGGAGCGCAACATGAAGAAGCACGAGCGCTGCCACACCAGGGAAAACGTCTTCAGCTGCTCGCAGTGCGACAAGAGTTTTGTTTATAAGGCCACGCTGGTCAGACACGAGCTCACGCACTCGGGAGAGAGGCCGTACCTTTGCTCCGACTGCGGGAAGGGTTTCTTCTCTCACGCTGAGCTTCTAAAGCATGAGCGTTTCCACACGGGCCACAAGCCTTTCCAGTGTCCCCACTGTGGCAAGAAGTTCACCCAGTCCTGCTACCTCACCATCCACCTTCGCTACCACACAGGAGTCCGGCCGTACTCCTGCTCCGAGTGCGACAAGAGCTTCCTGAGCGCCAACCGGCTGAAGAGGCACCAGCGAACCCATTCAGGGGAAAAACCGTATCTCTGTGTCCAGTGTGGAAAAGGATTCAGGCAGTCCTATCATCTGAAAATGCATCAACGAACGCACACATCATGAAGTGTGGCCAAGGCTTCAACTACTCGAGTAAAACGTTAATAATTTAGCAATTTAAATAGGGATTATATTTTATGGTTAAGTCTGCCACCGTAGAAGCTTCACCGTATCTAAGTCATACTGTGGAAACGGTCTTCCAAGCAGAATCATGTTGAATGTTTCCCATTTGATCTCCAGGCTGTGTAACTAAAGCTGAGCAGAGCAAAGAAACAGGAACTTTGTGTCATCAAATCCCTGAATAAACAGATGGAACAAATTCTACACAAATTCAGTCTTTATTTGTAAGTTTTATTACAGAAATAAAACACCGAGTAGGAAAGAAAGCTTAAAACAAGTTGGTACATCTTTGACCGGAGTGGTTCAGTTTCAAACTGTAACAAACAGCGTACAGGTTCTGAAAAACAGCTTAGACTCTGAGGATAGTGTTGTATTTTTACAGAATTTAGGTGCACATCACAGGATTGACTGAAACTTCAGTTACAGGAAGAAGACAAAGTTATGTTGTGGAACATTTAGTCTGAAAAATAAAAGGCAGAAGTGCTAAACTACTGAGACACAGCAGAGTATCCTAACAGGAGTGAGTTCGGTCGGCACTCCTCACACTTCCTCACTATGATACAACAGTTTGAAGAAGACCGATGGAAGGTGACACGCAGCGCCACCTCTGCTGATGACCTACACGGCCAGGTGCAGAGTGATGGGGCAGTGGTCGCTCCCCATCGCCTTGTTGCGGATCTTGCTGTCACACAGGCCAGGCAGCAGGGAGGAAGACAGCAGGAAATAGTCGAGCCTCCAGCCCACATTCTTGGAGCGGGCGTTCATCATATAGGTCCAGAAGGTGTAGGCGTTCGCTTGCTCGGGGTAGAGCTCGCGGAAGCTGTCGACGAAACCGGCCGCCAGCAGCTGGCTGAAGCCTTCGCGCTCCTCGGGGGTGAACCCTGCGTTCTTCTTGTTGCCCTTTGGATTCTTCAGGTCAATCTCCTGGTGTGCAACGTTGAGGTCGCCGCACAGCACCAGAGGCTTCTGGATGTCGAGCTCGCTCAGGTACGCTCGGAAGTCCTCGTCCCAGGTTTTGCGGTAATCGAGGCGGACGAGGCCTCTGCTGGCATTTGGCACGTATGCGGTCACAAGGTAGAAGTTGGGGAACTCGGCAGTGATGACACGGCCCTCCTTATCATGTTCCTCTTTGCCTGGAGGATTGAAAGGAGTTTTTTTTTTTTTTCTTTAAAGAAAAAGAGCAAAAAAAGCACAGAGCAAACATTTAATAGTTCCAAATGTACCACTCACCAATGCCATAGGTCACTTTGACTGGTTCCGTTTTGCAGAGCATGGCTACGCCACTGTAACCCCCCTTGTCTTCTGACGCTGCCCAGTACTTGTGGGGGTACTCGGGCATTGAGGTGATGTCAGCAGGGAGGTCTTTCTCTGAGCATTTTGTTTCCTGAAGGCACAAAACATCTGGGGCCTCCTCTCGCACCCACTGGGGAACAACAGCATGACGGTTAGCCCCAAGATCATTTAAAATGAGTCTCAAAGCATCTACCTACTGTGTCTTCACTTAAAACTCACATCCAGGCCCTTCTTTTTCACCCAGGCCCTCAGCCCATCCACGTTCCAGGAGGTGATCTTCGTGTTGGCACTGCGTCCATCTTTGCTGGTCAGTTTGTCAGAAGGATCCTCATATAGTACCGGGGCCTCTGGTTCCTTGGCCTTCTTTGCTTTCTTTTCAGAAGCTTTCACAATGAAAAGTAAGGTGAGAGAAAAACTAAATGTTTACCAGTGTACTCTTGTTATTTAGTCAAACCATGGAAGGGAACAGTGGATCTGCTCATGCATTGGTATAGGTTTACATACCAGAACCTGTGTCATTATCCCCCTCTGCTGCTGCCTCCTCAGTCTTCTTGCCTCTCTTCATACTGGAACTCGCTCTGACAGCAAACAACCCTCGCAGACACACAACACGCACACACAGCAGCACACGAGCCGCTGGAAAAAGAAAAATCCAATGTTTGAGACTTTGAAATGCTACAATAAACGTCAATGAAAAATTGCTTGCAAATACACACACAGAATATATCTGGGTTGTGGACATTGGGAAAGCCTAACACTGAGCTTATCTTGGAGAACATTGATCATGACTCACTTTTATAGTGGCAGGCAAATGGTATTCTTGATATTTTGGACCATGGCCCATTGCATCCTAAACATTTTGTAAAGTACAAAAGTCCTAAGCCGCCCCTCATTTTTTAAATATTTGTTCAATAGGTCTCAATCGATAGCCCAGGCTTGATATCAGCTGCTTTTTCACCCATTTTTAGTCCAGTTCTTTTACACGATCATTTTGAGAAGAATACATATTTTTGTTTCAGCCACTTAACACTGACCTACGAATCAGTTAAGACATTTAACTTAAGGACGAAGTGTTTTATCTGCACATAACAGACAACTTAGCAGACATATCTTCAAAAATGCCAAAGATAACAGTTTGACAGACACAAAATAATACAAGGTGATTCCCAAAGAGCTATCAGCTGAAAACTGGACAAGTGGAGGACTAGTGGAGGACAAAAGACAACGTAGTGGGCCGAAATAAGCATCTACTGCAGATGAACAGGATCTGAAAGTGATGTCCTTAAGAAACGGGTAAATAAATCCAGCTGTGACCTGACAGGACCTGAGAGATGCATCTGGACCTTCAGCTGATCCATCTACTGTTGGCCCAAGCCTCATCAGAAATGGTCTCCATGGAAGGGTGGCTGTCAAGAAGCCATTCTTAAGGAAGGGAAACGAGGAGAAAAGGCTGAGCTATGCCAAATGAGACAAGAAGTGGACTGAAAATCAGGGGCAACAGGTCTTATGGAGGGATGAATCCTCCCCAGAGCCCGGACCTCAACATTATTGAAGCAGTGTGGGATCATCTGACAGAGAACGGAACAAAAGGCAGCCCACATCCAAAGAAGAGCTTTGGGATGTCCTTCAAGAAGCCTGGAGAACTATTCCTGAAGACTCCTTAAAGAAATGACAGAAAGCTTGTCTCAGAGGGTTCAGGCTGAGTTGAAGAATAAAGGAGCTCAGACCAAACGCAGACTTGATAAAATGATATAAACTACCTTATTTACATGAATGCACCCATTTCCTGTTTTCTTGTAAATATATATAGAAATATAAAAAGTTAGGACTTTTACAGAGTATTTAAAATAAAAATTTAAAAGTAATAGAGCTCATCTGTATATTTAGATTCTGTCATCAATAGATGTTCGAAAAAGATGCCAAATGCACAACAAAACGACATGATCCTGTTCTAACTGACGGTTACAGCAGATCTGTACGTCAATGAGTTTTTTATTTTTCTGTTAAAATACACAACAACAGTTATCAGAAGCAAGTCGTTTTAGGCTCATACATCACTGTTTCCTGCCTCTGATTTAGCATCCGGTAAGGTTTATTAGTAATCTCCGGCTATATCGAGTTAAGTGTCATGAAGGAAAACGTCAAACACTAAAGTCAGTAGAGATGTGAAACACTTGCCAATCTACAACAGCCTGCATGTGTTCGTGTCTCGAACTACCTACTGCACGTGTTTGAAATGGTGAACGTAAGCCAAACAAACGAAGATGAGATGAGCTTTTGAGGCCTTAAATACAGTCTCTGACAAAAGGGGAAGCTAGGAGGATCACTTTGGGTGTAGATGTTTGATTTACTGTGCATTAAAAGCCATCGATGCAATAATTTACAGCATGACTGCAGAACACACAAAGGCAGTGACAAACAAGCCGTTTAGCATGTTTCCTGTGTTAAACAAGTTTAGCTATTAGCAAGATACGCTAACGCTAGCTTTGCCTCTGTAACAAAGAGCAGTGAGGTAGCTGCAGGCGGCCTTCAGCTCCCAAGAATGAATGGAGAATAATCAGTTAGCCCACCAAGCTTGCACTCTGCTTATCAAATTCATCAACAAATGCAAATGTGTTTGAAGAACGACTTAATTTCAGACGCGTTTCAGGAAAAGGAGATGCAAATAATCTTACTTGCACTTCAACAACAGGATGCAAAGCCCAGACAAGTGCTGCTTTCCAGTCACTCCCCCAAACACACTCACACACACTGAGCAAAGACCGGAGTTCACTCTGACCATGTGTTGGTTGTGCGTAGTGGCTGCCTTAACATATGCCTGAAAACGACCAGCAGAATTACCTTTTTTTCTTAAGTAATGGGGAAGAATACAGATTACACACAGGTAGCTGTTCTAACAGTAACTGCAATACTATTCTACCATGCCTTTGTGTTAAACTGTCTCTTAGACGAAGGATTTATGGTTAGGCATATTTTACAGGCCTCGGTGTTTGGGTCCTTGGATCTTCAAATGGAAGTGGTTGAGATGCAGAAGTTAACTGAGGCTACAAACTTAGTAATTTAGAGTTTAAACTGGCAGGAATTTTGATAAATGTGGACCACCAATAGAAAGTAAGCAGCTCGGTAAACCTACCGTATTTTCGACGTAGGTGTAATTCAAACTAGTGACCAGGAAGACTGTTTAGAGACGCTTAGCGTTAGTGCTAATTGCATTTTGATTTGTGCTTTACGTTTATCGTGAATTAAGCCGTTATATATTTGTTCATATGGGCTGTTATAAAAGTGCAGCTTTTAGGTTGTTTCTGTTATAGAATGTAAGCAAAGACATAAAAAGTCTGTCAGGGAAATTAAATTAAAATATTAAATAAAAAATACATACTATTTCTAAAATCTGTCAACGTTTTGACTATAGATAATAAGTACTTTACAAAAATTCTAGATTAGTCACTTGCTTTTGAGAAAACAGATTTGTAAGTTGGTTATGGAAGATACATTTTTGGATACAAATAGATATATTGCAGTACAACCAGGGCAGTTTGCACCAACAGCAATAAGTTATATCTATGTGTAGCCCTCAGAGACAAGTTCTTCGTCTTTAACTCAGCATGATCTTGTATTTTTTCTGTTCTGTGGTAGCTTTGTGATTGAACAAAGTTAGTTTCAGATCAAATTTATAGTGTATTTTTACAGACTCAGGACTGTCGACTTTTTGTCCCTTTTACTTGATATGAAATTGATATGAGGAGGGAATCTTGTTTGGATCCATTAGACCATTTGGGAAATTGACAAGACTGGAAGTTTAGTAATCAATTATGTAGAACTTGTAAGATGATAAATATTGACTGACTAATTTTGACCCTGAGTATTTGAATTATTGGTTAAGCAATGCATTTGGAGAGATGTTGGAATTAAACAGAGGTACTGTACTTGGTTTTCATGCAAAAGAAGACTCCTTTAGCATTAAATGTAGGCTATTTGTGTTTTTCCTGAAAACACCTTTTCAGCTACCATGACTGTAGTAATTGGTTTTGAAGGCAGTGCCAATAAAATTGGCATCGGCATCATCAGGGATGGAGAAGTGCTTTCCAACCCAAGGCGGACCTATATTACACCTCCTGGTCAAGGCAAGTTGTATTGACACACCCTCAGCAGGGCGATTATACGTCCCAAAATTACTGTCCTTTATGTGAAGCTGATAGCATGTCTTTTTTTTTTGCTTATCAGGGTTTATGCCAAGTGAGACAGCTCGGCACCATCGTTCAGTCATACTGACTGTCCTGAAGGAGGCGTTGGAGCAAGCTGGTCTGAAACCTGCAGACATCAGCTGTGTGGCCTATACCAAAGGTAGAGAAATAACAAACAAAACCAAGGAAATTAAATGGGAGCCAGACTCATTTCAAGATACTGAGTTGATTAAAAATAATAATAATAATTCTCAGTACACATCCATGTTTACTGGCATGCAGCCCTCTTCTTCTGTGCCTTTGTAAGCAGCATACTGTTGGGTCTTACAGCGACCTGCTGTTCAGTGGAACCGTCTTTTGCTGCAGAGTTCAAACTGTGATGGGACACCGAAATTCTAAACTTCTGTTTTCCCTCATCTGTAATGAAGGGAGATTTAGACATCTTTGTCTGATGTGAAAAGTCCTGCTGAGTAAAATCACATCTTTGTGTCCATTATATTGGCATCATAAAATGCTGACCGATTACTATGACCAGTTTTCTGGGACCTGGCTTTGCATCTTGGATATATAGAACTGTACCAAAGTCTTGAGCCACCCCTGATTCCTTTATATTTAGCTTCCAAGCAGCTAGACTTTCTTTTAATACTTTAAAGTGGTCATGAGCAATAATTTTCCAGACTTTCTAAAGTTATTTTAAAATGTTCCTTTCAAAGAAAGCTTGTCTAAGAGGCTGCATTAAAGAGTACAAGTACTCAAATACTGATTTACAAACTTGTTAGAATTGTACAAACTCTTCCATACCTGCCACAGGTCCTGGTATGGGTGCACCTTTGGTCACTGTAGCTATAGTGGCCCGCACAGTTGCACAGCTCTGGGGGAAGCCACTCCTCGGGGTCAACCACTGTATTGGACACATAGAGATGGGCCGACTCATCACCAAGGCCAACAACCCCACAGTGCTTTATGTTAGCGGGGGCAACACACAGGTTGGTTTCCGCATGCAAGCCTAATTTTTTTGGAAAATAAGTTTTGTCTTTGTTTCGACTCTTACCCCCTGTTCTGCGGTCCCTGATGATCAGCTGTCAGTTAAAAAGTTGAGTCAGATGTTTGTTAGTTACTAATGTGATTTGATCTGTTATTGCAGGTTATTGCATACTCAGAGCGGCGTTACAGAATATTTGGGGAGACCATTGACATTGCAGTTGGTAACTGTTTGGACAGGTTTGCCAGAGTTATTAAGGTTTGTATTTTTGTTTTCATAAAACAAACTATTTCCATTTTTGTTGGAAGCAGTAGATGCTTGTTGAAACTTTATGTGGAATTGTGTCTCCACTCAGATTTCCAACGATCCCAGTCCAGGTTACAACATAGAGCAGATGGCCAAAAAGTGAGTAGGATGAGTGTTTTTTCATTTGATAATTGGCACCGTGTTAATGTGCACTTAATGTTTTCATGCAGCTTAACTTTTCTTCTCCTTGCTGTCAGAGGGAGTCGGTATGTGGAGCTGCCATATACAGTAAAAGGAATGGATGTGTCATTTTCTGGGATTCTGTCATATATTGAGGTTTGTTGTTCACTCATCTGTAAAAATGTAGTTTGGTTTGGATTCTGTCTTCCAAAAAATGCTCATTCTACGATGGAAATGTTTGCAGAAAATTGCAGTCCTCAGTATGAAGAGCTCTTTTTCAGGGGCTCAAATGTAAATGGCCGACTGACCGGTGAGTTATTCCTCTGTAGGCCGTCTGGCACGTCTTGAGAGTTGGTCAACTTCCAGCTCTGATCTATTTTCTATGTGTAAGGCATTGTCAGCGCTGTGTGTTTCAGCCGTTTCAACACGTTCAATGAGAGAGCTCATTGACTCTAAAGCTTATTATTTGACACATACAACATCATCCTGAAACCCACCGAGGCGCCTCACATCGCAGATGGACAGTGAGCCACTTTGTTATGGAGTAGCAACTAGTGTTGCACGATACCCACAGTACCCCGCGGTGCCAAATCGTTACGGTTCCTACTATACTAGAAATTCTACACGAGGGTACTACCATGGATTACTATTCTGACGGTGCCAGTTGCTACACAGGGGCCGCCTCGACTCTCCTCCCGGCTTGTCACCTCTTGCTACTCCCTTGTAAACAAACCCACAAAGCAACCACTACAACTGAACTACACAGCTGCTGAATGATTGGCTGTTTACCTGTTACTGGTGGCCTCCGGGATATGATAGGCTGTTTCCGCACGCTGGATCCGCCCATCTGTTAGCTGATTGGCTGTTCGTGTGTTTCTGCCGGCCAGAACGAACTCCATGTCGACAGCTCCGCTTCGATAGAAATTCGCTTCAAAACTGAAGTTGTGTCTCGCCTAGATACGCGCATAGCAGTTACAAACACGAGACAACACACACTCACCATGGTAGAAGCACCGGGCCCGTGCGGTGAGGCTGCCGCAGCGTGCTGGTGGCACCACTAAAAACAAACTCCAAAAGCCACATTTGGAACTATTTTGGGTTTAAACAAGGCACAGACGGTAAAGCAATAGACGATGGCCGTCCACTGCGCAGGCGCTGCCACCAAGCTATAAGAGCCAAAGGAGGCAACACATCCAACCTCATAAAACACCTGCAGTGTCGTCACCTAGATTTATATGTCGAATACCATGTAAGTATTTCCTGTTTATTTTCTAATTGACTAATATTAGGCTATATGCTCCGTCTACAGGCTGTAGAATGAAGAGTTAAAAGATGTTAAAGCACCTAGAAAATACGTAAAAATATAGTTTTCACAGGGAAAACTATTCCTGTTTATTGTATTTTGTCCTCTATGGTTTATTATGTTGGAAAAGAAACTTTATTGTTTTAAAAATTATTTATATTAGTATTATGTTTATCATGCACATAACAACACACGTAATTAATAAGTATTTATAACTTGTACAAATACATTGCAGTTCACAAAAATAATAATAATAAAAAAAGGCCGCAGTATTGCGATAACACCCGGAACCGTAATGCTTTGTCTGGTATAGTATCGTGGTTACTTATTTTGGTATCGTGACAACTCTAGTAGCAACCCAGGAGTTTTTTAAGCAACAGACGTGGAATTTTCTGCAGTTGTCGAGTCCATCACCTGATCTCAACCCACTCGTGCTGCTTGTCACTCGCTGGAGACAAAACTAAAGCGAGAAAGCCTTCAGCAGACAGTTGCTGTTACCAGAAAGAACAGGAAACCCATTGTGAGATCAGTTCCAGACTACAGGCTTGAATTCTCTGTGAGGAATTCTCAACTAAGTATCAAAAACTAATGTTTGATCTATGTTGATTTGTCAGCACTACATTTAGGCACCTGGAAAAAAGGGTTCTGCATAATATTTTCTTATCTTTATAAATCCTGAACCCTATATTTTTCTACATTTAGTGGCATTACATACATATTTAAAGTCTACCACTTCATCATTTATTTGGTTTCCAACATTTTGTCCTCTCAGGAAGCTGCTCATAAAATGCTGAGCTCTGGTCAGTGTACAGCAGAAGACCTGTGTTTCTCACTTCAGGTACTAACAAGTGATTTTGATAGATTTGAATTCAAAGAGGCTGTATGCTAATTTAAAAAATAAATGTTTAATAAATAAATTGATAGCTTATCACAATGTTTATTACTTAAGTTTTATTTTTAGACTAATAGAGCCTTGTTATTATGACATTAAATGATTGTGTTGTTCAGCACTAACTTATTCCATCTCTGCAGGAGACATTGTTCTCCATGCTGGTGGAGATCACAGAGAGGGCCATGGCTCACTGTGGCTCCCAGGAAGTCCTCATCGTCGGGGGTGTCGGCTGTAAGTACATCAGAAATGAGTTGCTACATCACAGCAGCTGACACGTCTCTGAAATAGTCTGAAATGTGTTTCTCAGACTGCTGTGAACAAACGTTCTCACACATGATCTCCCACAGAGAAAGTTAGACTGGTTTCTTACAGTGCACAGCATTGCAGCGTCAGGTTAGGAACACATGGTGGCTTATCAGAGCTGTGACCGTAACTCGATTCAGCTGTGAAGCTCGCGTTGTTTACAGTTGCAAAATACATGTTGTCATTGTAGGGGTTGCATTTGTCTTTAAAGGAACCTTTACCTCAGTCTTTTTTCAGTTTAACCTGCAAACAGTGCACATGTGACATCAGATTACCTTTAATGCTAACCCCATGATAATATTTGAAAAAACTGCTCCCAGAAGTATTGACATTGATGAGTGGTTTGAGCCGCACTGACGCAGATCAGAGCAGTTCCTGTAGAACGTGTGGAAGCTGTGAGCTCTCATTTCCTCCTCAGGTAACCTGCGTCTGCAGCAGATGATGGAGATAATGTGTGAGGAGAGAGGAGCCAAGCTGTTTGCTACAGATGAACGGTAACTCCGAACTTTCATTTCCATTAAAAGGGAAGGTTTGGCTGCAGGAATGCATGCACTCGCTGCTCAGCTGATGTGTTTTCACTTCACACGGTGACATACTGACCCCCGTCTTTCTCTCACAGGTTCTGCATAGACAACGGAGCGATGATTGCTCAAGCTGGCTGGGAGATGTTTCGCTCTGGTCAGGTGACAGAGCTGGAAGACTCATGGATCACACAAAGGTAAAGCTAACAGAACTAGCTCTTAAGTCTGTTTGCATTGCACAGGTCTCAAGGTGTCCATTTGCATGAATATATTTGTTAATCCTGAATGTTTGAAAGTGAAATTAGCCGTTTCAGTTTCCACATACTTCACGCGTTTCTATTTCTTGCTGGTGAGCAGATGCAGATGCAGATGTTATCGGGCCGTGTTGGTCTTCACTGCTTCTTCTTCTGCAGGTACAGAACAGATGAGGTGGAGGTGACGTGGAGAGACTGAGCAGCAGACTGATGTGGGTTTGAGCAGTGGGACACTGGAGCATCTGGACTTCTTAACGTTACATTTAAGAGTTTCTGACGTGTCATATTAAATCTTTTACTTTAAAGATGTTTCAGATCTTGTTAACTTTACTTGTAAAGTGGAAATCGGTGAGTGCTGTATTCAGCACATTGAGACTGATGCTCCTCATGTCATGTTTTTATCCATCCTAAGCAGTTTTTGCGTGGCCCACTGCCTTCCTGCACCATATAGAAGGTATGAATGGTCTGCAAGTATTGATAAGAATGCCAGAAGACAAGTTTTCCTCAGCTGATCGTGGTTTTAATGTTGTGGCTGACCAATCTTAAATGAGTTCAGTGGCACTTTTTATTAAACCAGTAGAATGGAGGCTTGTAATAGAGCAACCAGATCAGCGTTGGTAAGCCTGTGGACACATCCTAAAATTAAGAGCCAATGATGCAAGGATTGATTTTCTTCATAAATGATGTATATTTAAAAACTGGTTACAAATAAAACCTCCATTCTGAAACCTTTGAATCTTTCTCCACTGACCGCTAATCATTAAAAGGCTTAAAAGACTTAAGTGCTTTGATGAATCTTTTGTAAGAAATATTTCAACCTCAGCGTTGCTGTTGAACTTCATGGGTTCAAAGAAAGACTTCAGAAGGGTTCAAGTTTATTCATTTTTATTAAGCAATACTGTTCTTACATCTCTCCTTCTCCAGTGTCATTTTTATTCAATAAATCCTTTAAAAACTCAACATACTGAACACGGTGACATCCCTTATGGATTCATGAGTAACATTCACCCGAGCAGGGACCAAAAGGAACACAGCATTAAGATCTGATGTGGTAGGGTGAACTCTGTGCCTCTACACCCTCCTGTAAACTGAAAACATGAACACAGAAGTCCCCTGCATACATGAACAATAAAACTCAAGCAGGTACAAGACATTCTTCTGGTTTAGACTCGTGACGGGAAAATAAATCACTGGTGAGGGGGTCTCGCACACAGGGATTGGTCAAAGATTTCTCTTCTTTTTTTAAACAAAGTGCTTGATTGAACACTCACTTTACAGAGGACACAAAGTTTGATAAAACCGCAGCTTTCAAAAGGGAACAAAATTAAATTAGACTCCATGGAGATTTGTTAAAATAAAAAAAAAAAGACCAGGTCTACACAGAAGCTGAAATGGAAATGAGTCGATGAAATAAGTGATTAATTAAGGCAGGCTTTCTGTAAGGCATTAAAAAAGTCCATTGCTGTAAGATCTCAAAGTAGTTAGTCCAAAGTGTCTCAGTGTGGCTTTGCGTGAAGACATCCTGAGTGCAGTGTGTGAACAGGACTCAAATTTGCCCTTCTTCCATATATTTTCATGTGCATGTGGGTGTGTGTTGTGTTGTGTATGCGCTGCTGCTTTGGCTCGTCACACAGCTAGGCTGGGTGGTCCTCGGCGGCCTTGTACCAGAGAACTCTTCTTGGATCTGAGAGATTAGAACAAAGCCCAAATCAAATACATTTCAGAAGCCACTCTCACACATCAGGTCTGTGTTATACAAAGTTTACTTGAGCCAACTCACATTTCTTCTGTCTGTTGTTGACAGTCTTCCACTCTAGAGTAAAAATAATAAAAAATACATAAATATCCTGAATTATAAATTGGCTCATTAAATACACAGCTACAGTCCTCGTAGCGCTTACCTCTACTATGATAATTCAAAGCCTCCACTAGATGGCGACAACTAAGCAGCAGCTCTCCGTTGTTCTTTTCCTCTTCTGCAAATGTGACTGGGGCAGTGAAAGTAGCGTCAGGAACGGGCGTTTCTTCTGGGAGTTGGACTGTGAGAACTGTGCCATGCTGTAGGTCTGCTGGATGTTTAAGATCTGTGGGTGGGAGGGCGTCTGCAGCAGGACGAGGGTCAGAGCCCTCTGTGGCCGGCCTCATCTCGCTGATAAAACTCAGACCCCACTGGTTCTGTAGCAACACACCGATGGCAGGGCGGTCCTCCTCCAGCGCCCCGCTTGCTGCTCCCGACTTCACCTTGGAAGCGTAGCTAACGGCAGGTTGAAGCTTCGCAGGGCTGTCCTGCACCGGGAAAGCGGGTGGGGGCCTGAGCAGTGACAGACTGTCCTCCACCCACCTCTCCTTTTGGCTAACCTTTGGTGGCCGCTCGCCGGCTCTGCAGACCCCCTTCTGACTCTCTCTGCGGAGGCTGCGGCCTTTGCGTTCTTTTTCTCTGCGGAAACTGAGGGGGTGCGTGTGACCGGGGCTGAGCAGATCACCCTCAAGTGAAAGCTGCTGGGGAGGCTGGTTGCTTCCTGATATGCAGCCTCCTCCCCCACCACCTCCACAGTTGCCTGAACCAGGAGACAGGCGTCGGTTACGTATGTGGGGCTCTGAATTAGAAGTGGACACGAGGACTGCTGGATCACACAGGCTATCTGACTCACACACAGTGTTGCTGACTTCCCAAGTACCTGAAAGAAAAGTGAGGACATGTCCATCAAGTACCTGCTACCAACACAGGCTGCATACATATGTCAAACCTACAGATCACCATGTCTTCAGACAAATGACACCATTAGTTTAGCTCTATCAAGTTTCCTGCCAACTCAGTAAATATAAATACTACATACACCAACAGGATTTATCACTTGGCACCTGCTCATAAAGGATATCTGCACTTGAATGTTCATGTAAACAAACACCAGGAGAGGATGACACATTCCCATGTGACTACACTGTAGCAGTTAAGGTGAAACTGAACAACCACTCCTTGCCCTGCTGAGCCTGTAAAGCCCAAACCACAGTCAGTTGGGCCAGTTAACAGACAGAATAAATAACCAATCAGTTCTGATGTGCAATTACCAAATACACTGAGCTAAAATGACAGAAAGCTTTGGATCCCAGCCTCTTAAATGTGACCAGTCTCGTTTTTTGTCAAGCTGCTTAGTGAAAACAGGTTTACTCTTATTTCACAAAAGCTAATTCCCCGCAAGTTCACAACATTCAAATTAAGAAAAGCGAAAACTGATTTATGTAATTAAAAAAAAAAAAAAAAAAAGATCACCGCTGTTTATCTTGAACTGGTGTTACACAACGAACTGTGTCTGGCTCATGGAAAAAGAATGCTTACTTCACCTTTATTGTTTAACAATCATTGTCGATCCACATGACACATAACAGATCCCAACCAGACATTACTCTTGGTTAATTTCTAAGGCATGTGAGGTGAAATGGTGGGAAACTCCCAGGATACGTTTAGTAAGAGTACGGATTTAAGTGCATTACTCAACGCGGTTAGATAAGATAGAAGTGGCCTTATTAGCGAGCCAGCCCCAAAGCGCCACACAGTTCCACGTCTCGCATAGCGTCGCAGAAATTTCCAGAAACTAGCCAACTCTACAGTCTCACTCGCGACCGACAAACAAGAAGTAACTTAATTATATAATACTGATCAAACGACGCCGCGTTCTGGGTCCTACGTTGCAACGCTGACAATGAGCGCTACAAACAAGCACCGGTGTTAGCAAACTAATCAGCAGCGTCATGATGCCGCGAACTCAACTCGACATCCAAGGTTGACAACATAAATGTTGTTCAAAACTGTTTATATAAAGATAACTAATGTTGTCTAGTATATAAGCTCATTTTTACAGCATGCGGACAACAACAGCTAACCGCTGTGCTAATCGAAGCCAAAGTTTCGTAACCCCCCCCCCCATTCAAAGTGGTAACCAGGCTGCTATCAATACCGCTAGCTCAGTTGCTAACTCCGCGGATAGATAACAAAATAGTACGCCTCAAAGTAAAGAACTTCGCTCGCATATGTCGAAATGTTATAAAAACTTACCCGTTTTTATATGCATGTCTATCTGCTTGATATGTCGCTGGGGTAAAACCGTTGAGAAACTTTTGTTTACAGCGAAAAGATATCGACGGCTCGCTGGTTAAGTCTACTGTAGTCACCACCCGGAAGCGACACGGGAATGTGGGTGGGACAGGAAGTTCCTCTAAATAGGTGGTCCGGCGGGAAACTTGGAGGGAATTTCATGTTCAAAGTGAAATGACAGCCCACGTGATGACCACGTGGTGATGATTCAATGGATTTTATATCTTTATAAGGTATAACAAAGAGCCGAATTAAAAAATGTGAACGCTTATGTGAGAGTCTGAACCCAGAATGTAGTGAAATGATGAATATAGAAGGAAAGGACCATATAACTCTTTCTCCTTTCTTGATAAGCACTTGTTCAGACACCAAACTTTGTTTATAGAATTAATCCCATCAGTAATAACACATTAAATGAAAGATAACAGAGCAGTTTATGAATAGCTCCAGTTAGTGCTGAATGGGTGGCTGACATTCAGTGGCTGTATCTAATGTCTTCATTTTAGTAAGTGTAATATAATGTAGGATAATCTGTATTAAGGTGGTGGAACAAGAACATTTTATTTACTTTCATTGAGGTGTCATTGAAACTGATGTCTCATTATTGTTTTTCCTTTTTTGGCACATGGCATATATATAGTTTATCAATGAGGTGTGGTCTATAGCTAATTTATTTTTATAGTAATTTATTTATTCAATTGATTAATTATTTAATTTGAGCTACATGACTAATTGAATTTTCCTCACAGGGATTTCCTATTCTATTCTATTTACATATACAGGCATGACTGTCTTGTAGAACTATACTGTGTTTATGTAACCCCCGATTGATTATATGAGGTCAGGAGCAGTACTGAATGTCAAGCTTTCAGAATTGGTGACAAAGGTCTGTATAATTTTACATCTGAAGTACAGACATTCATTGTTCTCGTAGCAATTTGTCTATCCATTAATTTGAGAAGATTTTACTTCTTTGTACACAAATGGATTTGAATTCTCGAGGAATCTAATAGCTTCCGAAGGACGCTGACTTTCACCAAACTGCTGCTGATGCTGCTCTTGATGAGTAGATAAATGTATTCATGCCAGAAATAAGGTCTAGGTTTAAAAATACCGGAGTTCCCCTTTAAGTTGGTGGGGGCAATGGCTCCGCCCCTGCTGTTGTGACTCTGCTCAGTTAGAATTAACATGAATCATTAAAGCCAACATTACACACATTAATTGATAAGTCAATTTCTTAGGTACAAATATTCAAGGTAAAGAGGTGAAAACTTGGAACTTGCTAACTGAGCATCAGCAACTGCCAGCAGTTGGTTGGTGGTACCATATTTAAAATACATATTTGCAACAATATTTGATATTCCTTTGTAATTTTCGTGTTTTTAATTTTTCTCTTTACCTCATCTTTTTCTTAAGGAGAGATATTCTGTCTGTCATGGATTATTTTCATGAGACAACCTTCAGTTTAGCCTTTTTTCCTGGTTCTATGTGGAGCACCCATTGTCTTTTCTAACACAACCCTCTCCTCTGGATTATTCACATCCTGTTGATCCTTTATCTCTTGACATGTCCTCATAAGTATGAACTTATATGACAACTATTAGCTTTTTATTCCCCCAGTCTGTCCCTGTTGTCTTTCAGCTTATCAGCATAAACATATTTTTAGAGCAATACAGCTCCAATAAGCCAAAACTTTATTCCAAGATTCTTTCTATCTTGGGTCTTCGAGTAATCTTAGATTGGGTGTGTTAATTTGAAAAATCCTCAACAAAAAAGATGGAATGGAATAAAAGAGAACAAACTACACACTTTTTATTGAGTTTCTTTGTTTTATTTAGATGTTGTATGCTCCACAGGCCCTCTTTTCTTTCTTAATCTTTTCTTCATCTGAATACACTACATAACATTTTATTGTAAGCTGAACACCTTTCTTGTATTTGTAAGCCAAAACAAAAGTCATTCAAAAGTTTACAAGACTGGACAGAATCATAATAATCACCCTTACCACAAAGAAAATTCAATTTTTTTTATTTTTAAAGTCAAGTTTGAATGTACAAACTGTTAGCTCCTGACAGCTCAAAGGCTTAATGATTCCACAACCATGTCCTTCTCCACGTGGGTGCGCATGTGTCTCTTCAGCCTGGTAGACGTAGAGAAGCCCTTCCTGCAGAGCAGACAGCTGTGGGGCTTCTCTCCCGTGTGCGTTCGAACGTGCATGTTCAGGTCGGAGGAGCACCTGAACCTCTTCTCACAGTAGGAGCACGGATAAGGCCGTTCTCCTGTGTGGACCCGCTTGTGAAGGAGCAGCTCACCTGACGTGATGAAGGCTTTGCCGCACTGCGAGCACTGGTGAGGTCGCTCCCCTGTATGGGTAAGATTGTGACGGATGAGTGAGGTGGATTTGGTGAACCTCTTCCCACAGCGTGGGCATGCAAACGGACGCTCGCCCGAGTGGCTGTTGAGGTGTTCCATTTGAGAACGCTTAGTTTTGAAGCTCTTCGGGCACTGAGGACAGCTGAAGGGTCGCAGGTTGCTGTGGGTGCGCTGGTGTCTCACCAGCTCTCCATTGGTGAGGAACGTCTTGTCACATGTGACGCAGACATAAGGCCTCTCGCCTGTGTGGATTCTTTCGTGACGTGTGAGGCTTGCCAGCTGAGTGAAGCTCTTTTCACACACCGAGCACTGGAAAGGCCGCCGGCCGTTGTGGATCAGCAGGTGCCGGTTGAGGATCTGGAGCTGAGTGAAACTCTTTCCGCACTCTCCACAGGGATGCGGGCGCTCCTTAATGTGGATCTGTTGGTGCTTCTTCAGAAGCCACACGTGCGTGAAGCTCTTCCCACACTCACAGGCAAATGGTCGCTCACCCGTGTGCTTCATCTGGTGTCTCTTGAGGTCTGACGCTCGACTGTAAATCTTCTCACACTGCGAGCATTTGTACTGGCGTCGAACCACGTGCCTCTGCCTGTGCCTCATTCGATCCAGGATGCTGCTGAAGCTCTCGCCACATTTCTGGCATTTGTACTGACCTCCCTCTTTCTCTGACATGTCCTCTGCCACAACCACCTCTGTAGTTAAGTCAAGCGGAGGGTTGGCAGTGTGGCCACAGGCGGTGCGTTCGAAATGCAGCTTGAGCAGTCCCATCTGGGTGAACCGTTTGCCACACTGGGAGCAGAGGAAGGGGCGCTCTCCTGTGTGAATACGCTGATGTCTCGTCAGATCCCAAGAGTTCTTGAAGCCCTTCATACACTCCTCGCAGGTGTATGGGCGCTCACCTGTGTGGGTGCGCTGGTGACGAGTCACATCTGAGGCGCGCGTGAAAGTTTTGCCGCAGTCTTGGCAGGTGTGAGGGTCGGGCCTCTCGTGGATCGGGAAGGGCTGTGGGAACACGGGACGTTGGAGCTTCCTCTTGGGGGCCTCGGCTGGCTCTGCTGCCTTCTGCAGTTCACTGTACTGCTCAGGGTGACTGTGCTCGATGTGCTGCAGCAGGTAGGACTCCTGCATGTGGAAGAACGGACACTCAGAACAGGCGAAGACCTGCGTTGACATCTCCACTGTGGTACCTATGCAGAACACAAAGGATATGAGCAGTTTCTTGGTGTTGCCTTAAAATATGGCAACCTATTAATGTTCTGATAGCAACAGGAAAACTAGTCAAACCTAAAACAACTCAGTTACACTCAAACTGTGATATTATTGAACAATTCCAGTGTGGTGGAGAAATTAGGTGGAGGTGAAGCTTATTATTATCATTAATACATCCCAGGTGGGAACTTCTGATTTGCTTATTATTTTCTCAGCTGATTGATTCAGAATCTTAGAAAATGACCTTTCTGAGTGACCTCAGCATAATGTTTTTCACAAGTATCACGAACATCAAAGACGGTTTCTTAGAGTACAATGTTTACCTCTGAAATATGATGGTCTTGGAGAATTTATGGTAAAGCACAGGCATTTCTATTTTTAAAGTTTAATGTGGTGTTTAAGCATCTAAAGATTAAAAAACACTCCGTTCCAACCAGCAGCCGGCACGGACAGGGACGTCATTTTGCAATGAGGTCCTGCAAAATGTCTGTCAGAGCAGTCGCTTCATCAACAGCCGCGACTCTCTAAGATGGCTTATCTATCTGCTTTACCTTGTGCTCCAAGGGACTCAAGGTTTTTGTGGTGTTGCAGGAGAGAACTCAAGTCGTCAGGATTACAGAGCGCTGGCACGCATTCCTTCAGTACAGAGGGGCCAGAGGTCAGCCATGAAACAGTCTGTTTATGGGTGAAAGCCAACTTGTCAATGCTTAAATTCCAACGTAATTATAGAGTCATGTTAGAGGGCAAAGTGACCAAATAAGGTTCTTGTCAAATGAGGAGAGTTAATCATTTTAAAAAAAGGTAAACGTTCAAAGGTAAAGCCATCATTAATACACTTAAAGTACTTCTACCGTACTGGGAACAATAAAACACCAATACTGGAGTAACATAAAACATAGAGCACATTTAGTTATGAATGGTGTTATTTTAAACTGAAAGTACAGGGACATGCACAGTATGGAGTTTTCCCCGTCAGCAGGGACGTCAGCTCCTACCTGAGCCAGGTCTGGCACTGGCAGAAGTCTCTCCAGTTTGGAAAGAAATTCCCACACGAGAAGCTGCATGTCCGTGTCATAGCTGAGGCCATATTCTTCTGGAAAAACCTCCTGGGAACGAAAGAATCAAAGGGAACCGTTACTCCAAACCACAACAACGAAGGGGCACGTGAAAAACAATTAAGTGCATCAATTATAAGCCCTTTTCAGACATCACACTCATCATGAAATCCCAGACATGCTATGGTTGTGTAAAACATACTTTGGGTTGATGGGAGGAATTCAAAATAACATGTTTCTGAAAAGATGAGGGGCTCATTTTGGCTTCTTACTTGTGGATGTTTAATGAGCACAAAGGAGAGTTTGTGCCATTCTTGTTGAGAAAAATACTGACTCGCTGCATCTAATGACTGTCGGGAAATCCATGCAGTCAAGTCCAGGTAGTGCTGTTTTAGTTTTAGTATAACGTTTACTTGACTTGTACTGTGCTGAAAATGATGCACGAATGTTACAAACTCAGATCTGTTAAGATAAGCCCCACAGCAGTTATCAATGGAAATGCCAGCCTGTCTGAAAGCGGCCACACATACATGGCATCCCGCTGCCTTACCTGGTAAAAGTGCTTCCTCTCTGCTGGGTCTTTCAGTAGTGTTTGGATTAGTTCCACAAAAATGGCCTCCTCTGCATCCACCTCTGCATCCCCACTCTGAAAGAAAACATTGTTACTGGGACTATGATCTCAGGACCAGCCGGCAGAGCTCCATCTGATCAATAATTCTAAGAGACTAAGACAGTGACATGTTTCCATCTGGTTTTTAGGGATTTTGACTGGTCAGATATGAAATCCCTTTTCTTACTCCTGCGTATCCTGGTGGGCGGATTCGCTCCAGGTGAGGCTGCACACAGGAAATGTTGGCAGTTTCCTCACTTCTGCACAACTCTAGAATAATCTGAAAATAAAGGCATGCTTATTCTCTATTAAGAACTACTTGAATTTAGGATATTTGTGTAATTCTGACACCTGCTGACTCACTTTTGCTCGCAGTCGGAGAAGCAGTTTTCCTCTCTGCTTTGGGCTGAGCAGGTCTGGGACTGTTGCTGTCACCAGTGTGACAAACTCATCGAGCTTTTCATAATCAAGGACATCTCTCCGCTGGGCCACTTGCCACATCGCTGCAGAAAGCAGCCGCAGAGGAGGGATCAGCAGCCTCAGGGATGATAGCGGCAGGAATATATCTAGGGTAGATGAGAAATGACTATTGTCCTCTTGCCACATGACAACAGAATAACTTTTTATTGAAAGAAAATGCACTTGAGCGATTGGAAATGATTCATTTTAGAACACTTGAACATTCTCTCCAAAACAATATTGAGTAATTATTTAGCGGAAATTGAAATGAAAAGTTTTAAAAGAGCAGGCATCTCCTGTATTTGGCTGCAAATTAAAATCCTAATATCTGCGCAGACAATGTCCTGGAGTTAAATTATAATTATGAAGACAAAATAATCAAAAGCAAAACAGCTTATACGTTCTTGTCCCCATTTACCAGTGCTCAAAACAACCAAGTCCTGGCTTCAAAATAACAGGAACAGGTGTACCATCAGCTGCTGAGGCCAAAGAATAGTGTGACCAAATATGCAGCACACGTTTTTATGGCTTTTAGCCAAAAAGTGCGACCTGTGATATTTACATGTTACCGACAGGGTCACAACCTCTGATGATCGTGGAGAGAAAGCTCAATAAAGAGCTCTGTCTGCACGCCGTCAGCAGTTGACCTGGTCATATTTTACACATTTTTAAGGGTGACAGAATCTCTCACAAATGTCACATATTTCTAATTTTGTTCATAATTATTCAAGACATCGCCATGTTTGGGAGCGTCCAGACAAATACAACTTATCTGTTTATTCAAATGTCTGGAATAATTGCTCAGTAACTTTTCCAATAATTATTTAGCTAAAGTTAGCCCTTTAACCTTCAAGCTGTTTCGTTTAGAGCATGTCAGAATCCCACAGGGCTAACTTGATCATTTCATCCACAAAGGACAATGAAACGAGCTGTTCTTGTATGTGGTCAATCTGATTCGAAGCCCTTTAATGTTTCGCAGTTTACATTAGCTCGCTACAATCACAGCTGTTAGCTAGGGCACGAGCTCACGCGAAAGCGGCCACAGTTAGCCGTGAGAACTTACTGAACACTCATAAAACGGACCTGTGTTTTCCACTTGAAGGGCGCTTTCCATTTCGGAGACAGTAAGCAACTACTTCTACAAGTCACGAACAAACTATCACAACATAGCATTCCGCTCGCTAGCAATTACATGCAAAACGGAAACGTCCACTCGTCTTCAAAATAAAATTCAAAATGAAATTTTACATAGTGAAAACACTTCACAATGAAATATTTTAATTTTTCCAAGTCGTTAAAAAAAATCCGCCGGGGCCGGAGAGGAACACAAAATGTTGTGCTCTTACATGTGAAGTACAATAATCAAATTATATAATTTCAAAACAAGTATATCAATATGCCCAACACTGTATTTAGCTTGGTTTTGCGTGAAAGACATGGAATGTGTATGAATGTGAATACAGCATCATCTGGGGAGCTAAAATCAAACGGTCTACATTCAACAGGCAGGCAAAACACTTTATTTGTTGTATTGTCCATGTGCAAATTGCCATTTGCTCCACAACACATTGTCACTTGTGTGCAAAAACAGGCTTGATTCTCTCACGTTTCCATTGGTCCTCATACCAACTCAGAATATGGCTTACTGCGATGAAACACACATTTCCAGATACAACGTTGCTCTCTACTTCCCGGCACCTTGTTCGGTTTGTGAATTTCAACATTAAAGATGTAGAAAGCAAAAAATAAGACAAACATAAAATAGGCAAACATTTCCAGTGAAAACTGTCTTAGTGATTTTACATTCATTACATCTTTTAAGTCCTAAGGATGGCTGTCAGTCAAGGCATTGTGAGTGTTCAATTAAAAAAATAATTTAATTCTGTATGGTTCCTTTTGGTAACAAGATGAGTTCATCCACACCATCAGTCAGTCCACAGTCCCTGTGGGATTTCTGTAGTTCAGGTATCTCATGTGAAGTCAGGATGTCATGAATGTAGAACTTTCTCATCTGTGGAAACTTCAGATGTGGTATCCAGTAACAAGGCGTTAAGTTCAGTCAAAGCTGTGTTAGCTTTCCAGACAGCAGGGCAGGAGCAGGGCAGGGGCAGTGCTCTATATCCTCAGCCTACAAAGTCCAAGTGACAGACCTTTAACAGAAACGAGCACTTTACACAACTGACAAATCAAACACGTGACAAAATTGCTCTGAAGTACACATGAAAAACTAAGATCAAGCACAGGTAAGTTTTGATAAAAACTCCCAATTAATCTATTATGAAATAATAAACTTTCAGCTCCTTGTCTGTTTCCATGGAGTTTTTAAGAATTCGCTTAGCCACTTCCGTAGCCGCCCTGGTCTCCAGAAACTTCTGTGCTCACTCCTACGTACCTGTTTTAAGGAACTATGAAATATATGAAGAGGAATAACGCGATGTCGAAGAGCGCAAAGACCCAGAAGTCAAACCAGTAGGAGTGTTTTGGTAAAGACACCGGAATTCCATTGGATTTAAACATTTTATGGTTTTCGGTCTCCGTCGAGCTGGGTCCCATGTCTGCTGTAGCTGCGGCTGCTGTGAGCTCACCGGAAGAGAAAATGCAGCAGTCCTTCAAAATAAAATCATTTCAGGTAATTTTGTGGAGAGAAAAAAGGGTGTTTTTGTCAAGCGTTTTCACAGAATGAAGGATCTTTTACGCAGCCTGGTTTAATTTTACTACTACTTACTAACGTGCTTTCATATTGTAAGCACCAGATATAAGAAAAAAATGTTAATTCAGTGGACTCTGAACACACTATCACACCTACATTTGATGTTAAATAATGTAATTTCTAATTTCTTAGAGAAAATGTCAAATTTAATTCTTATTTAGAAATAATCTGTAAATGGCGCTAATACCGGTCTACAAACTGCAGGTAAGTGCACCTAAAACAAAGTACTGTTTTTGACTTCAGTTGTACATCTTTGAAATTTGAACTCATAATGGATTAATTAATACAAAGTTTGGGATGCTTACAGGCAAGAATGACAGAGAATAATGTGCATGCAACATTCTTTGGATTGTTATCACTTGGGACAATCGATTTATTTCTTCAGTGTCTCATTTGAATGGATCGCCCACATGGATTTTAGATATTTTTCCTCAATGAAATTATTTGTATAATTGCAATTTTCTGTTAGTTGAGACTTTAATTTCCACTTGAGTAGAGTTTTTACCCTCTATATCTCTGCACTGTCCAACAGACAAAAAAACGTAAAAATGAACAAACACCCAACATATGGTTTGCTTGAGTGACACCAAATACCATTTATTAGGGCTTTACAAAGACTACAAAATCCTCCAGATGAGTTAAATCACTGTCTCTGTCTATTTACATGATATGTTACATACAAATGTACAAAATATAAAACATTTAAGGACAAATGTTTCACCCAAAAAGAAGAAAACTTTCTCTCAAACCAGAGTAAATGCTATGGTCTCCAACTGTTTAAAGTGTAAAGTGTAAGTGGGAACAATGACCAGTTCATCACTATGGTGTACACTGTGTAAAAGCTCTGCTATCTTAGGAACTAATGGTCTGTAACAAGTAGGCTTGATACATGGGTGTAAGTCTAGGTAAGGAGCAACCTGTAATCATGGTAACTATCCCCTTAGCATGCAACTACACACCCTTGCAAACAAAAGGTTGGCCAAGCTGGCCAGGAATATGTGTTAACCATCTGAGGCTTGGCTGCAGAGACGCACGTGAAGCTGAGCACAGGTAGGATTGTAGAGGAAGGATTGTCCTGAGGTTGTGACAATGTGACTTCTTGGTCTCTGATGGGCTTTGACCAACCAGTAGCACCTGTTGGTTGTCGCGTACAGTACGGCGTCAAGTCAGCTTCTGTGCCTCAGAAAGCTAAAAAGCCTAACGTGGCTGTGAGCTTGAGTTAAAATGTCCGGAGAGGAAGTGCTTCTAAGGAACAAGAGGCATCCCTAAAGACAGAGAGGATCCAAAGGATATCATGGCAGGATGAGGAGTACTGGAGAGGTGCCTTTTTTTTCTCAGTTTGTGATTTTAGTGAGTTAAAAACTGTTTTTTTTTTTCCTGTACACCATATGCCCCCTGCATAGGCAAAACATCCAATCGCCACAAGACACACACCTGTTTCTGACAGCGTGTTGAATTTTTGCATTTCTTTTTTTTAGTACAATAATTTACTCAGCGGGTTAAGCATATTGTAACATCAACAGGGCAGAATGCATCTTTGATTCACTGTGCAAGACTAAAGTATTTACAACCCACCCAAACCTCAAAGTGTGCAAAACCAACCCTCTTAAACAAAGAAAGGACAATCAAAATTCTAAATGGCTTCCGTCCAGTACGCGCATACATAAAGGTAAAGGTCTTTTCTCAATGCATCCTCTTTAAAAAGCTTCAAAACATGCTCATCAGGCTAGAAAACCCTAAACAGTTTGGTTGTGCTCCTGTCAGTTCAAGTGAGCCCAGCTCAACTGGGCGCAAAACAACAACTAAAAAAATACCCCACCCCATCTTTTTTTGTTTTGTTTGTTTTTACAATATCTGTCCATTTTGAATTCAAATACAGCGTCAAGTCTTTCATATTCTGCCAGACAGAGGAGAGCGCGTTTCAGAGGGAGGGGCAGCAAACAAAAACGGCTGTTTTTCCAACTACAAGCGGCATCTTTTATGCATTACGAAGCAGATCGTCACTCTCCAACACCAAAACCTCTTTTTTCTCACTTATAGTCAGTAGGAGAAGGGGATGCTTCAAGAAATTTTGCACTTTTAAGGCAGTGAGAAAGCACCAATATCATTGTTCCCCATTTCAGCTCTTGGCTGATCAAGTTAAATTGTATAAGACTTTTGATATATAATTTTTTGGTATCTCATGGGCAGAGATGATTGGAAGTGCTGACCAAGAATGTCAAATGAGGGCCAGTAACTGTCAAAATGAGTGATATTATAGTCCAAGTCAGTCTGGTGCTTCACCTTCACCTTCTGAATTTCCCCGTTGCAGTAAACCGGGTGGTTCTTCGTGCAGATTAAAGCAAATGCCAAAAGAATGTGGCTTTTCATGTGATGACCCACAAAGAACGATGCCTGCTGTTCTTATGGTGTTAACAGCTAAAGAGTGACACAAGCCGTGTTGTGTGGAAAGCCAAGGACAACTTCATCTACAGTCTACAACCATTGTCGGCTCTGCATTGTGATTTAAAATCTGTGGGTGTGAGCATTTGGCAGTCAAATCAAAGAGAAAAATTGGCACTTTTCCATGTTGTCTTCACATGGTGGCTGGATGACACACAGACAATACGCTTTCGTTGTGCTTGTCGTTGGCATGAGGGGCAGCGAGGAGTGACTTGGCAGTGCCTGACGCTAAGGAGCTTCAGGCCAGGAAACCAGCACCACAAGGCTCAACTGACAACTGAGCCGAGGGCAGATAGAGTGAGTCACTATTTGCTATAATCATATCATTTTTATGACCGTGGCTGGTCTGTAAAGGCCTCACAAGTGTATTAATCAGCCATGACTGGTGCCCATCAGGATTAGAAAAAGTTAAATGGTAAACAGCTAAAGAAAAAAAACAGCTGGAGGAGTCTGTTCACTAAACCAAATCAAACATCAGCTTTTTATCAAAATTAATGGGATGTTTGTGATGAATTCAATTTGTGTGGTAAAAGCACCGGATTTAGCCACTAGAGGGCATTACATTGCCTGGAAAAACTCTTCACGTCCCCTCTCTTGCTTGCCTCCCTAAATATGCAAAATCAGAAATTAGGGTTCCTGGAAGTGGTGGAGATACAGCACCTTCCTAAAGGCCACTCTGCCAGGGTGGACTGTTGATCAATGAGGGCTTGAAATGATTCAAATCTCTGATTAAAGGAGATTCTCCTCCTGCTGCCTGTGCGAGAGTGCATTTATAATTCTGTGTGTTTGTGTCTGTAAGAAGCACCTCTGTAAACAAGGAAAGACAAAAACAACAGAAACTCCCCTCCCAATGTAAACATCTGTATATATAACTGGGTTGAAAAATAAAAATCCAGTTTTGTCACGTTAAACTTGAGGCTCTCAATTATTTTGTGACACTTTGGAGATTGACGTCTGGAGTTAAACAAGTGGCTCATTGTGGCTGAGCACACATGCGATTTACTTACTGGAAGTTAACATCAGAGGAACTAAATTCCCTCATCAGAAACATCCCACATAAACAAATATGAAAAGTTGTATTCTTAAAATGTTATACATCCATTAAAATGACTGGCTAAAGCTATTTGATGCCAGTAAAATAGACATGATCCAACATGTATAGTTGTTTAACTTTGTGACCACTGAGGACTAAGTTGTCAAAGCTCTGTAAAACATAAAATAATTTGATTTAATATTGCACCATCACTATGTAAAAATAGGCATTTTCTTTCAAATGGTGGGTATATCATTTTGGATAATAAAACTTTTCATATATCACACATCTTTTGGCTATAGAGATGTCTGGTCTTGATGAGCGTTCAAAGGTCTCCAGAATCTCTGGGTTCAGTGGTGTCCAAGGATTCAGGGTCTGCCAGCACAGCTTTTGGTCTCATAGTGCCGACTCCAGTGAGGAGTCGAGCTGGTCGTCATGGTGACTGGTGCTGTCGCTGTCGCAGCTCTGCGTGCTGGAGTAGTTCGCTGCTTCCTGCAGCCGTAGCAGCATGTTCATCTGTGAACGCAACACAGCAAACTGTTTACTGACAGATACACAGGAAGGACAAGTTTCAAAGGCCTCGGCTCCATTTACAGCCTGTTAGTGTTGTTCTCCCCTCTGGTTGGGGACACTCCATTTAGCAATTTATTCTTTAGGGATCTTGTTTATTTCCTTTATGGTCCTCCTCCCAAAATCAACCCCGTGTTTGTTCATGCAGGCAATAATGACCTATAATTGTTACCAAATAATATGCAACCTCAAGGGTCGTCTAATGCTTGTGAGAGCAACTGTATGTGAAGGGTCCAATCATATGATTTTGATGGCATAGAATGAAGAATGTATTTTTGCCCTAACCAGCTGATGTTATTGCCTAAACTCAACTAGGAAGAGAGAAAAGTGTTGTCATGACACTGACTGAACATAACTCACTTACATCCCATGGTTCAAAGTACCACGCATGATTGTGTGGTACAGAACAAGGGCTTCTATTTCCCTCTTGCAGTGTGTAGGAGCAGCAGATTAGAGGACAATCTTATGGGTCATATGTAAGAATATAAACAAATGACCTGTTTGGATTATTTTGATTGGAGGTCTCTTTTTCTTTAAGCAGTTGCCAAAAAACACTACTAAACTGAATAACATTAAAATTAAAAGGCAAACGTAACTCTAAAGATTTTAGCAGATAGGTTAGTTACCTTTAGATAGAGCCAGATAAGCAGTTTAACCAACTTTCCAGTTCTGTGCAAAGCCAAGCCAGCTTAATATTCAGTTTCTTTTGTTGTGAATAAAAAGCTTTTTTGTTGTTGTTGAAATGCAGTTTGCAAGTGCACTTGATAAACTGGCCAATGGATTAGAAAATCAACAAGCACATCTCCTAAAATCTTGAATAATTCCTTTCAGTGACCACCAGCCAGTAAGTTTAGGAATCGTTTGCAGACTCCATATGTCATTCAAGCAATCAAAGGATTTCTGTTATGCTGACTGAGTTCCTAGTGAAAAAAAATCCCTAGTTCCTAAAACACCTCAGTGTAATGACTCACAAATCTTATATTTTACAGAAGCACTTCATAAAGCAGCAGAACTTCTCATCCCTGATATAGAACTAATGGTCTAAAAAATACTGCAGTGCTGCTGAATCTGGTGAATCGCTTCAAGTGTTCCTAAAATGAGTTTTGGCACACCTGTACTGTACGCACACACACATTCTTGCTAAATCAAGCCCGTCGTTTTTTGGATGACTACCCCTTAATTCCTCTTGGGCTGCAATAACCCACTAAATGGAATTTAATTCTCTCCCCACTGATTTTTCTTCCTCTCTCTCATAAGAGTTCAACCCTTCTTGTGTGTGTGTGCCAGTGGGCTTACTTTTCTATACTTGTGTGGTCTAAAAACAGAGAGCCAAGTTTACACGTGGGGTTTGACAGCTTTGTGGGGACCATGATTCAAGACTCCAAAAGTACAACATTGCCTTTTTACAGTCAAAACTTGGTTTTAGGGTTAAGAATTAGGTTACAGGTAGAGTTAGGATTACAAGGCCAAGACATGCATTATGTCACTGAAAAATCCCCACAAGGATATTAAAAAAACAACTGATGCATGTGAGGGTTTAGAGTGTGCTGATGAGCTCAAACCACCTTCTCTGGCATTGTGCTTTCCAAATCCTACATTTTGATTTTCTGCTCTAAACCCTCCATAGTAAGCTCTGTAATGCCACAGTCATTGTCCTCACCAGTGGGTCTCCCTCAGTGTCACTCTGAGACACCTGCTTGGACGATGCCCCCTCCTTGGACGAGCTGTAGCTGTCATATCCCACGTCTTCTGGCCTCAGCTGGAGCAGCGTCTGGCTGTCCTGCTGCAGCGAGGCGACGCTCCATGGATATGTGTCATTCACCCACTTGGATGGATCCTCCCACAAGGCTCTTTTACCATAAAGCTGCAGGGATGGTTAAAAAAGGGAAGAGGGTACGCGTGTCATGTATTCTGTGACAGAGTGAGGTAGTTATGATCATAAGATATCTGCCATATGTTTATTGAACACTTATTTTCTGTTGAATTGTTTTCTGAATCAGTCCAAAACAAAGCGTATGATGATTTGTTCATGCTAATCTGCTGCTTTGATTAATATATTTTTACCCAACGACACATAACAGTGTATGAGATGTTATAAACATCAGAAACTGTGGTATTAAACATGTTCTTCTCAGTTTGATTATTAGTTTCATATTGTTTTAACAGCAGTCACAGGTTGACAAACAAGGTTCAGCAATACTGAAGTTGAGTCCTGGAAACAATTTCCAAGACTTTAAATACAGTAACAGTCCTCAGTTTGGTTAGAGAATATTGGAAATGAGGAATATAGCACTTTGACATGCAGAATTTCTTTTGTTGTAGATTAAAATATATTTAATTGGTAATTCAATAGGAAATTAACCCAAACGTTTTGATAGTTCAAAATAATTGTTACATGTCATGGAAAATCTGTAACTTGCAATCATGGAAGTTAAATACATATGTCACCAGGTTGTACCTGTAGTCCTTCCCTCACAGCCTCTAGCAGGTAGGGAACCAGGGAGTAGTTCCACAAGTCAGTGAACCAAACCCGAGAGCCTTCAACATCCATTGGACAGGACAGGAAGAGACGAGGGCCTGTGGGGACAAAGGAGCGCAGATGGTAGATGAAAGATACAGCACACAACTTAACCAAGAATGGAGATAAGGGGAATTTTTATTCTAATTTGAACAATCAGACCCTTTAAAATGTCTCTTTAGAAATATAAAAAGATGTGATTGTATTCTTTAGACAGAGTGTCTAAAGATAAGACACCACAGGAGTGGCAGTACTCGCCTGACAGTAAAGATACAAGAGAGTGTGTGTGCTTGTATATATATATGTGTGTGTGTGTGTAACTGACCTATGGTGACATCGGAGGAGCTGTGTGCCTCCAGGAAGCTGTTGAGGTGCTGCCAGGTCTTGGGGATCCAGTCAATGATCTTAATCAGGTCATTGCTGCGCATGTTCTTATCGATCTCTGTCTCTATCAGCTTCCGCCGCAGGAAGCGACCCAGGAAACCTTTGACTGGCTCTGTGTGGTTGGTGCACAGCACCCATCTACGACAGGACAGATGATCAATGTTAAAACAAAAGCACAGGAGCTAATATATCAGCTCAACATCAAATGAGATTTCTCATCAAAACTATTTATTTTTACATGGGATATAATGACAAATGTGAGGACATTTCTTCCATCAGTATAAAAGCATTAGAGCCCATTTTACTTTACCTAATGGAGTAATCTTGAATTAATGTATGCCTCATGATAAGCTTTCTCTAATCACAATGTATTTGTCAAATCATCAGCTAGTCAGACATGCCAAGCAGAAATGATCCGCACTTTGTTCATGCATCACAGCTCATTAAATTTCATTTAGCAAGGCTAATTAACCTGCAGACATAATTACAACTCTCCCTGTGGAAGAATGCTTTTAGTTTACACTCTGAGACCATACATGCAGACAATTTCTCAATGGCAGTAATGCCATTTGTACATAATACTTACAGTGAGCTTTTAAAACATAATAGGATTAATAATGTACAGAAATGATCAACAATATGGTGAGAAGCAGAAGTCCAATTTCAGTTATTGTGAATAGCAGAGTAAGCAAATATTGACCTGATTTTTGAAAAATATATGGTTTCAAGACAGAGTTAAGCATTTTTATAACTTCAAACAACAATAAAGGAAAGAAAAAGGCCCAGATTTCAGATCTCAATTATAAACTCTTCTTCCTACCTACAGAAAGCCACTAATATGTGAGATTCTTGGACCGTCTTTCATGCACTGAATCTGTTGAAGTCTTATTTTCCCAAATCTTTGATGGTGTATAAATCAGTATGAATGTTGGGTGGGTCGTGGCAAACTTTCAGCTTGAGGTAGTCTGTTGCAGACTTTGAGGTGTGCTTCGGATCATTATTTTTCTGTAGAAGTTATCTTCTTTTTACCTTCAGGAGTTGAAAAATCATGTAATATTTGCTTTAGTACTGCGCTGGTGTGAAACTAAATCAAGACTTCCTCCACTAGCTAAATGTTTCACTTCACAGTCTGATAAAACTTCGTAAAGGTCTGATACAGACAATAGGGATTTTATTTGCCTTTCTGTTAGGAACAATTTGTAAAGCTTTGACATTTGCATCACAATCACATCAAAATAATGGTCTGTGACTTTGGTAAAAAGTGATGGGAGCTCAAATCTTTCGGGGCACGAATATATGTGCGTGGTATTTCTTCCTATGTGTACTCTAATCTGCACAAACAGTGAATACAGAAAGCATTCTTAAAGATCTGAAAAATTGTGAACCGTCTTCTTTTGGACATCAGTTCACCTTTGACTTCTTCAAAGTTTCACTATGAACAGAGGTGCCCAAACGTTTGCATGCCAGTGTAATTCAAACAAAAAAAGGAGTCAGACCTGAAGTTGTGGTGAAGTTCAAGGTTAGGAGAAGATGAAACTCCCTGGCTCATGGTCCCAATAACATAGGGGCTGGACAGAGGAAAAACAACACACAATGATTACTCAGCGATCTGCTTATTTCCACGATAAAGGCTTTTCTTCCCTCATCTGAATGCAGGTTCCATGCATTTGAATGCTGCTCCTGAGGAATATCTTTGTCGTTCAGCTGTGTGAATAAAACTGAATGGACTTGACTTGACAAGAGCTTTGAACACTACAACTTGTCCCCCAAAGGTATTTCCGCTCATAGGAGAAAAGAGCTCTGACTCACCATTTGTGGTACTTGCAGTTGAGGAAGCCATTGAATATGTCGCTGAGAGAGCCGATATGATGGAGGTTATCCAGAATAACCACAGTGGGGAGCTGTACGTCTGTCTCCTCAGAGTTACACTGCTCTGCCAGGGTGGACAGGTACTGCCGCAGGTCCTGCGTAAAGAAGCAATCTTGACTTTGAATGAAAATTGTGTGCCACATTTTGAGCACAAAGTGACGATGCAAATGTGCCTAAACATTTGACTGATACAGCAACAGCTAGAAAAGAGTCCTTTTTTAAATCTAAGTTCAAAATTAACCAAATAAATGGATTATTTCCTCAAATTTATACAAATGTTCATGCACCACCCCTGCTTTTCCTCAGGTAGAACATTTAAAATTGAAAGCTACAGCTGGTTTAAATTTGAATGTCTTTGGCTGCTTTAACAGAAAACAGCTGCTAGGAATGCATATTCCTATCATGGGCCCATTAAAGGTTTTTGTTCTCAGGGGGGTGTAGTTATTTGATAAATTGTGGAATAGGCTTTCCTATTTGAAACTTTTGAAAACATCTTAATCGTAAAATTGTTTTAGTTGGAATTAGGTGACTTGTTGGAATAATGCCACACACATAAAGTCATGTGACTGAAAAAATACCTTTATCGATTGTATCAATATCCAAAATGACTACAGATACACCAGCCAAGATGAGAGGATTTCTATTCTTTCATGTCTGTTATATTCTTTTTTATGTGTATGTTTCTTTAAGGCTGCTTTATGTAAAAATTATCAAATGTAAAAGACAATCAGTTAAATTATCATTGCTGTTTTTATAAGTCACTGAATATGTACATTCTGGAGGATACATTGCTCTGATAAAGGTAGAAAACAAGGACAATTACTTCCAAATACATTTACATTCTAAAGCTATCAATGAAGAATATTTTGCAATACATTCTCTTCAATGCATTTTATTAATTAATGAACAAGTATATTTGCAGTTGGACTGCCTGGCAGAGCACTGTCTACGCTTATAAAATGAATACATTTGTATTATGTACACTTGTATACATTGTTAAATAAATGTTTTAATTCACTTTTAGTAACTAAGGGAAAAGAAAATTGATGCCCGCATGGGGGGAAATTCTGTGCTTATTCAAAGAATTCATGCATAAAATGTGAAACACCAGGAAAATTCCCTGTTTCCCTTACCTTGCTGGAATTCTGGTCAACATTGAAACTGGCGACATTATGCTCAGTCACTTCCTGCCCCATCTGGGAAATGATGTACTCAGCCAACTTGACAGCGAGGAAGGATTTTCCTGTGCCGCTGGGTCCTGAGAGGATGATCCGACGATGCTCCATCAACAGGTTGAGGTACCGCTGGATTATGGGCTTTGGAATGAGGGTGTCAAACACAAGGCTGTCTATGCTGTTCTCCTTCACACCTATGATGAGAGAGAGCGGAAAGAGGAAGGAAATGCCTTACCTGCTCTATTTACTTGTTCATTTTCGTGGGCTATTACTAATTAGCTGGCCAAGTGACCTCAGCATGAAATTCAGAGCAAATGTTGCAATCTCCCATGCAGCCCCCCTGGAACACTTCTAAAACATCTCAGGGCTGCACATGTCATCCAGAAATAGAATCTTCTTGCTGACATACCTTTAAGGTTAACCTTGATAATGTTGTTGTCGCCCACCAGGTAGCCGCAGGGCAACAGCTCAGGCACTTCAGAGGTGTGGGAGCGAATCACCTCCCCCATCCTATAGCAGACAATGCTGTCTGAGTTGAGACCCAGGCTGGTCACAGGATCCACCCGGAACACATACTCCTGCAGGGAGGGAGGGCAGTGGAGGATGAACAACTGGACTATTGACCATGATGGTGCGGACCTCCAACAGTATGCCAATAGCAGAGTGAACATTATGCTTTCAATACTTCTAGCATTTGACTATGAGACCAGAGCAATGAAAAATTTGGCTCTAACTTTTTTCTCTTCCATACTACAACTATTACTACTTCTAATAAACAATGACACTAATAATAATAATAAGTTGTTTTCATCTGGGAGCAGCTGCTTGAGCCCAAGCAATGCCTGGAATTAGACCCAAATCCAGATGATTTAAAGAAGATATGTTTAGGACGCAGAGCAGGAACAAATCAGTGAAAAAGGAGGAAGACGTTTAAACCATTTCTTCTTCTTGTTCGTCATAAGATTGCTCGCAAGTAAGGCCTGTGATCGAATAAAATTTTTCTGTAACTTTTGACTGTTTTGCAGCCAGTGTGACATTTACTGCTGCAGAAGGATAACTGGCAATACATCCCGTGTGTCAGAAACTGATGTGAAGGGCTCTTGACCAAGTGTCCAAGAGGAGTTGGGAATGATGATGTGTTGGATTTGTTGAATGACGCCAGAATACTTGGAGAAAATATATGCAGTCAGAGGGGGAACATGTAAACTAATGCATCAGGGAAACTTATTTTTGTGAGGAAATATTTCTATCCACTATACCACTGTTCTGCATGCTAATTAGCTCAATGTGCTGATAATAAACTGCCACTCAGACACAGCAGAGCTGTGTTAGCATTAGCACTGTGGGACACATCTGTGTTTTACAGTTTGGGTATGAATCTTTTTTTGTTTGCCTCTTCGGTCTTGTAAATGAGTAGGTGACAGGAAAGGGAAGTGGTTGGGCTATGTCCTCATAGACCACAGAGCCAATCATCAAACAGGAACCACATGGTTTCAAAGTTCGAGAGACACATGCTTGGATGATTATGTCATTCCAGAGAATTGGGTGGTGGTGGGGCTACTTGCAACAAGCATGACACCACCTTCACTGGTAAGACTTATTAACAAACCTAAATGGCACAGCTTCATCATTAAAGTTGTTTGTAACATCTGCTTCAAAATGAATCAGGTCAAATTGTCAAAAGTGAAAAACTATTTTCTATACCAAAATGACCAAATTCCACCAATGGGAAATGATCTGCTTACTTTGAAGAGGCGTCGAATGACCCCATCCAGGACGTCCCACTTGGTTTTTCCACTCACACCTATAGACCCAATCAGGTACTCCTGGCTTTTGATGCCCTAAAGAGTCAGAATTTTTAAACAGGAGTCAATACAAATAAGAACACAATATGGTGGTTTCGGCTAGATGATCCGTCATCCACAAACCTTGGTGGTGTTTGGCCCACTAGTGATGCTGACCACTATTCGCACGCTCCGACCTTCTTTACGTAGATTTCCTTCATAGCTGTCATCTAGCAGAATATCTGAAAGAAAAACTTCATCTTAGAAAAATAACCAACAAAATCTGTCAGGGTCTTGATTCATTATAAAGAAACTCATTATCAGCGAATGTGAAAATGAATATTGTGTAAATAGTGAAAATAATAATGATGAAAATGAAAGAGTTCAATCAAATGTAAAGAAGCAAAGATCTATTGCAGACATGAGAAAAAAAATATCTTTAAAATGGAACCCATTTAAAGATATTACATCTGAGGTTTTTCTAGATGATGAACTGATGTTGTGGCAGCAAATAAAATCACAGAAATACGTAACCAGGAAAAATATAAGGAATTCATATATCTTAACCACTGAGCTCATATCAAAAGAAACTTGAGCCCTCTCAATCAGATAATCTCTCTTGAGGTTATGAAGCTGCTAAATCATCACCCGTCACCCGCTACTATCTTTGATGTTGTCAGTTTCCTTTCACCTTGAGTTTTTGAATATCCCATTTGCAGTTCCCTTCCTAAAATTTTTCCTTATTCTCTTTTTCTTAGATTTTAGAGGGGAAGGGAATACTTTGCATTCGGCAGGCTTCCCATTGCTCTGTTCCGGGGTGATAAAAGCCCCCTGGCCCACTCGTCTTCTCATGCTTCACTGCTCTTGGCTGATCCCAACATTAATTAACGAGGGCCTAGATCCTCGGAGGGAGTTGGGCCTTCTATGATAATTACAGTTCAAGTGGCTACTACTCAAAAGGACCAGGCCTGGAGAGGCTTTCAGTATGTTCATGTGAGCATATTTGCATTTATGTAATAATGTCCTGCTTTTTTGTGAATCCTCAAAGTAAGGAGAGAAGCTATTTCATCACTTCATGCAGTTCCTTTAGATCATGTTTCTGTGCATTTCTGTACCGAGGCAAGTATGAAGAGATCAACTTCAAGTTAATACTGCAGACCAATGCTTTTACCTGGGCTGTTACTGCAGTCTTTAAACAATGTCTGTTAGCTAAACTAAGCAGAAGCACAGACCTGACTCAAAAGTATGAGTATATCTTTCTCAGCACTCAATTTCGAGACACTGAACTGACCTGACATGATGGTGTCTGTGATGTTGAGGTTATTGAGGGATAGCCCCAAGGACTGACGAGAGGACGATGAGGAGGTACTGGAGGTCTCAGATGGCGGCCGGGCTGTCTTAACGGGAGTGGCTGTTGGCGTGGCATTACCGCTCGACTTGAGACGATCATTTTCCGCTTTCAGCATCTCAATCTCGTTCTGTATATTGAGAAATTAAAGAAAAATGACACAATTCTAATGGAGAGGGCATTCAAAAACAGCATCAAGCTGACTTCATTTCAATGCATTCAGGCTGGGTACTGTTATTATGCTGAATCCGGAACATTTGAATTATGGACTGTAAGAAGCTTTTTGATCTTCAAGGCTCTCTTTGTACTGGAGGTTAAGTCTCTGATAAGAAGTTTTACATGATCCCCATATCTGAGAGGGAGACTACAGGCATCTACAGACATGATAATCCAGACCCACAAGGATCCACTTTAGTGAGACATTCATAATGAGATGAGATCTTTTTTTCCTTAATATGAAAAGACACAGTATCTCTGAGCATCGTATTTTGAAAGTGACAGGCGTATTTACATTAAATTGTAACAAAGGTGTTGAAAAAAATGATTTGGCATCGCGATTTTGTTTGTATTATTAGAATTGGGAAATTTTTATTCTGTGCTTCACCGTTTCTTTCAGCTCTGTAAACCTACTCCAAACTAATAGAGACAACTCGGTTATCAAGTACCTGTTTTGGAGCTGGGCTCAGTGTGTTTTGTGATTGCTGGAAAAGTAGTAAATGAAAATAAAAAACTTAAACATTTTTTAACATTTTGGTAAATGGGTTCATCTGGTTTTTTTTGTGAGAAGAGAGTATTGGTTATTAGGAACTGAAACTGCCAAAATCAGAAAAACATACAATACTTTTTTTTTTTTTTCAACAATCAAGTTATACCTCAGTTGGATCATTTGAGGGTGTGGAGGACCCGCCTGACTCAACTCTGCCCATTTCTTCCACACGGTCTTTTCATATCTCTACTTCTTCATAACACTTGGAGTGTTATTACAGTATGAGAGAGCATTCAATAAAGAGCCTGAGAGCTCAGACCACACACCAAACTGATACAAATATTTGACTGGTAATTTTACCTTCAAGTACTTCCATTACATTTGTACTCAGGACTTCACTGTCACTCTTCTGTGTTTTGTTTGAAACTTTAGTGGCTAACATTTACAACGGCTTACAACATTTCACCAAAATTTAGTTTTTGTAATGGCTGTTTCCGGTGGTGTACTAATGGAACATTCACTGGCAAATGGGAAATCAGAATTTTCCAACTTCCAAGTGGTAAAGAAATAATGAATGCCAATTAGAGATCAGATTTCTTTGTCAGGATATAAAACATCTAAAAAAGTACAGAGAGCAAATTTGATAATTTTTTTCTGAAGTTAACTTTCTAAATAATGATGAGATTTTATGCTAATAATAAAGCAAAAAGCAAGAGCAAAAGGGTTTCAACTTCAACTACTTGAGGTAACAGCTCACGAAATGACATATTTTCAGATAAAACACCCCAAAACAAATTCCAGGGTTGTGGTTTTTGACTTCAGACACATAAATATAAATTCTCAGGTACAGCTTAAAAAAGTACATACATACATAACATACCACATTTCATATTCAACTGTTTTCATTTCACTTATCTAATTGTCAGTACCCATATTTATTTGGTTTGCCAATCACGTTTAAATGACATTTATTCATTTAATCTGTTGTTTTCTTAATTTCTTCATCCCTGTATTTATTTCTGTATTATTTTCCATTTCGTTTAAAAGGTGTAGTCTGTGAGTTTGAGCTCACCTGCATGCGGTTCATGGCCTCCCGGATCTGGTCCAGGTGGTGGGCAGAGCTTAGCGCCTCCAGGCGGATGTCTGTCAACTTGAGCTCTTTCTCTCTGAGCTCGTTCTTCAGCTGGAGGACGATTTCAGCCTCAGCCTCGGTGCATTCGCACAGCCTAACACAAGATTACACACAGGAAGGAGGAAGGGTCACCTTAGGGCTTATACACAACACACACACACACACACATACACATATATACTATCTGGAGTGTACACACTGAAAGGAAGCAAGACAGTTTAGGTTAAGAGGAAGCTGGAGTCATTGGAAAAGACTGTGAGTGAGATGGGAGGGGAAGTGTTGCATTTGGTACAGCAAATCGCTCCCATGGATGCATTCTTTTAGTCAAACAACCTTAAAACCCAGACTCAAAGTGCAATTTCTGTTATGAACAGCTGGTAGGTTGCAAGAAGACTTTCCCTCTCACTGACTATCACGTGGTGTGAATGTGGTTTAAATAACAGTAACTGAGAGCCTTATTCACAATAGGATTTACAGAAGCTGATGTGTGTGTGCTGATGTGATTCTGATTATTATCAGTGGGAAGATATCAGTTTGAATAATGGCAAAGCCATTTTTAGTCAAAAACGTAAATCCATCATATCTGCATGGTTTGAGACTCAAAATATTTCACATATCTGACATGAACCATGTAAAAATGAAATGATCTCACAAACCGCCACACAGCACAGCAGATGTGCATGGTAGATGCATGCTTGTAAAATGGCCACAAGTTGGCCCTTTAGTAGTGACATATGTGCAGACATTTAGCAGTGGCAGCTCTGTTCAACCTTTTATTCAACTCTCTTCTACTTGCTATGAGAGCCAGGCACTTTGAGGTCCTGTTTCAGCTTGTGTGCCAGAGATCCATCACCTCTGACAAGCTGGTCAGAGATTTTACAGCACTGAGATGCAGAGGAAAGTCACACCAACACAAGCCACTGCACACACACTCCCAGGGAGCATGCCACACAGCGTCTGTTACCGAGATCTGTGTTTGTACACCACGTGACCGTTTTGCTTTTTCTTTGGCGTCCAAATAGGGGAGGACTTGCTATCACAAAGGCACTTGCTACAGCAGGTGGAGAAACATTAAAGAAAAAGGTGAAGAGGGTGGTTGGAGGAAAGAGCGAGGTGAGGATTTCAAGAGATTTGTTAAAAAGAAAACAAAAGAAAATACAAAATTACTAAGAGAAGAAAAACAAACAAAGTACATGTGTTTATCTTTATTAGTGTGTACTGTAGGGAGATCATTCTTATGAATATATTTGTACAGCTGTGTGATAGTGTCCAGATGTTAAGTAGTTGGGGCTGTGCATGTAGAACTCACTCTGTGGTGGAGGGTGAAGAGTGCAGCGTGGCAATGCTGCCTTGCCTGTTGTCATGCTGCAGTTTGGGGGAGGATGGCAGGGAGTCAATCATCTCTTCCATCTCATCAGGGGCCGACTGGGATTTGGTTTTCTTTTTGCTGAACGCCTGCTTGAAAGAGCTGCGTAACTGCAACACACACAATTAACACACAGGCACAGGTCATTCCTTCTCACATAATTTCTGGTTACATCACGTCTTGTCAGATCAGGAGGTCACTCCGTGCTGTTTCCAAGCAATAGCCACTATCTGTTTTAGGTAAAGAGGCAAAAAGCAAGGCCATAAGTATAGATGAGAATGAGAAATATGGGGAGGCAGGCTTTTAATATCCCTAAATATTAGAAAAGAACAGGCATTCAAAATGAATAAGAATGGACAAATGAGTTGGTAAACAAGGGGTACGGTAAAGGTTGCTGTATCCATGGCGACGTTCCCAGAAAAGGGAGAAAAAGGAGGGGAAGAAGGAACAGCAAAAGAAGTGGAGATGGGAAATGACTACAGCACACATACAGAAGACAGTCTGGAAACCACTGACCTGAGCTGGGATGGAATCAGCCACCTGAAGATGCAGAACACACCCAGTGTTAAGCCACACAAACACTCGCTCATGCTCACCTCACACCCATCTACAGCAGACTTTGTTGATCGTTCAGGGGAAATACACTTTCTGCTGTAGCAAGAATGCTATTACTATAAACTTATGCTCACCTCATTGGATGGTGAGTATTTCTACAAAGAATGATCAAGCATAAAGTGGGTACCCTGGTGTTAGTATAAGACCAAAAAACCCAACTATCCATCCCAAATGAAAGAAAATTTAGGATTAAGATTCCATGTAGTTTCAGACACAGAACAGAATCAACATAACAAAGAACATGAGAATAGAAAAAAAATCTAAACAAATAAAGCATTATGCTCATTTACAGGGTTATTAAATATTTAAAATATGCTTACATGCTCAAAGGTAAAAGAAAAGCCAAATCAAAAAATAAAAACAATTCTCCTGCAATAAATTGTTGCTGCATTTCATCCACTAAGAAAAGGAAGAAGATACTTTTTACATGTTTTCAAACACAGGGATGATGAACCTTTGTTGAGCATTGGTTTCATGTGTGAAAGTACAGAGGCAGCAAGAGGGGTCAAAGTTGATCTGCCACCAATATGCTTCTGAGCTGGCAAGGGAGACAGCAAAAGAGGCGAAACTGGCGAGCATTGTGAAACACACCAATCTAACCATCAACACTGTTGTCACTCAGCGGATTCTGCAACACTGGCTCGATGTGTGTACAACACACACTGATGAGGGGCTGATCCCCTCTCTCTGGCATATGTGAATTACCAAAGAGGGACAGCAGTGGGTTAATGCCTTTTTTCAGCCAATAAGCCTCAACTGTTATGTGAAAGGAAGCAAGGTGTTTGAGGTAGTTCAGGGGCTGTGCTCTCTGTGGGACAGAGTAACCCTTTGATGGGGCCGTTATCACTGTGGTGAGCTGTCAAATAGACAAATAATTATATGACATGTCATCAACAAACAAGTCAGTATTCTAAGAATACAAAATAGCATAGAATATGCTACAGTTGAGGACAACGGGAATGGAAATAAACATGTCACTTCAACCGTCGCGCTGAATCAAAGTTCCTGCCTTTTAAGTAGCTCACTTTCACTGTCCTTGTCTTGCCCCCCTGCTAGGATGACACTTCTTTTCTGTTAGCTCAGATATCATCCACCCATGATACAACGAAGCAGAATGAATTCAAATGAAAAATAAACTGCTGCTAAAATAAGGACTTTAATTTTTCGGGGTCTTTTTTTAAAATGGCAGGCTCAAGTTTGCTGTAAGCTTCCATTTCATTTCAAGGGCAGGCATTTTGCATTGCAGCAGAGACTGAAAACTGGCTCTGGTTTTGTGCTCTCTGGCTGAGACAGAACTTCTTATATGTCATCTGTCTCAGGGGGCTGCAGAAAATTACAGCGCTCAACCAGAGACGCTGGCCTGCTACTGTGCAGTGAAACCAGAGAGAAGGGCAGAGAAATAAGAAAGAGCCTTTTGATTGTGGATGTTTTTAGGAGAATTAGGCTTGCAACTATGTTTTTAGCAAATCAATTCTCAGTTAGTGTTTTTCAAAAGAAACATAGCATGGCTGACTCTGCTTGACCCTCTGTCAGCCCTCAGTCCCAGCTGAAACAATCCCATCCCTGTAATCTGGTAACAGTCATGAAGGCAGTTTCAGGATTTTGCAAATCACCAGACACTATGCACACTTGAGCCTCAACAGACACAAAAAAAACTTAAATGCAAAACAAGGCTATGCGCTGTTGGATTATGGATGCATGTGGTGACTTGATCACATGCGAGTCTCACAGTTAATCACAGGCTGATGCCTAATCTGCAAACTTCAATTTAAGCACCTCAAGAAGTGGAAGAAACCTAATTGCAAATGAGTAGAAAGGATCATTTTTCTTTGCCACCATATAAAAGGCTTTCAGTGCATTCTGGCTTTTGCATGACTTTGGAACAGCTTTTGCTTATGCAAAGATGAAATTTAACTTTTCATTGTCGGAATCTCGTGAGCATATGTGTAAATCTAAAGTAGCTTCACTGCCACTAAGTAACGCATTTGCTTTTGAAAAATGATTCACCCTCAAAATCCATATCTAACAAAGTAGGAGTCATCTAATTACAGAAATATGAGGCTCCTGGTGCCTGCAGCAACTAAATGAATGGGATCGACAGTAACTGCCCAAAAGGAGAAAGCAAACATTTTGATTACATCGAACCCCTTGCGTCTTCTGATGAACTTTTATATTTCCTGGAATTTTTTTTATCGAAAAGTAGAAGCTTGTGCTTGAGTTCCGTAAGTGAGAACATAAACGTAGGCTGACCTTTCCCTTGTGTGTTTTTTCTTTACCAGAAAGTATGACTCTGCTTCACTTTGCCGCGTTAGTCTCTACTCATTGTCTACTTACCCAGTTCTTTTTCTTCTTCTTTTTATCCTCTGCATCCTTGCCCATGCTGCCCATACTGGAGTGACTTGCAGCACTGTTAATACTAGACATACTTTCTGATGAGTGCTGCCGTCTGATCCGCAGGTCTGGATAAGAGAGACAAAGACTTCCTCAGTGTGTGAAACTTAGTCTGAGTAAGTATCTATGAGGTGGCTGAACAGTTCGATGTAGTCATAGAAAGTCAGTTATACATCTGATTGAGCTTGTTTTCCTAATTAATCAAGACTTTCCAAATAGATTTATACAGTTGAGTTCAGTTGCCTCTGGGGCTGGTCAGAATAAAAATGCACCCAGTTGCCAAAACATGAGATGCTTTTAGAGAATCCAATCCCTCCTGCTGAATTCTTCAGTACCTTTGTGTAGGTGGTCCGGACCGTTGAGTGCCACCTGGATGGCTGTTTGGGCGTCTGTGTTCTGAGTCTTCAGTGTGTCTATGGTTTCCCTCAACTCAACCAACTCAGTCTCCTGAAGTGAGGAAAAAAGCAAATGAGAGAGCAGGAGGAGCGCTTATTAGCGAGATGTAACTTCTGTAGTCCAAATAAAACAAAAGTACCAGAATGGATGACCAGACTGGGTTATTTTTAAAGGATAAAGCACCAAAGACCATTGGAGCCAATGCCTAATCTACAACAATGTGAACAAATTCTTAAACGTGGGACTTACATGGCTTTCAGTGGAAAGGATTGAAAAAAAAAAAGCGGTTAAGGGTATTTTAAATAGAAGAATAGATCTGTTCCTTAGCCAGCACCACCTGCTTAGAATAAAAAAAGCTCTACTCTGTTGAACTAAGTCGATAAGACAGAAGGAGTCTCCCACTCTGCTTCCTCTAAAACCCACTGAGGGCTGCAGATAGGGTTTCCACTTTAATTAAAAGTTAGAATGGCCCTGTTTGACTCGAGCATCCCACCAGATCCCAGTCTGCTTTAATTCATAGAGGATTAAAAAGCTGCCAGGTCTTGTCAGCCTTCTGTGTGCACCGTATGCATGTGTGTGATGAGAGGCTTCATTCATAATTTTGATAGGGATTTATCATATTGGTGCTGCTGTGTGATGAGTGTATCAGTGATCTTCTGATTCCTCCAGAGATTTGAAAAAAGCTGGAGGAAGTTTTGGAGAAGACTCATGGAATATGGTGAACTCTAGAATTGCTTCTTTTACTTGCCTGTAAAGCAAAAAGGTTTGTAATTTAAGCAACTTGTACAACTTTGGTTGAGTCATGTTAGAGATAATACTGTGGCAAAAAAAAATTCAACAAGAAAAGCTTTGTTAGAAAGCCTTTCATGAGGAAGTACCTTAACTTCAAAGACACCCCCCCCCCCCTTAATCCTCAGAACACAGGCCTCCGTATTGTTGAATTCCACTGGACCATTTTGAAGTCTCACAGCTGACCATTTATCTTCCTTGTCATGCAGTTTCCATGGAGTTCATGTGCACTATGTTTGAAATTCAGGGTTAAACTTTTGCACCTTTTGTTCAGCTGTCATGGTGAGGCTCTGCAGGCGGCAGGTCATGTTACTGAGGCTCTTCTCAAAAGCTGCTACCAGGTGGGCCTGCAAGACACATGAAAACAAAACAAAATTAAACTAAGCTGCTGCAGCAGGATTGTGTATCATTCTTTTTAGAAACAAACAAAGACATTTTTCTTAAAAATATCACATTCATTCACAACTTTAAGTATTAGAAATATCTATATCTCACAACTGAGATGAGTTGTGTCCAATCTAAGTCAGTACGATTAAAACAATTATGCATCATCACTTATCTATGTGCTGTATAAATCCAGTCTTATATTTTGGAAAAGATCTTTCCTTTGAGAAAAGAGTCAGTTCACTGATGATGGCTTTGAAGTGATTGTTTTCTCGAACCACAGAAGATGGATATTTTACTGTTCTTGACTCAAGAAGCTCTGTGCATGATATATAGAACAGCTGCTGCGATATCAATTGTAAGAAAGCACAAAGCTCTCAACTCCCAGAAGGGCATCTTTACACCATGCATGTTCAATAAAATTTTAACAGGGAGGATTTTGTTTGACTTTGCTGCTGTATCTTACTGCTGTGATTGAATCATTATGGATGAGATGCTTCGCATGCTTCTGAGACATCACTCTGAACTAACAGTATAAAGGCTGTAAGATACCCAGAAGAAAAGGTGAGGCAAACATGTCAAAGATCAGCTGCTCTCCCTAAATTCTTCTGTCACCCGAGGGTGCAGCGGCAACACTTTAAAGGATGGCAACTGTTTAGCTACGTCACACCATCTGCTCTGCTGAAGCTGCAGTTTGTGTATGCACCACTCAGGAAGTATGTTTGTGTATGGATGTCTGCAGAAGCCTTATGTTCACGGCTGCATGTGCCTTTATGTGTAAGCACAGAACTGTGTGTATGAGACTTTGACATGCATGAGTGTCCTGCCTACTCATCCTGCCATCCTTAGCGAGAGACCCTGAGACACCTGTCAAGCCTGGTGTGTCACAGAGAGGCGGGCAGCATGCCCAGACAGATCAGAGAGTCTCTGCCCGACTCACTGACACACACTCATTTACATGCACACACAAACAAACTCCCTATATTTTTTTACAATTATGCCTTTAAGGACTTGAATTTGGTGACTTCAGCAGAATTTACTCCCTGTTGATGCAAAAAAAACCTTCCCTGACAAAAAAAGAAAATTACACATTTTGTTACCCCAATGAGGACAACTAAGTTCAGAAAAAAAGACACACACGCACACACACACACACACAGTAGCATCCTGTGCTGCCACTTCCACTCTGCATCCCTGGATGAAACAGCTTAGGTCTCGACCTTTGAAAATGCCAACTCTTCAAACACATCTCTGTAACTCCACATCTCCTTCCAGCTCCACCTGTGAGCTCTGACTCCTCACCCCCCCAGCCCACCTGTCCACCCTGAAGGAGGCAATGATAAGACTCTAATGCATCCCAGGGACACACCATCTGTGCTATTCATGCATACTTCACCTGGCAACCCAGGCAAATCTTTTGACCCTTGTTCTGATCTTTATGTCAAGGATAGAGGTTGACAGTAGGCTAAAGCAGAGAACTACATAGAAAGAAGGCAGCGCTGCCTGATATGGCATAAAAAAGGTATACATCTGTGAAGGAATAAACTAAATAGTACATATGGAAATGAATCAAATAAAAAGAGGAAATATTGTAACTATTAATTTGTTTGCATTTATAGATTATTTTCCTATATTCTTTTCTATCACTTTATGTCTTTTGTTATTTTTCTGTAGTATTTACTTTCACAATTCCTGTACTGCTTTAGTTGTTTCTCAATAGATTTGTTTTTTTTTATATTTCTAAATAGCTTTTTCTCAGTTGCATTTGCCTTTTTGTACTGGTTTTGCTTTAAACATTTCTCAGTCTCTTGTGCTATAACTTTAGCTTTAGCTATTTTTTGTCTGTTACTTTTGTTTTTCCTACTCTTTGTGCTACTCTAAAATATCAAATTGTTTTTGCCAGCTTAAGGGCTTGAACCTACAAAGTTAAAAACATGAGGTAGTGAAGTTTACTACTACACAGATCTGCATGAGAGACTGACCCAGGATGAGCATGACATTCCTGTACATATCAATCCTTCCTTCCTTGGTAGCATGGATAACATAGACTGCATTCTCTTATACAGTCTACACAAATCCATGCAAAGTCTAACAATTTTGGAGAACAGACCTCCCTTCTTCGATCGAATGTGATTAAATGATGGAGTGTACAAAAAAGAACTGTGCTACAGCAGATATGTCTCTAACCTTTAGCCATTTTCTATGACAGCACTGAAATGTAAGTACTTTATAAGATCCATATTCAATTTCCCTTGTATGGCAAACCAAGAAAAAGATAATAAGAAATAAGAAATATTTATGCAGCGCCACAGCCAACGTGACAAGATCAGGTGACCTCTATTACTGCACATTTCCTCTGTGGCTTTATGCAGAAAAGACTGCACAAGAGATTAAATCACCCAGGAGCAGATGGGGAACATATGAGCTGCTTCTCTGCAGCCTTCAAACACTTCCTTTGCTTCTACTATTGTGATTTCAATGATTTTCAGAGTTAAATTGGAGTTAAATTATTACATACGCTGCTCTTTACACCAACAAGACAATGTTAAATATGCATTAAGCTGAAATCACTGTCAAATGGAAATGACATTTTATTTTACACACCACAGCAGACACTCATTAAAGAATAAATGGCATAAAAATTAGAAAGCAAAATGTTATAGACATAGGCCAAACAGAAAGCGACTTTAAAAACTTCTAAATAAATGATAGCCATGACCCTGGCTGTCCATATTCAAAACCAAAGAAGTCAAAAACCAACTGTTGCCACTGTAATGAGATCATAATTGCCATTCACTTTTTGTGAATTGCATCTGTTATAATAACTGGTGTATTTACAGTTAGATATAGAAATATTTTTTTATTTTACTCCTGCAACAATACATATTGACATGACAGGAATGTGTAGACTGCTTTAATTTGACAGCATTCCCATCCACATTGGAGGCAGAGTTCAGGATTTAGCTTCAGCAGGAGGTTCAACTAATATAACAAGTGTTCAAATATTTCTGGACTGTGGCAAAGAGACGAGATGATAAAATGATGCTCTGGCTCATCTTGCACACAACACGGTGAGCTGTGGCCTGTAGGTGGACAGCATGTGAGAGCTGCTGAGGCTGATATTTCCACAGTCACACTGGGAAGATAAGACAAGCTTATGCCACCAACAACCCACCCCAGCAGTTCCAGAACAACACAACCAGAGATGTGTGTGCTGTTTTTTTTTCTTAATCTCAATAGAGCTTAATAGCTCATTCAAATATTTGGTCAGATTAGGAAACAAATATGGTGAGACAGTTCTTTCTAGACTTTCTAGACTTTTATAAGTTGAATATGTAAACAGTTCCATGGACCCTGGAAAACTGAATTGTTGAAACTAATCATCCATCCATACCAGTTCAACTCTGTCTCCCAGAAATGATGTGTCCATATAACTAAACTTCAACTGCACATTGTTAATGTAGGTCAGACATGTTAATTACCTACATGCTGATATTGAATTTGTCCTTATAGATTCACTGCACAGATGTTATATTTAAGATACTTGAAAGGGGATTTTGTCAGATGATGCTGCGGTAGTGAAATCAGGATTTTATTAGAGCAGAGCGACAGAAAAAGTTAATTGTATGACATACAATCACAAAAAAGATCTATCTAAAAAAAGATTAAATATTGAAGCATGTGTGGAGCACCTCTGCCATTTGAGTAGAGTTGAGTGTTTACATGCAGGAGTTATTTGAGTCCTAACCTCATTATCTGGATGTGTTAGTTTGGGTGTTTTCATGATTTTGGTCACAAACACAATACAACAAATGTATTTTTTCTTGTGTTATATAAAAATCCTGAGTATCGTGACTACCGTATTATTGAACTTTGTCATGTTATGTTTATGTTTAGACACTTGCAGGTGTCAACTGAGGTCAACATCTACGTGCCTGACCATAGAAACTATCCAAAATGACTATCTTTAACCCCAAACCAATGTGCATTGTTGCCTCCAATTTGCCTGCAAGTTGAGGAATTTGTATGCACATCATCCACCACAACAACATAATCCGGCCTGCAATTACATGGCAATGTAATGGTGAGAACAATTTAGTGTAGTCGTTTCATCAATTGGCTTTTATGTTTCTACAACCACAATGAACTGTGAAGAAACGGTTAGTTATCGGCATGTTCACAATGCTGCAGCTGCAAACTCCCCACTGGAGCTGTGTGGCAGCTAAAGTATTTCAAAGTGAAACTCTTCTCATTTACAAACTTGACACTTTTGACGTTACTCTTCTATTTCAGATCTTATTCAAAGGGGTAATAACATTATTGTAACATAATAGTAATTTATTACTTCCCAACATGGGTTCAGTTCAATCCACAGTTTCTGTTTTACTCAGCTTTGTGATTGAAGCGTCAAACTGTGGCCCTGTCTGCCTCCATGCTTGATCAGACACTTAGTTCTGAGGGTGAATGGGGGCACTCAGATGCTGGAGTCTATCCATCTATCTGCATCTCAGCATAAAGCCTTTACCGAGGGGTTGAAGGTCTTTGTATCTCACTCTGCTTCACCCACGCATGACGCAAAAGCGACTGCGGTCACTTATCCTCATCTCCCTGCTCTCTTTCCTCATCTGTCTATATCTATTTGAGTCTCTCTGCTTTGAGGACAAAAGCTCCCGTTCTTGTTTAAACCCCACCAACTGAGAAAAAAGCAAGGAGACAATCCTTACTGCACGACTGACACAAATGGACATCCCATCAAAGGATAGAGAACAAACAACAACAAAATCAAACTAGCAAAATTCCAAGTATACCTTTAGCGACTTTGATCACAGAGAAAAGGAACCAGAAAGCCTTGCAAAGATTTCTGTGATGGAAACAAACTCACGTTGGCAGCCAGCTGAGACGTAAGGGTCGCAACCTTCTCCTGAGAAGCATCCAGCTCCCGGCGCAGCTTTCTGATTTGCTGATGGGGAAGGAGAGGGCAGAGATGAGTGATTGCCATGTACAGAGGTACTAAACTTGCAACTCCCATGCTGATAACTTTGATGAAAAAATGTTTAAAAAAACACTGGAGTGAGGTGTGAACATAAAATGTGGGGGATTACCGTGGAATTTTGGACAGTTTGGCCCTTGATTGAAAAGAAAAGAGTCAAAATTAACACTATGTTGCATGCTTGCATCAAACAGCATGAACTGATGTGGTTGGAGAGACACAGGTTTATAAGCCACAGAGCTGGTTTTCTCAAAGTTAGACAATTTTATGATTTTTATGTTTCTTCTTTCATGCTAAAGACATTTAATACATTAGTGGCACATAAAATGCATTAGAAGAACACATTTAAAAAAAATCTAGCTAAACATCACACGTGTAGTATATCATTGTTAGTCTGGACTGTCAAGAAATTCTAAACTCTCCCTATCAGGAAGGGTTAAACAATCACCACGATATATTTGCCATGACTTTTTGACCCAAAATCGACTTTAAAGCACTGATAAACAGGATATTTGAACAGGAACAGAGAAATGTGTTTCAAAACAAATCTGAAATACAAACTATAAAACTGGAAAATCAAAGAAGAATTGGTGGTAAACTGAGCAAATACAGAAATAAAAGAGCCCAAAGTTGGGGTTGCAGTATATGTATTCAACACAATCAATAGTTTTGTGCTTAGATCGCTTTTGGTTCTAAGTCGTTATAAATAAATAACACCGTTTGAGCTTTGATTGACACCTACAGGGTGCATCTGAGTACAGAGGCTGTGCAACTGAAGGACATGCAGACACAGAAAAACAGCCAGCAGGCACCTAACAGAGAGCAGAACAAGCCTTTGACATGTTGAGCTGAACTGTACATGTAGCAAAAACAAAATCTAGCAGGTGAATAGCTAAGCTAAGCTGCTCAGTGGCTGTACGGAGCAGCCTCAAGGTGTACATGTCATTAACTCTTACTCATATATATGAATGTGCTGCAGAAAAGTGCTAAAAGGAAGCAAGCAGATGGACAAAAGAACGCAGTTTTATTTGTCCTTACCTCCGAGTGTGCTTTTTCCTCGGTCTGTAAGAGAGAAACATTTGTTCATTGGATCTGTGAGACGTGTTCAGTCATGTGCTTTTTAAAAATGAATTACAGGAAAGAGCCTGAGAAGCATTTTAATGTCAAAGATGAGAAACATTATGAGGACAGTTCAACCAGAGATAAAAGGAATTCACCCAAATTGTAATCAAAGTTCTTAGATTCAAGTTAAAAGAAAAAATCTGGCGATGAAGAGGATTGAATCAGACCCAAAACAAACTGATTATTTAAACCGGAGGAAAAAACTTAATTCATCCAGGCCATAACTCTGCCACTTTCAAGTTAATAAGTTTCAACGAATAAAGAGGCAGAAGTGCATGGTAATCAGTTCTTCTTCCTTCCTCACCAAATGTGACGACTGAAGCAGAGTCTGTGCTATTGGAACCCAACAACTGTCCAGACCTGAAGCTACTCTGGGAGCATGCACCTACAAAGAGCAATGTTTTTACTTTCATAAACAGGACAAGACCAACTTACAGGGTCAGAGAAACTAAATGCAGACATTTGAATTCGGAAAATTTCAAAATATTTGCACCAAACGGGGTCAATCAGTTTTATCTTGATTTTATTATGATGCCAAAGATGAATTTGATTAATTTAAAACTATAAGGGCTCAACAATATTGTTCAAGAACACTGGTTGCTTGGTTATGAGCTGCAATGAATGTGTCCTCTTTATATATGTCCTCTTTCGAGTCCCACAAAATTTGCAGCTTTAGATTGATTTTATTTTTTACTGTGATCTCTTTAAGCAACATCCTGTTTACCACCAACCCCCGGCATAATTTGGGGTTATATATATCAAACTCATGTAGCCCACTTTTATACCTTCAGGCCTGAGTAACTTACCGCAGAGTACAGTGATGATGTGCTGGAGACCAGAGACAATGAGGAGCCATGGACTGTGAGACAGATAGAAAGGAGGCCATTAAAATATTAAGATGGAAAACCCAGGAAATATGGTTCACATACTGTTAAAAATGATTTTCATTACATATTCTAAATAAATGTAAAAATGGAAAATGTCTTTCCTTGTATCTTTACTACTGATTCTCTTAAAACAACTCTTCATGACAACTTGGACGAATTGTTTCTCTAGTTTCTCATGGCTTCTTAGCAGTAAAGTTTGGTCCTTTTCAGAGCACACTTAACATAAAACAGTGTGTCTTACCTTCATCAGTGCTGTCTCTGAAGGAACCAGAACGACTGATGGCCCGTGGTCGATCCTCCAGGGAGGTTGCGCTGCCTCCCAGTGGGTGACCCTCACCGTAGAGGTCAAAGGAGTCCTGGGCAGGGATGCTGTTAGAGCGGCTCATACTGCTGCTGCCTGGTGTCAGGTTATACTGGCTGATGGTGGTCGGGCTCACTGTGCAGAAGACAGAAGCTGTCAATATATCAACAATCTCAGGATTTTTTCATTTGAGTATGCTGTGCTGCATTGGCATTCTTTTATGCCCATATGTCAACAAAAAAGTAATTCACTGAAAATATAAAAGCACTTCTGGGTGAAACAATTTGGTAAAATCCTTTCAACTGACATAGGTTAGAGTAGTGGTATTTTCCAGCGGTGGTACAGGAAGCTCCTGGAGGAGACAGAGGGGATTGGCTACCAGTGTCCTGAAGGCCTCCTGTTGAATGTGATCTCAACCACTCCTTCCCTTCTTCGTGGGATGTCTGTCGGGAAGACGGTGGGTACCTGAAAGCGATCAAAGATACTGTAAACTCAAAGGAAAAAAGAGAGATTTTCAGGGGTTTAAGCAGTGAGGTTCTGTGCTAATGAAGCTGCAAAGGAGATGTGAGAAGATGACATAACAAACATGCAACCATATCCCTAAGACTCTTACATACATAATAACATGCAAAAGTTCAAGAGTACAACATTTCTGTTACTGTGAACAGCTGTGCAAAAGTTGGCCTTTTTTTCCAAAAGGTAAAACGCTAAAGATGACACACGTCTTTGGTATTCATATTTGTACAGATGACGCTGCACAACAGAACACCAACTCTCATGAGTGTGCTGAACCCTCCAGAAAGCATTTTGGAGTCGAACATGGATTCTAATGAACCTTTATCAGTAAACTTTCCTGATCCCAAATTTAACATAACATTTCCTGGTAATTGCCTTTTCTTTGTCACATTACACACTGAGGAAATGGATATTTCAAAATCCAGCTCTATCTTCTTACAGCCTTTACCAGCTTATCTTCCTGTTTGAAGAATGTCCTTGTGACACATAAATAAGAATGTGCAACCTCTAATGGTCATCAGAGCAACTGCATGCCCCATGAAAAAATGGCATACATGAGGGCGAAAATGATCATTTTCTGTCCCTAACTAACTAGTTTAGATTTCTAAAGCTAACCACGTGATGTTATTAACTAATGCCAAGCAGAACTGCCAGTCATGAAAGGTGACATCTGTATCATAAAAAGAATGCATTTTAGACCTAAATAACCTCAATCGATTTCTAACTGTAACTAAGTAATGTTATTGTGTAAACCCAACCATGAAGTGACAAAAGTAAAATGTTGTTGTGTTATTGTCTGAACACAGCTCAGAAGTTACATAGCAGTTGTCTTGATGGTCTCGATCTTGTGTCACACAAAGGCGTATGATTCAAAGTCCTGCCATGCTCCCTGCTCCATCCTGATAAGGATTCTGTGGCTTCTTAAATCAAAGACTTGAGAATGCAGGATGCTGTAATGGGTTGTATTGAAGAATATGAACAAACAACTTATATGGTTGTATGGATTAGAGGACTTTGTTGTTATTTTTAGAATGCTGAGCACCTTAAGGAATGCCTGGCTGCTGATTCTTGGGCAGGCTATTAGGGATTTTACTTTTCATAAAGCTTTGGATCACCTGGCCATCTCTAATGATGACTGAACAAGCAACAGACCCTGGAGCTAGTTAAGGTCTGAGACATCAGTGTAAGTTATCAAAGAGCTCAAACCTTTTGGGTGGCTAAACTTTTGCATGATTCATTTTATGCATTTTGGAGATCAGTTTATCTTATACTCACTTAACTACTCATAGTAACAGAGATGTTGATATGCAAGCTACAGTGGTTTGGGCTAGCTTCTAACTTTTGCTTGGACAAACTTTTGCAAGCTAATTAACCACACACATACACACACAGTTTAGGCTCAAAGCTGCAAAACATACACGCACAAATACACTGCCATTAATCTCTTCTCTTCCCAACTGCAAAGTAGCTCAGCAGCAGAACGCCCCCTTATCTCACACATGACAATCGGCCACATTTAATCCTCTGAGGGTGATAATTGAGTTTGCACTCATCACTTTTCAGCAGCATCTTCCTTCCAACGGCCACATTACTACGCCTGTCACATCTGACCCTGCTCTCGTTGTTCGGGTGTTTAAAAAGGTCCTGAATGATGAGACATCACAGTATTTGTCCCTCACTGCAGTTGAAATGGAACAGACTGAAATATCCAAGAGTCAGTGTGCGACTCAGTATAATTTGCAAATAAATATATAAATAAAGTGCAAACTAATCACTTATTAACAGTATGTCACTAAAGATGGCAACAATTTATGAGCTACTCTTGTAGGAAAACAGAAGCTTTTGGCATATTAGAGATGTGAACAGTCAGCCATACAAAGACACGGCATGGTAAAACTCTTGAGGACCACATCCAACAGGCATAAAATGCAGCATGAGATCAGATGCTTTCAGGCTGGAAAAGACCAAGAACCCCAGTAGCACTCTAAATGATGAACGGTTTGAAACCAGCATGCCCCATTCTATCACTTTGTTGGATCATTGTGTAAGTGGCCACAGAGGCTGCTCCCAGCACAAGTTCTCCCACCGTGATGACGAAGTTACTGTATGTATTTCTCTCCCTTCTGTTCCAGGTAAGTCTAAAACATCCATTTAACTCCTTTGCTGTTGGGAGGTTTAGGTCATTTCAGGAGCTGAGAGAGAACTGCTTTGTTATTGTGGGTGCATTTAACACATTTTGAGCTTTACATGAGATGGGAAGGTTAGGATGCACACAAAGAGGCAAACATGCAAACAAATGGAAAACACACTCCTGGTTGCCTGATCATCTGAGACGGCAATCTTCATTAGACTTCATTAGACTAGTTTACTATCTTGATTTTTCTCATAATCTTTTCTATTTTGGAAATACAAAGAGACAAAATCTAGATTCGGATTAATTATTTTAACTTAAGTTATTCTAACTCATTTTTTAAGTTTATTTGTTTGTCCCTATTTCCATTTGGAATTCATTAAATTTTTTCATTCTTTTCCGCACAACTTGAGCAGCTCCGGGAATACCTTTTGGCGCACTACTACAGATTGTGCCACATACAACACAGAAAATATGTGTCATATCTGAGAAATTGCTTTCATGCAAATACACACTCATGATCTATTACAGTTGCAAATGTGTTGTACCTCAGTCCCTTTTTAGGAAGCGTGTTTCTGTCAAGAGGCATGCTGTTAAAACACATGAATGAGACGATTAGATGAACATCAAAACAGAACGGCTCACGTTTTACAAAATCGACTTCAAATTTCACACAAAGACACACAAAATGGAGAAGACATTACATATGCATTTCAGTACAACTGACAACAAATAGAAAACACAGGTAGTATTTCAAGTTGATTGTTTCATTTTTGAGACATTCAGCCACACTAATAAAAGGAAATAAATGTGTGCCCTGCAGCTATGTTCTGTGATTTATTGCATGCGCAGTGTGTGGACAAAACAATGGACACACTGATACAGACTTCTCATGAGTATATGTGCTGGAATGATCTGAATTTGGTATTTTTCTGCCATGGCTTTAGACCAAATTGTAATATCATTATTATTATTATTATTGGTAGTTCCAAAGCCAAGCCAGAAAAAGAAACTGTGGTGGATGAATGAATATTTGCTTATCGTCACTGTTATTAATCACTGTCATGACTATTTAGTTTTCCTTGCATTGTATTTCTATGTGTTCAGGTAGAGAGAAATCTAGTTTGTCTCTGTTCTCAAATGAAACAATGAATGCGATTCATCCCAATCGTATTCTCTCTTACTCACCCCTCAGACAGGGTGGACTTGACACTGCCGGTTCGTGTAACTTTGGGCCCGTGGTGGCCCAGTGGCATATCAATGGACTCAGAGCTGGTGTGCAGACTGGTCATGCTCTGGCAGCTCAGCGTGTCCTTGCTGCCGGCTGACGAGCTACAGGCTGGCCAGGGCCGAGCGTTGGAGGGCAGGGAGAGGCCAGAGGCCGGGCTGGAAGCCAGGGAGTCAGTGCACAGGTCTGGGGTTTTACCGTACAGGGGGCTGCTACCACCACTCAGGCCACCAGCGCTGCCCAGGCTCCCTGTGCCAGAGGAGGGGGAGTCCAGACTGGCTTGCCTTGCCAGTGTGCCGTGGGGGCTGCCCAGTATTGACGGGCACTTGCCAGAGTCGGGCGTGCCCGGAGAGCTGGCCTTGCTGCTGGCTTTGGTGCCAAACAATCTGGGGGTAGAGAGGTGGGTGCAGTCATTTAGAAATGCTCAAAGGACAAGTGATGAGCACCTGCAAGCTCCATAGTGGAAAATGGACTTTGGTATACTTTGGGTTGACAAAGTGGATTGCATTGAGGTCATCTCACTGTTTATGCTGTGTATCGCTGCATTGCTCATGAGGATCTTTTATATAACTTTTAATATAAACAAGCCTCTAAAACATTCCCATAATTCACCAGAATGCCAGCTCTTTAATAGAGACAAAACACTGAGCACACTTCCCAACACATTCATCCCCTGCAGCAAGCTTCACCTTATTTTAGATTTGAACTTTAAGTAATTTGCATCAACACATCTGCTCTCACAGCTTTGCCAGTTTCACCCGTGACTTTAAACAACCTAATCTGTTAGACCACTCAACCTTGTTTGCCTCCCACATATGTTCAGACAGCCTGTTGTTCTGCTTGAGCCTGCTCCAGTCTGTCATTGCAATCTCACGCAAATTATATAGGTGACACTTCATTGAGGAAGAAGAGGCTTGAAGACATGCAGATGAAACTCGCTGGCCTGACAAATGGGATGGGACGTATGTTCAGACACGTCTGCTGAAAGAAAGCTTTAAATCAGGAATTGGCTGTCGAGAAACCACCTGTCACCTGCCTGCTCTGATCAAGACTGCTGAGATGGATTCATTTGATTTCAATCAGAAGTCATCAGCGCTTCATCTTCCAGGCAAAGAAATGTTTCATCTGCAGTGACTCATCACCTACACCAGGGAGCAATCTTTATAATGACACCCCTTAGCTGTGCAGTCAAGCATATTCTCTCAATCAACTCTTCAATGAAGGTGCTCAAATATGATTTATTAGATGTTTTACATTCATTTGGTGCATCCAAATAAATTGATGGAGATGGCAGAGAATGTTAAATCATGGTGAAACTTCACCATTATGTATGTCATCTGCAGTAAATGTCTCTGCCGACACCAGAAGCGTGAGGAGCAGCCTGCATAGGGAAAATATTACTGAGCACCAGAGACATTAATTATAAAACTAAAACCACAGTTAAACTCTGGATGTCCTGACTTCTTATGATATTTTAAAAAGACCTGAGCTTGTTGCCTCATGCTTGTTTTCCTGTTAAAACTAACAGTCACTTAATTGAAAAAGAATGCAATGAAATGGTTGATTCACGCAGAAGCACACAGTGAGAAACAAAGACACAATGGGTGCAGTAGGCATGTATTGTGTGTCTGACCTGCGAAAAGTCGGAGAAGCAATGTCTGGGTATTTGGAGCCTGGTTGCCTGAGGCCTGACTGGCCTGCCGAACTGGAGGTGGGGCTGGACTTGGGAGAGGTGGACAGTCCTGTTGCTACATCTTGCTCTGACACCGCCACTTTCTCTTTATCTGTCTGGTTGATGGTGATGGGACTGGAGCGGTCTGAACCCACTTTTCCATCCCTGCGTTTGGCACCCGCTTGTGTTGCTGCCCCACCTGCTGACTTGCCACTGACATTTGAGTCAATACTGCTGGAGCTGGAGCGATGTCCACTGCGCCCTGCTGCTACCCCACTTGAGGATTTGGCCGGTCTGGGCAGAGAGCGGTACTGCAGTGTCATTTTGGAGCCATTGCAGCTGAGCAGAATGCCGTCATCTTGAGGTTGTGAGCCATCCAGGCTGGTCTTCCGCACACCACTGATGCTTGTGCCTTTACCAAGGGCAGCTGAAGATTTAGGTGCCTTCCCCAGAGTAGCTGAGCCACTGGCCAGTGTTGCACCACTAGAAGTGATCAAGGTGCCAGTGGGACCAGGGATCTTCTTGTATCCAAAGGAGCCAGTGGTGGGTGGCCGTACAATGCCAGAGGGGGGTTTCTTGCCTTCGTCCCCACTACTCCTTCCAGCATCTGAGGGTGAGCGCTGGATGCCAGCTGAACTCTTTGAAGGTACCTTGCCCTTTTCTGAGGCCTTAGCATCATCAGTTTTGCCTGTAAATTTACATGAATAACATTTTTTTTTTGGGCAAGACCATAAATGTGCATTATATCAACATCTTCAACTAAAAGTCAATGTTATTCTAACTAATTACAGGCTTTTCTTACAAAAGATATTGAATAATGAGTACGAAAAGAACAACAGTACATTCTAAAAATCAGTGATGACTGAATTCTGTTTAGCTGCTTTGGACCTCGAGTATACCCGAGTTGTGCAGTATAGTCGAAAAAAACCCAACTTTTTATTATGTTTTCTGTAAACAACCAAATCAGAAGAATCATGGTCATGAGCTACAGGTTGGCTATCCTGTGGTTGCGGAAAATATGCCACAGTTTTTGAGAAGGCTTAAATTGAATTATACTGCATCAAAGAAACAAAACAACTAAGAAGACCTCTAAAATTGGGTGAAAAACTATCCGACACATTATCAAAACCTGGAAGGAAAGTTGTCAACCATCATTTGTAAGGAAGAAATTTCATCGGGAGAAACTGTTAAAATGATTGTGAACGGAGATTATTTAAACACATTGGTGAAATCATATAGAAGGAAATCAACAGTAAAAGTAAGGATGTTTCCACAAGCACAATGTGGAGAACTCAATGTATTCAGACTAAACAGCTGTGTAGGCTCAAGAGAACCCCTTACAAGTGAATCTAACCAAAAATGCTTCAGTTTGCTGGGGAGCATAAAGAATGGACAATGGAGCAATGGAAAAAGTCATGTGGTCTATTCCAGAGTGCATCAGGGGACAGAGAGTGGTGGATAAAGTGCTGCACCCATCATATCTAGTGCCTACCATATAATTCTATGGGGGCAGCATTATGTTCTGGGGTTACTTCAGGTAGACCAGTTGAGGTTAAGAAATGTTATGTGCTCAAAAAAAAAAAAAAAGTGAAGGACATTGACATAGGCTGTTCACGCCCCCCCTCCAGCGCACAGTTTATATTAATCAGTTATTAAGGCTGTATAAAAATATTTGAGCAATGCTTTGAGCTTTGTGGCCTCAAGTAATTGTGGAATGGGATTATTCCTTTCACTTCATAAGAATAGCTCAGTATTTTCCGATGCTAAAAGACGTATTGAGGCATTTCATTAGCATACAGAGATTAATACCAGCTCTTATGCTGTCAGCACTTCCAGATCATTTCACTCATTTAGGAACCTTCTAAGGAAAATCAGTAAATATCTGCTAGAAAAACTGCAAGTCAGTGTTCGCTGATAATGCATCCAGTCACTTCAGTTGGAGTACTTATTTCTCCATACTTATTCTGGTTAAACATAAAGAAGGTGTTTTACGTGTCCTACCTGGTGTTTTGATGGCAGCGGAGGTACTCTTGGTCCTGGGTGGTGTAATGCCCACCTGGGCTGTCATACCCCTTCTCCATGAACCCGTTTGGGACATCTGGGCCAGGGCGGCCGCTTTCTGACCGGTATCCTCATATTGACCCTGGGTTTGGGAGGAAGAGGAGGAGGAAGGCTTCCAGCGGGAGGAGCTACTACTAGGATCCATGCTTGTGTCCAGCTCCTCCTCCACCTTCTTTAGGTCTTCAGCTCCGGCCCAACTGCTGCTCACCTCCTGCTCGGCATGCTTGGATCTACTTCCTTTCTGGGACTGTGGAGGAGCAATGGTGGACATCAAAGACAGCATGTGCACTAGTTAATAGATAATTTAGTGAAGTAACTAAAAACATTGATAGGGTATCTCTTCATTTTGGAGCATACTGAAATTAATTCAAACCTAACAGGTAGAACATCAATCATTAAGCTGTTTAGAAAATAGATAGTTTAAGCTGTTAACTTAAACTTGAAAAAAATATTTAAACACTATCTTCATAAAGCAAAGTAAGTGCCTGTACGAGCAGAGCAGCAGGGTGTGCGTCTGTGTGTAAAGCTGCAGCTATCTTTGGAAGCACCGATGTACAGATCTCTGCTTTTGGTAAGCATTCAAACACACCCACCCACATGAACACAAAGAACAGTGATAACCAGCCTACCTTGACAGATGGTCAGTCTCCCTAGCAACACCACAGTCTCTTAAGAGCCCAGTCTGTTGAGTATTTCATGAGGAGCCAAAGATACTTGGCAGAATAAAAGAAAAGTCTCTGAGGAGAGCTAAGTATTGGTCTTGCAGTTATTTTCCTCAGCTTTCAGAACTGACTTGTAGACTTGCTTTGGATTCAAGCTAAACTAGCAAACTCGACATTTGTTATGAGACAAATTATTATTTGTGTGTGGATAAAATCAAACATCTTTTAAGACCATCTGTGCCTAAAATGCAATTATTTAAACCAAATCCCACCACAGAGATGCCACCAGCATGACTAAACAACTAAAGGAGGCATACTAAATGACTGTGTGCCCTCACCTGGCTTGCTTTGCTTTTGCGTGATGAGGAGGCGGTGGCGGCGTATGCGGGTGTGTTCAGATCATCAGTACTAATGTTGTCCAATGTGTCGCTGAGGCCGCTGCTCACCGAGCTGCTGTCGTCCCAACTACAGAAGGAGAGGAACAGACTGAATAAGTTCACCAAGTAGGCAGTAATATTTGTAAAGTTACTGTATGTTCACTTTAGATCAACAGTGTTTTTCTCACTTTACACACAGCGTTCTGCGGTTTAAAAACATACACATGCATGCGCACCATCTGCTCCCACCATCTTTTTACTTCCATTAAACTTTTTCTCAATGTCAGTAAGAATGAAGGAGATATGCTGATTTGAAGATCTTCTGTGATCAGCTAATTTGTCTCATCAAACAGTTTTGGCCTCAGTGAACGTCACTCTATGAGTTCTGTTTTGGTGGTAAAAAAGAAAAGCCACTGGCTCACTTTCATTTTTTTGTGTGTGAATGAATAAATAGATTTTCATTCCAGCTGATGTTTCAAATGTACTTCCACAGCACTTCTTTATATTCCTTGCCATCAGAAATAACAAATCACCTCAAATAATTACACATTACCTCTTCTTTGCTTCCATTCTCCTCTCTCATGCACATATCTGCACACTCAAAGCAAATACCACAGATATGACAGCTCCAACAGACGTGCACAATACTTGTAGGAATTAGCTGGTTTCCATGCCAACATGTCTTTCTCATCTACAGCTGATTTTCCCTTTGTGTTTGTGCCTGATAATGGAAGACATCCATCTTTAATATAAGTGATGAATCCAAGCAAACATCTAAAGTTTCATTTAAAAACAAAAAGAAGAGAACATTGGATGCAGACACAGTCAGTACAAAACAGGATGACTGTTCACACAACCAAACCACACTGTGATAAGCATCATAAAATGGACCATGAACAAAAACATTAATCTAAAATTATTTGAAAAGAAACCGCTTCCAGGAGCTAATTAAACTTTTTCAACAAGTCCACTCAGACACGTCATCTATAATTCATCGCTCATGATGAAACCTGAAGGCAGGCTGAAAAAGAGAGAATAATGACTCAATTTTAAAGGTGGTCAGAAGAAGAGGGGATGAAAGGAAAGAAAGGTAGCCATCCAGCAAAGATAACGGTGTTATTGATTTTCACAAGTTTTTTTGGAAAACTAATTATTGTAAGAGTTACTGTGTTTAACATTAACAAATCTAAAACATTTTAAGTGACAAAAGATTGATGCTACAAGCAAAAGTTCAGATATGGTGAGTGCACCTGTAATGAATGCAGTGGTGAGCAGACACCTGCAACCCAGTTGTCCATTGGTGCAGTGCAAAATTGATTTAATGATCTGACAGATTTAAAATGAGCTGCATTTATATTCACAGCCAAAATCTGACCAGGACGCAACGAAGTGCAGGCTTTGTTTTAGATTGACTACTGCAGCCAAATAGAACATGTTCAACTTCAAAATGTATAGCATCCAATTTCTTTCAGTTCTTTGTGGGTAAAAGGTGTTTTGTTTAGAAAAGCACAAAAGCAGACAGATAATAGACCTTGCTTTTGAACATCATTGCCAATTTCTCATTTTGTTGTCTCAATCTGTCATTTTCCTTTAATTCAAAGCCATCATTGGAAAAGCACCTCAGAGATGAAGATTTAAAGCGGGGCAGACGCTTTTCATATGAAAATAAATGGTGTCTCAGAGGTGAGTCTGAGCTTTGCTCGCAGAAACCCACAGCTTTAGAATTGCTTTTTGAGTAGAGGAAAATGAAAGGGCTGTAAAGCATTGTGAGGGGTTTTTATGGAATCAATTAGAAATCAAATCAAGTGTCTGAGTGACTGTTTTTTATGCAAACATCGGGCTTTGCAAACAAAGAATAATTATAGCTGCTTCGCTTTAATCAATTCCTTTCATCTGCACTTAAAGTGAAGTGCAGCACAATCTGATGTCAGATGACTTCAATAGTTCCAATGTCACTAAGTGTCCAGGTTAAAAGTGAGCGACTGCCAGGTCACCTTCATATTTGGATTTCATGTTTCCCCTTAGCTCAGAGCTGCTTGTCTCAGAAATGTCAGAAATGACAGGAGAGCTGTACTCTGCTGCTTCCTCTGAGACTGGCCTTCAATGCCTGACAGACTACAGGGACTGGCAGAGACAATTCTAATGTTCCCAACACAATGATTCAGTCAAAGAATTAAAACAAAGAAAAGAAAACACACACAAAATCTCCAAATGTATTATGTGGAGTAAATATATTGGTTCAGGGAGCAGTGAAAGTGTCAGCTTCTTAGACAGAAATTTGTTTATAAGAGAATACGAGAGGCTTTAACTGAGATTAAAAACACAAATTGATTTTATGTGTGATGGTTGCTCCTGATGCCTAAATGCACCCCAAATTAATTAATTTCTATTAATTTCTTCCAGGCTAATAGATAAATTGAGCTTGAGCGCATCAAGAGTGACACATTTACTGGGGTAACCCTAACTGGGGAATGGTGGGACACCGCTGAGGGCATGTGCTGAAGTCTATCACCATAATGTTTGAAGGCAGATGGCTTCTAAGAAGCTCATTGACTTCCAATTCTTATCTAAACATTAGAATAATCTCGAAGTGTCCCCCTGGCTACAACAGATTGCTCTTTCATCCTGCAGTGGCCTGTCTATTACAAAATTTCAATTTTCTTTTCTGGAGAATTAGTGTGAAGAGTGGGTGAGATGATTAAAACAAATTCCTCGTATCTTTTCCTTTTGAGTAACACAATGAGTCACGCTAAATGGTTCTTGCTATAATTTTCTGTTGCCCTTTAGCTTTTACGTTTACTTGTTGAATTTAGAGTGGTTCTTTAGGAAATCCATGTTGCTCCACAGAGTGTGCAAATGAACAAAAGCAAAACCTTGAATTGAAATGTTGTCAGTTGACAGATCAAATTATCTAGAGGGACAACTTTTAGGAAAGCTGAATCCATTTTGACTCTTACCTACTTGTACCTACTTTGCGGACAGTTAATTCCACTTGACTGTTTATGCTTTAATTTTAACAAGGTGTAAGGTTTACTTTTGGTTTCACTCACTATTTATTTAGGTTTAGGCACAAACTGTTTGGCTCGGTATAACAAATAAGACAAATTGGTTAAGTTTAGGAAGTTAAAACTCATTAGTAAAGTTTAGGAAATAGTTGAAGTCTGGTTATAAACATACCAGTTCACAATGTTTATTTGGCATATAAAAAAAGACGCATTATGTCTTTATCCTGTGCTGAACTCGCACTAAAGCTCTCCCTCTGTTGATTTGGCGGTCAAAGGATTGCGACAAACTGCTAGCATGCACTGCTGACCTTGTGATGATTGGTTGAAAAGTGAGTAAGTAAAGAAAAAAAAAGATCTTGAACTATCAAAGACAACAACTGCGAAAGTCTTGTAAAACTAATGTTTTTGAATTATGCTAAAAGTTATCAACATTTGATCATCAATAATCATCCAGTATTTAATCTTAGCAGATTTGGTCATATATTTATATCATTTAACCAAACCATGACAGAGACAGAAAATGGGCGCTTAAAGCATGCAGTTAGATAATAGAAGAGGTAATGGTATTGATCAGAATCCCGATATAAAGTACCCTGCAGATAGCTTGGAGAAAAGTTATTACTGCAGCTTCAGTGCTCCAGCTGCTCCAGTAGAGATGCTCAGTGATCAGAAAGAAATGACTGTGCGAATATAAAGTTGTGGATTGTTGGAGAATGGACTCCTAAAAATTTCCTCGGATTAAGTGTTGATAAACCAAACAACAAAGAGATTAATTACTCTCCTTCTTTTGAGTTCCTGACTGTAATAAAATGAATATTTTATCATGCCTTCTCTCTGGATCAGCTCTGATTGCTCTGTGGTTAACCAAGCTCCTCCTCTCAGACCTGCACGCTTTCACATGCACGTTACCACATCTCTTATGGGAGGAGGGGAGCGCTCAAAAATGGCACAGGCAAACTCAACAACCCCACAGCAGGGCAGACAGGCCGCACTGTTTTGTCATAACCTCTTAAATTAACTATGGCAACAATGTAGAGTCCGGAACGCTTGTGAGGGCATCACTACGGAGGATATTGAGGAATATACCATACATTGTTATCATCAACTTGAAAACACTCAATTTCACTCAAAATGATTCAGTTAATTGGACAAACAGACCAATCATGCATTCAACTGTAATGTCCTACATAGTGCAACTTGTTTTCTTTAAGTCCATACCAGAGTGGTAAGGAATTTAATGACAGTTTGCGCTATAATAAGCTCTAACCTGTTTGCAAATTCCTGATCTGTGCAGTGGAAATCTCTGAATGCAAATCTACGAGACAGTCCCTCCTCTTCCACATCAGATACCTTTAGCAAAGCTCTTGCTAACCCAAAAGAGGCTTGAGTAAAGGTCCTTATGGACCAAAAACACTTATTGGCTGGAGGATGTGACATAAATGAGGGAAACTGATTTCATTTTCATTGTATCCTATTGGAACTCTTTGATTCTCAGCAGCTACGTCAGAGCTGTGAATGCATTGCTGCATTACTAACATGATCTCATGCAATATTCAATACACCGAGTCTTGTTCTGGCAACAGTCAAAAAAGGGAAATGCGATTAGCAGCATGAACAAAGGATGACACTGCTGATTCCATTACATGAGAGAGAAAAATGAGACTTTGATGACAGGATTAATAAATATTTGGGGGAATGATGGTGAGGCTTGTTGAAGTGGGATCATGGAAGAAAGCAACTCTTCCTCAGAGGAGCTCTTACATAACAAAACTGAGAAAAAAATCCCATGTAGTGGTATTTGAAGACAGAAAGGTGCTTTTTCCAGCCACAACAATCCAGTTTACAATCCACTTTTCTTCACTCTTTGATCCTTAACCTTTTAGCTGATATTTTTGTACAACAACTTTTCTTTCTTTTTTTCAGTTTGAAGTACAGAGAAGCGTGTCATGATGATACTGTGAAAAGAAGTACACTTCATTCATTTTACTGTAAAGTGAAATTGCTCATGATGTCTGTATCATGACATCATCAGTGTAGCACACAACATCATAGTTGGTTAAAGAGTTCAATAACAAATTAAACTTGTTGAATCATGTTAAGTCAAAAAGTCAAAAATGACTATAAATCTGTACAGACTGCAAAGTCAAGTCCTCAGAGGAAAAAAACAACCACAGTACAGTAGCAGAAGGCTCTACTCCTCTTTTTCTCGGACCAAGTTAATACCTTTGAACAACAGTAATTACAAACACCAAGACATCCCTGTAACTACACTTCCAGCCTCAGTATGTCAGAGCTGGCAATACGTTCTCTTTCTCCTCTGATGGAGAACAGCCTATTGTCTACAGCATCCAAACAGAGGACACAGTTTTTAGTTTTGCTATCAACTCACCTGTTATACGATGGTTTCTGCCACTCTTCTTCCACAGCAGTGTCTCGCTTTAATCTGCCTTCTGCCCCGAGACTACCACAAGAATCAAAGCCCTACCTGGTAGAGAAGCTAGAAACTGTGGCTTGACTGGGAGTCAAAAGAGGAAATGGAAATGAGAAAGAAAGGAAGAAAGGACTCTCTCAGTCCTCCACTTCTACCTACTGCGACTGCCAGCTCCCCCTCCCTGCTCTTTGCCTCCCCTCCCGACCAGGATGGGCCTGACAGCCGTCAGAGAGGTAATCAGACATGTCGTCAGCAGCGGGTTGCACAGGGTTAATTAAAGGAGGATGACAAAGCAGAATAGAGCCAAATCAAAGAGGAAGCTGAATGAGAGCTGACTGTGTTTTGTCTTTGGTTGAAGCTTCTGACTGGAAGCAATCTCATGCATAATACGTGAAACACTGTCAGCTTGTGTTGGGACATATTCACACATTTGTTACTCTTCTCCAGAAAAAAATGCAGCTTATTTTAAATGTATGTACAATAAATGCTGCTTGGATATCTCTTCTAAGAGATCTCAAACCATCTGAACCACTCTGATTTACCATTTTCTTTTATTATCTTATTCACTGCTCATGTTGCCAATGATTTATTCTCATTACAATCAAATCCAACCAATTCAATCTCTGAGCAAAAGCAGCATCACTTTTTCAAAATGAAAATCCATGAATTACAATGAGGACATGTCAGGGAGTGTGGAATCTAACTCGATTCATCTCAACACAACTCAATTAAAGGAAGGAACAGAGTGACCTTGGAGGAATAAGCTCAAAAGGTATCTGTTGGCAAGCAATGACAAACAGCAGGACGTCAGCAGTGACTGACTGCGCTGGTAAAGACGTCCAGGCTTCCTACTGCAATGCAGTCAAAGATGACAACAGACTTTTTAGCCGTGTGGGCTTTACAGCAGGCCTGATAAGTATGGTGGAGTTTGCTTCAGTCTATGGCAAAGAAAGAAACTCACAAACCACAGGCAGTCAAACCACCAACCTCCTTCCTCAGTGACCTGAAGGAGATCAAATCAGTACAGCATGTTTTCAGCCTTTAGACAAACATTAGTTCATGTGAGGGTTAGTCAGCATTTCTGTGTTCTCCCCAAAGATGTCAGAAACAAACGTCACAATAAAGCCATGTCAAAATGTACTGATAGGACACTGAGCTTTGAAGTACAACTAAAATATCTGGTTAAGTCATCAACTGATAAGTTGCTCTATAGACAAGACACCAATTTGCAGGTTTCCTCAAAGCACATTGAGTGTCTTTGGGTTTTGTCTGTTGGAAAAAAAATCCGGAAAACAAAACAAATTCATCACATTGGGTTTAAGGAAAATGTGTTTTCTGAATTTAGATTGGCACTTTTTTCTCTTCACAATACTTTGGCAAGTCTGCAAGTTGGGGCAAAAGGAAGCAGATGGTCACCAATCCTGGCATGAGGACATGTTTGGAGGCGATGGGTGGGGTAACAACCATCTTACGGTCACTGAGCAGTGTGGCCCTGCTCCATCTGACAGATGATCTGGCAAACCAAGCAGCCTCTACAGTTCTGGGACAAGAAATTGTTTCTCTTTCTAGGAGTTGTGGCACACAACTTGATGGATAGTGGCAGCACAATGGCAGCTCTCTCATGCCTCTCAGGAGGGCTTGAGCCTGACCACCACAGATCTCGTCACGTGTCATGAATCACTGTCTCTCCAGACTTGACAGGGTTCCCACTTTTAACTGACTGATGTTTGTCCAGACATATAATTCAAGCAGTACATCTAGATTTAACTAATGATCAAAATAATTGTTCTTACCATTAAAATTGAAATATCTAATCTGGGTGAAAACAATTCAGAATTTATGCAGTTTTATAAATGTTGATTTTCTGTAATTGTGCCATCACACTCATCATTTAACAAGATTACATTTTCATAATCCACAACAGAGTCAGGCTCCATGGCAGCAAAGTGAATTACCAATGATAGAAGCTTTGTTGATTCTTATCTTCACAAACTTATTAGGCCTGTCAGCTGATGAATGGAGTCGTATCCTTGGATATTCTAAACCAAATAAACCAATAAAGCCAAATCAGAAGCTCTTTGGTCTATTTATCGATTTTTGAGAAGCCACCCCTGAATAAGTCATAACTCCATTGGCAGAATGACTGTCCCACCTTTCATATTACACAGAGTACCATCTCTGTAGTCATTTTCCAATATACAAATGAATAAATATAAGCCACTTTAGTGTCTGTCATTTGTAGCTTCTGCTGCACAGAAATATTCACAACATATGACAAAACTGTTTTACAAAGTCTGTTTTTCGTAAATCTAAACTTCAAAATCTACTAATTAAACATGGCTCGCAATAGACCGCTTTACCAATGCAGCCACAGAATTGTGAAACAGCAAAATGTGATGCTTTCATTTCAAGGTTGTATTTCATTTCACAACAACGTTTAACAAAGACATTCAGTCTATTCCAAATCCAAGTAAACTCTCAGGGGGACAAGCTCTGCCTAAACAACCAAACCCGCTGCATACTGCACTGTTCCTCTGTAAACACTCGACTATTTAACTAGGTGAACTTATTCATTTCTAAGTTTCAAATCATGTGATTTGTGATCATGTGACTCATCAAATCAGTTCATATCGTGTCATACTGTTCATGCTTCAGCTATGACCATTCAGAACATTTATTATTTACTATGGATGGGTGTCTTATGTCACTTTTGCATCACTTTAAGGTGAATCATCATGAGGGCATTACGGTTTACCATAAATCACATGCAGTCAGGCAGTTTGTATTAACAGAAAGTAGCACATTACATACAGGTAATGGAAAGTACCAAACTGTGAACATTACAGCTGAGAGATCATGAAAGTTTTACTCAAGAAGTAAGGAACTAAAAAATATATGTTGATTGAAGTGAGGGAACAGTTCCTTGCTCTCATATAAAACACGACCAGTATTGGAGGCTCGGATGAACTCTGTGTGTTTTTAAAGTATTTAAAAGTTGGCCATATGGGACGTGTCATCAATTGGATAAATACACAGGCAACTCTGACCCCACTCAACATTATATCTTCGGTCTTGTCATCCTAAGGTCAATCTAGCTGTTGCCAATCACCTATTGGACTGGCTCAACTGAGTGTGTGTGCTGCTTTTGTTGGTTGTCTTTTTACATACAAACCTCACTGCAGTTTGCCTCAAACAAGTAAAACTCTTCAATAATTCAATATCTTGTGAATTATTTCCTAATAGTGGCTACTACATAACTATTAGTAAACAGTATCTGTTAAGTGAAAAAAAGCTCATCAAAATGATCAATTTCATATCTTAGTAAGGTGTAAATGAAACATTTTTGTTTCAGTCAGATGTTTCATGCCTTTATGCTCGGTAATATAACTTGCTGCTGGCTACAGCTTCCTGTTTACTATACCACAATGAGTTATTAACACAGAACTCTCAAACCTAGGGCAGTTCACCCAGTGAAATATGTGTCTCACTTTCAATAGAAAATAGAAATCCCTTAACATACATCAGTCTTGAAAATGCTATTTTAATTGTATCATCTCAAATTTTGGCATCAATGAAATACTGAGTAAATATATGGGCAGTAGCACTGATACCGATATCAATAACAATACTTTTTATCACTAAACCATTGAGCCCAACTCACTACTATCAATCCGATACCAATACCAATATTGGTATTGATACTTTCATTATCTGGATTGATAAACCAACCCCTATAACTTCATTAAGCATTGTGTTTAATTACATACTAAAGAGACTAATTATACTACAAATACAGATGTACAATGACGTAAATTTCTTATTGAAAGTAAAAGTAAATTTTTAAAGATGAGATTTAATTAGGGTGCTGTTGGGGTGGGTGCCGTGCACATTCAAAAGAGGATTTACAGAAAGTAAAACAGCTGTGTAAGAATAAAGATGACATTCATTTAAGGTTAATGTCAGAATGATGGATGCGTTGTGATGCTGGTATTTAGCTCCTGATATAACACCTGTGGGGATCTGGGGATTAGTGATGAGAATGCAGCTTAATTTGAAAGTAGACATCTTTAGAGGATGAACCACAATAGTTGAGTCAAAAATCATGTTCATAAAATGCAGGCTTTCTGTTTCATTGCCAACACTCCAACTCCTTCAACAGTAAACGGAATTGAAATAAATTAAGGAAGTTCTCCCTGAGCATCTTGGAAAATAGCTAATTAGTATAAGGTTGTGTGGGCCAAAACCTGTCTGTTTCATTAAGAAAATATATATTTGTGTGCAAGCACTAGCAAAGGTTGGGACACATCCATGAACACACAAACATATGCAGGAGTTAAACACAGCATGGGCCTCAGATCAGTGATAAAATATATTAAAATTATCATTACAGTTTTGTAAGTTCAGTCTATGCACCTGAATTTACTTCATTAGGTTCCAGTGACTGAAGAAGATGAAATTCTGTAGATGGATGAAGTGTCAGAAAACTTAGATAGCAGAAGTGTTGAGGTGCAGTGTCAGGTGCAATGTGAGAGAAGGTATATCCCGAGCAGTGCCAATGGCAGAAAAGATGAATGATACAGAAACTTATTTAATGACTGGCTTTTGTCATTTAATGAATGGTAAAAACCTACTCCTCCAAATCTCCTCACTGCTTACGGCAGCACTCGACAAGCAGTGCGGCTTCACCCCGACTGTCACAGCTCCACAGTGTGACGGCCGGGATCCTGCTGCTCAGCAACACACACATTATGCAGGTATCTGCAGACACACACTTAAATGTAGCCTAGGACAAGCGCACAAACAGGCTTTTCTTTGTTTAGGATGGACAACACAACTACAGCACACATTCAAACACAAACTGGTCTCCAATCCCCCAAAGCTTCAAACCAAGAAAAAGCACAGAGCCAGCTGCCACAGTCTAGCCTGAGAGAGGCAGGGATGGAGCCCCACACTCGAGACATCAGGACGCTAAAAGCAAAGCCCTGTTACTTATTCATGTCTCCACTGAGAAAAGGGAGCCTGTCGGTGTCAAAACATTCTCCTCTGGCGTCTTGTCTTGACAGTAGAACCACGAGTTTGCACTCATCTATGTTGCATGACAGTGGGATATTTTTAGAGAAGAGAGGGGCTTTTAAACCAAAGCTGAATTCATCACATCTTTAAAAAACAAACTGACCAGGATGATGCCATTCTGGGGCACATCGTGGTCTTCAGGAAATTCTTTTTCAAGCATAAATTAAACATCATCAAAAGTATTTTAAGAAATATTTTTGACACTCACTTAGCCTGATATTGGATTTAAAAAAATACAAATCTCAAATCTTGATCTCATTTCTTCTATCTCCAATGCAAACCACATGAAGAGATGTATTGCTTTGCTTGATGCACAGGACAGTTCTGGTTCCACGATATTTTGGTCACATGCTGACCGTGAGTCTTGGTGTGATGAGTCATTTTGATAAATTTCCTGAGGGGTTGTGTTGGTTTGGGATAAAGCCGTCATGGATAGCAGCCAGGGGTGTAGTTATGGATGGAGAAAAAGCATGGAACATAATGAGCCTCGTGGGAGCTCAGTTTATGTACACAGACGACTCCCATTTTCTGCCTCTCAGGGACTCTCTCTACTACTGCCAGCGTGCATCCCTCTCACTGTTGCGCTTACTGTGGTGTTGCATTAGGAAATATGTCTTTTTCTAAATCATTGCTGATAAAGAAGAATAGATTGGTTTAATGACCAGTTTTAAACTGCGTCATTGTTTTTTTTGTCCAAAATTAAACATTAAACACACAAATGCTGCAGATTGTTCCACGATGGTGGAATGACCTACCAAGCACTACAAGAACAGGGGCGTCCCTGTCTATCTTGACGAAACTCTTGAAGACCCAGCTCTTCAGAGAGCATCTGTTATCCTAGCACTTACCCCCTCTACTGCACTTTCTCTTTGTGCACTTCCGTCTACGCCTGCACTCTATTTCTACACTGTCACCTCTGACAGAGCCTGACTAGTGGTTTTCCTTCTATGTAGCTTATTGCTAGCTTTGATGTTAGTTGTAATGTTATATCATCATTTAAGTCGCTTTGGATAAAAGTGTCTGCCAAATGTTAAAAATAAACATGACTGTACATACTGTACGATCAGACACATTCTAGGTAATGCAAAGTTCCTCAAAGGCAGCAAAAAAAATCTTTAAATTTGTGGTTTATCCATTACTCATTCACTTCAAGCTAGTAGCTTGTGAAAAAGCAGACTTTGGGATAAAGAAGGAACCAGTCATGGAAAGCTCATCTTGTCCTGGGGAGGTCAAAGCCGGCTGAGGTGTGAAGTCTGCTGAGCAATTTCTTCGGAAATTAATTCCCCCCCCTGAGGTTTGTTGTGTGTCAGTGAGAAGTGACAGCTCAGCTTCTGACACTGCCTGTCACAGGGATGCTGGAGGAAGAATTGTGTATTTTTGTCTACATATGTGTAGTTTTGTAAGGGAAAAGCGAGGGAGGAAGGAATGAAAACAACGTTCCAATTCTAATCCTGCTGGGAGTCTGTTGCCTGAAGGCATCTTAAGGAGAAGCAGGGATCAATATTTTCTTATAACCCTGAGGCCCAAAGTGCAAAGACAGACTTAAGTTGAGGAAAGCAGATCAGTTTTTGGATTTACACGAAGACATGGTGAGAGAGACAGAAAATTATTCAAATATACAGCTAAGACACGTGTAGGGTGAAGCTGAGACCAGAGGCAAATGTGAGAGACAGTTCGTCGAGTTGATTTGCATTCTCTTCTAATTCTCCATTTTCCATCAAACCTAAGAGGGACATCCCATTGAGACTGACAAGGGGCAGCTTAATTGTGCCTTCTGAATCTTTGACCCAGCTCCTGTTGGCACTCAGCTGATGTCAGATATGGCTGACAGGCTTCAGCAGATTGTCTTAAATGAACATTGTGAAGACCAAACTTATGAGATGAAACATCCAGAAGTTACATGCACATCTGGAACAGATGTAGAAGGGTAGCAAAGACAACCATGAAAACAACACATCACTGTCCTTCACACTGTTAAAGTCATGAAATTATGTAGCTGCTCCATTTGCTTACTCAATATTGAGCCACAATAACGTGGCTTTATAACATTTTATTGAGGAGATTCTGAGTCTTGACCCAGCTGAGTCTTGAGACATATCTAATTGCTTTTCACACCCCATACTGCTTTAAACATTGCCTGCCATTAAAATCTTGGCAGAAGTTGAAGTTGTGATTCTGGGAACTGTCACTGAATCAGTCGATTCCCAGCATCTCTCTCAAGGCCTGTCATCCCAACCTTAGCTTGACAGCTTTAAATCAGCAGCACGTCTCTACTTTTCATCACTTTCAGTCATTGATGTTGATGCAGTCAAGTTTTCACCCGGTATCACCTCTGAAGGACATTAACTTTTTTCCTTCTTTCTGACACAGGCTTGCTTTTTCTATTCACTATTATTCTATTTAGAGTAAAAGGTGCATCAGTGATGAGCAAATCCCTTATGTTTGGTGCAATGCAGATGCCAGATACCAAGATCAATCTTCAACAGACAATTGGTTACACCAACAGAAATTCATAAAACTTTTTCTTGCATTCTTACTACAGTGTAACACTTTTCTCATGTGTATCAGTGACTGGAAAGCGCAGTCTGGTGAGTTTGCTTGTGGAAATGTCCACCTGGCTGCAGCTGAAAATGCCTGGTCCAGCAACTGAAGCTTATGTTAACCTTAATTTACTGTTTGCATTCAACAACGTGCTTCTGGGCACAGTCCAGAGATGAGGCATCAGCATCATTCCACCCTTACCTGTCTACGTCACCCTGCATCTCTTTGCTTCCTCTTTGGGCTATTTCCCGAGAAGAAGCCACGTCGGAGGCTCGGCCCGCGTTCCGTCCATACAGATGGAGGCCGCCGTCTGTTAGGTATCTGAGAAAGGAGAACGAATGAGAAGGAGTGGCCCTTCAACCTACCATAAAACATACATTATTCAATATTTAAACTAACTCAAAGCAACAGAGTATTTGGATCAAATCTTTGAGAAGACATCTGATTATTGACCATTGTTCAGACTGTATTTGAAGTGTGTTTCAAAACTTAGAAAAAAAGTTAGATGTGTGTGTGGCAGTGAGCAAGAGACACGATTCGAGGCTTCTGCCTGATATCTATCAGACACAGATGATAGGACATGGGGGCCATTAGTGTTGAGTTAATTAAGCTAATAATTCAACTAATCATCCCTCCCTCCCTGCACGTTGGAACTCTTTCTGTCCCAACACATCTATAATCCCACACTTTACTGCTGTACTCCATCACTTCCATCTTAGCTTGCCCTCCCACGTGCAAGTTTCTGAAAAATCTTAAGCACAAGAATACCAAGTGAAAGCTTGCATGGAAGTGTGTGTCGGAAGCAGTTGGCTTTTTCAACACAATTCCCACTTGCTTTCTGCATTTATTGCTACTGAGTGAATGAAGGTCAGCAGCCTGCATACATGCATTGGGATGTTTGGTGAAAGACTTATCTTTTCACACTGAGGTAATCTGTCAGTTTATTGTGAGCCTTCAAGCTTTACATAAATGTGTTATTTGAATCTTCCCATTCAAGGCTTGAAAAACTGAAGACAGCCTTGGTGATGTCAGCAGGCTATTTGTATTAATGTACAGAGAGAGATAAGCGAGGCCTTGGTGATTGTATGAAAACACAACTAACCATGAATTTCAGGGTGTTTTTGGACTAAACAGAGTATCTACTGAATTAAAGTGTGTCACTTGTCAAAAGACCTTGGATGTACTATTGTAAAAGTAAAATGTACAGTTTGTGGTTCCAGTTTTGTAAATTTGAGGTGGTGTCTTATGACTTATACATCACAAAATACAAATTTGTCCAAATCGCTGTAATATTTTGTTTGGTTGTGGATTGAAAAAAGGAGGACATTGATTAGTGTGATGAAATCAGAAGATGATCTGAGTAATCTCTGTAATTATTTCATACAAAATGTGGAACTATGTTGGGCTGTGTGTCACCAACACGAAGCTTCTTGGACATTGTACAGCAGTTTTATACACCACTTTGAAATTAGATGCATTTACTGTTGTAATTTACGGTTTCGGTCAGTTCCAATATCAGCAGCATAAGTCACACATTACAAAGTTCAAATCCAAGTTACTCATTTTTTTCTTTCAACAAATTCAGGTGAAATTTGTTCAAAACTATGAAATTCAACCAATAGAGTTACACATTTAGTCTTTTGAACCACTTTGGACTGATTATTCATTGTTTAAAGGTTTTTAATCTAATCTTTCTAATCTTAATAAATTCTAGACAGATTTCAACAACTTCAACTTCACAAAGTTTAAACTATAAACATAAATCTTCAAACAATGATAGAATTATCCCAAAAAGAGCTTCAGCGCTGAATTTAGCTAAAATCTAAAATGTTTTCTGGCAAACATCACGTTCCCAAGCTTCTTGTCCTCACCATAAGACAGAATCAGACTATTAATCAAACTCTTTCCTTGCATGTGGTAACACAACTGTACTTTTTATGGTCAATAACATGACTGACAAAACCTTTGAAGCACATACTCAGGATTAGTCAGAGACAGAGGAAGCTGATATGCTCATCCTACCCGTTGCTGATCACATCCATCCGGCTGTTCTTCCCTAGGATGTCCGCATCACTCATGTACCCTGCCATCTCCATCTGCTTTCCTCCTTCAAGCCCTCCTTCTCCCTTCTCCCCCTGCTCAGCCCCCTTTGCCCCTGCTCGCCTCAGGGGGGCACTGTACACAAACCTGGAGGGGTCTGAGTGCCCGCTGTAGCGCCCTGTGTTGGTACCAGCGCCTGCTGTGCTCGATCTGGGCGCAGAATAGCCGCTTGGCATTGAGGGGGCATCACCTGCCTGGAGACGCGGGGTTTGTGATTGGCCCAGACGCCAGGCCATGGGGGAGGAGCGTGCGGTGAGGGTGGGTAGACTCCGCCCATTGACCTCAGTAGTTACCGTGGTGTCAAAGGTCGTTTCTAGTGTACTGTGGAGACAGAATGGTAGAAAGAAATAATCCTTTGGTATTGCTCTGTGCGCCTAACTCATCAGGGCATCAACAACATTATGTCAAATTCACTGCAAATCAGGTGAAAAGATCTGTAACAATACAGCTGTCCACAGTTGAGTCATGTGCCACTCCCTTCAAATCACAAGTGTCTTCGAATTGTGCTTTATATGTATATGTAGATGCATATATATACACATACATACACTCACCGGCCACATTATTAGGTACACCTGTTCAATTGCTTGTTAATACAAATAGCTAACTCAATGCATTTAGGCATGTAGAGGTGGTCAAGACAACTTGCAGAAGTTCAAACCGAGCATCAGAATGGAGAAGAAAGGGGACTACAATTCGCACAGGCTCACCAAAATTGGACAATAGAAGATTGGAAAAACGTTGCCTGGTCTGACGAGTCTCGATTTCAGCTGCGACATTCAGATGGTCCGGTCAGAATTTGGTGTAAACAACATGAAAGCATGGATCCATCCTGACTTGTATCAACGGTTCAAGCTGGTGGTGGTGGTGTAATGGTGTGGGGGATATTTTCTTGGCACACTTTGTTGTTTAAACTGAGCATCGTTTAAATCCTGTTTATTGTTGCTGTTGATGTCCATCCCTTTATGACCACAGTGTACCATCTTCTGATGGCTACTTCCAGCAGGATAATGCACCATGTAACAAAGGTCATATCATCTCAAACTGGTTTCTTGAATGAGTTCACAATGAGTTCCAATGGCCTTCACAGTCACCAGATCTCATTCCAGTAGAGGGATGTGGTGGTGGAACGGCAGATTGGCGTCATAGATAGTGCAGTCGACAAATCTGCAGCAACTGCTAGCAAGGTGTTCCTAATAAAGTGGCCGGTGAGTGTACATAAATGTGTGTGTGTGTGTGATCTTCCTAAAATGCTGTTTCTTCCAGTGTGTTGGTTAAAAGTAAGAGGAGAGAAGAAAGAGACGATTCCCACAAGAACATGTGTTAGACGATCCCGATATATCACATTGAGACAAAATGGAAGGAGGAACAGATTTTTTTCTAGGAAGTGTTTCATCATATGTGAATATGTATAAAAACATATGTATTATGCATAAAACAAACACCAGCTTAAAGGTCATTCACAATGCATCCTGACAATGGCAAGTCTGGCAATTATCTAAATATATGAATATAAAAAGTATACCTTTAACCCATAACTACGTTTCTTCATACAGTGAAATATTTACTGACTTGTGTCATTTCCATTCAATGGTTCTGTCAATCACCACTGACAGATATATGATAACCATCAACACTTGTATGCTCTCCTCTGCACTATGATGCATCTGAACACAGAGAGTAAGGCATTGCAATGGTGGTAACTTGCTGGAGCTCTCTGCTGGGAAAAATAGTGCACTGCACACAAATAATAAAAAGAGAGAACAAACTCGATATTAATCCAGAAAGTTGCATGGCTTTTTAAGCTACTCATGTACATTTCAGTCACAAAATCCATGCACACACAAAATATCAGTTATTTTAGGTAGAATCTAAGTCTTACATATTCATATGTTTTGTCATTACACTCATCATCTCTTAGTATTCACTTATTAATTGAGTATAAGCAGAAAGCAAATCAATTCTCAAATGAGAAGACTGATATTTCAAGAGAAATAACTACTGCAGCTGTTGCTGCTGTTTGAGATGAGGACATAGGCTGGATATGTGGAAAAGCCTTTTTGGGTGCCTGCCTCTGTACACTGGTCTTCATCAGGTGACAAAAAGCAATGGCATCTTAAAGCAGCATCACAGAAAACAGTGAGAGGTGGGAGAACAGCTCTGTGTGTGTGTGTGTGTGTGTGTGTGTGTACACTTGGCGAGAAAGGACAGAACACAGTATCCCTGCGATGCCAAGTGCCAACATGAGAAGGGCAAAGATGCCAGCCACATTCGCGACACATCTCTATCAACACCTTTTGAGACCAGCGCACACACTATGACAGAGGCAATGCCAAATTATAGAGTCTAGATGAATGACAATGAATGCTAATCTGACTATAAATTACAGACAAATACAAAAATATAAGAATCGATTCATCACTGTATGTATAATAGGATAATTTCATAATGTAGGCTGATGAATTATATAGTCTTTACCTGCAGTAAAAAAAGATAAAGTGAGGGAGACTGTGTGGGTGCAGGTGTTCAAAGAAAAGAAAAGAAAAAATAAATTGAATATGTAAATAATTACTAGAATTACTTACAGTTTCTCTAAATTAAGACCACATCTCTTGTAAACCCTGAAGCTTTTAGAGAATCTTTGCTTCCCTTCATTATTGAGCATAAAGCAAAACTACAACCAAAAATAAATCCTGATGGAGACTATTTTGTTCTTTGCCAAGAGCTCAGCAGGAAAAGAATCCATGTTGACAGCAGGGAGCTGCTTATTGCTGAGCAATGTTAGATATAAATACACTTTGTCTTGCTGCTGGTAATGAGCTCGGAGTTCAACATCTAGTTCTCGAGGTGGTTAGTTCGATTCACAGATTTGGGTAAAAATACATTTCTCTAGCAAGACCTGAAAGGCACCAAGAAATGGTCCTGTACAGTAATAAATGCAGCATTTTCACGCAGTTGCAGCTCTAATGTGAGGCTCTGAGGCAGTTGGTAAAAACTTATGCAGAAAATTGTAAGACTTTGACTTATTTTTCTTGCATATTTTTGTATTATGTCAGTTTTTTTTTACTTGTCTCTTTGAGTTGTTTCCCCTTCATTTACACACATGCACATACGCACTCCAGCCAATCACTTCACATTATCCATCACCGACTGAAAACTTGTCTTTTCTAGGGGTGGCTAATAGTGCTTTCATCAAGCTGAATCATGTCACTTCCCATCTTAGTCCGAAAAACTCTCACAAGAGCATTGTCAAGGATTGAAAAATCTTCCTGACTTTTACCCACTGTTACTGCCAGCCCATCATTTTGGATGTTTAAGGGTTTGCTGCTACTGTAGCACTGCAATCATTGCAAACAGCTTTGTATTGAAGCATTAGCTAATATAATGTTTTGTTAAAAAATCCTGTTCGCCCCCGAATCCAAACCATATGATAAAGTTGGACCAAACCGCTATCTCTTCAGCTCTCACAGCAGTGAATAACCTCTCCTGCCCCACTTGCTTTGGTTCCTGATGTAAATACAAAATTATAAACACGACGCGGCAAAGTTTTTATGTGCAAAATATCAGGAAGCAGCTCCTGAATCCCAACGCTACTAAAGATAGGGAAATGTTTGCTGTGCTTGGATTATTGTTGAAGATCACAGTCTTTATACTTGCTTTTTTTCCTTTCAATGTCAGTCAATACAATTTTTCATTGTATGGATGACAAAAAAGCTGTGGTGGGAAATTAAATGTGTTAGTGATCAATACAAATTGCCTATGAAGGCTCCAACATACCACAATGAAAGAAACAAGATCAGTTCAATGAGAAAAGGAGATTGTTTCAAGGTCTGTGAAACTGCAGTTTAAAAACAGAAATGCTTGAGTAAGAGCACTGTCAACTGAGCTTTAGAGAACATCAGCTGCCATCAGCTGGATGGAATGAATGTTCAATCAATGGTAATTTGAACTGAAACATCTATTTGAAGCAGAGAAATGTACACCAGCATATACAGTAATGATACAAAGAGAAAGGTATAAACTGTACTTGGTGTATTCTCTCCTGATACTCCACCTTACTCCCAACGTCTAAAGAAAAATACATGTTAGGTTGATTGGTGATTCAAAATTCCTGTAGGGTGACTGTAAACATGCATTGTTGTTTGGCCCTGAGTTGGCTCTGCAATGGACTGGTATTCATAGTACCCTGTCTATTTCCTAACTACGATCTAGATAGAAAGTGACGTAGATCACTGTACTGTGAGACCTTTCTATGAGACCGGCATTGAGACCAATGCCGATGTACAAGCTTTAGTGAGGAGATGGTGTTACCCTGGTCACTTTGCTGCAAGTGTTTCTGCAGCCCAGATACTGTTAGCCACGCATTCACAGGTGGAATCATCACAGGTAGGTTTCATATGCCAGCTTTATTGTTATCCATGTTTCTAATTCTGCTAGTCATGGGTCTGATAAATTAATCTCTTTTGCTTTGGAAAATTCTGTCTTGAGTTAAATGATGTGTAAGTATTAAAATTAAGTATCTAACTGGCAGCCGTGACAAGAGCTGTTCAAATTTTAAGGAAATAAGATTCAGTGTTTCCTTTATTATAGCATAGAAGACACTGGACTATTATTTTATGAAATAAGTGAGATAATTCCTTTCCATAGTTCTACTAATATGATTAATCAGACATAGCCTCTCTTACCACATGATAAAAATAGCAATCAATGAAGTATCTTCAGCACTTTTGTAGAATATTTATTGAATATCTGCAGTTTCAGAGGCACAGACCCACATCTCAGTGTTAGTGTGATTGGATTCTCTTTGCAGCACAGTCGTCCTTAAGAATTTTTCTAGCCATATTTCTATAACCTTACAATTTTTTTCAATCAGGTCAAGTAAAGGTGCCAACGAAAAGACAATATATATATATTTTTTTTACTCTGTCCATACCCCATGTGTGAGGTCACTCAACTTTTTCTGTGAGAATCTAAGATTCCTCATGTCTGAGCTTCCTTGTATTCTTCTGTTTTGTTTCTGGCATTATCATGTGACTATTTGTAACAAAATAATTTTATGTCATGGATTATTGCAGTAACTCAAAAACCTAAAGTCGAAATTGTTGACAATGCGAATAAATTTTTTTCACTCCAGTTAGTTCTGAAAAAAAAGGAAACTAAGTTAAGGTAAGGTATGGTAAGGCTTGTAATTCTTTTGTTTTGATAGCGCTCAACACAATGTCTGAGATGTAAACAAGAACAAAAAAAAAAAGCAAAAAGGACGTCTGAATATGACGGTCATGTCTGCTGTGACGTCAAACAGATGACTTCAGATTAATTAGGTGTTTCAAAGCTTAATGGTGAGTTCAGCCTTTTCTTTTCCAGGAATGTGAGGATGGTCTGACTCGGCTTTTCTTATGGGCAGAACTGACATGAATGCTCACACGTAAACTCTCCTTACATTCAGAATATATACACAGCAGCACACTGAAGGGCTGAGTTCCTCTTTCTACATTCAATCAAACGGGTTCTTACACAGCTTCATTAAGGCTGCTGCCATCTTATAAGTGTGTTCACTGCTTTGCTGCTCTAATGCTTCAACTGGTTCATACAACAAACAAACATTCTCTTGCTGCTAATAAAAAGGTATGAGAAATATTTTTCACATACTTCATGGTGTCTGTTGTTGTGCATCTGATGGATATGAATGATACTTCCATGTTGAGACTATTGAAATACCTCACACCCCAGCCCTGTGGGTCCCATTAAATGCGGTGGTAAGACAATGGAACTGTATTGATCTTTCCTGGCTGATGCTCCTCTGAGGGATAAAGAAGTAGGAAACAAACACACACACAAATGCACACGCACACGGACGGCCATCTGTCATGGCTGTCGACAGCCAGGCCACCATCTTCCTCTGTAAATGGGGCAAAACACACAAAATGATAGACTGAGGAAGACGGGAGAGACGAGCAGTGTACCACTGCCCTTGGAGCTGACAGATACCAATGGTTATAATTTTGTCTTTGCCTGAGCCACAGTCTTTTCATTTTGTGTTGTTAGACACTTTGTAACGCCCATGGCTCACAGATGTGACAGTGTTTTAAGGTGTTGGTTGTCCATCAAATCCTGAATGTCATTACATGAGTGCCATCTGGTGAGGAAGGTGTCACTGTCGCCTGCTTTAATTAAATCCAGCAAATGTGGAGGAGAAGGTGGTAAGGTAATAGCAGGAACATCTTGAATATGTGTAGACATATCTGACTGTGTGATAAAATGCATGGGAGTGTGAGACATCAGAAAACAAAGTGCCTCTATTTCCCAGGACTACTAAAAAAGCGCAGCATCTGTTTGCGTTAAATATACTGCCCATGTTTGGCCAGGTTTCTTTTTGATGTGCTCAGCAACTCAGGAATCATTACCACATAAATGTTAAAGCTGTTCTGAGCAATGTTTTTCCATTTTTAAGATCTTTGTGTGAGGTAGGGGAGGTCAAATCCATGACTTTGTGTGTGCATTTTGACAGTTTTTAACACTTCTTTAAACTAAACTGCAACTTTATTGACGCCCAACATCACCATGTTCCTGCAGATGTTTTCTGCTGAAAAACCTGTGATAAACTCTGTAAACACTTGCTGCTCAGAATCAACAAACACACTTTGCAGGATACAAGGAGCACTTAGCAGCTGGTGCACTTGATACATAGCTGTGACAGTAGCTGGGCTTCTATTCACTTGTGAAGAAAATGTGAAACAATCTTTTGAAAAGATGCAAAAATGAAGTGAATCAGACTAACTGGATGGAAGCAAATTAACTATGCTTATAGTAAAATAAGTAATTGTTCTAACAATAACTGCAGTGAACATCCATAAGAGTAAAATTAGCTCTTCTTTTACTTTCTACTGAGGGAATATTTGGGATATCATGTGACGCTGGTCAGTTAGTTTATCGTTTGTTGGCACAGAGCGGAAACAGATGATGAGCCATCATCTTAATTAAAGACAGGTCGGAACCAGTTTGCTAAGTTGTTTCCATTTCCCCTAATGTGCATCAAGTCTTCTCCAATACAGGTAGGGACCACCTGACCCCACAGCGTAAACTTTATTGGTGATAATTTAAAAGAAAATGTTAGCCTTTTCCAGAATATTCTAATAGCAAAGAAAAAACCTGTGACTTTATTTTTACACTCCTTATTTGCTTTGAAAAAAAACAAACTTTTTTTTATTTTCCTCGGACAAACAGTAAAAGAGTGTGTAGTTCTATAAAATCCAGCCATGTGCTGTAATGCTGAAAATACGGATGCTTAAAAATAACCACAGGCAGCTGAGTCAGATCGATTTTCCTTTTTTAAATTTTTTTTTTATTTTGGGTTCCTAATCAATGTCTGAAAGAAATCACATGATGCTTGTGGAAAGTCAAGTATGGGGGAAGTCTTGCACAGCTAGAACTATTCAGCAGAAGTAACAATGATCTAATGCTTGTAAGTAGTGGAAACCAGAGCTTTTACATTTGGGTTGAAAGACAAATATCCCATTTCTAACTACATCTCAATCTAATCTCTTAAACCACAGCCAATCTCCTGCAGCCTTTTTCTTCACATATCTATGGGGCATCCCGACAAATCCGCTTTAAGCTTTGCTTCACTTACAACAGGCAGATCAAATTCCTTCAACATAACGTCTAAGTAATGGATGGTACCATATGTGTGCCTACCTGTGGCTGATCTGTGTCCCCCGCAGACTGGACATGGTTTCTTCCAGGTTCTGCCGCAGGTCAGCGATGTTCTTCACCGTCCTCATACGTCTTGTCTCAGGGTCCTCTCCTGCAGACAAACATTTTGTTTTATGTACTGACATGCTTGGACTTCCAAACACACAATTGTAATGATACACTCCGCTTGTCCATACACATGCTCAAATACAAAATATAAGAAGTGCTGAGGATATCTGACACACAGTATCTCAGTGGATGTCACTGAACGTCTCAGCAGAGGAACCCAATGATGACAAATCATGACGACAGCCAGCTTGGGTGAATGTCCCTAAACCTTCTGCTGACAATTTGGAACCCATGTAATAAATCATGTCTGTCAGGCTGCACAACATGCAATTTTCCTTACTTGAAAAAGTATAGATCACTCTGTGCAGTATTTTTCCTCCAGGCTGATGCAGAAATGTCATGTCATGACACCGCAGAATCTGTCAGTCAGTTTAGGACACAGTTTTGCTTGTAAAAGCACCCTATGTCAGAGTTCCTTTGCTTCTCTGACAGATGCTGGAAAACACTGACATTTCCCCACCTTGCCCAAGAGCTGCAGAAGGCAACGGAAGCACTTCATAAATTCTATGTCCTTCTCAATGCCTGCGTTACGGAGTAGTTGAAGTAGTCTTGTTAATAAGCACATGACAGGCAACATTTTAGAACAACAAGCAGAGGGGGCACACCAAAGTATCTGCTTGTCTGATCCAATCAAGCTTTTCTGTTAGCTTGTCAGATTAACCTATATCTGCAGGCGAGTAGCACAGAATGGGTAATTAACAAGTGGCATGAGACGTAGAATGGATTGCAGCTTCTTTGCTTTCCTAGTTTTACGGTGATTTGGGAGAAAAACCGTCCACATGATAAGAGATGAGTATGCCAGCAGATGCCGAACAATGCAGTGTGATAGTAAGAGGGATGTAGGAGGCTACGTTCTATATGTGGATTTGAAGGGTCTGAGGCAACATACTGAATGCAAGCTTCTATGATTACAATGCTGGGGCCAAAGGGGTTAAATTGGGGGTTGCAAAAGGTTGAAGATACAAAAGGGCCTCTAGTGGGTTTCCTGGAGTACTGTAGACACATAGTGGGACTTGAGAGTCTTTGAACCCTTTAGAATGATCTACATTCCTGCATAAATATGACCTAAATCATCAAAAATACACACATGTGTACCTCTGTTTCTCTATCTATCTGTAGATAAACAGAACTGTTTAATATCAGTAAGACTACAACAAGCCACAAAGGAACCCACTCTAGTTCCTGAGTAGCCAAAGGTCTCTCTAATGATAATGTTGTTGTTAACATGTCTAAAGAGCCTTGAAAAACACAAAGTTGTGCTTCAAAGGGTTAAGAAGAAAACTGCATCTCTGTAGTTTGCTAAAGAAAGGAGATCAAGACAGAACTTTCTGGTTTGAATGAGAAGAGTTATTTCAGCATAAAAACCTTGTCCCAGCTGTGAAACATGATGGTGATACTATCATGGTTTGGGCTACGGTTTCACTGCATCTGGTGCAGAAGAGCTTGCCATAACTGATGGAGCAATGAGTTTTGAATTATACCCGTGAATTTTAAAAGAAAATGTCAGGACATAGCTATGTAAACTGAATCTCAAGAGAAAGATGGTCATGCATCATTACAACAACCTCAAACAGACAAGTTGTTCTGCCAAAAGAAGAACAACACAGATGTTTCGGGATTGCCAAGAAAAAGCCCTGACCTTAATCCAAAGAAAATGCTATAAAGGGACTCATTGATTTGTAGGACTGATCGATAGTTTCTTTGCAGTTTTCAGATACTGAGAGCAAAAAACATACTTAAATACGTATATAAACACATACAAATCATATATTTCAGAGGGGACGCAATAGCATTTAGATAAATATGTTCCATTTGCATTAAAAAAAAGTAAAAAAAACACAGTTTGCAAGACTGAACTTCATCTTCTTTTCAAATATAGATCCAGTTTTTGTGCCAATGGACTGGAAAAAAACAGTTTGCAAGATCAGCGATCACAACAAGAATGTAGCTGATCTTGCAAGCTGACAGCAGTGTTCCTAATTTGATTCATGCTGCGTGACAATGTACAGTGAGGGCTGTGCTGCATATTGTGATTGTTAAAATTGACACAACCATGTCAAGGAAAAATCTGGGAGTTATGAAGGCACACAGAACACTTTTATTCACTTATTTTAAAAAACAGTGAGAGACAGACTTGTAGCTAAAACTTGAAGGAGCTTCACAGCTATCCACCCAAATATTGGGATTTGCTACATCACACTGTCAAAATTTCAAAACTTCTAGAAATGTCAGTACTGTGACTATATCTGTGATGAAACAATTATACTATATACTGTACAGTGTAATGACCTGACAGAGTATAGAGTGGTATTGCAAAACAGAAGCCATCGATGGGAGCTAGACATCTGGCAGCACAAACCCAAGAAATGCTACCCTTTCTCTGCAATTTTCCATTTTCTCATGTCTTATTTGTTTCTTAACCCTCATCTTAGCCTCTTCAAGACAGATCAAGCTTTAATTCCATTACAAAGTGACATGACGAGATCTGAGACAATTTGAGTCTTTGCCATGAACAAACTATTCATGCAGCATTGAAAAGCAGCCCAAGGCATATGTGTGCATTGTGATCAACTATTTGTAGTACAGTAGCAGAGATCCCACCTGCCCAGTGAGCTACGGCAATCCCACAGGCAATCTAAAAAGAGCACACATTAGAGCAGTTCTGCATTAGAAAACTAATACTCATCCCCAAACTTTTTAAGTAATTTACCAGCCCAGGTGGATGAGTAAGACATGAGGATTACCTTATGATCCAATGCTGCAGCTGCTTACACATATTTCTAGTTGCATCCAACACACTGAGAAGCCACAAAGCTTTCCTTTGGATTCAAGTTCATGTCCAGATCTTGGCCTGGTACAGAGAAGAAGCAGCCAAACTGAAACCAGGCCAGTGTGTATGTGTGTGTATGTGTGATGTGACCGGGGGCGAATTGAAAAGGGCAGAGAGAAAGGAAAGGAACATGCATATTTTTTCATGCACTCACACACAGGTGCACACAGCCAGGATATTAAACAAATGCTGCTTGCAATAAAGCTGACACAACATCATTCAAATGGCTATCATTTTAGACAAATGTCTTCATACACAGACTCCAGCTCAAACACACCCTCACACACATACTGCACTGTACGAGTCAGCGCTCACATGCCAGTTAACCCTCTTTCAATAATGCATGGAAGCTGGTACTGATGCCTGTGGCTCCAGACGAATACTGTGAAGATACTATCCCAATCATTTAATTACAACTTACACAAATGCATACACATATTACTAAACATAACTGCACACTGGTCTCATGTTGAAAATTTCTTCATTTTGCTGCATATGTGTTGGAACTAGCCACATTCGTTGAGGCATTTTGTTGCAAATCAGTCTGGCTGTCATTGTCAGAAATCTCTCCAACACAGATAGATGTATCCCCACTGAATCGTATGGCCTTGCTTGCTGAATGTGTTTCCCTGCAGGTGTAGCAGCACACTGAGATCTTGTTAATACATATAAACAACAACTGTTTCCGGAGGGAAAAAGGGCACACTGCCACTGTGGCAGCTGGAAACTCAGAAAGCCAACTTTTACAGGGTAAACGCATTATTCAGGGGTGTAAACAGCCTCCTAACTATCAGGACACATATCTGACATATGAATACATACATTAAATCATGCAGGTGTGCATGCATGCAAAAACAAATAAAAAAAAGCACCTTTGAGAAACCACGCACGCTATAGATGGGGCTGCACACACAAACGTAATAATGAACTATTGATCACACTGGCTGTAAGGGAGGAATGAATGATAAAAGCTGTGCTTTTTCAGTAGAGGAGGTGTTGATGAATTCCACTCCTGAAATCCCAGAGTATTTCAATTTAATGCTGCATCATGCCTCAACCTGCTTCAAGGAAATCAAAAATAATGTGCTCAGTGCTAAAGCTTACTCTGCAGTGCATTGTAGCTTGCTTTATTAGGGCAATCACAATAATCAACCGTAATGTCACCAGTGTACGAAACATTTTTGTTTCTCTAACTGAACTCACCACTCCCATGTCCCTCTCCTCCAGAAATGTTCATAGGAGCTCATTCCAAAAGCACAAGAAGTTAGAGCAAACATAACCACAAGGTGGGACTGTCCATGCTAAAGCACAACTACAGCTGTGGTATAATTTGGTATCAAGTTAGACTCTCGGCTGGTTCATGGTTAGCAGACTGTATGAAAGTGACTAAAAAAGATGTGTGAGGGTGGAGATCTTTATATTTCTCTACGAGTTCACACTCTTGTGGGTACATTAAGAACATGTGTAAAGTTATGTGTACTATTATATCCTACTCACAGATATATTCGATATAATGTCTTAAAATGCTAATAGCAGACTGAGAAGCAAATTTCCCCATTGAGAGCATTAGATAGGAACCAGCTTATGAAAGGTAATTTCTGCTCTGACACTCTCAAACTGTGCTTCAGTTAGCTTTTGTAGACTGAAACTTACAATACATTTTTACGCCGTTTCCAGTGTCTCAGTGAGATTAAGCGTTAACTTACGTGGGTGTGGCTGTGTGTGCAGCACCTGTTCAAGGTCGCCCAGCATGGTGAGGATCACCTCCTTATCCAGCTGAGCAGTTCCCTCACGAGGACCACCCCCTGAAACCTCCTCCTCTGCCCAGTACCCACCATCTTTCTCCTTGCCTCCCTGCATCCCACCTCCCCTGTTTGCCGCTATCTCATCGCTGGAACATCCACCTCTGTCCTCTTCATCTGCTCCTGACCCCTCCCTGGACTTCCGTTGTGGCTCAGTCCTTGGGTGGCCACTGTAAGATGCCCGCTGCGGCCGTCCACCTGCCGCTGTACATCGCCAAGGGACTGGGATGAGGGAATGCTCCGACTGTGAAAGCACCTTAGTGAGGGAAAGCGACAGGGATCGTGCTCTGGTGCCCCTTGTGACTGCCTCTTTCCTGGGGCTTCCCTGCAGACTGCCCCCAACCCTCTGTGAAGAGGATGAGTACATTGCAGAGTTTTGAGGTTGAGCAAGTCGAGATGGTGGTTGGTCAAGTTCAAATGCGTAAACCCGCTGCTCGCCATCGCTCAGCAGGGTCAGGTTAGTGAGTGAGCGCTGCTTGATCCGCAGGTTGAGGTTGTCAGGGAGAGGCTTGGGAGGCCGTCGAGCTGGGCTGCCTCCCTGATACACTGAGAACTCTGCTCCTCTCTTCATCTCTGCTCCCTGTGGTTTACCTCTTTACCACCGGTGGCTCAGCAACTGAAACTATACATGCAAGTGGATCCACCTGTGTGCGGCTCCCTCTTTCACATCTTGGCTGCACTGTCACCGAGTGAGCAGATGGAGGGAGGAAGGAATCAGAGAATAGAGGAGGCAAAGAGATGGGTCCCCACGTCCCACGCCTCCCGACTGAGGTCCAAGCTTCAGTGGGCTTCAGGGAGAGCAAGCAAAGGGCGAAGAGTGGAGAAAAAACCACCCTCTCAGGCATGTAGGTAAAATCCAGATCCATCCTTGAGCCAGCCCATGCTCATGGTCAGACACTGAGGCAGACACAAACACTTATTTCTTCCACTCCGTCCCCTGTCCGCATGCTGTCTCTCTGTTTTCTTTCTCTTGCTTCAGCATAGTCAGGGGCGTGGATGAACGAGCTGCTACATCTCCCGTGCCTCACACGTTCTCTCCCCCTCCTGCGCTCACACTCTCTTTATCTTTTCCCCTATTAAATGACAGCCTCTTTTCATTCACTCTTATCTATCTCCCTCCACCTTCTGTCTCTCCTTTAATTACCAGCTCACTGCCACATTTCTCCAACCTCCCCTCTGACACTCTGACGGTTCCTCTCTCCTAACAGAGAATAGTAGAGCCGGTGAACAGAGCTCTCTGCCTGATGTACATTCCAGCATTCAGCCTGCAGCTTTCTCTCTGCCTCTCTTGCTCAACCCCCTCTGTGTTTATCACCCCCTCTTTTTCTTGATCCCTCTCATTTTCTTCTTCTGTTCACTTCTTTCTAGCCTTTATCTTTTCTCCCTCACTCTCTCCTCCTCTCTTTTCGTCTCTCCATCTCTCTCCATCACAGTGTGACAGTGAGTTGTTTGGACAGTGCACCTGTACGCTTGCAGCCCCCTGCCGCAGCACTATGCCTGCCTGACATAACTAAATGCTATCTTGAGGAGCTAAACCAGGGAGCCCCACAGCTTATCATTGATCATCAACGACACCACAGAGCAAACATATTCCCATCAGTCAATGCAAACATTATTAGTCCTGTCTCTGTTAGTCCTACCTGTCTTCCACACATTCTCTAACCCTGGTTACCACCTGATAAAAGACACTGAAAGCAGTCCCCTCAGAAAATGTAATAAAGGTGGAACCCTAATCACGGGTTTATACTGTGAGACATTATTTCTTTCTTTTTTTTAATGAATAGACCAATGCAAAAAAACTTAAGAGCTAATCCTCAACTGTTTTACTTATCATGTCTACATTTAACAAAAGCATGAATATTCGTGAAAAATATTTTATATAGCTGTGCTTCTTTAATGTTTGTCGACACGGGCATTAGATTCACCTATGTATGCAAACTGAGTGGGCTTGTCATGTGGTAATTGTGGTGCACATACTCTTGAATTTGCCTCTCAGATACTCATTTTTGCTGCAATATGGAGGAAGAGATGGAAGGACAAAGGATGCGAAACAACCATGAAATGTGTGACAACGAAAAGCGAGTGTTTGTAATGGAGCCCAAACAAAGCGAATGGTCAGTGCTGTAGTTTAATTTTATCCTTGAAATGACAGGCTTTGGATAAGCCATGACCAAAGCAAAATGTGTGGAATGTTGCTGCCAACCTGACATCCCAAAACCTATAATCACAAGCTGTTGTTTGTGCATGCTGTGCTTTTCAACTTGACATCTTAGTTTCCAGTTAATCTGGTTCAATTGATTCTTTTATCCAAGCCGATTTGCTCTTTTATAAGTAAGGAGTTTGATTCCAAATTAAAGTACTTTTCATGTGAATCCAGTGACCCACTCTCCTAGAATATAAAACCAAAAACAACATTTTGAAGGATCCTCAGAAACAAAATCATCTGTAACAGAAGTGGAATTTCTACCATGGGTGTCACTGATTATATTCAAGCAGAACAGGGATATTTACTGTGAAAGAGGAGTTCAAGAATTGCAAAAGCAAACTCTTCACTTCAAAGGGGCAAAACGCATCTGAGACAATAGAGCGTCACTGTGCCAGCAGTTTGTTTTTTTATCCTGTGTTGGTCGGTTTAACCTCTCATCCAGCGCCTTGTCAAGAATCTAAGCTTGCGGTAAAAAACTCTTTAAACCAACCAAATACACCCCCATCCTAAACTTTCTGTTGCAGAGGTTCAATGGAAAGGATTTCCTCTGTACTGTAATTAAAGGTCAGTGACTCCATTTGAGGCCTTCTCTCTTTGTAAACCAACAAAATGTAACCAGCTCATGCAGAATTCACAAACTGTAAGAGAATCAACATGTTTCCTGAAATAAATGACCATATTAACGGTTTTAGCTGTTTAAGGCTTGAAACTCCTCCTTTAGCTAATTTTTAATGATCCATTGAAAGTTCTATGTGAAGCACAGGCTGATTCGAGGCAGTTCACAACATGGCTTAGTTTTCTAAGTCATGACCCTATAGGTCTGTGGGATAAAAAAATCCCACATTTTCCCTATTTATTAAGGTCATGTGTTTCTTTAAAAAAGCCATCTTTCTGCTGAGACTGAATATGATAAATGATATTAATGATAGTGTAGATAATGTGTCTGGGTGACGACGCAGCACCGAGATTGTAACAGATGAAAGGAACCTCTGGGGATCTAAACACAGAGCCACAGATACTCCCTGTGTCCAGCTGTCAGCACTGACCTTTTCCCTTCGCTACATGAAACTCGTTAGGAGCAGGGATCCCCCAAGAAAACAAAAATAGGTTCATGTCAATTGATGCTCTCACAGCAAACACACTCACACAAAAAGCACAACACCAGAATTCTGTGCTTCCCACAGCAGTGAGCTTCAATATCGACTACTGCAGCTACTTTCTACTGACATCCAAGTACCAGACAGAGCAGCATCCTCCTCTGCCAATATTACAGAGAACAGCTAATTCCTTCATTTTTACAGCTGTTTCTATCTAATCTGCATTCTTTATGGAGAAAATGCACTTTTAAAACAATTGCTTAAATGTGTAGAGCAGAACTGCAGCAGCACTGCAGCAGCTTTAAGGTCAACATTGAATAAATATAGATGCATAACACCAGATGAAGGTTAAATTCTTATATAAGCAATATTACAAACGATAAAAGTTAATGTATAGGTTCATATGTGCATTTGCACACCCACACATAGAAAGATGATCTACAAAGAGCCTGTAGCATGTGTGTGTGTGTGTGTATGCGTGTGTGTGTGGACCTGCGGTACCTGATATCTCCTCCAGGCACTGTTTGGCTGTCTTGCTGTAGACTAGCTCTCCCTTAGTGGGGCTGAGGCAGGGGTCGACTGGGGCCACCATGGTGCAGTCATTTTCTGAAAATGTCCTACAGGCGCAAAGAACAAATAACACAGCGGTTACAAAGATAGACTGAATTAAATATCTGTGAGCATGAAGCTTGACTACAGCCACTATAGTGGTTTCATGAAGGAGACTTTCTGCTGAAATTGGTAAAAGCTCCTCCAATTTTGTGTTCATTATGTGGTTATGAGCTGTTTTTCAGGGTAATTCGGTAAGGATGCTTACCTGCATCTGTTAGCCATGTGCTGAAAGCGTACAGTCTCTGCTGTGGTTCTAATGTGGATTATTTCATTTCAGCTTTATTCATTTTTGTCATGGTTATAGGCATATGGCAAGACATAGACATAGATATAGATATGACATAAATATATCAATATTTGTTGACATAATTTACTGTACTTCAGTAAGACCAGCAACTGAAACAGCCAGCATCTTCCCTACTTTACATTTTACTGTTTATTTTTCTGATGTTACTCAAAAGAGGAGGAAGTTATAAAGCAACTTTGGGTCTAAATTAAGATATTCAATAGATGGATAGATACATCCCAAAGCAGAGGAAGTGACTACTTTATATGAATTTCCTGGGTGCCTCTCAGTGTATGTGTGTGTGTGTGTGTGTGTGCAGAACACTGTACTAAATATATGTCTGTGTACATCTGCCTCAACTCCTCAAACATGAGCAGCATCATTCTCCATTTTTTGTATGCTGATCAGAACAGACAAACACAGTGAAAAACACGTCTTACACACACACATACACACCTGGAACCACAAACACACACAACCCTGCATGTTCAAGCTGTCAAATACAGAGAAAAAAGTTGCACTCAGATACAACAACATAATAAAATAGACACTAACATTGGGATACACAAACACACACAACAACAAAAAGCATGCAAACTAACACTTGACCACTTTTATGATTGAAAATCAGCAAATAGTGTGCACAGAAGAAACTGGTAGACAAGCTTAGAAACTAAAACAAGCACATTCACGCAGATCTAAACACAAGCTACTGAAAAGCAGTCACTCCCATCCATACAGGCACCATACACACACACACACACACACACCAGGGACCACCATCACCACCTGCAGAGCTGCAGATAAGACCTGGCTTCCATTTGAGAGTGCAGCACCAGCCTGTAACTTCTGCTCATGTAAAAAACCACCACCACCACACAGCTGCTCAGGCAAATATGGACCCAAAACGGGAGACTGGATATGTAAGATGAAGTGACAGGAATAATCCAAAATCTAATCTGTTACTTTCAAAATGAATATTTGCTTCCTGGGGTGTAAAGGAAATGGAATTCATTGTTCTAACGGATGAGTTAACGGGGAGAACATCACAGTGCCACAAACACTGATTGACAGGTAATATATGGCAAATAAATGCAGCAAAACAGATTTAACTGAGCTTTTATGTATTGCTGCGGTATTTCAATCATTTCTGATTGAGTGTCACAACTGACAAGGTCAGTTTAGAATACTTAAAATATGTGTGTGTGTGTGTGTGTGTGTGAGGATGGGTGGGGGAAATGTTGCATACTAAGTGAAGCAAATTCACAAAACCATGCTGGCCTGTTAAGCTTGGCAGAGACAGCGACTTAAAGTGGGTGGAGAAAGAGAAACAAGACAAAGATGCTTAATTGGGCAAAGACATGATGGTAAAGGAGCACAGCGAGAACCCTCACACTTATTGAATGCAAGCTGACAGATTCTGTTAGCGATGAGAAACATTTATAGAAAGAGAAGAGGAGGAAGACAATGGAAGCTGAAGAAATATCCTCACAGAAAAATGTAAGAGGGGGGGTGAGAACCTTGACAGTCACTCATAAGGCAAAACCTTAATCCCAAACAGTGAGGACTAGATTAAATGTGTTATATCATATATGACAGTGACTGCCTGATGCCCAGTCACATAAGTATTTCAAACTGTGAAATTTGGAGGCAACTATCAAATCGTACACAGAATTTCAGGAGACCAGTACAGAAAAAAAGGAGAAGCTTGGAGGCCCACTGTGAATGACTAAATCTTACATTTTTCTGGCTCTGTATCATTTTAGCCATTAGCTTGCCAGCAGCAACAGCTCACCAAGTAGCACTGCATGTAATCCTTCACCCACCATTCTGTACAGAGGCATGATGTGTTGAGTTGTACAAGTCTCTGATATAGCTGAGGGCAAATGCTTATGTCACAACTGAATCTTTACAGAACCTTAAGTGCAAAAAATATCACTAATCAGAAATTAGTTTCATATTTGCCTTCTAAAAGTCGATAGAGCTGAAAACTACAGTGAAATTAACTAAAACTGACAAGGGAAACAAGGGAAATATGGCTGGGAGCAGAAGGAGAGTTAAGAGATGATATATCCATATACTTCATAAATGCCTATTACCATATATCCAGGGCTGATTGTAACAGCAACTCACAAAAAACAACTCAAATATATCTGTTTGAAATATTGCTAATGTAGCTGCATGTGGCAGAGCTGACTGAGCACAATGGGGAGACAGCTAGGAGCTGAGAAGGGTGAAGGATTAGGTTTTGTTTAATGGGATTCCTAACTCCCTTCCTCTCCTTGCACAAAGGCATACCAGAGACCTTGGTGGCTTCTCTTTTTTCCATCTGGATTTAGCCACTTCCTGCACTTCTGATTTCTGTAACGTCAGGGAAGCGCACGCCAGCTGTCCACATCAAAACAATGCTGTCTGTATAAAGAGAAGGGGAATGGGTTTCTGAGCACTGCCAATGTCTGGATTCTCACATCAAGGGTGAAACCCAGACATTCAAATAATAGGCTTTGGCAAGAAGCATGCAGAGGATGTTAATTTGTTCCATAATGACTGTGAAGAGATGTGGAGGCGAGAGCACAGAGGTGAGCGGCAGCTGATCACTGAGAGAACTCCTAGATTTCACTGAGCGTGTGTGAGTGACAGTGGGCTTGTGGGTATAAACATGCTCAGGTGTGACTCAGAAATGGGTGAACATGAAAAAACTACGTGGAGAAAAGTAAATAAACATCTTTGAATACTTCATTTGTAGTCTATGCATGGTGGCACACACAGATCTCACCTGTACATGAAGGGCGCCACCGTGGCGGTGTTGGGGTGGTTGTGCTGCTGCTGCTGAGGAAGCTGAACTACTCCATTCCCTCCCAGTGCTCCACCTCCTCCACCTCCTCCTCCCATCGTCCCAGTGGACCCCGACAGGGCAGAGGTGCTGGTGGATGAGGTCATGCTGGTCCGTTTGCCCTCTGGGCCCCCACTGGAGCGCTGTATGTAAAAACTCCCACCTTGGCCTCCTTTCGTCAGCTTGGCTCTCTCTCCCTCTCCTGTCCGCATGTTGCCACTGCTGTTTAAGGCGGCTTGGCTCTGTGTCTGGGACTGGCTCTGAGGTTTTGACGATGTTGTGGAGGGAGCTTTCAGTCCTGGTTTGGGGATGCCACTTGAAGCTGAGGAGGTGCCACCATCTTTTTTCCCCGACGATGACTTCCCTCCCTTCGGGATAAAGCTGGCTATTTTGGAGCCCTTTTTGCTGGGTTCAGCAAAGGTCTCTCGCTCCTCTTTTGGAGGAGAGTTGTCCTTGGAGGATTTCCCAGACTTGCTTTTGTCCTCTTTCTCTTTGCATGGGGCCACAGACCTGCTGCCACTAGCAGAGGCCTTTGGATAAGATGAGGAAGTGGAAGAAGATGAGGTTTTGTTAGGTGCAGTGAGGGATGATGTAGGGGTCTTTGTAGAGATTTGTTTGGTAGTAGCACTGCTACTACCACTGCTGCACACTGAGCCTGTGGGTGTCAGTCCATCCTCACCATACTCTGACAGATCATCTTCCTCCTGCAGAGCCATTTCTGCCATAGATGGTGACGCTCTTGAAGCTGAGCGAGGGTTAATTAGGCGGAACTTCTCCAGCATTGACCTCTGGGGAGGTGCAACACCCGACCCGACTTTTGACCCGTCGCTTCCATGAAACTGAAGGCCTTCCTGGGCTTGGGGTGAGGGAGTGGTGGAAGGTGAGTGTGTAGGGCTTGCCAGCATGGATGAGGTTGCGCTGTGCTTCAGGTTCATGGACTTGCTGCGCCAGGACTTGCCAGCTGTGGGTGAAGGGATGGCAGAGGCCAGCTGCTGCCCACTGAGGCTAGTGGGAACCATCCCACCAACTCCACCCCCATTCATCCCACTGGATACTGGGATGCCTCTCACTGCTTCTGAACAAAGGAGAGGAGGGAGATGAACAGAGATAGAAAGCATGATTATTAAATGTGAGATTTTTTAAAATTAGTTTTCCAAATCATATTTACAATCCAACAGGGCAACTGATTAAACTTTGGTCATTTTCTATAATGTAACCATTAAAAACATGCAACTTCAATAAAACTCCACAGAAATCATCAACTACCACATAGATGATCAGGCTTGGAATATTGTACACTGCATAATTTGGCAGTGAGGAATGGCATGATATTCTCAAGTTTTTCTTTTAATTCTGTTATTTCTCCATGTATCATATGTAATTTTCTACTATACACTATACATTTTTCCAGCTTCCTGAGGTTGTCCAACATGAGAAACTCTCTCCGTAGCTCCATGGTTTTCCATATTCGACTCAAAAGCTGAACATAAAAGGGAAACTTTCACATAGCTTTAGTGGTGTTTTGAAAAAAGAATGAATATGCAGGACTTAGTAAGTGTAAGTAACTTAAATTTCAACAATCTTACTTCCCTGCTAACATAAAAATTTGTATTTTATTACTGTAAAAAGAAACTTTCAACTAAACACAAAAAACTAAGTTCTCACACACAATGAGAATTAGTTATTCCACTAAAAGACAGACATTTGTCTGAAAGTACTGAGTTACTTTCTGGCAATGAGACAAAAAGAAAAAGCAGAATTGATGATGGGGAAAAATTGAAGAGGAGACACCATCACACTGTGAGTCTGTCTGGCTGTCATTTGGCACAGTGAGCAGGGCTCAGCTGGCTCTGAGTCACCTCAGCACGCAGTTTAGCCCTTCAGGCAGGCAGAGGAGGGACCGAGACACTTTAACCAGCTGACGTACCTCACGACATCTTTGAAAACCTTAAAACATGCCCAGAAATGCAACAGTATAATCTGTCAAACTTTTTTCATGCAGTATTATGTAAAATGTAGTCTGGTAACCAGCTGTAAAATGCTTTAGAGAAGCTTTAACACATTAACATCAAACTGATGTGAACTGATGTGGCACAGTTAGGAAAAGCAACTGAACACTTGGTCACTGCAAATTTATTGGGCAGCTGTGTGTTTCGACTTAAATCAGGGACATCAGAACCAGAACTGGCTCTGTCCACTTGACAACCAACATACCTCTGAGTGTTTTATGACCTTCATCTTCACTCAGGACTTTTGATAATCAAATATATTTGTCATTATTTTGGACATGTAACTATTTAAGTTTGAAAGCCAGTGTATCAATTAATGTTACATTGACATTACAGTGTCTGTAAGGGTTAATCCACTTAGCTGAGCAGCCAGTCACACCAATCTCTTTCATTAGCCAGAAGCCCCCCACCAAAAACCCCCAATGTGGTTTAACATTGGGGGGGGCAGCCAACAACCCCTGCCCAAAAAAAAGAGGTGTTCACCGACTCTTCTGACTTTCCTGACAGCAGACCATTGTGTGTCAGAGTTTTAACGAAACAGTCTCGTACTGTCTGAACTGACATGTGATGCCAGTATAAATGTAGACGGGAAATATTGTGTTTCCATATGTACCGTACATATGTATGTGTCCTCCATGTGACCTCATCTGTTAAGATAATTTAGCAGTCCTTCAAACAGTTTCTGAATGTGAATGAAGGAGATTACATACATTTGTGTGGTTCTGCGTATGTTCGTGTGTCCAGTCAATTAACCCCGTCTTTAGAGATCCCCCATCCCTCCTCCATCCCCACCCCAGAGACTGTTTGCAGGGCCACCACACTTATCACTGTGCAGTGACTTGGTGTTGCCGTGGCAACAGACTCTTCCTTTCTTTTTGCCTCAGCTGCTGAGGAATGAAATGCCACTTCTGGGCGGTGGTGGACTCTATGCTAACAAAATACAAACAAGCACACATTCCTCAGGGAAACAATATCTGGGTTTGAGTTAAGCTGTTAACAACCTGCAGCTTGGTGTGCAGTTTTGTTTTCTTCCATATTCAGCAACTCATATTTACATAGTTACTCACTACATTCTATCACAATCTAACAGATAAAAAAAAATCTCCTTGTTACAGGAATTCAGCAGTTTCTCAACTGAGCTTTATGCTTCACAACTGCCTCCTCATCATCATTTCAACATCAACATAAAAACATTCTTTGGTCAAGATTTAGTTACATGAAAATATATTCATTTATGCATCGTTTTAGATGCCTGAAGCTGTTTTAGGTATTTGCATGGCTACAAAAATGGTACAACGCTGTTGGAACCCTTTGAGCTCACTCTCTGGGAAATATATTTGAATTATTTCATGAAAAAATTATGAAAATATAAATCAAACACAAAAAAGTATGCAACACATGTAAAATAAAGGCTTTCTAAATAGAAAAACAGATGAAATGAAAGAACATGACAAAGGAAACTTGCTGTTGAGAAACAAAAATCAAGTGTGGTAGTCACCATCTGTGTCTGTTTTGCCCAGAAGGTTCTGGCTGCATTGCTGACATTTCCCAACTATTGATTTTTCTTTTTTCTTTTCATTTTCGACCAAAATACTATCTCATCTGGCTTGCAGTGAAGGTCCAGTGCCTGGAGTCTATCCCTGCAAACGGAGGGTTTGTCTTATAGCACAACTCAGTGGTTCTGTGTGAATGAGTAAGAAAAAGATGTCTTCCAGTTAAAATGTCCTCGGATTTTTAGAAAGCAAAGGTAAAGTGATTCACTGAAACATCTTGACAACATGGTGTTTACCGATAAATCATTTAAAAGATTGGCAATTCTTGCTTTGTCGGAAAGATTTGATCCCACACCATGCTCATTCTTTCCCTCCCATCCACTCTCCCAAAATTCCCTTCTTGTCTCAGTCAGTCACTCATTCTCTGAACTTAACAGGCTCGGTCATGTGAACTTAATGGATTAAAAGTACGGGGTAGAAATAATCAAAACAGTGTTTGCTAAAATTATTTCAGTACTCTGCTTCTCCGTTGCCACTTACTTTGCCTTCTTTCCACTGCAATCACCCACTGAACCACTCTCAACAGGAAGTCAAATAAAAGCTGGCCAGTTTGAAAAGATTAATATTTGAAATGACATATTTAGCCCTTACAACAGACTGAGAGACATTTTATTTATTTTTTAATCATTAATTTTGTGTTAAATGACATGCTAACTTTCACAATTTACGAGGCTTAAGGCACAATCACACTCCATATCGTGGTCATGCTTGACAGAGCAGCTGCCTGAGTTTGCCCTCAGGCCATCTTTGAAATGTTTCCACCGCCTCCACTTAATGTGATCGTTATAACTCACTTGGAATAAAGAACTGGGGATGATTCAGCAGACTGCTTAAGACTGGTGAGGTGAAAGACTGGGCTTCTCTGTAGCCCGTGGCTTTTGTGTTTGAGCTGTGTTGTGTGAGGGCTGCCATCAAGTGGCGGGGAGAAGGAATGTGCCACTAAAATGAAACGCCACAAACTTTAACAGAAACAACAGCCAGCTTCTGGAAGTATTCATGTTGTGTCATGTAAGTAGGTGTATTACTTCTTACCTCTATCATTGCCACTTGCATACTGAAGAGGCTTGCTCTTGTCGATGCTGTTGAAACTCTGACTACGGCGGTTGAGGTTGGAGGAGCCCGGGCTCCTGGAGGCCCCGCTGACTGCAGCAGGTACTCTGGAGGGCCCTGGTAATCTGCAGGAGCCAAAGTCACAACAGAGTATTAGGATGTTAAAATAACAAGTGAAATAAAAGGTCAGGACAATAAATCTTTATTCCATTTGAGATATTACAATAAATATCTTCCTTGAGAGTAGTTTTAACACTAACGAAGTTTAAGGCATATTTTGAAATGATATAACTTCAAAGATAAGGTGAACATTTATCTAGTTTACTTTACTTTACTATCATCTCTCTGAGGCCACATAAAGAATTGTCAGATGATGCAATTATACATATCATGGGGAACAAAGTTCATTGCTTTTTGTAAGAAATTCATTTAAAAATTCAACTGAAACTCTAGTTTTTCTCACAAAAGTATTTTGGGGGGTTTCTATATAACAAACCTGAGGAGTTGTATTACAAATATGACAAAAAGTAGGAATCTGGTTTTGAATGTCAAAAAATAAATCTTATAATAGTGGAAATTTTATTCTTACACTGAAAATGCCTCAAGAAAGAAACATTATATGTTTAACATAGAGTGTAGGAATCTGAGTCCCGTTTAAAGATACACTTGAAATTAAATGAACAGATCCTGGAAAATTGAAAGCTGAACAGTGTGAAACACCGGCCAGATGTAGTGTTTGGAATGGACTCTAAAAGATAGATGAGCCTTTTTATGTCCCTATCTGTGTCAGTGTGTAAGAACAACAGAGTGTGCTGTGAGAGAGTAAAAGTGTGTGTCCCCTTGTGGGTTGAGGAGGGAGGATAAAAGAACAAGGTGAACTTTGAGAATCCGTTTCACAGGACGTGTGCAGAAAATAAGAAGCAAAAAGAGAAAATATTAAGGCACATTATTACGTGTCACATACTAAAACTTTTTACTTCTTTTACTTATGTAGACAAACAAAAGCGTGCAGACACACCAGCCAACAGGTTTGCAGCTGCCAGCGTCACATGTTGATTTGTTTTTCTGCAGCTGGAGATTTTCAAGACTCCCAGAAGAGAATTATACGAATAATTAAATCAAAAACCCGCTGTTATTTTTGCAGCATTTTTCATGGACTTCACCAGATGTTTTCATTCATCTGTTTGGCAGCTGATTCAATGATCATGTGAGGATATATGACAACCTGGATCTATTTCCACTGTAAATCCTGAATATGCTTTGAGATGACGCCTATGAAATGATTGTGAAGGTCACATTTTGTTCCTTATAATTTAACCATATTCTCTCCTACGATAACTTCAGATTGTCCAGTGATCAAAATATATATGTATATATGTATATATACACGTGTATGTGTGTAACACTGGTTGGTTAGGTTTCATTATTAGGAATAATGGTAAGGGTTACATATTAAAAAATGGATTCTTAGGTTTAGAAGGTAAGAAAATACATGCTTGAGGATAGCCCAACCTCTCAGAATTTATGAGCTCTTAATGTCACACTGTCATAGTTTCGTGCTGTGGACAAACGACTTTCACATGTTATGGTGAGACTGGGCTGCTATTTTTATAGACAAAAGTAAAGACAAAAAGACAAAAATTACCATAGAAATCACATTACTCTGTTTACTTATATTGCCTTGCCTGACATGTAGGGCAGCCTCTGATTTGTCAGGCAGGGCATCTGTTAATGATATGAATAAAATCAATTGGGCTTGAAGTCCCAGGGCTTTTCAGAGTTACTAAGAATCTGGTGCATTTTTCTGAGCACTTCTATTACTTGCAAGTCAACAGGATGTACTTGCAAAAATTCAGCTCAACTTGAAGGTCTCCCTCATAAAAACCGGCCTTATTTGTCAGTCTGTGTGCTGAGCAAAGCAAAGAAAACTGCAATGAAACATGACATCAAGAAGAAGGAAATGTGTCACTCTCTTATTCCTGTTTGTTTTGTATTAACCACATCTTACACCCACATTCCAATATTCATCTACAGTGGCAGCAACAGCAGACTGTTCAGAGATGCTGATCCACGTATAAGAGCCACTCTGGTGGTTTGCCTGAGTGAATGCACTGAGCTGCAGCCAGAAGTGGTCATCAGCCCAGAACTGAAACAGATGGACGAGTACTGCACAGCAGCAGCCACATAATGCAGAGTCAGAGAGAGGAAAAAACTGCAACAAAAGTGTGTGGAATGCTTGAATGCTGACGGTCAAGATGTAAAAACAGTCAGAGATCCTCATATGCATGCAGTCCACGCCTAATGTGCTGTTTGCTTAGGCTGCAGTGCTGGAAGCTTTAATGAATTCTGACAAGGAAAACAAATGGAGACGATGGTAAGATAACAGAATTAAAAGAGGAAATAATCAAAATAACTGAAATATAGAAAGAAATGAGAGACAGGCAGATGAAAATGCTGGGTGGCTGAGAATCAGAGGGGATGCCACCGTAGCTGTAAACAAAGACAAGAGAAAATGAGAGATAAACAGCAGAAGATGAGAGAGACTGATGCAATTTAGATGGAAATCAGAAGACGTCCATTTTATTGTAAGATTCTTTCATCTTCAAAAATGCAGGTTTGATCACACATCAGCAAAATGGAACCAGAGTGGGAATTGTAATGACATTTCTGGACAGTGATTTTGTTATAGGACTGGTGAATCTGCGTGCTGCTTGTGAGGTGAGATACTGTGGTCTGACTATAATCACTGACTATAGAAAACAGGGCTTACAGAGGAAAGACCATTGTTCCTTTCCTCTGCCAGCATTTGCCAATGAGTCTGAGTACACATATCACCACATTCTGTATGTGGCTTATATAATGCAAAGTTCTTGTAAACAGACCATCTATTTGCCAGAGCATATCTGACATCACATTGGGTTAAAATCACATTGTTTTTTTTAAACTGACAGAAACATGCAGGCAGGTGGCCAACAAACTGTCAAACATTACCCCCTACTGCTGGGATGGGGAACTTTACGGGCCACATCTCACAACCGCAATTTATAAACCATTTAAATGAAGGCATTTGTTGGATTTCACTGTGGTGGATTGCACCAATGAAAAAGGTGTCTGCTAATAGAGTGAAAAAAATTTAAATCAGTGTTGATGTGGAACTGATATACCTGAAGAAAATCTAAAACTGCTTATAAGGGACTCAAAAGCAGTGAATAACACCTTAAATCATTTTTCTTTTAAAGGGGTTTTTAAAAACTTGAACAGTGCAAACAGGTGAGTTTTTCTATACTGCAGTGGCAGGATAAACACTCTTTTCCCCACAAAAACCAGGCACTCTATACATTTATATATAGATATATATATATATATATATACTAGGGGTTTACAACTCGAAAAAAAAATTTTTTAGCAATCAAGTTTAGTTTGGGTCTTGATTTATTTATTTTTGGAAGTTTTTGCAGCTTCAGAAAGAAAAAAACACAAAATGTTGCAGTTTTATAAAAAAAAAAATTGACTATGTTCTCCATACTCATTCCTCATCAATCCTTGTGATGCAGCTTTAATAATGGCACATACTTTCAATGAGCAACTTAAGAGATGACGTTAGACGCTGCGTGTGAAGGATGGCGTTACTCTGCTGGCCCTAATGCAACAGACAACATGACATCAAGGCCCATCTGACACAGTGACACATTTACATACAGTAACTAGAAAATCTCGTAAAAAAAACAACATATTGTTGTCATTCCAACCAAAACTGGGCTTTTTAAAAAATGCGTACCAAGGTCTAACTGAAATCACAAAATCTTACAAAATCCCCATTCAACTAAATTCAAGACAACATCTTTGTGATGAATTCGGTTATACTGATATATACTTAGATTTCCTGCACAGAAAGGTGGAAGCAGCAGAATGTCTTGACTGTTTTCTCACTCAGTCTACAACATTGTGTCATCTTAAATACTTCTGACATATTACCAGAGTTTTGACAGCACCACTGTTCATTTTGGATCTGTGCATAAACATATTGTTACATTTCCCCGAAAGACCATATGATATGTGAGATCATGAGAACTACTACACACATCCTGTCTTAAGGAAGGAGACATTGATTAATAACAACTTGGGATTGTAAAAGAAAATGACATTAGCTAATTAGGCACGTGGGAAAGAAAAGAAACTAACAGTGCTTACATTGTCACTGACCTTTGATATACAGTAGGACTTGTTTCTACTATGTATATGTAAATTTATCTGTTATGCGGCTTGTTGTGAGTGACATGGGAGGCCAAATTAGCTCTCATACGTTGCGTCTGCAGCATTTTTGCCTTTGTTCTGCTGTGGCTGGCGACAAATTATTTGCCTACATTCTGGTTCCCAGAGCCACTGAGCCAGAACAAATGCTGCTAGCATCGGACAGCTGAACTGGGGTGTGTCCATGCAGTCTGTGTGGGTAGATTTCTCAGTGTATGCACAGCACACGTACTTTACCTTTGTATGTGTCATTAACATCAAACCGTGAACCCTTATGTTTACAGCAGAGTGTTATGAGTGTGAGATCTTAAGCTAATATATGGCACCTTAAGAGTAGATGAGGTGAACGTTTCCATGACTGCTACCTACAGTCTGGACCTTTCTTTATTGTGTCTTCAACAAATTCTGAATAAGCATCTTTACATAGTAACTACTGAAGAGAGTCAGTTCATTATGCACAGCCAGTGGAACTTTGTCTCTGTCACACTTCGGTTCACAAAATGATTGGGTACTTTTAAGAAGGCTGTACCACTTGTGAAGAGGTAATGGTGAGAATCACCAGGAGCACTTAGCACATTAGAGAGAGGCTGGTCTTTAACTGTGAGGCATTGGTTCAAGCTGCTATGGAGGGGAAGCTACACCCTGCTGAAGAATCCTCAAGCAAAGCACTCAATCCCTATCAGGTGTTGTCCATTTGACCCTGGCTGTCAACCTCTGACCTCTCAATGGTCATAATAGAATATCGTTAAAAACACTGAGAAAAATGAACACATGTGAAGGCACAGGTGCACAGAAAGAGAAAAAAAAAGCTGAATCAATATAGAAAATAAAAGATAGAAGTGAAAGTTTGATATATTCATTACCTTGTGTTTTTCTTCTGTGGTGACCCTATTCCACTGTGGCCTGGAGGACTTGCGTATCGTGCTGTGAGACTGCAAACAGAGCAGAGAAGTTGAAGAACGTACGGTTAACGCAGTTAGATGAGGAATGAGACCAGTGCCTTGCTGAATTTTTCGTAATCCATGTCGAAATGTAATAATCTGAGTGAAGGCATTCACTCACATGTAGGCAGAGCAAGTAAGCAAGAGAGCCAGGTGAAAGAAAAAAGAAGCACATGAAATGCTGTGGCCAGGGCACATTTCTTTGATTTTTCACATGATGCCTCACACATGTTTGTAACCACAAGCGTATGACTAAGCCAATAACACCTCTCAATCCATTTATATGCCTGCTGACATAAAACAAGCCAGAAAAACTTTCACAAACATTTTTGTGGTGTCCTCAAAACACACAACATACGAGGCAGAGGAGATGGAAATGCCCACAGCACCAGTCACAGTTAGTCATCCACAGAGATGGGAATTACTGTAATGCTAGCAGGACTCGTTAAGCTACACATGCAGAGTGGTTTTTGAACTTAGATTTGCATTTAAAACATCCTATCAACAATAACAGTCCAAAGTGGCAAGACTGCTGTTTATTCCAGTGTAAATGTGTGACCTGCATGACTCCCAAACCATTGAATTGTCAATTGTCAGAACTGAAGCTATAACAAACCTATAGTGGTGTTTTATGCCTACAGCAGAGCAATGTTTGTGGAGGGTGTACTGATGAATAGGAAGTAAAAATCAACCTAAAATTACCTTGTCATTTTAAAGGAAAACAATATCTTACTCATTCAGCTGTTCAAAATAACGCATGTTGCGTCTCAAGCACCTTTTCCACTTTGTTCATAACAAATCCTGTTCCCAAAAGTAGTTGGAAAGGGAAAGCAGAATACTAGGAAAGATATATAAAGCTGAAAAACAAATCAGCTTGAGGAACAGCTAATTAACTTATTAAGTTTAGTAGTAACAGGTCAGTAATGTGATTGAGTCCAAGAAGAGCATTCAAGAGAGGCTGTGTCTCTCAGGAGTAAAGCTGCAGAGACGATGCCCCTCTGTGAACAACAGCTGGGGCAAGTAGCTTAACAGAGAAATGACTTGAAATGACTCCTGAATTTCATCATCTAAGATCCAATGTGGACAATATTTTTAAAAGATTCAGAGAATCCAGAAATCTCTGCATACAAGGGACAAGGCTAAACACCAGTATTCAGTGTTTGTGATCTTCAGACCCTCGATCAGCAAAAGCAGACAACTCTACAGTGGAAGTCACTGCATGGGCTCAGAGATTCAGGGCTCCCAAGTGTGAAAGTCTCACAACTGACACTTTTTACATGCTCTTGTGAGTCACATCGATTTTTTCACGCAATAAAAATCAAATTCCAAACTGATGGTGTTGTAGCGCAAAAAGAGGAAACAGACACCCGCCAATGTTTACTGATTTACTGCCTGGCAAGAGTGAGGTGTCTGCCCCCCAGCAGGAACACCTTTCCGTCTCCTCCCTGCTCCATTAAAGGCTGTGAGCTGCTTGCACCTGCATTACAGTGAAGGTTGACTGAGTGAGAAATCTTTGGAGACATTCTGTCGCTTCTAACTTGGCTGTCGCTGAAATCACTGCACAGATGCTGTCTTCGACATATGTGGATGGCGATTTTGTCAGTTAACACTGTGGCTATAAAATCTGGATTTTATCAGAGATGAGCAACAGTCTGAAAATGTTCTAATTGTGTCCCTACATTCACATTTATTCTTAACACCCTACTTTCAGACATGGCTTCAAACCCATTTGAACGTCTGACAACAAAAAAAGAAAATATGTGAATAAGAGCAGCTTTACTGAGAATTCAGCTGTACTGATAATCAGTCTAACACAAACACACGCATGGGCAGCAGAAAGCAGACTGCAAATGCAAAGTGATGACCCTTCCACCTCTGTGTATCAAATCCAACATCAAGCCCAATGAGCCCAACACTGCTCATTGTTGTATGCTCAAATGCAAGTTAAAATACTACCATAGAAATTAAATAAACCATAGAAAAATAACCAGAAAAGCTGCAGATACTTTAAGCTGTGTCATGACACATTCAGCTGCAGCTGACAAAGCCTCTGGTTTTAGAAGCTACCAGCATTTCCCTCTGTACATTAACTTAGAGAAGTGAAAATATCAAAACATCTGAAAATGGCCGTAGTATGCTATAAACTCACCAAAAAGATGAAATCTAAGTTGCACGGGTTATTCAAAAAGCTGACTCTATAACACTTCGCTGACATGCCATCACTTCTCGCAGCCTTGTTGGAATAAACTCTCTCCTTCTTAACATAAAGTAAAACATTGAACATAATTTGGCTGAGTCATAACGTTACCTTTCACTGCCTGAACAGGTACAGAAACTGAAGTTTCCATGTCAGTTCCTCTTCACGATGGAAGCACAGGGTAGTTGTCCAGAGAGAAGTTCAGTGATGGAACTCTTTCACTACTCTCCTCTACAAGGACCACAGAGAGCTGTTCTGCTGTGTTCGAGCTGAACGACAGCGGAAGCAGCAAACACCAGCAAACTGCATAGATGTCCTTTATTTTCTGACAATGAGGAACAAGTTGTTCTCTGTTTTGTGTTTGGGGGCTGCTGGTTTGGCGTTGCTGACTGAAAGTGCATAAGTCAGACAATAAACTACCTATACTAGTGACTGAATGACGCACTGCAGTCATCATAATTCTCTCCCTCGTCTACTTTAAGACAGCATTACTCTACTTGAAATTCTGGGTTTACTTGCTCATATTTCACCCATAAGTGACCTAAAATGAATAAATTATAAGAGTTCAGTAAATAAAAACCACCAGTTATTTTATCCAGATACGTAATTTAGAATCAGTTTAAAGGAATAAAGACAAAGTTCAAGGCTTACTCATCCAGATTTGCTGCTGATGAATATTTCGGCTGCCTGCATGATTCTCTTCTATGCAGAAATGGAATAAAATTGGACTGGCTCAGAAGTTTCAGTGTTTTTAAAGCTAAATTCAGTCAATACACTGAAAGAATTTCATCATTCTGTCAATCACAGCACAGCAACCTGGTATTTAACACTTTTTTCAGCAGGGTCACAATTTAAAGGACGGGAATCTTTCGAGGTGGAGAACAACATTTTAATTAGCTATCTAACTTAACATGTATTTCATCTTTGTCTCTGTCTTATTCACATACAATATCTTTCTCTGTTTGCACCTCTCTCTGTGGACTATTAAACACCGTTAAACCACCTGTGATAAAATGCAGAGTCACTGTACATTTCTAATTGACCTTGCAAGATTTCTTGACACTCTGCTATGCTAATAAGCTCTGGAGCTGAAAGCAGAATGCAATTATAGTGATAAGCACCCATGTTTATAATGAACTATATGATACATGACATGTTGGTCAGTGATGTCTAACTAAATGTGTGCACCTTAACGCATTACAATCCCAAACAACACTTCATTTCTGCTCCCAGTAGCGTGCTTTGTGCTCTAATAAAATCCTCAGCAAACAGAAGGGATGGGCTGCGACAGAAGTCCAAGACACACTAAAAGGCTTTTTCAGTATTTTGATAAATGAAAAGGTCAGGCTTACGTCTGTCTTATGCAGCTTTTATCGCTTCTCTTTCTGTCTGTCTTTCTTTTTTTTGCTCATATTTTACTCATAGAAGTGAATAACAAGGCAGGAAGCATGAAGGGGGTAATCTTGAAAGGCAACAGTCAGCTGAAGATAGAGATAGAATAAAATATGAACAATTCACACAGCTCATAGTAATAGGAAAACACATTATGTTTGAAAAATTTGGGATGTTGTTGTCCACATTCCTCCACCGAAATACTTTTTGTTGCTCTTTCTCCTGCTCTATGAAATACAAGGAAACACGAAGGCAATAGTATATTCCCAGTCTGAGCTGCTTATCCAAGCCACAACATTTAAGATTTTTCGCGTGTGGAAAAAGAAACATCAGGACACGTGAGGGTAGGATCTTAGAAACAGAGATGGGATGGTGAAGAGTGGTTGAAGAATTAAGAGTGTGTCACTTCTGATCGAATACAACATGCATCAACGAGACCTCTGTTTAATAGCCCACGACATTGCAGCGCACGTGCAAACCATGTTGGATGCCGTCACTGTCCCATTAAATGTTAATAATATGCGTTTCAGCTCCATCATACCCACAGTCAGACACAAACTGAAGGGTGTCAGATCCATGACGACGTTTAACCCAGCACGATGACAGCAGGTAATAAGATGTTATCTGAATGCTTAAATCAAGAATTGGATCTTTGAGACAAGGTCTTTCAAAGCAATGTGAGGCTGATACAAAACTTTAGCTCTTTACTTTTGCTTTAGCTCAAACACACAGACACATGACTAGCCAGTCATTTGAACACACACTCCACTCTGTATCAACTTCACAGTACGCTTGTTATGTAATTCCCAAGCAACGTACTGCAGGTAGTTAGGTAAATTTCATCATTCCTTCAGTATCAACAAGTGAACAGACTGTGTACCCTAACTGTGAGGGGTTTGTGGATTTAACGCAGACTCCATCGGCACCCATGCCTTTGTTATTCTCTTCTTAGTTTCTTGTAAAAACGTTTTTTTTTTTTATGTTAAAAACACATTTTAAAAGCACACAGAATCCATAAATAGTTTGATATATATGCTGAGCAAAACAGGGCCTATATTGTGGAGCACCACATTTATCAAGAAAGCAACAGTATTGAAAAAACGTGTTCATGCTTTAAACTGACAACACCTCACAAAGATTAACCATCTTTTTGGTAAAAGAGATAAACAGACGTCCATGTTGTATGACAATATTCCAGACTAACAAACAAGTACAACCAAGCCATTTACCAGTTCATGATGCCAGAGACACTAATCCATCCTCTGATCCAAACTCTGTCCCCCTGACACACATACACCCTGAGCAAGCTAGAACTCTACCTATGAGATGGTTCAGTCTTGGCCAAGCTGTTAGCTCTCCCATATGGCAAACGACTCTTCCTGTCACGATATATGGCGGTGGGCAGGCGTGAGGAGCGCCACACCAGGGGGTCAACTTGGTCTCCCCTGGACATGATGAATTAAAGAGGGAGGTTTTGATGTGCCCTGCCAGGTCCAGGCCCCCCTGCCTTCTAAAGGACTGAATCTCTCCTGTGGCTCCGGGCTGTCGCTCTGTCCAGTGGGAAGTTCCCGCTTTGACACACACTCACACAGTAACACACATCTCATCCCTTGCCCTGGAGACATCAGTGAGAACAGCAGGTGCTGTCTATAGAAAGCTCTCCATAGCACGGCTGCATGTGGACTACGCTAAAAGTGAATCATTGGATCTGTTTGTGTAAATCTGCTGGAGAGATTTCATTTAAGTGACATTTCTTTCATTTCAAGCATGCAGTTGTCTGGATTATCTTGATTTCTTTTAAGTCGGACAAGCAAAAGCACACAGGAACTAATCATGATGGAAAATTAGAATTAAAAAGATATGAATAGACTTAATTACATTTAGCTATTTCCAATTTGGAGGGAAGGGAGGGTTGGTGGGATGCTTGCATCAGTCGCTTATGAAACCTCAAACAAAAGTAAATGATGATTTGATTCACATCGACATAATACAACAGTGTATAAATCCAGGTAAACTTAACCTTCATCAGTAGATACAACAAAAAAGAAGGTCATAGCTGTAGACATACTGTAGACCTATTATGTCTGTGAACAATACATGTTGAAAATATTTTTCAACAATTTCCCTGCACACTATCCTAGCCTACGAGCAACACTATTATGCATATTTATCACCTGTCCATGGGATTGCATGGAGGTTTGCATGTGCTTGTAGATGAGTTTGTGTTTTAAACATAATTGCTGTGAAACATTTACTAATTACATTTTATTTAACTGATTTACGGCTTTGTTCTGGCAGCAATCTATCTTTCACTCTCTGAGCGTACTTAGACTAGTCCAACAGGAAGAACAGCCAGATTTGAATGCTGTGCTTGCAAACAGCAGATTGGTCTGCCTTTAAAGACCTAGCATATAAATCTGAGATAGAAATCATGAATGAAAGATTAGAGGGCATTGGCTGGCTTTTTTTGTTTCAATGCATTCTTTAATCTCTCCAAGAATTTTAAATAAAGCTTGGGATACTGATAAATCAGAGGATTGTAGTGTTTTTTTCTATTCTTATTATTGACAAAACAACTTGACATGATTTAAATATTAGTTTCCTGCATCTTCAAACAAGATTGAATAAAGCACCACAAGGAATGCAAAAGGAAATGAATACAGTTGCAGCACAGGATAGCAAATCATCTGTGTCTGATGTGTGACTCCCACACTGATGATCATGTGGCTCGTTCTTACTCCAAAGCACACACACATTTCTGAACTGTTGGACCTTCATAAAACACTGTTAGCTTGAGCAGTGGTGACAGTGGCTTCTCACTGTCTTTGGTTTCTAAACAAAATTCATTTGCCACACCTTGACATGGTTTTTCAGTGCGGAGAAGGAAGTTGAACAGCCAAGTGTCCCCAAAAACTCACAGATTAATGGCTTACTTTATCACAGACAGACATGGAGCGATGCCTTGACCTCCACTGTGGCCTTGAGCAATCAGACGTGATTAATAGTCCAGAGAGAGACAATGAGAGCTGAGGGTCTATGTGAAAATGGACTGAGACTCTTCACAGAGAATTTGAGTCAAACTCATACATTCCTGCTCCTCAGACATCTTCCAGACACATCTGTGTATCTTATAGAAGCCAAAAAGACACACTGCTGAAAAGTGTGGCTTCTGTAATTTCAGAGTGTGCATGTGTGTGTATTAATTCACCAACACTAAACTGATACGGAAGTGTGCTTCCAACGCTTCACTGTTTTCGGTGCGAATAAGCATTGTCCACCTGTTGTGGTGGTGTAAGCTTTTTTTCCTGAGGTGGGGTGGGGGTGGAATGAAAGGCAGCTGTGCCCCTAATAACCCCTGAAACATATTTAAATGCTCGATACACAGCTACCACCTTCTTACTCGTCCAAACACAGTGAAGCCAAAGATCTTGTATATATCATTTTACTCACATACCCACTACTCAAGTGCTGAGACTAACTGCTCTAACTGCACTAATTTCATGGATGGACACACGCACACACACACGCACACACACAGCCAGATAGGCAGTGCAGGAACTTGATCTGGTCAGAGGGAATGCTGCTCATGTGTGGCATGTCAGACCTTCCCTTAGATGCTCCTCTAAGGCCTGCTCTGTCTATTTACAACTCACAAGGACGGGCTCTCTTTGCTTTTACTGCTTTTGACTGCCAGCACCTCAACTGTAAAACACCACTTACAGTGGTAAACTGAGGAAAGCTCACCATCCATTAAATGAAATAAAAAGTCAAATGCTACAGTGTGCACTGTTAAAATTCTAACACAGCACAGCTTTATAAGCCTTCTTATTACAGACACACACTGGACATCAAATGTTTAAATCTTTTGTAGTTAAATGCTTTTAATCCTTTAGTTTAGATGATTTAGATCATTTCAATTACTTGGCTGACTCTTTGACGTTTATTCTAATATTTTATTTTATTTGGACAGATGACAAGAGCAGCATCACCCAGAACATTTTCTTGCTTAACATAAAGCAAAAGTTTGCAGCTAGTTAGCTTGTCTTAGTATGAAGGGCAGAAACCTGGAGAAACAGCTAACCTGGCTTTGTTTAAAGGTATCAAAACCAGTCTACTAACACACATGGGTTTTTCATCTTTTAAAATCAAAATTTCTGCTATGTTACGTGAAAACGTTAATTGGACATTAAATGTTGGACTATTTTAGATAGATGAAAAGTTTTTCGATGAAAACTAGATATTTTTATCCTTTTGTTATCCACCCATCCAACAATCTTCTATACCCACTTAATCCAATTCAGGGGGGGAGAGGGCAGGAGCTTATCCCAGCTGTCATTGGGTAAGAGGCAGGGTACACCTTGGATGGGCTGCCAATCCATCACAGGGCCACACAGAGACAAACAAGTAACACAACCAAGCATGTGCACACTCACTCTGATGGACAATTTAGAGTCACCAATTAACCTGACATGCATGTTTCTGGATAGTGGGAGGAAGCTGGAGTACCCAGAGAGAACCCATGCTTACATGGGGAGTACATGCAAACTCTGGCTGGGATCTGAACCAGGAACCCTCCTGCTGAGAGGTGCTGGTGCTAACCACCACACCACCGTGCAGCCCTTCCTGCTGCTACTCTTTAATTCAAATTAAGATCACTGGTTTCTTGATCACTGTAGACAGAAAGATAAGAGAGTTATACGACTACCACCACCAAAGAGAGAAAGTATTCACGCAACATGAGACCTGGATTTCATTAGAAATGTAAATCTCTCCTCTGCTGCCATAAAACTTGACACATCCCTGTCAAAACTTCAAAAACTGATGAAGAAGAACTCTAATCAGAAACATCTTCCACAAAGATCCATTTCAAGCAGCACCACTTTTCTGTTTACAAAAGCTTTGATTGGACCTCATTAACCCTCTGAGGTCTATCGCATGATGTCATCATGGCTCAGAACCCAGAGGGTTAAGCATCCAAAATTAATAAATCCATTGATCTGAAATAACTAGCAAACCAGTTTCTATCATTTCTAACCTTCTTCTAACCCAAATCAGGCAGAAACCAACATCAAATTACTGTAATAGAAGCAGCTGGAGGATCTAGCCCAGGAATGAATCTGAATCTGAACATACCTGGACTGCATCTCTTGTGTCTTGAGGCTGCTGGTGGAGGGTGTAGTACTGCTGGTCTGCTGGCTGAGCTCCACCAAAGACTGGTAGTACTGCTGCTGTTGCTGCTGCTGCTGCTTGTAGCGTGACAAGATGAAGAAAAGACCAAGGATGCTCTTCAGGTTGCCATTCCTAATCTCTGAAAGGACAAAATGAGAGGAAAATTTAGGTTGCCGTGACAGTTATTTAACAAGTCCTTCATTAAGTGAGTGCATCACTGCATCAATGTTTTGCTGCTGCATCAAGAGATTTACATCTTTACCCTGCATCTCCCCTCTGGCTTTGAGCCAAAGCATTTTCATGGAATTAAATAACTTCTGTAAGTGAAAGTGGTGTCTAAGTTGTTTTTCATTTGTCTTTGACTCAACCAGTGTTCTGTGACGCTTAAGATAAATATTTTCCAGACTGTGTATTGTGTCTTTCAAACACTATAAAGTGAGCATATGTTGCCTTTTGAAAAGGCCCTCTTGGGGACAGAGTTCTAGCACAGCTGTTGTGCAGCAAACATAAGACTCTATAAGGGCAATTATACACAAGCCTTATCTGGTGTAGGTTACAGATGTGCTAAGTGTAATACTGAGAATTAGACAGTATACAGTTTGGCCACTTAAATGTATTTAGCATGAAGTAAAGAACATACGCAGAAAACAAATTATTTAAGCCACTGCTCCAGTTGTCGTAGATCCAAACTAAAACATCTGCTTACATAAATTAAGTCACAAGCTGAGTTATTTAGGAGTGAGGTTCAGCTTTAGAACATCTGAACTGGTGTATGACTGGCAGAGGTCTGTTGGTCAAACAGCCAAAAATACAAAACAGAAACAGCATACAGCTTTGCTTTTACCATAAAATGAGGAAGTGGCTAGCAGCTGTAAGAAATATGGGGGAACATGGCAAAGGTAAGCCATTTCAGAAGTGATAACCACACATTATAAAGCACACTAATTCCAAATAAATGAATGTTGAAAATGAACAGAAAGAAGGTAGGAGTAATGTGTGTGAATATAAAAGCTTGTTTTCATCTCATCTGTATCAGATCTCCAAGAAACTGCAGCCCCGCAGACAAAGCGGAGTTGGAAATAGAAATGAAGCTTCCTTTTGTCTATAGCATAAATCTGTGCCTCAAACATCTCTTACAGACTCCTGCTCCAGGAAAGTAGAAAAAATTGATCACTATTGCTAACGCATCCATTTCTAAAATGGACTTTTCATAGTAAGCCCTCTGTGGAAGCTGGCAGGCAGAAGCAGGGCAAGGATGGCAGCAGCTGACACAGGGCTTTTTATTCTAGCTTTCAATCTGCTGAGACACAAACATCCTCCCCAGCCATCCATGGCTATGATTTTTGCGACTAGGAAAGTTGGAGAAGATTAATCTCCAGGGGGTATTTTCCATTTTCTAATGCCCAGAGGTGGTAATTTATACTCTGCCTTTGAGAACAGAGGCGTTCTCTGTGCTTTAGTGAAGACAATGTTGCAGATGCTACCAGCAGCATGTTGGAGACCAAAACTTTTGGAAAATTGTAAAAGTAACGTTTGATTTATGAGAATAAAACTTCATCAAATGAGGCCCAAAACTTATTATAATTTTGCAAGATAACAAACACATCAACAAGCCACAAAACGCCTTGAAAAATCAAACACATTTCATATTATTAGCAAAGACAAATATGCAGCTTATCAGACCCCAACAGAAAAGAATTTTGCCAGAAGAATTCTCCCCTGAATAGTTAAACGTGGGTGTTCAGGTGTGCATAGACAGATCTTCTAAGCCATAAAGGATGGACAAACCAGACCGCTGTAAATTAAGATTCAGCTGTAAGTAAGACAGTGTTTATGGGCTCTTTATCAGAAGTCACTACTCTGCCACACAAAGGGACCAAATTTTGTAGCATGGAGGAATCTACCTGACTTTTTCAGAGGTTGTATGACAAATATGAGTAGTTTAGATAGTTCTTGCTTGTCCATCAGTTCTCTGCTGCTCACGGAGACTGTCCTCCTTGTTTGTTCAAAGAATTGGCAACCTCTAGTGAAGCTAGAAGTGTTGAAATGGCATCCATATTGGTGTTGATATCATAAGTGTTGTTATTTTTAAAAGCCATCAAGAAAGTCACTTTTTGTCCTAACGTGTTTGAAGTAAGGCAACCAGCTAAATGGCATCAGTGACGGAGATGGTTACATTGTAAAAAATATTGTATTTTCATCTATCTACGATACTTTTTGAACCTTAACCAAGTAATGTTGATGTCGAAACTTATTAGAAAATATGAGGCACAGAAGAGAAGAAAGTCTGGGCGCTTAGTAACATTATAACTGCACGGCTACATATTCACACAGCAAATAATTGTTTGATGTTGTATTAAGTTTTAACTTATTGAATATTGAATTCAAACAGCCATGAAGTCATAAACATTAATATGGAGTCCTTGATGTTCATGAAAGGGTGTCAAATTGTGGTAATGAATGCTACATATTGAGTTTTGTTTTTCAAACCTATTCATGCATTTTCCAGTCAGAAAGTCAAGGCTAAACATTAAACTTGAACTTAAAGCCTTATCCTCACGCATGGCCCCACGTTCTGGTCACAGATCAAGTGCATCCCCTACTGATTCAACACAGATGAATGTTTAAGGGCACTAATGAAATCGGACCCATAAAAAAAAGAAAAAGAAAAAATATATTGCACCCACTGAGATCAAGGAAAATGGACTTTATTGTGGAGAGGCAGGTCATATTCCAAGTTGTCCGCAAGTACTATAAACCATAAAGAGCCTGTTCTGCAAAGGTCTCAGATGCAAAGACCCTGAAGTAGAAAATGCTTTAATGATCTCCTGTAAGGACCCCTGAATTCTCTCATTATCAGCTGCAGGAACCATGTGTTTCAGGGTTTTACACCTGCTTTTAAGGCTGGAAATGATGTACTAAACTTCCTGTGGATAATTATCACATTTCAGGTAGTAAAACCTTTTATGTCATCAGTTTATTATGTTTGGTGTGCAAAATGTGGGGGTGAGTTTTAGTAGGTGGATGCTTGGGCTTTATAAGCACGACTGTAAATGTCCAAAGTAAATTCATGGTATTTCACCCAATACTGTTGGATGTATAGAATAACAATAAAAAGAAAAAAATAAGTAGAAAAATATTAAAACAATGGCTGTCACTTAAAGCTAAACATAGTGATGCTAGTTATTGAGGGTCAGCTTTTAAAACCGCCCTCTAATCAGATTCTGATCTTGTAGTTTCTTATCTGTTGTCCATCTTAGTCATAAGCTCTCTGCTACAAATTACAAGCATTCTGCTCCACTTGCTTTCTTGCATTAAAAAAGGCTTTGATTTATTTTTATTATGGCTCATAACCTCCCTCAGTGGAAAAGTCAATGGGGGAACAAAAACACCCTTCAATAAGATGAGTTTTTCCGGAACTTTGGTTTACAGCCTCCCACAAAAGGAAAAGCAAGCAGATCTTCTAAAGAGGTTATTGCTATAAGTAGGTTCTGGGTTCCTCTATGCACATCAGATATTCTACTTTATTTAATTCCAATGCCTTGTAAAAACATAAAGGCTGCATATGCCAGGAAAGCCTGAGCAAATTCAATTAGACATGAGAGGTCGGCCATGGCCATGTCATTCAACACACAAACAGAACCACACATGTATGGAAAGAGAGAAAGATGGATTGAAGGAAAGCGGTAATGAAATGCATCAGCAACAGCAATGAGCAGAGTAACCCAATAGCCCATATATCTAGAGACCCACTTTGAAATTCCAGGCCCAGTGAGTCACTTTGCTGTTTTTAGAGCTGTAGTTAGGGGCACAGAATTTAGAGCTGCCGGTCAGTGTGTCAGGCTGTTAGACTATTTCTGCTCTTTAAGAGGTCAAGGCCACACTCACCTCTATAATGTTTAAAGAGGAACAGAAAGAACAAAAGAGACATGGGTTGTAGGAAAACACAGGTCCTCAATAAGAGCTGGAGAGGCATGCACATGTACATATGCACATGGACCTGAAAAAGGGGCCTTTTGTTAGCAGCTACAGACAAAACAGTAAGTTACACTTTCTGCATGAGTCTGGCCTGTCACTCCTACCCATTGACAAGTTGGCACTGCTGAGTACAAATGTTTGAAATTCACATGAATATGATACATTGATAGAAAGAAAAATGTTGGGAGTGATAAAAATGGAACAAAGCGTGAATAAGTTGTATTTCTTATCAAAAGCTAGCATTGATGAGAAACATGGTTGACTCTTCAGATTAGAATACGTTAGTATACCTCAAACTATTTCTGTTTGTATGGTGAATCGAGTTTGTGCAACACATGTCAAGCGGTTCTCCTCATTTGATGCAATGCTAAATCAAGCATATGTTGCTTGGCTACATACAGTAAAAGCTGACTACTGTTGAAAGCATTATTCAGGTTTTTATCCACAAGAGAAATAAATATCAAGCAATAATTTGAAAAGCCTTAAAAAAGAAAGGTGAATAAGACACATTTCCATTGACTGTTTTGTGAACTAGGCTGTGTGATGTCACCAGAGGGTAGCAGTTTAAGCTAGTGGCTGTGGCTGTAACAAGTAGAAGTTGTTCTAAGCTGAAACAAATCTAAAGGAGGAAAAAAACAAACAAGCAGCCGGAGTGTACATCTGCTGGAGGAAAATGGAGAAACCTCATCTTCAGAAATGATTTTAATCTATGGGAATATCCGGCTTATTTTATCATAAATGGAAAAGAAGCCGGTAAGTTTTTTCTTTGTTGGCTCAGATTGGAAACTATTGCTTCTATTCTTCCTAATGCCCATCGAGTCTTCTTTGAAACAGATAAAAACCACCTCAAGCAAAAATTTTATCTTTCTTGCTCATAGGTTGAAGTTGCTTTTGTTTTTATTTTTACTTTAATTTATTTGTCCACCTTTTCTTAGTTATATCTTGAATGCGAATCAAAAATTGCAGTGGAAACTCGGCTAAAGATGGACCCTATGGTAATCTTGGATGGCTCCCAAAGAGTCAAAAACAAGAGTAAAATAATCAGAACATATCGCTTGGCCCTAAAACGGGATTTTTACACAGGCATAGTGATACATTTTAGCTTGTTGTTTAAGTCATGTCATGTGAACCCTGAAGATCAGAGGGGAAATGCTCTCCAGTTTTCAATCCTCCCACATTCCACTCCAATACCCTAATGACTGCCTACACTGCCATAGTGAAAACTGGAGATGGAGAAACTGTGGACCCTGTCATGATACCAACATGGTAAATTCCATTGCTGTGAAGTATGATAGTATGTCTTGGAAATAGGCTTTTAACCAGTTTTCTGAACAGGAAAGCTACCCACAGAGTGTTGGGTGGTGCTCGAACCACGTGAATTTTCCAGGTTGAAAAAAATTAATCTACTGTTGTCCATTTTGAGTCAATTAAGAGTTTTATCACGTGAATTCGTCTTACCTTCTGCTGAGAGCCCCTGTACATTCACTCCTCTGGCATCAAGGAAACTGAGGCAAGCGTCCACATTCTCGATCTGTCGGGAAGATGGCAGACAGTCAGCACAAAGGACAGACCCAGCGAGAATGTGACAACACTTAACATTCAACAAGCTAAAATGTCTTGGGGCACAGGGCTCAGTGGAAGGGGCATATCAGCGTTATTACCCATAAAGCACATCATTGTGTGGTTATCACCCGACCCCCGCACGACCCTTGGACCCGGCTGCATGACATACTGACCGCAGTGTGTTGCCACCTACACAACCCCATGCATATCATGTACACACATTGAAGTAGTGCTCACACCCATAAGTATACACAATACCAATCAAACACCTTTCACATATCTTTGCACATAGACTCAGAATGGCCTATTTAAGGCCTTTCATACTGCATTCAGCAGCTGTTACTTTATAAACTAGTATCGATTGCACAAAGGTCCTCTGAGGTTGCAGTTATTAGGGGGATTTTTGCTTTCCTTGACAGCAGCTAGCGGGCGGCTTCATTAGCATGGCGGCCGGCAGCCAACAACCCTCAGGAGGTCTTTTATGACAAGGTTGAAGGTCAAAGCGCTCTGTTTCAGCGCAGTGTGTCAGGGACACAACATGGGGCAGACCGGGCAACTCAGTCAGACATCCAGCGGCAATGATGATTCATGAGCTGTAACTGCCCCTCAGCTCACTCCTTCTCTTTTTAATGCTTGCTTACTCAATTTCCATCTCTCTCTTTAATAATCAGAAAGACATGTTGTAGAAGTATGATAATGAGTCATATCTACACAAAGACACTACTGATTCTCCTACTGTATTTTCTTAGGTGGATTAATGATGTGTTTCTCAGGGAAGAATAAGCCCTTTCTTCGGGTAACCTGTCTGTGTGTCTGGCACAAGGAGTTTTGGCCCTTTGGGTTGTTTGTGGGGTCTTTGTGGATTGGCCTTGCTCCCTCCAGACACCATCACATGTCATCAGACTGGGTGAACAACTCAGACTCTTTGTTGTGTTCTTTGAGTCCTCCCAAAGCAGGTTTTGCGGGGCACACTGCTGTCCTGCTGTAGGAGACTGCAACTGCAGACAGTGAGCTGTTGTGTGGGGGTGGTACTGGTCTGCAAAAATGTTTAGGTCCATGCAAGTGGCAAGTGTCAAAGTGAATGCCAGGATGTAGGTTTTCCCAGCAGAACACAGTATGATAGCAAGATGAGCAGTACCCACGTCAGTGATTTTACTGTTGTGGCTGATTGGTGTAAATACATGGTGTTTCCCACCGGAATGCTGTGTACAGTTAGGCAGGAAGAAAACATTCTGCTGAAGTAGGATACTGAATACATTAACGTCATAATGTCATACATTGACCTCTGAATTAAATGCATTTGTCAATGATCTGTAGACCAACTCGCGGAGGTCTTTTCCGATCTGATGCCGCTCCTGTATCAGCATGAGAGCATCATTTCAAGTTACCTTTCATTATGAACCATCCCTTATAAATGAAATGAATAAATAAATAAATAGAAAAAATATATAGATAAACTTGATGACATTTCTAAAGTCTGTTATTTAGTCAAAACTTGCATAGACCCTGGCATCCTCCCCATTGTGACTCTCAGTAACATCATTTCTTCCTTAACTCCCATTTTAATGATTCAAATCTATACTTGCTGTTTCTCATTTAGTGCTCATTTAGAGATGCTAAAGCTGGTTTGATCAACAGGGAGACTTGGGGACACAATTTCCCACACAGACCTTCTCCATCTGCCCAACAAAACCACAACCTTCCACTTCAAAACACCACACACGTTTTTGTTTCACATCAGGCACCAAATAACCTCATATGTGGGCTTCTATATTCTCTGCCCACATGCTGCACACACAGACTGACACATGCATGCCCTGGTGCTTGCTTGTTTGATTATCCCACACACATTCTCAGAAGTTTGTATGTGGAAAGACATGTGCTGAGCAGCATTTCTCCAGTCTTAATTAGACTAAGTATGAAGATGGTGTTGGATGTAGGAATTGTTTGCCAAAATAAACAGCCTACAGAAACAAGGGATACGCAGTCAAAAATGTTTTCATGATAACAGCCATGTTTATCAAAAGACAAATCAATTAGAAAATATTCACAAAAGCTGGCACCTCGAGTCTTTTCCACACGCTGCGTGTTTGTGTTTATGTGTGTGTTTGAAGGTTGATTTAATAGCTGATTAAAACAAAAAGGAGTAAACTCATAAACACACAGTAAATTTCTTTAGTTGGAGCCAGATCTGTCTTTTTTTTAAAAAAATGACCAACATCACTGAAGAAAACCCATGCCGCCTTCCTCTGAGCTTGGAAATGACAATCCAGCCAGAAATTTTGAGGCTTTTAGACAAAACTGATGTTTGTTTTTACTCTATATTAGCTCTAAAATGACGTAAACAAGTGTAATAATGTTTGAAGGCGTTGATGAAGGCCAGGGCATTAATGCTCCGCAGGGTTCTGGTGATGTTTTACTGCTAGTTTGGTGGGCGGTTTGGCTTTGTGGTGTCCTGTAACAGCTTTTAGAGAAACCGACATCATTTATTTTTCCGACACAGTCTGGCATCAGACAGATCCACGTAAGTCATTAAAAGCAATTTAGAGAGAGGGCATTTTGATGAAGCACACTTCCCCAAATCATGAAGTACTTAAAGCAGGATAAACGAAGAGCATTTAGAGTAGTGACAGGAGGGTGCATGTAAAACACAGGCTGAGGGAAGGACACGCGACAAAGCCTGGGAAAACGAAGAGAAGCCGTTACATTTCTCTGATGATCAGTTTCAACTGAGCTATGTGTTATTTATAGAGCCACAAATTAAAAATATCATGTTCCAACTAACACGGGCAGCGGGGCACCGAGGCTGAGTGGCCCAGGGCTTAGAACCAAGCACTGCCTGATTCAGTCTTGCATCAAATAACTGAGAGAGAAAGAACACTGAGAAGACCAACCGGATACAAGTCTTAGAAAAAGTTGTAGAGGGACAGGGGTTTGAAATTTTCAACTAAGGATGAGAAGTTGCTCACATAAACAAATGGTATCCAACTTATGCGTTGTAAATTACAGAAACAAGGAGGAACTTTCAAAGTGGTGCAAATATTGATGTGTTGTGCTCTATATGTGAACAAATGCTGCCTGTGTTCCCCTTTACATCCATATTAAGTAAAAAAACATTAGCTTTAAAATGTAACTTTATAATACGTACTGATTATTGGCAGGAAATCAGAGAGGTTCGTTCTGCAGCAGCATGATAGCGAGACAATGGGCCTTATTCGGTCTACACTCCTGCATCAACTGGCAAGGTTACTTTTATTGCATTCATCGTTACAATATAATAGCAAATCTATGTAGGTATTACAAAGTGGAGCACAAAAGAAGAAATGTCAGACTTTCAGATGAATAGTATCTGAAAGTGATGTTCCTGAGAAATGGGAAAAAAATCACCAAAGATCTGACACATGTGAAAGGTGCATCCTGACCTTCATTTGATCCATACTATTCACTGAAGCCTCATCAGAAATGGTCTCCATGGAAGGATGGCTGTCAAGAAGCCATTCTTAAGGAAGGGAAACAGGGAGAAAAGGCTGAGCTATGCCAAATGACACAAGAAGTGGACTGAAAATCAGTGGCAACAGGTCTTATGGAGGGATGAATCCTCCCCAGAGCCCAGACCTCAACATTATTGAAGCAGTGTGGGATCATCTGACAGAGAACGGAACAAAAGGCAGCCCACATCCAAAGAAGAGCTTTGGGATGTCCTTCAAGAAGCCTGGAGAACTATTCCTGAAGACTCCTTAAAGAAATTACAAGATATAAAGTTCCGGCTGTATTGAAGAACATCAACTTTTGACATTTTTTAGAATTGTACAACTGTTTTTGCCTTATATACTGTATTCCCATTTATGTTTGCACAAATTTCAGTAAAACACTGCACCCATTGTCAGTTTTCCTGGAAAGAAGTGGTGACTTTTACACAGTAATCTATATAGCATTAATTTCCAACTGAAGTCTTCTCAAGGCACTTTTCAATGAAAGCAAACGAGTTAAATTCAAATCCAATTCAAAGTAAATCCAAATCAATACAAAAGTAGGATGTCAATCCATAAAAATAGTCAAGGCAGACATTGAATTAGTATGATTTAACTCACCGTCCTGAGGATACCAGGGGCAGTGGGTGATGAACTCCAAATTTTAGTATTTATATTAGTCTTTATATTACATAGTTGGATGGAAAGTTGAGTCTAATAATAAAATACAAGTGAAAAGGACAAGACATGTTTAAGGGCCAGCCATATGAATATTCATACCTGGAAACATGGGGGTGTAGAGATTTATTGCTGTGATGTAAGCTTCAATGCAGATGGCATCAAGGGAAAGTTCTTTTCACCACAGACACAGCTACAGTAACACACGATGAGCTCATTTAGCTAATTGTGAACAAGGTAATGCCAAATATACGTCTGTGACACGAACCGTCAAATCAAATGATTTCCTCATAAGTGTGGCTCATGTTGCATTTCTACACCTCAAACTCTCTTTCCACCTCAGTAAGACTTGGTGAGCAACAAAATGAGATACAAGCTGCGTCTTTATGATTGCAGCTTAATGCCTTCAAGTCCCTCCTCGCTTGTGAAAAGTGTGTTCTGGCCTGTCAAGCCCCCTTAACTGTATCAAGTGACAGATGTATTATGGATGGAATTCAAAAGTGCTATCCCTAAGATGCAACTGTCAAATACAAATGGACCAACACCTCAATTACATTTCACACGGGACAGAAAATAACCTCCTTTAAGACAAGACTAGAAAACCAGGCATTAGTGTTTTGTAGTACATGAGCACTGCAAGATAATTGAAGGGTTTTACTCAAAATGCTACATTATTACTGGAAAATACATGCAACCTTAAATCCCTAAATCAGTTTTCCAAAAACACAGATGACTCAAGCTTAAAAAACAGAACTATTTTCTGAGTAAGCCTTGGGGTGATTCAGTTGACCCCAAGCGACCTGGAGTTTTTCTTTCCAGTTTTCTTAATCTTAAACTGAATTATTTTTTTTTAAATCTACATTTACAATCAATGTCTCTGAATTACTTTAACACCAACATCAAAACCCAACACAAGTCCAGTCCTGATGGATTCAGTCATTAAAGCCTGTCAACAACGAGCTTTCTGGCTTTAAAAGCAATTGGCCGAACTTTTCTTTGGCTTAACGTAAAATGAATGTAGAATAGTGTGGAGTGAATCCGAATAAATCCAATCCAACTTTATCATCTTCTTGTGATCTCCTCGGCAAATGAAAGTCAGTGCCAGCCAAAGCTAACAAAAATCGTTTCTTATTCAGAAATCTCGGCATCAAAATGTGCTTTTTCCCTCAGCTGATGTACACATCAGAAATGTTGGGAAGATAATTGCACACTTCTTGTGCTTGTTAATTCCTCCTGGCATTTAAAATGCAATGAAGCAGAGCACATCATTTATGTGGAGCTGTCTTATATCTGGAATACTTTTTGCTGTCAGGATATACTTTATTAATCATTGCAGCTGAGCGGCTTTAAAATCAAAATGTTTGTATGAATGCAAAGATATGCATCCCCTGCTTTCTGATTTCAGCATGAAGGTTTAGAAAAAATGAATCTGAGAATTATTTGCTTCTTTTCATAAGAAATACCATAAACCAGAGAGACATGGTAGCTGAGAGTTCGTCTCTACACTGTTAGGATTTGCAGCCACTTGGCTTTTCTACTCTATCAAACAACTCGGCTCTCTCATCACCCCCAACTCCTCTCGTCAGATCGGGGGGGCTGACGCTTATGCTTCTCCTGATCTTTTCCTAAGAGTCAACTGATTCATCCCTCACACTTCCCTATTGATCCAAAGCAGACAGATTTTGACAGCCGATGAATCAGAACAGATCAAATGAAACAGCTTTAGAGCAAATGATGGGGAGAGGGGAGGCTGGGTTAAAGGACCCCGTCTCTTAATCCAGGCATCTTTGCTTTTCATGTCACAATCAACAGTAAAGAAATGTTTTATTGTTTGGTATTGGCTGAGAATTGTTTCTCATAATATTGATCACGGTGACAGTGCCCAATACCCTTTACCCTGTCTGACATGTTGGATGGCTGGTAGTTAGAGATCTGTAGATGCTATTCACTTTTAGAAAATGATGACTGTTAACCTCACACTGAAGTTCATACGTCCAGATTTATTGGGACAAAGTCTGTCTGTATTTGCATTTGAAGAAGCCTAAATGTTGTGTAGTGTATGCCATAAAGAGGATTTAATGTAAGAATTCTAAACTAAAACTATTGTGTTCAAGTAGCTGAAGCCTCATAAACAAAACAAGCTCCTACAAGAGTTTTTTCCCCTTAAGTTTACAACATTAAATAACTCTGAGGGTCTCCATGTGGCATCTGCTGCACAGGCAGTGTGTAAAGGCTGGGAGAAAAACAAAGAGGTTCCATGTGTGACAGACATCAAGTAGTCCCCTCATTAATTTGGTTTTGATCTCTTTTAATCCGCTCTTGTCAGATCTCATTTTCACGTCAGTTAATGATGAAGCAAAAAATGAAAAATGCTTAACGATGCAGTGTACAGCAAGGACTGATTTTTTAAATCATTATATTTATCCCCCTTTTCAATTTGTGTTCTTTGTTTTATATGTTTTCATTGTCAACACGCTTTGCCGCAGATAGAGCTTTATAACTGAAAAAAACATGAAGAAACACAATTAAATGAAATGAAAAAAAACTTAAAAGGTTTAGAACTTAGAACTAGAAGAAAATCTGAACAAAGGCTGAAAAAAATCTACATTTTCAGTCATTTAATTGGTCTAAAACCGTGTTTGTGGTCCCACAGTAATATCTGGTAAGCTGATATTTCTTAAAAAAAAAAAAAAAAGTTAGGCTTGAACCTTAACTATAGACTGACCTTTTTTTTACACATTCCCTGCACTGAAACTGCTCTGGTGTGTCCAATACTGAGACACTGCAGTTAAGAACTTTAGTTTTTAGCCCAGTACCACACCGTTTTGCTTCACAACACCCTTTCACCATAATAAATAAAAAGGAAAATTTAAAAAAAAGATGCAGTTAAGTGACTGGATTTTACTGCTGGATGGAGCTCAGAGAAAGTTGGTCAGTAATTACCTATTAGCTCTCTTGTTCTGTGCTGTGTCACATTTACTTGGCTCTGTCAGGTTTTTAATCATGAAAAAAATCCGCTCTGCTTAAATTGTAAATCAAAGAAGACTGAAGCAGTGATGATTTAGTGTAATAAAACTAATGAAATACACTTATATATACCTTACCTTACTTCAGTGTTCTGTATCATGACTAATGGGAAAAACATAATATTACAACAGCAGCATGTGAACAATGTTGCACATGTGCTGATTTCACACATAAGCCACATTCAAAAGATTAAAATGAATAGAATAAATGAAGTGTATTTCCGATAAATTAGAACATGTTTGTTAATCATATGTATATATATATATATATATTAATTCTACAGTTTTATTTTTTATTTATTTTTGGTGGCCTCTGGCAGTGTCTTTGTCAGCCTCTTCAGCATGACAACTAATTCATGTGTACGTCTGCGCATGTGCAGGGTTTCCAATCAAGATTTTCCTTTTAAAAATGTTTTATGACGTCCTCAAAATATTGGAGAAGCCAAAGAGCAAAAAATTCTGTTGTTTAATGCGTTTTGATGCCTTACAGATTATGTGAAGATGACACTGTTGATTACTAGTTTCCCCAAGTGAAACCATCAAACTTGAAAAACCCTACTCTGCAGTCACACAAGACATCACACAACTCTCACCCTATTACTGGTCGCTATATAACAAGCTACATTAATACTTACATTAGTGACTGAGACGCCTCTGGAAGTTTAATCTCTTTTAACCTTAACAAATAACTATGAGACCAACAGCTAATAAAAGATAAAGAGGCTTTGTTAATATTTCAATTAGAATACATTATAGTAAGTAAATAAAGGAGAACAAGCAAGCAGAGAATGTTCTTTATTGGCGAGAAAACAATCCTAAATATTTCTTGATGGGTTCTAATTGGAAACCAACTGGTGGAGAACAGTTTGACTGTTTATTTGCTTCGCACAAATGCTCCATTACATCAGCAACATGATAGATAGGATTTTTGTTGACAGGCAGCAGGTTTGGCTGTCAGTCCTGTCTGATGTCGTCTTTTCCTGAAAGGTCAGTAAAGTTAAGCTGCAGGCGTCCAACGATAACGCAAGAAGAGAAATATCCAACTCAGTCTGCTGAGCGACAGTGGTTAAACCAGTCAGAAGTCTGACTGGGAACAAAGGATTTTAAAACTGTTTCTTCTGCCTCCTCATATTCAACCTCTCTATTTTGTGCACACCGTGTTACACAAAGCTTTGTTTTCTCAAACCTTTGATTCTGTCCAAGTTTAAATGAAAAAATGATATATGATTGTAGGGACCAAACAAATACTGCTGTCTCCTTATGCAAGACAGCACTTATTAAATGAGAAAACATTTTATCAGGACTGACAGATGTTACTGAAATATTTCTTATATATATTTATTTTTGCATGTACTGTCATATCTACAAAGGGAACATTTTTAAAGAAAAACTTGGACATTTCTGAAATGGGTCAACTTTCTGGCACATACAGTAACTGCGGATCATTTTCAGTGACTCTGGCTCACTGTATACCTCCATTTAAACCTGCCTCTCTCCATCCACAGGTGACCAATAAAACAGATACAGGATTTACGCCATCTCTTCCCAGATGTTAAATGTCAGATGTGATTTAATCTGCAGCAGAGCTCAGTTTGTGTTGATAAATCAGGTGAAGAGTATCATTTACATTCACACCCCCTCTATTTTGCGACAGTAAGGTGGAGCTAATTCCCTCTGTTCTCTTCAGGTCAAACACTGGATTTAAATCTACTGCATTTATCTACATACACAGCTGGTGTCAAAGTAAAATGTCATAACCGGTTTCCTCATGGTTAAACTTTTAAAAAATGACAAAATCTCTAGTACAAGCATCGCGTAAGTGTCCAGGAGATCTTTAACCTTACATGTCCTTTAGGTTTATTATAAAGTTGATGCAATAAAGAGTGCTGAACCAATGACAGTTGAAGAGTTGACATCATGTCAGTCCCATGTTTGCCTTCTGCAATGTGTATAACTTGTTAGTCAGAGCAAACATTAAGCCTCTTTTTTTCCTCAGGCAGTAAGGAATGAGAGTGATGCTCAGGGATAACATGAAGCCTTAACACGTACAATGTTGAGAAGGAAGCTACTGTAACAGTATAAACTACAGTGTCCAGCTCAGGAATAAGTTGTTAGTGAGTCCTTGTGTTGAAACTGAGTAACATCTCAGGAGGTAGAACAAGTGAGGAGAAATACAAGAAAAAGGACAAAGAAATTCAGGTAAGAAGCGGGTTGAAGAAAAAAATGCATGAGTCAAAATAGAATGATGAATTTACTATTTGTTTGATTGTAAAATATTTGACCATTCTCACCAAATAATGGGAGCATCTAAATGTCCAAGACAGGCTGCAGCCGGAGTGTTGCAGTCAAACAAACTAGCCTGTTGATTTTTGAACAGCTAGATCAAAAGTCAACGGTCCTTCACTGCGCCCATCTTAAAAACCAGCTTTTTGCTCCCTTAACAGAACATCTGCCAATGTCACACATTTAGAATTACTGATTAAAAGCTTCCAACTGAGCGACAAGTGAGAATGTAATGAGTCCCAGGGAACTAATTTCATGCCAAAAACATATCAAAAGGTCACTAAAGTGTACACCACTACCAACAAAGATTAAGGATGCTTGCAGGGGAACAAAGAAAGGGGAGACAGGCAACAGAGTCAAAGATTAAAGAGATCAATGTTAACACAGCGTGAGAGTGACTTTTACAGCTAAGGAAGTTAAGCACCCATACGTTTAAAACTTGATCATACTCCAAGTCTCTGATGAACATCTGAATGGCATCACTAGCTGTTTTCACACGTGAACACCAGAGGTGTTTGAGAGAATGTGTGGACAATTCAACCCGGTCTTTTTACACAGCTGCTGTTCACACAAGCATATCGAAGTAGGAGGCTTTCTACTGGAAATGCACTCTTCTGGCTAAAATGTGAGGGAGGGTGTGAGAGGGAAAGTGTGTAAAGAGCATGCAGGAGGCAGCACGTCACTGTGTTGTCTTTAACATGTTGAGAATAGCAGATGAGGCTCCTTATAGTCTCGATATGAGTGCTGCATGTATCTGTAAATATCCACAACAGTGAGGAGTTAGCAGAAAGCAGCACACAGGTCAGGAAAAAGGACAGATACGCTAGCATACAAATACTTGCACAGCAGCAGCTAAGAAATATTTGTTTGTACATTGTCTTACCAACTGATGTTCAGGAGATTTTACATGGGGAGTGGGTCGAAAATCTCCAAAATTAGTTCATGTGTACTCACATGCCAACGCTCTGGAACATCTCTAGACCCCTTCAGGATTCCAGTGCTTATGTAAAAGCTTCTATGATCTCACTGTGGGCTTCTTTAAACACTTCATGCATTAATAATGCCACATACTATCAGTAGATACTGTAGATTATTTTTCAAATGTGTGGTTGAACCATAAAAAATACTTTTCACCTAACTGAGTAATATGTTAAATAAAATCTCCTCCTTTATATCACTCAAATATAAAGATTAACAAACATTAATACGTTCTGTTGCCATCTCAGCCTTTGACACTGAAGATATCTTTCAGCCTGTTACATATTTTCCGCCCGGGATGTAAACCCTCTGGTCATGAGCTCCATCATCTCATCACTCCATCATCAGGAAATCCAGATTGTGCAGCAAGAGAAAACTTATTACACTTTCTCCTTTCAGAAGTCTATCTGGACATCTGCTTCTGCCCTCTTCTGAGAGATCACGTACTATCAATTTCCAGGCATGAAAAAAATATCATGTTTCGAAGTTCGCATCATATATTTGCAGGTGAAAATCACAAGCAACAGACTCATGGTAGGTTCACTGTGTGACAGCCAGTGCTGATGTAATCAAACCAACAACACTGACGAAAAGTGTCACATGAGTGCACGTTGTTGCAGCCTTAGTGCAGTCTGGGCCAAAAACTCAAACCAGGAACGTGATCAATTAGAAGCAAAGATTAATAGCGAGCTGCACTGATGATGAACCATCAGGCCAGTGAAGATGAGTGGCTCATGCTGTTTTCCTCTCATCTGGCTGGTGTGCAGGCTACTAACAGATGGGGCCCAGATGAAACTGGTGGGCTTTTATAGTCTCCAAGAAACCCTAGACTCACTAGGTCTAAAAGAGAGCACACCCAGTGCAGTCTTGATTTTTAGACCAAAATTCTGCAATATGACTTGTATAACACAGTAAGAATTACTTTGTTGATTAGATTTAGATAAGGTCCGACTTCACATTCACTTTGCTTGAAAGACTCGTAGCCGCTGGCAATACAGGATTTATCTATGTGACCGTTCATAGGTGCAGTTTGAAAATATGTTAACATGGAAAACCATTAAGTTTGGTACAAAAAATGATGTCTCCTCAAATCTTAGCAGTGAGTCTTTTCTGAAGTCTTCTGGAACCACACTAAAGTAAAAATCTTGTATAATACTTTGATTTATGACAAAATATCTGCAAAACAATTAGCCTCAGCTGTACTTTGTGTTTAGTATAAATCAGCAAATGTCTGCATGCTACATCTGTAAACTAAGATGATTTAGCTCACACATGCTGAACATAATGTCACTTTGAGCATGTAAGCATGCTGACCTTAGCAGTAAAATGCAAAAAAGTGCTATATAAACAATATATATATAAACACAGCTTCACAGAGTAGCCTCCTCTCTCTAGTTGATTAGTAAGTACCTCAATTTTGAAAACATCAAAATGCTGCTACATCATATCTAAGAGACTTTTTTTTTTTTTACATTTTTGATCAGATTGGTAGAAAATTAGCACTATTTAATGAAAACCATTCTCACTTCCATCCCAGTCACATGCTGATGCCTTTGCCCTTGTTTATCAAACACCCTTTTTTAATATATGCAGGATATTTGCCAGATGGCAACCTCACACATCAACGTGGTAACCTCCATGGTTTTATTGAATTAAATGGTATAGACACTGTGTTTTCTTACCACAAAACCAATAGTTTTAATGCTTAATGTTGAGTAAGTACTTCAAATGCCTAACCTAAACCAAGTAGTTTTAATGCCTAAAACTAGGCAAGTACTTGAAATGCCTAAACCAAACTAAGGTGTTTTAATACCTGAATCTAACCAAGTATTTTCAAGGCCTAAGCAAACCAAACAGTGACTGAAACTGAAACTTAAGAGTGAATGAATACAAAGAACCAAGTAAACAATACTTTTACCCTCCCCGCCTTATGTAAATGCTGGATGAGCACTGCAGAATGATGTTTGCAACATTCGGCTATAGAACAGCTCCCTGCATGCTGAACAGTTACAAATAAGGGAATCCAGTGAATTGAAAACTAATGGCAAGGGCTTCTGACCAAGAATTGGTGTCTGATAAGATGTAAGTGTATGTCATTTATATAATAACACAATGTTCTTCCTCCTTTTCAGAAGTGTCTATCTTCTAATAACTTTACAAGTACCTATCATTACAACAACTTTTATGTGTTAGCAGCTAAATATCTTGTGACAAAGGCAACTCCATAGCTTGCTTTGTCAAATTTAACAATATTGGGTGAGTCCTATGGCTGCAAATCACTGATCAACATAGCTTCCTGCTGACAGATGTTACATTTGCATCAAAGAACTCACCTAACCCTTTAAGAAGTGTTTTTTTTCCTGAAATCCTTTGCCAAGGTTGCTAGAAGCTAAACAAGCACATCCAAACTGAAACTGCTCAGTCATCTGTACTGCAAAGAAGTGCTCTGTGGTTTGCTAATGATGTCTGTCTATAATGAGGAGGATAAGCGTTGCGAGGCTTAATATTTTCTGCTGAATGGGCCCCTCTGCCATCTCTGCCTGCCAGTCTTGTGCTTCATTCAGATTACTGGGTGCACATCTGATTCCTCAAGATATCTGTACAGCTATGAAATACTGCACTGTCAGAGGACGAGAGGTTTTACCTCGAAAAGGGATTAGAGCGTGTGCTGTAGGGTGAAAGATGCACATAAACACAGTGTCAGATCCTTAATCCACAGAAAGCATTTATAGTTTTTCATCACATGCATTGAGCTCATAGCTTAATCCAACATCTTGGAAATGAAAAGAACTTCAAATCTACTCACTGCAAGTCTACGGATGATTTCTTAAAAGTTAAGACTAAGAAATCAACTTTCTTACTGAAAAAAACTTAACTTTGGCCTTCAAAACTACCTAACAGCACCCATATTTTCCATCACTGTTAAAGCTGAAACATAGTAAAAAAAATCTGAAAAACTGAAAGTGTTAATAAACGGATCAGACCTCAGCCTCAGTTTAAGAAACTAATTTCCAGCAATTATATGTTCCTTAACCAATCTAACCACACTGTTCCCTGAACTGCAATAGCCACAACTCCATAGTCAAAAGACCAAGGCTAAAATGAAAGGAATCCAATTTGAATCTGTAATGAAGATGTTTCACTGACCAAGAGAAAATGCAGTGACTTGGACATCTGATCTTTTGTTTTGCATTGCTGCACTTTTGCTTCATCCTCAGCAGTAATATATTTAGTATAAAAAGCAAAAACAATCAAAGAGGGAAACTCAAGCCATTGAAGCAATAACTGCAAACATAACTCTTGTTCTAGAGTCCCATTTTGGGTTCAAATTGAGGCAAATGTATGAGACAGCATCTTAAATTAGCTTTGCTTTACACCTTAAATTTCCCACTGGCAATCAAGTGACCTTACAGTCTTAAAGGAGAACAGTTACATGATATAAGCGTAGGTTTTTGTCATGAAGTCTAATAGCAGGGAGATCAAAGGTCAATCTCTGCCATACAGGTCAGGAGATCAGAATGAGAGGTGTAAATTATTCATAGTACTACTCCAAGGTAATTTCCCATGGGCCCACTGGCCAGTGAAAGGTAATAGCCATTAGCCCTGTAATTATGAGAACTAAGTACTCGGAAGCTCATTGAAAGGACTTTAGTGCGGTGCTGGATGAGTAAGGAAGGTTCAAACGAATTGCAGAGAGATGAAATGCCTTGATCCATAACAAATCAAATGTACTCAAAATTTTACTCCTTCCTCCTTACAGGTGTAAGAAGTTAAAATATATTAAAAACAAATCAAAATTTAAACAAACTGAATAGAGAATATTCTATTTGTTTTGTTTTTGCAATATAAAGTAGCTTTGGATGGGAAAAACACCCTGACTGTGATGGCTACTTGTAAATGAGTCAGAAAGGCAAAGTTTTGCTGACCATCACTCATGGAAAAGCTAGATGTCAGCCAAGTTTTTCCCCCTCTCCTTTTATGTATTTTGAATAAGGATTTGGCGAAAAAGAGAGCATTCTGTATGTTGATCATTTGAGAAGCTAGCAGATGCTGATGCTGTGTTGGTTTCAGCTTCTCAGCTTCCAGCAGCTGCTCAGCTGGCTCCAGTCCCCTCATGCTCCAGACCGGCAGCGGCAACTTCAGAATCAGAATCCCCAAAAAGTGAGGGAAAAACTGCAACGGCCAAGGGTTTTAATCTACAGGTGTGCTCCTGTTTTTTTCTCAGTATTAAGAAAGTTGTCTTTAAATGACTAATGTTTTGATTTATTTCAGTTTTCAACATGGGATAAGCAAACCGTGCAAAAGACCACTTCATTTAGAGATTTCTGTGTACATTTGCCATCACATTTATTTCTCAGTTGGGAATTCATTCTTTGCATGTCTGTAAGGCCCGTGTGAAGCAAACTTTGACATCCCCGCCATTCTGCAATGATCCATCTGCTCCCTCTGCGGCAACCTGAGTGTAGCCCAAATATTTGTAACCATGCAGTCTATGCGTGAAGACTTTGCGTGCACCTGGATCAGTTTCCATTCAGAAACACAACATACCAGACAGAGGAGTACAAAATGGATGCTTGTTTTACCCACACCTCTAAGTACTGAACACTGATCACATGACCATGCGCTGGAAGCGACGGCACAGCTGACGCAAAAGGTAGCACACGCAGACTATCTTCAAAGTTGTAACTTTGTTTGTGGACATAGAGAGGGAATCATAAACTGTTTTAAGGTGATTCAGCTAATTTGAAAAAGCCAAGAAAAAAATAAGTAAATAAGATGCAGCCTTTAGTCCTGCTCAGTGTCATGTTCATACTGACTTTGCGCTCCAGTAATAACCTGACCTAATGTAGTAGCCTCTCAGTAATAGAAGCCAATGTTACCTTTGCTATGTAGTTACAAAAACAGCAGAAACTATTGAGAAAGCAACTTAAAATAATCTGGGAAGGGGTCTTCTTTCAAAATTCTTTTGGATTTTTTTCATTGGTACTGGTCTTGCCCTCCAAAGACAAGAACTTTTCAGACTGACCTGCGAGCTTGTTACACACCCAAGTGAGGTAGCAGAGCATATCAATGAGCGGATGTCTGGCACAGTCAGGCCCTTGACGGAAGCTCAGAAGATTGGCATGAACATTCAGATTGCAAGATTTGTATTCAAAGACATGCGGCCCATCAGGGTTGTTTCAGGTAATTGGTTTAGGAACCTTATGATGCCTACGATGGAAGTAGAGCTACAATCTGTACTGTGTTCTGTATAGCTGAGGGGTAGACATACAGCTGCTCATGGTGCAGAAAGCATCTGCAGCACATTCGGGAGTGCTTGGATACATCTGAAGAACTGTTTGTCTATTTGAAATTCGTTGGGATTAGATTTTTGGTAAAAGTGACAGGCCTAATACACGTACACACACATCTTTGTAGCATTGATTTTATGATGGTGTGTCAGATGTTTCCTTCCCCCTCACCCACTCTATAAGCAACCATACTTCCTCAAAGTTCATTATCCCAAGCTGGTCGAACCCTCTGCGGTCAGAGCAGGTGCTGGATCAATGGGCTTAGTAAGTGAATGAGACAAAGACCAAACTGCTCACACGCACACAAACACACACTGAAGACGCTGGCATATCAGGCAACGTGCTTGCAGAGCAGCAGCAGCTTGCCCTTAGAGACCACTGCGTCAGTCTGGACTCAGCTGTTTCCAGCCAGGACTAGAAGCACTTCATGTGACAAGAGTTTATTTTTTCAGAGCCGGTTTTGACATGTTGAACACAGGCACCAACATGAGGGGTTAGCAGGGTTCATATGACCTTAACATTTTCTTCCTTCCTGCTTCTTTAATGTTGTTTTTCTAACAGCGAGCGCAGCCTGCTTCCACTACAGCTGGACCAACCACGGAGGAAAGAATAAAACAGCTGAAACTGCTCTGAACGTGTGAAACCAGTTGTAAAATACAGTTTTGGAGCACAGCCGTGATTTTTTCTTTTTTCCCGCCTAAATATCCTAAACAAAGTTTAAGAAATTCATTAACTTGCCTCTGTTAAACATAACTAGCAGCTGGAAATTTGGTTGATAACAAAGACTTAAAAACAAAGAAACATTTTCATTTCAGTAACACAGAAAGCTGAAGTAGTTAAACAGCCTTAGTCACTTTTAAATGGTAGGAGGGCCGATGCCAGGGCAAACCAACACTGCATAAACACTTAGTCAACTCTAGTTAAAGTGAGGGATAATTATCTCACAGTGACGACAATCAGTGGTTATACAGCCCGTCATCTCATTAAAAGAGGGGAAAAACGACACCACCAACACCATTCAGTCGTGTGGCAGCCAGAAACATAGATTGAAAATGGCATAGAAAGTCAACGATGGTAATTTTTTAACTTTTCATGGCTCTGGAGAATTTTCGGTCAAGTGGAGATGTGGTTAAAGCAGTCACCACCATGGTTCCGAATGGCTCTGATCAGTGACAACCATATTTGCTTAAATTAAGGTCCTGTAATTAAAACTGAAACAAGAAAATGATATGTTGGAATCAATACAAGAAATCCTCCTGGAAAGCATATAAAAGTGAGAATTTCATGAGACTTTGTACATGAACTACAGGCTTCGTCTCAAGTTCTGTCCCCACTTACCGCTGTGTACACTTCCTCCCTTTCAGCCTATGAAAGTTAAAAGGTCCTCAAAAATGTTTCAGGGGATGTTGGCACGTGGGGGATGTTGTTTATAATGGAAAACCAATTGAATTAATTTCAATCTCAGAATTAAGGGACATCTCAAATGTGACAAGGCCCATGTGTGGCAGAGGTCACAAGCTAAAAAGATTGGTAGACAGAGGTTTTCTAAAAAAAAATCCAAAAGCAACTATAAAACCTTTATTGCATTTTTTTAAAGTTAAATCTTTAAATGACATAGATTTATCTGTTTAGAGTATCGTAACATCTGTGGGAGTAAAGTACCTCTCACACAACTGTGCAAGTATTTAAAAAGGTAATTTATACCCTACATTTACTGTCCTGAAATGATGTTTTAGGTGTAATTTCAGTCTCAAATCAGAATCAAATCAAAGTACTGAAAGCAAATGGAAATTCACTGAATTAATATTATATTTGTTGACAAAAAGTTTTTTTTAACCTCTTGTCAGAATTATATGATTGATTTGTAAACTTTTAATCAAAGGCTTGTAAAGCTGACAGGGGATCAGGGGATGCTGCACTGCAGCTGCGGCTGAGAGCATCACCGACAGTAAATGACGTATAACGTAGCTTATCACCCTGGCTTTCTGTATTTACGGTAATACACGACTTCTCTTTATTACATTCAGTAATTAAGTACAGAACTGCAAATGCAAAACTTTTTTAAAGTGGAGGCAAAGTGGAGGCAGAGTGGAGGCAGAGCAGCAAAACTCTCATAACTCTCTCATACATAACAGCAGTATTAAGGATGGGTGAGTGAGTGTAAAATCCACTCACCATTTGCGACTGGCTCCTGGGGCTGCCATTGATATCCTCCACCTTTTCATTCGCTGTGTGAGAAAGGAAATGAAGAAATGAGATCCCATTCTGAGCATTGACACTAACGTCCAGTGATTTTTGATTTCAAGTGCACAAATCCAGCAGAAACCTCTGTTTTGATTTACAAAGGAGAGTATATGTGGAGGTGCACAAGTGCATGTGTGTACATGTGTGTGCTGAGGTGTGGAGCGAGACAGGAGAGGTCTGGGAAGCAAAGCTGCCTAATTCGTCAGCTGCCGCCAGAGAGTTACTGACAGGCCAGCTTGGCCTCATTGTCTGGTGGGGCGAGCAGGGAGGGTAAAGTTTCAATTCAGCAGAGAGGGAGCGAGAGAGAAAGGAAGTTAGGCAGAGGCTGAAAAAATGAGTTTTAGGAGGACAGGCTAAGAAAAGCAGCATGTGTAACAGACAGGAGAATGTGTTTGTGTGTCAGTGCGATAAACAGAGGGATAAAGAGTTATAGGAAAGTTTCAAACAGTGATGAGGACATAAAAAAAGTGAGCAAAGATGGACAGACACATGGAGAAGAAAAAGAATGTGTGCTAAAAAAGAGTTTCAAAAGTCATCAAGCCAAGATTATGTCAGAGTCACTGCTGTGCAAGACACTTAAAAAATGTGATGTAATTGCTCATTATTTATCACTGTGTGGTTATGACCTGCGAGTGGTTATCAGCCAGCTCAGATAATTCAGACCCACCTTTCAAGGAATTTGCATAGCAACAAAGAGCTCCATGTCAATAAAGGTACAATCATTAAGAGCTAAGTTGCTACTTCTGTGGTCCAGTGAAAGTCTGAAGAGTATAAACTTTGTCAGCTGCATTTGTAAGGCCATTCATGGGCATCGCAAAGTTCATGGTCAGGAGCCCACTTCGTCCTGTTTGAATGCAGATTGTTCACCCAAAGCATCCCTTTGGGGCATGCAATGTTTCCTGAGCTGGTTGCAAAATGCATATCCAAAGCAATATTGAAACTTTCTGCAATGTAATCTCTGTTAAAGTCCATTTTAACAAGTAACCAGGAGTTTTCCTAAACTTAACCAAGTACTGATAATGTGTAAAGATGTTTTACAGTAGAACATCACAATAAATCCAAATAAAAGACAAAAAAGGAAGTGAAACGCAGCACTACCAAAGTTGGACTTGAACACAGCTCCTTTGCTTGGGAGCTGGATGTCTACCTCCCTCTGACCCCCTTACGTAATCTGTGTTACTACCTGAATGACCTTTTCCCGGACAAGCAGTTTGTGTGTCATCTACTGCTGCAGTGAGATAACCCAATTCTATGAAAACTGATGTGAAAGGATCATGACAAAAGTAACCCTTAATAGTGTTTTTTTTCTCATAAGGACAGTTTCAGGCTTACAAATGGCTTTGAGGCTTGCTCCCTCCCACATTGCTGCAGTAAAACCCAAACTGCAGATAAATGACCAGTCTGTCCACAATCCACACAACTCCTGCTGAAGAAGTAAAAAACCAGCCTCTGCTCAAAATGTCAAAGTAACAGGATATCTCAGGGATAAGTAACTGCAACAAGATTAAAGCTTTTCAATTGTAATCTCTTAAACTGGTATTTGAAAGACTTAATCATATTACTGTAATGTGTTGCAGGATGAACGCTGGAAACCAAAGCAGAAAGAAGAGTAAAAGACATGAGAGGTTAGAGAAACAAAGAGAGTTTAACCTAGACCTAGAAAAAAAGTGCCAGAAAGCAAGAGACACAAATATGCTTACAGGACAAAAAGAGAAACAGGAAAAAATAGTCGCAATAGGAGACTCATTTCTCTGCCTCCCTGGGTGTCAGAGCCATTGATCTCTGCTGCTGCAGCTCATCCAACTTCTACAGCAAGAGAAAGCTGATGGGTTTTAGCCCAAATATCAGACTGAGGCTCAGCTTTGCTTCAACCCACCACAGCAAAGATCAAACTGTGTATAAGTGCATGTGTGTGAAAGAGAGAAGGAATGGGTGGTCATTTCATTCACCTGACAGAAACAATTGTCCATCTATTCGATGTTTCTTACTGTTAATTACGTTTCTCCATCTGTTTGGCATAAATGTTCCTTCTTAAATTTTAAAAGCAGTTTGGATTGAAAATAAAACATAATTTGAAAAGTGAAACTTAAATGTAGTACCTAATAACAGCTATTCACAGTGTGTGTGTGCATGTGTTTAAGTGTGTATACAGATGCCTACCTATGATCTGGATGATCTGTGCCAGCAAGACTCCATCGGTGACGTCCTGGCTCAGGTCCTTGATGAGGCGTGGACAGCCAGACTTGGCCAGGTAGTGATTGGCCCAGTCTGTGTAAATCTGCAACAACAAAACAAACGCCCTTGTCAGCATGTGCGAGAGAAACGGAGATGGTAAGGAGGAGTTGTGAGACAAACGCTGTGAGGTGTTACTTCTTTTTTTTTTTTTCTCCTTTTACTTTGACTGTAATCGACACCACAAATGTTGCATGGATGATCAAGGAGTGTGAGTTAATAAGAGTTAGAAAGTGAAAGAATATTCGAGCTGAACATAAATGCTCTGGGTTAACCCCAAAGAGAAAATGTCAACATACAGTACATATGGAGAAGGGCTGAGAAAAAGAAAGAAAGCTAAGTTTCTGGCTTTAACCCTGAACGATATTGATAACAGCACAGTGGTAAATGTTCTAAAAGGGAGTGCAGTCCAACATGCTCCTTGTTAACCAAACACCAATGTGTGATCAAGCTTTGACACTAAGGATGCACAGAGAACCACATCGTTTCTGGTCTGTATCTGCAGAGTGATGAATGATGTTAATATGGCAGCCTGCGTGGAGTGCATACACACACTCCAAATGTTTTCAGATCCAAATTCGTCTTTTTATGAAGTATTCTTCAACAAAAACACACTAAAAAGAAAAGACTAAAACATAACAACTCAAAATAAGGTTAAACTATCTTTCAAGCTTTTCAGAGAGTCACTCATTTGATTCAGTCATCAAGGTATTCACATTTACCACAAGATTCACTTTTCAAACTATACGTTTTAAATCCGGAAGCGTTCCATGTGAGATAATATTTTGTTTTGTCACCATAAGCTCTTAGCAGCCGCTTTGTCCATCATTAGAGCCAATAAGATGGCTGATAAGCGATGCTTTGTCTGCAGGGAGATCCCCACAGCTGTTATGGTTTAACCAAGCTCCAAAGATGAAAGATATGAATCACATTTGGCCTCCTAGCGCTCAACCCCCAGAAAAGTCAGCCGCATACAAAAGAATGAGAGGCAATGAAGGATGGAGGAATCAAACCTTCAGTCACAAGATGTCTAAGATGTCCTTCCAGATCTTAATTTCAGTCTGACAGCACCTGAGAAGTTATAAACTGCACTAGAAGCGAGAATCATTCCTTGCCACGGTGCAGTGGGTCGATACAAATGACACTCAGAAAGGAGGTATTTCTTCCAAGTAGGCTTCAACAAATATTCCAATACTTAAAAAGAAAATTAAAGACAAAAAATGTCCATATCAAGACACTTAAATCTTTCCTTTTACCCCCGGATTAAAAGAGCAATGCGGGTCTGAACTGCATGAAAGAGTTTGAATGGGGAAAATCCCCCCAGAAATGCAAGATCCCCAGTGAGGGAGTCTGCCACCTAAAAGGACCTCTTCAGGTCCAAAAGTAGAATAAATCCTCAGCTGATTCCTGTCCTCATACCTACAAGTCAAAAATATGCATGCTTGAAGCAGACAGGAGTTTATGTCCAATGTGGGAGCATTGCTTTCCACAGTTTTAGTGGTTGTTTGGTTATTTTAGCTATTTGTTAAGGTTCAGACACCACAGCTATTTGGTTTTTAAAAACATCATTGTTCGAGTAAATTAGGCTCTTTCACAAGAATCATAACAGAGAAAAGTTCTATGCAACAAGCTTCTCCTCCATTTTCGGGTGAGCAAGGTCAGGTCAACAGTTACGGCACCACCGCTTTTCTGAAAATATACAAATCGCTCAAAGATATCAATTCCAGTTTCATCTCTTTCTTGAGATTGCCCTGTTCTCGACAAAGTCTGAGTTTCTATCAGCCTTCTCTGCGTCTCAAATTGTAGACACATCCAGAGGAATTCCCCTGTAAAACCTCACCACTTCTCATGATGAAATAATCTTTTTTCCCTCGTATAAACCGTGCACGCTGCCCTAAATTAAAAGCCTTTCTTTCCCATTTTTTCCTGTTTCTTAAAAGTGGAAATTTAAACGTTTTAAGTTGCCGCCTCTCAGAAGTAAAAGACTGATGTGGTTTCCTTCGGCGAATTTCTCCATGATGAGAAGTTGTAAAGCGTAACCCTGATAAGTGAAAGCCTTCACAGGGAAAAACATATTAAAATCCACAAGCAGGGAAACAGACATCTGCTAAGGCCGGCATGCATTAAGATGCACACACCGACACACACAAATGAATAAACGTAAATAGACACACAGGAAAACTTGGATAAAGAAGCTTGTTTACTTGTCACCTGATTGCATGTATATTGCAACTACAAACACAATTTGTTTCACTCTTGCTGACAGCTACAGTCACATCAGATTACAAAGAACGGAGCCAAATGTTAAACATAAGCTGTGCTCCAAAGTTAATGACAGTAAAAAAATCTCAAATTGGAGGCGGGATGATGAGAAGGGGACAAATCACTATCTATCAGACAGGAATGTAATGTTGCTGCAGAGAAACAGGAGCAAAGACACATCCTCCCTTCAATAGTACGTTTTTTCCCCCACAACACAAGAGAACCTGCATCTTTACGCAATACTGTTGTGTGAATATAATGGTGCTAAGAACTGATTCGTCACATTGAACCATTGGTGACTCCAGCTGCAGAGTTTTAAATCACTGTAAGAGGAGGACACCACAAGCTGAGAGAAAATGCAACAAAAAGAGCACCAATGAGATGTAAAAGTAAAACCACGTAGAAACCAAGATGAGAATTACATTTCTGTTGGTTTCAATAATTAATGTACAATAGCTCACAGCAAACACAGTGCAGGGCATGAAGTGTAACTTTAATTAAAAGTTTAAATCAAGTGGGGTTTTTTTAGCTTCCTTTTTTCCACCCCAGTCTACAAACAGTTTTTATGAGCAAATTAAAGATGCATAGTGAACAGGTGGCAGAAAACGCACTAGGTAAAGAGAGAAGGTAGGGAGCACATGAGATAGCTTGAGAGAGGTGCGATACCCAACAGATAAATTCAATTAGGTCGATATTTTGGCTGAAGAAGCCAGCTGCTTGTGCATCTGTTGCAGCTCATGGAGTGATGAGAATTGAGTTTAAATGAGAGAGCTGAGCATGAACTATCCAGCCTGGAGGTCAAGCAGTTTTTGCATCTGAATGTAACTTTGTGTTACGTTGCATGGAGCACTGGATTAGCAGCAGCATCGAGCCAACTCGGGTGAGTTTTTCTGAATGGGACAAAGTCTCCTTAATTCAGGAATGAGCAAAGGATCAAATAGGCCAGAAAGCTACATGAATGTAAATAAAAGGTTTCTTTATTCTTTAAAGATTGCTCACTGACTGGTTCATTTGACTCATCACAACTGCAAAAAACAACAGGAACAAAAACATTGTTTCTCAAGAACACATCATTTCACTTCATTATGCACAAACAGGCAGACCTTTAAGCTTGGTGTCAGATTGCTGAAGTCATTCAGATTCTGTTCACTCTTCCTGTGAGGCAGTGGTTGCATGAGTATATGTACAAAGAGTCCTGAGTTTATGCCAGCTCCCTCAGTAAAAACAGCTCAGCACCAGAAAACGTGCAACTAACAATGTTACACTTGTGTAATCCCATGTTTGTGACAGTTCCACATGATGTAAATCCTAGGCATGCCACAATTTGTGCTGTGGACCAACATGCACATTCTGGAATGAGACTGAGTTGATGATAACAAGCCCACCTTGGATCAGAGCGTGAACTGAAATGTTATGTTGGCAAGCAAAAGCCATCAAGTTGAACTTTTTAGCACTTCCACATTGACGTAATAATGCAACATTCAGCCAAACATTTTGGTTGATTTTACTGCTGTTTAATCTGAATCTATAGTGATGCATATCTCACAGAAATCTAGGTAGATAGAAAAGGATTAACCCAATCCAAAAGGAATTTGTCAAGCATAGAGGTACTGCTGACCTTTGATGCAGGAGCGGTTTCCAACTGTCAGCAAAACAGCTTGAAAAATAACAGGAAAGTAAACTTGGATTTAGCAAATATGAGAAAAGAGTCAAACATGCAGAAGTCCTGGCTTCAACCCTGACCTCAGACGTCCACTGCCTGTCCCCCTCCACTTTCCTCTCTGAGCTTCTGGACAAAGCACAAACATCAAAGAAGCACTTTTAAAGAAGCTTGCCTTCTGCCTCTGCTGGAGCACTGACTCGCTGATCCACTCACTTCATGACTCCTGTGTGGCGCTCAGAGTTGTGTCTGTCAGCCTCCCGCACTCATTAACGTATCCTGTCTGATTCCCAGCTGCTTCGGGAAGCAGAGGCTGGTGCTGCGACTCAGGCTAAACATCAGCAATAACACCACCTTCAGTGATGCTGACTGGGACTACTGACATCACACAAACGCGCACAATGGAAGAGACAGCAAACAAGCGCACACATGTGGTCAACAAACACAAGACCCCGGCTAGTCATATACAAGTAAACGCACACTGATTCCCCCTCCCCTCTGCCACTCTCTTTCCTCTCTCTTTCTTTCGGCAGCCAGCATCAATCAGCAGAAGTCCGCTCTCTCTGCTGACGTTATCCTTATTGATGCAACATCAAGTATCTCCCTCCTGTTTGGCTCTACCTGCTCTGCAGACCTGTCCCCTCACCTCCAGGGATCCCAAACGCTGATAAATAGCCAGCTCTTGCCCCGGAGCAGATAAACTGCCTTCAACAGTCCTGATCACAATGCAGTGACTACAGCTACGCAGGTATTATTGGCACAACCCTGCAATGGCACGAATAAGCCTCTGGAGGGAGCCAGGTAAAAGGAGAAAGACAAGATGCTGGAATAAGAGCAGGTGAGGCAGAGAGGACGTGGAACTGTACTGGACTCCATGCATTTACTCTGCGGTATTTATTAAAGTACTTCAGAAGAATGACTGCTAATATATGGGCTCTTTAATCAGGGCATCATTCCAATGCAGTCAGATAGATTAAGAGCTTAATTGCATTTAAGGAGTTGGAGCATAAATACAATCACTTGGAGGACATTTAGCTGTGTAATGCTGTTTGAAGGGGGTTAGCCAGGAGAGACGTGTTTTTGTGGGTGAGCTGGCTGGGAAACCTCAACTTGGCAAAAGTGCCGTTCCCGCATGGGTACTAAATGTAATTAAACACAACATGCAGCCGCATTAACTAAATGAGCGATGAGCAAATGGAATCAATAGGACTGCCATGCGATGGAGCTCCTCTGTGATTCTCTGCCTTATTTCCGCCTTTGCTTGCCTCACTGTCAATACAGTTTATGGAGGATAGTAGAGAAAGATATGTCCTGCAACCAACTCCACACAAAAACCCGATGCTCCTGTTCAACTGATCTCAGACAAGAATCAAATAGAAGTGGGTTTGACTATTTCTGTTTCTGTGTGAAAGAACACACAACAGATTGCAGATTGGCATCTATTGGTGCATGGCTGTAAAAGCCCTGCAATGTTCTTGCAAAGAGAAACTTCCCCCTTTTGCCCATGAATGTACAAAATGCTTCCAGTGCAGTGAAGGTATTTATGGTTTAATATGAATAAATAAAGGAGAGAAGATGTTTCATTGTGAAAAGTTCAGAAAATAAGGGGGTTTAAATTTGAAAGAAGTGTACAACTTTGTAATATTAACAACAGAGAGCCAGCAGTGGAAGACTACACTGAGGAGGTCTTCATATCTGGCTGCTGAGCTTTGAATAAGTTGGACTTTTCTAAAGGTAAAGTAGTTACATTTTCCCTTGCATAATCAGGAGCAAGGTTTTTCAAGGTGCAGCAGAGTGACGAGCCTCCAAATCCTTGTGTGCTGATGTGAGAATCTGCTATCTACTGAGGAAGAAGTCCAAATAAAAGATAACCATTACAGTTGTGAGAAAATCTTATGGGATCAAACATAATAGGCATGTGTCAGGCTGCATTATAGAAACACCTGGAAGCTATTTCCACCATGAAAGACTTTTGGTTGTTCCCGACAAGTCTGAAGCATCTCTATTCCCTTTCAAACCATCATTGTCTTCTACTGGGATTCCAGAGAGACGCCTCTCTTAAACCCATCTAATCTGGAGATAATAGTAACAGGCAGCCTTCCAACATGGCTTCACTCCAATCCTGCAAAAACTCACATGGAGCCCTTATCCCTGCAATATATAAAACATAGACTCAAAGTTTCCTTCTTTCCTGGTGCTATAATGAGGAATAGAAAATAAGAACTTTATTTATGCGACAACACTCTTCACAACAATTCTAAGAGGCATAAATGGACTGAAATCTGCAGACTAGGCACTGGATGCTTCTTTGTTGTTGTGCCAACTGCCAATCACAGCCAAGACTGGTATGTTTGGCAAGAGGACTCAGGGCTGAGGGAACTGGCCACTTGCATTTAATAGACCAACAAAGCAGTTTTACATAGAGGGATACAAGACTACTCAAATGAGAACAAAGACAAAATCATTCAAAGCAACAGTAAATGTAAATGATCAATTTATGAACATCTTATAAAAACATGTCAGATAACTGTGCCAAGTCTTACTCAACATTTCATTAGATTTTACGAGGTGTGCATCACTGCTGTTTGACTTCATCTTTTCTGTGGAAAACTGATTTGTCATGCATGCCGGTTTCAAGTTCCAAATGCATGGATTTATACCAGTGGTACATTCACTGAGCAGCTCCGTGCTGCAAGTTGGACATGCATGATCTTTAAACTCGACCTCAAGGCTAGCTGAAGCTGAAAGCTGAGTCAATGTCACGTGCCTCCAGACTGGTACTGACCAGATGACTTCACTTCAATCAAAAGGCAACAGAAGAGCAACTCATTCTGCTAAAACCTAAAGCGTTCAGCCATCGCTGTCTCATGCCACAATCTGCCAAGCCGCTTTATCATTTCAGGGGAAAGCCTGAGCAGAAAATGACATAATTGCATGGCTGGGAGAAGTTTAGACACTCAGTCCATGTTGGATGTGCTCGCACACGCCAATCAACACTGATCTCTTGCAGTGCAGCAGGAGCTGAAGGCCAAAGAGTGAAGAGATGGAGAAAAAGAGTCTGGTTAGATGAAAAGAAAAAGAACTGACAGTACCTAAACAACTTGAAGACGGATGGGCACAAACACAATTTAGAGACAGACAGCTGCAGGCAGACAGAAACAAAGACGAATGAGCGTGTAGACCGATTGAGAATCTGTCAGTGGTTACCAGCACAAATTACAGACAATTATTTGCCAAAGCAGCAAAATCTTAACTAACTATTACATGTAGCAGATTTCCATCATTTCCTGCCAGGAAAAATGCTGTAAAACCTCTTATCATCCACTTTCACAGCACCAGCCCAGCACACAAAGGCAACATCTGAATCATGGCTATCTGTTAAGTATAAAACAAAAAGTACAATAAACCTCAATGACTATGAGCATCAACACATCATTTTCTGCTGACCTTGTAACTGTGTAATGAAAATGAATGGAGCCGCTGGAAGACACATTTTGCACAATGAAAAAAAAAAAGAAACCACCATCAGCTTGGGAAGTTGGAGGGATTTGATCCAGCCCCCAAACACCCACACTTCCTCTCTCTGTCAGCCTTCTTGACCTCAAACAGGAGATAGAAGAGTTGATTTACATCACCTTTAGTTCGAACCGGTCGTTTAGATTTCACAGCTGTATAACATGGAGGTGAAGTGGTGAAATGTGCAGTACAAGCAAAAATGTTGAGTACAGTGATCTTAATCAATAGTTGTCCAGGCTCTCTGGAGGTCTTTCCTGGGAGTGTTTCCTTTGGATAGTGGCTACTTTTTCCCCCCACATTTGTATTCCAGTTCTTGTTGTTTACCATTTTCAAAGGATTTTTTTCATTTTTAAATCTTTTGTCCAGCTACTTATTTCTGCCCAATAAACAGAGTATGTCTCAAAGAAAAATGGGTTTTTACCCATTTCTTTTGTTGCATGTACAAAAATCTCAAAGTTAACACAGTTTGACAGACATAAAATTGTATTTTTACACCTTAAAGGATATTCTCAAAGAACTATTGGCAGCATGGTGTGCAGTGTGTCATTAAAAAAAACTAGGAAACTGGACAAGTGGGGGACAAAAGAAAAAGTATCAGGCCTAAAAAACTATCTACAGCAGATGAACAGGATCTGAAAGTGATGTCCCTAAGAAAGAGGAAACAATCCAGCAAAGACCTGACAGGACCTGAGAGATGTATCTGGACCTTCAGCTACTGTTGGCCCAAGCCTCCTCAGAAATGGTCTCCGTGGACAGAGAACGGAACAAAAGAAGAGCTTTGGATGTCCTTCAAGAAGTCTTACAAGAAAGATTGTTGAATGATAAAGGAGCTCATATCAAATATTGATTTTCAGGGTAATTACAATAGTATAAACTCAGTTTTTACTTTAAATACTGTGTTTTCATTTATATTTGTTAATGTTTCAATACACTGCTGCAACTATTTACTGGCAATGTCAATAGAATTGAGGGTGGATTACTTACAGTATTATATTCTGAAGAGAAAAAAACAATACAACAATATGAGGAGGGCTTTTTCAGTTATTGTGAAAAGTAAAACATTAATCAAAGAAAACTCAGTGATGACATAAAATATGAATAACAGACTGTTATTTACACTGCAAACGTCAGGTTCCAACGTGTATAAAATGTCTTTATTATGGGATTTGGTAATGTGCTGTCCACTTCATATATGTGTAAAATTCAGTGTTGTGATATTCAATCGTTTTCACAGTTAACTTCACTCCGCTTTCAAACTATGGTTAATCACAACAAAGATTACGACGTAAAACATAGCAGTGTGCTCCAGCCACGAGATGTTTCCTCACAGTAAATACATGTAGACAGAAGAGATGCTGGAATTGTCTCAAATGCAGTCACAAAGAAAGCACCCACACATCAAGGTTTTGAAGACTTTTGAAAACACACAAACAGTATGTCACTTCACCATGGTAACCACAGCATGTGAGGCAGTGTCTGGCTCACTGGCTCTGTGGCTGTGGCTGCCAACATCCAGCTGGTAAGGACAGACACACACACGCACGCACCCTCACTCACTGTCAGTCACACATACTTCCAAAAAGCTCAGCTCTTCATGCCTCTTACCTCTCTCTCAAGCCCATTAACTGATTCATAAAAATCTAAAAACATCGAAAGGAAGGGAGAAGGGAATATTTATCATCTCTGATCCAGGTTGACTGTGACCAGCTCAGAGAATCACTGCATCCAGTAATAATGAAAAGACAGCAGGTCTTTGAATGGCATTCCACACTAACAGGAGCCTGTAGAGAGCCCCGCGTTAATTAGCCGTTTAGCTGCTAGCTCACAAGATGAGTTCTGTCTACAGTCTTAGATCCCTGCACACCTCACTGTGGTGGTAACAGCCATAATTAACGGTTTGTTTTTTCGAATAGTGGGCAAAACTTTCCAGGCTGCGAGGAGCCCTTAACAAGCATTGTTGGACTTCCGGCTGACACCCATCTATTCTGGGATGCCACAGGGCCACTTTCAAAACTTCTCAATCTGCACCTACTCCAAAACACACAAATAAATCAAGAGAAACAATTTAGAAGCTGTGTCATTAGGTATCCCTGCTGTAGCATGACGGTCTGGAGTAAACACATAGTTGGTCACAGATACTTATAAACATACTCTTATCATGTTAAAAAAACAGTCTGCCATGATCCCGTCAAGTGGTTCCCCTCAGAGGGTTTGAATTATTCTCCAAATGGAATCCAACAAAACCAAATCAGGATGACATGATGCACGTCTGTGTGACTCACCGCCGGCCGGCTCAGATTAGTCACACTTCCTCACAACATCTGACAGGATTACGGTTCATTAAATCAAGATGACTCAGCTGCTGAATGTGACTAGTTGCGGTTGGTTGACAACATCGGACGGGCTCCAATGGGGGCTGATTTGGAAGCACTTTCACTCGCAACAACTGTTGCTTTTGTATCTGGAAAATTGTTGTGATAAAATGGAATTTCATTTGCAGTAAAAGCAGGTTATTTATGACTGGCAAAAAGCAAAGGAAATGAAAAATAAAAGCATGTGGGCTTGTTATCAGGCCTGTGCAGATGGGAGGTCAAAAGACAGAAAGCTTTGCAGACAAATAATGTAGCTGGAGCAGATCCTCACCAGCATATGGTAAACATGGTGAACAAAGCCCATTAAGCTATCAGCGGCCCACCAACTGCTTAAATCTTGATCAGGTATCAGTCCCATTGGATATATCTGGCCTTTGTTTTTTCTCTACAAAGCCCATTTAAACGCAGTACACAACACATGTCTGTTTGGTTTCAGTCAGGACAGCCATCTGCTTGTTGAGAAACAAATTACTGTAGATTGCTAGATTAATGGGTTTTTGATTGGGTGCCTGCCAGGCTGCCAGGAGCCTGTGCTTGTTTTTATTAACAAGCCTTTGAGAGGATGAGGACAGGCCAGTGACACTGCGCCCCACCACTTAGCAAACCAGTCACACTGCCATACTGCTGATTATTCTGTACACTACTGCCTCTGAAAGCATGATAAATAACTTTAGCTTCAATAATAATTCATTATTCGCCTGACTATGAGTGTTCAATTTGTTCCAAGTGACTGGTTTTACTTCAAATGGAAGATATTTATTTAAAGCAGAGCAAAATAAACTATCCTGTCCTCTTAAAGTCTCTTTTTAGATATTACTTTCTTTTTCTATCAATCACCAGCAAGTTAGGTCTGAAGTTATCAGATGAAGTTATAGAAGACAATTCTTCTATTTTTGGCTGTAAATCACTTCACCTCCAATGTCAAATAATGTAACCTGGAGAGCTTCCTCATTTTACAAATCAGTTTTTTATTGAGATGACAAATTAAGCTCAATTTACTCTACTATGTGAAGACTGTAAAGGTAAAAAATATAGTTACAATAATGTCTGTACATGAGAGGGCATTGAGAGTTTAAATTTCAACCAGTGCCACTTATTGGAAGGCCTAGTGAAAGTTAAACTTAACGCGACAAATCTCAAAAATCACTCTTAAAGTGAGCAGTGATATCTTCTGAATACAACCACATGCTCATTCACTCAGTATAAAGAACCTTCCTCAGACCCACCAGCAGAGGACTCCAACACACCAACAGTTAGCCTCAGGATCCAGCAGAATCTGCCGGTTGCTGAAAAGCAGTCAAGTTGTCGTACTCCTAATTTTAATGAGTCATTCAAGGATCATCTGCGAATCACAATTTGAGAGTAAAAGCCAGAACTGCCGGCCACTTCAAAAGCTTAGTGGCTTTGGCTCTTTGGTTAGTAATGAGGCATATTTCCCATGTGCTCTCTGTAGCCAAACCTATAAACCAGATTCCCCCCCATCCAGACCTTAAAGGAACAGAGCTGTTGGTACTGACGGAATGTGTGAAAAGTTCATTTACAAGGTGTCAAAACAGATTCCATTGCAGGCTATGTACAGGTGTTTAAAACTAGATGCTTCTGTATTTTTTCAATAAAAGGCTGGCACATAATCTTGGGTAAGATGTAGAATCCTTTTGACTTACAAGTCATTTAATGCAAATAACAAACTGTAAAAAAGAGGGTGGAATATTTTACACCTCACATATCAGTATACTGGTCTGTGGGAGAATCATTCAGTTTGTGAAACGAGTCAGATTGGTGGTGCCTAAGCCCTCAGGAAAGCTGCGTAGGAAAAAAAGTTGAAACAAGATAAGGCTAACGAAGTATCTATCAAAAACGCATGCAGCAACACAATGAAAGCAAGATCGATCTGAACAATGTCTGCACTCAATCTCAGTCTTTTTAGGCCTCAATCAACTCTAGATGAAGTGCATCCCTGGAATGATCCTCATCCTGGTACATTTAAGAACACTTTTAAGCCTAAAACACAATGACTTACATTTACTTAAACATTGTCATCCATTATATTTCTTCCATGTGCCTCTTCCATTACAGACTGGACTAAATGAATGATTCTCTGCATACAACATCAGACTCGTCCACATCCATTGCTTCATTTAAAAACTATCCTACAGGTGAATTTGGAGGAGGTTACAGGTATTGGCACAACAGGGGAGGCGGTAGATTGGTGTCAAGACAATCTAATGAGGACCGAACGAACGTCAGTGATTCTTTCATGGTGTTGTCAGCAGGGTCGTGGAGGTCAGCTGACCCCCGTTCCAGCAGCTCTTCCCTCACTGTTCATGCACCTAACTCACTTGCATAAATCACACCAAGCTTTCATTCACAGATACTGTTACACAAGGTTAAGCTTATATTATGCAGTAAATCATGGCTGGCACCAGTAGAGGGACCTACAGACCATAAGAAGATGGTTTTGATCATTAATTGACTCTTTGTGACGACAAAGTGCCATTAATCCCCCCAGGGTGTTTAGAGTGGGTCCACCTCTGTCAAACCTGAGTCATCGCTCACTTATAAATCACTGATCATTACGGCAGCAGGATTAACGGATAATGAGCTGCTAATAGAGGTACTACGAGACAAAAATGATGGTTTCTAATTTTACTTGCACATTTAAGGTATTCGTTGCAGCTGTGAAAACATCCATCAGGATAATCCATTTTCATGTAATGTCTTATTATATTTGACGAACAAACCAATACACTATAACTCAATTTGTTCTAATCATTACATCTTGAACACAATCCATAATACAATCCAGCAAAAACTGTGACCACACTCTTTAGAGGAATTCATCATCTTAAAAAAAAAGAAAAAAGAAACAGCGTGACACACTCTCATTCCAGCAGACCCAGCAGAGTTCCAGTAACAGTCCTGCTTATGCAACTTGCAGCCATCAAAGAGTTTCACTGAGTGAAAACAGCTTCAATAATAATTGTGGTCAGCTTGACATGTGTACCCACCAGCCTTGATGATTACTGTAAGAGAGGTGTTGATGTGCTAAACATCTGGGGCCAGTGGTCCATGACTGGGACCTGAATCACAGGTGACTGCTGCTGAGTCACAGGGTGGTTTTTCACTCACCCCTGCTGGAAGGGTCTCCTCCTTTCAGTGAGACTGGGATTTGTTCATTCCTGCCTTGTGTGTCACTGTCGGCAGTTTCCCCTCACATGCAGTTGATTGATTGGGCCGATTTTTTCTTGTGTTGTGATGACAAAGAGATTTCCAATTGATGGTATTAATCGAGCGCTTTCATTTCAGCTGGTATACTCATTTTCACTCTTTAAGAAAGTAGAAAAATAGTATAAATACTGCATCTCTGCTTTACTGTATACACACATTTAGCCTTCTTTTGTTGGAAAAAATAGATTTTTCTATTTAGTCAGCTGCTACAACCGAGGTTAGAGTTCACTCAGTCTATGCTCTGTCAGGATTTCCTTCTTTTGCTTTTCTAAAAGAAATTACCCGAGAAGCTGGCGTTGCCAGGTGGGAAATAGCCCTGTCTTGACAGACGCATGGAGACACAGCCAGAAAACACACTTCCATCAATGCCGCTTTTAGGATTTCCTCACTGGTTTCCTGGACAGTTGCTACCCATTAATAGCTGGTGACATGAAGAAACAAGACAAAGGAAAGTGGGTGTGTATGTGTAAAGAGCAGTCAGTGAAGGAGGTGAAAACTGTACATGTGCATGAATGTTTATTCAAAGACCAATTCAATTTAGTGTACCAAAACATAAAAGAAATATCAAAGTTATATTGTGAATTCTACACTAAAAAGCACAAACAAAAAAAAACCTTTAAGTAAGAAGCTTAAAGAGTCCAACTTAAAGTTAAAGCTGGGATTTGAAAAACATCTGCAGGAACAGGACTCAGGACAAACACCTGCTGTCAGACAGACTGGGGAAAGAACCAAATGAAGGAAAACAAAAGGAAACATGCTTTTATGAGCGAACCTGCAGGACATCCAGCTATGACACAAAGAAAACAGAACCTGCTATTTTGACTCAAGCTGACGACTGGCTCTGACTTTCTAATTCCCCACATGTTTTGTTCTTTACACTCCTGTCTCCCGTTGAGCACAAGCATGAATGGAGCAGCCTTTTTCATCAGGACATTTGGGTTCACCAGTTAGAACAAGGCCCAGACAAGCTCGGCCAATTTTCTCGCATGCAAGGGAACTAAGACTGTGAGACTTGGATTTGTACCCTGGAAGAAACACGCTGTCTGATGTGAAACTTGTCAAGATCAATGAAGGGACCAAACCTTTTTCAGATCTCTCTCTCTCTCCCACCAGTCTGGTCCTGTTGGGAGCGGAACGTACTTGAGACAATGCGCAGAAGGGGGGAGAAAGGGGCTATTTTCAAAGATCATTTTATGCTTAAAAAAATCTTAGAGGCTTTCATCGCAGCACATCTGAGAGCTCCTTTTAAACTGAGTGTTAATAGCCCCAACCCCCACCTACTGCTGCCTCGTTTAAGTTGGGCGACTATTAGCTTCCCTTTTATTCAAAACTTCCAAAGAAAAGGGGGGCCTGCGGATCCAGAGGCAAGAGACGTGCGATCAAGTTACATAAACTCGGTGGCTGACAACATTATTTATGACCCATTGCTAATAGATTTAGAGTGACAGCAGTTTCAGTTCACTGACAGGGTCAAAGGCAGACACAAGAAAACACTGATGCCCATGCGGGTGACGGACAGCTTTGTAACTGACCCTTATTGGGGTAGGGCTGGGTGGTGGCTGCAGTGCACTGAGAATGTGGAAAAAAAAGTGAACAAGAAGTAAAAAAAGAGTCAGACGAAGCAGAGTGGGGAAACTTTTCCTCTCTGAGGAGTGAGAGTGATGGAGAGAGATGTGTCTGGGACGAGACAGCGAGCGTTTTTCCAGTCTATTTGCCCTGCGTCTAGACCCAGAGTCAATGGGACAGGCCTAATAAAAAAGGCTGGATATTGCGGCACAGAGACTGGGTTAAACAGAGTCCAAAAATACTGATGAAAGGCTGCACTGTGGAGTAGCTGAGGACACGGAACTTCAGTAAAAGCTGTCAAGCAAACTCCCACAGATTCGGTGCATCTTCCCAGACTCTCCAGTTGCACTGCATCTGATTGTTTCACTCACACTGAAAATCAAGCTGGACGCTTTATTGTAATATAAGATCAGTTGTGACAAAAACTTTTAGGTATCTCATGACATGTGGAAAGACGGTCAAAGAATTTGAAAAAACTGTGGAAAAATGTACTTTTTCTTCCTTTGGAAAGTGGACCCCAGTGAGAGCTAGTTACAGAGGAGTTAACATGACTTCCATTAGCTTCTATTAAACAGGGCAATTCAAAGTCTCAGGCAGCAAAGAAAAGACACTCTGATTTCCTGAAAGCCTTCCAAGGGATAAATACATAAATTAAACATCAAATATCCACACTGAGGATCAAAGTGTACTGTAATAGTGTTTGATGTAGACTCAGACTGTCGGTGTATTCTGACGCTGATTAACGTACATCAAGTTTTGGCCCAGTGTTTGATAATCAGGGTCCAGTGATCAAAGGGAAGACCGGACTGCAGCTTTCTGCACCGATGAAGAGCATGACCACGTACGTCCCGTTCACTGACTTCATCTCATTTGCTTCTTGGAAACTGGGCACTAAAATTCCCTGGGTTCAACTCCCACAGGGACGATGAAAAACACTACAAACAAGGTGGCTGAGATTAATTTTTTTTGTCAAGTCAAAAGAGGGGTTGGCTGATTTACTCATCCTCTAAAGCTTAAAAAAAAAAAACATTCAAAAGCAAACAACGTAATGCAGAAATAAACTACAAACACATCCCTCTGGCAGGTTTCTCTCACTGAGGCCCGGCACAGTTGGACACAGCCTGGACTCATTGATCTGTTTTCCCTCATTTAGCTGGGGAAAAAAAGTCTTACTTCAGTCTCCAAGAGTGCACCGCAGAAGATGCAAGTACTCACCATCTGCAGTGTTGTACATCAACTGCTTAAAACAATCAGAGAGCAAACTTAAAAAGAAAATGAAACGTTAAATGAAGTGTGAACGTGTCAATAAGTATTTTCACTGCTTTTGAGAAAGTTGGTAGCAAAAAAAGTCCTTTGTTGAATCTAGAAACAATTGTAAAAAGTACACATTTACAATGCATAGCAGCTGCGTGTATGCACTAAAACTCAAGGAATAGATACATCTCACCTAGACAGACAGGAATCATCAACGTTTTAGCCAAGATGGACTTGAGTAAATAATATGACTACTTTATATATATAAAAAAAACAATATCTATGAAGAATAAACTTTTTGGGGGATTCTGAAGGGGGGCATACCACAAAAAGTTTGAGCCTCAGAAAAAACAAACAGCTGAAATTTTCCACTCAGCCCACACATGTAGGTAATGTGGCTAAAATGCACGTGGAGGAAGGATGGAGGGCATAAAGCAAAGGAGAGGAGGCAATGAATCCTTTATCAAAGCTCTCATCTCCGGACCAGAGGAGAGGAGGGATGGTGATAACACAAGTGCTTCTACCTGCTGCGAATAACAAGCAGGTGACCCAGTCACATCAGCAGCATGCTGCAGGGAGAATAATGCAGAAGCAACCAATGTTCACAAGAGATAATCTGCCTCCTAAAGTAGGCTGCATTTTAATGGATAAAGGCTTCATTCTTCAGTGAAGTGAGAAATATGCAGCTGGTGCATTTGATATGATTTTGTCTACGCTGAAGAAAGGATGCTCATCAGCGTTTTAATGTTGAAGAATGTTTCGATTACGCACTGCAAAGACAGAGGCAAACGGTTTATCAACTGAAGCTGCCAAGATGGAATAAAGTCCTTCTCCGATAATAGTTTTTCCTGCGTGGCTGAGTTGATCTGAGGATTGACCTTTTCTCTGCAGTCTTCGTGTTCTCCAAGAAACACTTCTGAGTGGCTGTTGGATCAAAGGTTTGGCTGAGGGCTACTGCCCAATATGAAAGGAAGCAGACTGAAATGCTAAAACTTGTAGGTAACTGCCACTGGTCTTTGATTATCAGACAGAGGTCAAATGGTATGCATGTCTGCCTTTATTTCATTCACTTATCTCACTTCTTCTTTAAACACATGAAAGAAAAGTGTTGTCTGAAGACTTAACAACAACTTGAGAGAGAAGTTCAGCACTAATGGTTAGTTATTGGCAGAGGCAGGTCCGCCTTAGAAGGTTGAAAAGTTTCTTTTATAGCATTACCTGTCTGGTTATTGGACAAGAGCAGCAGGAGAGGCAGTGGGACCATAATTTTGCACCATAAAGCTAAAAAGCTTAATATGTCTACTTTTTAAACTTTCATTAAAAAACCCAATAGGCAATATAACAAAAAGAGGACTTTGGACTGAGCAGAATATTGTACAAAATGAACCAAAAATGCACAGTTTTCTATCCACGTGGTTCCAAAATGCGGCAAACTCTGCTGTGATCTTGCACAATAGTCAGTCCATCTCCTGATGCCTGTTTATATTCTTTCCTGTCTCTCCCTTATCTTATCACTCTCCTGCTCATTCATCTTTTATTACCGTATCTTCCCTGATTTCTCTTTATGTTCTCCTTCTGGTGCTCCCAAATCCTCTTTTTGGTGCAAACAGTCAGTCTTTCCCAAGAGAAGTGATCCCAAAGCCACTCATGCACCCAAGGATCTAGAGGAAGGGAAAAGGAGAAGTCTGGTCTCGCCTATGAGACAGATGAAGATGATGAGAGAATCAGGTGCTTTGTCTAGATGACATAACGAAAAAGCAAAGTTGGGTTTTAGCCTTCAAAGTCTGCTTTTCTCTATTCCTCTGTCTTTCTTTATTTTCCAAGTTAGTCTCAGAGAGACTTTTAGCCATGGCTTCCGTTATCACTCCCATTTCTCCACCTGCTCTAACACTTCACCTCTTCCCCTGTGTGTTGGTTCATGCTAATGTGACTGAAAAAACAGATATCTATATTAGGCTCGATTTAATCAACTGAAAGAATAAGCACTCGATAAGAGGTAACAGGGGAGATCCCTGGGTGTGTTTCTGATTTGATATTATGTGACCACTCCAGAGGCCAGCAAAGTAATACTTGTAGTCGGAGAGAGAAATTAATCTCATTCATGGACGGAATCTGAACAAGACCCCGAGCTCCCTCCAATGCAGCTTTAGAATTGACTTATAAATATACAGAATAACTTATGCCATTTTTTAGAGTCTATAATCCAAAGTGCTTTTCCGTATGGGGGCTGGGGATCCAGAGGGAGTCAAACCCCTGACCCTGTAAATCAGCAAGCAGTTTGGATTTCTCAGAATGGAAACCACCTTCCCTGCAGGACTTGGGTTTGCTCAGTTTGTTTTAAAGGGCGAGAAGAAACATAAGAGCTGATAAGTCCTTAATATGTAGCCGCCAACTCTCATTGTGGTGAGCTCACCGAATGGAAGATTGTTTTTATGACAGCGTAGTGAAGTGGTAATTAAAGGATTAGCCTCTGATGAGGCTGATTAGAAGAATATTCATTGTTTTCAGCTGATTAAAGTCACTTTGCTTCTCTACAACTCACCATTTCCTTTATGCTACAGATAGAATTATGGACAGTTTTGACTATAATTAACAATCACACGCAGACATACTAATGCACATTTTACAGCTGTGTCTCATGCTATGACTTAGCATAAAGTGACAGCTTTTAAAGTGAACGCACGATTGATGCCTCGCATACTTTCACCACACTGGTTACTGCTGGCAGTTACTGCTGGCAGCTGACTAGCTTCACTCAGAACTAGCACTAGTACTAACAGCTATCCCCAATCTGTCCAAAGATAACTAATTACTTGTACAGCTGTAGTTGAGTAATTAGCATCATAGTGCCCATATTATGGAAATATGAAAGTTTAATTCTATTTTGGCTACTAAATATAAATTCAAATGTTTAAATAACAATCAGCATTTTTTTAACAATTGTATATTGGAGTATTATCTCCTGCCAGCTTCTCTGTAAAACACTCAATTTTAACATCTGTACCAACATGATAAAACTCAACTGATAGGTCAGCTTACGGTCTAAAAGTGACTTTGGCCTTTGAAACATTGCACACCTTTTAAAGTACATGAACAAAGCAATGTAACACGTTGCTCTGAAGGAGAATTAACAGATTGTAATGCAGCAACTTGTTGATTTTTGTCTGGATTAAACTAACAAGATATAAAGTGTTAGTTAATGAGCTTTAAAACTGTTGATATTTAGACTTTATTCCCCTTGACAGAGCCAAGCCAGCTATTTCCCCAGCTTCATTCTTTGTTTTAAGCTGAACTAATCAGCTGTTGCTGCTTACTTTCCTCATAGACTGCCAGTAAAATAACGCAGATCTTGCTTGCATTATGAAGAATCGCTGATGATGCTTGCTGCAGGCAGGCATGCTCTTTCTTTTTATGTTGAACGTCACTTTTTCAATTGACTATATGATCTGTGAGGGGAAATTTAAGCTTTCAGAAACAACTGAAAGCTACACTTTGTGTTTTTTCAACAACTAATCACCAAACGCCCTCCTGCTTGAACTGTCTCTAGTTGTCTCTCTGTCCGGGCCCCTCACTGCTCTTAGTAGGCATGTGAAACCGGACTGTGTGTAAGCGCGTGCGACCACGTTCCTGCATCTCGTTGTGCAGCAGTAATATCAACAGTCATGGTGTGCGCGCCAGTCACTTGCAATTTGCTGTAAGTGGCTTCATGCAGTTTAGTGGAGAGAGCAAAGTGCTATTTTCATATTGATAGAAAACCTTAGAGACATAATATTTGTGTCAGGCATTTTAGTAATTCTGCACAGTTGAAGACATTTTATGGTGTCTTTTTAGAATTACTAGAACAAAATTAAGATTATGAAACTTAATCAAGGATAGAGAAGAGGTGTATTTTGAGAAAAATCTTAAGAAGAAGAATTTTCTCATCTTCTGCTCTCTCCAGCGTAATCACTTTGTGGACTACCTGTTTTTAATGGCCTTCCTGTGCTTCTCTGGAGTCTTTCCACTCCATCCATCATCCCGTTAGGTCAGCGAAGCCTTCAAACTGAAATATTTTTGGCACTTAAAAAAAATAAACACATTCATAAGGTCAACAAAGCTCAACTAGCTCTGGTCAGGATATAAAGGAGGGAAAATACTTTTGCCAAACTAATTTTTTTTTCTATGAAAGTTGGCAAACCCCTAATTATCACTAAAACCCAGAATGTTCCGCTTGGCTTTGAGGCTGTGTGAAGCTGAGAGGGCGCTCTCCTCGCAGTGAGACTAAATCATCAAAAAACGGTGAGTCACTTTCACCGATAGAATCTGCTATCCATGGAAGGCTTTGTAAATGATATGACTTTCTCAAATAGAGGGTTTTGAGTGTGCGGGCTCCTGAAACCTTAGACACTGGGCCACTTGCTTTTTGTGGTGCGTGTCTGTAATTCCTCCCCCCAACAAGGAGAAAGTGATATTTTGCAGCCGCAGGGGAATTGCCCCCATCACCACAAACCTCATTCTACTATCCCAATACACCACAGATTTTCCATGAAGAGAGGGGTGAAGGGGAGATTGAATCAAGTTATATCAAATTAAGTCATTTTTCTTTGAAGACATTTCACAGATCTTAAGGTCTTAAGGACAAAGAAGAAGCACATGCCATCAGGTGCACACAAACACAATCCCACACCAGAGAAGGTGGAACTCTAATTAGGATTTCCCTTCCCCTTATTGGTTTCCAATTGGCTCAGCAGCTCAGACTCAAGTGGGATTGGATCCAGGCTGGAAGTGACATGTGGCAGGATTGGTTTTAACCTTGGATTCTCATTGCTCCGTTGTCTACTCACTGTGAAAAACAATACTTCTGGAATCAGGGCTTCCAAGAACTACTATGAATTTCTTTGCTTCTTCTTGTACTTTTGCCATCGTACTTCAACCAGTCCTTTTCCAAAATGCTTATTGTACTGTACTGTGCTAATACAGTAATCAGCTCCTTATTACATGGACAACAGCCATATTAGCATCGAGCCAACAAGAAAAACCAAGGCTACCAGTACTGTAGAGGAGAACCAAAAAGAAGTATATTTTGTTGCTAAGAAAAAAAAACTGGATTTTTGTTTTTAAACTGATGCTGAAACTAATCTATATAATATACAAGATATAATTATATTAGAATGAGGGAATATATGATCACTCAATTTTGACAATGCAATACTTGGGAGTATGATGGATAATTAAAGTAATGCTTTATGTGACATTTTTCCTGCTTAACCCTTTCTCCAAATATACATGCTTATGTGTTTGCCTTCAGCAGTAGCCATGCTGCTTAAAGACAGCCACTGTCAGTGACTTTGAGCAATGCACAGTACTGTACAATGTGCACTTGTATCAAGCGTCTTGCATCTGCAAATCATTCACTCTTAAGTGGATAAATTACCCTAATGAGAATGTAACTGAACCCTGTTATTTAAAGACAATGAAACCAGCTTGTATGCCACTTTTAAACCGGAATTCCACACAAATGATTCACAGAATCCGTGCAATGAGTACCCGCTTACAATTGTGTCAACATTAGCCTGCAGAGCATCAGGTATGTCACACTCTTATGAGAAAAAGGCTTCAACACATCTTAGTACACAATCTTAATCCAAAATGCTGGTAAAAATGTCACAGAGCAGGTTTCCAGACGCTGACGCTGCCAGGAATGTGCATCACCTCCAGTTTCGTCAATACCTAACCAGTGATGGAGGCAGTTTCCACAGCTTGAGTGACCTCAGAGTCACCAGGTCCACGCTGACTGCTTCTTTGGTTAATAAAGCCACTTATTGTGTGAACAAAGGGCTTATCGGTATAAAGTCACCAAATTTTGGGGTATAAGTGTATGAGCCGAGTACACAAATTACAACTTTAGCAGAAGATATAAGACACCAAGGCCCGATACCACACTACTGACTAAGCATAAAAATTTCTGCATCAGACACTTGAAAAGAAGTTAGAAGCCATATTCATGGATTTATCATTAATGAAGGGTTTTCACATGTATCAAAACTATTCATATTTACTAGTTTTAACAAATCTACCCTGATCCCAGTGAATTAATCTCTTCTATTCCCTTTTTGTTTGACACATATATGCCTTTACAAGGAAATCACTTGTCAGTTGTGAATTAATCAAGCTTCCTGACCATCTTTCAACATAGTTGAGCCGTCGGTCAGAGATTTGACTGTGTGGAAGCTTCCTTTCGTACCAAAGGCATGCGGTCCTCAGGGGTCGACCTTTGCTCCACACCATTTGTCAAACAAACCAGTTGTAATACACTTCTGGGCCTTGAGTGGTGCCCCACCTATCTCCAGAGGAATGTGGTAACCAGCATGTTGGAAGGCTCTGCAACAGTGAAGTACATCAAAAGCTGATATGGTCAATTACTTCTGTAAAGCTCTAAGGACTGAGGTAAAATGAGAAAGCTAGGCTTTGCTACAGGGGCTTGGTGGTGGTGTTTTAGTGGCTACAGTTAGTCGGTGTTCCACTGTAAGCATTTGTTACAACAACTGACATCAAACACAAATATAGAACAAGGGAAAGACAAAGGAGGAGGATATTGATACATTAAATGACTTCTTTCAACCATAATGATCGTTTTATTTGTTCCTCTCATTGTGTTTGAAAGATTTTTTGGGCAATTTCCATTAAGTAGCACAAAATGACTATAATGTATCTGCAGGGAGTGTTGATCGATACCACTGACTCAATTATTTAGGAGCAAAGGCAGAGGAAGGAAATGTTTTTGTGTCATTGAACATCACTGCAAACTGTTGATTCTGTGTTCAGTTACAACAGCCTGGCAAAAAAAGTTCCATCACTTCTGCATCGACCGCTTCTAAGACATTTAAGGTCACAAGACAACAAGGCAGAGGAAGGTTGTGAAAGCAGAATAAAATGGCACTTACAGAGAAGTTTATAATCATGGGTCACATTTCTGTAGGACTACTGTGGGGTGGGTGGCTTTTTCACAAATCACACAAACCGTGCTTCCTGCGAATGACTGCTGGCCTTGCCTTGGTGTTATTGTTGCAAGAAAATGGGAAGTTCTAATCTGAGAGAAAATTTAAGGCATCACCTCATCATTAATGACAACGCTGAAGTTGTGGATAGCTACAAGTACTTAGATGCACATCTAAACAACAGACTGGACTGAAGGGCCTTTGCTAACACTGTTTATACGAAGGCAACTTGAACACATCCTTCAGTGACTGCAGTAAACTACTGGAGGTCCAGTCTGTGGTGGCAACTGCCATCTCCTGTGCTGGTCTGCTGGGGGAACTGCATCATTGGCTCAATAAACGTATTCTTTTGTCTGGAAAAATCCCTGGACATCACTTGGATAAGTTTGGGCTAGTGAGGGACAGAGTGTATATGAACAGACTTTCATGACACACTGCAGAGGCTGCAAAGCTCTTTGTCCTACAATCTCATTCAGCTCTTGTGTTATAAAAAAAGCTTTCACTATGATACTGTACTGCAACTCACCTTGGTGTCACAGGTGCACATACTATTGTCTTCAACATGTTTAAATACAGAACAGTACAATAGAAATGTATGAAGTCTTGGTGCCATGTGTTGTACATATTCATTTTTACATTGTACAACTGTTTGTACATAACTTTTCTCACCACTTGGCCAACTCTAGATAAAGGCTTAATTTCTTTTTCTATTATACAGTATGTTACATAAATTACCTTTTGCATGACCTCATCTTACTATGTTATCATTTGCTGCTGTGACAAAATATTTCTCTCATGGGATCAATAAAGTATCCATCTATTCATTTATGATGTATAACCTGTTTTGACTTTCTGTCTTGTTGATAGCTTATTGCCAGTCTTTGCTATCTAACAGACCCCGTCTACCCCACTACCTTTGGCTAGTGTGATGACAGCAGTCCATACCATGGATATCTGTTCTTCAGGGTTTTCCACACAGTTATAAAACAACCATCTATCCTGTTGTTGTGGTGACAGATCCCCTACAGAAAAAGCCAAGCTTGTCTGTGCATGAGTGACAAGAGTCACCAAACAAGCCCATGAACGTCGCTAAACTCCATTAGCATGCCATAAAAGATTAATTGTGAGTCTGTTTTTTGTAAAAAACCACTTGTGCTCTGAGATCATGCTCAAGTACTCTTCTAAGAAGCAATCTTGTAAAGCAAATTATGCTTCAACAATGGCTTGAGATGACATTTGTTGTAATTTGGCGCTATATAAATAAATAAACTGAATACCCATCACATTTTTTTCTTCCTTGCATAGTGAGCAAAGCAGCAACAAGGGTAAAGCATGTTTGTTACACATCATTAACAGCTGCATCATGTTACATTACCACTAATGCTCTGAGACAAATCTCCTTTCCTACAATGTCACTGATAAGCGCCTTCTATCTCTTATCTCGACTCCTAAGCAAAATCAAACATATGCCTCCAATCCCCTCTTATTAGTATATCAAAGCCTTAACAAAGGCTATTTATCTCTTCCCAACCAGACCTAGCTAATTGAATCCAGAGCTTGATAGCAATCTAGTAAGTGTGTCAGTGGATTAGTAGGGCCTATCACCACGGTAACCCGGGAGGAAGACTCAAGTTGCTTCCTGGGGTTTTTTGCCTCCGAATGACTCTGCAGAACATCCTTGCTTGATATCCGCCTGATAACATTTGCTTCCTGAGGCGAGTGACTCTGTGCGACGATCCCTCATTTCTCTCAATCTGTGTTAAGCAGGAAATGAGACCTGATGTAAAACATAATAGTTCACTGACTTGAGACTTCCTTGTTTTGGGGCCATTGTCATGTTCTGTGCCTGATAAGAAAGACAATTTTAATTAGAACCTGTTTCTTTTTGTTTTGTTTTCTATGTTGAATTTCCAAACTCATCTCCCAATTCTTCTTATTTGTATGTCTTACATTGTTGTTTTCTTCTCTTTTTTTCTTTTTAATTGCTACCCCTTCTGAAACAGATAACGGGATCAAAGGGGAAAGCATCTGCCTCTCTGTGCTGGTTGATAGCAGTGTGGCTTGCTAAAACCGTGCAATTTTGCAACAAAGTCATGTCTTTTGCTGAGATCAGGACCTTGGAAAATTGTCCCACTGTGGCAAAGCACAACACGGCCACTCTTGAAAGTTTCTGATATGGAAATATCTGCAATTTCAGTTTGCCTTAACAAACAGTGGCACCAGTGTATGGTAAGAGAGACTGTTAGAGAGACTGTGACGAAAGTTTATCAAGGACCATTTTCAGTTGGTGCTTTGTGCTCCTGTGATTGGCTCTCATTCATTTTTCAATGGTCTTTTAAGTCTTTCAGTGTATTTTAAAGAGATTTATCATTATTTCAACTTCAGTGGTAATTATCCAAAGATTACCATCGGGTCACTTGACTCAGGTCCTGTCGCCTCTTCACAATGTCTTTCCAAAAACAAAAGACATACAGCCTGGATGAAAATCTTAAACCAAAACAAAAGAAGATGATCAACATTACGTAAGATAAACTGATAGATTTCTCACATCACTCTAGTTGCTCTGACTATTCATGGATGGTTTGATTCAAGCCTGATTGGTCAGGAAAAGAATCCACAAAAACAACCCTGTCAACAATTAATATAGTGATTTTTGCCAGTCGTTCTTTTCCAAGCATTTCCTTTCTCATGAACTTCTACAGTGTCATCCCTTGCTTTTCCCTGGAGTCTCTTCCTCTTCTTCCTCCAGCTCCTCCTCTTGCATCTTGTGTGAATTAGGCTTCTGAATACTAGTTGCAGCACTGGAGCTACTGCTGGCCGGGGCAATCCCTCGTGGGTTTCTTCAGTGGGTTTCAAGTGCTAGTAAGTGCTTTACTGTTAAAATGCATCTTGGGAATGTGCTTAAGGGCTGGTTCTGGAGGCTCAGATGGGTTGAGCAATAAAAGGAAGACACTTTTAAGGCCCGTTTGTAGAGAATGTTTTAAAAAGACATGACATAAGCCATTTTTTTAGAAATTATTTTCAAATAAAAGTTAGGAATTGCAAAAATGCACATTCTGCAATTTATTTCTAAATACTATTGTTTATATAGATTTTTTTCAGACCCTTTTGAGTTTAAATATTATGCCATGTTCAAGTGTCTGACATAATAATCTGAACAAAGACTGGAAGCAAATCCCAAAGGTTTGTGCTGAGAAAAGCAGGCACTGAGTATCACCCCATCACAACCATTTCCACACTCCAACATGGTGATGGCAGCATCATCGTGCGGGGAATATTCTCTGAAACAGGAACTGGATAAAAGAAAGGATGAACGCAGAAGAATTTATGGTAATCCTGAGAGACATCCTTTTCCAGGATTTCAGGTTGATTCAAAAAGGTTACATTTCAAGAGGAAAACAACCCTGCAACATATTGGCAAGGAAAGACTAAGTTTATCAGAATAACTCAGTGAAAGACCTTGACTGTCCCAGTTAGAGCTTGGAGTTCGAAAGTTTCTTCCAAGTAATGGGAACTTCAAAAGGCTAGTCGTGGCAAGCTTGTAGGATTGTTCCCAAGAAGAATTTGGGTTGCCATTGATTCAAAAACTGCTTTAACAATCACAAGCACTGAATGAAGAGGTGAAATACCTATGTAAATGGGATATTCGAGTTTTCTATTTCTACAAATCAACAAAATCTTTCATTAATTTTGTCATTGTAGAGATCTGTGTGTAGACGGATGAGATGTAGATGCATCTGAAAGAAAAAGAAATGTGGAAAACTGTAAAAGACCTGAAAGCTTCCCCTAACACAGTTGTGTTTCTGCTGTATTGGGTGGCCAGGTGCAAAACCTTAATGTCTTAACTGGGAGAAGCACACAACAAAAAACTTAGTTTGCATAGCACTGAACTGGATACAAGGCTGTAAAATACATAAAAAGGCTACAGTGTGGAGGTAATTTGAAATGAGCCGGGCGGAGCTGGAGAGCTTCCAAACAGGTGCTGCAGAGCTGCTGTCCCAACAGTAGGCTGTAGAAGAGGCAGACAGTGTGTGTGTGGGTGGGTGTGCGCAATGTTGGCTGGAAGGAGTTTTTTATGGTTATTGTATTATCTTATCCTCCCAGGAACCAGTCCTGATTTGCTGCTTCCTGCTTCGGGGTAGATGGGTCAGAGTTTTGAAAGATAATGTAGTCTAGTCAAAACAAGTGTATGTTTGTGTGTACATTTATAATACTGTAATAACTGTTGTGGATGTTTTTAGCCCATTTCTGAATTTTGGTGAGATAAACTGATTCTGTGAATGTTACAATCAACTATTTCTATCAAGGTGATGAGATTGCATGATTATTAAGCTCAAATAACATTTAATTTTCCTGCATTTTGTTGTTGCTTACCACCTAAGATGGGATTTGTGTTTCCTCTTCATCACATATGATCCACATGTGTTTTGTCAGCTGTTACGGTGAAGCAGGGGGCACTGACATGCATCAAGGGCTCCCATCTGCAGTCAGAATGTGGGAGTACAGCTATGCATACACACCTGACACTTTGGTTGTCTTTCACTCCTTATTTTTGGGAATTGTATGGTGGAAGCAGCAAAGGTATGCATCACATTAATGCTTTGTCCAGAGCAGAATAAACAGAAGAACACTGCATATCACATCAACTAGAAGTCAACTGGAGAAGTCAAAGGGTTCACAGGAACTCTGCAGCTCAGTCTGTAGTGACAGCTTCAGGGAAGTGTTCATTTTAGCATGGGGGGGGGGCAGGAGGAGAACAGGTCATCGGTGTTGATGCTTATGTTCACTAACTAGCCAGGAATCAAAAATTGTTATTTCATGTGTGTTGTGTGTGAAGTTGTCAAAGGGAATCAGTGGCGCTACACGTCGCTAATATACTGACAAAATATTCATTGTTGTTGTTCTTTGGCTGATGTAAAGATTACTATTGTTATCTTCTTAGCTTAGTAAAATATTCTAGTGCTGTGCAGAAAGTAGAGCTCAGTGTTATGGATATGGCAGGAGTTCTGTGGGACTTTTGACCATAAACCTTGAAACTGTATTAGAACTCTGACCCATTGATGGTGCCATCAAATTCCATAGAGATTTTTCACTGAAATCATAAATGTCAGCTTCTCTGCTGCACAAGCCTATACTGTAGGTTAAGTTAGAGGACCACTTAGTCCACATGGAATTTCATGGGAACATTTGCAGAGAAATTGACCCCCAGCTTGATCCAAGTGGCAGATCAACTGACAGAATGATTCTTCTAGCACATAAAAATTCTTCCCTTTAGGCTTTTCCTGTCTCTTCTCTTTGGATATGCCAGGTTTCTAGTCTCCTGTAAAAAAAGAAAAAAAATGAAAATGTGTTTTTTTTTCTATTTTCAGATGGGCTGACTCTTACAAGAATGGAAGAGCGCTTAAATATGCTACAAAAAAAAAAAAAAAACGGCTTGTATTTTTGTTTTTTGGCAACTATGCAATTCTGGTCAAGGAACACACACTTCTGACACTTCAAAGCTGAGAGAGAGGCTGTGAACTGATGTTGGTCTGAACAGAGCTGACTGGTATAGATGGGTCAGTTATTCTCACAAGGCTTCATGTCAAGTGTGCAGGTGGGAGTCTGAGGAACCCAAGCCGACCACAGAAGAGACTTCAGAGGAGATGCCTCTGAGGTAAATGTCACCATCGGCAGCTCCCCGTGAACACACACACATACTCACACACACGTGATAACGTTAAATGTTACACTCGCCTTTGAGTTTTAACAGAGTTCTTTTGCTGCCAGCACACTCACACACAAACAATAACTCCAAGTACTGCAATTGTCTTTGAGGTGTATCTTATTCTGTCTGCTAGCACACACAGACACACAGCTACAATAAATCCAGTTGTCTTTGTGGAATATCTTATTTCACCTGTTAGCGCGCACAGCCTTAACTGGTCTGCTTGCCTTTGTAGCATATCGCATTTCATCTGCTAGCGCACACTCGTACACACCAAGATGTCTCAAAGGTATATGGTTGTATTTCATCTGCAGGCATACACACACACACACACACACACACATAGACAGACCAGAGGCTACAGCTGTATTTCAGATACAGACTCTTTTCACAAAATGACAGTGTTTTCTGAGAGCTATGGGTTGAGAATAGCTGCCTGTAAACTCAGGTGGCATCAGAGTGTAACAGAGACACATGACAGTTCTGTCTGTCGGTTGAGGCAGTGTTCAGAATGAAGCTCCGGAGGAAAGATACTTTTGACTCGACACCACAGTACACACACATACAGATGACAAAAAAATAAGCTTCCAGAAATACTCTGACTTTTCAGTTTTTTCTGTATATTGCCAAAGTGGAAAAAAATGGAAATGCAAGAGTAAACCCAAAAAAGTCAAATTTCCCTCTCATATCACATACAAAGAGAGATTTTAAAAGGTTATCTGTCAGTCAAATCCGACTCGAAAAAGACAGAGCAGGTGAACACTGCTTCTAGCTGTGTCTGTGTTCTCAGCATTTCCAGACAGACCTCAGCTGGCCAGACAGGGTCCTCCTGACAGGCAAGTTATTCCTGTTGCTTCCTGTTGGGACGAGGCCTCCACTTTGCAACATCAAAGCAGAATCAAGATCCTACATCGCTGTGGGGAAAGCCACTGAAGCAAATCTCCCAGCTTCTAGACACGATAACGTTTGATACAGACTGATACTGAAGTGCACACACAACCAGCTGTATGTTGCCAGCATATCTTCATTGTTCAGTGGTGTTGAAAGCAGATCAAGGCAGTGGGAGTCACGCTCCTTTTCCCAGGATGATGGAGCAGTGCTATCAGCACCAATGACCTGATAAATTCTACTGTACAGTAATGAGGCTTTACAGTACTACAGCTTGGTTTTGTAAGCAAAATCATTTAGATGTGTCACCACACATCTCTGGAATAAGCAAGATTTTTACTTTCCAACTCAACATGGAATGCCTGAGTTGTTGCTTGTGTTACCGAGCATTAATTCGGCCCAGGCATGAGCAAAATTTAGGGCTTGTTGCCATAAGAATGGCAGTATAACTACATGAAAAGAGCATGAGAAATGTTAAAAGCAACTAAAAGTAAGTGTACAGATTCTGCTGTAACCACAGAGAGGTCACAACTGCTATGTAAATTAATAGAAAAGAGTGAGCCAAAGTAATTAAAACAAAGGCTAGAGAAGCAGAGAAGGTTTTTTTTCCATACGAGCAAATCTTTTTTACACAGAGAGAAACAGATGAAAACACTATTTTACAGCAGACTTCACCAGCCACACAGTAACTTAGAAGAGAATAAGCTGCTATTATCATGAAGAAATGCTGAGCTTGTGAATCCCGTAAAGCATGTGCAAAAATCAAACCACTAAACAGCGCAGATATTGGGGAAAGTGTAAAATGAACTCAGTTCTACATTTTCTCTCTCACTCTGACAGTATTAGGAAGTATTTTGTTACCACGGTGATGCTGTCAAAGACACAAGTTGTATTCATTGCAGCTTCTGGTATCTGTTATGACAATGTCAAATGGGAATTATACCATCCCACTTAGGAGAGCAGTTAACACCAATGTAAACACTCAGCAGCATTATTTTACCCTATGAAGTTTGATTTCCTAATTTCCCGTCTAAAATTATACAGACTGTGTATGAAGATGGACTCAAAACGATGTATGGAGCAATTTTTTTAAAAACAGTTCCTTTTATCTCAGGCTATCTGGCCTCATGAACCAAAATTTGCGTGATTCTTTTTTTCTTTTTTACACTAGATACTTAAGTTCAATCATATCTGCAAACAAATGTATCTCAATGAGAACTGAACTGAACTCTAAAGTGGATCAGTTCTAGTCGTAGGGAATAGCTAAAAGTTGATTTTACTCCATGTAAAATAACTGCTAACTGGCAATCAAAGTCCTTGCCACATTCCCGCTATAAAAACTGACCACTGAAACAATTATGAGTGCATTTAAATTAGTCCCACTGCACCCTCCCTAAAAACGCAATCCATCAAGAAATGTGAGGGAGGGCTGTGGTCTGCATTTCCTCACTGCTTAATGAATACAGTTTGAAACAGTTCCAACTTCTCACAGAAAAACTAGAAAAAGCTACCAGAGGTCACTTTTCTTCGTGCAGTCCAACACAACTTTAGTTTCATCACAGATGCCATGATGTTTTTCCTACATATTCCAGTTGAGATTACACAAATTACTGCCCTGCTCTCCATCTTCTTTTACAACATGCCAGAGAAAAACTCCCTCTGCTCTCCAGAACCCTCTGCATAGTCACAAAACATATGAATACATGCCAAATGCTTTTTGATATAGGCTCTAAAGTTAGACATCACAGTTGCTTTTTATTATTGGGCTATGAAGCTGTTTCCAAGATAGTGCTTGTGAAATATGCTTCTGGCTGTGTTGGCAAAATCTTTTGAGGTGCCATGTTTTCTAAACTAAGCTCAAGAATAACAAGGATGAAACCAGTGTGGGAAAACATCCACACATAGTAATGTGTCTGTGAAAATGGCAGAAAATCCCAATTACAATCAGGTCCAGGGAAGCTGCACGCAAGCTTCTAAACCATGATCCAAGATTCCGAAATGCATTATAATGCATTGACTCCTCGGATCTTACTGTAAACATCAAAATGGGGCAAAGTGGACTTGTTGGATTTGCTGGATTAGAGGTTCAGGTGTTTTTCCGGTTTATATCTAAAGCCCTAAAGGTTTTGATTTTATAAAACCTTAACTAATGTATTTTAAGACACCTTGTTCCCTTAGTAAATAGAGGGAAAGAGAATGCTTGGTTTAAAAGGAGAGAATCTGGGATTTCCACAACATCTACATGTTGATCTTGTGTTTACAGGTTAGTAAAAGGATGTGAGGCCAGTTCAGAGCAGAGCAACAAACGGTCTTAATACTGCTTCCCAATCATCAGTGTCCTGTGCATGTGAAAGAAATCCAAATGTTGTAAATTCTCAGAATGAAAAGTGGAGCAGGCCTCCATGTGAGCAAGGTGGCACTCATGAGCTACAAGCTGAAACATCTTGTTTCAAAATGAGAGGCAAGCAGAAGCTTCAACATTAACTAAAGCCTGCTCGGGATGAGAGAGCAGACAGTCAGTGTAGTAGCACACCAGAGAGATAACATCCAGATAACATGAGTTGTGTTTACAGGGCTGAGCCCAGGGCTCTGAGGTTGTAAACAGACCCCATCAGCTGACCCTGGCATGTAAGTGCACAGAGCGGGCGACCACCTCTAAGCCTTTATGAGTTAAAGACATTTGGAAATTCTCAGAATTTCACATCTCTGGTAAAGGGGATTAATCGCAAAACATTGCCAGGAAAGGACAGCTAGTCTGAATTTTTGTGATTTACAACAAAAATATACATAGAAAGTCGTTTTTGGGTCTTAATGTGTTTGAAATGAGTCAAGAAAAAGCTGGAACCTAAATGTAGATTTTTTTTAGTCCTCAATCATCTGGGGAAGACTGATCGTACATTAGTAACGGTGCTGTGCTTCTTACTTTTAATGCGTCGTATTTTTCTTCGACCTTTAACTGTTGAGGAATGAGGCAACTTAACGGTAGAAGTTCAGTGGCTAAAGCAAAGTCATGGAGTAAGAGCTTTTCCTTTTTCTTATTCAAATTCCAATCCAGAATGTGAAAGTGTTAGCAACTGATTGAAGGAACCAATAGTGGAAAGTGTGTGTGCGGTGATGGCTATGTTGTGGAAACTGAAAGTGGCGAGAGGAGAATCAGAGACAGATTAGGAGGAGAAAGAGAGAAATATCTGCCCTTTCTCAGTAAAATCTAAGTGAAAAGAAAAACTGGAGGCTGTTGATTGGATGCCAGTGAACAAAAAAGAAAGATGCCGACTCCTTTCTACCTCAGGCCGAGCGTGACTTATCAGAGCCAGCAAGAAAAGGTGCAAACAGCTGGCTTTGCTCACCGAGCCTCCATGCAAATTTTCCAAAGAGGACTTACTGGGAAGCCTGTGCAGTATTTGACGCAAGAGGGGCATAATTCCACATGTCACCAAGAATCAATAAATATGTTAAAATATTTAAACAGATTTCCCCTAATTACACCCCTGCTGACCTGTGGATGCGATACTGCCTCTGGGCAGACCACTTCAGGCTCGTGTTGAAACAACCACAGATGTAATTCCTCACGGTAAGCGTCCAAGTTTGCCTGGGACAGTATTAGACAGTGTACCACTTGACATGAATGGCAATGCACAAGGGCTCAGCTTACACTTCCAAGGAAAACATACTTCTACCCAGTGCGGCTAATGCTCAAGCCCAAAACATTATCTGAAGTGTCTAATACTGAGGACAGACTGAGTGCTGCCCCTAAGTAAGCTGGCTGCCGTCTCAGCTCGGTGTTTGGACTTGGCAGGTTTGAGGACAGCGGTGGAAAATATACTCATAATTCCCTCCCAATGCTCCCTCCACCTTTTGATACACTGACTGTCTGCTAACGAAAATGATTTATTTAAGCTTAAGTGTGAGACGCTCTCCTCTTACAAACTTGTCTTATAGAGGTGACAACAACTGCTGACACATGATAACGTCAAATATCATTAACAGGATTGTAAATGTTTCTTATGCTCAGCTCTGCGTGGTAGAGTGATTCGCTTTCCTGCTTCTAATGCTGATCCAATATGTTCCACAAACTATTCTAAAACACTACAAGTATAACAAAATTGCACTTTCATGTAAGCCCAGGGGTAAAATTTAATCATGTGTCTTTTCTCACAGTGAGACAAAGATAGTGATGCAACTGCCGTTTTCAAATTTGAAAAATGTCAACTTTCCTGGCAAGTACTGATCACCTTCAAGCTTCATTTTGCAACAGTTCTTTCCCCAGCGGGCTAGAGCAGAATAACGAGTGAATTATTAGTGAGGCCTTCATTGTTGTTTGCAGCTGTGAAGTTAATACAATGTGAACAGTGATATACATTTTGGACAAATTGTCATGAGTTGCTGTCTAGATAAAGCCCCCAACCTCCCTGTGGAAGCCACTGCCAAGTGTTAGAACCCCATTCCAACTGGGGCCATACGTGCTTACTTCAGCATATGCTCCAGGGGTGTTGGAAGGTGTTTCTGCCGCATTCTCACTGCTACATCTGGGGAAATGTCAGACGTTAAATGAGATAATCTCCAAATCTGCTGGAATCTTTTCACTTTTCCTTTTACAGGTTGACTGTAGTTCCAGTTAAGACTTTGTGGGGTTGTTTAGAGCAGTTACTGTAGATACTATATGTGGGCTAATATACAGCAAAATGGTCATTGGGCTTTTCAGAACTCTCAGTTGGAGCTTATTTTGTCATAATGACTGACTTAGTGGGCATTAGCAGACTGGTACATAACTACTGTAAATGTTAACTACTGTGGCTCGAAAATGAAGGTATTCTTTGAATTTAATGTTGCTAAATAACATGACAGTTGATGCCATGCTGATGAGATAATAAGTGCTTATGGTGCATAAGAAGTTGCGCAATATGCCGTCAGAAGTGAAGCGCTGGACCTTTACTGCATGACCTTTCCCTGTTCAGTTTCCCCATATTTCCTGTCTGGCTCTCCTGCCCCCAGCAAATACAGGCAAAAGGCCAAATATATAATGGTAACCTTGTGCCAAAAAATACTCAGCAAGATTGCAACATCTGGAGCCAGCAACACTGTAAAAGAAGCTTATGCAAGAATGCAGGACACATATTCACACTGGCGTCACACATTTATTTGTATGATTTGCAGAAGAAGAAAATCATATTATTGTATTTGCCAGCGCTGGATTTCTCACAGTATAGTTGCATAACCTTGAGTTATTATAAAAGCACTCGCATCTTTGAACCATTTGGCCATAAAAGCCGTTATCAAGATGGTGTTGAGCATAGTAAGTTGTAAAACTGTCTAAATGCTGCAAAGCCAATGGCAGAGAACCCTCCCAGAATAGTGGTGAAGTGTGCTGGTATAAAGAGTAAACAACTCTGCTGTTAAAGAGTTACAGCCTGGGCTTTCAGTGCCAAGTGCTACTCTGAAACAGAGACCTGGGAAAATGAGCCTCACACACCCACACATAAAAGCTCACACAGTCCTGTTTCTCACCAACAGAAAATCTACTCTAGGTGTTTCCACGTACAAATGGAAATTTATATGTTACACATATGTAAACTTATGCTGTACAAGTACTGTAGATAATAACACAAAATGGTAGTTTGGAGTATATAAAGGTGAAAGCGGCAGATGGAGCACCTTCAAAAAGATTTTACCAGGAGGAAAATGTACAGCAAACACAAGGTTAAACTTCCCTGTCTGTTTGCCCTGTCTGAACAAATATAATGTGTTTGCTTCATCTATATTAAGGTCTGAATAAATGAAGTTACTCATAAGAACAGAATAAAGTTCTCAACATGAAGGTTTTTGCAGAACAGGACAAAATTTGGCTTCCTCACAGTACTTGACTCCTTGTTGAAGCTGATTGGTGACCTCGGTGTTGTGTACTAAAACTCTGTTAGGTCAGTGCTCAGGAAAAGGAAACAAGTCTGGAGCAGCTTTATCGTGACACATCTTAGATTTTCAATCCTTCTTACCAATTCACGTTAAACTAGGCAAGACCAAAATGAATTTCACTCTTTAAAACACCAATTGGACTTGGAGAATTCCAGCAACCTTCATTCTTTGGGAGAGAGGAAGTGACTGCTGGGTGGGAGTGTAAGCACTGATCAAGATATCAGTCATCAAGTACTGGAAGTGTTTGCTGAATGTGGGAGAGGGAATTCCCTCTCAACCAAAAGCCCACATCTATCTCACTACTTGATGTATGTAATGGGATAACACGCTATGGAACTGACCAGCACAGCTGAGACATGTGGGGAGCAGCACAGCAGTCTGCAAAGGAGTGGTCCACCGTTGTTTTGGGTAACGTCTGATCCAGGTCTGCTGCTACACCGCCTGAGGGTTTTCCTCAAACATTGGCCAAAAATGTACCTGTTACTACTTCAAAGATTCAAACCGTATCAAATATTAAAATTCAGAGTACTTGACACTGATCCCGACCTCTGTTGTGATCATGATTTTGTTTAAAACTAACATGATGGGGCACCATATACCTAAACTGGATGCAGCCAGCACAGGGGACTGGCTAAGAAAGTCATTTTTTCTTTCACACACTTTTAATACTGTCTGTCTGACCTTCTATTTCTCTGCTGTCGGGGCCATTGAGTGACACAGAGTAAACATGATCCTCACCCCCTAAATGCAGTAACTCAAGTCTGCTCTCGACTGCCAGTTTGTCTCAAGCTCATAGATGTCAATATCAGACAGTCTCATTCTTTCAACTGAGAAGAGAGAAAGGACACTATTTTCTGTCTATAGTTCCAGAAATGCATTTGCTCTGATGCAAATACTCTTGTAAAATTCTCTGTATGGGAATAGATGGATTGATTGGACATGCAAGGAGCTGGAGAAATGTTGGTTGATTCCTGTTAATGATTCCAGAAATGTGCCACAACAACTAAAGACCACAGAAGACCCTTTTGGCAAGACATGTGAGGATAACTTCAGTCAGGAGACTTCAACTACTCCCCACCTATATCTGAGATTTAGAGATGTAATTCGGTCAAATGTTTTTGGCTCACAGTATTTGGGTCTTGGATATTCTTTACATGAAGCACCTGGTGCACACAGGACTCACCTCCCAATCCCATAAGATCAGCCTGGCATATACATTTAGACCTCCATCCTCAATTCATTTCCTCTCCTTCTTCTAGTGCTCTCTCAAAACTTATGGCATGGCACCAGCTGGAATCTCTAGGGCAATATTTAGTTCATTAAATTATGGCACACAGCAGTGTCCCTGATACAGCTACTACTATTCATTCTCTCCTCTCAAGCACAAACACTTCCTTCCCACCATCACAATTTCCTTCTCCCAACATCTCTCAATCCCAGCCCTCTAAGTATCTTGCCTTAATGTGTCTCTTCCTTTTGGGTTTGTGGACAGGTAAAGATTTTCACCCTCAGTGGCACTTGCATCTGTTTCCAATCCAATGGGTCTTGTGCCGTTGCTCTTGCAACTCACATTTTCTTTGATTATGTTCATAGAAGAAACCATGCTTCTATCAGCAGCTATTTTGCCAGTGGAATTCCTAGTTCCCCAAGACTGGAATGATTTCCCCTTTCCTGTTACAATTTAGTGTTGTGTATGACTCATTTTTCTCTGATGTACCTTGAATTAGCCTCTCAACATGAAAAACTTCCTCCCTCACTCAAATTGCAATCTGTGTTCTCTTTCTCTCTCACTGACACTCTCAGCTTGCCTGAGATTTTTGGTCTTCAAAGTGCACAGTTACGCATGCTACATCAAAAGTACAATAGGCAGCTTCCCATTTCAATTACAAGGGTAGGCAAAAGGTCTGCCTCTCTGATCTGATAGAATATCTGATCCAATCTTAAAAAATATCTGTCATATCAGCCAACTGAGAATGAGTCTTTTCTGTTTGTTGTGTCAAGTTAAGCATCAAATTTATTAAGTTCAAGGCCATTTTTTTCTTCCTTTTCTCTTTTTAGAAGGTGCTTGTCTCAAATAGGCTCTGCTGAAATATATATATATATATACTTGCTATGTTTTGCTGTGGAAAGTAAGATCTTAAATATAATCCAGCTTCATTATGCTTTTAACAAAAAGTTTTCTGGCTAAACTCTGTGCATCCATGCCGACATCAGCATTGGACAGTAGCAATACAAAAGGTACTTGTCTTTCATCTCTTAAGGGGCAGCTGACTTGGCCGGACAAGCTATTGGCAAATGTCAGCATGTGGAGCCTCAGTACTGGGTACAAGGAACCTCTTGTCCTCTCATTACAACTCCAGTACTAAGTCTCTTAAGTAAAGTAAAAGAAAATGAGTTTCTGTAGCCCCTCTTCATCATTTCAGGATTTTGAAGGACAATATTTGCCCATTTGCTCAAACTTTCTTGACCAGGGAAAATCTCCCCTACAGGCTAATTGCATGATCCCAACACTCAACCCATAAATCCTTTGTTGATGCAATGACCTTCCAATGCTGACACAGACAAAGATTCCCTGTATTTGGAGCTCTTTGGAACTCTTTACCATGTGAGGAGGGCAACTGTGCAACGAGACTATGCTGAAAAGTAGGCGTCGTAAAAACAAGTGCTATTCATTTGCAGGAATATGCAAAAAAAGAGCTCCCTGTCTAACAAGTGAAAAGGATCGTAGATAAGCACTCGCATTGGGTGAACACTTTGTAATGTTCCCCTTTTTATTTCAAATTAAACTCAACAAACCCATTGATTGTCTAAGTCACAAAAATCAAGTCTGTTGGGTTGGGAAAGGAAATGATCAGAGTTCTAAAAAAGCCTCAGTGGATGTATCAACAAGAAAACCCAAGGTTGTTAAAAGCTAGTATGAGCTTTCACGGGGGAGTAACAACAACAGCAGCCAGTAAATAAAACTAAACTCCAATGTCTGTCAGGAGACTTTTGCTGTGAGAAAACGCACTCTGATCCAAACAGCAGAGCTTTGTTGAGCATGGAGGGAGACCAGTGGAGAAAGAAAAGACAACATGAAAAAGCAGAGCGGAATTAGATTTCAGCTTCCCATGAAGCTCTTAAGGGCCAATAGTTCAAGTTTGGCACTCATTAATGGCAGAGTTAACTCACTTTATGGGCAAACAAAAGAATATAGCCAATTCAGCCAAATTTAATGGTTGAATATTGGCCGAGCACAGAAATATCGGCACAATTATTTACAAGATGTGCCAGTGGGAAAAGGTACTTTTCAGAACGTGCAATAAAGAAAATGGTGTTTGAGCTGATTTTGAATGTATCCGTAGCTTGTCCAGGAGGGTGTGTTCTGACTTGAATGATGACATTCTCCAGCTGGGCAGAATACACTGAGAAAGTACACCGAACAGACTGAGATGTGGAGTCAAGCTGTGTTTTCGCAGTAAGGTCTGAACTGTTCATTAGATATGCAAAGGAAAGTTAACAAACAAGCACAGTTTGAGACTGCGTATTGTACCTCCACCAGTGCTGAAAAAAATCCCAAACTCTGATCTGGATCAACATCAAAAGCTAATCACTTCTAAATTGGAGCATGGCCCCTCGGGTTAAATTTTCAAACTAATCAAGCAAGGCCATAGACTCATTGGTGGAGATAATTATCTCCATTATTTTCCCCTTTCATGAAAGTAATACAAATTTCAACCCTGTCCCTGACTACCACAATGTCACTCAGTCTTTAAAATGATGAGACATACTACTCGAAGGCAAATAAACATGTAACCTCGCTGACTAGCTAACCTTGTAGCTACTTTCATACCGAGTAGGCTAACATATGAGCATGTATTCATATGGGATTATGTATTCAGGATTATTGAGCACTGTTTAGCACACCCTTCAAACAAGTTTAGTTTTCCACCACTAGATTTAAGCAAACCACTGCTGCAGTCATTCATCTTTTGACAGCATAAAACTATGAGTTCATTTTTCTGACCTAAAGACGACATCAAAATGATTGTATAATTGGTCAAATAATTACCAGCAACATTTATTGACTGCCTTGTGACATGACAAACATGAACACAGACCACCTACAGTAAGTTCTAGGACTAGAAATCAAGTCCAAATGCGTCTTGCTGTGGGTGAGCAAAAATCCATCCACTACTGAAAAACTCCTTCAGAATTTATTTTACTATAAAAGACCTAATTTCATTTCATTACATATACGCGTAGACATAGACATGCACCCACAAGGCTCCAGTTGCAGCTTTGCAACATGCAGTTTTACACTCCATTTACTGTTACCAAAAGGCCATGGACACACCGAATGCTGCCAGAGTGCTCTACAGACTGGCCAGAGGTTAGAGGGATGATGCACCACTAAGTCAGCCAATGACCTCATGACTGTGTTATGATCTCCATGGCTGCCTAACTCAGCCTCATCGTCCTGCTACTGTAACCTCCAAAGAGATTCGTATAAGTGTGTCCAACATCACAAGAACTATCAGGAGAAAACCAGAAAGGCCATCTGAAAGCCTGTTACACTATAGCCACGTTTTAAAACCAGACTTTAAATGTTAACATTGTGTTCTCAACCTAAAAGATGATGCTGACACATAAGTAAAGGGCTTTTATCCAACTGAGGCCACCCATGTTAAACAAGCACACTTGGTGCTCTCAAAGGCAAATTGAATAAAAGGGGCCAAATGCTTGTGAGAAAACCCTCAAATGGCAATGTTGCCGAGAGTAAACATAGAGAAATATATGAGAGAGTGATGATTCATTTATTCATTTATTTACATTTGTTGACTCAGACACAAATGCAAAAGAAAAACTGACAGGTTGGAAATAAAAAAAGGCGGAAAAATAATGAGAACATAGATGCTGGTTGTGGGTAATGATGAGTCTAAATGTGAGGGCTAACCGCTCCAAAAAAACATGTGTGCTCACCCTGTTAAGAGCCCAGTAAAAGCCTGTGCCAAGGGAGGGTACAGCAACAAACCGCCACCCAGTATCCCTCCAGAAAGAGCTTTTCATCCCACCATCTGCATCTTAAGGTTGGTTTGTGTTTTCTATTTATTAATCAGAAACACTGAACAGTCGTCTATAAATGTAACCCACTGATGGGTGCTTATTCTCACATGGCTTCACACTCAAACATTCCATCATTTGAACTGGTCCTATAACACCCGTAAAATTAATGAGGAATAATAAGTACTACTTTAAACACATTTTAAACTTCATTATGATACATTGGAAAGTCTGAGCGTTGTAGCAAACCTGTAATGCCTCAAAAAGCATTTAAAATTATGTATTTTAAGGGAGGATCTAAGTATTTATGTAATCTCTCATGACCAAAAGCATATGATTTGAACATTAAGAAATGAGCCTTTTTGATTAGTTGTCAGACTTTATTGCAGCTGTCTTGAGTATTGTGTGTTTGTGGATTTTTCAGCCTTTAGTTTTGTTCTCAGCCAGTGAAATTAAGTTAGTTAGGTCACTCTACATCTATATTGTGAAGCAGCTATCCAATCAACCAGTCAAGATTGCATTGACATCTTTTACAGATGAGGTTGATCTTAGTTTCATCTGTCCAGTAATCTGACCTCTCTATTCTTGAGGTATGGAAAGGAAATGTGTGCCTTGTGTTGAACTCTGTGTATTTGCTCTTGTGAAGTCTTCTCTTTACAGTAGATTTGGATAAGCGTATGCTTACGTCCTGAGAACTGTTCTTCACTTAGCTGGATGTTGTGACTGGATGTTGTGAAGGGGGTTTCCTTTACAAAGGAAGTTGTCCTGTGATCATCCACCATTGATGACTCCCAGGGACATCCAGATGTTTCTACATATCAGAATTTGCAAGCAGATTTTTTTCTCTCACTTTTTGATTTGACCAAATTGAATATTCTTTCTACCTCTTGTTTTGCTTTTGAAGCCTAAAGATTCACTTTGTTGTGGGCTAATAGGAACAACTTGCCAATGTAAACGCCACACTTGAAATAAACTTCAGATCTTTCACCTAGGTAACCATCTCTGAAATAAAACTGTTTTATTATTACTGTGTTATTTTTACATTAATTTAGCAGACACTTTTATCCAAAGCAACTCACAAGTGAGGAACACAAAATGTTCAGCATCTTGCCCAAGGATACTTTGACATGTAGACTGGACACGTTGAGGATTAAACCAGCAATCTTTGGGTTAAAAAACAAAAGATCTCTACCTCACATACAGACCTTAACATGAACATCACTTTCAACCCTTGGATGCAACACTTTTTATGCTTAAATTGAACTATTTGCAGACGTAAAAAAAAAGAACTGGGGAGAGAGAGGGAGGCAGAAAAGAACAATGACTGTTTAAAGGTTGTGCGGGACTAGTCTCAGACTCACGAGAGTGTGAGCATGGAGGTCTGTTTTGTTTGTCTCCTTGTTAGCCATGCAATCGACCACAGCACAGCCGGGACAGTCCACTGGGGGACATCCGATTTTTGGACATGCCATGACATCAGCGAGCTGCAGTTTCTAAACCCATCCTAAAACTGACTGTGTGAATACCTCAGATTAAATCTAAGAGTCTGAATACATGTTGATTAAATAAAGTATCATAATTTTGCCATTGCCCAAATATTTATGGACCAAAAATATATCAATAGAATAACAATTTTGATAGTTTTTTTTTAACATATTTGTTTCAATCAGTCATTATTGAAAAAGGATTCAAATAAAAACATCCTGTAGCTCACAGACATACAATGAAGCAACATACTGTATGTAGGTATATACTGTATATGTGTACAGTCATAGCTGCTTCCCCGACACCCCTCTTCCCTCGGAAGTGCCAGGAATCCTTGTAAACCCATTTTAACCCCCTTTAACAGTTGCTGATACGTAAGCTGTGAGTCAGTGCCACAGAGACTCTGTGCGTGCCTAAAAACAACAAAGACAGAGCACTGGCTCTTGTTAGCATGTGTTATCGGATGTGTTAACATGTTTGCTCCTGGTCCATACATAGCTGGATATATTTGTCATGAGCTGCCTTGGTTTGCCCAGATGTTTCCCTCCAGCTGCCTTAGTCATGGTTTAACGTGCTGCAGAGATACAGGAAAGATTAAAAGAATGTACTGAAAAGAATAGGAAGGTAGAAGGGAAAGTGACCGACTCATTCAGCAGAGGGAAGGTCATCTGTGACAGCTGGAGGGACAGAAATGGGCCAGGTGTGTGTTAAATCTCCCCTGCTGCTTTTCTCATTAAAAATATCACAGAGGAAAAATGGACTGTGAAAAAAGTTAGTAGGAAGGAGAGAGAGAGTGGTATGGGGATGGGCAGGGGGGGTAAAGGTCAAAGGAAAATACCAGTAAGAGAGTAAGATGGGATGGAATAAGAGAAAAGTTCCAGTCAGGACAGACAGAAAAAAGCACTCAGAGGCAAGCTGGGACTGGGAAAGAACAGAAAGACAGTGACAGGAGACGGAGTGGAAAACAAAACTACTGGAAAGAAGTGAGGGATTCAAGTAGAATAAAGGAGAGACAGAAGAGCATGGTAAAGAAAACAGAGCAGACAGAAAGTTGCTGACAGACAACTGAATTGAGACAAATAGTAGAAATCTGAGGTCAAGATGATCTACTACTGTCACATGCTCAAAAGATCCCTTGTTTGCGCTACAGTGGAGAAAACTTGACTTAAGGGCATCATTTGTGTTTAAACAGACCTCTAAATTGAGTTATAGGAAAATGATTTTGACAGAAAAGAAGAATACTCATTTTCAAGAGGTAGTTGTGAGATGAGTGCACAGCCAGCAACTGGTTAGCGTAGCTCAGCAGAGACTCAGGAAAGACCTTCCTTAACTCTCCTTGGAGCTTTTAGAAAAAATGTAAAAAGTCTAATCTCTAATCTTGTAAGTTTATCCATTAAAAACAGATGGACCGTACTGTTTGAGTGTACCTGAACACGTGGAAAGAATGTCTCAGGTCTGAATGGGTTAAGTGCAGTAATCTTCACTGTAAATGTCTCTTCTGTGACATCTGTCTACATAAATACAGTCAAAACATGTCAATTCCTTCAGGGTTGAACAAAAGTTCTGCAGGATTTCGACAAGTAAGCAGCTGCAGCAGCATCTTTATGTATATACTGTCCATTAGTTGAAAAGTTCACTAATCTTTAAAGAATATCCAAGTCAAATATTGTTAATAACACAGAAGTTGTAAGGCAGGGCAAATGTGTTTGTTATTCTTCTTTTTTATGATATCGTGTGTGTGCATGTGTGCGTATAAGAGTATATGCTTGTGTCTTATCAGCATTTCAATGGGAACAGGGTTTATCAGTGAGTGCAGTGCTGCCTTGTGCATGCCAGCTTTAGAGAAATCTCCAAATGTGATATTCCAATAGGCCTTGTGGGCTTTAGTTATTAAACTGAACACCATCACTGTACATAGGGCGAGGGCAATATACACCACCGAGTCAAGTTTGTTAAGTATCTTTGAGCTAGGTAATGAAGTTCCAAAAGGTAGCTCTGGCTACTGAATTTGAAAGAGACAAATTTGTGTCTCTTTCAGTGGCATCTTTGTCAGGTTTGTGCCACAAAACCACCTGGTTAAGCCTGGTGATTAAGAAGCGTAGGGTAAGGAAAGCATCACAGCTTGGTGGAAAGTAAGACATCCTCACAATGTCAACTGCATGTAGAAAAATCACATTTTTCGACTTTGGTGATGAGCCCCACTCCTTCAGCAAAGGACAAAAACATGGTTGGATTCACAAAATAAACTCACACTGACATACGTTACTTTGCTCCATCAGCAGTATACTGCATGCAGTATATTTTTGTAGCCATCTCACATTTTACCACGAGGCTGGGATTTCTGGTCAACTATAAGGAAGCCTCAGCCATCATTGAATTCTTTGAGACTTTCTTCTTCTTCTCACAGTCATGAACCTGAACTGCTTTTGTGGTAAGTCTAACTTTTCTTAGTGTTTTGGAGTGAACACTGTGACTGTACTTCCAGAGGAGAGTATTTTTAACCGGTGTGGCTATACTGTAAACACCAGCCGCTCTGTGTGTTCTCACTCCAAGATTTAAACACTACGGCCGACAGCAGACTCCCAGTGGCACGGAAGGCAATGAAATACTGTGTCAGACAAAAAGCACAGAAAGAAAGAGGGAAAGAGAGTACTGGAAAGCATAATATTGCCTTAAATATTTTCCCAACTTTGACCAAGTGGTCATTAAGAAATTTACTAATGCAAAAAATGTGAGTGAATCACATCAGTGGTAGCTGCTACGTATGTTAAGATAATCTATTGTATTGCTTAGTTTAATTTGATAATCTCATGGTTCAGAATCATGTGTTAGACCAGAAATCACTGCCATGTTTCCAGCTTGGATCAAGCGAAGTGAGCTGGAGCGCTTTCCCCTGTTAACACATTATTTCTGATTGGCTAAACAGACCACAGACTAGTTGACCTTCAACTGCAATTCCGCTACAGCTGCAGGAACAAACTACTGCAGCGCAGCGACAAGAGCATTGTGACTTTGACGAAAAAGTGCAGTGACAAATGGCTGCGTCCAATTATGCATGCAAGCAGGTCTAATAAAGGCAGTCTTGCACCATGTAATATTAAAGTTGAAGAAGTTGTGGTTTCTTTTTCAGAAGACCATTAATCCCTCTGTTTTGTACATGTCTCATAAAGAAGATGTTCAAAGTGTTCCTCTGTCCCAGAAATGTAAAGAATCGCTCTGGCCTTCTTGGCTGAGAGAGGTGCAAATATAGCCACACTGCTCATCATGCTCCGCAGCGTTCACACCTCCTAAACAACGGCAACTTCTCTTCCAGATATGGAATTCAGCACACGACTCAGACCACCCATGGCTTGGGTGCATTTATACACCCTCTCAAACCAGTCTCAACTAATGTTCCCCTCTCTGCTCGAACAAGTTAGCCCCCTCTCCCTCCCTCTGCTCTCTGTGATGCTTCAGCAGTGTCACAGCCACTCAAAGGGTAAGAGTGAGAGCTGAGTGAAAGCCAAAGCTCTGACCACTGATGACCCAGACACAACCATGAATGTCTCACTGCACAGGTTTTTCATAGGTTAAAAAGGACAGTGCACATCTGTTAAATTATGCTCACCTTTGTTAGGATCACTTTTAGACAGATGAACTAATGTTTCACACACTCTAATGAGCACAACTTCAAGGAAGAAAGTAAGAAGAGTTGTACAAAACAAAAAAGAAGACAAAAAGAACAATCACCAAAAGAAATCACATATTTGTTTACATTCTGCTCACTCAAAGTCAGTGGACCACATTGTTTATCCCTGCAGCCCTCCCCCTAACTCTACTTTTTTTAACTCGCTCAGATTGTTTCCTCGAGGTTTATCAAGACGGAGCACGAGACGCACCAAACAAGAAAATACACAAGGTATTCTGATTATTGTCTGCAGTCCCTGGAGCACAAACCACACACACACACATAGAATGAACAGGATGTGTTTTATGTTCTTTAAGTGGGTGAGTGTGTCTGGCACTTGTCTGCACTTCCGGTAAACACTTGTGTACTTTCCAGGATAACATTTCACTAAGATCAGAGAACAGCAAAAATAGCAGCCTGTAACGGTCACGGCTTGTGTTTACAATGAACTGCATTTCTCAGATAAAGTCGTGCTCACTGTTTCAAGATGGACTTTTTCCCCCCTCAGAGAAAGTATGTCAGGTCAGGTGGACTGCAGAAAAATTCAAATGATATTCAATGTTGTATTGCAAATACAACGCAATTACTTAAAGTGCCGACCTATCTCTGTTATTGTAAATGCCATTAAAGAAAAAAAAAGATACTGGGCAACTTCTGGATGTATAAAGACAGGACCCGTATAGCATTAGATTAATCTCTTTGTGGATGACTAAGGATAAATCCAGTCAACATCATCTTTTCATACCTGCCAAAGACTTAATGAAAGAATGTGATGCAAAGTTCAGTTCCTCCTTAAGATCAGTAAATTACCCCAGGGTATGTGATTTGGACAACTGCCAAAACTTTTGATGCACAAGATGATTCCATATAAAGGGTAGCAACACTTCATTAAAGTGGTCGACTGCCTGGGGCATCCAGGTCGACTCAAACCGGCGCCTCACTGCAGCCTGTCGTCCCACTCTGTCACTGGAAGTGATCGATGTGAAGTGTCAGCGTAAAGAACAACTTGAAGAGCAAACGTCCCACCTTGTTCTCGTCTCCACCGAAGAGGATAAATGTGAATCCTTGACAGTTCCAAATAATGGACAGATTAGGGGCCACGGAAGAGTGCAGGCATTGCACAACACCTGCCGGGCTTACAATGCCACCTCAGAACTCTCAGGAACACAGGGAGCAAAAGTTAGGATATGTGACGCAAACAGAACGTTCATCTTTCACTAACAGCAAATACAGTAACTTAAGTTCTTCTGATACTTCTGTACATGTTGATTCAAGTTTAACTTAAGTCTGATTAAGTAAAAGTAAAAAAATAAGGCAACACGCTGATAAACATACTTATTTTTTGTAGCAAAACTTGACTGTATTTATGTTGAGAGAGGCAGGGCTTCTGTGAGGCTTATCCATGTATTCGCCCCATACAGACGGACACAGTTTGTGGAGACTCTTCTGAAATTAGGTGTAGTCTATTGTGTGATACATCCGTGAGGGATTATATGCTATAAATACTCAATGAATACAGCCAAGACTAGCCCCAACTGATTTTGAATGTTATCCAGAATTAACCTTGTCTGGGAGCTTAATTGTGCCCTTTACACAACATTACACACCCCGGTAGGAGTCTGCCACAGTTCAGTGCACTGTCTCTCACAGATGGGACCAGAGTGCTGCAGTCATTCAGTAAAAAGTGACACTTCTTTTACCACGATGACATCTGTTAAATATGAGCCTTTCAACCCGAACGGAGCAAAGGTTCTCAGTATCAGGCTGTGCAGCAAATTGGATTTCTTAGAGGGGAACTTGTCTTATTCTCTTGGATTTCCTCTTTGGAATTCCACAATAAACACCTTTCCATAGACGAAAAATAACTTCTTCCTCTTGGTCTAGTAATAACCCCCTCATCTATATATTTACTTAATTTTTTGGACTTGTGTCATGATCATTCTGCATAACTCGTCATTGGTCAAATCCACTGCAGATTCCTTCAACTTTTGGGAACGCCACCCACGTTAGGATGTGTTTAACCTCGGGCAAACAAGCCAACACATGCTAGCACTATTGTAAATTCAGAGGTGGGGGTTGCATGTGCACAAACAAGCATGAACTCCTGTGTTGCACCCGTGCACATACACAGTCCCACTCTTGATCCTCTCTGATAATGGGAGACCAAACTAAACAAGGAGGGTTGGTTAATGTGTAGGTGTAATGACAGCGTTTACTTCACCTTCAGTCTCCTTTTTCCTCTGAAAGCCATGTCAGTAAATGTCTTAAGGGACTACACAACACAATTAGACAGACTAATTACCCCCTCCATACCACCCATTCCTTACCAACACTGACAGGCTGGGGCAGGTAGGGGATTTTTTTCCTGGCTATGAGCTTCCTAAAGACAGGGACTATATATGGTGTACGGATAGCCCTTTCCAGGCAACTTAGTTGTTAGTAAGAGGCTCAAGTTCTGTAGGTCAGCAGCAATTTGAGGGGCAGGGGTCAGAGCCAGAGCATGCCTGGGAAGGGAACAAATCAAACAAACAGTTTTGAGAGAGAAGAAGAGAATCCTAAAGAATGTCAATAGTATGAAGAGAACTGGATACTGACACAAAGAAAAAAGCATCCAGCACTAGCTCTAACAGTAAATATTAATGGAAAAAGCTGCCTTAAAAAAATCCTGTTGTCTTTAGCAAGCTAAAAATGGAAAAGTTGCCCGTTCAGCATCAGGTTAATGATGAAGCCCCCCACTCCCACTCTGCAGTACTCCTGCAGGCAAGTTGGACCCAGTCACAGACACGCTTGGAGGATTTAAAAGCAGCAGAGCACTGACCCACACTTTGATGTCTCTTGTCTGTGTTTCCCCTGGGTCACGAGACAAATCGGTAACTTTGTTCTGTATCAGAAAAACTAACAAAAACTAAATCAAGGTTAGAAAATAATTGTTTTGCTCTCTGTCAGTTTGTCTGGTACGTTCAGAGAGAACGAACGGCTGGTGGAGGGAGGAGAGATCAACTGACCAAACAGGAAGGTTTCAGTTTGTGCTCTGACAGACGGCATGTGGGATGGGCTGTGGCGCTGCTAAAACTATTTGGCGGGGAGGTTTGAAAACTCCTTCTTCCTCAGCAGAGACCAAGCTTGCGCTCTCTGTTGCAGCCTAAGAAAGTGAACCAAATACTTTTGAAAAGCAGAGAGAACAGTGCCAGTGATCTTTCTGAATTATGAAACAACATAAGAGAAAAGGAAAGGAGGGAAATACCTAACCTTTAATTTGTTTTTCTGCCCTTGAAAGGGGTATACATGTATTTCAGACTTAACTATTTACTTCATCGAACACAACTTGTGCCACCAGAATATACCAGAAGCATCTGCAGCATAACTGGGCACTAAGATGAGGTAAGATATAGCCAGCAGTTCATTACTCATCTAATTTCCCTTCTGAGTGGATGATTGAAACCCAGTGACATCATCAAACTATAGTACACACGACTCATCGCTGTGTGAAACTCAGCTGGAGACACCTGCTCAAATCCAGAGGGCACAGAGAGTATGACAGTCTTAGAGAGTGTGACATTGCTGGCTCTTTCATGCCTGACACCTGTTTCTGTCACTATGCTGCCTGCACACAGAGGTACCGATCAAGTGTTCACCTTCACTAACCTTGCAGATCTTGCTCTCCTCCGTCTCTGCTCTGGACTTTCCTTCAGGCGTTCTCTCCTGCTGGAACTCAGACTTGACTGACAGTTGGCAGGAGAGTCCTGGGGCGCCCTCACTTGCCCTGAGCTGCTGCTGCTGCTGTCGTGCCATGTAACCCTGCGAGGTGGCCGCTCTGACCGCACTGGGGATGGGGAGAGCGGTGTGCACCGGCTTGGTGCCCACTGCAGAGGGTTGCCTTAGCTTGGAAGCTACACCAACTACCGGCATTGTACTTCCCAGGCAACAAAAATAATAACACTGCAGTGGGGGAGATACTGAAAAAGAACTGCGACAAAAGGGAAGCCAATTTGCAGTGTCTCCTTCTGATGTCTGGCACAAGGAGGGAAGAAAAAACAAAAAACAAAAAGGAAAGGAAAAAACAGCAGCTGCCTCTCAGACTGAGAGGAAAGCAACTGCGCTCATTCTGTGGCCTGCAGCGGACAGAACTCACAGAAACTGAGAAGGCTTCTCCTTCCTCCTGTTCACTCCCTCCTCCTTCTCCTCCCACATGCAACGCAGCTCCCTCCCCTTCCCTCACTCTCACTCTCCCTCTCTTTCACTGTCAGAACTGCACCGCAGAGTCAGCGAGAACGGTTCAAGGGGGGTGCGTGAACTCCTCTGGAAGGTACAACCACCACCGGCCGACATCACATGGACCTGCCTGAGTGTGTGTTGATGACCAGTGGTAGAAAGAGATTATCCATTTCCATCAAAGTCTAAAACCGCTTTTGTCATTGAAGAGAAAAAAAAATCCTAAAAATGTGAGAGAGCTGCCAGAGCAACACATGATAAGGGGGGAGGAGAAGAGTCATGTGCCTCCTCGATTGCTAGATAATAAGAATCTGAACATTAAGTTTATGTTAAATAAGATAAATGCATCAGAAGGTGTTGAATTTGGAGGCAAGTGATACTATTTGTGATCCTGGAAACTTTCTGGCTTTAGTTTGTAGTTGAGTTGTATTGGCCAATCAAGTTGGAGAAATGCATATAAAAATCAGGTGGAGAGCAAAAGACCCAGAATGTATTGGCCAATATATCATCTCAAAGCCAGATCTGGTTTTAAAGAAAACTTTATTAAAAGATACATTTATGCATTCAAACAATGATCAAAAGATTAAGTCAGTTATCCGGATAGCCACTGGCTCAAAGCTCAAAAATATTGGATGTTGCCTCAAGAGGCATAATCATTACACTAATGCCGATATTGACTCCCAGAGTGAGTGTTACATTGTAATAAGTGGGCGTAGATAGTAACATTACACAGCTGTAATAATGAAGGGCAGATATAAATCTGTGTGAGTGGATTTCATCAAAGGATTCAACTGACAGCAGCAGTGGGACAGATAATCTACAGCACATTTGGACTACATTAAACAAACCCAATATGACATGTCATTTTTTTCACCCCTTTTCTAAAGGATCCCTGCTCTACGCAAGACATAAAAGGGAGTGAAAGTTTTATATGGGAAGGCTGCATCTGGTTCAGTTTAGAGAGGCAAGGAGATGTGCCGGAGTTAGAGGGGTACACTGCGGTGTCATGGCAAAACGGAACTTTTTAACAAAACACTGTCCAATAAAAAGAGCAGAAGAGGGAAAGAGAACCAAACACAGGCCTTGTCCCACAAATACGACCATACTACCATACATATCATCACAGCCTCACAAATCAGGCCTATAGTCTCCTGTTTAGTGCTGTTGCTGGGCCTGAACTCTGACCTGTACGACTCAGATGCTCATATGTTAGGGCAAACAGCTCCATGTGGGAACCTGTTAAGAGTGGCCTGATTATTTTACACACTTCTGCTTCCTTTTCTACTCAGTTTCATATGGCTTTAGTGCTTTGCCCTGACGCAGCTTTCCTCCACCCAGAATAGCACCAGCTACGCCAACATGTTTTCAATCATGCACCAGGGGCTCTCATGACGGCCTAAAACAACAGGATACCACGTGAATGACTGGCACAAGTCCAACCCCAGCCGCTGCTGCTTGCCCAATTGCACGAATACAAGCATACTTGGCAAGCACCCAACTTCCCAGGAGAACCTGGAACTGTTGGTACACCCATATCTTATGAGGTTCTGGGGTGCTTAAGAGAAACTAGCTCACACAAAAACCTCAAAGAGATGTCAAGCCAACCTCTGACCTCTGTATTTAATTGCAAAATAACAATTTGTGGGACTCAGGACATTTTACGTGCAAATAAAAACGACTTCTGTTGTAATATAGTGCGGAAAGTTACTCAGTCAAACAACAGGCATATTCCAAAATCAGCAAGCAGATCTCAGGTTAGCTTCCGTCAGCATAATTCAAGCCGGTACAACCACCGGTTAAAATCCTTGCATGTGGGCCATCCACTTCTCTGAAAATAGTGCTACAGCCAACATGGTGTAAAGTGAAGAGAACGGGGAACAGAGGGGATGTTGATAAAGGAAATTAAAAGCTCATTCTGTATGCTGAATTACTCGTTTGTGATGTCTATGTGATGTATTTGTAATGTCTAGAGAGGAAACTAATGCACTGAACCACACTCAGTTCAAATGCATTTTAAGATCCCAGTCCAGTGGTATTTCAAAGCATGTCTTTTTAAAAATCTCTCCGAAAAATGATCTCAGCATTGGTAAACAAAAAAAAGACTGATTTTGTTATTTTGGACTTTGACCTATGGTGAGCCAAAGATGTCATTGCTACAGCTGTGGCCATGACTGTTTGGTACCACTTACATTTTCTATCTGTGCAAATTATAATGCAACCTGTGAAGGACGAATAGAATGAAAATTCATCGAGTAGACATTTTGACTTTAAACATAAAAAAGTTTAGCTAAAAACACCCCTCTTGTTGCCAGCAGATATGCAAGCATCACATTTGTATGGTTTCTGTAAATAATACATCTCTGTTTTGCAAGAGAAGGTCTGATTAGAAATGTAAGAACTGTCGCTAAATGACTAAATGCCTCTAAGCAGGCTGCGGTTTTTGCCGTCATGCTGAACAACTGGCAGCGGTGATGTTTCAATGTGTTCTGACATGTTGAAAAGTTTAACACATAACATCCTCACCTTTCCTAATGATTATGAAAACAGCCATACAACTAATAGAATACTTAATAAAGTTGTCTTAAAGAGTGTTTCTTTTTTTTGTTGTGGAAATTGATTCTGAGTGGGTCTGAATAACAATTTGGTTGTCCTTTATTGAGTTCATTTCTCAGTCTGCTGCGGCAGGGACAAAGGGGCTGCAGCTGCAGGGAGGCATTTACACACATGAGCTGACGGGAAGACAACACCGTTTTCATTGTTAAGCAGAGATAACTGAAAGTAAAAGGGAAAAACAACTTCCATAGGACACATATAAAACCTTCCTATTACACTTTATAAACTGAAATTAGTCTTACAGTCGAAACAATCTAATAGGTAGTTTGTTCATACCCTTCATATGACCCGCAACTACATCATGTAAAGTATTAACGCCACAAGTGGCAGAAAGAAAATACAACACATCTGAGCATTTCCACACTGGAGCAGATATCATTCTTAAATATTTCCTTTAACAGAAGGAGAAAGAAGGGAGGATAGCATGTCTGGAGCTTTCAGACCATGCAGTCAAACTGTGTGTTTGACACCACATTCAGTCAGTGACACCACAACACTTCTCTCATATCTGGTTGGGTTTAGATAGCAATGTTGGGGTTGAAGAATGATGACAGTTAGGCCTAAAATACATTCTTTGGACATCACTACCTGTCACCTTAATGAACACCATTTTGCTGGCTGTGATGAAGCATTGTCACTTCATGGTTGGCTTTAGGCAATAACGCCACTTGATGAGAGTCAGAACCCAACCTACTTTAGACTAATGTACATCCTTTGTTCTGTGCCATCATCTCCTTAATAGACACTATTTTCACACTTGCAGTTACTCTTCCAATCATTAGATGTTGCATAGTCGTTACACGTTTTAAGGGTCATTTTTTGCCTTCATGAATAAAAAAGCCCTTAACTTTATTCCTAATGTAGATCAGTTTATCTTCCACTCACAGTAACCAAAACTGTTGCAAGCCATTGTATGTTAACTGTACTCACCATCTCCACATACTGCGAGCTACATCTGAAGCAGCACTGTGTTCTGATTGAGCTGCTGGGCACTTTTAGTCCCCTTCAGAAATAATTGTCTTATTTGTGCTATAAAGTGCAGGATGAGTTAATTAGCAGTCGGTGTTGTGGTGAAGTATTCGCTCTTTCAGAATGTAGTCCATTTGATGCTATTTTTGTGATGCTCGTCTACATATTTCATGGATTGGTTTCTGTCTGATGTGTTTGTGTAATGGAATTATTATCTGTTGAAGACAACGGGTGGTTAGCTGGTAACCTGGACTGAATGATGTGTGTGTATGTGGTTAATATGGAAGATACCGCCCAGGGTCACATGACGTCAGCACTGATGTTGTGCTGTGGCTGTGAAAACAAACACACCAGGGTGCTGGAGATAAGAAGGGTCAAACCCCTTCTACCCTCCTGTCATACACATGAACACACACGATCACATGCAGAAATTTAACACACACTCCCCCGGGAGGCGAGATAGATAGTCACGCACCTGGCCCTGTCATAATGCTATCAGTCAACCGCACGTCAGACAACATGGAAAATAAAACAAACACACACTCTGGCACACACACACACACACACACCACAGCAGTGCCTGAACATAAGGAGGCATGAAAAGTGGCTCGGTGAACACAGGCATGTGCCATTAACATACATCAAGCGAGAGGATATAAACATACTCTCACTTTCATCCTGTCCCTGTCTCGCTGTTTCAGAATCCACGGATAGATTCCTGCTCGTCAGTCAACCTTTGGCTTCTCTGCGGTCAACCACCCACTCAAAAAACACACAATCAAGCAAAAACATTGGAGCATCATGGGAAAACTCTGCTTATTTCCCACATCCTCAAGTTCACATTACAGATCTTCATATTAAGTTCTGAGCAGATGCCCAGATCAAATGCTTACAAGCACTATTTAAAACTATTCCAGATGTAAACAAAGTTTTCGCTTTATATCATTTGTAGAACAGTATAACTTGTAATACTATATAACTTTGAGGGGTGACACAGTCGACATGTGCTTGAGACCAACAAATGGCAACTGTATTTTTGGTAAGGGTTAGAAAATGTTCATGGTTTGGCTTGAAATATGTTCTTATTGCAGCACCACCTTCATCTTCATGAACAACATTTTTCTATTTGCCTGGGTTAACACTGACACTTCTAGGTTCATTTTAGGGGCCTTCTGGCACATCTGGAGTATCCCGTCTGTCTCTCTCGTAATTTCAGCGTGTGCACTTCTTTCAGCCACTTCAACATATTGAATAAATGTCGCAACTGATTAACTGCTCAGCGTAGTGAAGGAGTAAATGGAAATATAGACAGAAAGTGTGCAGCTAACTTAGCATGTCACACACAATCTCCTCTCTTTTTTGATTTTTATTTCTCCAAAACAACAAACTCAGGAGAAGCTCAGGAGATCCCAGCCCTGTTGGACATCACTGAAAAACACCAAACACATGCTGCTATGTCGTTTTGAGTCTAAGTTAATCTATCTAAACTCCACCATTTCCCTTTAACGTACTGTATGTACAACTTCTGCACTGGCACGCTTTGTCTTCTTGTGCAGGTGTAAATTGTACATCTTGGCTGCCTAGTGGAGGGCATCTTTTGCTATGTGTTTCATGTCCATTTGTGTTTGTTCAGATGCCAGGGACACAAGAAAAGCCAGCAGGGGGCCCCTCATTGCTGCTGGTTCTTCGTCAGTTTGGTGTAGAAATCAAAACTACACAGTAAAAAACATGATGGTTTGGACTAAAATTCTTTTTTTAATGCAAACATCTGCTCAACGGATGCCATTTTTACACTTTGAGTGACTAACATATTCTCTGAATGCAACAGATTATAGGAGATTTTTGCCTGCATGAACAAACTAGGAAGGAGGACTTTCTAATTAAAAATAATTCTTTTTTAAAACCTTTTTGTGTGATGAGGGTATATCAATCAATATTTTGTTGAAATGACATTCATGTCATGGTGTAATACAGTATAGTTTATGATGATGATGTGATATATGCTAATAAGGTTTGAATGCACTCAAATAAAGCAACCTTAAATTGTACTTAAATACAACACAACAGATGCACATTTTCCTGCTTCTTGGTGAAAGAATCTCACATGTTCTTATCCACCGTGTATCCACACAGCTCACACTCGTTTTAAACTTGCTTGCTCAACACCAATCAGCGGTTCAACTCTGGCTTTTTCTTGTGTTTAAACTCTAAAGCTTTGGAGGTTTTGGGCAGGGAGTGGGCACATTTGAGAGATGGTGGAATTCGAAAAATTCCCTGTTCCATGACTCAAGTTATAAACAAGACATGAAGTACAAGTTTGATTAATTAAGAGTAATTAAGGCTTCCTGAATTCCTCTCTTAGTTGTGCTGTTTCCACAGCCATGTGGTGGGCTAACAGCTCTACTACAATGAATCAAAGGAGGTATGTGGACCAACTCTGGCAGCAGGATTTCCCCAGCGCTCTGGCTGGAACAATTCCGGCTCTTCCTGTTCCTCCACTGCTCCAGTGTTCAGTCCTGCAGGGTTTGCTCTTACTTTCTTGTTCTTCTTTGGTCATTTCCTCACGTCTCTTGTCATGTAACTTGAATATTTGGTCCCTCTGCTGCTCTACCCTCTCAAGCAATGATATCAAAGTCCTCCAGCTCGTGTTACTTAATGGATTGTTCCGATCTTGTAATACACCACCTCTGGGGTCAGAGTTTGGGTCCAGATTTATGGCAAGAATGTTCAAAACTCATTACTAGTTTTTATTTCCATCCCCTTGTGTTGTAGGAGTGAAAGCAAAACAAAACACATCATTCCCACTCGATGACACAGCAAGGAAGGAGAAGGCCATAACAATACATCACTTTAATGTAGCCTCTATGTGGTAAGATGCTTTTAAATGGCCAATAATTACTCCCCAGTTTATCAATGACAAGCTTACTGTATATCATAAAAAGAAAATCTACTGCACTGAATAAAAGGAAGGAATAAATCTGGGTGACTTCTTTAGTAAGAGTTCATGCTTTAGTCAGCACTTTTTGTACACACGATGAAAAGTGCTCTTTATCCCACAAACACTGAGCTCTCTCTGCCATCAAAGAGCCATCACTTTGTAGATTCCACATCCTCACTTCTCCTCATAAAAAGCAGTTATACACTTGATAAATTGAAAATCCAATGACTTTTAATCCATGTGGCTGTGTCAAGCCCACAACCAACTCGAATTTCAATGTTTTACTCTGTTGTGAAAGACTTGTGTCTTCTGTGAATCTTGGATTTCACAGCTGGAGCTGATTAAGTGCTGAATGGGACTCCCCCCTCAAAAACAACAAGCAGTAGAAGGGATGCAGAGCTGCACTAATTTCTGGATAAGACAAAAGCTGTGTTGGAGGGATCCAGGAGAAAGCTGCAATCAAATATATGACAATATCAAACAGATCCATGGATCAGAGGAAATCTCCCTTGTTAACGATGATCGAACAGATGTTTTTTCTTAACATGAAAAAATGTTACCTGAGAGATTTTTGGATGGTGGGGAAAAGCCTGAGTATCAGGAGAAACCATACAGGCATGGGCCGAACATGCAAAGTCTAAAACTGGGATCTTCTTCCTGTGAGGCGACAGGAACCTTGCCATCCTTAATCATAGACCATCTACCGGGTTCCAAGCTAATGACACATGTCAACAACTTGTAAAAGTAATTGTAGAGCTGTAGAGCGGCTCATCCCAGCGTATCTACTGCAGAGCATCAAAATATGTCATTTTTGTTTTCATTGCCTTGTCTTTTCAACACTCAGAGAAGCAGAGAAGAGAAACTGAAAATGTGGATTAATTGTACATTCAGCCGGAAGAGTGAATTCATCTGTGATAAATCTACACAAGCCCTATCTAAAATGTCAGAGTTTACCAAAAGAACACAATTGCATCAATCACCACAAAGAAGTACTCTTCCTGTGGCAAAACACTGCTTCCACCTGGTTGTTAGACCAGACCTTAATGACAGCATTCAGCAGAGCAGTAAAACCTTTGCCCCGGCACTTCCTGGACCCCAGGTTTCTGTACAACTAAACCCATTCAAAAAAATGATGGTGACATGCTTTTTAAACAAGTCAATGTGAAAATCAGCTGAGGAAAGGAGACAAGATGAATCCAAGCTGAAATCCAAGTAGAGACATGTAACAGGGGTCTCCAAATGAGCAGCTGGAGTTTTTATCTTTCTGTAACGTCCTGCATTTATGGTGTGAAGGTTCATAATGACCTCTATCAAAATTCTGGACTGAAGTCAACATAGTTCAAACTAATCAATTAAATGTTTAATTCTAACAACATGTTATTTTGACTAAAATGCAGGTAAACCTCCAGAGAAAATCGAATGCAGCAGATTCCGTTTTTTAGATGTTTCCAAAGAACTTGGATACCCTTGATGACAACGAAGGACACCGGCCACAGTTCAGTACAGACGACACCTCTCTAACATCAACAAAGGCAGTCTGCCGGAACTTTATAAGCTCAAGCCAAACAACACACAAGTGTTTTGTTTCCCTTCAGTAAGTAGCTTAAGCCTCATTATTTTCAATAGCATGTTAAGGCACACGCTACCTTTAACCTCCACCGCCTGGGCTGTAAACAGAGAAAGCTTGTTGTTTGCTCATCTGATAAACACACATCGGTGTCATCTGTAGCTGGCCTGGGGTTGCTTTGACTCGCCTTCATTAGTGTTGAGGCTCATATAAAGGCTGCTTTTATGCCGTCTGAGAACGACGTCTGATTAAAGAAGAAGGTAAAAAGCTGTCCCACTGCCTTCAGCCAAACCCCTGGAAGATGGCACCCTGCCAGCAGACCCAGATGTGAGTTTGTTGTGGTGAAAGTACACCTATAAGCTCCCATATATGCAGTGCATACAGAAATGTGTCCACTAACACAAGATGCCACACGACAGAGTATAATAAAACAAACACCACAAACATACACTGCATCAAGCTGAACTCACATCTCACATGCAACATCTCATTACATATAATGTCTCCTCAACAGCCCCGGCTTGTTAAAGAAGCCTTTAGCCCATGGTGCTGTACTGAACATGTTCACTGTCTTGTAAACTACACAGAGCCATTACACAAGTTTCTAAGAGAAAGCAGCTGGCGGGTTTCTCTGCTGTGTTTTGATTTATGAAGCACTGAAGAGGGGATAAAAAGAAGAGAAGACAGTCATCTAATTAGTACACTGTGACCTACAGACACTCTAGTTTACGCCGTCTGAGTTGGAATGAACAGGAAGTCTGTACCTATGACTGTATGTGCGTGACAAGACAGTGTTGGTGGTGGGAGTTCCTCATCTCTGACACATTTGTGTTAACTGTACATTCTGTTGGAGCTGCTACTGGCCCCCCTGCTTCATGACTTTTGCACCTTTGCCCTTCTGACATGGCATGTGGAAAGTTAAGAAGTATTCGTGTCATTGAGACTCTTAAGGTTTGAACGGTGGTGTGGTGGTTGGCACGTCACCTCACAGCGACAGGGTTCCAGGTTCAACTCCCGGCTGGGGCCTTTCTGTGTGGAGCTTGCTTCACATGTTCTCCCATGTATGTGTGGGTTCTCTCCAGGTAATGTGGCCTAATTGGTGTCTCTAAATTGTCCCTAGGAGTGAGTGTGCTTGGTTGTGTGTCTCGTTTGTCTCTGTGTGGCCCTGTGATGGACTGGCGACCTGTCCAGGGTGGACCCCGATGACCGCTGGGATAGGCTCCAGCCCCCCCCCTCCCTAAATAGTATTAAGTGGACATAGAAAATGGATGGATGGATGAATGAGAACATTTAGAATACAAAGATTTACATAAAAAGAGTGGCTCACAGATTCTGTTTAAACATTTCTGTCTTGTGGTGAGACTTTTTCTGGCTACAAATGTGAGAGAGAACCAGGCTCAGCCGTAAAGAAAAGAGAAACAAAATCCACTTGCTTTTCATTTATAAATAAGAAATTTATGTTGTATGCATATATGGCAAAATGTGAGAGGACTCACTGCGAGCAATCTTTGTACAAAGAGAAAGTCTCTGAATCCTGGCTGTTCCTCTATCCCACTTATATTTCTTCTCCTGCTGTCTCAATCAATCAGTCAAATGCTACCACATCCTCAGAGGCAGCACAGTGTGGAGTGTGTGTGTGTGTGTGTGGACCAAGGACACACGCATGCAGAGAAAATAAGTCGTGACGGGGTGTCTGGGCATTTTTACAGGAACAGAGAGCAACCTAAAAAGGTTTCATGTCATCAGAAAATCAGTGATTACATGAAGTATAACGTCTCAACAACTGGAGTGGCTCAGATTTGAAATAATATTTCTGTTGAGATCGGAAATCACGATATCCTGCAAGCTGAGCTTTTTGACACAAACTTCTAGATAACGTCAGCCTTAGCTGTTATATTTGGCAGCATTTAGGGATCAGAGACATTTCAACTGAAAACAAATGGACTTAACAGTTTCTCCTGTTGCATAGAGGTGGATGTCGTGAGAGTTCTTCAGGAAGCTGCTGCAATGTGCGAATTTTGGGAAGTTTTAAAAAGGACAGCTAGAGTGGATGCAAAAAGCTCACAGGGCAGCAGGTCACAGAATACAGGAACACCACCAGCATCATCAGCTCCTCAGACAGCCTGCCTGATGACCTCATCAGCTTCTACACCCGCTTCGAGACCACCAGCGACATCACAGGGAGAAGTCGCCACACCTGGCCTGCCCAACACTCTGCCTCTCCTCCACCAACAGTATCCTCAGTCCAGATAAACCCTGAAGTGTTTTGAGAGAGTGATGCTGGCCTACATTCAGAGCACCATGCCGGACCCTCTGGACCCCCTGCAGTATGTCTACCGTCCAACAGATCCACCTCAGATGCCCTCCACTACTCCCTCTCCCACCTAGGAAACAAAGACTCCTACATCAGGATGCTCCTTGTTGATTACAGCTCCGCCTTCAACACGGTCATCCCAAACCAAGTCACCCATAAACTGTCTGCTCTTGGCCTGAACCCCACCCTCTGTGACTGGCTCCAGGACTTTCTGACTGGCAGGCCCCAGTCTGTCAGGATGTGCAACAGGACTTCAGCCAGTATCGTCACAAATGTGGGCACCCCACAGGGGTGCGTCCTCAGCCCTCAACCCTATCTGTCCCTCTTCACCCACGTCTGTGTCGCCTCCCACAAGGTCAACATCATTCTGAAGTTCGCGGATGACACCGCAGTGATGGGAAATATCACCGACGGGGATGAAGCGGCCTGCAGGAGGAAGGTGGCAAATCTGATGTCATGGTGTGAGGACAACAACCTCATCCTCAACACGGACAAGACAAAGGAGATGATAGTGGACGTGAGGAAGGAGAGAAGACCTCATCAGCCACTATTCATCCGAGAGCTTGCGGTGGAGAAGGTGAGAACCTTCAAATACCTGGGATGCACGTCAGCGAGGACCTCACCTGGACAGTGAACACCACACAGCTGGTGAAGAAGGCTCAACAGTGGCTGTATTTTCTGAGGAGGCTCGGGAAGTTTGGCATGTCGGCTGAGATTCTGAGGAATTTCTACAGCTGCGATGTTGAGAGCATCTTGACCAGTTGCATCACTGTGTGGTACGGCAGTGCCGCTGTCATGGGCCTCAAACGCCTGCAGAGAGTGGTACAGACGGCTGAGAGGATCCTCAGGACTCCTCTCCCCTCTCTGCAGAGCATCTACAACCGCAGAGTCCACAGGAGAGCTGCCGCCATCATCAAAGACCCCACCCACCCCAAGCATGGACCGCTCACACTTCTCCCCTCAGGCCGGAGGTACAGAAGTGTGAAATACAGGACCACCAGGCTCAAGAACTCTTATTTCCCCACAGCCATCAGACTTCACAACAGCTAACAAATTGCACTGCCAGTAACCTGTTTATATTGATTTTTGCACTAATCAGTGTGTATATATATATATATATATATTTTTTTTTTGTTTGTTTTATTTATTTGTATTTTGTATACAGCATTTTTACTGTAAACAGAATTTTTACTGTATACATCATTTTTTACTGTATATAGCTTTTTTTTACTCCTTTGATTGGCATTCTTGCAGACAGCAAAGTCAGTTTTTCTTTGCACAGAGAAAGGTGTTTCTACTGTGCATATGACAATAAAAAACTTTGAATCTTGAACCTTGAAAAAGTAAACATATACAGTAGCACATTAAAAAGAATGAACTTTGGATTCTGTCCAGTATGTAGTAGTTGTGGGCTTTATTCAGTCATGTGCTGTACTGTGCAGCAGAGCCACATTGACCTATTGTTACTTCAGCTGTGTCACAGCTCCATCTGCATGCTTAATGGCTCTTCATGAGTGTTGTGTTGTTAATAAGTAGCTGTTGACAGTCTTGAGACCTACTGTCAGTGTCAGATTTATGTTTCCCAGGTAACTGGTGGGAAACTTTAGTTTCACTCATCAGTCTACATTTGTGTAGATTAATTAAGTCCTTTCAAGGACAAAATCAGGCAAACGCATTCACAAATAATGTAATATAATGTGATACAGAAACTAGAATTAGTAATAAGTTGTCTGTTCATATGTTCAAAGTGTAAAATAATGTGAACAGCTAAGGTCAACATGTGTTAACTTCTGCAATAAGTATTATCAGTAGCAGAATTATCCTAATTGCAATATTTTCCTGGTTTTCAGGCGTATTGCTAAATAAGGGCTTGTTAATAATGTGTCTCTGTGCTAATTGTCAGCCATTGTAAATGTCTCAAGTTGTAGACAGAGAGCAAATTAACAAAGAAAGACTTGTGCTGTGCATTGTTAGCCTGAAAACATCTGTCTGGCTTCTCAAAGCTTGGAAATGGGCAGTTTGTGTATCAATTTAATGCCTGCAGTCAGATCTACTGAGCCCATGGGTGACAGATGAGCTCAGAAGACAGGTTCTGTTGCATAAAAGGAAGACTATAAAATCAAAAGCTTATTAGATCGATATTAGATGGATTGTCTATGTAGCAAATCCCAAAATGGCAATGTATCTCATAAAGTGGCCTGTGGAAGCCAGAAATTAGTCACAAGCAAGAGATTAACAACCATGAAGTTGTTATCCGAACTCTGTGGAGGGGTAGAAGTAGAACGGCAACAGTAGAGTAGTCATTTAGTCAAAATGATACAACAGTTGGGAATAAGAACTTCACAGAGTAACAGCTGGCCCTGTAATGTCCCAGCACAGAAGTCCCTAACACTACTCCCCGTATCGACACTTTTCCTTTACACAGATCCGACAGCCACTTACATGTAAAAGTCATTTGTTGCACAGTTACTGGTACCACAATGTGATTAGAGGGCCAAATTGACTTTGAAATCATACCCCATAGTAACGTAGACTTTATTTTCGTCTTGTAGCAGTGGGAGTATATCAAACTGGGAAGGAAAGATTGAGTTGTGGCTGCCAAAAACTTCTAATTCCTTTCTCCTTCCCTTTTTTGGCGCCATGCCTCCAGACAAACAGTTGAAACAGAGATTGCCATGTGCAGATCAGTCGGTTTGGCTTTGATAGAGTTTAGACCTTGATTACACTGGGAGGTTTTTTTCTAAAGAACATATCTGAGGGTGCAGTTAACTGTCCCGAGTCCAGTATTTCATTCTGATCAGCAATGACAGCAAAGTTCAGTCAGTTTACAGTCATCGATAGATGAACACAAAGGCCCTGAAAACCACATTCATATGGAGGACAGCTCAAGAGGAAAATGGTAACTAATGTGACTCATTGAGGAGTTTACTGGAAGTTAAGTTGAGTCAACATACAGTAATTGAGAGTTTGGGGGAATCTTTCTGTTAGATTTTTTTCTTTCTTCTTTTTTCCAGTACAACTATAGTTTTTAGCTGTGCTATGGCTGAAGGGCCGCTGAGTAGCCCCCGTCAATGCACTGTTGATCTATAACATGAACTTCACAGTGACGCTACACTGGACCTCCGATAATGTGAGGAGCAGAGCTTTTTTCTATGCTTTCGGGAATCGTTCATGGAAGAAGAAAGAACAGGCGTATCCTAACTCACACTCACACACAAATCACTCTGGCTGTTCTCAGGCTTTAATAAAGTAATGAACATGTGGCTAAGTGCTGAGAGCTTCTAGCTTGCAGCCCATTTTCCCAGCTTAAAGTTGCTCTGATGAAAACCAAACAGGGACTAAGAGAGGCCAATGGCCAGCCAGCCAAACTCTCAGCACAAACAGCCTCACCCTCAACTGCCCACCCCTCAGCATCATGCGCACTGTCCAATTAAGGTCTTCTTCTGCCCACTCTGTGCCCAGGCAGACTGCCACAGGCTGCCAAGCCCGGACGGTCTGGTCAGAGGAGGCCTGACAGGCAATCATGTGTGATGCTGCCAGTTCTGACACTTCATCATTAGCGGCACATGGGCACAGGGCTATAAAAGGCCGAAGGGAGATAGATCTACCTCCCACCACCACCACTACTGTACTTGGACAAACTGCCAGTCTGTGAGTGTGGATGTGTTTGTGCCCTGGAGCAGAGGGGCAGACTTTACACATACTGCAGTGTTATAACATACACCGGCCTCCTGCCAGTGAATCATAACACTGACCAAACAAGATTTGCTGTAATGACTGGTGTAGTAGAGTTGAATGGCTGCGTTGTAGCTAATCGGCTGGTATGTCTACTGCTACAGAATCTATATCTGGGACCATACTGCTCTTAAACCTTTTATTCCGTTATCTGATCAATTGTACAGGAAGAACCATGAGAAAGCCCAGGACAATCAACCCAGCTGAATGTATGGATGCTATGAATGAATAACAAACAAATACATAATACACTTAAAAAGAATACTTAAAAAGAACTCCCAATGCCTCCAGTTACTCATTATATATTTAAATCTACCTCACTCTTGCCTGGTGTATCAAAAACATGAAGCTGAACAAAATAAACATACTTAACCCAAGCTAACTTTTCATCATTTAGTCAAATGATGTACCACTCGTTATAGGAAATGTAAATAATATCCCTTTAGTCAAAAACTAAAGGGTTTCATGCTTCATTACCGTCAGCCATAAAAACAAGATTGCAGCGGTTTAGTAGAGAAAGTGTTGCTCACTTGCAGGGTTGCTAGTACTGCTGCAGGCTTGCCCTGAAGGAGAATATCTATGTTCTTTTTCTCTCAACAGACCAGATTCACATGATATCTCAACATCTGTGGCTGCAATTTGCAGATCACCCTGCAACCATAGAGACAATTAAGCTGTCTGAGGAGCTAGACAATGATGATTGAAAAACCTCACGAGGAGTGATGTTCGTCTGCATGCCAGCACACATATAGAGAAACATCTTTGTTGTTTTGAGTAAACGAGTCACTTGATCTTGCATTTGTAAATTTCTTATAGGTTCAATCGAAAAAAACTTGCACCATCTTCTGATATCAAAGACTGAAGGCGGGACTAGATTCTCACATTTGAGCATGACACTGTCTCCTAGTTTGATCTTAAAGTAAACCTGCAACAAGCCCAATGAACATCACTCTACATTATCTCGTTCCATTGCTGTAAATCCCGGGACTGCTGTCAGATACAATGCTGATGTCCACCCTGTTTGATTTGCACAGCATCCTACCCCCTGAAAAAAGACCACAGGGTGGAAGGCAGTCGAAGACTCGCTCTTCTACTGCTGTCTTTTTGTATTTATCAGCGGCGCACTGCAGGATAGAGCTTTCCACAAGTGACAGTGGTGACTGCAAAATCACAGTTGGGCTTCCTAAAGTCACTATAATTAGAACAGAGATGACAAGTATTCCCACGTAAGTGGATGCATACGCAGACATTATGAAATCTTTTCCACAGGTAGTCCTTTCTGCTAGCTGGGATGGTGGAACAGATTCTTGGTTTTACCGGAAATATACTAATAAGAAGGAGTGGCAGTGGTGCTGGTGAAAGTGCAAGCTGCAGAGAAATTACTTTGTTGATAGAATAAGCAGCGATGGAACTAACTGATGTCAGTTAGTACCCAGTGATGCATTGCCTCAGTGCTCAGCCCGATTTTTCCACCCAAATAAATAGCGTCACAGCTCCCTTCAGAACAAAGCACAGAGCTGAGAGAACTGTGTGACCTAATAGAGCACAGAAACTGTACAAGTGTACTCTGCTCGCTTACTGAAGGAAAAGATAGCCTGCCTCCTAAGCTGTATGGCAGTTTTATTTATCAATCCATTCATGTCCTGTGTCGGGTTATGTGGCCGGAACCCTGGGTTAATAAAACACGTTTCACTGTCCTAGGATCAGGTTTTTTTTACAATAGATTTTCACAATAAATAAATTCACTTTATTTCAATAAATAAATACACTTTATTTCAATAAATAAATACACTTTAATACACAATAAATACGCTTTTCTCTTATGAAAGTCCTGTGAATAATAGATTTATGTAAAATCAATAAACTAAAAAATCTGATGGGCAAACTGCAATAAGAAATGTAATAATCAGTGGTCACATGATCCAATAAGAGTGTCACCCAAGTGGAAATGGGAAATGCAATTAAGCTAGGACGCAGAAATTAAGAATAAACAAATAGCAAAAGGTAAAACATACACCATATGTTAAAAATACTGAATGAGGGCAGAACTGCTCACTGAAACACATCTCCTCACAGTGCTTAGCTTATTAACTGCCATGCAGTAAATGATTTGTCACACACTTCCCCCTGTTCTCAAAGCAGGCATAGAACAGTGGAAAGAGACAAAAATCTCTCCACCATATGATGAGAGCAGTTACATCTATGTGGAAAATGGCTTCAAACAAACAAAGGAATAAATTAAATTCTAGAAACAGAAGTGGGGATCCATCCAGACTGTAATGAGGATCATTTAAAGCACGGGGTGAAGATAAGTTAGGAGTCTGACTTTGTGATGAACTTCTCTTTAGATTATTGACTTTTCTGGACTGGAAAAATCTGCTCCACATGCTGGTTTATGAAAAAACACCACAGGAGTTAAAGCATGGTCAGACCAGCACAATTGTTCAGCCAGTTGTGTTTGTAAAAGAGTGTTGAGAATTTCTGGGGAGATTTTGTGCGTGCACATTTATGTCTGTTTGTGCAAATGTGTGACAACTTTGTTGTCTTATATGGGCGCATTTGCTGGTTCATAACCTTTAAAGGCCAAGTAATGATTTTATACTGCCACTGAAAGGAAAACTGGACCTGAATCCAAGTTGTGGTGTAGAGGAAAAGTTACGTCCTTCCAGGTTTCACATAATATTTTTTTGTTTTGCTCACTATGCGACCCTGGATAAACATTCATTAGCGTTTGTCTATCTTCAACATGAAGAACTGATTGAAATTTTAAGATGTAATAATATTCCTGAAAAAATGCTGCTGAAATACAAACAAGGAAACCTAGTTTAATTTGTAATTTCCCTCATTAGATATGATAAGGTAATTAGTTCTTCATCCAGTATGGTAAGTGACTGGCTAAAGGATGTGGTAACATCCCATTGTGGAAAGCAAACGGCTGAAGCATCCCACCCACCCAGCTGAGGAATTGATCCCACAACTACTGGACTGTGAAATTACCACAAACACGACAAGAGAAAAAAGCGAAAGAAGAAAAACACATCTTTTACTGACTCTATGCCAAGAGCCAGGAATGTTAATTTGACAAACTTCCCTTTAGATTCTGAAGCGAAGTGACTGGGGGCATTAGCCTTTTTGTGGTTTCTGAGCAGCAACAAAACAAAAACCTTCTCCTCGTTGATGACGGTACAGGATGAAGAAAAGTGAGATGAGAAGGTGAAGGAACATGTGACATACCCAGGAGCTGTCAGTCAGTATTAAAAAACAGCGAGCAGTGAATAAACACACCAGATAATGCAGTTTGTCATTAGCAGTCCTTTGTGGAGTAAACTGTGGACAAATGGAAGGTTTAAACTGACAAACCAGCTGTAATTAAATACACATAAGTATATTTATTCCCCCTTCTGGGTTTTTATTTTTCAACACTGTTGTTTTTTCTTCCAGCCCCTGAACATATTCTCTGCACGCCCACTTTAGCGTGAGGTCATGCGGTGTTTGGCTGAGCGCTCACTGTGGGGATGGTGGGAAACCATCTCTCCCCTCATAACAAATACCCACTGGAGCCACTGCACACAGCCACTGTAAATTGGGCCTAATAGCCCAGATGAGAATGGAGGTGGGGATATGTGGATAAGAACAACGGACGCTCTTGGCCTGAAGTATCATGCGATAGGCTGCTGAATATCTGCAAAAATGACTCTGAAGTACACCTAGTCATTATGGTAATGGTCTGACGTATGGACAAATGACTGTGGTGAAAAAGCGCCGGGACGGATGAAGGTCACAGAGTACATCCACAGTTTCAAGGAATCTTCTGCTTTAGAACAACCTCTTTTCAGGACAGGCAGTCTTTTGGTTTTCCTCTTATTTTCTTCCTCTTTCATTTGTTGAATACAAGTATTTTGTAAATCAACCATTTCACATGGATTTAATTTAAACAAGTTCTGTTTATTTAAGTGGGTTGAGCCCGGCAACATATCTCAAGTGATAAATACCAATAAATTTGGCTCAGGTTTTTTTGGTTTCCATCTTTTTCGTCACGAATGTCAAATGAAAAGGGTGATATTTACTGTAAGACACATATGATGTCATACAAAGCAGAGAAGAAAAGTAGGCAAGTGTAAACCAGAGAATGTCTCCGTTTCTGACATCTAAAATATCTAAATGAGCTGCAACAGACACATTTAAGAATTTACTAATATTGTTGAATTTCTTAAAAAAGTAATGGTTGACATACTGCTCAAACTCAAATAAGTGAAGACTTTGAAGAGTAAATAGTACAAAGTTTAACTTAAATATAAATAAATATTTATTCATATATATATATATATACATGAAACACCTTTTCAGTGATTCTAAGAACATATTTGGGTGTCTGCAGCCACTGCCAACTAAAGCATTTGAAAGAAAACACAACTGTGGACCTTTGTTTGGGGCTCCCTGCAGGGTTAGGGGTTTGAAAATCTCATTCACTGAGCAGTTCAGGTTTACATTGGATTTCTGTACCACACTTCCAGCTCAGAGAACAATTTTCCAGCCTCCATTTTTAATCTCAACCCATCTTCAATTTCAAATCATGCTGCATTTGCTTGTACAGCAGAGAAGGAAATACAGAATGTATTTGCTCTTTCTTCCTGGCTTGCTATCAATAGGATATTCGCATCAGCAGCTGTAGAGTCCACTTAAGAAATATATAATCTATGCTCTGTTAATACAATCCATCTTCGAGGGAACTTCTGATTGGTTTTCTTTCATTTTTTCTGAGTCAAATGTTCAAAAGTCCAATTCCCCTGGTAACATTGGCAATTTTCTTGCATCCGTTATGATGCATAGCTATGGCAACGGGAAAATTGTTTGCATGCTGGAGAAGTTGATTCAGCTTTCCAAAGCAAGAGCAGTGTCTGGAATAAGACCCCCAAATAAAAATGAGTTGAAAAGGAGATGTCAAGGACGCAGAGCAGGAACAAAATGGAGAGAAAGGAGAAGGAAGTTTAAACCATTTCTTCCCTTGCTTATCTTGGGAAGTATGAGATTACCAGTGAATGAAATAAACAAGCTCAGACTACTAACAAAGATGCAGTGGGAATATAGAGCTGAAACGGAAGAATTACTACTTTGACTTTACTTGGTTATTGGGATCAACACCAGCTGTCTGTGGTCAAACTGCATAGAAGGGAAAGTATTTGATAATGAAAGTCAGTTTTGTGTGTGGTAGTCTGAGCTCGATTTACTGTGCACGCTGTTTTAAGGTCTCAGAATATACTTCAGAAGCTATAGAGTCCTATCAATCTCAAAAGAGGCAGAACTTATGGAAGTGAGGGGTGAAGTGAAGCAGAGTTTGTCTCTCCAGAAGAAAAACTCTTCTACTGTCTTTTCTTGACTCAAGCGCAGCAAAAACATTTTTTATGTCTATTATCTATAGGGCTGAATAAAAAAGAAACGTTTGACCTGATCTCAGTATAATCAGATAATTTCACATTACTCATCACAATTAGTCGAAGTTTTAGTTCAATCAAACAAACAACTGGCTCATATTTCTTATGTCAGCGAGACCATTCTGTCTTATGTCAGCTTTCCAATCGTGAACTCACCAAAGTACGATGACACCATGACAGAGGAATCGAGAACGTTAGATCGAGTGAGACAGTTTTGTTTTAGAGTTAATAAACTAACCATCGTTAAGTGTGTGTGTTAGTTTTTCAATTTTGACAAAAATAAACTGTTGTATTGTGTACAGAATATGTTCTTATAAACAGAGAAACATTGCTCATAATTGTATTTATATAGTCTGAAATAGGAGCTGGTAGTCAAAATATTTATTCTAGTCTAACTTTGGATGTGGGGAAGAATCTGTCAGGGATGAATTTGCTAACTTCCTTTGTGTTTCTTACATGCAAATATCCACACGGATGTTAAGATGAAGCTTGTTAAAGTCCTTCCACACCCTAATTTGAGTTGGACGGACAAAACAATGTTTGGGTGGTGCATGTGCTTCATTGTCTTGACAATAATCACATGGGAGGGTGCAGGTAAAAAATATGCCTGGTGTGGTTCCTCTTGCTGTTGGACGTCAGCGTGCTGTCATGGTTGATTGTGTTAAGATACTTTTCCTTAAGTTTGTAATCTTTGGTGATGGTCTCCTTTCTTTGTTATGGCCCATGAACTGGGTGCAAAGTATATCCTAACTTAAAATCTATATATCTCTCGGGGTTGAAAGCGTGAATCTTTGATAACTCAACAAAATGAACATTATTTCTTATCATTACTTACAGAAACTCCTACTTTACTGTTGAATTTTCATTTCTAAACATGTTTGTGCTGAATAGTTCTTATGTAAGCTATATTCCAGTCAATGAATTATTATAAAATGCATTTTACAGAAAGAGTAAAACTGTATCTCTGCTGAACATGAGGATTTTCCCTTCCTTTGCTCAGTCGGGGCAGCTGTAGCAGTCTTTGTTTTAGTAATGAGGAGGGTGTAAATGGATTAGTCTCAACTGGATGCTTTTGGATCAGCATACAATTCATTATCATGGAAGCTATTATCATGAAGGAAAAAAAGACATCATATATTTCATTCATCCTGCAGCATGTTTACCAGTGATTATAGCCTGTGTCGTGGTTCACTGGTTACACAACTTGTTTGTAATCTAGTTGTGGGGTTGAATGTGTGTGTGCTCAGCAGCATTGATGGTAATCAACCAAAAACAGATTCAATTTGATGCCTAGCTCCATTCACCCTTCATTTACATTTTTGTTTACCATACAAAGAAAAAACTTTATTTTTCTTGCTATCTGGCAAAGTAATCACGATTGACAGACGAGATGAGAAAACGTCCTTTCTTCAGCGGTACAAATAGTGGGGCTGCGTTTCACCGTCTCTGTCTGTCACGCAGCTGATGTGCTCTCTGTTATCTCATTGTGGGCAGTTAAAGGACAACGTGGCCACATTTTAAATGCATAAGTCATTCAGCCATAAAACTCATTACGGCTCGCATGATGAAAGAGTGCGTGTGAATGTGAGCACACTGTGCATGTGTGTTGTGGTGCTTTGGCCCCTGACTCTGGGCTCCTTCCAAAGATTTGAATATGTTCTTTGACAGGAAAATTATCGGCCTGGTCTCCAGAATTAAATGATGGAAATCATTTATAAATACAAATCTGCATGGCACTAAACTGCTGAAGTGATTCCGTCATTCCCACAAGAGGAATAAACTTGAGGTAAATAATCTGCAAGTCAAAAAGTGGCCTGAGCACAGAGATAGTTGAGATCCAGAGAGGACATTGTCTTTTTATAACCATTTCACATATTCAGATTGAAACCACGACGCATCCAGTCTCTTCATGCTCTCTTCCAATTCTTTAGCTCAAATGTCTCAAAAGGGGTTCAATTCTATATGGCCAAAACAAAACAAAATACAACACAACAAAACGAAACCATCTGTAAATGCTTTCTATGACAGATGATTCACATCTGAGCTTCAGCAGATAGATCAGAGCACGAGACAAGGCCTAAGTGATTTTTTTGTTGTTCTTAGGCCTCATCTGGGACGCTCGGTTCTAAGTATCTTATAATGATGGGTTGGCCAACTTGTATATGATTAGTGCTTGTACACCGCTGTGTTTAGACGTTTATTCTGGCCAAACCAGTGTGTGCAAGCTCAGATAATGTCCACTCTGGCTGAATAACTCAGCATGAGAAAGTTCTGCATTTCAGCACGCTAGTGACTGATGTTTCTCATGGTGCGCTTTTTTTCCTCTCCCTCTGGCCATGTTCCTTCGGCCTTCAGATGACAGCTTTCCTCAGACTGCTTTATGAAAATTGGATAATGCTGTAGTTTTGTCAACACATTCTGTGAGCTGACCAATGTGGACCTAATTACTGGATGTGTAAATGTAAAAGATGCTCTGAACAGAACCGATGCGTGAGATTTAGTTGACTGAGGAGAATGAGGAATATAAGTGAATATTTAAAATAACTTTGGTGCAAATTAGATCTCTTGTAACATTTTGAGAGCTTTTGTTTTGAGCTTTTGACTGAAATCAAGTCAAATTTATATGAAAGCTTCTGATCTGTAAAAATTAAATTAAGTATAAAGGATGTATTTTGTTGGCTCATTTAATCATATACAGAATTTTAATTGACATTACATCATTTAAATAAGTTCTAAATTAAAGACTATTTCATGTCTCTAAATCAGTTGCAGAAAATTTAAAAAGAATATCAGCTCCGGCTCAAATGTGATTGGTTTCTAATCCTAACTGAGTACTTCTGATTTTAAACCCTAACAGAGTGATGTTATTTTCAAAAACCAAACAGAAACTGATCACTGAAAGAACAGACATGATCTATTCCCAATAAGTAGTGAGTGTACCAGCTGCCAGTGCTGTTTTTACATTTGAGACTACTTGTATTAATCATATCAATCAAGTAATCATAAGGCCATGAAGTGTTCTGGCTTCCCATCCTCAGTTGAACTTGCTGATCTGACAGTAATGGTCACAACAAGCACAGAAAAGCAGCAGATAGCCAAGATGCAAGTGTTGTTGATGAGTGATGTGCAGAATGCGTTGAAAGCTCTGGAGTTGCTTTTCTGCCAGTAAAAATCTCTGAGCACCTGCTTTTTGTGCTACTTTATTCTGTTTGTCCTGAACACGTTTCAGTTTACACTCAAGTGACCTGCCGGCTGAAGCAGTTCCCCCCTGCCAGACTGTCAAAGAGTCTGACTCTGGCTTCGCAATTAGTTTTAATTCATGTCCTGATGTAGAGAAAAGAGTCATTCTGAAAAGGAGAAAATGAGCGTTGTAGGGATGTGGTGATATGACGAAAAGTTCAGGTTAATAAACCTAAAGGTGTCGGAAGGTGACGCAGATTAAAGTTTGTAACATTCTCCAAGAAGAAAAAATCAAAAATCACAGAACTGCTTACAGGTAAAGGATACCGCACTGTCAGCATTCCGAAGGGAAGGGTTGAAACAACAGTCACAGAAAATAATGGAGTGAATATCAAACAAGATCTAAAAACCACCTTCAGGCTTCCGTAGCCTTTGAGGAGCAGCTAACCCAATTCCTGCTGAAAATGATGATAAACCACGATCAATCTGATTGCTGAGAGGACAGCTTGCAGTTTAGTAGAAAGCCAACACACAAGGTGCAACAGATTAATTCTGACATGAAATCTACGCGTTCAGAGGCTTCAGACGTTAAACCCGAGGCAACAGATGTCTATCCCAATAAGATAACGGAATCAGTTTTATTTTTACACTTTCAATATATGAAGTCGTTGTTCTGCTCAGCAGCTTCAATGTCTTTGATGAAAATAATGGATTAACACAGTTAAATCAACAGTTCAATAACTGACTCGAGTTGTTCGTGAGAGAAGCTTCTCCATACTGACGGAAGTGGGCTGGTCCTGGACAAAGTCATGGACTGAAACTGGTCCCACTCCAACCCTGCCTGTACCTTCGCTAGCTTTCTACTGAAACCCACAACTTCTTTATTAAACAGAGATTGTTCAGCTTGTTTACGAAGCCTAAAAGCCTCCAACAAACTTACAAAGTGTCAAATGAAAACACTATGAGAACAGATTAAAGGGTTAGTTCTTGAACGCAGCAGCTGACAGGGACATCCATGAATTCTTGTTGCATGCATGCTAACGAGCTCTCTATCTAATCCAGAGTCACAACAAAATGTGAAATAGTCGTGAAAACTCGTTTCTGCAGACACAAAAATAAGCACGGAGAGGAACAGTGTCACTGTATTTCATGGCAAAGCCATGAAAGGAGTGTTGCATTACATTCAACAAGTGACAACTGAAGCACAGACAAGACTGCGAAGCTGAACAACCACTGAGCATCTAATGACTGATGTTTGAGCATGATGTTTGCTTTGAAACGCCATTATTGTATTCAGAAGCCATTTCTTTGCACTTTCAGTCACTGCTTTTCACTTTGGCTAGTCTTGTGTTAAGCCAAGACCATAACGGCTCGTGTTAAAACAGCATTGTGTATCGCATTGTGATGTATCACATCAAACTATCCTGAGGGGGACTGGGTTGGTCTAGCATGTGACCCGTGCAAAAGAATACAATCATCAGAGTATTTCAACACAAAAAGAGGGAAAAAAATCTTCTCTCTGTTATGGCTGACCCAAAAATGACCTGTGACCAGACTATGCTGCAGTACATATTTTTCCAGCTGCAGGAACGCGTCTCACTTGGAAAAACTCCTATTGAATGTTACGTTTTTTTAAGAGGGCAACTCTGCACCTTATTCTCCAGAGATAACATATGAAAGTGGCTTTGGCAAGTATGATGTCATTGTCAAACTATAAAATGTGACCCACGCTACAGTAAAAGTAGAGCTGTCTGAATAAATAACGTCACTAAATCATCAGGATGTTTCAAAGCGGCCAGGTGGAGAAAAGTAAAATGTCTCACTTGTGGAAGACCAGCATGGAAAAAGGCAAAAGGATGAGAATATGGAGGAGAGAGATATGATTCAACAGTAAGAAAGTGATGTGCATTAAGTTTTCAGCCACTCTGGCACACACAGGCTGGTCTACCGATGAAGCAAGAGTGGGAAAAACTACGCACATAACACCTTCCTCAGGTTTGCAGCAGAACAGTAACACAAACCTGAGGATGTTTGTTCCCACCACTTTCCACACAATCTGAAAAATAACACACAGTGTAACACTTTCTCCCTACAACTCCTTTAAAAATTAAAAAAAAAGTCCCTCCTGTCCTGTTCACCTTTTATTCATTCCTCTCTGGACTAACAACTGTGCTGTAAGTGTGATGTGTGATTTCCTGAAAAATGGAAGTATCCCATGACTGTTTCACAACCACAAATACGTTGTGGTAAAGACAAGGAGGAGAATGAGAGAATACAGAAAATCTGCCAAAAAATGACGAACAAAGCGCTGAAAAGACCGTTAACAGGCTAATTATTTGGGCACATTAGCTTAAAGGAAAATGAGGGAACACGACTTGGCCATTCCACACTTTCCTTGGGGATAAAGAGCTCCTTAAAAAGACTACGTTTATTAAGGTTTATTAACATCTGCCATTGTGGCAGTTTAAAACAGAATTGAAACTGAAATCTGTGACTAAAGGGAGCTTGGTTATTTAATCGGCTCAAATGTTTCAACATATTCTTTCATTTATTTTTCACATTAAATTAACAGACAGAACTGCATGAAAGTGGTGTTGATGTGACTGATTAAGTGTGTGCATAAATAGCAAGCACACATATCCTGACACTTGTTTTAGGTTCAAGTGTGTGGCCTTTAAAGTGTGTGCGTGTGTGGAAGTGTGGTGTAGTCACACCAGCAGTGCTGATTAGCACTGAGGAAGTCAAACTGATATGCACAGAGAGGAGGCTTCAATGTCTATCAGCACTACACAGTTGCAAAGAGACAGTTTCTGATGAAGAAAAAAAGAGAAAATACGAGAAAGTGATGACAGAAATAAGAGAGAAACAAAAAAAATGGATGTAAAACCTTCCTTCTATTAATTCTAATTAATCATAATTAAAAAATATCCTTTCGGGATGATATACGAAACAGAGAAAAGGGAAAAGAAACATTGATCGACAAGATGTCTATGAAACGAGTGCAAGAGCGACGGAGCTCCTAAATGCCTTGTCTGTCTCAGCTGAAAGAGAAAAAGCATCAGTTCAGGGTGAAACAGATACTTCAGCAACGACAAGTCAACAATCCGAAGGTTGACTGCGACATTCATCCAGCTGCAGCACATTTTTTGCACCTAAGTAAAATTACGCTGACTCGTGTCTATAAAGGACTGCAATAACAAGCTTGGGCAGCAGGAGCTTTGTTGCTTGATGTCAGATCTCAAGGCTTAAAACTATGTTCATTTTTATTGGAAACATCAAATCATTAATCCTTTCATGCATGATGTCCACTTGCGTGGACGGAAATAAAAAATCTTTTTTGATAATAAATGTTTTTTTTTGTCAAAGTTGCACATAGGAGACAAAAGTGGACGTTAAAGCTTCACGTTTTCTGTTTCTGTTGCTCAGATGCACAATGTCCATTCCATGAGGCATTTCAGTAACTCCTTAAATAATTGGTGTAAAAAAATTACTTGTTCTTTTTATGCCTAAAGATAATTAAAAACACTTCCTGACTGAGGCTTTCATAATTCCTGCATGAAAGGGTTAAAAAAAAAAAGAGGACCGTTTTGGTTGTGGTGGTAACTTGGATTTCTCTGCATTTGGCTTATCAATACTGCTGTGCAAAGACCTCTCCCCACTGGAAAAAACTGTGAAATATCTGCCCCTCCACCCGGTATATCACTGTAAGCATAACCTATTATTCATGAATGTATCGTATGCATTTGGAGTACACATGCTAATCACCTATCGCTCCGTAAAGTGCAGTTTTAAACACACTGCAGTGCTATTCAACTAATCTGCCAGGTCTGAGGAGAGAGCCAAAAGACCATTAAGCAAATAGATCTATGACTGGAAAAGGCTGATAGCTTTATCCACTGATAGAACAAAAGCCTCTCTCTAACACCAGCACACAGCCGTTAAGAACACTTCCCCTCTTATCTGCCAGCGGCCTGATAAAGAAATCAAAGGGGCAACTCAAGGTTGAGCCACAGATTCCGTCTTCCCCTCTCATCAGATCTCTTCAAGCAAAACCTGTAAGTCGCATTCTCTCTCTCCTGTTTGAGTTGGGTTTAATTTTTAACTGCAAGACAGATGCCCTTTTGCCAGGTGGGTGGTTTTCATTTGTTTCCATCAGTTTTATGTGGCTTTCAGTAAAGAGCCCACTGAGATCATATTCCTCTCTTTAAACCAACCTAAGTTCTGCATTTTCAACAAATGGTTTTCACTTTGAATTTTTGTCTGCTCTCTTCTTTCAACATTTATGTTTAATCATTGCTTTATTTTCAGAACACTCATTGAACATTCATCACAAGTTATTCTAGAGCCAATGAACTAAATATCTAAAACATGCACAGAAATGGCTTATTCTTACACCGAACCTTCCCAGTCTTTCTTTTCAGCTTGTTCTGTCACTGTCTGCAGCTGTTTCAGAAAAACACTGCAAACCGACTCACTGGCACCCAGCGATTTTGTAACCTACTCATCAATCACCAAGTCTTGGTCAGAGACATTCCTGCTGTACATATTAGGTGATTCAATATTACTCTGCCCTCATTATCTGTTATTAGGCTGGGAAGGAACACACAGATTCTGACTCAGTGGCCCCAAAATTTTGTCTGAGTAGAAGATGAGGAAGTAATCATTTCAATGCATCGTCTGTGCATTTTCAATGAAAGTGGGGGCAGCTAACCACCAAACCCACACCATAATGAAAAGGCACATGTAACAGTTGAAGCCGTTAAAGTTCAATAGTTGTTTTCAGCTGGTCTTATTTTGTCCAAACACACGGAAATCCCCACAAATACAAAGATGGCCTCCTCCTTCACATGTCAGAACCTGACATTTCTATCATCTTCAGCTTTGACTGCAGCTTCAGGTCTGCTCAAACACAAGGATTTGCAAGCTATCAAACAAGCTATCAAACAAACCGCACATGGTCTTCTCGCTTTATAACTAAAAGATAATAAAACAAAAATTATGACTTGACTTCAGATCAGTTGAGATCACATGATCTGAATTCAGATGTTCTGAACTGGGATATAATGAGCCAAAAGCAGAGAAATAAATGACATCTTTGAACTATGGACGACACACAAACACAGTTAACGAACTTGTACAGATGAACTTAGATTAATGTTCAGTAGCAATAACTTAGAAGACAGATTAGATTCGTACTGCATGATGCACTCTGCAGTTTTAGCACAGACTCACACCCGTAACATGCTAACAGGTTGTTCAGCAGTGTGTAATGACTCTGCTGGCCTGTGGTGCTTTTTTAATGGCGCAAACCACACTCATTTATATTCATGACAAATTGTGACTGGTTGCACACCTACTGTTTGTTGACACAGTAAAAAGAGGGTTAAATTCCCCCAGACATGTGGAAATGACTTTTTTTCCTGCCGCAGCTTTGCTGACCTCCCTCTTTTTCCAAAGTTGAAGTAAATAATATTCAATAGCTCTGACAGTGTCAGTGTAGTGATGTACAGTGTAGTGCATCTAGTGATATACAGGATAATTGCAGGAGCAGCCAGCATGGGGTCAGAGTACAGGATTAATTCTGCTGTGGTTTTACACACAAATTTGTGATCCACTGTTGTCTGAAGTTGCTGCACAATTCCTTTCCAACATTTTTTTCTGCACATTTATCAGTAGAAGTTGAAAACATCTATGTGACTGTTTTATTTTTTATCGTCATTTTTAGACAAAACGGGAAATTTGGAACGAAAATGGAGTTTTGTATATGTATTGTATTTCCATACCACTGAAGAATGAAGTACAAAGAGGAACTGAATCTGATATATCCCAAGCAAAGAGCGCAGGAGATCCAGGAATAATGGTTTTTTTCTGCCCATCACGACAAGGATTTCTTGCAGACTGCATGCTAACACAAAGTACACCGTTTTAAATATGCACCACAGCTCTCATTGAAAATGCAGTTAAATCAACTGTAAAATCACTGGCTCAGGGATATTAAAACCTTCATGAGATGCATCTAAACAGCATCTACTTAACACAGTACATCTGGAAACTCTGAATTAAGCAGAAGAATGAGCAAAAGTCAGAATAACACACTCTGTATTGTTCAAGCAGACTGATTCACGATGCAACTTACCCTTTTGGCATTCAGATCTGCCTTGGAGTGCAAGCAAGGGCTAGTAGCAGGGCTTACAGGGGCACTACGGCTACCCCCCGCCAGCATCATGCGCATGGACGCCAACCACTTCATGATGGTGAAGGAGAGGGATTTCGATCAACTGTGCAACACAAAAGAGTGTCCAGAAGGGAATATATCTCACAAAAAAAGCCTACAGGTGGATGGATAGAAGTGCGTAGATAAAGACAAAACTGGTGTGTGGTGCTGAAAGCAGCATCAGAGACTCCGTTGTGGGGTGAGACCACTCTCCTGCCACTTGACACAGCCTCACACAGAGTCTTACTGATCCCCTCTACATGTGCTTATAAATGCCATTACACACTGACACAGAGCCAGTAGGAAAACACACTCTTACAGTTAATACAACTGTACAAACACACACTAATCTCACAAACATGCACGCAAATGGATACATGCACATCCCCACCCCCTACTACCCTAGTAACCCACAGTCCTCCCCCCATCACTGTATCACCATCTGCCACTTTCTCCATTTCCTCTGTCCTCCGGGCACATTACTTTAGCTTAGCGTGCTAACCCCCCCAACGACACAAGCACACACACGCTACACACAGACACACCCCACCTGCTGTGATGTGAGACATGTCAGTCTGTGATGGAATGAAAAGCACACAGATGGATGCACAGAAAGAGTTTTTGTTCATGAATCTATGTTTGAATAGAAGGATTTACATGGGTCCATGTGATATACAGTGTGCTGATCAGTAAAGCAGATTTATACATGAAAGAATGAATGCACAGATGGTTACCTCCAACCCCTGGAGGCAATTTTGATTGATTGTAACTGAGCAACAAACATCCAACTTGCAATATTTCCTGCTGTACCACCCTGACCAATGGTCAGGCAGCATACAACAGCGAAAACTTGGATTCGAACTGGTCACATATATTTGTTCAAGTGCATATATGTAGTAACATCAGAGGGGAGGTTTCTCCGGATGCTGGGAAAAATAAGTAGAAAAAGAGCAGATATTTCACCACTTGCTATGAGTTACTGTAAGTATGCACATACTGAAGTCCATATGACTGGGCCTTTATGAAAACCATACACTGATCCGTTTTTGAAGTAGCGGTCCTATAGATCAGAACAGCAGCACATGCTAACAAATGTCACAGCGTTGTACATTTCAAAAGAGGATAATCCCCCACAGAGCTTTACAAGGGGCTGGGCCATATTATTGATGGCAATAAGAAGCCCTCCAGACAAAACACAGAGTGGAAAAGTGTGCGACTGCGCTTAAAAAACTGTAGACGTGTGTTTGTGAGTGGCCTGCTCGTCCTCATCGCCTGGCTGGGAGAGACATGGCCATATGTGGAGGCCAGGCTCCATCTCAGCTTGTGCCTCTGTGATACTGGTGAGGAAGTGGCCAAAGCTAGACTTAATTCATCTTTTAATCCCCTGCCTCAGCATGGCATTGCATATGGCAAAGTTTGGCTGGGGTGTGACGGAAATGTCGCAAATGACTGCACCTTTAGTTTAAACTGTCATTTAGACAAAGGCAAGGATTGTGAAAGGAAGAAGAATTAATATGTCAAAGCAGATGGCAGGATCCAAAGTGACAAGCATAGCCTCCTTTTGAAAGCTGGTTGAATTGTGACAAAGTATGTGTGTACAAATCTGCGTGTGCGTCCATGTGTGTTCATGTGAAATTGTCTATCTCCAAACGAGGAACTGCCTTTAGGGAGACAGCAGCTCTGTCTAATCTCAGACTATGACACATTTTCAGCAACAAACACTGAATGATGCAAAACATGTCACTGAGCCAGGGTACATGCTCATCTGCAACACGCTCTGCTTTCATGCTTTGATGCATAATGAAACTTCCCTTTCAATGTAATGACTTCAATATTACACTGGGAAGGATACAATTAAACCTCAGACGAAGCAAGCCCAATGGCTCTGACACGAACACAGCCGCAGGCAGAGTGAAATGCAACAAGTGGTTGGCAGGGTGGGAAACAAAAGTAGCGTCAGTTGTGGTTTGTAAATGAAGATGTTACAATAATTAACTGAGACCAAAGAGAAATGTCAAATGTTGTACAGTCATGAGATTAAAGGAAAACAAACCAGTAACTGGTTATAATGCTTTGCACGGCACGGGCACAGATACTATGGCTGCATTACTAAAGCTCCAGCACTGCCTGAAATTACATTTAGCTTCATTTAAAGAAAGAAAAAAACAGTTCAAAGATCTTTACCGTTTCATCTGTATACAATATCAAGTCTCTGTGTTTTTCCAGGAAAACTTTGTCATACATTGCAAACGAACAAAGAAGCAGAATTAAAAGCTCAGTTAACTGCGCTGAACTATTGCATCTGCAAGCTGCCAAGTACATATCACAGTCGTGATTAAAATGATTTACCCCAAGAATTCTGCAGAAGATGGCCTGAAAGACAGAAACTGGGCCAAAAAGAAAAGGCAATCGACACAGAGATGAGTGTTATTAACTTTCTTATCGACTTTCTTAGTCTGAGAATTTAGTGAGTAAATGTGAGTAAGTGGAGTTAAGGCTGTGAGGACTGTCAAAATATTGAGGACATGTTCCTGCTGCTCACAGCATCTTATTGTTTTTGGCTGTATATTAAAGTTTAATGCTGTTCCACTAAAGAAAATCAAATTAGAATTTAGAGAAATGCAGAAAGAGAGGTGGGATGGAGAAAGGCGGAGTTTAAGACTATTTCAAACAGCCAGCGTTGGAACTCCTCCACATTCCTTCTTTCTCCCACATCCCTCCCACATTTTTAACACTCACTCCATGCTGAAATGCCCCAATGGATATGTCTGCTTTCATCCAGCTCCAAGTAGCAGGAATCAAAAGGGCTGTAAATGTTTCGGCGTGAGTGTGGCATTAAAACTCAGTCCCTGAAGACAGAAGAGGCCTTTAACAAAGTGGATGGGGAAGCACCCGACCTCCTCTTGGGGACACACTGCATGTGCTGACAGTTGTCATCTTTACAAAATGAGATGACTGCCTTGCTGTGTCAGTCAGACTAAAGATGTGACTCAAAGGCTATGTGTTGCTAAACGCAGACATTTAAAGCAGAAGTTGATTTCAAATAAGGCAAATTTCACTTAGGATTCTGCAGCATTCAGCGGGAATCCAAAAACTGGGTTTGTTTAAATTGAATGACCCAAGCTTTTAAATCCTATACATTCATTAATCCAAAAGACATCACAAAGCACAAATATTTTAAAAAAACAGGGTTAAGACTCTCGGTCTCAGTATTTGTCGGCTGATATTAGAGTAATGGTCATGGCTGAACAAAACTGTCTGCTGCCACTGGTACCTGTCAGGCTGTACGGCAGCCATGTTGCTGCACAGGGAATGAAAAGGAACAAAGTCAGGAAATCCCACAGGGCGCCACAATGTAGAGAGCTGTAACTTTGCATCAATGCCCAGTTTCCCTTCTTGTGAGGTCTCTTTACTTGGAGTTTCCTTTGTTGTAGCTCTTTTTGCTTTTAATGTTCAGTCTTATGTCTTGTATATAATTCTAATAGACCATGACTTTATGCAAACTACTGCACAAAAGTAAACAGTATGAGACACTGCTTTGAGCTGTTTATCACTGCAGTTGACTCAAATGGGCAAATCGCTCATCTTGGGTCTGTGATTGTTTTCAGGGAGACATTGTGTAACTTTCTCAAACAGAGCAGATTTCCCTGTTCCATCACCAGCTAATAAATCTACCATGTCACCTTAAGTAAAAAGCAACTGGGCACATTCTCCACGCGTTCCAACATGCAGCATGCCTACTGTTTATTAATGGCTGAAACGGGCTGATAAACAACTGCTAGCTTAACAAGCAGCGTGACAGGCTGACAGCAGAGCAGCACAGGTGGGATTATTGGAGGATGACATATAGCGGGGTCGGGACAGGCCACTGCTTGGCTGCATATGAATATGGATATTGTGACATAGTAAAAATAAAAAGTGACCTTGATGATGACTTCATTTTAAGAGAAAGCACTGGTGTATCTGCAGTGCAGCTTGGCTGGAGTTTGGGACAGCCTCTCTTATCCTCAGCCAAAGGATTCAGGGGCCAGAGGGGACTTGAGACATTTCTGGAGGACTTTTTTTCCCCTCAGCAACAGCTTTTTTGGAATGAGGCAGATGTAAACAATTACAGCGCAAAACGCTCATGATGGGAAAGAAACAGAGAAAGGGATTAGCTGAGTTTCATTTCAGAATCAACTGACACACAAGCAAAAGCGGTGTGTTTTGTTGCTTGGCTTGTTTGGTTGGTTGGTTTAATTCTTTTAAGGAAGTAGGAAATGAGTGCTTTCACAATCCCTCCTCAACTTTCTTGACCAGCAGAGAACCCAGTGACAACTGTCAGAAACTACTGTTGCGCTTGAGTAAACTTTAGGTGAGAACACCACGGAAGGAAAATCTTGAAAAATGTTTAAAGAGAAGTTTTAAACCAAGTGTAACAAGAGGAAGACAGAACAGAGATAGTTTTTGAGACCTTTAGAGGCAAGCCTCCCTCAAAATACCCATAGTTCTGGATATCAAAGTCAGTCACACCCATAAGTCATTATATAATATTCATGCAGCAATACACCTTTGGGATCAGTGCAACCTTGAAGGTTACATAAACAGGCTTATTGCCAGCAGGTTGACAGTTAAACCAGCACAACATGGTAGCTGTAAAACTGAAGAAGTGCCTTTCCTGATTTATAAATACTTGGTCAACATACCCTGAATAGACAGAAGTTATTAAAATGCCAAAAAACACAGATTTCTTTCATCTCCTTAAGTGGTTGTTGAGCACAACATACTCCCAGAATAGATTTTGGGTAACGACTCCACACGCTGCCTTAATAATTAATCCCTTCTTTCCTTAGCAGCGGGCTGGGAAGTTTCTGCTAAGAATAAAATCTATTAAACACAAGTTTTTTTTACATGTGCCTGTTTAAAACTGAAACCGAAAAGGAGAAAAAGAGCATTACAGAGTACAAATGTTGCCTGGCATTTTGGTAACCTGGTGACTGACTTAAAGCTGCCTTTGAAATCCTTTAATGAAGTTTTTGCATTCAAGGCGTGTACCAGACATAAGTTTAAATATTCTAAACGAGATAAAGGATAAAGGCCAGATTTATTTGCTTTCACAATGACAAACTCACAGGATACACTAAGTTGTGTGTGCCAATATCAATATGTGGAGCCACAGAAACTCTGATAGAATCAACAGAGACATTGTGTAAAACAAGAGATGAACAACACTATCGCTTTGTTTCATAGCCAACCTGGACTGGAGCCATGCATCTTTTTGAATCTTATAATGCATTGACAGTAAATCCTGTGTTTGTGAAGGCAGCACCTTGTCTAACAGGTCTGGCTTCTCATTTCATCCTGTAAACGGCAACAAAATGCATTGAAGTCAGTTGTAACATGTAACTGACCTATCTGTTATACGAGGTGGAAAATGATCAAGTTGCAGGTTGAAAAACAGAAAGAATTTTTGAAGCATGGCCCTGCTGGTTCTGGCACTCCTAGTTTTTAATGACAGTTCTGCAGCTCAAATTTCTTAACATTAACAGAAGTATCTTTTGAAAAAAAGACATTCTGCCACATCTAACTTTCTCTGACAAAGATCATTGAACATTTTGTATGCTTTTTATCCAACTAACACGTTTACTTAACATAATTGATTCATTTTTCTGGTGTCATGTAAATGAGTTCCCCGTTTTAGGAACCTCTGTGTTTTTGAAAAAGACTGCGATGTTTTTCAGTTGACATGTGTGGTCTTTGGATGTAAAAATGATAAAATGTGCAAGTAATACCATTCACGCAGCTCTTCACATTTAACACACAAAAAGCCACCCTCTGTGACTTGTTCAAAGCACATAACCCAAGGCCTCTTTCCATTGTGTTTTGGGTGAAATAATTGAGTGCTTTTGATGAGATAACTGAATATGTGACCTCAAGGAGCAGTAAATGTTGGCATCACGCAAAAAAGCCAGTAACAACACAAATCATTGCATGTTAAAAGTGAAGCAACCAATCGTCCGAAACAAAATTTACCAGCAACTAATGGATAAAAGATGAAGTGACTGGGGACAAAGCGAACAAAACAAAATCATCACCACTTTAAGGCCAATTGCTGGTATCTATCTGTGGGAAAGGAGTGCAGATGTTTCAAGTTATCATGATCTAATTTATGCTTATTCAAATGCAAACATAAGATCATTTTTTAGCTTGTTTACTTCCTTCAGACCCAGGACAAGAATGAGCACCTCCAGTTGAAGGTTCCTCAAAAGTATTTCCACAGAAGATTTTTTTTTTTTTTTTTATCAGATCAGACAGGTTTGAAGAATATCTGTGACCTCTCTGCAACAAGTCTCCACCCCAGGACATTCTCAACCTTTCATTCCAGGCGGTCTATGCGGCTTACCAGTAATCTCTGATTAAATGTGCTGTCTTTGGTAAAATCATACCACAAAGGCCCACAGGTCTCATAGGGGTAGGCCAAATAGTTTTTTTCCATGGCATGCATACAAACAAACACCAATATAACCTCTTACACAACCTTGTGTGGTCCTGAGTTGACTTCCTTTGTGTGTTGATGTTTTCCGTAGACGTAAAGCAGGAATCTGCAGGGGCGAATCACTTTTTAAGTGGCTCTGGTTATTTCATGGAAAAAAAACAAGCACACAAAAAACATTATTCTGAGCTTCACGCACGGTAGAAATTTGAGAGAATAAGAGGGATTGAGTCAGCACCACATCTTGTTTTGTATGTGGCCCTTAAACATAAATGTGTGTGTGTGTGTGTGGGTGTGGGTGTGTGTGTGCGTGTGTGTGCGTGTGTGTGTGCATCCTCTGGCTTTGCATAGGAAGCCAAGACTTAATGAAGTCATTGTCCACGGCTCTACCGCTAAGGCTTTATACTGTTGATATCACCGCAGCATAAATACATTATTCCTATTCAAAACATAATTGTTCAGTTTCCCCCGCTGACATGAGGAACAAAATCTTCACCATGTACATAATTAGAGGGGTGAGGCTCCACTCACGCATCGTGTTTTAGAAATGTTCGGGCAGCTCTCAGTGCCGGGCAGCTGCCAATCGGTAATGAAGAACAAAAGCAGCACATCTGCTGTGGCTTTGGCGAGAGAGCACCAATACGGCCTCAAAGCAAACTCCAACCTTTTATAGTAACCATAAAAAGACCGCACTCAGTGCTGGGGTGAAAAACAAGAGAAAAAAATCATAATGATAATCTGGGTAAACAAAATCTGCTGGCTGTACAGAGACACGCTGAGATGAAAAATGGACTGCGCTGTGAGGCAACGAGAGGACAACCATCAATAGGGCTAATCCACTCAATTCTGCCAAGTGAGGAAAACTGGACACCATTATTATATCTGCTTTATCTGCACTTCGGGAAAGGAAGAAAGCACGCAAACTAGACAGAAGTCTTGGCCTCTGAAAGCTCCAATGTGTCAGACAGATATCAAAGGATGAACCAGTCCAAAGAGTCACAGCACATGAGGTATTTTCTTAGAGATGTGGGTTTGGCCTGTCAGCGCAGTCAGAAGACCATGACACGATGCCAACCATACTGCAACAATGTGAGCTTAGGGATCAATACTTGAACAAATGTTCAATATTTAGGTTATGTAAGGAGAGAAAGGAATGAAAAAGGCAGCGTCTTTTAGGGTCAAATGATTGAGACCACAGCATGAGTCAAACAATCTGCCTTTTCTTGAAGTTGAGCCCAGTCTGCCAAAACTGGTTGACAAAGTGGAGTCAAAAGGTCACAGATTCAACATAGATGAGCAGCTTGCAGATAAATCACGGAGGTGAAGTTACCAAAACCAGACCAAATGTGTGAACAAAAGCAAATATCTTTTGTTTTGCAGCACGGCTTTATGGATTGTAGTTGTATCAAATTTTAAATGCCGTGAGCAGCACTGAGGTCAACCGAGGCCGTAAGCTCAACACTATGTTTCAGAGCAAACGATTGGAGCGCCTCACGTCTGGGAAACAGACGAGCTGCATCCATCACATCCGATGAAGACCTTCACAGGAAACATGTGGTCAAACGGTATTTTTCACTGTCAGCAGTCATCTGCTCACACAACATGTACTCGACTCCCTGAGTAGTCCGTTATAGCTGCCTGATACCGGCTTCTTTAAGGCTTTCTGGTGGGTGGTCAAAGGTCAGTACCAGAGTAACTCATATGGAAGAGGGTCTGGTTCATAGATACTGAGAAAGATCTCAAGCACCCCTCCTTTTGTGATATAATTCCTTTTTCTTTACTTGTCAGCTGTACAAAATACTCTTAATTTAAGTTAAATCCCAACACGCTCCTTAACTTTGAACATCACAAGAGGAATTATTAATCTAATGTTGAGTTTTTCTTATTTTCTAATGAAAAGTTACAACAGCAAATAACATTTTCTCCCAGTACTGTGCAAACATGAGAGCAGAAAAGGATAAAAGCCTGACTAATTGGGCTGCTTGGAAATGATCAACATGGTTGAAACTATTTAGTGACCAGACTGTCTGGTTGAGAATAACTAGTGTAGAAAATTCATTAATGCATCCCATAACACATACGTTCAAGCAATTATGTGTGACCAAAGAATTTGCTGTGTCATATAAAAGTTAGGCCTGAGTAATTTGCCAAACAACTGTTTTTGGCAGTTGAAAGAAGCACATGCCTTACAGGGAAAACTACCACCAGCAAAACGGCCCTTCTTGTTAAGACAGGGCACGAATAAAAAGGCTTTGGTTTGGCAGTGCAGCAGGCGAAGCTGAGAGCTGGAAAGCAGAAATGAATCCCGGCACGCTGCTGCCTAAGTCTTCATCCTGCGTTGGGGGGGACAACTCTGCAGCAGTAAATTTTATCCCTAAGCGTGTCTCCATCTTTCATCCCTGCTTAAAATGGGATAACACAGTCCATTTCCTTGCAGAATGGCATGCTAATGTTGCACATGGCAGGCGTTTTGGTGTTCTATGGTCTCACTAACACCAGCACATGCATCTGCAGGCTGTGTGTGAGGTCAGTTTCTGCAGCACAATGATGCAGGGGAGCTGCAGGATGTACCATTTCTGAGTGTTTGGAGTGAGTTATAGTTGCACTGTTTCTCCCATGTTGTCAAACTCACCCATTTTCAACTTTGTCGTCGCGGCTCTGGTTCATTGATCTTCATGCCTGCCTGCCTGCACCAGTTCTTTAAATTCATCGCTGCCTTTCATATTTCTTTGGTGCAGCCCTTCTCCTCCTCATCTCCACCTCATCCTGAAAGTCCCGAGCATCTCATTCTAAGGGGCAACGTCAACTCCAGCATCTGGACTCTGGGGTCTTGTCCTATTTTCTACCTTGGTTTGGCACACAGCTCTGCTGTGGATGATCAGAGTCTCATCACCGCAGCTCTTTTAATGTTCAACCTCATGGAAATTAAGAAATATTAGTCTTGACCTTCAAATATATTCTATTCTTATAGAAATAGTAGTATAAGTTAAACAGTTTTGTGAGCTGCTACATGGTTTAACTGGATCACATTTTTTACTCATTTTGTTGTCTTTGCTTATACAGAAGAAATCATTTCTTGAAGTTTGTATCTCTCTCTTTTAATCTATTTTTGTTAAAATGTTGGCACAGTTAAAATGTATATTTGTATTAATATTATACCAGTTGAATTAGATATTAGCAGCCTGCAATGTGCCTGTGGATGGACGGACAGCTAATGCTGTAATATTTTGAGTTGTAATGATCAAAATGAGGATTCTGAGTGAGCTTCTGAAATCTTTTTTATCTGTGATTTCTCAGAGGATTTATAAGCATTTAACCATAAAGCACATGCTGTGAAAGTTACAGGATCAAAGTTTTGTCTGAGTTATGACTAGAGGGTGCGCTGGTGTTGATTCAAATTCACCATTCAGTATATTTGTCCCATCTTCCGCTCCACAACCCTTCATGTCTCACCTGTCATTCTAAAGTTTCCCATTCTGTTGGTTTATCCTGCTGAAAGTTCAGGAAAAAAAAACAAAAAAAACTTGTAACTTCCTCATCAGTCAGTCAGCCTGTCTCCATTTTGAAATAAGTAAAAATAATTTGAATCTATATTAAATAAACACACAATCGTTCAAGCATATTAAAAAATCGTGATTGGGGGGAACAGCGATGCACCTGCCAGCCCTCTGGTTTCCCCTTTCCAGTTAATACCTGCGGAATGTGTGGAAACTATCTTCATTTTCTTAGTTTTCTTTCAGTTCAAGGGAGATAAAAACTTCTTCAGTTTGATTCTTCCAAGTGTGGGAATTATGTTCAGAGAAACTGTGAATGTCCTAATCGTCATGTCACCACATGCCTACCTGCAGTCAACTTGTACAATTATGTCACAATAACCTTTTGAATAATTATGTAGAACAGCATAACGAGCCAAAAGAGGCAGTACATACTCATAAAATTAATTACTGAAGCCCTATCTGGTAGCAAAGCTGGGCACCACGTTTAGAAAAATAACACAAATAAGATAAGACATGAAAGAGGTTATCAAGAAATGCTGAAGAGGACAGAGTCATTTCTTCCAATACATTATATCACTAGTTCTGTAATTTTATTGTTTTTTTTTCTTCCCATCAAATCAAATAAAGTCAGTGGAATATCTAAGTGATTTTCTTTTCTTGCAAAATCCAGCCTGTAAATGCCATTTTATTATCTATGGACTAATGGAAAGTGCAGAACTTTAAAGGAAGAATTCTGTGTGCAGACTTTGCAAACATCCAGGAGAAGTGCTTCATTTTTATTCTAAGAAACTAAATAAAAAAAACCCTCTTTGTGATTAATTCTTTCTGGCATCCCTTTCTCTAAGAGAGGGGAGATTTTCCTGTTTTTTTTTGCTTACTTCCGCTATAAGCGACACACTGAAACTATCACCTCTCAGGCGCTGTGGTTACTGTGACACTACAATGCCCACTGCTGTGATTACCTTCTGCGGCATCATCATTAAGCAGTAGCAATGCTCAGACCAACACAGGAGAAGCCTGTGAGTTTGCAGTTTGCTCAAATAAAAGACAAAGCTGAAGATATGATGAGCCCTATTTTCCATTATCTTGTATGACAAAAAAACCTTTGAGGATTTGCACTCATTGGCAAACTTACTCCAAGATTCACGGCAATAAAATATGTTCCATGAGCTTATTTCTTAACCGCACCCATTTCCCCAGGGAAAAAAAGAAAGAAACTCTTTCTGTGTTATCCAGAAGATTACAATATGTATTATTGATGAAAAAGGCTGTGTCTGCAGCAGAAAAGTTCAGAATTTGCCAAACTTCGACCTGCGTTATAGAGATCATTGACACAGATTTGCCAGAAGTTGCTTCACCTTAGTCTTGTAGTTAAAAAAAAATAAATAAATAAATAAATAAATTCAGAGTGAGAAAGAACAGGGTTTAAATTCAGGGGCTCCGAGTGCATTGGAAATGATACAGAGGTGTATACACACATAAAGATGTCCAACAACACGAACACATCATGTCTCACCTTCAGGGAAGAACACGCTGTTTGCAGGGAGTCTGAGCTTGACTGCTCCCATGTTTACGATGACCCAAAACTGCCCCGGGGCTTCTTGCATTATGCAATAAACTGGCATTAAGGTTCAAACATCCATTTATCGATAGCCAAGGCTTTGAAGCAGATCTCTGGAGGAACCAAGTGATTGATCAGAGTAAAGGAGGAATAATATGCCATTTATAGTTTTTGGACATAATTTAAAGAAGTTGGGTTTATAACTGCAAAGAAAATAAATAAATCAGTCAGAGGATAAATCTGTTGTCTGGGATGGCTGCTCTCTCTGCATCTTTTCTACCGATCGTGGGGATAATTATGCAAGTCAAGTCATCATACTAGAACTTCTATAAAACACAAAGGTTGAGGTAATGGTGCCATGCACTTTTTCCTGGACTGGAACTGGACTCGTCTTGAACTTGTTTACTTTGTCTCTAAATGCCTTGAGATGGCTCTAAGTCAATAAATCTAGTTGAATTATGAAATTATTTTAAAAGATCACTTAGACTTCCAAGTGGAAAATTAGTACTGTATCTGATTTATGAGAATATGTGACCTGACTATTTGTACTTTTTTATTCAGGTGCGAGTTTTAAAAACCTTTTTCGTGACTTTTTTTACATTTCATAAACCTCTTCAGACCTGACGCAAACCTGATGCCGTCCTCTGCATGAAAGATGAAAGCATGTGTACATTATATCAGGTCTGAAAGGGTTAAACTTGCCTCTGACACACAGCAGCAACACACTCAAACTGACCTACATGCTGAACTAGTTACTCCTTGTTACTGGTTACTGTTATCAGTCACCTTGAGACTCTCTCTCGAAAACCTAATAATCAGGTTAGAAATCGAGGGGTAATATTGGACTCAGACCTGAACTTTAACAGCCACATTAGATCAATGACATCAGCAGCTTTTTACCACCTAAAAAACATTGCCGGCATGAAAGGAATAGTGTCTAATCCAGACTTAGAAAGACTAATCCCTGTGTTTGTCTCTGTACTGTAACGGCCTGCTCATTGGGCTCGAACAGTTCTGTAAGACAGCTGCAGTACATCCAGAACGCTGCTGCTCGAGTCCTGACTCGAACCAGGAAATACGACCATATTAGTCCAGCGCTCAGGTGTCTGCACTGGCTTCCTGTTGCTCAGAGAATAGACTTTAAAACAGCTTTGCTTGTGTACAAGTCTCTTCATGGTCTGGCGCCAAAGTACATCTCTGACATGTTAGAGCCATATGAACCAACGGGGACTCTGAGAACCTCAGGGAGGGGTCTCCTGCTGGTGCCCAGAGTCAGGACTAAACAAGGTGAGGCTGCGTTTCAGTTTTATGCTCCTAAAATCTGGAACAGTCTTCCAGAAGATGTGAGACAGGCCTCAGCTTTAAAAATGTTCAAATCCAGGCTGAAAACAGCTTGTTTTAGCTGTGCATATGACAGCTGAAAGTATTTTACCTGCACTTTTCATTTAATTAATGTTCATTTTTATGTTTTATTTGCCTTCTTGTGATTTTATGTAGCTGTAAAGCACTTTGAATTGCCTTGTGTACGAATTGTGCTCTACAAATAAACTTGCCTTGCCCTCCATAGCCAGCAACAGACTCTAAAGGTCTAAATCAGCTCATAGTGCAGCAGTATGGCTTTTCTCATCACTGTGCTTTTTCCAGAGCACTCATAAATGACTTCAATAGGGTGAATAAACACATTTCTGACACATTTTAACCTCAGCCAGGTCTTACAACACTTCAAAAACAATGTTCTTTTAGTTGTGAAAGTTTTAAAAGAGCTTTTAAGATAAAACATCTGCAATCACTACACACTTCGTTCTCGCTCTTTAACCCTGATTTGAGGAATCAACTATGTTTTGTTGGGTTCAGTTATCTCGGCTGCTTTGTCAGCTTTGTTTAACAAAATTATTTTGTTCGTTTTGGAAAACTACAAGATCGAGTTTACTTGTACTACTGAGAAAATGATGCAGCTGAAGTGAGAATGGGCTGCAAAAACATTTGTTCCCAAAAAGTCAAACTGCATGGATCCAGTCAGAAGATCAACAAATTCTGCTGCTAATACAAATGTGATTTAGAAGGTGGACTGCACTCACAGCATCTGTCAAACAGCACTCATCCCTCTGATCTACACACACAGGATGTGGCTGTCTCCCACGCAGACTGACCAGTGCCTGCTCCACATCTCCTGGTTGTGGGCACGTGAACTTTGTAATCAGGCTGTCTGTGCTTGCTGGCTGGAGATAAGCTTCTCGACTCCAATGAATAACCTAATTTATTGAACTGATCCATGAGCTGTTGATATCCTGATCCTTCAGCTCACACAAATGTTGAGACACTTCAGTTGTCAGTGTGCTCCTCACTGGAGCCGCACTTACTCAAATATAATGCAATCCTTTTTATTATTTTATTAATAAGTTTTATTGATTTTACTAATGACATTATACTTATTTTATAATTTTATTCAATTGTAGAAGAAAATCAAATGAAAGACTCGTATTAAATGCATCTGTATGCTACTGTCTCAATCTATGGCTCCACATTGTACTCTTTTACTCTTTTTCTGAATCCAAAGCAGAATGTTAAACAGCTGCAGGTATCACAGCAAACCAGAGTGAAGAGAGCAAAACAGAAAGCAGAGAAGGCTTACATTACTGGCTCTGACAAGTGGACCACGCATCACATTAGTATGCACAAAAGCTCAAAAAGTGATCGCTTTATTCCAAACAAGTGTTACCCTGCTAAAATACAGTCCTGAGCTACGAAAGATTGACAAACTGATTTACAAACCGATCACTGAATTTGCTCATTTGGCTTATTTGCGTATTCATAGATCCCTGAAAACTGAGTAAGTCTAGAGTGTAGCATTACTGCAAGCCATTTTAATGCATAAAGAGATTATTTTCATGGTAAAAATGCAAAGAGAGATTAGCTTTTAGGAGTGAAATCAATGTCCAAAGAAATACTTTAAGCACTCTGAGCTTCCATTTACAAAAACATCCTTACAATTAGCGGATAACAGCTCCACGACTTAACCCAAACCGAACAACTTTGGGATATACAGCAGATAACAGATATGGAAAAGTATTCCTTCCTTTTTTTCCTTCACTTATGAGGGCTGTATTATCAAGACTTGAAGAATAACACAGGGGAGATTGCAGGAGACCAACCTCTGAGAAAGATTGCAGGTGGTATTGGATTAAGCTGCAGTCAGCATGAAATCCAAGCAAAAGAGCAAATGATGTTGAGATTTATCACAGCTGAAACCTGGACTGACAATAAATGTCGCTGTTTACATTTAGTCAACATACTCAATCTCTCATTGAGAGCTGTATTATTTTACATTAATATATATATACTGAGAATTTTACTCTGCAAAAATCTGATTTTATTTTTCTGGCTTAATGCCTATAGAATAGAATAGAATAGAATAGAATAGAATAGAATAGAATAGTCTTTATTGTCATTATACAGGGTGGTACAACACAATTTGAGGGTGCTGTGCACAACAAAAACAAACACAATAACAACAAACAAAACCAGAAACATTATCAGTGTACACAAGTGTGTGGGGGGAGATAATCATTTGTTCTCCAGGGTCCTGGACACACCAACACTGCTGAGGACATGGACAACTGCCTGCTGACTGGCACGTATGAGGTAAAACAGAGATAATCTGATAGTGGCAGGATTGTGCCCCATTCCACACTCACACATTGTGCAAATAGCTGTTGAAGGTTTATCTTCCAGTGCCCTCATTCTGGCACACCTCACTGAATTGACTTTCAGTTCAAGGCTCATCCTATCCCTCCGGAGATGATAAACCCTGATTCTCCAGTTTAATTTTCTACCTGTCTTTGTCTTTTGTGCTGTTCCCCCATGCATTTCTGTGTTTTCAACCTGCTTCCAATCCAATTAGCCATCCCAAAGTTCACGCAGTGAATACTGATAACTGTTGCACAAAATGGCTAATTTGATTTTGATGAAACAGAAACAGACTCTTGACGGAGCCGAGCTCATCATTTTTCAGTCTGTTCATTCCGAGCGGTTCAGATCGGGAGCTTGCTTGTGGTGTAGTTATCTCATCAGTTCAAACAGGCTGAAAATCCCTGGTTTCTCATTTCAACATGAAGCTGATAAAGATCAGCACACTGGTGGCATGTTGCTTCTTCTCAGTCTGAACACACAGACTGATACCACACAATGTACACTCATGAGCCATAGGCAGCAGGGACACACACATGGCTACACACACCCTAAGGCAGCAGCATTTTTCAGGGAGCGACAAGACTGAAATGGTATTCAACAAATGCAAACAACTCATAAAATGCCCCGTCAATTATTCTTGTTATTTACCTGAATGCAGTGTCGTGATGGCAGCACTTGCCTCCTAATTCTATGCTTTAACTGTCTAATACATGTGCTTAGCAATACGTCAGATTGACCTTGACTCACAACTCCAAAAAGTAGTAATTATGTGTGAAAAAAACAGAAGCACAGGTTTTCTTTCCAAGTCTTCTTGATTAATAGCATCCGTGTCTGGCATAGTTGTGATCAGATTTATAGCAATGTGTAATTGATGGGTGAACTTCTGCTGGGAGACAAACTTCAAGACAGGATTTCCTCCTGAGCTGCAAAGGTTCCCAGCGTGCAAAGAAGGAGAGAAGTTGTAAAGAACAAGAGCCAAACCATCTGCTGGTAAAATGAGGAGAGCATTTGTGGAGATTTGTAGGAGGTGAATCTCAGGTCCTCCTTCCTCTGAGCGGCTCTGAGATTGGAATACAGATTGAAGACTGAGCTGAGTGAGAGGAGACTGAACTCAGTGCTTTCATTGGAGGACAATGGCACCATAGAGTGTGAACAAAGAGTCTTTCACACACCTGATTATGTGCATTGAGTTGAGATGAGATCATAAATTGGCTGATAGAGAGGAACAGTGTAGGTGAGGACTGAAGAACAAGGAGCTGGGATGAGTGGAGGAGGGTCTTGTAGTGCAGTGAAGGAGAAAATGAAGGAAAACGAGCAGTTTGTGTTTGTCTTGAGGGTTTTGTTGACACCCTCCCAAAGCAGCAGGCCGGATAACCCGTGAGGAGAGGAAACACCCCGAGGGTCAAACATGTGTTCCTACTGAGAACACAGAGCTCAGGTGAAGAAAACTAAAAACGAGTTGAAAAAATGGAGATACACAGATAGTATGTATGTTATCACCTTCCTGGAGGGTGTTTGCCACATGCTAAGGAGCTGTAGCTTTAAGAAATGAAACTGTTCTTGTGCTACTTTAACGCTGTGGTCTGCATGGCTCATTTAGTCCTTCAGGTAATGCACTTGTTTGCTTGATAAGACTTAGATGTTCAGCATAAATAGCATATTGCTCAGTTTTCATTTGCACCACAGCCAGCTGCCATGGTGCATGAGTTGTATGAGATGCTCATTTCTGCCCAACTCAAACTCTCATTCAAATTATTCCTGATGTTTGTTGCAGAAAACATGAAACTAACAGAAATGTCCACAGTGGTCTGCAGTATTACAAACACTTTGATTCACAGTTTGGTTCTAATGCAAAGCATTAACAAAACAACTTTGAAAAGAAATATATGCAGAGCTCCTGATGGACTTATAAAACTGCTTCTACTTTACAAATGAATCTTTCTTGGACATTTCTCCACATTACTGGAATACCTGTTATAGGATATGCTTTGAGGAGAGCTGCCGTTTTTCATTTTTGTTGGGAGCAATGGACTGAGTGTATCCGACAGGATGTGGTCCACACAGATGTTTCTGTCTCAGGTGGCTAGCAGTCATTTTAAGATCATCAGGGACGGTTTGTAACATGGTCACCAATAGGTACTCGATGTCACTGAATGACACCAGGGAGGAGATGTTGTGGCCTTACATGTTTTTTGTCAGTATAAATGTTCATTTTTAAATCATTACTCCCACAGCTTCCTGTCTTGCCTTTATAACCCGTTCCCATATGGCTAGACTCAGACTTTCCAAACTCTGGACTCCATTAGTCCAACAATTCATTGAAATATAAGCAAATAAATTTTATTGCTCTACATCTAACCTCGGCGTTTGGAGATAAAAGCTAGACAAGCACCTGCTAACAAACTATAAGCTAAAAGTGTGATCCGGAGTGCAGCCTTGCGAATATTTTTCAAGCCCAGGAGACCCTTGGTTGGTTACAGTTTGGTCAAAAAGGCCTTTGTGAGAATTATTGTGGTCGTTTTGATCATATTCAACTTATTTTCACTTACACCTGGTGAAGAACTGCACAAACATACATATTTTAATTCTATTTTCTACCCACTTTTACAAAAACAATTCTGATCATGACAAAGTTCAGAAGGTCCAGTAAAAGAGGAAATGACAAAGGCTAAACTTAGCTCGACTGGCATCTTTGTGAAATTGAATGACAGCAAAGAAGTGGTGTTTTCTGTGTTACAAACCCAAAGATTAGCAGATCTAATCTAATAGACTGTTCAGTGTAAAGAATGATGGAATAATGACAAAATTTGAAAGCATTCTTCATTCCATTTCAATCCAAAATTTGTTAATTAACTACTCGGGTGGAAAAAAATCAAAAAGACTGAAATGAACATATTCTACAAAGAAATGTCCTGGAAAACAGTTCTACATTCAGCACTCATAATGAGCGCAACTACCTAGTAATTTCCTAAACTTTTAAACAACACACAGTCAAAACTAATTCAAACAGAGCAGAAAGCCAGCCCAAAGCTTGTTTTTTTAGCTTGAAGGTGCACTTTAGCATCGTGCTGACCCACTGTACTGGGAGTGACCCAAACACAACCCTGAACACCACAAGGGCAGCATGGGGCCACGGTTTAGGCTGAGAGACCAGGAAAGGAAGGGAGGTAACCAGGAAGAGACCACAAGAGGCCACAGTAAGGAGAAAAAGAGACGATTCAGGCCTTCACATGAGCATTACAGAAGAGCTGGAAGTAGTGCGAGAAGACATGAGCAGGAATGCACAGACAGAGAAGGGTGACTGACAAACAAACACGGGGAGGTGAGAGGAACCAGAGCACTACGAGTGTGGGTCCAAGCCATACAGGGAGGCGAATCCTCTGTGTGAACATACAGCACTTCACATAGTGATATGTGCTGTCAGTACCAGGACTGAAATACACACACTCGTGCACTCAAACCAGGGAGGTCGCAGCCATTGGATAAAAAGGCAGCATTGTGAGCCTTGCTGACATTGCTGAAGAGCTATGAGTTTTACAAACTTGAGTAGAATAATAAAACTCAAGCCCTCAAGAGCATTCTGCCTTTAGCCGTGGCCAGAAAAATACCCTGAACCGGGAGCTGAAGCAGAGGCTCAGCGGGGGATAGTCTGTGGTTTCAGAGGCCGGGTCTTTAACGAGGTGTGAGACTGATCTGCTCGGTACCGGCCAAACTTAGACGGCCGTCAGCCCCACTTCACTGTAGCCTGAGCAGCATCAAGGACAAACCACCAAGAACTTTCAGTCAGAGAAAGCAGTCAAAGCTCCAAGCATACCTTTATCAGACAAGAATTAGAGCATTCATCTTTTAATGTCAACGGCCTGTAGAACATGAAAGAATTTCAGCTCATTCACGGTAACATTCAGAGGCGTTCAAAGCCAAAGAACTTTTAGACTGGATCATGACCCACACACTCTACACTAATTAAAAAATCCATCGGAATCATTGAGGGAAGAATGTTAGAAAGACGCAAGCAAAAGTTTGTGTTGGAGGACCAAACAGGCTAAAAATCTCCAACACATATCTAACATCTCTTCTATGATGTCAGTAACCAGCTGCGTACCTTTCAGGAGACGCAAGGTGAAGAGTTTGGCCATTATTTGCATCTTTTTATGTAACAGACATTTTTTCTATGCAGCTCACACGATGGAAATAAAACCTGCAAGTAAAGTTAATTCACTCAGCACATCGTGTTCCTACCCCAGGTTTCCTGCAGAGGAGAAGCATCATAAAATCAGCTTAAATTTACCTGCAAAGCCCCTGGTGTGTAATCACCACATCCATCAACAGATGGCAGTGTTCTGTCTGTGATGGTGAGGGAGGAGCGGCAGGAGGAGCACAGCAGACCCCAGCACAGAAGGAGGCAGCTGTAATGATGCTTCTAACCTTGAGAGACAATTGTTCAACTGCAAATGAGCCACCTTCAACGGTGGGAGACTGATCAGGCAGAGGAGTGCCTTCTCCCCACAGGGAGGAAGATTAACATCATTTCACTTTTATATTACAGGACTGCAGCAGCTGCTTTCAGCCTCTGTGACAAGTGTATTATACATGATTTGACTGCAAGCTAACCAACTGGCAAATAAAAGAGGAAAAGATATATTGGGGCTAAGGTGAACTGTTGAACTGGATTTTAAAAGTTTTTAATCCGTTTTTCAAATGTGGTCTTTTCACAATCTGAGGGAAGAGCAAAAGACTTTACTAACATCTCTGCATGTTTAATTGTAAAAAGGATTACATCAAAGAGTCCAGGGGAAAAGAAAGGTCTTGAGAAAGAGGTAGGAGGATGAGAAGGTAGGGGCAGAGAGAGAAAAGAGGAGGCGTGAGAAGCAAAGGAAACAGAGGGCAAAAAAAGAGGAGATGAGGACGATGCTGCAGATAGGGAATGTGAGGGAAAAGGTCAGCTGCCTCTCCTGCACTTCTGCTTGCCAAACTGAAAAAACAATGACCTGGATAGAGTTTGTCTTTATTTACTGAGATGTCGAGCATTTCATTGATAGGTCTATGAAAGGCTCCTGTGGGGCTGTAGAAGGCCTGAAAAGTCAGCAGAAAGAATGGGTGTACAGTGGTGTGTTTCAGATGGCGCTACAGCACTTTTCAGCTCTAGATTTAGGGAAACGAGTGAAGCCATCCGCAGGTACGAGAAATATCAAATGATTAAATTTAAATAACAAAAGGTCTTAATGACTACTTGCGTCGTATTTAGATGCCATTTAAAATCAAATCAAGAGTGTAAGTGAAAATATCAGCCTAAACTTTGCAAGGTGTCAATCAACACCCAGTAAAGGCAGCAGCTTACTGGTTAAGTGCTACTGAAAACTGCTTTTCAATGATAGTTTAATGATAGGTTTTATATTCCCTCTAATGTAGAGCACCTGGCAGCAGCTAGCACCTTCAGAATACTGAGTAAGTCTGCAGGAAAAAAAGAATCAACAGTTTACACATGAAGTAGTCTGACGCCTGTGAACATCAATATTTGCCTTCTTGCTGAGAGGTTGCTGAGAAGACACCCGTCTAATATTTCCACAGTATGAGGCTCGAACCCATGCAGGGAACGACTAACCTGGTTCTTTCTAAATTCAACACAGTCCTTAAATGATCACAGGTTAACGGCTCATTTTAAACTCTTTTCTGGCTTTATGTTAGGAACTTGGCTCAACTCTTAGCCAGGCACAGGAACCACCAGGAATCTTCTTGACAGGCAACCAGTTAAACATAATGTCATCACTACTCCAACCTTAGAAACTGGTTGGCCTCATGTGTTTTCTCTCACACATAAAAACAAATATAGTATTCGTAAATGAGCTTTAGAAGTGCGGTTAGGCAGATTTTCTCACATCAGACAGAGCCAGACAGGCAGGGTCCACTTATTTCTTGCTTGATGCTATAAGTTAAGGGCCAGCACAAATATTTCACTACATACATAATGAATCAAAAACTAACTGCATGGTGGCTTTAGAAGTATCGGTGATGACCTATATTCTGATTCATGATTTTTGTGATTTTCCTGCCCCGTTTTCTGGGAACTTAGCGTTTTCACATAAAAATGTCATGTTTCTGAGTCCATGCTGTGATGAAAAAGTAGGTTTTACAAACATTTGTCTTACAAATGTGTACCAGTTAATCACAAAGAAAACACAAAATGCACAGAGTCTTCTAAACTTATTGCATTTGAGCACAATCCCTGAGCATAATAATGGTTATATGTGGTTATATGTGGGCAAACAAATAATTGCATTTATGTTTCGGCCAATTGTTAACTTGTTCCCTGTTTCTAAACAGTATATAAAGAAATGAGAAAAGCCTCAGGATATTTGGATTAAATTGAAGCTAGTCACATAATTTTGGAGTTAACTAATACTGAGAGGATAATTACAATAGCATAACATCTTCTAAAAAGTACAAATCTTTCAAACCAGTCTTTCTTTGGAGATAGAGCATGATGCAACAATTACATCTGTAAGCTGGAGAAAGAATTTAGCTAGCAGTATATTCCCAAAAATGAGTGAGTGACAGCGAAAATCTGATGAAAATACAACAACATCAGTGCAGTCTTCATACTCATTGCAATCTATGTCAGCCAGACACTTCCCGTCTGAAGAAAGATTCATTTTAAATGCTGTGGAAAGCACTCCCTGAATGGTTTCAAATTGGGGTACACTGAGGCATAGACCGACCATTACGCTCTGCTGGATTCCCCTGAGCCAACAATTCCTCTCAGGAGGCTCTAAGTGACCTAACTTATTCCCAGTTCATGCTGTCTGAAACGGGCTTAGCACAGCCACAGCCAGATAGTTCACGGATGAGTTAACCAGCGAGGTGTGTACGTGTGTGTGCGCATGTGGCCTCACAACAAGGCTGCCGAGACGGAGCACTGCAGAAACACTGACCTCAGGCATGCATGCTCATACTTCACATCTCAAGTAATATCTATAGATGTCGCCACACACATACCTATTCCACCAATCCTCCACATAAAGGAAGCTATAAATACAGATGAACACTGACGGTGATAGGAGGTTATAAGTTAAGCTTTTATGTAATTAACCCCTAGATGTGAGTCGGTGTAATGGAGTTGTCCAAATATGACTCATGTCGCTAATGACACGTTAAAATGCTCTGTACCAAGAGGGTTACTGCCATTGACCTCGCTGTCGCCAAGGTGATGCACAAGATTATGAGCAAAAAGTATAAAAAGCAAAGCAGACCCACTCACACAAAGTGACTACACACTTTCACTCACTTCCTGCAGAAAGCTATGTGACTCACAAGTCAGAGGCTGAAAAAGCAGAACACATTTCAGATCACCTTCAGACTGGAAGTGAAACCATTTTACACTTAATTTAGCCTGCAGATCTCACAGAGTGGAACCAAAAAAGGGTTACAAAGAGTTTTCCAGCACTCTCCACTGTGATCCTGCGGCTGTACCTCTCCTGCTGCTCCTCTGGCTGCTGTGGTCACATGCTATTAAGGACCCATAAGAGAGACGGATGGCTGCTGACAAGCTGAAGAAAGATCCAAGCATACTTATCTGGCTTTCTCTGAGGTCTTGGTGTTTTAGGACGGTGGTGGTGAAGGAGTCGGTGGGGCTTACATACAGTAGGTAGGAAGGATTTGTGCCAGATACCTAGTTCATGACCTCGCTTCCCTCTCAACAAGCAGGTCCTTGTGTTGCATTTAATTTGACAGGCCTAGTTATTTCCCCACCATTCTGCACTTTGAGATTTTCTTTCTGTTGTTGTTTCAGTACTATTATTACAACAGAGAACCGACAAAACATATACTTAACTTGTCACAATTATGAGGCTTTCACAGCTATCATGAAAAAAAGTCGGAAAATTGTGAAGAGAGCAGTTTGATTAGATTACAGAGCGCTGCCTGCTATAAGAGAAAAAAAAACAGTATGCATAATTCATAGCAGCTCTGTGCCACTGAAGGAAAAAAAACTAAATTCGCATACCAATTAAGTTATTTTCTCTGGTTTTGGGGAGGCTGGTGATTATTGGGATAGGAGAGGTGCAGGGAGGCCTGTTGTGGTTCGGTCTGAAGGTCCACATTAGGCCCAAGGCCTGGAGATCCTCTCCTTTGGTCCTTTTGACCACGAACGTCTCAGGTTACCCTGTTTAGAGCTGCCGTGGTTCTGCTTAAGCTTGGGCTTGTTTCACTGTCTGTTTGTTTATATTTCTGGGTGTGGGTAAGTCAAGAGTTAGCTTGTGCATCTTCTAATGAGTATGTGCAAAGTGCTGAGACAGAAACACGTTCCTCTGTCTAACCACAGCTTTGCAATCGATTATTCTTTGCTATTCCATGCCTGACAGACAGAGACTGGCAGTTATGGCCTCTGTACCCGACACATCTGGACAAACCAAGTTTGGTAAAGTCCAATCTTACCTAAGCTATCGAATGAAAAGCTTAACAAAGATGTGCAGCAGGTACTGCATCATGTTGTTCCGTCTCAGATCACCAGCATAGCATCTGGACTATTCTTCTGAACAATAAACAACTCAAATTAAAGGTACAAATCAGAGGAATTAGAGCTTAGAGAATCTGAAGTCCTTTTGAAACATTTCATTGGCTTTTGTTTTAATGAAAAACAAAACAAAAAACCTCAGGGGTAAGTGACAGACTGCCGCCCCACGTGATGCTTAGCAGCACCATTTGGGGGCTGGCATAGCCAATCTGGGACCCGTCACAGCAGCCACCTTGAGAGAAAAGTCACCCACAGTGTGACACAGATGGGTTGCTATTGAGCTGGCACACTCCTTTAGTTCATTGATTCATGCTCACCTTGTGTTACTTTTACAAGAGAGGGGGGATTTCAATATAATTCATATTATGAGAATTCATGTAAATCTGAAGTCCCTCAGTTATTTTTATGCTGGAAGTGAGAACAAATGTCAAACTGACACAGCTGAGAATTACTCTGATTCTGCCACAAGCTGTTTGAAGAGCAGATACAATGTCATCTAGGACAGGTGCATGTGATGGAAGCCCTGAGCTACAGCTTCAACTTCTCCATCCACCCCAGATATGATGATCCAGATCTGGACATGATATCTAGTACAGGATGGAGGTAGTTTATTCCTCTCACTCGGTTATTTTGGGACATGGTTCTCAAACAAGATACAGGAGTTCATATGGCACAAAGCTGCTGTCTCCAAAAAAGATATTCTGTAAATCATGTATGGACTGAAATACCAGCATCTGATATGAGGAGGAAGACGTACAAAATAGCATTTCTGATTGAATCCACACAGTGGATTTCAGACAAAGCACAAGCCTTTGATTACATGATTGTAAGAAAAACGTTCAGAACTGCATAGAAAGTTTTAATCTGCCTGTAGCAACACTCTGAGGTGCCCATTAGCTGGACAACTGTTGCAGCAAACTGCCTTACTGCATGAGAAATTCTTACGAATAAGTGGCATGAATATAAAGGAAGATCATTGCTGTAAATTCTATGTATTATTTTCTCATTTCATATAAAAATAGCATTAAAAAGTACATCAGTGTGGTCAGTGATACAGTACTGGCGACCTCTGAGCTCCTGCAAATGCTTTTAACCATTCAAAATGCATTTAAATTCAATTTGCTAAGTACCTTCTGTTTAAGCTGCACTGGAAACACATTTTGTCAGAAGTTTGTGTGAATAATAAATCCGAGTGAAATTTAAATTCAGAATGAGCCATCAGGCTATTTTTGGACTGGCCTAACACAGATACATGATGCAGCCATATTCCAGTCTGAACTCTGAGAAGTGAGAGAAAATGGTAAGCTTTACGAGAATCCATGATATACACCCTTACCACAAATCTATCACATCTATAAAATAAAGATTTCCCCCAATGTTTTCTCAGTCTGGTCTTAATTGTGGTTTTTCTTTACTTTACTGTGTGAAACTGAAGACAAAAAGTTCCACATATTAAAGCTACGGTGGGAACACTGTACTGAGACTAATTCCACTGTAACATTTGGTTTGAAAAAATGGTTCATAAGGGCAGCGATAGCGTGTGTCCATTTTCTACCCCCACTTTGAACGGTGAGACACGAAATGTGGGACGACTGATCATTTTACAGTGTTTTCCTGCGGGTGAAGGAGAGCGAAGAGAAGTGGGAGGTTAAAGGGAGCGGGCTGCAGGAAACGCCCGACTGCAGCCCTGTCCACTCCCTGATTTATCAGCCTCTCCAGTCTGCAGGGCTGTTAAGGGGTAAGACAATATTTTCATATTGTTTTACTAAACACTATGTGGCCTTATTTATTGCTGCCTCCCCAGACACCCATAGCATACCCGCAGTGGCAGTTTGCACAGCCCCTGACTGGACTGAAAAGCCCCACTGAAGCTTCATAAGATGAAATATAGCCCTGTCAGAGAGTATGTTGCCCTGCAGAGGGACAGTGCACGTGCATGTGTGATAAATAAAAAGACAAAAGGAGATTCTTAGCTATGTAGTATATTGTTATTTTTTCCACAAGTATGTTGTGTCAGGTTATAAGTGTGTTTTTATACTTTTAGAGTGCGTTCAAGTACATGTCTTATTGTATTAGTACATTCATTGGTTGTTTGTGGGGTGTGTGTTTGTGTAAATTAACCAGTCAACTCATCAGTGGCTTGAAACTCCCATTAGCAGCTTTGTTTAGATAGTCCTGGCCACTGCAGGCCTGACAGGATGCCAGGGTGCTTCTCTGCCTGCCTGAGCATCGATCGGGCCTGTCGGCATGAATCATACACTTCTCATCTCTCCTCTACCTCTGGAGAACCACACAAACACACTCAAATTAAAATCCTGATGTGCCGTAACCAAAACAATCCGGGGCCACGCGGGATCTTCACTCTGAGCACATCTGCTAGCTGATAGACATCAGGTATCTGATTCTCTGTGGTCTGTTCAGCTCATATTGACATTGTTAACTGAAGTGGAACACTGACTCAAAGGTGGCTTTATATTAATGATTCACTAATTGGGACAGTATCGTCTGTCTGAACCGTTTGTCCGTCCAACATCTCATTCGCAGAACTTAAATTGAGAAGCTGGAATCATCACTGGGAGACAGAAAGATCAGTGTATTCTTATCCATCCATTTTCTATACCCGCTTAATCCAGCTCAGGGTCACAATCATTTCTAGGCACCAAATTAAAATCAAGTAATGAAGATACAAACCGTCGTCTTCAAAAAAACATGAAACGCTATGGATGAAAGCACTTCAATTACTTTTGGCTTACTTAGTGGAGAGTCTGACTCCTCATGTTATTCCAACATCCATCAAAAGTGTTCAGGTAGGCTGAGATCTTCTGGCTCTTTAGGCCACGACATATGTTTCACATATTCTCACTTATCAGACCGCCCAGTGAACATCTGGACCCTTTGCCTCTGCATTTTTTAAACCTTCTCTAATAATTTATCAGTGTTATCTTTTTCCCGCATAGAAAATATTTAAGAACAGTGGCTGACGCATCAAAACAGTCGCATCAGATCAAAGAACAGTAATTCAATTTAAGGAGGAGATGGATGACTTTTTTCTCACTCCATCACACATTCTCTGTACTACATGCATGATGCATGCGCAAAGCAACCCACCGTCATGATGCCCACAAATGTTGTGCATGTGGCACTTCATCAAAATGACGGCTGAATCAAGTCATGATAAACTCCTTCTCACAGACCCGCCCAGTGTCATGGCTCCTCATTTGACACGACACACCAAATCCCGCTGCAGTTTGTCACATTCTGTCAGTGTGCTCAACACTGTTAAGATGGCAGCAGCTGACTGTTGGTAGTCAGGTGGCATGTTGAACCAATTAATAAAAAGCTTAAGATGAAGGTTTATGTTTCTCATGGCTGGTTTTGTGTCTCTCAGAGAGACGGGGAAGGACCGTCACCATCAGTTGGTCCTCAGCTTCTTTACTCTACAGGGTCATATTCTTGTGACAAGTGTTGGAAGAAAGGAGAGATTATGTCTGGCATGTTAAGTTGTATTCATATATCATATTCATATATATGTGTGTGGATGTATATACGGTAGGTAAATACACAAGTACAGTCAATGCTACAGCATGTGTTAAGCCTGACCAGCTCTGCTGCTAATGAACTAAAGATCGGACTAATTACCTTCAGCTCCCATTCTTGGGATCATGGAAAAAAATTCCACTTTCAAACCATAATACTTACTGTATTGATGTATCCAAACCGGCAGAATCTAAAGTTAAGTTTTCAAATGGTAGGATGGGCAAAGAAAGGAGGGCGATTCTTAAGTTCACATGTTCCTGTCCCAGGAAACTAATGAGATTTTACTTGGATGAAGTTTGTGCTGTTGAAGATAGGACAGTCAAGCCAGCAGAGGGATTTGTGCTGTTGGACTGGTGGAGGGTTCAGCTAAAGGTCAACTTGTGATGCTTGGGGAAAATCTGATATCGTGAAAGCAAGATATAACTGAGGCTCACTGATCCATTTGAAACAATACTCTTATGAACTTTAGACTGGCAGATATGTTTCATCATTGTGCTTTAAAGAATAAAAGCAGCATAAGTTTGGCTGTGGTTCAGAGACAGTTTCTAAAAGGTTAAACTGTTTTGGTTTAGTTTCTGTCATTTGGAGTAACAGCAAAGCCAACACCTTTACAGAGAATTTCATAGTTTACCTAACTAATATTATGTAACAGGACTATATTTGCTCGTGCATTCAGTAAAGTAGGACTCCTTCCTTATAGCCGGGGTTCACCTGCTGCTATGAATGCCTTGTTACAGGTCGAATTAACTCTGACAGGGGCGATCACTTCATAGTAATGTGCATCATTGAGTTGTATCATAGAAATATTTGGAGTGGTTCTGCACGAGTGGCAACTTGTTGCAGTTCAGTCCCATTACAGGTTTTTGGAAGGATTCTTCCACACTGGTGGGTGTGGATGCTGCGCTCTCTAACGCTTTACACCACTTGCGTGGTATGCATGTTATATGTGTGCAAAGTTACGATTTTCATTTCGGTTCCCACTTTAAAAGCTTAGAACTTTCAAAACCAATTGAGCTCATAACAGCAACAATACACTTTTCACAGGAAAGGCCGTATGTAGGCAACACATCACAGAAATGATAACTGCAGCATGCCTGTGATGATTATGCGTAACTTTCATGTCTTTACTTTTTGATTCCTTGCAGACATGGATTGCATATCTATGGCCACTACCAGAGGCATCGCAATGTAAAAAGTTTGGTGTGAAGTTGAACTAAGGGATTGACTAGTACCTCCAGCCCATTTTTTAGGACAAAAGGGGGATTATTTCATTGTAGGAGTGGCTGATTGCCCTACTACTGAAAGTTTAGGAGGAGACATCGCAGACGCAAGACAGAAGCAAAACAGATCAAGAAGGAGGACATTTAAACCATTTCCTCAAGCGAGTATCATAAGGAATGTGAAGCTAAAAAGATTTACCAACTGGGAGTGATGATGGGACATAGAAGGAATATTAGTAGTTCATTCTTATGCAATTAACTGAGAGCAGCTGCGTGAACATATCACACACTCAAACACCACTGCACCCAGTTTTCAATCAGTCCTTTGAGAAGTCAACCAACTTACAACAGGACTGACTCAGCTTAAATAATGTCCAGCTGAGCTCCAATAAACAGCTTGAAAGGACTCCTAATTTTTCACATCAGTGACATGCTGCCTTCAGCATGCTGCTGTGCTAAACACGACCCCTTCACCTCCTGTTTCACCTGCCAACTCTGCCCTGCCAATTTCTGCATTACCTGAACAGAAGTTATGGTGTGTTTCCATTGTTTTCTATTTAATTCAATTCAATTCGATACTTTATTGATCCCCAAAGGACAATTACAACACTACAGAATGAATTGGAATTAAAGATGGTGTCATGTCTGTAGTTTGTTCATGTTTTATGTTCCTGGTTAGCTTTTAGTTTTTTCTCACAGTTATAGTCAGGTTTTTGTTTTGTCACAAAAACTAAGTTTTTGTATACCGGCTCAGCCGCATTTTTTGTTGTATTATTTAAATAAATTTTTCTTTGGAATATGTGCCATATCCTTCCTTCATCACCACAACCCCATTGTTATGACAGACAGATAACATAAAAATATATAAATCTGCTGAAAAATATGTAGAAAGTCGAACTGTAGCAGAGACGAATGTGAGGTAGAATTCTTCAGAGGCGGCCATCAGTTGGTTGGGGTGTTGTTTTTACAGCTTGACAACAACTTCGCTGGTGAGTGCACATGCAGCATTGGCAGGTAACACAGGTCAACTCACAGTAGACAACATGGAAAGATGCTTACAGCCAGTAGTTCAGCATTTGAGATGCAGAAGTGCTCCTTCTCATTGAAATGTCAATGATTACACCATCTGTTGTTCTAAAACACTATAGTCCTCCTTCACTGTCACCTCTGCAGTCGTTAGGCGTTAGAGTTGTTCCTGCAGCCAGGGGTCCAAACTTGTTCATTTTATCATCCAGTGATCTCACACTTCCAGTAATGATAAAGGAAAGAAATGGTTGAACTCTTTCATCTTTTTCTCCATTTTGGTCCTGCTCTGCATCTTAAATGTCTCCTTTTCAACTCATCTTGATTTAAGGTCTTTTTACAGGCATTTCTTGGGCATTGGAAAGCTCAGTTCGCTGCTCCAACAGGTTAACAACTATCCTGTTGCCATGGTTATGCATCATAACAAATAATTGACCAAAGTTACCAGCAGAAGTCCCTCTAGCAGCATAGCATCCAAACCCGCCCAAAAAGCCTGGTAGAAAAGCCCAAGAGGATTCAAAGAATCCCCAGAAGATCCAAAGAAAGATGCAGAATGTCAAGTGCTACTGTAGCAGGCTACCTGCCTCTAGGGCGGCGCCATTCTGGAATGAACGTCAATGTTTAAGTTGATCAGTACTATTGGTAGTAAGAAATAACACACACGCACACACCTTGAGATTAAGCACTAAAGTGAAACAGACACGAAGCGGAATACTAGGCCTGAAATAACATGACCTGTGCTACGCTGCGTATGCTATGGTGAAGTAGACTACGTCTCAAGTGGCACATTCACATGCCACAGCGTCCTACATGGCTGCGTGGCTTGACTGAACCATCCCATGTGTCTCAAGAGAATCAGTGACATAATTACTCTCATACCTGGTGACGATCAACACAACAGCAGGGAGATCAAGTGTTTTCTCCCTCTTGCAATAATCACACAAAATTAGGATTACATTGAGCACATGAGGTTAAAAAAGAAAAAAAGTGTTTTGGATTCTGTCAGGTTCTGACAGATAAACGAGGTACACCGTCTGAGATTTTGATGAAATACTGGGAGTGGCACACAAGGTCGCTCCCTTCAGGGTTTCAATCTTCCAACACCTTGAAAAAACAAGGCAGAAAGTGTATTTACTGTCTCTATATTAAAACTTGTCAAATGTCTCGTCCTGTGTGATAGAGGTCAGAGAGAACTGATATTCAGAAAACCCACCAGAAACAAATACCTACTTGTGGTTGATGAGCACCATTGATTGCAGTTTATATTAATTGTGCTTCAGTGGGATAGATTAATCACTGTGTCAGAGGCGTGAGGTAAAAAGGTGAAACTACTGTGATTATACTGTAATTACGAGAACCATGGTAACTGCTATGTTGTTCTAGTTTCATCAGTAAAACAATCCATTTTTCCACCACGTGTAATACATGCAGAAGTTTGTCTCACTGACTCTGGTGCAAGAAGAAGACCTGAAGACCATCATACATACTATATATAGCCAAACTCACTGCCAAATGTTACAAACAAGGAAGTGTGAAAGTGTTTAATTGAAAACTTGGCTCAGCTGAGCTGGAAGAGTAATATTAAATAGGTGTGGAGCATATTTGCATTTTCAATTTGGAGAGTTTAACAGATTACAAAATGAAGTAATTACACACTTATGTGATTAATATTTTTAAAAAAAGTTCTATTATAAGTGAATCACAATCTCATTGTCACTCTGTAAGGTCACTTCTGCAAGGGTAGCACAGCATGTGTATCTGTTGCATTGGTCTGAAACTGAGTGAGCATGCTTTATAATGCATTATCAATCCAGTGCAGAAGGTCAAACCTTTTTAATCCACTGGGCAACTTCTTAACTTGTTCTACATGTAACAGATCCAAGCAACTGTTTATGAAGAGGGAGATGTATAAGAGACGGAGAGTGGAAGATTTTCCTTAGTTTTATCTCAGGGAGAGTCACAGCAACGCTGTGCTTCGCAGAAATGACTAGCAGTATTAGTAGGTGAGGATAAGTGTGATCAAAACTAAAACCAACACCCACCCAAAATGTGTTTAAAATCTGGTTTTCAGGTCATTCTGGTAATTTGGTCAAGCCCTAAAAAACATTGTAATACAGTAATAACCAGTGACAAGACTCCATTTAGCCCTCTCATGATTGCATGGGAGGTTATGGGGAAGTGTGCATGAGTAGTACTAATTGTTTTTGCGGGGCTGACTTTAGGGTAGGAAGAAAAAAAAAAGGATAATCTGAAAACTTTGTGCATTGGAGGTACTTCAAATAAGGATCAGTTTACTAAAAATTAGACTTCCCAATAAGTCCAAACTGAACTAATTTATCTGCTTTGTCTAAGCAATAAGCAGCACCTCTAAACAGCTGCAGATGCAAACACATTTATTCCATTTTTCTTTCATGTGTTTCAACCTAACAAATGGGGCTCCGGGTGGTTTTCTGATAGATGAGCTGATGGCAAAGGCAGGCCTTCCAATTTCTCACCTGAAAGACATCCAGCTGTTCAAATGGTGGTCCTGGATGATAAGATTAACTTTAAAATTAGTAAAGGTCATATCTTTCATATATTGTTACATACAGAAATTATAGAGCAAAACATCTGTTGCTTTGTGAAATGTCACATGACTAACAGCAGGGAAAACCAGATGACGACCTGAAGGAACCTTTAGTTAAAGATATTGCCTCCACATCTGCTAGAAATTTGACTGTAGAAATCCAGTTGGGTAGCATACTCCCCACATCTCACTGCTGTGTATAAATATATGCTGTCTTTTATAATAAAAAGGGGAAGTATACTCCACTAATATGAGACTCAAAGGCTGATCTTAAAGCAAAGCTAAAGCAAAATATTAGTCAAAATACAGTATAATAGTTTATTCAAAGCGAAAGGACCTGAAGGTATTGCCTACACCTCTTCTCTGCCAGCAGTCCTTGTCTTTACCTTGTTACACTGCTGCAATTAAAGAGCAAAACACAATACCTTATTGCTCCAGTATAAGACGTTTTTGTCAGGGGACAAAAGGGTGGATAATTACACTGAAAGGTCAGTGCCCAGTGACATTAGGTGATAGGACACAAGCAACAGAAAGGGAAAAGATCCAATCACCAGATGCCCTTTCAGAAGCAAAGTACAACGGCTCAGATAGCAGGGACATGTTGAGTGACTTATGTATTATAAACTGTGCAAGATGAATAGCTGTTTGCTGCTCTGGCATTTACAACCCTATGGCACCCCACAACTCCTCTTCTCTCACTGTGATCTGTGAAAAAACATTGCTCTTCTTATGAAAACCTATTTGTTAACGGACATAATGAGGAAATCTCCCGAGAGCAGGGAGAACAATGTAGCTGAAGAAAGCAGGTGAGAAAAAGTGCAAAGCCAAATAAGAGAGGGGCAGAGCAGAGAACCACTGCTGACTAAAACCAGCACGGGATGCTAAGTGGACTGAACAAGTGTCAAACATCATTTTAACAGGAGATGAGGACAAGCACGGTGAATCAGTGTTGCTGCAGCACCACTGTTCTGAGAGACAACCTACCTGCAGATTTCCCAGCCTGTCAATCAGTGAATGAGCGACAGTGTCACTTCAATAACTCTGTGATCCACAGAGATCCAGCCCCACTGTGAGGGATGATTGCATTAATGAAGCAATATCTATTACTTAAGTATGGGGTATGTAGTAAGTATGGAGAAGTAGAAATACCTTTACTTTTAGAGAACTTGATGGAATAAAAGGTGGTTGTCTCATTCAAATTCACTGGATTCACTGCTTATGTACTACAGACATCCTTCTCGCTACGATTTTACTTAGAACATTTCAAATAATGTGGGCCTAAGAATTGAAAGAAATAGTTTGAGCATTAAGAAGGAGCTCAAAAGATTTCCCAGCATAAGTTATTATAGATATGTTATCCAGAATTAGCATGAAAAAAGAAGAAGAATGTATCACATGTTTTAGATGGCAGGAACCACAGCAGTAAATGCTGAAATTAATTCAGTACTAGTTTGCTTAAATACTTTTTTTTACAATTTTCTTTGTGCTTTTCAAGATTTCAATTGTGCTCAGCAAGACAGATTCAGATCTATCAAAACAAGTGCACCTTGGACTCAGAAGATTTATACAACAGAACGAGCCAATCAGGGCTTTTGTTGTCGGGGTTTCGTCACAGCGAGGCTTTGCTTCAAGTCTGCTGTCGCAGCTTTTTCAGTGGTAGGAGCAATAAACTGATTAAACTACCATTTTTGTTGATGTGTGTATGATGTGCTGCTCTTTTTCTTACTTTAACTTGATGTTTCAGCTAAAAGAAAGAAAAAAATAAGACATGCAAGAGGCGATTATGCATATAAATTGCATATAAATATCTCTGAGCTTTTAGAACTGTGCTTTCCTCCCACTTCTATGGCACAGTACAGAACCACATCCACAGAGGCAAAGATCAGCAGATCAATGGAAAAATACTACAACTGTATCTCCAATTTGCTTCCTTTTTCTGTCCCTCATCCACTTCATGTTCTTCCCGCTCTCATGAAGTGGGAGGCAGTTCATGGTGAAATTGTAAAACTTATCATAAATGGAGAAGTATTAAGGGAAATCTAAATAATAATTACTATAGTTATCTGGCTGGCGTTTCTATAACTGGGTAAAAGAGGAAATACTGATTCTGAGGGAGCTGCATGATATAGAACAAGATGTTACACTGGGAATAGGTAAGGTAATGTGAAATTAATCATCCCTCTATTAAGGAGGAGTTTTATCTCATAGAAGAATGGAAAAGACACTGGAATAGCTTTCTTTGAAAGTGTCACTGAAAATTTGATTAAAAGAATAATTAATTCCAAGTAGTTTTAATTAAGGACTTCAAATCTACAAGACTTAGTAAAGACTTAGGAAAACTAATACTCCATCACATCATCTTACAGGCCAAACCCTCTCTTCAATTTTGGTACTTCATACTGAATAAAACCCACTCAAACAGCCACTCACGTAGGAAATTATGGACAAGTAGAGGAAGATTTCTTTTTACAGAGATGTTTTAGGATGTCAGGAAAAGCACGAGCATGTCATGACATGACGCATGTGACCAGATATTGCTGTAAAATAGCAACTTACTTACAGTATGATATGAGCAGTGCTTTAAATGGCCTTTAAGCTTAGCCGGTCAGGAAGTACACTCGTCCCTCAGAGTTGTCATTCTCTAAACAAAACCTTTGTATCTCCATCGTACATTTAATTTCACAGGATGACGCTACTCCGAAGACGTTTTCAGGTCATGTCTAATCATAGCTTTTTTTCATTCTTTAATCACTGTACAGTATCTGTATGCTTCAATGCTGATACTGTATTGAAGCATCCGTCCCTGATAATAAAGTGGCATTTTAGAGCCATTTTGTGGACAGCAGTTGCACAGACCTCATTGAACTCTTCAAATCATGCTGCTAACAGCAGGGTTTAGTGTGGCAGTGCAGCTGCTGAATGACACAAAAAGATGGTGAACTGGACAGTATGTAGAGCAAAATGGACACACGATAAAGACACAACTCTATGGGAAAGGTCAAGGACAGTGCAGTGCAATTATTCCAGTAGGTATGACTTGGAAAGCTCTCCCCTTCTGTGTGAGAGACTGAACATGACTGTTCATAAAACAGCTGTAGACTTTATTTGCTTTGGCATATCTGGATAAGCAAACATTTGGTCTCCTTTGATAAAAAGCCTATAGATAATGATATTCTTGAACACCACCACAAGAAAAATGAATGTTACCAATCATTTATTCAAAGACATCAACTGAATAAAAAGCTAATAGATCCCAGGAATAGTGCTGGAGTAGCTTTTCCACTACTACACGACTACATTTTTCCAGTCATTTGAAATCAACACCACCTCTATAATGTTCCTTAGAAGGGGATGGTTTAATTCACATATTTAAGATGGGATTTTAAGTCAGTTGGCAGACTGGAAGCCACAACCTTTACTTCTGGTAGCCTCTGGGAACCCTTTAGATTTGGCGTGATGACACACAGATTTCAAAGGAACACCAGAGACACGTTATTTCAAAGCAGGATTTATGGCTCGGCAGGGTAACACCATCATCTTCTGCTTTAAACCTAACCTGCACTGGGGCAGCTTGTGTTAAAGATAAGAGATCAGCACATACTAAAGACTCCTGACCCAACAATTCTCACTGAAAATGACAAAAAAACATCTAAATTGAGGTATATTTCTGCAGGCACTAAATCATTGTTTAAATCTAAAGGACACATACTGTTACACCCCTTTCAGGGTGTCACTAATCTGTTTTGCATTCGGCGTTTTGCAATACTACAAGAAATTCAACTTACATATGTCAAAAACCTCTTTCTCACATCTCAGTAGCTCGATATGAGAAAATTCTATCACAACAGACATTTAAACAAGAGAAAAAAACTTTTATCGTTTTAGGTTTTATCGTTTTAATCTTTTGGGTCAATGTTCTCCGTTTGCTCACTTTATCGATGTTTTCAGTCCTGTGTTTAGATCTGGTCATTTCTCTCAGTATCCTCAGTTTTGCTGCATGGTTCTCAGTTCCATTTCCACACCATGTCTTCTATCCAATCAATCACAGCTGCAGTCATCTACTCATCAGTTCCCTCAGTATATTCCCCTGGTTTCTCTCAGTCTTTGCCAGATCCTCGCTGTATCTCCTCATGCAGCTCTCTGCATTCGTGTTCAGGCTGTACCCTTCGTTCTTCTTCTTAGGCTTTGTTTCTCTGTTTGGGTTTAAACCAAGTTTAGTTTTTTCCTCAACCTTTCTGTGTGTACACTTTGGATCCAACTACCTGTAAAAGTGATTATATTATCAAATGTACTGACAGTGGTTTTAACATACCTGATAACCAGTTCTTTCAGTTTTCTGTTTTAACTTTGGTGCAGCAACTATGTTGCATCAAGCCAAAATTATTCTGTTAAATTCAGAATAACTGTATTTGATTAGTTTGCATTTCTTGAGAAATTTGTGACTCTAGATCTATGCTTGTGAGTGATCATTTGGTGCCAACATGACAACTTTAACATGAACTCAGAGCAGCATTCATGGCCAGAGTCAACAGAAAAAAGAGGAAGGTGGGGATGGTTAGCAGGTTGATGACTAATGTTGTACCCCTGCTTAGGTGTCAACTTGCATTGTGGTCCATCTCCCTGGACAAATATAGTTTTAATGAAACTTGTTAGTCACTCCTAAATGCCATGCTTATGTACAGGACCGGATCTAAAAGGCTGTGAGGCTTAATTTAATGAAGATAAGAGCAGCGTGAACGTTCTAAGTGGCAAACGCTTTTTTAGGCTACTTAAGTAATAGTATATACTGAACTCTGAAATCAATGGTGTTTGGATGTATTGTAAATCCATATAATCTGGTCCCACGGGCTATGCTGGTGCTGGGTGCTTCACCGGATAAAGAGTCTGGTTGTGCTTAAGGAAGAAAAAAACTTGTTTCATTCCCAGTCCAAAGGTAGGGTTCTTTTGGACTGGTGTTTAAGTTTAATCCCGTCCAGATGCTGCCAACACAACTGAACACTTTCAAAAAGTGAACAAGCAGACTGCTAAAATTAACCCCCCCACATTATTGTGTGATTAAATATGTGATTTTTAGCATAATTTCACAAGCTAAACTAAGTGGTCCATTTGTCTTCCATTGGTCTGCTCCAAACAAATCTAATTATAGGTTTGATTTACATCCTATTTAATGCATCAGTAATTTCTTACTTTTAGAATTTATTGGTCATAAATGTACCCTTTTTATGCAATAGTGACTACTTCTTCCTGATGATTTGAACATGCAGTTTGCTCTTAAAACTGTGGGCAAACCCGGGGTGTTGACATGGCGATATGTGAGTGTCAATCACTGAAGACTGCCTGTTAAATTCAATCAGTTGGGCAGAATTCAAACCGTTTTTAATCCTAAAAAACGCCCCCTCCCTTGGAGATAATGGCAGACTGAAGCTGGAAAGATGGTGTCATGGGCTGACAGTTCTGTCTTACATCAGGCAGGCTTGATGCAGCTTCTGTCAAAAACAGTAGAGGCGCATACTGTATTTTAGCTGAAAGAACCATAATGCCTCTGAATTATGGTCTCCACAATAATCATGTCATGAAGCATCCATAATTGGTGTAATCCAGGTGTTAGGAAGTACTATTCATCAGTACTTAATGTGACACCTCAGATTCTATTCTTATAAAGGTGTAAAAATGATAGGATGTTTTTAATTTGTCAGTGAATGTTTTCCAGTTTTATTCCAATCATGACAGGCTGCAAAATATCAAGTTTATGTGTTATCTGTATGAGTTACTCACATATATCAGTTTTTCCTACTTTAACAGTTAACGAATGTAAGCAAACTAACTAAAGCCAAACATATTTAGTTAGTTTTTTATTTGACAAGATCTCAAGATTGCAGCAGTTCTCCCTTTGGTGTAACACTGTTTGTACTGCAAACTGGGAAGAGGTTTGAATAAAAGGAAGTAAAGCTGGTAGATGTAAAAAATATACACGATTGTTACACAGAAAAGAACCGGATACAAACAGCAGAAGGAAATGCTTGCTGAGGCAGCTGCACTGACAACAATGAGCCCCGGTGCTAAGGTGACACCATGTCTCTCAACAGCTCTTTTTCCTGCTGTGCTTTCTAACCGTTGACAACAAGCCAAGTCCCAGAGCCGCACTCACTTCTCACACTGATGGATGTCAATTTCTTCTCTATATTTCCTCACTATATCAATCACTGAGAGAAAAAGAGAGACAGCTGTCTAGTGTCAACCCTTTTCATAAAAAATGACTTCTTACCAACTAATCCTGAAATCAGACAAGAGCTATTTTTCCAGCGATGGTCTGAGTGGCTGAAAGGTAATTTGTTCTTGTAAAAGAGAATATCATCAAAACTAACACTTGCCGTGAATGCCTTACAGAAAAAGGAGTGCTCAGCCAGTGCAACCTGAAACTAAAGCTGTATTTTAACATTTTTCTCAAAAATGATCCCAATCCACACCAAACTTTCATGAATTCTTCCTTTGCCCAAGCTTCAAGTCTCCACCAAGTTTCATTGAATTATTCTGGGTGCTTCTTTCCTAATCTGGCAAACAAATAGAAACCCAAATGGCAAAGGTATCTTCCTCCTCCTCAGCTTTCACCGTCGCAGAGAAAGAAGAATGTAGGTCATCTAAACAAGTGCAAGGTGTTAAATAATTCTTGTGACAGAGGTGTGTCAAAATGATTTGCTGTTTTTAGGCCGTTGTTCAGCATAAATTCTCAGACATCGATAACACTGCACAAACACAGGCTCAGGAAGTTTTCAAGACATCATGACAGAAACAAAAGAAACTTTCCACAACTTAGTTTTCTCTGCTTTTGTACCTCTCAAAACTTAAAAGGTTTCAACTCTGACAAGCTTGCATTTGGGAAAAATTTTCCAACTCATTTTGCCTGAAAAATTCATGATCCTGCATGAGCAGCTGGATGCTTCTCAATAATGACAGATTTATGAGGCGACACAAACTTTCCGACATTTTGTGTATTAAGCCCAAAAACTTTACTGCAAAACTGTCGATCACTGAACACACTCACAACCCAACTGTGCAGTATGTGCTATAGTCTCTTGAAGAGCGAGAACTACACTGTATTGAGTGCATTTTCAGAGCCCACACACTGGGATATCTGGAAACTAATGGACAGACAAACTTGGAACGTAATATGTGAAGTCAGTGCAAGCTCTTCTGACCCGAAGCACATTAACAAAGCGGGTCCAAGCAGTGATATGACTGATATGAGAGTTGGTTGGAACATTCAGTGAATCTGAACTTGACTGACTTGTTATATTAGTCTGAACACATGCTGATCCAGAGCCCCTCAGTGGCCCTTTTAAATGTAATTTAAAGTCCTTTTAAAATTTTAAAAATTTAAAGCCCTTTTAAAGTTCCAAACGTATTCACTGACTTGAAATATGAAGGAATGCAAAGGACATGGAAGGTTTAACAGTGAATGCAAGAATGAGCCCAGACTAAGAAAGGTGGATAATTCTCTGAAGGACCTGAGACTGAGGTTACAAGTGACTAAACGAGCTGAAACAGTGTGTGTGTGTTTGTCTGCAGGAGTCAGTTGAATTTTATAGAGTGAAGATTAACCTCTCTCTGCAGTTAACAGGTCAGTGTGAAATTGCAAAGGTGTGACACTAATTTTCACCTCTGATGGTTTGCCCCCACTGGAGTGGGAGTTTTTCCCCGGATACCAGGCTGATTTTTTGCTCCTCTTTGTGTCGGCCGCTTTTTTAAAACTAAGGAGACTTGGAAACTTACTGCAAACAAATAAAACTCACATCAAATGATGTTGTACAGCATCACTGTTGGGTTATGATCGGAGACAGCTCCCACCGCAGAGATTCACCTCCAGCTCGAACACCTTCTTCTTTCAGCCTCTCCCTTTATCAGGGGTCGCCACAGCGAGTCGATCTCACATCATTGATTCGGCACATGTTTTACACCGATGCCCTTCCTGATGCAACCCTCACCATTTATCCAGGCTTGGGACAGGCACTAGAAATACACTGGCTCTCCAGGAGCTGGGAGCTCACAACTAGGGACAATTTTGCATCACAAATTAAGGGAACCCACGCATAGAGAACATGCTGACTCCACACAGAAAGAACAAGCTGGGAGTTGAACCTGGAACCCTCTCGCTGTGAGTGACGGTGCTAACCACCACACCACCGTGCAGCCCTTCACCTCCAGCCAGAACAATATTCCTAAATGTAATCACTTCATTTCTGTATATAATAAAATTGTTTCATATTTTAGATGTGGTGTGTGAATGTTACTGTGGGATTTCCATAGAAGCAGACTACACCACTGTTGTTGTGGACAGGGCATCGCAGAGAGCTGAGAAGTGTATCATAAACTACAAAGATGTCACACTGCTTGTGGCCAGTTCAGCTCTCCACTTCATCGAAGCCCTCCGGGTTGTTCCACCACCTTCTCATCGTGCTGCGGTGACATTTACTGCTGCAGCTCGTTGCAGAGCAGCAGCATTGGATACACCTTAATACAATTAACTAAAACATTTTGGAACTTGACCTCCTTTTTCTTTTTCTGTCTTCCCTTTTCCAATTGTAGTATAGTTTGAAAATGCTTCCAGCCTTGGTTTGATTGTTTCCTGCTGATCCCTGACACATTTATGGCTAAATACATTTAAAGGGCTGGCAGACATGTTTACAGCACAGGTCTTGCCTGAGCTTTCTGTTCAGAGCCAAATTTTCTAAACAAAAGAAAACTTTGTCAAAGTTTTTCTATCGCTGTAGATTGTATTTAACTTTTTTACACCAAGCAGCTTCAATTTATTTTCATACGTTACTCAGATATACTACAATCTATGCCTAAGAGTACAGATACGTTACTTGTGACAACCGACACAAAGGCATTTAGAAATCAAGATTTAAAGTGGCAGCCTCAGCAGCAACATTTAGTACAGTTTATTGTTGGCTCTGTTGCATTGGATTTCAGATCTTTTCATCGATAAACTGACAGTCTCCCTCCTGTCTGTGTGTGCTTTAATTGCTTACATGCTTTGAATGTGCAATCAGCTCAAATCAAAAGTCATATGCATTCAATCTGTTCTATTGTGTAGCTCTTCCCTCAGCAAAGTGCAGCTAATAACCGCCCCTGTCAGTCAGTAAGGCTGACATCCTTGATTACACATGCAGGAGAAATGGAGAGCAGTTTGTGGCTAAATGGAGCTTTGTAAACTGGACCTGAAGGTAATGCTTCATCACTGTTATGTTGTCTTGTGTTGTCTGTATCAATTCCCTTCTTGTATGGGTATAAAATGCACTCTGTAAGCATATAACTGTACAGTTACTGATGTCATCGCATCCAAATCGATTTGGGGGTTCTTGTTTTGTTTTACAGTTGCACAGAAAATATTTTTGCTGGTAAATTTCTGTGTACACAAGATATAAGATTTACATTCCACCAGTGAAACTCTGAGTCACGATGTCTAACTAAAAACATTTTCACCAGCACGATGCTTCTGAACTGTTGCTGTAATTGAGACAAATATTACAGCCTGTTTTCAGCAGTTTTCCTGCAGAGCTGCCCTGTCACTCTTAAGTCCTAAAAGTTCTGGAGTCTCCTGTTTTAGTTTTAATGCTTCTGCTCATTATGTGCATTCTGAAAACATCAGATTTTATTTAGGCTAAATTAAAAGCGTGTATCCAAGAAGGTAAATCAGTTATTAAGCTGTGACAAATCACAAAAAGTCTCTTCATGCTGGGCTGCTGTCAGCTTAGAGCTAGTCTCACTGGATCCAAGTAGAAGGGGTGAACCAGCGTCGACTTCTTCGGTATTTAAGCTAACTTTGACCACATTCAGCACCAGAGCTAAGAGATGCAGCAGGGATATGAATGTTGTATGGCCTGGCATTTAAGTAGTAGCAGTTAAATTATTAAATGTAAAGCCAAACATTACAGTAACCGTGCTCTGATGGGTTATTGGTATTTGTCTTGGCATGCGTCAGTCGCCACACTGAGAGCAGGGATGTGTTATTTACTCTTCCAGCTCACTGCAGGTCTGTCACTCCCCAAAGGAGAGCATACTGTAAATGGGTCACTGTCGACACAAACTATCTCCCACACTTATGTTCCACCAGTCTCTCCTCTGGAAATGCATGACAAGGAACGAAGGAGACAATGTCAAAGTGTGCATATTGACTCCAAAAATGACTGCTGCTGTTCGTAGTGCTGAGCTTCTGTGAGATCACGTGTTCCTCTTCACCACTGCCATGTTTTTCAAGACAGACCACTCAAGGGATGAGTGCAGACATTTCTGATGACTTGGAGGCTGGTGAAAGAGGCCTGCCACATGATGGCTCTTCAGTAAAGTCAATATCCAGGTGAAGCGAGACAGAGGCACTCTGCTGGAAACAATCAGGGCAGTGTCCGAGATGAAAGAAGAAAAAAATGAAACAAAGACAGAACAAAGGGACTAGATTAAAAGTGACTGTGTGGCCTTGCTCAAGTATGACTGTTGATCATGGTGGATTCACTCATTCCTCTGCTTTGATCCAACAAACGGGCAATATTTATGTGTAGGGCTGTTTAGCCTTCTGCATTAAGCTAACACATGCTTTTGCCTGACATTCCTATTCACAAGAACAAACAGATAAAGAACTAGTGTGTACTAACTATGTATTCTTTTGATAAACAGAAGGTTTCTGTGAGAACCACAATGAACCCATTCATTGTGGCATCTGACTGTAAAGAAGCACTGATCTCATCTGACAGGGGTCATTTCATGGCTTATTGCCTCACTTTTGCTCCTTCAGGAGAGCAGAAATGAAAATCATTTACACGGCTGATATAACCCAAAAACAGCCAACAGCAATGGTGCTGCAAATTAAATGAATTTATACATATCTTGTTATCAGTCAGGCAGGCGGTTTTTGCATTTCCAGGAAGCCATGTTTACATTATTGCATAAAAGGACTACTGTCTCAACAGATATTTACCATCTGGTAAAGCTTTTAGGAGTGCATTTCTTACACATCTACACTTAAAGTAAAAGCGAGTTGTTTTGTTGGACACAGTGTCAGCTCAGAGTTATGGTGAATTAGACAAATCACACATTTTGTTCTGAACCATGCAATGCTATGGTTGGTGAGCAGATATCTTGTTGTTCGTTAGTTTTTTGCACTACTAAGCACTAATGTTCAGTAGTTTATTTTACATGTTACATTATGTACGGAATGCTGCTTAGAAAACAGTTGAAATGGGTCCCATTACTGTGGGAAACATTGGGAAACTGCATGAGTTGTGTGACACTGCAGGCTCTGTGATTCATTAGGAATTGGACCCTAATCTTGATGCGCTCCCTCTGATATGACAAAACTCAGTGTTCCACCTCTATGGGAAACATTATCCATTGATTTCTATCAAATGGGCCATCAAAATTTGGAGACGATTGCTAAAATGTTCCTGCAGGTTAGCTGCAGAATGTATCCACAGTTCAAAGGCTTCTGAAATAAGCTTTTCTTCTTGTACTTTACTGTTTGTGGAGCTTTCCAGTCTGGTATCTGCTTTTAGATCATTGAGCTTAGGATTACACAAGCAAAGCCAACAGGATCAGTTTTCCATACTATAGTCATTTCCGAAAAGGATAGTCTACATTTCCTAAAGCACATCTGCTGTGTTAATATTAAAGTTGTAGCAGCGACTGCATCATTTTTCATGTTTTTTCATTGAAAGACATTTATGGGACTACTTCAAAGTCTTGTTGTCATCTTCTGTCAAAAACAGCAGGAAAAAAAAGGTTATTTTTATGTATTCATCCGTGTGTTAAGTATCAAACTTATTCTGTGGTTTCACAAAGACAAGCCTCATTTCTTAAAAAGTATTCCAAGGAGTACCGATCTCCAACAGCCATTACTTTGTTGAACTCTTAATGACATTTAATCTTGATCATTTGTCCGACGCAGCCTGTGTCAGCGTATTGCAACAGTGGTTTCCTTCTTTCTTTTCTTTACTCTTACCTCTCTTCATGAAACTAGCAATCACTAAAATGCAGCCAGATGTTGGGAGTGTCAGATTTATCATTCTCACTTGACTGAGGCAAAACTCAACTCTAAGCCAGCTGGTATGCTCTAATAGAGGAAGTTCGACTTCATATGAAAAGCAAACTTTAATTGTAGACGAGTTTGGATGGATTAATCTCCAGGGATGCTACAACACAAAGCTATTATCATTTTACACACATCTGTTGCTGCGTGCCAACTGTCAAACCAGTGGTATCTTAACAAATAGCTCTCAGTTCAGTTCCTCAGGACACAGAGCTTCTGTAAGGTCCAGACTATAACTTCTACACGTCCTCTCTTCAATTCCCATCTGACAGATCTGTCGCAAAGGGAAGAACACCCGCTGGTCCTACATGAGAGAGGAAGGACAAAGGATAAACTGAAAAAGAAATCGACATAGTGACCAGCAGAGGAATGAGTCGCCATAAAGACTTCCTCAGTCTGAGCGAATGAAAGCAGTGACCTGTGAAAACTGAAAAGACGTGATTTTGCTGGATCCAGCCTTAGAACAAGCTGGATATCAGTTTAAACCACAGCCAGTCATTACTCTTCATTTCCCTCTTCATCTTAAAGGTCATGATCAAGATTTTTCTTTTCATTACAAATTAAGTCTTTAAAAACCGTAGAAGGCTCATATTTTTACTGACAGCATATCCACATTTCAGAAAATACAACCTTGACCCATTTTTACATTTGTCATGACTAAGTTTTTCATGTTTCTAAGTTTTCTGTTTAGTCTTTAGCTTTGCCATAATTTTCCCCTCAGTCACTCTTGGTCATTAGTTCACTCCCTTCACCTGTGTTCCCCCTCAGCTGCACTCCATCTCTAATCATGCACACTGCCAGATCCTCACCATCTTGTGTGTCAGGTTTGTTTCCATGCTTACTGTTCTTGGTCATAGTCACAGCCAGGTTTTGTTTTTTTCCCGGTGTTTATGTCATAGTTTAGGTGTATTCCGGCTCAGCTGGGATTTTTTTGTTCTTTGTTTAAATAAATCAAGTTTTTAACTTTAAAATATCTGCATCTGGGCCCTCTAATCTACACCACGCCACCTACACCACCGAACCTGACAACATTAAAACATTGGCCATAAGGGAGCTAGACTGTGTTAAATGGGAAGTCAACTTTAGAATGTATAGTCAGTCGTATCTAAGAACACAGGTAAACCAAACATAAGGTTGCAGCAGTTTTCAGGAACATTTCCTGATGTGCAGGAGTTGTGAACGTGCCTGAGATCCACCTAATTAAGCCACTCTGAAGCTGAGGCTGTAGGATTCATTTACGAGCTGTCCACACAATGAAAATAGAAATTATGTTGAATGCGGAGGCTAAATTAGAAACTCACACCTAATTAACACTTCCAACTGAGGTGTTAGTTTCCCCTGAGCACCACGGCCATGACAATAAAAACAGTCTAGGATGCAAAAAGAAGCATAAAACAGAAAACAGTTGTGGATGTGCTTACATCTTCAGAAGAGCACTTTGATGTTTCCATGCTTTCCATTACACTGTCCTCTTAGGTTAAGTTGATTATTAATTGCTTTATTACTACTATCTGCGCCAAAGGCAGTAAACCTTTTAGGGATTTTAAAGAAAAAGCCGATTCTCATCCTCTTTGCAGGTAATTCCTCCTCCTCACTAACATCAGACGAGCTAACCTTTCCAAGACTAATTCCAGGACTTTTCAGGAAGCATAAAACCAGTCATGCTTCGGAGCTCTAAAGCCTCTGCAGCCTATCGAAAGGTAAACAGGGCTGAGCAAATAATACAAGCAATATTTCAAATTGAAGGACAATATCATTTTTTTGTTTGTTCTTTTAAAACTATTTCTTTCACAGATCAGGGAAGCATGAACGCGCGTATGTTTTCATCATGTCATGAAATACTGGACCTTCAGAGGTGAATGTCTCAAAAAAAAGGCTTCCCATATAACACTATTTTAGATATAGTATATATAGCATCAGAGAAACCATAGAATGTACAAAAACCCCCAAACTGATGCATATTTAAAAAAAAGGCCATCATGAACCACTTCCTAAATGAGCAGGTATACAAACCCAGACTGGCAGAGAAAATTGCACACCACAAAGGTTTCCATTCCTTTCAAAGGCAAATCTTTTGCCACCACAGATCTTTGTTTTCTTGTTATTCTCCATCGAAAACAAATCTAAATAGCATAACTGCCTCATATTACGTGCCCAGTACTTTGAGTGGCATACAGGAAATTTAATTCCACCATGCTGATCCTAAATTCCCCAGGGAAAAAAAGCAGGTCACGTGATATGCAGTGGAAAAAAAGAGTCCACAACATACATTTTGTCAGGCTTTGAACCACTTGGTTGCAAGTTAAATAAAGACTTTGACAAGTGCTGATTAGTAAATTAATTTCATAGCATTTGAGTGGAGGGAATCTATTCAGCAGTCTACGCCAACTAACCTTCTAAATCTGGCATAAGCAGTGATGTGGATGCTGATCAGACAAGCAGCTGATATTAACTAAATGAGATCACCCCCGCAACGTCCCTTCATTATCAACGGTTTAGTTGGTTTGTTCCTGGCAGTACATGAACATTCTAACAAATAACTATATTTTTCAAACATCCAAAGAATCTGACCACAAGTTGAACATTTATCCAAAAAAGCATTTTTTTTTAATATCTTAGAATAAAACCTACAAAAAAGGGGGGGGGGATAGCTTTTATTTCATAGCTCCTCAAGCCAGTACCAGGAATATTCGAAGAGATAATCTTCCATTTAAAAATATTTCCAAATACTTGAAACCACTTAAAATTCCTGCAATTTTAAGGTGGTTAAACGCCTAAAAGAACATAAACTCAAAGTAAATTTAAAGCTTTTCTGGAACCATTTGGAGTGGAGCCATGGTCTGACGGACAGTTTGCAGCAGTGGGCTATGTGTCTTTATGGATGTAAGACTAACTTTTTTACTGGATTACATTAATTGGACTCGTGCCAACGTAAAAGGAGCATTTTTGATGGAGTTGCATCTGTTTTTGGAATAGCGAGAGGCTTTATGGGCGAGTTGCAATATTTTTTGTGTTTGCGACAGGTTTGACATAAGTGTTTAGTGTGTCTGCATTCATAATCGTATCCTGAAATGTACATCATTCAAATCCCAAGAACTTTAGCTTCCCAACGGTGTATAACATGTGTAGGTACATAGAAAGGGTGGCTGAGGAAAACCCCAGCTTTGCTGTGAAATATGCAGCATCCCGTCGATGGGACATCAGAACATTCATTATGAATACACCCATCAAAAAAAACTACCTGGAAAAGCATCACTGACTGAAGTTAATCATAAGCAAAACTATAAAACAAGGCTACATGGAAACATGCTGTCAAGACCCACAACAACTTCACCCAGATCTGGACACCTGTCGTAGAAATAAACAGGATTATAGACATCAAGTCTGGCAGAATTTTTGGGCTGTTTTCTGTAGGTCAACAATTTATACAGAAGCAGGACCTCCGGATAGAATTATGAACCTGTGTTGGCTGAAGATTAAAGCTAAATGCATTACTTTCTCATGCCTTTCATGTTCTTTATACATTTCAACTTTGTTCATGACTCATTGGAGACGAGTGAGTAATTTGCTGTCCTCACCTAAGTGTCTCTCCATCCATTCAGGAAATCCCAAACAACAGCTTGAAGGCAGACTCAGCAGTTACTCTGCCACCAGTGGTAGTCCTAAAGCACAAATAAATATGTGCATGCATGTCCACACAACCTGTTCTGCTGACTAAATTTAACTGTGTGTGTGTATGGATACATCAATACAGAGATCAGAGGAGGTAAGAGAACAGTCTGAGCTGATCGCTGTATTTTCCATTGACCTCACAGCCACAAACTGTCATTTGTTGCTTCCTGCAGGACACAAAATCTAAGAAAAAAAAAAAAAGGAAAATGAAGGGAAATCCAGGTGCAGTGAAATGCATTGGCTTATTGTGCTTTTTTTTTTGTTAAATCAATGGGAATAAAGTTACACTTCAGTTTTGAGAACTTGCTCCTCTGTAATGATTTGTAATTTGTTATTAAATACTTGATTACACTTCTGGATGCTTGAGATTAGTTTATTCCAATGCAGAAAATGCTCATAGTATCATCTTGTCAAAGTGACTGGAACAGAGCCACACCATTCAGCAACACAAAACTCAGAAATAACACCAGAATCAGAGATGAGAAACACTGTTTTCTAACAGAAAGCGTGTTTATCTGAAGGGGCTGAGAGAGCGTTTTCATCCAAGGCCACTGTCTGGTCTCAGTTGGCCATGTTGCGGAAGAAATGCTTATTATGTGGTTATGCACGGGCCTTGTTTGTTGTGACCTTGAGGGCTCTTCCAAAGGCACATAGGGCTTTACAAAATGAGAGGAGTGACCACAGGAACCACCCTGGGAAAGAAAAAAATGGCCCCAAACACTGCATTTTCTCCCATTTTCTGGTTTAGCAATACAAACACTTTCTCACTATGACAACACTGAAACATTACTGTCTCCGTCTTCCTGGCTGTGTCTTAATCTTATCCCGGTTTGATTCTGTCTTGCACATCTCATTTGAAGTTTGCAACTTAGAGCTCTATAAAGCCAAGGAAGCTTATGCAAGCTACACAATCAGCAGTTTAGTCACAAAAACAATTATGTACACAGACAGTCAATTGTTCAAATTGTACTACAGCTAAAAATAAGAAGCCACACACGAGAGAAGACATTTCCATGAAATCAGACGATATACTCCATCAATTTGTAGACTAGTGTGTCATTATAACATGTTGCCTTCACGTCTTACAATAAGTCCCCACCCAACCACCACGGAACCTCTCAGGAACCCGGCTGTTGTGATGATTTTGTTAACTGCCATTAAAGGAGCAGGGGGGTGTCACACAGGCTGAATGCTGATGCACACCAGAATCATAGAACACGCCTCTCCTGACACACGTGTCATTAACCCTCACAGCTACAGTTTCCATCTAAGCAAATCCATTTGGATGCCGCTCAGACACACTGCCTGTGTGTGCTCACACACGCATTGTTACCACTGACAGCTTGCCCCTTCATGAGATCCTATTTTACACTTAAGCGGTACATCATTACATGCCAACATGCTGTGAACAGAGCATGAATAATGTATGAAAGATCTACCATCAACATATGCAAGCTAGAGTCAGCCATGTGCAAAGAGTGAGAATAAAATCAACTGCTCACTAAAGGTGAATAGAGAAGAAAACACTGTAGAGATGTCAAGTGTTTCCCTTTGTAGCTCCAGCACCAGTTAAGGGTTGATTTATTGCATGTGCCACGACTGCACATACAAAAACATCAAGAATACTTTTATTGTAAGTTTTGAATGCAAACATCAATCATGTACAGCATTTTATGATCAAAATAATCATTTTTATTCATTGAATTTTCCCCAGCTGCCACACCTTTTTTCATGACTGCTCTCCGACCAATTTTGGTCCATGTGACAAGCCATATTTTGTACTTTGATTTGTGTCTGGGATAAGAAACTGGATGGTAGATGTAATATGGAGGTGTCTGGCAGGGGTAGTATAGGGCCAAATGTGATCCAGGTCACAGGGTCAGTGCTGAAAGTACCACCTATGTAGCTTTTCCTGCCGAGATCTTAACATCAGCCAGACATTAACCTCCCCTATTGTTTCCATGTTTGTTTACATCCCATAAATCTGGACTTTCTACTCTATAGGGTCAGAGTTATCTGATGTGCCCCCTGGTGGAATAATCCTGTAACAAGTGTAGCAAATATATATGCAAGTATGTGAACAATGACACTGATGACTGAGCCAGCTGCCTACCTGATCCAGCTTTAAGGACTCAGTCATTTTAATTGGATGTTCAATGGTATTAGTTTAAAATGGGGTATACACTACAGGAATGAGGGGAATTGAAGATCAAGGACCAGAAATAAATGAAGAGACCACAAGACTGTTTCCAGAAACAAAATACAGCAGAAAACTGATGGCATTCCAGCACTCACTGCTCTCCAAACTTAATGAAGGACTTATACAGTAGAGAATGGGTGCTTTTGATCACAGACTTTCTGCAAAGACAGGAGGGATGCCAGCTGTGTAATCAACTCGCAACCAATAAATAAACGCTTCTGATCAATATTATAATTCCAGAGACTGCCATTCATGTCATAAAATCAACCGAAATAAAGCTTGAGGCCAGTCAGCTCTCTACATGGGCAGAGAAAACAATAACAGTGGATGACAATTCATTTACACTTTACCAATAGGGTTCAGTTAAAGCCACAGCTGTACAGCTGCAATCAATAGTGTTTGAATTGTTGAGTTAAGAAAATAATTCTGTATGTTTGTTGTATATTTAACAGTATATCTAGTATGCTAAACTGAGATGAGATTATTTAATTGCACTCCCAAAACACTATCCATATGGTGTGATCAAGGCGACAAACAGATGATTGGCCCAAAATGGCCACAGGGTGTGTTCTACAAATGGACAACAGATTAGTGTTGTAATATCTAAAACAGCCACTTCCCAATGTGGTTCTTAGTTTCTGAAGGGTGGAAAGTTTCAGCCATATCTGGAATATCTGGTTGGTTGAGCTGTTGTAATGAAAGTCGAGCCATCTTTAGAATATTTAGAAATACTCTCATTCTGACTGCTGGGATAGGCTCCGACCAACGGATTTAGCGGGTATAGAAAATGGATGGATGGACTCTCAGTCTGTTTCTTCATACTTCAACATGAGGCAACTTGTCTATCACAGTGAAAACCACCACTGAAATTTATGGTCAGATAAAAAGGCACGCTGACTTGAGACTGAATGCCATGGGGTTTATTTCGCTCTCTGTCTGGACTCCTCCCAAACTAAGCTTTGTCATTGTTGCCAATCCTGATTCCCTCTGTCTCTCACAGCCTTTAGTTGGTGTCATTTTGTCCCCCTCTGTCCCTCACTCCTCTCATCATTTTGCCTCTGAAGCTCTTTCTCTTAATGCCTTGCTTGTGATCCTGCCCCGTTTAACATAGTGTTCTTCTGACTTTATTTAGTGGTTTCAAGCCTCTAATTTATCATTAAATACCCTGCTGATTTACCATCTCAAGTAAAGTGAGTGTAAGTTTTCGGATTGAGATGGGGAAGTTATTGGGTAATTTTATCATCAATGGAAAAAGATGAGTGACTCTCAGATCTGGCCCTGATGAACCTCTGTGCTTTATGTTTTCAATGTTCCCCTGCTCCAAGAAACTGGACACATTTGTGGTTCATTATCAGGATTCTAAGCAGCTCGATCATGAGCTAGCACACTACATTAAATACAAAGTGCTTCTTTTGAAATAGAACATTCATTAACATAGAAACTGTCAGCATTCACAAGCAAAAGGCTGCATACAGTCACTTTCACGTAGAAAACAGAATATTGGGTTCAGGTCATTGACAGTAAGTAGGGTTGCATGTAGGCAACAGGCGCATCACCATCTTTACCTCAACATCTTTTAACTTCTTTACATATTCCTTAGTTCCTCTTTCATTCTTTTATCTTTAAGTCGTTGTTTCTTTTAATCATTCTGCAGCCACAGATGACACTTTTTACTTTGGTCACTATTTAACTATGAATTGAATGTCAGCAACTTGTACTGTATGCATAGTGTTGCACTTCAGGAATCAGTATAAACCTTAGTTCATTGAGTTCAAATTTCTCATGTGTTACATCATGCCAAATAATTTAATCTTTTAATTTTCACCAGAAAAACAAATACTAAATCTGAAAAATCATACTTATGTGTATTTGAAAGGCTTGTATAAAAATCTTGCTGAAATGAACTTTAATGATGACAACAGAAAGCCGTCTAAGCATGCTAATCACAGATCCATCCATTCTCCACACACACTTTATTACCAATTAACCTGACAGTGTCACAGGTCCTGTTTTGTTAAATCTTGTTTTCAGGTCATTTGTTATGTTTTCAGGTTTTTGTCATGTTTTTAGATTCAGTTCTTGTCATGTTTCTTCCCTGCCATCAGCTTCACTCACATCACCTGTTTCATTGTCATCAGCTGCACGTCATTCACTAATCCCTCCCTCCACAGCATTTAGTCTCCTGGTTTCCTTTCATTCATTGTAGAATCCTCACTAACCCTTCATGCCACAGTCACGCTGAAGTTAAGTCTGGTTTTGCCTCATAATATTTTTTCATAGTCTTGTTTATTTTTCATAGTCTTGTTAATTCACAGTTTGGTATTTTTTAGATCTTTTGTTCTTGCTCCCCTTTTTGTTAATAAACCTTGTTACTTTTGAAAGTACTGCATCTGGGTCCTACCTTCACCACCAGACATGTTTTTGGACTGTGGGAGGAAGCCAGAGTACCCAAAGAGAACCCACGCATGCATGGGAAAACATGCAAGATTTGACCAAGGTTTGAAACAGCCTGTGCCCCCGATCACAGGTCTGTTTTGGGGTGCCCCCACCCTTTTTCTCTGACATATCGACTTGTAAAAAAGCCTGAATCCTACTTACCTCAATCCCAAAATGACAGATGCTTCACAGTTAAACGACAACAAATTGTTTAGACAGAGAGGGACATATGAATAGGAACTGAACAAGCAACCTTTCTAACCTTCATAAAAGCCAAAACCACTGTCATCTAAGATGTCCAATACTTTGGTGTCTGTGTGTGTTACTGCAATGGCACGTAACATATTTAGAGAGCATTTTACACCCACAGAATAATAACTACCACTAAGTAGATTTTAAGGGGGTAAATTTGAAACCTACATTTATCTAACATTTCAACATCAGTTACATGCCTTCAGGACTACATACTGTACATCATCTGCCAAATGTAGCCATTTATAGTTTTACTCAGTATGTAGCACATCTGAAAAGAACCACGCAAGGTAAATTTTTCACTTAACATAAATCACCAGCATACACAGCATCCCCTTCCATAAAATATATAAATTCCATATATACTAACCATTCTGATATTAAATCCTTCACTCATCTTTCACAAGCCAGATCCCCACAGTTTGAATTCAGTCCATCAAATTTGAGAGTCCACAGGAGGCAAGTCATTTCAACAGAATTAATTTCACTGGGGTTGTTCAAATGTTTCATTGTACGAAAGACAAATAAATAAATGAACAGTTTGAGGTATGCAGAGATAAAAATCTGCAAGAGCAGACAGAAAGCTCACAGGGGATGAGAAATTTCCAAGGTGATGCTTTAATAGCAAGCCTGCCTGACCACTCGTGACCGCTCTAGGAGTAAATTTCCCTCATGGTCAGGTAAGCAGTCCGGTTGTAATTACTGCCCCTCCATTCAGAGATAAATGAGAAAAAGAGATAAACTCTCTATCTAGAAGAAAAGAAAATGTGCTGGCAAAGCACCGCTTTCTTTCCTTTTGATTCCTAACAGGATTAAATAATAAACTCAGATTTTAAAGCTTGGAGGACTTCTATTGGCAGAAATATAATATTCATAATTATATTTCAGTTAGTAAATAATCCTATTAAAATAACTTGCATTTTAATGGCCTTTCAATGAGTACATATCTGGATGGCCAATCCAGGGAGGACAAACTAAACACAGTGTTTTGTGTTTTTAGCAGCCATCACGAACTCCAGCACTGTTGCAAAGGGAGGGTGGTGCAAAGGGAGGGTGGAGCAAGGGGCATTCAGTTGGTACAACTTCTAACTGTGACATCAAATCCCCTTTGCGGTTCCTTTAAAAGTGTTATCAGCCCTAAAGTGTAATGCAGTGTAAGTATAAAATATGCCACACATGTCATATCTGCCGTTAAATAAGATGAATACTACTTCTTATGTACACACAGTAAATATAAACTAAGAGCTGTTTTACATTTGCCTCCGAATACTTCACCATCTTGACTGATTTGTCTGGTTTCCTGGCATGATATCGATTTCTCAATATTAAAACAAAAGTAAGAAAGAATCAGAAAGAATCCAATAAGCATCATCTAATCATAAAGGGCTGGCCGGTTAGTACCATGGGTGGGACTAAATCCTTTGCCCTGCTGTTGTTTGATGTATATGCACTACAAAGCTGATGTTCTAGTTTTTTTCTGCTTTCTGGGGATCCCTGAGGTATGCCTATGGAGGAGCATATGGTGGAACTTTCTTTATTTCGTTGAGCTCAACAATTACAACTCAGGGAAAACATTTGTTGAATGGCTTTGCGTCCATTTTGACACTAAATCCTACTGGATAAGTTTTGTGATAGGTTAGGGGAGACAATTTTAGGAGGCTATTTTAACTTGAGTAAAACTTGAAACCTCAATTTCCAGAACGTGTATACCGTTTAGAAATAGAGGCTTTTATAAAACACAGGTTGAGTGAATCTAATGCAAACCTTTTCCAGTTTTGCAGTGATCACATCAATACTTGTATCTAATCTGGTGCAGAGCTTTGAACTGACCTAGAACTGATCAAAAATCTAAGGTTGTCTACTTTAAAAGGGTACAAAAAATTGTTGCTTGGCAGCATAAGAGGTAAAGCGTCTGTGTATGGCTTCAAAGAGTTTGTTTTTTAAATCCTACATATAATCAGGTCTAAAATGGGAAATAAAAATCCAATCTTATGAGATCCTAATAGTGTTACAAAGCTGATGTATTACTGCACATTGGCTGTCCTCATATGTTCCCTCTAGCTTGGACAATCATTATGCTTATCAAAAGCACTTCATTAGAAGAATCAGGTCAGACGGAGAGGGGGGGGTGAGTACAGCGTCTGTGTGTGTTTGTGTACATTTGTCTTCTAGAATGTGTGCACCTATGGGTATTCATACATGCCTGTTTTGTCTAAGTCTATATTCAGGTAATCATAAAGACATTATTGTCTCCTTAATCACCAGAATCAGGCCTTTACAGACATTGTTGCCCTGGGAGCACCTGGGCAGCTATACGGCATTTGGTACATGAGCAGAGTCAAATGAAATCCAATACAAATAGCCTAGGAACCAGTAATGTTTCTGAAAAATCCTATTGTTGAATAAAAGAATGTGGTGCTTCACTGGAGTATGTTCATTTAAGGATTATTTTCTTTTTCCTCATACAAACACTGTGGAGCAGAATATTAGAAATACCTTCCAGAGTAATGTGATCTAATATAGTAACATGCATGACTATGATATTGATCTAAAAACATAATCTATAACTTCATTAGCACTCGTATAGCACTGGTGAGAGATCATTATAGGCTCATAGCTGAAGGCAAACCGACCTCAATGTTTTTTTTGTGTAAAACAAACATCAAAACTCCCAGCTTGTCATACATGAGTCAATATGAGAGGTGCAGCAGCAGTCATCTTTGAAGAGGGAGAGTGAAACAAAAGACTAGCTAAGGCAGATGCACAATCTGGGCAGTTTTACTCATTATTTCAGAGCGATTATGCTCCAGAGCACAAATAATCACATTCACACCTCCACAGGAAGGTGCCGCAAGGAGGGATTTTATATTAAATTCCCCATTCTTCAAGTGAGCGTATGTGTAAGCAGGTCGCTTTATTTTTAAAGGAATATTCTGTATTGCATTGACTGTACACAAGTGGAAAGTAGAGGTTAGTGTGCAGCTGTGTTCTCAGCTAAAAAAAAGCCAAGCCATTGCTGTTTATTGACCAGAAAGACAGAGGCCGGTGCTAGAGTCATAAAATCCTACATTCTGCAGACAGCATGAACTCGACCTGACGCCTGCATTTTCTCCATTGATCCAGTCAGTTTTAAAGCCAGCCTCTGTTAATCTATTATCTAGTCAAGAGGCAACATGCTAAAGCACACAATCCTGCTTTACAGAAAAACATACCTTAGAATTGTTGATATTCATTTATTTCCAGTGTGAAACCACGGAAAGCTTCTCAAACAAAGATTAATATGTGTTTCCAGGGGAGATAAGGGCCAGTCCTGCCCACCTCCATGCCACATGAACTCAGCTGAAAGCCCTTGCCTTTATCTTTAGAAATAGCTGTTAAGAGATATGGAGCACAGGAGCTCCTGCGAATTTGAAAAACATGAGAAATTGCAGCTTTCTTTGTGAAGAGAACAACAAACTGTCATGTCTTGGCTTCCTTATTTGTAAAACTGCAAAAGCAACACTGCAGGAGACTATAAAGAAGAGAGAACTGCGGAGAACTTAGTGGAACATGAAAAACAACGGGAAAGACTTGCCTACCTTTTTCTGGTCTTCGAGTTTTTGACTCGTTGACTTCTTGCCATGCTTGCTGGCCTCTGGTACATCCATCCTTGGTCCCAATAAAGAATAACTCCAGAATAAATCACAGGAGTTATGTTGAATAGAATCCAGATGGCTACAGTTTTCCAACAAGAGCCTGTGTCCAGCTCACGCCTTCACCCGGACACAGGCCATCCATTGTAGGAGGTGGTTTTGTATGGTTTAAGTAGACTATGTCTCTAAGTGTTAGTAACACTGTGATGGTTAATAAAGCAGGACAAAAGCCAAACTGGTAACGGCTACCGTGAGAGTGCCATTATTAGAACAGGAGCAAAGGGAACACTGAGGTGGACTTCCAGACTGCAGATTGCTTCTTCCTCAGAGTGCAGTCTTTGGCAGCAACACACAGTCTGCCATCCACATCTGGGGAATAAATAGATATGCAACATAAGATTCAATGCACAAAACAACTAAAAAACATGGATCATATTTTTAGGTTCTCAATTAATGCGAAATCTCTGCCTCTCCAAAAAGTCAATATTCCCCTTGGTGAAACACTGTACAAATGGCAAGGGTTTCTGCATATCAAAGTGAATGTTGCCATGGCGCTCAAAGGGGGAGAGAAGAAGCCTCTCCTACATACCGTTTGTTGTACACCAAGTGATTGTTTCTTATTGTTGTTGGGTTTTTTTTACGATAATCACAGAATCTGCGGCTGGCCCTTCTACAGACCCCCAGTGGTTCAAGCTGTCCCTCTATCATGATATTCGAGTGAAACCCTCATTTTTTCGGATTTGATAAATGTGAATTTAAAGTCATAATTGACAATTAAACCTTATCTCTGCCTCTAACAGAAAGAATATAGCATAGAGATATATTTTCCTTTTTTTCCCAGCTACTCCATCCCCACTGAAAGCTTTGAAGCCCGGGCCAGTGACAGAACTGCATTTCAAAGATATACTTAGACTTTGCATTACAAACACTTTTATCCAAAGTGACTTCCAGCTGATTTACTTACATACTGATCAGTGGGGGCACTGTGGGGTTCAGCATCTAAAGATCCAGTATCAGAATCATACTCCTGTGTGTTTTTCAATTAATCTATCGATGCCGACAGTTGCTGGAGACAGCTTCATACACGCAGGGCTTTTAAGTCTGTATTGAATATGAGACCCTCGACTGAAACTTTTGCACACTGTCATGCCACACATTCCTTGTTCTCCCACTATGAATAACACATTTAAAACTTATTATGTTGCAGCATAAAAAGAGGAGACATACACAGACAGTCTTGCCAACTTGGCATTTTATAAACCCACGAGAGCGAGCTCTCTGCCCTGCAGCAGAAATGCCTCTCTCTGCCTCTGCCCTGCTGCTCTGCAAACGGTAGCTGAGCCTGTGAGCTCCTTAAGCATCGCTGTGCTTGTAGTGCATCATAGGAGGCAGTGAACTGTGAGAAAATATTGGAGACATTCTGTTTCTTCTAACGTTCTCTCTGGAAGATCAAAGAGTGACTGCGAGTTAAAACTAATGGGCTACATGTGAGAAACTATTTCAGGTCTTTTTCACCACGTGAACCCAGAAACTGTTGATGAGAGTAGCTTTATTGGAAATTGTGTGCTACAATTCACTAGTATAAATGATCATTTGTAACCTACTATAAATATCCTACATTATAACAACAATAGCACTATGGTTAGCACATTTATCTTTAACCAAGAAAGCCTAAATGAAAACATTAGCTCATTTCCTCATCTTTAGATCTGTTGCGACAGCTCAGTTAAACTTCTTCACATTTGCTGCACAGGCAGGGAAAGAGATAGTGATGAAGGGCTCAATGACTGGCAATATCCTGTCACAAAATTAAATGTGTAAATGTGACTTATCACGCTCTTTCTCAACAGGAGAAGATCCACATATCAGGCAGGTCAGCTGACATAATCTTTAACAGTCTGGCTGAATATTTGAAAAAGAAAAAAGAGATGGAGGGGCGAAAAATGTTGACTGTTAAGTTGCTTGTAGTTAGTTAGTATTTTATTCAGGATTATCTGGATGTAGTTGGCAAATACCCCGAACCCAAACTTTATTGTGGTTGGGTAGTAAGCAGTTGTGTTAATGCTGTAAACCAGCGCTGTGGACTTGTTTCCTGGTCCTTTCACCGAGTGGTTCGGTCTCACGATGAGCAGGGAATCAACAGATTGTACATCCTACACTCTAAACCTTTCAAATCTTTAACCGCATTACTGCTAAATACTTGTATAAACAGGAAGTGGACATGGAAGTGTTAAAGGTAGCTTTTCTAAAAGCTTTGCTTTATTTTGTGGCCTTTTTTCTTCACAGAGAAATAGCAGGTTGTTTTTACAGTGATTTGTGTAACTCAGTTACTCAGCGTTACCTTTGGTTAATGGGAATAGAAATGCAAACATTTGCCATTTGTAACCCCAAAAAGAAGACATGTAAAGGAAAATGTGGCAGTCTCTTAAAACACAAAGTGATAAACAATGATAATAATAATAATAAAAACAAAGTGAGAAAAAATAAAGTTAGATTTGCAGGAAAAGTTGAACATTGTTAATGTTATTCCTGAGAGAGACTTTCTCATTTCAACTCTGATTTAACTGCACTCCGAGTGCGAAAAAACAAACTATCACACTACACAAGCATAGATGAGTTTCCCTACAGACAGAAACATGACTGCACTGGCACTGAAATCAATATTTTATTCACTCCAGTTAAGCCATCATGCATCCACAAAAGCTGGCCAGTCAAAAGCCCGAACAATCGCTCCAGGTAACGCACAGCAGCCTCTCCGAGTAAGCAACACCGGGCCATTAGGGAACGTTACATGTGTTCACCTTCATATCCTCGCTTAACACAACCCTGATCTCAGCAGTTCCTCTGTGCCACTACACACTTACTTAACTTCAGAGTCCCATGTTACACTGCAACCCTGTCAGTTATTTAGGGCCAATCATGTCAAGTGCTGCCAACTCAGAAATGGTTCTTAGGGGACATGATGAATCGAGTATTGGAGTCCAACAAGATTTTCTACTGATACCCAGGGGGTTAGCTACAGGCAATAAGCTGTGAAAGCTATCCCTTCAAGAGGGTGCAGTTCTGTTACTTAGCCTTGAACAACAAATAATGCACAGGGAATATTTTCCGCCATAAGTGAGGAAGAAAATTAAGCCAATTCTAAGAACAGAAACACCACAAATTTGGTGCTGGCAATAAATCCCAGAAATGCTTAATTTGCTGAAAGCACAGCTGTGTTGCTAGACTTCCCCATTTCCCTCAGCAGTGGAATGTTATGTGGGGCTTTCTAAACTCATGCATACTGCATGAGTGCTAATTTGCCCCTTTTTATTCTTGAATATTACAAAAGAAACAATGAAACCTCATGGGAACAGCATGGCACACTTTCTTTTTGCAGCAAGGAGGTGGATAGCTGGTATGGACTGACACTCCTATTATGTGAAATAAGTCAAAACATATATAAATATGACTCAATAGATAAATCATTATACCATTATACTATTATGCCATTAAATGCAACTGAAAAAAAACACAAAAAATATAATTTATGCAATACTTAATATGTAGAAAGTGAAATTAATTAATATTTATGCATTACTTCCAACTGTATTCATTTAACTTTGTGGTAATATCCCTATTCATTTATTGCCATTCATTTTCCATTTCCGTTGTTGACTGATAATACATTATTCATACATTTATTCTTTTATCTTTGGAATTATCTGACCATCTCTATTTATTTCTTTACATTTCAAGTTCATGTTAGTGTCATTTTTTACATTTCTATAATTAAATTAATAATTTATTTAAAAAAAATCTATTCCTTTATCATTTTCCTTTTGCCTGTTTTCCCCGAGCCTATTAATTCTTCCCATTTCTTTCTATCCATTTTACATTCTTGTACATTTCTGCTTCACTATGCAAAGAGGACTATCTTTCCTGTCATTATCTACACATTTGCCTTTCCCATGGTGGCATTTCAAAATGTTTTGTGGAAAAAAAAGGCTAATCTGTTTTCAACAAATAAAACTCCATGTCAGTACTGATGTCTTTCCATAGAGCATGATTAAATATTCGTGTCGTAATGCAGTTGCTTACTTGGTGCATCACACCTAAAAGTACTTTTTTCAAGATTTATAAAGGGAGAAAAGTCAGCGTAAAAGTCAAAATTCAAGTAAAAAAACTTTTGTTGTATTGTTAGTTAAACTTACAAAAATATGTTGCTACAATTATGACATACAATAAAGATACACCTCTGGAAATATTTTCCCATGGGACTTTGTCAGCTGGTAAAGAGTGTTTTAAACCCCCCAAACCGAAAGGTCCTCTCTTTTCTGTGAAGGGTGTGAAGTTTTAAGGAAACTTCAACAAAATGATACAATGTGGCTGGAATTTAATATAAACTCTAGTTATATTCAAGTTACATTCCAGTCACTCTGCCACCTACTTTTTGTTTGCTTACAAACTCCACAACTAGCATGCTAGCTCGTTAGCTTACTGTCAGCTGTCTTACATAAGAAAACAATAGACTCACCACTCTGTTGGCATTCTCAAACATAGAGGCCTCTGAAGATAGTGTACCTCAGTCTTAGGTACAAAACCTTTATCTGTTATATGTCCTTCGCAGCAAAACCATCTTTAAATCTTTACACTGTCATATCATAAAACTGTTACTCAGAATTAGCATTACCTTAGCTACAGCTGAGCAAATTAGCAAGTCACACGGCTGTTGAAAATTAAGCATAATCATGCTTAAAGCTAGCAGTGTTTCGTCAAAACTTAAGTTCTAGAACTTCAAACGATTATTAACAATTAAAATATATAATCATTTTAATCAATGTTAATATCGATATATTAATATATGAGCTATATATATTAGCTAAATAAAGCAGGCTATTGCACTTTAAAGATACATGAATAAATACTGTAAAAGAATCAATCAATATTTCAGGTATTCAGGTCAAGCAGACTTAATCAATACAGCCCATTTAGCCTTAAGTAAAAAGATGTTCCCAAAGAGAAGCAATTCACAACTATACAAGCTATTAAAGATCCGGCCTGTCTCACCAAACTTGTGCACCAGCACAGAAACAGAGACAAAATAAGAAATCTGACCTAAGAGTTTATTGCTGTTAAAAGGTGAAATAATCATAAATGAAGAAAAATGTGGTTCCTTCTGCAAATGGGTTCTTATATTGGTTGTTAAACAGAGTACCAACGTGTTCTTCCCCTCTGGTTGTAAAGAACCTCACCAGGAGCTAAATGTAAATATTATGAGCAGCAGCTGCTGCAGTTTCATCACAGCCTGGTCTGTAGAGCTGGTAAACCCACCCTCAATCTTTACAGTTCGTAGACATTTCCCCCACCCCATGGCCTTTTCACCAACACTTTGTATTCAACGGGTGTCTGTAACTCTCCATGTAGTCAATAAAGTTTGATTCATGAGGCCTGGGGCCGTAACTACACACCGCCGCTTTAATTCGAGGAGATGTAAATGATGGACATAGATCCAGCCTGATTTCCCTGGGGACAGCTGGAGGGTTGGGGGAATGTGTGTCGTAAATTATCACCTCAGCAGGCCGGAGGTCAAACATTTAGAACGCCCCACTATAACATTAAAATACAATAATGCCCTAATGGTGTAATTTAAACATAAACTTAATTTTATCAGGCTCTCTTAAAATAACAGGCAATCAAAACTCAACTGATACGGTCCCTTAAATTAATTGATATCTTTAATTGATCTTTGCTACTGGCCTACTTCTCAGCTTTTTTAGGAGGATGTATCTGTGTATGTACTTGTATGTACAGCAATGCAGCAGGGCAATTAATCTAGTCTAAACACAGTAACAGCTAACAGCAATCCTGTAAATATGAATAGCATCAGTGAGAAAGGGCTTGTATGCTTAGGATTTGAGATAAATACTCTAATAGGAATATTCTTAGCAGTGGTTACATTTGTAATAGTCTTGCTAGTCTTTACAGGGATTCACTGCTACATATACTGCTCTTAATGGACAGCGCTGACCACTTTGCAGCTCCCTTTTTTAAACCTCAGCAAAGTTCAAACACTAGTTCAAAGGGTGGAAACCAGAATTCATCTTATGCTGTGCACATTTATTTCCATGGTACAACATCTTTGATATTCTGATGTAGTAATATTTATCACAAACTAAGAAAACCTATGCAAAACAATACATCCATTTAAGTGCAGCAGCTGCTAGCAACACACGCAGACAGTAAGTTTATAGACATGTATCAGAAAGGTTTTCATGTTATCCATTTCATCTAATGTAAATCCATTTTAAATCAGTTTAAAAAATCACCACATAAATAAAAACTAGTCGAAAACTACACTACGGTTTATTTGCAGCCTCTCAATAGGTAGCATATGGGAGAACAAAGAAACCAGATGCTACAATAAATATTAATGATGTGCAAAATGTGCAATGTTATATTAACATAAACAAGCCTGCAGAGGGCATATGCATGTGCATGGAATGTGTGTGGGTGCATATGCAGTCCTGAGGCAGGGTACATGTCTGATAGATATCAACAAAAGTGAATCTTTGTGTGCTCTGGACAGTGAGGCCACAATGACTTTGTTTAAATGTCAGTTGACTGCCTCTGTCAATATGAGCATTCAGTTATATAAAACTGTTGCACTGGTCAATGGAATGCTTCTCTATGTGGTATTGTCGTCACTGGAGATAAAGCTGGTTACAGCCATTCATAGCCAGAAATAATGCAATTGTTAGCTACTTTTAAAAATAGGTTAAAGATATTGCCATGGTTTCACATCCTAAAAGTTAAGTTGAAATCTTTTTAAGGTGTGCTCACTAAGCTTTAAAGAAGCCTGACCTTCACTTTTTAAAAAAAGCCAATTTGACAAACACCATGCGATGAGCCAATGATCCTCAGCAATACTCCTGTGGATACATTTCAAATTCTGAGAATGCCTAGAGAGCCGATTCTCTTTTGACAAAAACTTCAGAACCAAAAACCAACTAACTAACCAACCAACTGCTTGCCAGCTGCACCCTTGATCCCACTTAAGCCTCAAATCACACTTTTAGACTAACAGAAAATATTTCTTACTCTTAAAATACAGATACAAGTGAGAAGAATAAGCGGGGCACAAAAAGAGCAACAGAATCTGAAAATACCTAATTTTCTCACGGATTTAATGAAGCAAAGACTGACTGAGATGAGGTCATTTTACAAGCCGCTGATAGTAAAATGTTTAATTTGTATTAGAGCAACAATCTGCGTCTAATAGAGCACTGGCTTTTTCTGTTGTCACGGTAACTAGCAGAGATAGAGGCAGCATGAATTGTGTTTTGTGTGAATTGTGTGTGTTTTGATGTGTGTGCAGCTTCAGGTGTCTTGGCTCTTGTAGCAGGGTGATCACTATTGTGAAGGTGAAAACTGACATGAGAAACAGAAGCTCATTAGCTTGAGGAATGCATGTTGCAGCGTCAATTCTGCAGCTTGTTTTGTTTGAGACACTTACCTGTGCCTGACATTTTCCTGGCACTCTGCTGTTTATTATATCCATGGATGACAGAGTATTTGATAGTGACAGCAAAATAATTCAGGGGTGATATCTGAGCCGACATGCCAGATGGTTTGATTCACAGAAACACCTGGAAAGTCATTTGTCTATCACCACTAATCAACCAATAAGATCAATGAACAATGTTTTGATGTCATAGCCTTCAGTGTCATTCTTTGCTTTTAAAACTCTCCAGTTCTGATATAACTGGTACTACAGCAGCACTTAAACTAACCTCTTTAGGAGCCACCAATATTGCCAATAAAGCCTTGAATTATTGCTATTACTTACTGCAGCTGCCAGTGTAAGACATGGATTGGCTCAAACTCTGTGCCTTGGCCACAAACACAAGACTGTGATCTTGTGAATATCGTGAGAATCCATCCTAATACAGTACCTGCTAAACACCCCTGCTTGGGACTTTGAGCCTCCCACTGGCTGCAAGATTCCTGAAGTAAAATCAATGAAATCTTTCAGCATTTGTAACAAATTCACTGGCATTAACAATGTTAGGTATGAACTGGGATGTACCGTATCGCCTCTTACTGAAAAGTTCACGGCTTTAATTAGCTTTGGGTCTCTAAGAGAGGAACGTCTGTAAATTGCATCTGTGTAGTTTGATAAATGCATTTTGAATAAAAAAGGTATGAGCAGACTTATCACCCAACCAAACAATGTTTGGACATTATTAGCAGTAACCCTTTAACACTTACAACACAAGAAGTGATTGTCTGAGTAAGATGCATGGAAATACTTCAAAGCAGTGCCTGGCTATAGTGCCAGTGAGCAGAACATAAAGAAAAAATACGCAGTCCAAACTGAGGTGTTTTGTTAGCGCGTTAAGGATCAGTTTCTATTAAAGAGAACAGTTTTTGTGTTGATATCAATGCCACGTGTATTCGGAGAGGAAGAGCACTGTACAAAGAAGCAGAAAGCACTTAGTCAGCACTTATTCTTACTCACCTTTTTTTGACACAAATTGAACTTCACAAAAGGGAGCTGGAGAGGTGAATTTCACACGATGTGTAGAAAATTTCAAAGCTGCAGCCCATGTTGCATGTGTGAAAATAGATAACGTATCAAGAGATTTGGTTTTCAAGTAATCTTTGTCTTTCTGCCCCTCACTTCCTGTCACTTTGTCGTGTCTTTTTTATGGTTGTGGCTGAGCTTGTTTCTGGCTTCTTCAAATATATATATAGTCCAGAGATGTCCACATCCAGTCCTTGGGGGACTGAATCAGTTGGTTGAAGCAGGAAAACATCTAAAACCTGCAGGACAGCAGCCCTTGAGGACCGACTTTAGACGTCCTTGATATAGTCCATTAGAAATTCATATACAACACCCAACCTGTAATAGTCATATAGACTCATTAAAAGACAGAGAAAAAACTCTGACCCTATACTGATCTCCTCATTGAGTGAATGGTGATATATGAATATGCTCATCTGGCCACTCTTACGTCTTACGACATGACATTGGCCTTCCTAGACTAAGCAATAACCAGTTTAATACTGGGGTAATTAAACTATAAAGGTTTAAAACGGGCCGAATGGCAGTGGATTCACTTTCTTGTTTACAACAATAATAGAAATGCACCACACACTGATTGTTAGCCAATTGGAGTGGCTCTTCGCATGGCTGAGCGAGCAGCCTTGATTTGCCCGGCCAGAGCTGTCGCTCCTCGCCACCTGGCTGGGCGAGAGGTGTCAGCTCTTGACACTCACTTGTGGGTGACCCCGTATACCAAGAGATTCACCACTGAAGTGCATGAACAGTGAACAACAGTGGGAAGGAGCGCAATCACCTGTAAAAAAAAACTTTGTATTTATGGTAGCACCAGGATAAATGGCTGAGGCAGCATCAGAATTTATATGTGGTGTCAAAACCCTGCTGGGTTGAATTTGCAAAGCGGCTGCTTGAAAAAATTAAGCTCTAACACCGTATAGCATTTATTCTGCATGCAGTCCCATGCCAAATGAAAAAATAGTTGGTGGTATTTATCGGCTCTAACCTAGCATTGACGGGAACACAACACCTGGCTAATTTAATGCAGATTCTGAGGTCTGGGCTTCAAGAATGAGCACAGTTCACTTTTTCTTTAAAGAAACACTTTTACTCTTGTAATATCTTCTATGGAGGCTCTGAAACTGACCGCGACACCTCTTTGATCGATCGATTTGTCAGTCTGCAACATAGCTGGCAGCTCACTCTCAGTCCTACTCAGGTCTATGTCTACAGTCCAATGAAAAATAATGAAGTTGTCCAATTTTCTCACAGAGTTGTGCTTAACAGGAACTGTGCTCTTACACAGCCTCCGGTATACAGGGTCATCCCTTCATGTTGTCGTAGTAACAGATTTATCCCTTGGGAGGTAGGGGTGATTATTGCATTGGCTCTAATTGGCTCTGGGAAAACAGGATACAACTGACAGTGGGAAAGGATTCAGTTGGATTATTTGATCTAATTAAAAAAAAAACTGTTTCAATAGAATAATATTAATTTTGGAGCAAAAACTACTTATGAAGTCTCCTAATAATCTCACTCTACTTCTGATTAGTTAGGTAGTTTAACATACTGTATTTTGGTAAGACATGAAGGGTTTCATGCTGTCACTTTCTTTCACAGAACATGCCAGTTCTGCCATCTTCACAACAAGAGCAAAACACAAAAAGTAAGCTTCTTCTTCTTCTTGTTTTTATTGTCGACTGAAACAAGCTCATGCTAACAACCCCCGTAGCTTGTTAGCCTCTCATTTCATCAGTTCATCACAGCGCATGTAATTTGGCTGTGAAGCCCCATCCAGCAAGTAGTCAGTGTTGGTTTCTCCAGTCCATTAAGTAGAACATACAGCTGTCTGACCTTGCCTTTCTGAGACTGTAGGTGGTGCTCAGGATATAAAAAGCAGAAATCCCCAGCCACTGCATTGATAACTGATTTTGCTCCTGATATTTCTCATCCATAAGCACGGACATGTTAACAAGGTTAAAAACTTGAATTTTATTGGGGGAGAACAGCCCTGTGATGGACTGGCAACCCATCCAGGGTGTACCCTGCCTCAGGCCCAATGGCAGCCGGGATAGGGCTGGCATGTAAATACAATTTAACTTAATTTATTAAGATTTCTTTCCTTAAAAAATTCATGAAATTCTATCTTTCAAAATCTAATCTTTTCTTTCTACTCCTGATCTCAATGCATTCCTTAAATTTTTTCATGTTAAAAGTAATCGATTGAGCTACAATAAATAAGCTCATATCCAGTTTTATAAACTGTAAATTCCTCCCCTGACCTGTCACCATTTCTCTTTTACCAAGTCTCTCTCTTCATTAATTATATTTTTCAAAAGGAAAAAAAAATTCAGTTTGGGGATAAATCATTTTCTCACTCTCACCTACTCTTGGCAATCGCTAACCTCCACCCTATCAGTCTTCTCTTCCGTCTAGCTGAGGCAACAGCATTTCTGTCTGTCCCCTGCCTTGTCTGCCAAGGGGGATGGAAAAGGAGAAAATACTGCCGTCCCACTCCTCCATTCATTTACATACAAGCTGCATTACAACCCAATTACATTTAGATTACATTAACATGCTTTCATCCAGCCAAGTCTCCTCACCATGTGCCAAATCCATTCTCCACTTTTTTGTGGAGCATAACAGCAGCGCATACCCTGTAATCTTGCGATATTGTGTTGGGATTAACTCAAAATCTCATTATGACTATAGTGGATCATGGGAGGGGGAAAGAAGGAGGAGGAGAGGCCTGAAAGGGGAGGTTATCTTGATTTATTTATGAGGTTTTTAACGCTAAGCATGAAAAACAGAAAACGAGGAGGAAGAGAGATGATATCTGAGCTTTGAAATCTCAATTACACACGGTGGCATTTTGGAACTTGACATATTACACTGAAGAGTCCGTTGGCAAATGTTCCATGTGAGCCTGTTACACACACATGCACACAAGCACACAAGCCACAGCTAACAGACACAAACTTAACAGGGGTCAAGGGGTCAAAATGAGATGTGTCATAGCACAGCAAAGGGAAATACACCACAAATCTAACAACTGAACCCTCTTCCCTCGCTTCTCCCCACCACCCCGAATACGGCTCCTCTGTTAGCTTTTTCTCATATTCTGGCATGCTCACGCTTCATAAACCCTGTCTTTTACTACCAATAGATCTGTGAAGGTTGTAATTGCCTAAGTGATATACAGCTAGCAGTGGGACGTGGCTCAGATTCTCTCGGGTTTAAAGAGTACCTCACCAATGCGATGTCGAGGGAGAGCCTCGCCCTGTTAAATAAAACAGATAGTCGGGAAAAATTACATGGGAACCGCAGTCACATTTCAGCACATAAACCCCAAATCCAAGAGGGGAAAAGAGAAGATAAGATTTCGATTGAATTGGGGGGATGGGACACTTTGCACAAAAACACACATGCACATTTTAGTAGTTCTCCCCATTGCATGCACACAATCTGTATTCCCTTGCTCCACATGCCAAACATGTGAAAAACACAAATACATGCAGTGTATGAAAATAAATATACATTCAAACGCATTCACATCAATTCACAGGTTTCCCCTCCCCCAGTGTTGCACCATGCTATTTACTGAGCCTCCAGAGCCCCACTAAATCACACTGAGGCCCCAGAAACAAGAAATAACAGAACAGCAGCGTTACAGCCACTGATCGCAGAATACATCATCTTTTTATATTCACAAGAGGGTTGGGGCTGGGGGCGAGTAAGGAGCAGCTCCTGAGAGATGGGGGTGCTTGTTGTAAATTCTGAATAGCTGCAAAAAAATGTTTTTTTTTAAACTATCAAATTCTGCTTTCATGATCAGTGTGTGCCAACAGCAACAGCAGTGGGACAGTAATAAATAATATCAAGCAAAACACACAGGTTGAGACACTACAGCGGTGTGCTGGTGTAGTAGCAGTGCTTAATGTAACGGTAACTAAGCTAAAATACTGAAGCTGTACTTGAAAAATTCCACCCTTGTACTGCTTCCACAGGAATTAAGAGGGTGAAGCTGAAGCAATTGTTCTCCTTTCACCTGGGAAAGCTTACATGGGCATTTCCACACAATCAATCTGCAGAGAGAAAGATTTTTCACAAGTGGAAAACATTCAGGACAGCTGTCAATCTTCCCAGGAGTGGACGTCCCAGCAAGGTCAAAAAGCCAAGAGCAACATCTCAGACTCTACAGGCCTCAGTTAGCATGTTAAATGTTAAAGTTCACGACAGCACAATTAGAAAACTTGAAGGAAGGTGAGCATGTTATTTACAAAGTCCATCTATAAATATCTGACCATCTTGAGCTGCAATTCAATGCACAGAAGCTATTGGAGATTCAGTTCCTTTCTATCATCAGCAGCCTATCATGAGTGGCATGAGGTGAAATAAGGGCCTGCCATACTTAGAGATACAGTGACTGGTTATCAATTGACAGAAATGTGTTTAGCTCATTTGTTAAGCCGATCTTTTTGAGGCTGATTTCATTACTTTATTATGTAGTATACTGTAAAAAACCTTTTTAGGCTTGAAGTTACTTCTTTTATACGGTACATCTTTAATTAAAATAGTATAGTTTGTAAATTGACAATCTGTATGTGACTTAGATGACACATTTATTTGTTGTTAGTTTTACTGATGAACAAAATTTGCTTTCACAAAACGTATTTGCATAAGCTCACCAAGCAAGATATTATGTTGCAAAAGGTGGAGGAGCTCTCACAAACAGTGTTAAGTTTTTTTCAACACGATACAGTGTGAGAAATATCAAGTGCGTCGTAATATCTCAGTATAATAACTTCAACACCTCATTGTGCCGTCAACCAAAAGGCAGTAATAACAAGCAAGTATAGAATCAATCGTTTTCTAAAAGGTTTAAAGTCTCCAACAGTGATAAATCCTTTAAACTGTACATTTCACAACAGAAACTGAAGTAGTGAGATGGTGATGTTTTATATTGTCTGTTGCTCTGTATAGGGCAGCATTCAAGTGCTGGCCGAGTCATTCACATTAAAGCCTTACCATAGTTGTGCACTATCACTTTGGGAAACTTTCACAGAATGAAATGGTGGGTGGGTGAGAAATTACTGGATCAAATCCCATCCTGAACAATCTTTTCCACAGTGGCTTTACTTTTCTTCTTCTGCTGCACTCACACAGTTACTTTTCTTTCATTAACATAGTTAGAATTAAAGTACATGTTTTGCTGGTCAAAAATCTTTGCTGTTTTGTTCAAAGAAAAGTTGTTTTGAGGCATAGCCTACACTACACCCCCCCTAACCCTGCTTAAACATAGATAAGAAAAGAGACTTTTCTAAATCTATCAAGACAAAAATACTCAGGATTTTAGGTTGAACTAGCACAAGTTGAACCTGTAAAATTACATCTGAATATTTAACTAAACAGATTAGTGCTTGTTTTGGATCAGACAAACACTCCGCCCAGACTCCTGTGTGGAGGGAGGGGTGTGGTGATGGAGGAGGAACAGGAGAGGACCTTTCAAGTCTCCAGCATTCCATTAGCCAGTCGGTGATGTACTGCTCTACCACCGAGATTCTTTCTCCAATGCACAGTCTCACACACAGACACACACACACATACACAGATGGAAGACCAGTTTCTCTGCCTCCTCCCAACACCCTCCCCCATCCCACTGTTTCTCTTCTTCATCTTCCTCCTCCTCCTCCTTCACACACCTCGCACCCTCCGTCAGTCACCATCCATCACATAAGACCTCCCCAGATGGGCCTGCAAGTACCACACACATACAGCGCATACTCACACCCAGTGCCACAATGATGCACAGGCACAAGCAACAACACACACATGCAAAAAGGCTCTCGACTTGCTCTCAGTCCTCACAGGCTGGTCAAGACACACACTCTCACAACAGCTCTCAGTTTAGCACTCTCTCTCTTTTTCACTCAGACACATGCTCCACCCTTCTTTCATACACACACACACACCACAATAAGTCTTTCATCTGTGGCTTTGGGTGGCTCAGAAACCAAAAACCTCCACGGCTGAGAGGGAAACCCAATTAGGAAGCAATTAGCGCCATCAGATCTACCTGCGCGAGCGCACGGGCAAAACAAAACAACATACGGGAAGGTGGTTGCGCTGGTGGAGCGGGTGTGGGGGCATGTGGCAGAAAAGCACTTCCAACTGTGTTTAAAGGCTGCTGCTAATTTCCTCTACGTTTCTGATCAATGCAGGGAAAAGAGCAGCACCAATCAGGCTTGATCCTTTGCAAAAATCAGCTGTTAAATGCTGGATTGACCTATTTGAAAAAAAGGATCAAAATACAAAACTTTTAAAAGTTGAGCACAAGAGAAACACACTAATCGTGTAGTTTATTTCCATTATAATCAACAAGTTAGCTGCCAAAAAATTAGATAAAGTCAAATGAAAGTCTCACCTTTCAGTTCCACAGACTACTTTAGAGGGATATTTCACTCAAAACAATATTCCACTCAGGATCCAGCTCCATAGATCGCACCACAAGAGGAAAAAAACTTCTTGAGAAATCCAACTACAGCGTCCTGGATGCTAACTTATCTTCCTGCTGGAGCCTGAGAAAAGCCTCCTCCGATCATGTGAGGGAAAGAAGAAGGAGCAGCAGAATGAGGCAGGACGGATGGAGGGAGAAAGAGGGGAGGGATCCTGGTGGCTCACATCATGAGAGTAGTCGTTATCTGCGCTTCAGCGTGCTCTCAGCGAGGGAATCGAGTCACCAGAGAAGAAGATGATGAAGAAGAAAAGACGGAGGAGGAGAGCGGCATGAAGGCAGGCAGCGGTGAATGAGCGGAGGATGCAAGTGCCCTCCCCTCACACTGCTGAGTGTCTTTCTCTCCTACCCACATGCACCGGCTCACACACCGCTACCCCCCGCCCTGCTACAGATTGCATTGCACTGATGAAATTTTAATGGTTCTTTTAGGAAGAATAATGAACATGCGAGTCCCAGGAGTTGTGTGTATCTGTGTGTAAAAGGGGGGTTTCTGTACTACACACACCTATGGAGGCATGCAACAAATGTGCACATGTGCAAAGCTGCTGTGTGTTTCTCCTCATCATTCTTGTTCTTTCTTTATTCACATTTATACTCCCACACACGCACACACACACCATCACAGATCTGTACAGATTCACTCACACACTCCTTCCTTTCTTATTTGCACACAACAAACACAAATACACACATATATACACATGCCATGCAAGCTTACACCCCAGCAACATCAAATGCTGCCACTGACAGACACATACGCGCGCTAGCGACGCAATGGGTAGATGGGGTGGGGGAGAAGACAGAGATCCAACCCATCCTCAAAATGCTCTCTTGGAGTGCATTCGCATCCACACACGCAGACACACACAGGCACACACAGGCACACACCCAAAGGAAGAGGAACAAAGAGCGGAGAGGCAGCATGTGGAGACACCAGTAGGAACACCCTGATGGTAGGAGAGACGTGAAGTGCGTGTGCACCCGAAAACACACCACTTTCAAAGTATTCTCTGCTTACTACTGCAGTGTACAGTGGAGTAGAGTCTCGTTGGTGGTAAAATAGAAACCAAAATAATTCTGTTGTGGTCGAAAGATTAGAGAATGAGTCATTGTGACAGTGTGTGTTCATCTTTAGCTATTACTTTTATACTGAAGGTAACTTATTACAATCTGTTTACAACATACAATGCTAGAAGTGAATAAATGATGAAACTGTCCAATATGCAGTAATGCCTAAAGTTTCGAGCCACTTCACATTTCTTGATATAAAATGGGGAATGAGAGCAATGATTTATTTAAACTTGCACAAACATTCAGTTCAGTCTTATTTATAAAGCACAAAATCACAATAAATGTCTTCTCAAAGCACTTGAAATCAAGCTAATTATCATCAAATTGATTGTAATAAAACCATAATACAATTAAACCAAATTCATTCAAATCCAAATTAGTCCAATTCATACAATGCCAATTGAAAAAATGTTGCCCAGCTACAGTTGCTTCGATTCAATCCCCCTTCCTGAGCATGCGAAAGACGACAATGGACACAAATGGACAGCAGATAAGAAACTGTCCTCCCCAAATTGCAAATTGGTTCAGCAAGATTGCTATCCAACCCTTAACCAAGTAATGATCTTGCCTAAAAGAGACAAAAGGACTTTAAATGTTGCTGTGTCTTTATCTTACATCACACAAAAGCCCAAGGTTGAAAGCTTAGATCCACCCCCATTCACCACATTAATAGCTGAGTCACAGCCTATTGTCCCATGCTCACCATAGAAGTTTATGTGTCGTTCGAGGATATGTGTAATGAGCTTACTGGTGCTGGGATGGTGTTGGTGGCACTCATTGGCAAAACGGTAGAAAATAAGTGGAAATTGCACAGCATAATGAAATCATGAATTCTCCAGCTATGCTGAAAAACCATACTGCTTTTATAACCTTGACCATGTCATTTTTTCATGTTATCCTTTACCGTGTAATTTTTAATGTGTAAACCCTAACAAACAGTGTAAGGAAACAGCGAGTGAAACATCACTGAGTGGAATGGGAGACGAACTCTGCTTTTCAGCCTGACATTACATTTAGAAGCACAACTGTATCAAGCTACTGTTAGTATGTGATAGAGCCATTAAATTGGACCAATATTCTTGTCTCAGTATGCCAGGAAAGGAGGGAAATCAAGTTATTGATATCAGTATCTCTGATGCAGCTACGGTAGGTGGCGCTGTAGTTGCTATCAGCTTGTTAGTAATGGGCATCTTCTTAATCTTGACAGCAAAAACAACAATTTAGTTGACAGCAAACTGTCCCCATGTTGCACAGTGAATTGGCCAGCTTTACTGCTCTGCATATACATATACTACATTGTTTTTTACAAAAAGATGCATGCCATCTCTTATTCTCTGTTGTTACTTGCCACTTCTTCTGATTTTTCTGTGTACCAGAATCCTCTGTGGGAAAAGGAACCACAGAGCATGTGCAGAGCACATTTCAGCATATACATGCAGGAGTGATTCGACCCCCACTGCATCATCTCAGCTGTTAATCCAATTTTGTGACCAACATGTTGAACATTCATCTTAAAAGTCATATTTTGGTCTGACAAAAAAGGACTTATTTCTCTCATGTCACGTAAACCTATTAAGTCTGTACCCTCACCACCAAACCACTCCAACCTCCAAATGTGGCCTTTTTTGTCTCTTAAATGTAATAAACAGTATTTTGCTGACAGTCCTATGAGATACCTTGAAACCGTTCTTCTAGTAGTTAGTAGTTAGTAGTTCTTGTAGTTATTTTTGTGTCAATCAAAACGCATGAAAAGAGACTAATTTAGATCTGATGTAATTATAATGTAGATCTTTGCAAAACTAAATCACCAGTATGAGAAGACAACCATAAACCAGGTAAACTCTTTTTGAGTTGCTACTCATTCTGAATCAGATTCTAAATACGAGCTGGATGGGCAAGCACATCCCTGCATTCTACAGGTTCTTGTATTAAAACTATCTTAACTCGACTTCATGAGGGAAAAGGGTTTAACCTACTTTACGTCAGACCTCTGACTCTTTCACTGTTCCACCTTAAACCACAGACTGGCATTTACCAATGCAGACAGCATCTTAAAAAGAGAGCAACATGAAAGGAATTTGTTGCAATTTCACCAGGAGAGTAGCTAAAACACAACAATTATCATCTCAGTTCAATAAAATTTTCATTGCACATTTGCTTCTTTCAGTCTGGATTGGAGATAAAGATAGAAGATATGGTTTAAATTCCTCAGCACAAGATATCTTTATCTGTCTGTGTATGAGTGTTTTGTTCAGACACACAAGCTTTCATACAGCCCACTACCTCCTGCAGTTCCAAGTGGTCCCAACTTTAAAGAAAAAAATCCCACTGGAATTGTAACATAATGTTACAGAAAGTATACCCAATGCAGCAGGACATTAAAGCAACTATGAGTTCAACAATAGTTTTCTGGAAAGTTACTGGGAAAAAAAAGCAATAAACTCTGAGTCAGTTCTCTTTGGAAGTGGAAATTGCTCTCATTCCCTATATTACCTCCCAAGGTGCTGCATCCCATCTCTGTACCATCCTTGAAAATCAAATACCTGGGAGGATTATACCCATACCCCGCAAAAGAATCAGAATTTCAATCTCAAGCTCTTCATTCTTTCACATCTTCAATCAAAGTGATTCTCAACAGACCAAGGCCACATTCGACACAATGTGGTGGAGGCAAACTGTTCCGAATGAACTGCTTGGTCTTGCAGACATGCAGAGCCACTTAAAAGTTTTTTCCCCTCTAAGTGAAACAACACAACGCTTGGGAATCAAGGAGAAAACAAGCCTGTCGAGTCTTTATGGAGGATGTTTGAGGTCTGTCAATAATGTTGGAAATGCCAGCAACAGACAACTTGAAAAGAACTTAAGAGTTGAGCAGGGTTTTGACGACAGTCATGATGGGTGACATGCAAGTTCTTCTTTATCCTGGGAAACAAAAACAGCTCGTAGCGCACAAGGTTAAAGCTACCTGGAGACTAGATATGCTTAATTTCTCTTGAAAGAAAAAAAAAAGCATTAGATTCATAAGATACTGTCACCAAACAAAACCGAGAAGAGTAAAATACATGTGGCAGTTATCTCAGAGAGGAAGCGGTACCATAATAATTGTTCACGAAAACAAATGGGCTTTTCACAGAACACATTGTTGATAGCATTGCAGATGGAATAACTGCCTGAAAGGTGGAAAATAAATCTAAGTGCCAAAAGGAAAATAATGTAAAGCATATGCAAGTTGTAATAAATGAGGTTTAAAATGCAAATTCTGAGATACAATTCTCACAAAATGTATTCTTGAAAGCAATAACTTCTTAAAATCCGTCCCACCACAAGAAATCCCTGAAAGGCAATGTTTGAGTGATTTAATGACAGAAAGAAAAAAAGCCAAAGCCAATTAACACGTTGTTGCTGGGATTGATCTTTGCCCTTCATCATATCTATTCTCTAGCTTCTTGCTTTAGTGGCTATAATGGAGGACATTTAAAGCTTTGCGAAATTACGAGTGAGTTGAGGTGTGTTTTCAAAGATAAGGCTTCCATATCTAAGAGAATATGCAGGATGTTTCCTGCAGGATGATTAATGGCATTAGCTGTGGAACGCTTCTTATTCATTCACTCTTTGGGTGACTAGGTGCAGCTTTAGTTTTATACCATCATGTTTATGACGGTTCATAATGAGCGGGTGCAGCTCAAAACAAACAGTGAGCCAATTAAATGTAAGGGCGTCCTGGGCAAGCTGCCAACAATAGAGCCAAAAACTAATTTTATATACAGCTCTCAGAGGAAACATGCTGGATATCGTTTCCTGAATGCAAAAAAGGTCATTTTCTTTATTTAGTTTCTTAGATTTTTTTCATATGTTTGCAATTAGAGTTGATAAAGTGAATAAAACACTTTGTTGTGGTAAATGTCATTTTATACTGAGATGCCGATACATATTGAAACCGAATAAGTTTACTAGCAAACCAGTTTAGAAAATGGTGGCTGGTCCAAGTTAAGAAAAAATTATATAACAAAAAAATGTGGAAAAGTTGTCAACAATATGCATCTTTAAATGTGTAATTGGAATATCTATAACCCTATAAGAAAGCGCTTCTGCCTATAAAGACTTATTCTCACCTGATGCTAACATGTGTCCTGGCTGATTGGATCACTACACATCTGTATTAAATGTGTCTTTGGCCACACTAAAGGACCCCCATCTGATGTGATAAGACCTGAGGAAAGCAGCGGAGTTTCATCTACGATGACGATGGGAGTCGTCTTTTAACAGGAAATTCCCTGAATGTTTAGAGCCAAGCTGTGCCTACTTCTGCTTGAAAATCTGTTTAAGATATTGATCAAAAAGTACTTTTTTTGTTTAAATCACTAGGATGTATTTTTCTCAAAAAAAAAAAAAAAACTGCTCTTCTCATGTTCATTTCTCCAGAGATGGGGAACTAAGCGTCTGTGAATGCAGCGCCACATCTCTGATCCTTCCTGTCAGTTCTTGGAGCTGCCTTTTAATGAACCTTGCCCCGAAAGTTTAGAGCTGAGTCACATACGTTTCTGCAACTCAAAACTGCTGTAATACAGAGTGCACGTGGCGTGTCGGCGCGAGCAAGGAATGTTTTGCTGCTCATTACAAGACGCACACAGAACACATATGTTACAAATGACTTGACAGTCTATTGTCTTTTTTTCCAAGCAGTTCAGCTCAAAAACTGCACACAATTTAAAAGCTTTTGTTTGTGTGTTTTAGTCAGCAGAGGCTAGCGGTACTGAGATCAGTGACATCCCCAATCAACTAGCTTATGATGTCCTGTTTGTTGCTCGGCTGACAGCCAACTGTGTGACACACAGTAGGCTACGTATTCTGAATAAAGTGCATGCAGTCAGTCAGGACACATGGGGAAGCACTGTAACACACAGACTTAGTGCAGTCCATCTGTGATCCGATCAGCCAGGATGCACATTAGCACTAAATATATAAGCAGGGCCACAGTCACTTGGGGCTGGCCTCCATGCATACAGTGCCTCATAACAGCTGGGCACATGTGGCAGTTACTCATGCAGGCAGATATGACCAATAATTACATTTAAAGAATATACAACATCTGGTGGTCATGTAAGCAACTACATGAGAAGAGTAAAAGTGGCACCCATGAAGGTCACAGGTCGCGGTGTAAAAAGAAGGTTTTTTAGCTCTAAGCACGATTGTTTTCTAACCCGAACTTAGTCATGTGATTGCCTAAACCCAACCAGGAAGAGACAAAGGTCTCTCAGTGAAGTATTGTCATGTTATTGTCAGAATGTAAGTTGCTCTTTATGTCACGTCACACAAACGGCCAGTACTTAACATCCACCCTTATGATGACTCTGTGGATCCTCCAGCAAAACACTTGAGAATGACGTCTGCTCACGATCATATGGGTCGTACTTCCATATAGGGGTAGTACTTTACAAGAGGCAGTTTTGAACAGCATCGCACGTTATGAACAAACAAATTATACGACCATAAGTTGGAGGACTTGATGAAGATGTAACGTGTGTGCAAAGAAATGTTGGGCTTGTGGGGAGGACTAATGATTAGGATGATAAATTATACAACTATCAATGTAGATCTTAAGTGGATTGAGGAGGAAGTTAAAAGACATAATAAGGGGGCTGGGCTTCCAAGATATCAATCCTCATAAGGCGTTTGACTCATAAACAGCTTTTGAAATTAACCATTTCCTGAAGATGACTTTTACTAATACAGACTATAAAAAGTTCAGATTCAAACTTCGAAAAGTTAAAAAATTTCTAACTCAAAGCTGTTAATACAAACCAAAAATCCCTTTATTTTTTTTATTACAGTAGTAAACGCTTTACAGAAACTGTGTAAAATGGCTCTTTAACCTGCTGAATATATTACACATTTCAATCTTCACTCAGGTGGAGGTATGCTATTTTCACAAGCCTCGATGCCCCATATGGCTATGGCATAAAATAGGTAGCATCATAACTCCAGGCAATTTAACACAGCATTGTAGATAAACAGAGTACAGTATACTGCCTGGAAAACGGCAGGCTCTGGCATCTTCACAGCTTGCCATTAACTCTGATCTGGCTGGAAAACTGCTGAGGACAGATTTCATCCTCCAACGATCACTTTGTTCACGCTGATATTTAGTTTTTCAGGTTAAACAGATGCCATGCCATGTTAAACTACGGGACTATCATTTAGCATCTCATACTTGATGCTAAAGTAGGCCTGCAAACTACACAAGAAGAAATTCTCAGTCAGTGAAGATGTTCTTTTTTTCATCCGACTTCTGTCTTGGGAGTTGACACAGCAAAGGGAGCCAGAGAAACCCATCACTTTCTGGTATTCTCAATATATCTTGTTTGGATGAGACCATAGCCGGGACATGACTGACTTTTAGTGTTGTTGATCAACCACCACATACATGCTTCAATGTGGCCCAAGCTGTTTATCCTTGTGGAAAAGATAAACATCCAGAACGGCTCTCTAGGAGAACCCAAACTGAGAGTGACAGCTTGTCTGAACATTATGGTCGGCTGAGATTTGCACACTTTTTTGAGCTTCTATTTAATCTCACATTGTAATTTGTTTGCCTGTCATGTAAACATCTCTCTTTCATATTCTAAAACTTGCTGGACAGAAACATCTCCAAAATAAATCTCCCCCCACTGTTCCCACACTGGTGTAGCATTCATGACTGCTCTGCTACCATAATGAGGACGGGCTTCAGACAGACGGATAGGCACATTAACCAAGCAAATTAATAACCATATCATGTAGAGATGGCTTGCATGATGAAGGCCAGCCACCCCGATAATGAGCAGACATGACCAGTTTGCTAGGCGGGAGGAATTGACAACACTCTCACCCACCCCCTCTACATTCCCTTGCCCCTCCTGCACCTCCCTGTTGTGCTATTACATCTCATTTTCACGCGATCCGTCTTGGTGACACCAGTGAGCATACACTAAGGTCGAGGTCAGGGGCACGTGATGGAATTAGCGTCTTGAAGACGATGGATTACTGCTTTTACTGCCAACAATGTGGGCCTGAGTGTTGGTTTGCAGGGTACTTGTTCGCATAAAGGCTGACCCTATGAAATAAATCCTCCAGAACTGTGATTTGTTTATAGAGCAGACACATAAAATCAGTTGCTGATTGTTGAGTTGTTGATTCACACATATATTCTGCACAGACATTTCTGAATGACTGTTTTTGAGCTTATCCTAATGGTTCAATACAAAGAAAGAAACAATACAACAACTAGATTGCAATGAAATATGATTAGGGCATCCTATCCTCCATAATATGGTCAATAAAAATACATTTTAATTTGTCTAGTACTGATATTCATGTTTAAATACCTTCAAACCTGCCCTCCGGCAGTTAATCTGTACTTGAAGCTATAATTTAGCCAGTGATGGATAGCTACTGAATTTTCAGGCCAGACACAATCCAAATGGGGCGATGTGTGTGACATTGTCATCCATAAAAACTGTTTACCTAGAGCGGAAATTCAGCTAAAGTCAAGCTATAGGGAACATCTAATTGGAAGACATTTTTAAACATAATGTATTAGTTCAAATCCACAGATACAGAATAATTAGAAGAACATGCTAAACAGATAATCATTGCCAGTTGCGAAGCATCAGGGCAAAAGTTTACTGCTGCTGTAGGCCTTCAAGAGTCAGACCACGACCCTGACTGGCACTCTTGACCAAAAATTATCTGAAATCCTTCCAGTCTTGGCTGCCACTACACACCATTTGTTGCCTACACTCAAGGGGCTCGTCTCACTTGAATTTTAGCTGTAAAAATTGTTGGCTAATTATGGCTTGGTTTCATGTTAGATTCTTGGCATTAGGGAAAATTAAAACATAAACTGCATAATACAGGCCCCTTAATGCACATTTACACCTGTGCTTGGCAGCTAGACGACAGCTCAGAGATTTCTCGCTGGCTGTTTGTGGATGCAGTGTGAGCTGGAGCTGCTAGGCAACAGTGCTGGAAGGGCTTGTTCTTATATGCGTTTTGGTTGAAAACAAAGGAAGATAAAATAGATTAAACTCTTTTACATCTTGGTCAGTACTATCATGATTTGCTGACTTACAGTGGGAACAACTAGATTGATGAAAGCTATAATAAGCATAATAATCAATACAGTTGTGTGCTACTATGGCAAAGATAGGATTAAAGACGGAAGAATAAGGATGAACAGGTACAAGAAAGCAAAGAAATGGGATTATTGGGCACAGCAAAATCGGTAAAAGGGTTATTTGTCTTCTCTTATTCTTTTCCGACACAATAGCATAATAGAGTACATATTGGGTGTGAAGTGATGTGATTCATGGGGGATGGGGGATATTCAGTGGCTACGAGGACAACTAGAACATATTGAATTGTTTATCCGCTGGTCTGCTACAGGGAGGTTAATTCCAAGTGTGACCTGCATCCCATTCCTTCAGTCTCCAAAGATCATTTTGCAACCATTATGTACAATATGGAGAATACAGTAGAAATGATTCCTGTGTACTAATGCATGCACAAGGAGTAAAAACCCTCACTTAGTGAACAACTATAGTCCAAGGCAAAGTTAGCATGATGTGACAATAAGGCAGAGGAAGTCTCATATACTGAATTTCTGTTAATTCCTTCAGTGATAATGTGAAGCATTAGCAAAGACGTTAAGTTATGATCCAGATTATGCACTCCCTTTGGTTAATGAAGAGGAAAATGGAGAACTGCCTGCACGTTAAAGAGATCGTTTTTACAGTTAACTGATGATGAAAGCTGGTTTGGGTTAGATAACGACAACTGAATGCAATAGCAGAGGAGGAAAATGAAGAAAAAATGAATGAAACTCTTGATGAATTAGTCCACTGATGACAAAAGGAAAATAAAGTCTGAAAAGAACAAATGTGAACAAAAGTCCCATTACACTCAAAGTATCAATGACATAATACAGAAGGGCTTTCTCCAGTTCTGCCCTTGTGGCAGTGAGAAACAACCATGAATAAGAAGAGCTAATAAAAGCTACCGGTTTGTGGCGGAGTTCCGCCATACAATACACCACAGAATTGGCAATTCATTTATTTGCAACTTGCAAAATGAGCAATCAGTCCCTCTACATGGTTATTTTATTTGAGTCCAGCTCACAGAATTCTTTTATCATCTTGACAAGATTAACTTTAAGAGGTTGTCAAAATCTTGCCTTTTGTTTAATCTGACTACACACAGACATGACCCTCCCAGCAAGATTTTCCTCAACGTCACAAAAGTAACTGTAATGGTTTGTTTAACAGTGCATGAGTATCTGTGCAGCTTGCCTCCGAGCTGCACTGAGCATTAACTGTGAAGTCACGTCAGTGGCGCTATTTTGACCTACACCTCACACAGATCCATTTCAATTTGGACCTCAAGGCCTTTGACATCCTTTCTCATCACAGAGAGCCACTTGTCTTGTGAGATTATGAAGTATTATCACATCGGCTGTCAAGACACAACAGTCGATCAATGCAGGAGAGCCCGGCTGTGAAGAAGCTGTACGGCGTGTTCCATGACCAGTGGAAGGAAAAGAAGATGGCCAAATTCGTGTAGTCGAACAAAAACATTAGATCAGATTTAAATTTATATGTCAGTATTGGTACGAAAAGTACCAGAAACAGTGAGAGAAAATTTCCTTCAGACCACAGTTTTATTAGTCGAATGTTCCCAGCCCTTTTTTTTTTAATCTCAGTCGGGTCAAGGTCAATCTTCACTGTCCATGTACCTTGTAAAATATGTTAAATCTGTTTAAGCAGAACATAGGAATAATTATTACAGTTTTGCAAACACAACCTTCAAACTTGTGCATGTTTATTTCGGTGGCTGAGGGAGAGATTTGTAGCAGGAGCTATGGCGGTCCAGTGGCTAGAGAATGACTGAGGATGTGCAAACAAAGCAGCTAATGAGAGAAATGAAATGTTTTTTTGGTTTTCTGTTTAAACATGACTCTCACAGTCTAAAGCCCGAATAAAATCACAAAGCAGACTAATCTGCTTCATTTTCAGGGGACTTTAGACTGCACCACTAAAATTACTACCTGCAGACCAAGGTGTTGAAATGCATCCGTATGATTCCCAAAGGCTGCATGGACAGTCAGGAATGTAGTGATCTGGTCTGGTTTTCATTTTGTTCCATCTTTAATGGGAAATTGTTTATTTTCCACCTAACAATAAAAGCACAGATTAAGAAATGGCAATGACAGTGTTTTGTCAGTCAATAATCAATAATGTAAAATCTGTAAAATTAATTTACAGACCTACTGGATGACTCAATAATGGATTCAGGTATACAGATGATATATCTTTGATGGAACTGTAATGTTGTGAGCAACCGAACAGCGACCGCACACTCCTCAACTTGTTGTATCTGGCCTTCATGGAACAAACCGAACAAAACTATTTCACCAGCACTTCAAAATTCCAGAAGGCCTAAGTTGCTGACATGAGGCAAGACAGATTCTGATGTTTTCCATGTGGCATCAAGCCCCCCTAATAAAACAGCAGGAGCTGGAGCCAGACCTACCAGAGAGAAATCAATATTCCAGAGCAAAACATCTTTGGCTCCCATGGGGGTATCGGTCAATGAGCCAAAAATATCTGTAGGTGAAACTGAATAAGCAGCTCTTATTCATTGCGCTAAAGCTCATCAAAAGCTGCTTTAGCCTCAAGTAACATCTTAAACCAAGCAGACAGAAAGAACAACAGATTATTCTGGATACTGTAAACAGCAACCATAAAAACCCAGGATCTGGCTGGCGTAGCAGCACAGAAAAATTGGAATTTAATGCTTGCATTAAAGAGAGGTAACTTTAGTACAGAGGCTGTAAAAAATGGGCAACATCAGACGTCTCAGCGTTACGCGAAGCGGTGTGTGTCATCTGCCTGTCACGCAAAATGAGCCGCCCAGGGGTTGTTTGGTGCAAATTAAATTCCAACGAAGGGTGAATTCACATTTAGGGAAAAGAAGCTATCTAATCAAATTGCCATGCATGGTCATGTAGCTTAAATTACATGCCAGGACCATGTAAACGCAGAAAAACTATGGGCACATAGTTGATGAGTTGTCTTGAAAGAAAAATAGACCAGCAAATACATGATGAACATATTTATGTGGGATGAGATTAAAGCAACAATCTAGGAGAGTAATTGTATTTCCATTGTCTTTCAAAGCTCCCCCTGCCTTTGATACAAACTAGTTTATCATTTTTCTGTTTATTGTATTATAAACCCCAAGCCTATACCTGCCCAGATGGTACAACTCTAAATCTAATTTTCAGGCAATTTCAGCATCCAGCAACAACATGGTTGTATTCAGTATAAAGCAAAAGATCAAATTCTCCCTTAACCCCAGGAAGGACAGGGGAGAAGGAAGGGAGGCGTTGAGTGCTGAGTTGTGCCGATGTCATTCAGAAGCGGTCAACTTGTTGATGTGAAGGATCAGGGCTGATATTGAATTGAATTACAAGAGGCTTTGATATAGGGGGAGTTAGGTCGGCAGAGAGGTGAAGGTGATGAGGGACGAAGAAGGGGGGGTGGGGAGCCATTATGGTCAGGTCACAGTGGGAGGATGTGTGTTACGAGGAGATGGAAAGACTCAATGCAGGCGAGAGGACAGAGGGCTGAGCCAGGAGACAAGCTTTCAATAAGCAAAAGGGGAAACCACAAACAGGAAGACGAGATGACTGCAGTCTGGTGAAGCAGAAGAAAGGAACATGTAAAAATCACACCTGGAATTTATTTTTCTTCTGAGCCATTACGGAGACTTGAAATTTTCCTGTTGAATCACCTAGATTGGCTGTAAGCTATGTTCCATTTAATGTCATTTGGTTCTGAATGCACCCACACATGGAACAAATTGTACCCCAGGTCTGTTTTTAAACTGGAGTAGAATTTCAAACCACCATGTGGAAACCAGGGAAATGAAAATAGCTCGCCACAGTTTGATAAGTTATATCAAACATATATACATTTAGTTTTAATATGCATTTTAAACTTGCTAAGAAAAAAAACATGCATGCAGAATGTATTGGCTTCAAAATATAATCAGATCTGCCAGACTTCAAATGGATGTGGTCTGGGCTGGATCTAATCCAGGTGTGAATTCAATCAATATAATATATACAGTATAAGTGTATAGTGCATACAAAAGAAAAAAAAATCAATCCCATTAGGTGAAAAGGTCACATAACTTTACTATTTTCTACATATTCAACCAAGCCTGACAAATCTTCAGATAATAGCAGGGCTACGAAAGGGCCACTAAAGTCCATGGCAACAATTTACAATCCATCAATTCAAGCTCTCCCTCTTTATCACAAACACACTGACAAAGGACCAATCTGTGAGGGCTCCTCCCTGTGTTAGAGAGCACGATGCTGGAGGACAAAATGCTAGTTTCTCCCTCACACTGGCATTTCCCCAAGACACTGTTGCCAATTTAACAGCTTTCTCGTTAGATTTATCAGAGTTTAAACAACAAAACTATTCTTTGCAACAAATCTGTCAAGCTTTCACGCCAATCTTAGTTACCCCATAGCTCTGCTACTCAGCTCAATAGTACTCTAGGACCGGCACTACGCAAAGTCCAGCCTCTCTACTGCAACCTTCGCCATATAGGTTCGAATGCTTACACTATATACGTCAGAGGAGGCTGCTGTAATCGCATAGCTGCGTACAGTTCACCACCCCTTTTTGTGCTGTAAGAAAAAAGTCTTTCCAGAAGATGAGAGTGTATTCTGAAACTAATGAGCTTGCTAAACCCTGGCTCTATACTGATCACCCAGCTCTCTATCATCTCAAATGATTTATTATGTACAAAAAAACAGAAGAAAAAAACAACTAATACTAACCTATGTCTGGCTTTGATGCATTGGTAAAGTCCCATATCAAATGGCTCTAAAGGAAGTGCACATCTGCATGTACATATGCTAATTTTGAGAATGGGCACAGGTCACTTTTTTAACAGAATCAAACATTTACAGACCATAAAGTGTCACATGGAGGCTCTAACAGCAACAACTCATGGATGAAAAGAGGCAAGATTGAAAATACATTTCTGTGTTTGTACACTTGCATCTCATTCAGCTGAATCTTAGTGACTGAAAAGTAAGTTTGGCGCAAACTTTCCATCTACTTCACAACAACTGAAGATTTTCTTGTGTTGTGCCTCAGGATACCTGTGAAGTAGCAGTGTCAGGTTCGTTACATGGGTGAGAGAGATGGAAAGGAGTCCAAGTATGTGAATTAATAAGGTTCAGTGTGAAACAGAGGAGTAATATCGGTGAGCTGGGTGCTCTGTGCCAGGCTCCACTTGTAAAACTAGCCAGCCTTGCAGGGCATCATTATTCTCAACTCCTTCACACCTGCTATGGAGGAAACACCCAGTGTGTGTGTGTATGTATCAGGGTCATGACTGCAGATTGCATAGGGGATTTTGAAATGTGTGTGTCCAGAACTTGTTCATTGCTTTTTTTTTTCCATTTTGAGTAAATGGTTTAAAGTTTAAATTGCTTTAAAGAAATAAAACATTTGAAGACTCGAGAAAACTACTTCCAAGGACTTCCCAGTTATTTCTGTATAAAGCCTCAGCAAGAAGTCCACACAGATTTGCTAGATTGAAAATTACAAAGCAAACAGAGCTCTGCCGGCACAGCATTGAAATGAATGACTTGACAACAAAACAAACAGCCACTCTGAAATTAGCAATTTCTGAGAAGAAATACAAGAAGCAACCTCTTTAAGACAAACAACCACAATACATGACATATTAAGACTTGAATCCCTTCATTCTGCAACAAAGCCAACCTAATGCTACACCAGGAGGCAGATTGCCTCTTTGTAGTCACAACCTCTCTCTTTTTCTTACTTGTATTACCTCAGAAATAACACCCACAATCGTTTCCAACGCTCTGCTGAAGCATGAAGTTCATTACATGCTTTCTGCTGTAACATAAAAGTCCAATTCTTGGGTTTCTGAATGCTTTCGACGCTGCATTGTAGAGTGTGTTGAGCAACAGACAATATATTTTAGCTTTTTGACAAAAAGCAGCATGCTACAATACAATACAAAAGTACTGGTTTGTCATTACCACTCTGAAATCTGTACAAAGATTAACGCTTTGTACAGATTTAACACTTTAACACGAACAAAAAGCATGGTGTGGTTACTGTAGATGAGGGGTGTCAAACTCAAATACACTAAAATGAAAATTTGGCCATATTTGGCCCGCAGGCCTGAGTTTGACATCTGTGCTGTAGGTGGTTGCAGACCAAAGCAAGCATCATTTCTAAACCAAGGCTTTAGAAGCTCTCTATGCCCTCACCCTCCAAATAAAGAAGCCAATGAGCACTAGTTATCAGTGTTTATTTGAACTTCATCAGCTGAGACAATAATTAATAAACCTTGCTGAATATTTTGGCTTCTTATCTTAACCAGTGACATCTAAGATGGAACTTCTGAGACAACCCCCCCCAGTGAAGGAAGTTTGAGGGTTACACCTGCATGTATACACTTTTATTTGTGTAAGCGTTACACACTCGTTCACAGGATTCCTCACACAACTCATCGTCACTTGACACAAACACACTGATACATGTCCAATGTACATGGCTTTAGGTGAGTCACACATGTAGCAGTAACTCATTTTCTTTCTGCTCTGTAATGTCAAGAGCATCTTATAGATTTTGCAGTTTAGGCAGCCAGTCAGGTGCATGTTGTCATGTTAACTGCTCTAGCAGCCGAATGAAAGTGGTTTCTCGCTACGCTCTAAATCTCTACACTCACCCAGCAACACGCATGCTGCATGTTAAAAACCCTTTTCAATATTCATGGTGAGCTGGTTTTCCAGTGCAAGCGTAGTAAGACTCCCCTCTGTATTTATCAGGGTGGGGCTGGGATTCAGAGCATCAGTAACTGAGATGTGGGGGGGGGATCGCGTGCGCCCGAGTGATCCCAATGACGGCATGTTTAAAAATAGTTGCATGCCGTCATGCAGAGCCGGTCTCTGGAGGATCTGCGGAGGTGAATCAAACAGTGTGTGGCACACACTTCCCGTTCTCCCTCTCTTATGTTGTGGATCAAGGTGCCAGTACTCCCAGTAAGAAGTGACATCACTGACTGGAGGAAAACTGTCAAAGCTACTCATTGGCTGGCATGTCTCAACTCCTTTGGTGGTCTGTCAAAATCACCAATATTTCCAGGCTTTGTTGCCCCATCCCAACTTTCTTGACATGTGTTGCTGCCATCAGGCATTTCTATGTTATATTGTGGATAAAATAGTAGTTTATGAGATTTGCAAATCATTGTATTCTGTTTTTATTTGCATTTCACATAGCATCTCAAACTTTTTGGAATTAAGATGCTCTATATCAGAGTGAGAAAAAAAACAAAACTAAGACGACTCCATACATTACATTTTGGCTGGAAAACTGATTTGGAAATACTTTTTTGGAAATTCAAATGACTGAGAACCGTGTCAGTGGGCACCATTATGTTTGGGATCCTCTTAACTCTGCATGACATAATGGTCTCGCTTTTCTCTGTCTGCTAACGGCAAAGGTGGTGAATGCATCAGAGTGCTGATGTGTGGTGGGGCGCTACAGTGGCAACGAGGGTCGCAGTGGGTCATTAACATGCCAGTTACACATCTTTGCTCACATTAAAGACAGACACAGAGGTGATGTGACCTTTGCTGGGATCAGTCTAACCGCCTCTTTTCTCCAATCAAGAACCACAACCTTGAAACCCTGTGCTTTATTTGCACTCTGATTTTGTACTGGCCACTTTAAATCCCTTCTCCATCTCGCCAACAACGTGTACAATTTCCTGTTTTATACCATTACAGCCCCATGTGAAACTACAGTCACAAATTTGAAAAAGAAAATTCATGACATTATGTCGCTTCGAACTTTCTCTGTGGGTGATCGTCATTTCACGTAAGTCTAGCTGAAATCAACGCCTGAAATCGACGTCTTTAAGTTACCGGGATGCTGATTTTGTCTGATGATGCTGCCACTATAATAAAAAAAATATATCAGGATTTTATTAGTCTATCATTATTTAGTCTAGAAGTGCTTTAAGCAGCCATGAGTTTGCAACTGATGATTTCAATCTCACTTTCTGTTCAGCCGTCTGATAAAAGAAACTACTTGGGAATTTGGTTCTATTAATGCACAGTCACGCTTTACTGTTTCACAAACATTTGATAAAGGATGGAACTTTGGAGCATGTGTGAAGCACGTAGGCCACTTGAGTGTAGTTTTGTTTTCCATTCTCCTGTCACAATCAAACCACAGAAGATAATAACTTACATTTGCCTTTACCATAAGTTATTTTAGGACTATATGCAGTGACCACATGAAATATATATTATTTTCTTCCTCTTTTTCAACACCATTACTATCATGTATTGTATGTCGTGTTGATATTTGAGGTGATTTGTTGAGATTGGAAGTGTAACATTTGAGTGCAGCAACAAGGATTAGGCATTGCTTACAGTTAATGACACCTGGTGCATTGTTATCAGGTTTCAACAAAAAAAAAAAAGCGACATGTGGGAATGTGCTCGCTTTCTTGGCCTCAGTATAATTACATCATACCACCTCTATTTAGATTTTCCACATTGCCGCACATCTTTTTTTTTCTTCTTCTTTGTAACTGCCTCTCCAACTTCACCAAATAAACCAGTGACTAAACCAGTTAATAAGAAATGAGATCACATGCCTGTATAAATAATGTATCAATCGAAATTGTCTTCTTTTGCCCTGGTGCTGAGTAGAGAAGTCTTCGAATAACCTCTCAGAGTTAACAACTGGCACACTTCAGTGCTCAGCCCTGATCAACAAAGACAAAGAGACACTTCAATCCATGCTGCTGCCTTATAAACCACGCCTTTGGATTTGAAATTCATGTCCACAGAGTTAGCTTTAAATAAAGGCTGAGTCAATCTGATCCCCACCATGTAATCCAAAAGTGACATGATAGAAGATTATGACTAAATTACAGTGCGGGATCTGAGCAGGATGTTGGGAAAGTGCATGTACAATCCATCAACACTGCCTGCATAAATAAAGATGAATGAAAACAGTCTTCCCGTGTCCAGCATCCCTGACCACCTCCACTCATCTCCCCATCTGACACTCTTTTTCCTCTTTACTCCCTCTCCATCAAAAAGCTGCTTTACATGTATGAGGTGGTGCTGTGATGAAAGAGGCAGAAATATATGGCTGGGGAGACACAAGCCTTGAGCACACCTATGGTACCACCGGGATCATTCCCATAATTCAACTCCCCACCCCGTTTGCCATTACCCCCTCCTTTGTGCTCAGCAACATGGTACTCCAGCTCTAATGCGTGGACAATAGAAGGAGATGGTTCGTTTCATTTGCCATTTTCAGCTACACGGCATTAATGAAGAACAACATTAACATTTTGCTGACGAGTGTTTCTTGCCCTCCTTTGCTGAGCATTACACTCCAGTTTACATTGTCGAGCTGTTGCCATGCTGAATTTCATTTTAGTCTATGTCAAGCAATACATACTAAACATGCTTCATTTCCTCATGGCAGGATAACATCCTGGATTAATGGGATTGGGTAAGAATACACACATATACAGCAGTGTTGGGTTCTAACATTTCCACTATCATTTATCCATTTCTTCATTAAAATGCTTAATCACTTAGCCAGAAATCAATTAAATGATAGGAACAATGATTCAAGACATTCCTAAGCACTAAACTCACCAACTGAAAATTCCAATATATTTTGTCTGGGAATATACTTACTTTTAATTACCTCTATGCATGTTTATGACGGCTCTCTCGCACATCCTGCATTTGTTTGGAGTGTCAGCTGTGCTGTGCTGAGAAATTAGCACTACGCCTACGCAAGATGCAATATGGAGGTGACTGTAGGCAGACAGGTATAGGCAGAGTGGGGGCAAATGTGAGCATAGCTCACAAAATTGAGCACGATGGATAGTTAGAATTAAACTGTAGCACTGTGTTGATGTTAAGGTCTGAGTCAAGGAATGGGAACACCACATCCAGCCTTCATGAATGTCTTCTTGTCAAGTCTGTTGAGCCTCTGGAGCAGGCTGCCAGGAGTACAATCAAGTGATAGATAGCTAGGCCTGTGATAGTGGTTTGACTCTGGAGAGCCAGTTTTGCAATGGCAGCCGTCGCACCCCACCCAGAGACAGGCAGACAGGCAAAACCACATGGCCCTGGTAGTAGCAGAAAACCACACACCATGGGAGTGCTCACACTGAAGCTGCATCTAGACAGATCCCTGAGCAATAGGATAGTTAGCACTGCGCTCTACAAGACCACAGCACTCTTATTACCAGCATCATGAAAAGTGGCATTTTTGAAAGGCTGCCTTAGAATGGATGGTCTCAGGGGAGAGAGAGGTTTTGGTATGAGGAAACCCCTCCATGCTATATCTCCCATAAAAAATAGATGAAACCGGTCAATCTTTGAAAAGTAATTGGTTCCCTGGTGACTGCCTTGCATGGCTAAAATTACACCAAAAAGAAGCCAGACAGACACAGAGGAAGGCTTTGAGGCTGAAGAAAGGGCAGTGGGCATGTAGATGCTTGGTTGCTTGCAAAATGAAACACCGAAATAACAGCAGTGCTGAAATGGCCTCCTTTAGATTGTGGTTGGTGGTGAAGCTTTCAAGCTTTTTCAGTGATTTCACAAATTTGAGCAGATTTTCTGGTCATTGTCTGAGACATAAACAATCACTCATCTCAGGAGAAGTAAATGGTATGAGAGTGGGGCAGCCTTCTAGCAGCCAAACGATGAAAAGAGTCTCGTTTTTATGTGTGCGCTGACTGTCTGCATGTGAGCATTACTGATGTCAGTGAATTCTGTCTGAGCAAGCCTCTGCACATGCGAGGTTAAAGAAATCAATTAGGTGCTCCACCTCTTTTCGTGGTTTAATTACGACGACGCACAGTGGTGCAAATTAGCAGCGCTCTCACTGAAATGCACACGCCTCCATTCTGACAAATACCATCAAGCATAATTGCTTCCAAATGAGGAAATTAATGAACATGAGCATCGACATCAACGTTGGAGAAATGTCAAGGCTCACAGGCAAAATATGGATAAACTGTTTGCTGCAATTTCTCACAAGACCAGTCTGCATTTGAGGTAGAAAGATTATATCATCAAAGAAATGTCTAATCCAAGGTTAGTGAACTACAATCTTTCATAAATGGGTAATATTACATTACTGTATTTTTTAGAATCTTTTCACCTAAAACAGCAAGCTAAATACATTTTTTTTTGTGTGCTACGAAGTAACAAAATATCTTGTTATCTTTAGTTAACTGCTGTCTGCCGCAATTAAAGTAAATGAGTCGTTCACATTTACAATGAAAGTTTATTCACTATTTCAAAGAAATTGCAAGAACTGTATCAGACAACACAAATCTAATCGAATCCCGTCTGATCAAACCTAATTGTTCTTTTTAAAAATAAATCATCCTATAAATCAATAAATCATCTTATTTTATCCCACGTATCTAGAAATTTATCAAATCCTCTTAAAAGTTAGAGATACACACACCTGATCAAGACCTTTTCAAGATCTTTTATTAGTGCTTATACGGAAAATTTTAACAAATCACTCAACCTATTGCCGACTTTTATCAAGCTATTATACTGTAAAAATCTTGCAGTGCTGTTTTCTGGAGAAAAGGTGAGAGTATGTCAGCAAATGCCTGAACAGGAACAGCATTTACATTCCTGCTGAGGAGGTGAGTGGCATCACTGGTGGAGTAATGGACAAATTGACAACCACTGATCTCAGCACCAGTTTTAGGGTGCTGGTGGAGGGGGGCTCTATGCTTCATTTTGTCCTTGAGGGAATAGATTGAGGGTTCAATTGAAAATGTGCGAGCAGTAGAAAATGCTGTGTAATGATTCTGTCCATTCCCATTTCCATCCGGGTCAATGACACATCCACATCCCAGTGAGCTCCCATAAGTCCCAACACTCCTCCAAGAATACTCAGCCACTACATTCCACTACATTCCACTGGTCCCTGTCTGAGCTGTGCAGAAAACTCAGCAAATCAGATTCTTCTATTTCAGGCATAAAAACTGACCATAATGCCTACTTGTTTCAGAGTTGCTTCAGTTTGTCCAAAAGACAATAAAGCCTGTTCTGCATAGGAGTCTGCAGTGTCAGCTAAAGCATGAGGACAGCTGTGCAACAGCCTGTCTGCAGCTGACAACATGTCAGGTCATTAGGGCAGTTTTCTGCTTAATCAGGAAATTATGCCAGAAGAACAACACTAGCAATGCATCACACCGTACAGGAGGTTATAAAAAAAAGCTATTTCTTCCAAGCAGTCATCTCCGTTCTTGTCCTATCTCTACCTCTAACTAAGCTTTCAGTTGCTACTTTGTTTCCAGTGACAAATATCAACCAGTCAAGATAAATTACTAACTTATTCACAATAGAATTAATTCTGCACAACTTTTAAAATTTGGGAAAATGATTCAAACAAATATTTGACTTTTCAAATAAAAAATATAGACCGACCATTTCAGATATAATCTATATACATTGATTAATTTGAATATGTGCTTTGTCCTGTTGGTGGTGGAGGATGGGCACTGGAGCCCGGTAAGCAGGGCACATCATGGGCAGGTCACCAGAGCCAACACAGAGGAAAACAAGACAAAGAAATATTCACACTAATATTCATCCCGTGTGGTCAATTTAGAACCAATTAACCAAACATGAGTGTTTTTGCATCGTGAGGTAAGCACACTCACCTGACCATCTAATAACAGTTTAATATTCAGTTTGTTCTGCTTGTTGTTGTGCTGTGTAATGATATGCTGTTACTTAGTGGTGTCAGATGGAGGTGTGCTTTTATTTCACAAACAATATTTAACATAAATAACCTAAATTAATGCTTTGTCTGCCTTCATGCACATTATCTTTTGTCAACCTTCCCAAACACATCTTCCACCCGGAAGCAGGTGTTGTATAAAAACAGAGAACACCTGCTGTTATTTACTGAGCTCTACAAATACTTGGCAAACTCTTCTGTTTGACACTTACAGATCTAAAATCTCATAAGAAAATCCAACTCATCACTTCCTCACAGTTGATCACTGAGGATTACTGGATGGATGGAAAAATGCAGAGAGCCTAGAAAGGAGTCCCAGGTACTTTTCTTTTAAAAGTCTACACGTTACGAGTGGTTTATCCAGAGAAATTATACTGTTTTAAAACAAGGGATAAAGGAGATAAAGGAGGAAGTAAAAATGCATACCTTTTGTGATCCTCTCGCTGAATTTCTGTGCTTTGCTGGCTAATGCATTTTGATTTGACTGCACAGAGAAAAGATCAATAGCCACAGCAAAATGGGAAAACAATTACGCTGCTCAACATCAATTATGATCAATTCACCTTGATACACCACAACTGGCTGACAGAAAGGAAACTACCCTGTTCAAGAGAAAACAATGCAGTGAAGAATAAAAGTGACATCTATAATCAAGTAAGGCATCCTCTCAGGAGGAAATATGCAGCAACACAAGTGTCTGAGTCACCACCTCCGACCGCTTACAAATCACAGGACACACTTGACATTTATGAAGGAAAAATACATTTTTTGTGTTTCTTTTCAAAAGACTGGGCTGGAAATATCCTCCAAATTTAGTAAATACTGAATGAACGATACAAAGTTTGGCATATTTTTTTCCTTTGTGTCACAGAGACCCAGGTGGCAGCAGTTACCTGCACTGAAGGCCAAGGGGACAAACAGTGGGGCGTGAGCCAAAGATAGAAGCCCAACAAGCCAAAAGAAATGTTTTTAAAGTGAACATGGTGTTTTTGACAGTATCACCTGATCTGTGGTTGGTCAAGAAAAAACATTAAAGATTACAAAGGGAGTGGAGACATTGTAATGTAATGTAAAATGTAACATCGCACATATCTCCTGGCAAGCAGGTTGATCAAATGACCATTTTATAAAAAGTTATAATAATACAATATTCAAAACTGCCAAGATTAGGGATTGTTAAAATCCTCTCATATATATCACAATTATATAATCTAACATTAGAACTAGTAGCTGATATCTTGGTTTTGTCATTACTCATCAAGATGAGCCAGCTGTGAAAAAGAGCAAGCCTCCACAGTCGTATAGCAGTGAAAAAACAGACATGTGGTTTTATTTTGCACACAATGCCAACAATTCCCAAAATGTGTCTCCTGCGGAACAGAGAGGAACACAATATGTGTGACAGGGGAAACTGCTAATAGTACAATATGAAGGAACATACTGGGATGGCTCTGGTGTTTACAGGGTAACAGGGCAATAATAAGTCACCCAACAACACATTGACAGCTGAACAGACCAAATCAAAAAGTGCGGATGGTGAACTGGTAGGAAAGAGGTGTACGAGATGAGAATTAACTGGCACTGCTGTCGGACACACTTCATAGTCAATTAAGTTAATCCATTCAGTACCATGAAGAACAGCTTAGACTGCTTAGCATCAAGATTTCAGAACTATCAATTAAAGGAAGCATTTATTTACTTATAGACTCTTTCCTGTCTATAAATGAATACATGCACTGGGGCAGTTGCTTCTTCCACACATACCTCTTGCCAGTTGAAAACGGCAATGGATCCTCAGCTTTTTCTTCATTTAGCAACAACAGAACTCATGGCATTACCTATGCAAGTACAGTGATTGACAGCAGCTGTCTTCACTGTTGCTTAGAGACAGCAAAGGGATGCCTCTGCTGCTGCAGGCTGCGTGCATTTCTGTTGCTTTTCGAACTACAAAGCAGTGAGAGTTAGTCGTTTGAAACTCTTGGTCCAACTGAACAGAAAAAATGAGATCAAAACAGAATTTAAATAACTCATAATAGGTCTACCCCCAAAACGGTCAGCAGTAGACCGCTGTTCTATTATTGCACTGGGCAGCTCTTGTTGGAACTATTTATGTAAAACTGTGTCGAGGTACAATGGGGTACCACTAAAAGTGAGAGAGTGTATCTATTCACTGCTTACACTCTACATACTGCAACAGGAATGATTAATGGCTGAATAACTGCATTCTACTGCCCCTTTTTCAAGGTTGCTTGAACATAAATGAGAATCTTAAAGAGATGCAGGAAAAATGTGGAGGCAGATGGGTACAGCTGTTGAGGTGCGATACATCTGGAAGGAAAAGTGAAGTGAGAGATCGCAGCGGTGACAGCAGAAGAAGAACTGGGAAAACTTTCTAATACCAGCCTAGGAAACACTAGTTTAAGTTGAAGAAAGCAGAGGAAAAAGCAACATAGACTTTAGTTCAGCAAGGGCCATTAACAGTCATTAATTAATCTCCATTCAGTAATTTGGTTGCTTGTTCAATGATTCACCCAAACAGACATTCACAAGAACACATCAAAATGCTTTTTTGTCCCATCTGCATGTCACATTTCCTCCCAGATGTTGATGATGTTGGCATGGTTTCCTTTACCACCCCCCACCTCCTCCCTGTCCTCTGTAAACACCTCTCACCTGCTCCTCTGGCTAATCAACTACAAGCCCCGAAACGTTCATCCATCCACTGCAACACACCTGCGGCAATCTGTTGACTTTTAGAGGGATCTTTCACCTGTCACTCGCTGCTGGGAGAGAGGTGTGAGCCGCTCGCTCTGGAAATGCGCCAGTTCTGCCTGGTTAGGTTTCAAATGTATGTCGCCACATGGGTTGCCGGTGTTCAGGAGACATCACAGCACGGGGGGACGCATGTTTTGATGTGGCAGTGCTTCTGAGTGTCATTTCCGAAAACTCTGGATAGTTACTGGGCTTCTTCCCAAAAGAAAAAGGTAATCCCCGGTAATCCCTTAAAGTTGTTCCATCAACTACTGATGGATAAAAGATCTTGATGCAGTATCTCCCATACCATCCCAACTTTTCTAATTTGGGGTTATAGAAAAAGAAAGTGTGGTGCATCACACATGCTTTTTTAAATCAATAAGGAATACCTGAACACTGCATGCCTTCACTGGATAACAGATGACTGTAAATGTAATTTCATAAAAGTGGCAAATAACTAGAAATCAATACCTGCAACAGCTGGATAAACACATTATCCGGATACACCTGCAGCACGGATGTTGAACTGTGTATCAATCAGGTAATGTTTCTTTCACAAGTGGCAGTTACAGCAAACGCTGGCAGTCCCGTGAATAAACACTATCAGATGCCAGTGACGCACTACATAATTCCATTGGTAATCAATGGGGGGGCTTGGAGGCATCTACTGATCAGCCATGCAAATGTTTATGCAATAGTCTCAATCCACAGAGGAAACAAACAGTATTGTACAGATCCATTGTGACAAAAGTTGTAGTGGATCAACCGTTGGACATTACAGGCTTTAGTACTGATATTTAGTTGCCTCTTGCTAAACAGATGTGGAACTCAGGATGCAAAGTCTAATTGGACAACGGACATCGACATTAACAAATTTCTACAACGTGTATACGGTTCAAACTGGAAGCAATACATCATCCTCTCTAAATGGAAATATTTAGAAAAATGTAAACATTTTCGGTGCCTCTAATCACATCCATGACAATGTTTTTTACTTCCATCTCCCTCGACAAGAACTCGAGAAGAGCTGGAGCACTTCACAGGCACAAACAGGACTTAGGTCCTTTGGGTGTGCTCAGGTGTCAGCATCTTCCAACAATTCTCTGCAGAGAGATGAAGGTGGCGTGATGGACGAGAGAGAGAGCTGAGGACCCTTCAGGGGTGTAGTGTTCCATTAGTCAGGCTGTGATGTACTGCTGGTCCTCCTCAATGCACTCTCTCACGTACACTTTTTCAAACCCTCTATACAAGCCTGGAGAGGAGTGTGCTGCTGCTCTTTATTAATGTACTTTATGAATGTTCTTTTGGGAAATTAGCAAAAATAATGACCAAGGTTTACATTTAAAATTTGCACTTCGTAATGATATCTGTATCTTCTGTTGTGGCTTTTACTTTCCTTTTCTAAAATGTCCTTTATTGTTTTTCCAAGCCCCCCATTGCCATTGCACTTCAGTGTCATCCTTGAGCGCACCTGACCATCTTCATTCTCCAGAGGCAGTAATGAATGACAATCTTGGGATCAACTGCTCATCATACAGGAGAGAAAAATTAAATCTCTCTGGCAGAACATCCATTCGCTTTTTCTCCGAGGACAAGCAGAGAGGCAGATAAGCTTTGTTGATGCAAAGTGGCTGTTGGCTGCAGCTGGAGATGCGCTTCTGTCTGTATGCTGCATGGTTTTGGGCCAGAGGGACTAAGCAAGAGAATGAATAAGAGAAGAGAAGAGACAAGAGAGTCAAAGGATAAAGATGATGCAAGTGCGACAAAAGAGATGGATGCTAACTTGGGGGCATGACAAGAATGAGTGATGGAGAACATAAAGCAACAAGGCTGACAGAGAGAAAGTTGAGGGAGACGCAGCATCAAGGCCCTTTTGTTCCCGCAGTTTACCAACTTGCGGTGACTATTAAAATTGATACACTTTTCAGAGTAATCGACTTTCCCTCATGATGGCAGCACTTTTAAGGAACCGCAGTTAAAGTGGCTGATTAAATCAAAAGCTTGGCAGCCAGGAACAGACTTAGCAGAGCAACGGTGTGGTTTTGTTTGCTATCGGCCAACATGAGCCACCGCCAAAATTAATCAAGAGCAGTCTGTGAAAAGCTGATCAGACCTATCTGTTTGGTAACTTAGCCAATAATCGACCACATGTTCCCTCTTACACCCATGACAATGACAGCCTTTTTTCTTTTTTTGTCCTTCACTTTCATGAGAGACTGTAACACCAACTGATGTGTTCTGGACTAGCTTCCTCGTGTAAAAAGAGCAGATAACTTGTACACACTGACATCAGCTTTCTCTGCAAACAAACAGACGAGTTTTGATAAAAACTGTTTACATGAGTGCGAAATGGCAAAATGCTGAGAAAAAGCTACACTTGTCTGTGCACCTGTGGGAAAGATGTTGCTGTGTAACTACTCTATATTGTGATGCATGTTTAATATTTTAGAATATTGACGAGTTACAAAATCTTTACTTCTCAAAATGGCTGAGATAATGACATGCATGCTCATGGCACCACATCATACATGCACTTTTCAGACCGCTGCATAGCACGTACTTTGCTTAATGACAAACATGACAAATAGCTGTAATATTGAACAGCAGTCTGAGTTTCACTTGTTTTAAATTCATCATCTGAAATGTTTTCAAATTAGGATTTTGGGGAATGATGCATGCAAAGCTGACTCTACAGTGCGTGGCTATCGTTTGGTTAGATGCGTTTTCATAATTCATAAATCACATGACATCAATTTGCAAAAGCTAGATTCAAGTTATTATGTCGTATCAAGTGTAACTCACCTTTTCATTGGCAGATTTATGTTTGTTGGAAAGTAAATCTGTAATATACTGCATGGGTGTCATCAGGCCTGGCTGTCCGGGACTGCAGGTTCCCTGAACAGCCCCTCATCTAATGACCGGAGAAATACTAAAACACAGATCTATTTCATTTATGCATAAAACCCACAGAAATGATCATATGATAAGTTTTCTCATAAATGTAGCATGTTTTGTTTTTGTTTCTCTGCATTTCCTAAAAATGACCTGGCACCACAGACTGTCCATCTATTCCGTGTTCGTATCTTGAGTACCGTGACAGAGGGAGAAAAGGCACGGACACTGGCCTGCAACTGCTGGCATCAAGTGACAGCTGGGTTGTGCTGAGGATATTAAAGGCTTTCCTAAGGTAGGTATGTCCAAGGTACACCTTAAGAAATGACGATAGTGCAAAGCTGAACAAAAGGTGAGCTACCATAGCAGATATCAGAAAACAAAACTTATTTTCAAGCACCCTTATTGTAGTGTTCAGTTAAGTCTGAGTACATATGAAATAAAATCAACAAATGATGCGTTTTAGGAATCTACTACAATCAGCAGACCAAAAAAAAAAAAAGAATTATCTTAAATTCTAACTGCCTCTTTACAAACAGAGCTAGTGAGAAGAGAAAGAGACCGTTAGAGTTGGACAGGTGAAGAAGAGGAGGGTGTCAGAGAGATAAAAAGGCGTTAACACAACTTTCTCAGACGCAACCCCTGAAACACAACAGGAGCAGAGACTCTCAGACATGAGTCGGTAAATTTAGAAAACTGAATAAAGTGCCAGCACCACACAATTTAGCATATGACTCATTATTGTTAAGGCTCTACTTTCTTACTCCTGCTGCTGAAAATATGAATGATCAACTTAGAGAAGAACACATAGCGTACTCATTTGAAGTCAGCCTTTGCATATGAGAGGTACAGCACATATCAACTTTAATCTTAAATAACTTGGAAATATTGTCACCATAACTGCCGCATGCCCAAATGTTTAGGATATTAATAACACCCCCAGTATATTAACATGTGCAAACCCACTTTTCAGTGTCATGTTAATGGTTGTCAGATTACAAGCTTAGTTTGATCACTACAGAAAATGAGCAGTAACCTTATTAAGTGCATGATTTCATCTAACTGTATTTAAATCTTGAACAATAGGATGGAAGTGTATCAACCAATACTTTGTAAACCATGTGCATTTAATATCTAAAGAATAACCACAATTTCAATAACATTGGCAATATAAGAATTTCCTTCACATCTTTTAGTCTTTCTATGTGTACGTGCACAAGCTTTTTTATTCATAGATCTGAACTACTTGCAAGACAGTCAGAATCACTAAAGCTCTTCAGCCTCCGTTTTAATGATTTGATGATGCCCGATAATCCCGGATCAAGGAGAAGAGAAACAATTTCCTTTGTTCTGTCCTGTTTAATGGCCATCATACGGTGAGAGGGATAACATGGTTCAAAAGGATGTATATGGACTCTGCCTGTTATCGACAGAGGAAAAACCCAGACAGAAACAACAAGAACTGAAATAGAAAGCCAGACAGTCCAAGATAGAGAAAAATCTAACCAATTAAAAAAGGAAGTTTTACAGAGGAAAAAGAGAGATGAGAGGGTTATAGGAACTGACAGACAGAGAGGGAAACAGAGACAAAGACGAATAACCAGGCCAGTAAAAGAGAGGGGAAAGGGTGACAAAGCAAAACAACAAGACAAGTTCAAGAACAAACTTTCAGAGGATTCTAACCTAATGAGAGAGACGCGTGTGAGTGATATTTAAAGGGAAGCCGCAGCCTTATAAGAAGAGTCTTTGGAATAAGAGCGTGACACTCCTGCTGATCTGAGCTGGGCAGTTCCCAGTGTCCAACAGAAAGCGATTTTACCGGGCATCCTCCAGTGGGAATGTGTGCTATGAAGTGAACGCCGTTCAGGACCCTGATGTGCTTAGTTGACTTTCCTTAAAGAAACAAGATAATGGGGAAAAGACAATTAAAGAGAAGATGATGCCAATTGGAAATGGAAAAAACAGAGTAGGTGGAAAGGGAGAGCGATAAAACAGGGAGCCAAAAAGAGCCAGATGCAGCTGGAAAGGTGACAGCTGACCACTTCCACAAAAACCAAACCAGTTTCAGCTTGGAAACAATCCGGGAGGAAGCTGAGGTGATAATGAGACAGTCTGCATCTCCTTTGTCCAGACTGACCAGACAGAGGATGATGGGAGGAGGAGAGGACAGGAAGGAAGGCTGCAGGGTCAGAATTACCAGCCAACATTCAAACAAGCAGGAGGAAGAACGTCTGAGCAGCCAGCTGTGACTGAAAACGCCTGCAGCAAGGATACCGAGCAGCACAGCGACATCCTGCATTCAGTTATTTACTGCAAAATCACCTTTCAGGTTTTCCTAGACAGCAGGCGAAGGTGGTTTGAGCATGTAGTTGTAAAATATAACAATGCATGACAGCGTTTTGGTAATATTCTTACATAGACAGCCCCTGAGATAATTACAGTAACAGCCAGCTGTGTTATTTTGCATCAACTTGTCCTCCATGGAGTTGTGATTTTAAAAAAAAAAGTTATCAAAAGATTTTCAGCACTAAAACTATGTCAGTGGACTGTGTAAATATAGAAATATGGAATTAACTTTAGCTAACCACAGAAAACTCCTGATTGGCTGAAAGAAGAAGGAGATGGAAGAACTGGAAAGATCCTAAGGCACAGTTGGAAAACAGCATCTGCAGGAAAGCGGTGTTAATGCTCGACTGGAGACGGTGGATGACTTCATCATTTCACACACACACGCAGAGGGATACTTCTACTGTTCCTCACCTTCTATGTAGAAAAGATTACTTCACTTTTACATCAGAATGCATGACTTCATTTCTGTGTCTGTCCCATAAACCAATTTGTGACATTTTTTTCCTTTCATAAAATCTGCGTTTTTCAAGACAAGTCCAGAAACTTATGTTCTCACCATTTTGGTTTTGAAGCTGTACTCATCACCTGGGTCCTGGAGAATTATTCTCAGGAGTTATGCTCAAAGTTTTAACTGATTGGTAACACCTCAAGGCCTGAGATGTATTAATAATCCTCTGCAAGAAGGACTACAATATGAGGAATGTTTTACTGTGAAGCTGCTTCTTCCAGAGGATGGAGGGCTTGCACTGTATTTGCATGAGTTGTTAAAAGAAATAATCAATGCTCATACAAACTGAACTGATACAAATAATTAGTATAGGTAAAGGTATCAAGTCTGAAATTCTGCTATTGTGACAGCCTGAATCAGAAAATAAAGTAATCCTGTCTTTACAAGGTTTTAAAATAAGGTAAGTGCAACCTCAGATGAACAAAAAAAATATTACCCCACCTCATTCTTAATTTAACAGAAACTAAAAATACAGGAGATGTGTTTTTAGAGATCAAAGAAGGCTAAACTACAACTGATTTCATAAGAATTATGAGGTATAAGCAGCAGCCAGGTGCGGATAATCAAATTCACTTGATTAATGGGTCATCAACAAGTCTGAGTATGAGTTTGCTGGTCTGGAGCACCGACAGCAATTACATTTTTGCTTCCCATCACCTTGAGAAGGATAGTAAAACCATTTGGAGTCAATCATTCTTTGGGTTTCTCTGGGTTCTTTGGGGAATTTGTCTTGCTTTTTCTTAGTTTTGTTTTCTTTGTTTCATCTATTTTCTTGTTTGTGTTCTTCGTATTTTTTACTTAGTGGTTTGAATTAGAATTTATTCTGTGTTTGCATTAGTCTTTTCTTGATTTGCCTTCTTGTCTATAGTCCATCTTTTATGGTTTACCTTAGTTTTTATTCCTGCTTTTGTTCTATATTTGTCTGTACTCTTAGTTTAGTCTTGCCTTTGTTATGTAATTGTGTCCTGGACTCAGTTTTGCTTTCACATCCTCAGCAGTAGTTGTCCTCAGTCCCCCTGTTTGGTCCTCAGCTCCACACTCACCTGTTGTCACACTCACAGCTTCAGTCACTTGTCTCATCAGTCTGCTCTGTTCTGCTCACCTGGCTTTCTCCATCTGGTTTATTCTGTAATTTAGTCTTTAGTTTTTTTCCAGTTTAGTTAATGGTTTCCCAGCTCAGTTTATAATAAAACCTTCAGTTACGTTTCTATCTGCCTGTCGGCATTTGGGTCCTCCATCTTCCTCCACCCATCAAACTGGAACAATTCTGGACCCCCTCATGAGCTTTAACATTCAATAAGCTAATTGAGGCCTTTAGAGTCTAAGATATGACTCTTAAAATACATTCATTTGCAATGTTTGCAACATCTCAACGACAGTTCTTTGCATGTTCAAATATATAACATGTATTCCTGTGCACTTGGTGAATCACTACTCTGTGCTCTTGCTGCTTCTAAAATAGTCTACTTTCATGAAGATTAAGACAATGGTGGACAGGGCTGAGGGAGAATTGGCTGCTGAGTTATTAGCTCACAGCTCAGATAAGCAGCGATCACTGCAGATGCTGCTGCCAGACCCTCTCAGAGGCACATAACCAACACCTTGTCAGCTAGATAAGGGAATTAGAGGGGACAAAGGCTAGAGCTTTTGCCCAGTTTGCCAACATGCGCATACTGGGGTTTTGAGTGAGTGTGTGTGTCCCAGTTTGCAATGCTCCCCTGCTGCACCATCAGATGAAATACACATGTAATGAGAGCAGGAAGCAGTATGGAGGAGAGGAAAAACAACAGGCAAGAGACACCCTTTGTGCATTTGAGCCTCCTCAGTAAAACCTTTATATTACTCTAATGGTGTGACATATCAGCCAGGAGCCAAACCTCTGTACAGTGTTTCAGATGCTGGATTATGGTCACCTCACAGTAATGATGTAAGTGCAGGAAGATGGACTCGCTTAATTAGAAACAGGGAGCAGAGGTGAATAGGGATTAGAATGCATGAGCAGCTGCATGAGTATGGAGCTAAAGAGCATTTGGAAACATAGAAAAGATTCTGGCCCCTCAGCAATTTAGGTGGATTTTTCTGTTTTGCTTTTAAAGTGATACGATAAACTATGTGCTTCTGACTTGTTTGAATGTAAAACACATTCCCGGGCCTGAAACTGCCCAGAAGTGGCCGGGGCTGAGATACCATAATTCAAGACTTTAGATTCCAGCCCAGCACAACACAGTTTATGGTACCATTTTGGTCATAATAAAGAAAGTAAAAAAGAAAGAGACGCTGCCGTCGTTATAAAAAGAAAACATGTCGCAGAAGTGAAGAGACTCACGATAATGCCATCAGAGGAAGTGAGGAAGAAGAGATAAAGCGTACAAGCATACTGAGACAAGAATAAACATAATATTGGATTTTAGAGCTGAACAGAGAGCAGAGAAACAACAGAACGACAGACGGATGATAAGTTAGCTTAATTGCTGCTATTGATAAGTAATAATTGATTAGCTCTCCTGTTCTGTCAGGTCTGCATTGCATCTGCACTGTGAGGAGAATTGAGCTGTGGGTGATATATTATAATAAAACTAATGAAAAATGTTAATATACTCAAGACGCGTACATTTTCATGCTCTGGATCATGAGTAATGGGAAATACACAACTTTACTGCAGAAGACTGTTAATCTGTGATATGTTAATCAGCTTAAATCAAACCTCAGGTCTATCTAAGACCAACACAATGCAAAGCTTCGAAAGCATCACAACAAATCCATGTGTATAGCTGTGCATGTGCAGGGGTTAGATGGAGGTCTGCTTTTACATCACAAGCTTCCATCTGTCAGCCTTTGTTTTCAAGATTCAAGATTTTTAATTGTCATTATGTTTCTGGAACATAACAAAATTGCAGTGGTGCTCTCTGTGAAAAAAAATTAAAAGACATAAAAAGCATAAAAAAGTATGTAGTATGTATAAAAGAATAAAAAAGTATAAATGCAAAAATATATGCACAGATTATACAGATTTAGAGTTTATTTTGCACTTGTAGGTTTTGCACTAGAATGGTTAAGAATGTGAGAATTATTGCACTGATGATAGAGCAGCATCAACAGTTTTTCATCAACAGCAGTTTTTTCTGCCATCGTAAGACTGTAAAAACCCGCCAACTTTTTTTTTTCTTTTTACCCTGTCTGGTCTGTCAGTGATGGACAACAACACTGAGGAGAGCATGAGAGCAAATAAAAACAGTGAAATGGTTAGCCACAAAACCAGAACAATGAACTGAAAGACACTGGAATGATCATTAGATCTGGGAATATCTTTAGAGTTTTTGTGAGCTTGGCACATTTTGCAAAGTCGTTGGATCACTGTTGATGTAAAAACACTGACTGGCGTAGTTTTGCAGCGGTTTAGCGCCTATTAGCTGAAAAGGTAGTTCACAAAGCTCATTAGCCGTCTCCCTGGCCATCAAAACACTCTTTCCCAATTCACAGGCGGCAGGTTTAACCAGCACTGCTCTTTCTCCTTTACACATGGAAAATGCAGCTGATGAAAACAAAATTAGCCAGTTTATTCTTAAATCCAATTCACATAACAGCTACTTGAAAAAGCTCATCTCTTGTATATTCAAATGTGTCACATTTTCTTTTACTTTATTTTACTTCTTTACTCTGCGTTTTCCAGGCCCCTCCATCATTTGCTGTGAAAATGACCCAGTTTTCCCTAGGGCATCAAAAAATTTGATCTTATCTCATCTTGGGAAATTTCTCATCTCACAGGTATTGCTCTACAATGTGAAATAGCTCAAGGCACCTCGGCAGACATTATCCCATCCCAGTCACTTCCACGACATCAGTGTTCCTGGTGTCCCTCCACTCATCTCATAAAAAACAAAAAGCTTTGCATTTTTTGACCTGTTTCTGCCTGGAGGGCAACTCTTGCTTGATTTGCTGGGGAAGGTGGGCCAGCCTACTTTCCCTATATTTCCCCCAGCAGACAAAGCAACAAATCAAGGTGGTCGCCACAGCGGCGGTTGTAGCTGGCAGTTTGAGAGAGAATGAGAATTGAGAGAATGGAGCCAATATGCATTTCTGTAAAAATGCCCTCTCGCATACACAGAAATAAACACATGTCTACCAGTGGTTCCTTTTGGCCATGTCTCCCTGTCTGGGTACTATTTGGCCTAACACGCGCCCTAGGAGCCTTAAATCCAATTAGATTATTGAATCTGGCAGTAAGGACGATGCTACTGAGGTGCTGCAGCGAGGTGTAGAATAAAAAAAAGAAAGAAAAATCCCTCAAGAAACCCACACAGGGGCTTGTAAGTATGAATCATTCCAGATTTATCGCTGATAAATCCTGGATTCCACAAATGTTAAGCTTGTACTTCATAAAAAAAAAACTTAAATAAGAATAAATGCTATAACTATTAAAGCAGAATGATACTCAAGAGCACAATGACTGTTAAACATGTGCAAGTGTATAAATACAACATCCATGTTAGGTCACTAATTAAGCTAACATGCATTTTCTTGGGCGGTGGGAGGAAGCCGGAGTATCTGGAGAGTACCCACACATAGACAGGGAGAACATGCAAACTCCAAACAGAAAGGCCCCAGTCGGGAATCGGACTTGGAACCCTCTTGCTGTGAGGCAACGGTGCTCACGGTGTACAATGGGAACACAAACCTTTAGTGCCTGTAGACTTTTGAAAGCGAGTAAAGTAGCCCAACTTTAATATGAGATACTTAGTTGTGCTTCAAACAGGAACACAGGCTAATTAAAACAAGGTTTTGACCCAATTATAATTTGATACATCTCACTTTTTAGCAAGTAACTCCCAGCAACCAGAGAGAATGATCAGATTCAATCAAATATTTGGAAGTTCATGGACTGTGGGTTTTCTGTGCCATTTATCCAAATGTGGAGCTAAAAGATGCATTCAAGAGAATATCAGAAGACTCCACTGTTTTACAGTTCATCATCGTGATGCCTACATGTGACAAAGGAACAGTACTGCGTGACCTTTCTGTGGACCATTGATACCATTCACATGATCATTAAAAAGGCTTGACTGACAAAAGGAAATACATAACTGAAATTCACATTTTGTTGCCAAACTTTGAGCAAACAAAAAACAATCATTTTGTTAAATCTTTGCAAAAAAGCTGCAAAAACACATACTTAGCCCCTCTGTTTTTATCCCTTCTGTTTATATCATCATGTGCCAGTTTCACTTGTATTAAATTTAGTTCAATCAATCTCTGTTAATGTTTCATGACAGAGAATTGACAGTAAAGATATTTAGTGGAGGATGTACCAGACGTTGAAGAAAAAATGTATGAAAAGACAACCAATTTGGAACAATCAAATGGGAGTTTGTCCGGGTCTTCATCCCTACTTGAGAGCAATCGTCAGCTGTCAGCTGAAAACGTTAAGAGGATGACCCCAGTTTTTATCTATGGGAACCGAACATCATATTCAATCAGCTGGTGGTCAGGAAACACCACAGTAGACTTAGGGGGTCTGTTAAGTGCTCAATATTCAACACAGCAGACAACACACAATAGCTTTTTTATTCAAAATCCACTGCTCACTTCCTGCTCTCATGTCTGACAGTTTCATGCATATTGCATGTACCAGCGTCAGCCCTTTGCTACATGGGGGCTCATCCTCTACCAACAACAAAAAGACCACCAGAAGCATCCAGAGAGCTTACAGATTCCCACACACTTCATCAAACCAAAGAGAATACGATTCCGGCACCGTCACAGAGCAACTTATTGATCCAAAGATCTGAAGTCAGGAGAAAACATCTCAATTTGACTGTTTGACCCAGGAATGTCACTGAAATGTGTACAAATGAGGGAGATAAGGTGGAATACAGGTTTGTGAGAATAAGTGAAGAAATAAATTGATAGCCGACTAAAGGCACCTACCAGGCAGAGACCCAGGGGCCTTGCACTCAGTGGGACTACAAAGGCCCAAACATACTATAGAGAAAAAGAATTGAACATTTAGTCCTCAGATATATGCATAAAAGACACAAAGATATCACACTAACTGTTATCTGATATAACTTTGCTATGGCTCTATGGTTTAGAAAAGGAAACTTCTAAAAGTGAGCGATTGGTTGGATGATTACTATCAGTTACAAATGTCAGTAAATCAGAATGACACAGCCCTCCAAGTTGAGCCAGAGTATAAATTCAATTCTTGTCAAAGCCAGTTGAGAAAATGAGGAAAACATCTTTTCCACTAAGATAACCTTTCAGTGTCTTTTTCTCTTTTTATTTATTTCTTCAGACAGAAATGCTCTCTAGTGTTGATAGTGCTGAAGCTGTAAGCATTTGCTGTAAATTATTTTCTTTGCCTCCCACATAAAACCCGCTTGTAACTTCCAGTATAGCTGACTAGTCTGACGCAACTTGACTTCACCACAAACATAGCTTTTAGTTAAACAAAATGGGTTCTTTTGGCCACATACATTTACAGTTTAACAGCACATTCTTATTCTTAATTTCATTCAGTCATGTTTCAGTGGAAAATGCTGACAAAATTTACTCATTTAAAAGCTGAAGAGTCCATGCAGGTCCATGTACAAATATGGGGAGTGCATTTCCCTCTACATGCAGGTATGTGCACAAAAAAAAGAGAGGTAAACCATTCATTTGATATATTATAGCAGCTATTTCATCAAATTACGAGCAATAATGTCTAAAGGTGTCTGACATTTGTCAGTAAATCAACCTCATGACTCCCCTCTTGGCAAAGCTGCCGCAGCATCTCAGGTTTACAAGCTGATTAGTGCATAGCTGCGCCATATAAACCCATGCAGAGCTGTTAAAAAGAAGGCCACAACCAAAGCTTTCACTGGACGTAAATACGAGCAGAGCCTTTCCACATCTAATCGCCACAATTTAATCAGTGAAAAGGATTTGGCAAAGAGGTGAAACAGTTCTGATATTCCTTCCTGAGAATACAAGCTTGGACTAATGTCAATAGCATGTAAAATTGCAGCAACCGTTCATTTCCAGCCTTAGTCGCCAGTGGGTGAGTCAAAGGGTACAAGAAAAAAATATGGAAACTACTAACTTTTCTCAAAAAGTAAATCAAAAGTGGGAAAGACCGCAATGTACCCTTTAATTTGCAAACACTATCGTACCAAACAAAGTGACTCAAATCTTCCTTCCATTTGTTCTGAACTAATTCTTATTCCAGCAAAACAATAGTCTACATTGAATCTGAGCGCTCATCCTTTACTAGAATGAAAATGACAAATAGCTACTCTCTCTCAAAATCTGACATAAGGACAGTGCAATTTTGCCTCTGGAACGTTTTTTACTTCTCTGTGTGAAAATGAGACCACAAAGCAACTCAAAGTCTTGGAACCAATGAGAAAAAAAAGGAGAAAATTAGAAATCAAAGAGATTTGTTCTGTCTCGGAGCTGACCACAAGTGGCAGAGGAGCAGTCACACCAAAGCATGCCAGATGATGAAGTCAGCCATTCTGAGATGTTGGCAGGAAAAAGACCAATTAAAAGGAGGGGAGCAGTCATCACTTTGCCCAACAGCGAATCACTCAGAGGACAAGGGAGGAAGTGAGCAGCTTTGACAGGCAGGTGACGAGAGATTTTTGCAGTTACTGGGCAGGACGCTAAAGCAGAGGAGGTAGGTCGGGTGCAGAGTGAACTCTTAACTTCTCACACACTGAAAACCACTGCCGCCTCACACAACTTCACTCACATCTTAAAAGTTGCTGAGCAGGGAAAAATTTCACCCAACAGTGTTATTTACTCTTTATATTCTTTTAGTTTGTGTTATCTTCTTATTCTCAAAGAAATAAGTCAACTTAAGTAAGATTCAAAATTCTAAAAAGAGTATGGACAGTGTCTCATTATGGTTACCGCAAACCATTCGTGTCAAGGCCATTGACTGACTCTCCGTTTCCGTGTGAATGAGGTGTTCTCGTGTTCTGAGAGCTCCTAATCACAAATTCAACTTTAAAAATGACAGGAGGTCATTCCTGCCCACAGCAAGGATGCTATACAAGCCCTAAGAAGTCCTCATATGATGGAAGGAGAACATAGATTGGATGTCTTGATAATATGCATCGCTTTCAATAATGAAGTGTTCGTGACACAAGTTCGGGAACAACTGCTTTTCCACTTCTGAGTTATATTCAATTAAAAACGCAACAAATCTTGACTAAAACCCTTTTGTTTGGCTTTAGGCAAAGCATTAGATGGTCATGGTCTCAAAAAGATCATAGTTAGAGAGCTCAGATACATTTTTCCTATAATACAACAATCCACCTTTTCGATGCCATTTTGCTGGCTGCCTTGGTCACATGTGAAAAACACACTAAGAGGAAACTTCCTGGTTGGGTTTAACCAATAACTCAATTTAGTTAGGGTTAGAAATCAAAACTACTTGATTAGGGTAAAAAAAAACAATCACTATCAGAACAATAATTGAAATGATAATAACTGTAAATAAGTACAATTTTATTTACATGGCACCTTTTAAGCTAAAAATCACAAAGTGCTCCATAATGAAATACAGGCAACAAAAAAACTATAAAAACACGATAACAAAAGCTAATCAAAGACAAAAGTTGGGTTTTCAGCTGCTTTTTAAAAGAAATCACGGAGTTCACGGATCTCAAGCTCAAGCTCAGAGGGAGGGAGCTCCAGAGAGTGGGAGCCACTGCTGCAAAGGCTCTGTTACCTTTTTCAACTGTGTGTGCTGCACAGCCAGCAGGCCCCTGCTCACATTACCTCAGGGACCTGCTGGGGATGTATGGCTGCAAAAGTTCTAAGTTGATGCTTGGATGGGGAACCAGAGCAGCTGAGTTAGCAACAGAGTGACATAAGAATATTTTGTTAGAAGCCTCGCAGCAGTACAACCTGAATATGTTCCAGTGATAAGTGAATATAGAATTACAATCTAGACGTGATGAAATAAAAGCGTGCATGATCATTTCTATCTCAGAGCGTGATGCAATGGGACTTAGCTTGGCTGTATTTTTTTTTAAATGATAAAAACAAGAGCGAACTAGTGATTTAAAATGAGGATCCAAAGTCAACGCTGAGTCAAGAGTTACTCCAAGATTCCTAACTGAGGGTTTAACAAATGAGGCAAACGGGCTGAGAGTCTCTATTATCTTAGGTAAAAATCCATCAGGTTCACAGACAAGAACTTCAGTTTTCTCATCATTAAGTTGAAGAAAATTGTTAGAAATCCAACTTCTTACAGAATCTAACCACCTGAGCAAGATCTGTACCTTAAAAATATCATAGGGTTTAAAGGAAATATATAACTAAATATCATCTGCATAGCAGTGATAAGAAATGTACTTAACTTAAGATATGCTGAAGACGGAACATACAATAAAACAATAAAGGCCCTAAAACAGACCCTTGTGGCACACCATCGTTAAGGGATGAGGAAGAGGACCTGAATTTAGCTGCAGCCACAGAAAATGATCATCCAGATAGATATAAGAAAAAACATTCCAAAGCAGATCCTCATATACCCACCAAGTATTTCAGCCAATCGAGCATGATGTAACGTTCAACAGTATCAAAGGCCGAGGTCAAGTTCAACATCAGTAACACAGAGCATTCTTCCCTATCACTCCACATCAGGATGTCATTGGAAACTCTAAGAAGTCTAAGAAAAAAAGCCAGACAGAAAATAGTCATGGTTAGGACTAAAATACTTTTCACCTTGGACAGCATTTCTTTAAAATGCAAAAGCAGATGCTCTCATGACCATCAGAGGTCACATATTCAACAAACATAATTATAAGCCAATATATTTCAGTAGAGGAGAGTCTTGATCAACCAGCTTGTTTGCGATAGATAGTAACTGGGTTTGATATAAAAGAGGCCAATCCATCAGCTACAGAGAAGCCTGGCCTACTTTGGAGCCCAAAATGCTCAATGTAGCTATCACTCTGTGCAATCACCTCTCAGAGCACAACAACACTGTCAATCTTTTTAATGCCTTTTTTCTTTAAAGCAATAACCTAGAAAGAGAAAGGCACTTAAAAGATCCAGGATGAGCAAGTCTGTGGTGCAGTGAAAGTGAAAGAAGCCACATTTCCCCATACAGGATGTAGGGAGACACAAAAACAAACGGGCATCAACAGGCATTGTACTGTAGATAAAATAATGTACATCCATGAGCAGAATCTCTGGAGCTCTTGAAAGTAGTATGTGAACTTTAGATACAATGCCTTGAAGCATACCGTTAACAGCATGGGGGTACAGATGCAACCACTGAAAATCTCCTTTTTTTAACCATCTACATTCTCAAAAACTTCTGGGCTTCTTCCATAAGAGGAATAGTTGGAAAATGTCTAAACTGGTTCTCTTCTCAGCCCTCTGATGGTGTCAGGGAAAGCAGCTTGGTAAGGAAAACTCCAAAATTTGATTCACAATGTATATTTATGTAGTTTGGCCAAGCTGTGTTGAAGAAAGACTAATCTCCTGGAGTAATGAAAGACAAATCCAAGAAGAATCCACAGATTGCTTCATGCTGCAGTAGACTTCTGAATCAGCTGAATCTGAAATGTAAAGGAATTTAAGAGACTGCTGGTTTGTGACCACAGGGGGTAAGATAAATAAGGATCTGTTTTGCTGTAAGAATCATCTTACTGTAAAAAAACAATCCAATACAGCAGCCCTGCAATATTGTTCATCCTTGACTTTGAAAGTAGAAGTTTGACAAAATAATCTTAGCTATTTCATGGGATATTCTTACATGGCTGGGCAATCAGTGCAACTAGCCAGAGTCTTTAAGAAGTCAGCATTAGCCACAAATAAACATTTAACAGATCACCACTGGTACATATAACTCACAAGACGGGTGAAAATAATTCATTGTGGGGAAGTCAGGCCACAGGGAAGGTCACCCAAAAATATTATTTACACAATGCATACTACCATTAGTGTAAAATAGAGGCAGTTTAGCTAGCTAAGCTGTACAAAAACAGCAATTACTGAATTAACTCGCACACAGCTAGAAAGATATATCCCTCATATCTCCAACCTACAGTAAAGTCACAGTTGGCAAATCTATGGATCTATGTAATCTAAAAAAGGGAAAAATAAAACAGCAAGTTGGAGTGAAACAAAATACGATTCAAGGTAAACACAAGAAACTTCTGCAAAAAAAATTAAGAAATTAATCTAAGAAAAAATGGACCAGACTTAGTGAAGAATTCCCTATAATCCCTATATAGACCAGTGAGCCGTGCTGGCCAACATGTCATTGGGGTCATCAGGTGGGAACCTCCTTTCATTACTGTTTTGTCTAGTTGGGTCTAGTTAAACATTAGACAACTCCATTAACATTAACTAAATCCAAGAAAATGTGTCTGTCTTTAGACTCAACGAAAAAGAGCAAGAGCTGGGCCAGATGACCACAAATGTCATGCTTGAGGTACCCATGTGATTTACATTTTGTGAAGAGAAATATTCAGAATGTCAATCAAAAGTAAAGTGGACATTAGGTTTAGTTTATTTGTCAAAATCTGCTCGAGGAAATTATAATTTTTATCCATGGTCGATCACTAGAAAAGGTCAATTTAGTGAGTTCACTAACCCCAACGTAAATATCTCTACAGATACTGGACGAAAATCAATTACTTTACAAGTAACTGTTCATTGTTATGATAAACCAACCACTTGTGTCTTATTTACAGCTAAATATCACCATAGCAAACATTCACATGTCAGCACACCCTTCATCTTCATTTAATTATCAAAAGTAACTTCTTACAACTCGAGGCAGCATGGTGGTTAGTAATGTCGCCTGGTTCCTGGTTCGAATCTTGGCTCAAGTCTCTTTCCCCATGCATGTTTGGGTTCTCTTCGTGTACTCTGGCTCCCTTGCATAGTCCAAAAACATACATGTTAGGTAAATGGTGTTGGCGCTGTAACGGACTAACCAACACACTCACAGCCCAATAAGATCTCATCTTACAGTGGTGGAAGACACCCTTTTTTTTTTTTATCCCTGTTACATCTCAACACTGCTCAATGAAAGTACTATTTAGCTGTGTTGACAACATTAAAGGCTGGCAAGCATGTCATTTCACCCAAATGATGACTATAAGACTGAAATAATTATAAGTGGCATATCTCACTCCATCAAAAGTCTAAAAAAGAAACTTGGCCCACTAATAAGAAATAAAAGATGTATATTCCTGGACTCTTTGAAAGGTACAAGTGAGTGGCTGTGTGAAGTTCGGTCTTTACCAGCACAGAAATACAGCCAAATTAAAACTATTTTTATCCAACCAGAACCTGGAAACCGTTATTCATCCTTTCAATTCTTTTGGGTAATTCTTCTTGGGTACTGTAACGCTCTTTATTTCACGTTAACTTAATCCAAAATTTGCAGGCTGTAATCAGTTCAAATGCAGCTGCCAGATTTCTACCAGGCACAAAGGAAAGACAGACAGCACATCACTCCAGCTCTGGTACTGTTACTCTGGTCACCAGTGAGATACGGGATTCATTTTAAAATTGTGTTATTTGTTTTTAAAGCCTTTTATGGCTTAGTTCCTAACTTCTCTACTCATATGTGCATGTGTAAAACTAAAAGGTTCATGACTAAAACACTGTTTATGTGGATCTATAAAGCCATGTCTATATATGGTTCACTTCCTGATGTCTATGATTGTGAACTTTTATGCAAAAAACAGATTTCTGCTCCCATCAAAGGATACTTGAACTCCACCTATGACATATGAATCTATGTTTACCACAACTAAGCAGTCGCAGTAATAAAAACAGCAACAGGAAAGAAACAGAGCAAGTCTTCTGACTGTAAAACAAAGACTCTCTATAGTGATTCAGAGAAAGGGGCATGTGTTGTTTCTGAAATTGCAAACAGAGCAAAAAACTGCTGACTGGGAAGAAAGTAACAAAAGCAATAAACTCTGTAAGGTCACAGCAAAGGGTCCCGCAGGGGTAAAATAAAAGACAAAAACTAATGGTTTTTATTAAAAAAAGATACTTTAAAAAGCCCATCAGCTCACACAGGTACATCATCATGAACCCCTGCTTTATCTGCATCAGATAAAGAGCCTGTATAAAGGGCTATAAAGCCTTGTGTGGCAATGATCAGGAGGAAGACACAGATGTAGAGATGGAACATGGCATGTCGGCCACAACCACTCAAAGCCTAAAGCAGTGCGTGAGATAGCCATCATCATCAGAACCACCTCTAAATACTTCTCTATTCTCCTCAGAAAGTCTTAATAATGAGATCTTCCAACAACATCAGAGCTGCCAGCCTTATACATAGCCATCATGGACGGCTGAAAATAAAAATAAAAAAGACAAGAAAGAAAATATTTGAAAAGTTTAGGAAAAAAACATCTCTATCTAAGATCTAAGAGCTCCATCAAACTAATCTTGTTGTAATCCGTGGTTTAAGCCGAGAGGTTTGGACCCAAAAGCGGACCAGCCAGAGGCAGAACTTGAGTTCACCAAAGAGTCTTCATTTTACTCAGAAAACTAAAGTTCTGCTTGGCAGGATGCTCCAGTTAACACAAGAAATACTCCAAATGAACAAAATCCAAAATCAGAACCAGAAGGCATGAAGAGAGAACCAGAGTGAAAACCAAGAGTGAAATCAACAACGAATTGGCAGCTGACAAGGAAAACCCAGGAGATTAAATAGTGACAGGACATAATCAACTAACTGGTAACACATGTACAACCAGAACTAAGACAGAAGTAACAGGAAAAGTATTTTCAAAATAAAACAGGAAATGGAAAACTAAACAAAGCCCTGAACAGAACACACTAAAAACTAAACAGAAAACAAACTCCAGTAATGAAATCCAGACTAAAACCTGACTGAGGACAAATACTGCTGAGCATGGAAACTAAGACAGAAAAAACTAGAAACTCAACTAAGATCGGGAATCGGGAAAACTGAAAGAAAAAAAGACTGAAAGAACCACACAAGAACAACAATTTTTTCAGAAGCGATAATGCTGAAAAGTAATGCAAAATGTGACAAGCTGCTGCCTGTACTCTTGTTTGGATTTCACCCAGACAGGCAAGATGTTCAGAAGGATAACAGAAATCTATTCACTCCTGTTGGCAGTCCCACAGGCCTTCAATCTGAGACTGGGCCAATCTCCAGTGTTGTTTACTGGCAATCAGAGGCATTCACTCTGCTGCTCCTGACAGCCATTAACTGCCTCACAACTACACAAAGTGTGGCCTACTTCAGGTGTACAATCACTCAAATCAAGTCCAGATTTGGTCACCAAAATGTCCTTGTTTGTGAGCAGTTTATCTACAGCGGCTCAGAACCAAAGAACAGTGGAACTGACAGATCCATGAACACATTTCTTCCTGTTGTTGGGTCAATAAATACATGTCCCTGTGGTTTAAGCAAAGGGGAATTCAACCTTCACTTCTGTTTACTAATGGCAGAAAACTGTCTCAGCATCCACTGTGGTTTATTATGAGACTGGAGCATTTTAAAACCTTCACTGGAGTCAAATTTACAAATGATCTGTTAATAATAAAACTCTCCAACAAAACTGTCGAATCTGAAAGTGCCCTTTTAAAAACACTAATCTCTCTGATATCAGATTTTCATAATGAAGCCTTTTCATTGCTCTATGTTGTGTTGTTATTGCCATGCTTTTATTTACCTGGTGTGTTGTTATTGCCTTTATTACTTATGCTCACAGGACCTTTTAAGAATAAACAAAGGTTAATGAAAGAATGGATGACAGCAGACGACCCCCCCCCCCCCCCCCCCCCCCTTTAACTGTTAGGCCATGGCCGGGTGGACCACCACCAAATAATCACCTGCAATGAGGGAAAATTACTGTTGCTATGGAAACACCATTTACGATTCCCATGATCCCAAGTGTGCATGCCGCTTTCTGCCTAATTTGCCAAAATTCATTCATCATACTTGCCCATCCCCAGGCTTGAGAAGGGAAAATCATGATAAGACTTCTAACCACTAAGCGAAGTAGGCAGCATTATCACTCATGTTTATGGATATAATCACTTTAGTGGGCGCAAAAAAGGCTGAGGTATTCATACCGCATGCAACCTTGCATCAAATTGTAGGTTAGTTTGACTTTAAACTACCCCAGACAACATGTTCAAATGGATGAGCTGCCAAACTGCAAAGAATTGCAGCAAAATTTCAGACAGTTTCAAGAAATGTAGCATATTTTTGGTCTGTCTTGGTTTTAGTACACACAACTTCACTGTTTCAGTTCCAGCTAGCTCCATAACCTTTGAGTAAAAACATGTTTTAAGAAGTAAACACTACCTGCAGCCTAACAGAATAAGCATTCTGAGACACTTACCATCCCAACAGTCAAACATTTCCTTCATTGATGCTGAAAACCGCTTATTTCGATGTGTTTGGCAGGTATTTGTTCACATATTAGGCCTTTCCACTTTTACCTTAAATGGTTTCAGGCAGCTTGTGAAGATTTATAATTTGTGTATTTTTCAAATGTAACATAATCTGAATGAGAAGTTAAATTGTTTAATATGTCCATGAATATTGTGAGTATTTACAGACACCCTTTTGCTTACAGAGCTGTATGGACTGAACAAGTTAATCTATCTTGTTGGGATAATATTTGTTATCAGACTGCATAAATGTTAGGAGCTGAAAATAAATGTTTGACTTTCCCAGTCTGCAAAGCTCACCCAGTGTTCAAACGGACTAAGGTCGGGGAACTCTTTGTTCTAACAGTCGTTCTCTCACAGCCGAGTTGTGTTTGGCCTCATTATCCTTGTGCAGTAGGAATCTTTCCTCCCAAAGATGTAAAGCAGACAATGTAGCAGTAAGAATGCAGTGTGGCCTCGCTTTGGTTTGAGTGGAGTCGATTAGGGCTTGGTGTGCAATTGAAGAGTAACAAAATACCCATATTCCTACCATCAACTTTCACTGCCTGTTTAGAAAAAAAAAAACTATCATTCTTTATCCTCTTTGTCTCTTCCAATTCCTCACTAAATCTGATTTTTTTCGTTTTTGCCGTCATCCACTGAATAATGCTGGTATATCTTGGCGTACCACAAGCATTTGGCCTTGTTTCCCCTCCTGTGAAGTGGGTAAGAGACTATACCCATCATCCGGGAACAGTACTAGATCTTTTAATGCAGCTTGCTTTTGCTGACTAGAGTCTTGTATTGTCCATTAAGCTAATTGTATAAGCTACCTGTGATGAAGTTGCTTTTGTGTGTCTCTCTGAGCAAAGTTTGAGGTTATTTGATGCAGTGTTCAAATGTCGGTCTATCCAAGTGTTTTGGATACAGCTGGAAGGCAATTTGAGGGTATACCCAATTCCCAGTTATCAAAATGGCAAAAGTGCATTGTTCTTGCTACCCTGCCATTGTGTGGCTGATGTTGGTAATGGGAGATGGGGCATCTCTTCTGTAGGGACATAACAAAACAGCTTTTGGACCAACCATTCAGTTTCCTCACGAGCTTTAGAGTGCCATTTACTGCTCAACAAAAAAACAAAAACCTGCAGTCATGAACTGATACTACAATCGTACTCGGTGCTCACAATAACAATCTGAATTCCACTTAGTTCAAATGCTACAATTCCCACAACCACACTAAATGTTAAAAAGCAAGAAGCGGCTGGAAGCTTGAGGCAAAGCCAGCTTAATAACCGGTAAACAACATGTTTCCATCAAGGCTTTTTTAATCCACATTTTTAAGATGCACATAAGGTTCATATAAACAGAATCATTAAAAAATGCTTTAAAAAAATGCAAAAAAGGTTTAGAAAGTTTTAACCCCAACCAAAAGAACAGTCAGCTGTGTACACTTCTAGAGAATAAATATGGCCAAATATGCTGACAGGACATTGTTCTCTCATATATGGCAGAGGTGACTTGCTTTGTTTGTGCTTCCATTTAACACCATTTGACCTGGAATAAAAGGAGGCAAACAGTGGGAATGCCACTCAACAACTCAGGGAATTCTGAATCTAAACTTTTTTGATAAATTCCAGGCTTCCATGAAAATATCAGGAGAAAATCTCCCATTCCATTCAGCAGGACATTTTCACTTTGAAACACAGTAGCCATGACAAAGCCTGCTCTACACATAGATCTGCATCATTGCTCACAAAGCAAGTCTTGTAACTTTGCCTTTGTTGTCTGTGGCAGCAACTGTTACATAAAGCTTGGACATAAGCACAGAGCTCATCACATGCTGTAGTGATTAATGCATCATTTGTCATCAATCCAATCAACTGTGCAAGCTAACAAACTCTATGGCTTCCACAGAAAAATGACTTTTCCGCCCTTGAAGCAAGCGTTTATAGCTTTATATATAAACAATCATCTTGTCCTACTATTAGTACAGCGCTGGCTGCTACATGAAGAAATATCTTAGAGGGAGGAAAAAAAGCATATAGGCATAGACACTGCTACAAACACCAGTTGGAGCTGCACTGGGTTAAACAATTAGCTCATTAGCCTTCTGGATAAACAGTGTGGTTTCATATGTTTATTCATGGTTGGATGTTCAGATGCAAATACGGTTGAAAGCAGTATGCTGATGCTGTGCTGAATCAGTGTCACTTTAGTATTACTGCAAACAGAGTCAAGTGCATCGGCTGGAAAACAACAGACCTAAGCGAAAAAAGGGCAAAAGAAAGTTGAACAAAAACCAAATTCAACAAAAAGGCTTGCACACGATGGACATAGGCTTGGTGCAGGAAAATGATGACACTTCTACAAATACAAATTCCTGTTGCACCAAGCACAGCACAACAGTTCCCATGTCAGCAGGAGAGAAAAATGAAATGTGCAACCCAAACTATCATGGCTGTATTTCTTTTTTTAAATTAGGCCTCTGCACTGGGGGGGAGAGAAGGACGGGTGCGCAATGGGTGGAGCGAAATCGTTTACATCCAAAGTCATGCATTATGAAGGAGGTAATCATCATCATGGCAATTTCAAAGTGGAAGCTTTTCAGAACAGCAGGAGAGGAGAGCATTAGCTGTTCATTAGCAAGCAGGCAGGGAGCCATGGGCACATTGATTAGGTCTGCATGCAGCAACACGAGCCATGTCTGTGGCCTGTGGACATTAGAGAAGCACTGTCTCTCCAATAATGGACAGCCAACACAGCACGTTCACCTGATTTATCACTTAGGAAGCACGGACTGTCCTCAAATATGTATAATGGCTATATTATGAGAGATTAAAACAATGACAAAAAGGGGGCAATGAACAAGAAACAGTGAGTGTCAGTAACTTGCTGTCTTGTCTGCATGTACAGTGTCAGTGCTGCTCTATAATGCTAAGCTTGGTCACAGTTTTGTTCTACATTACAAAAAAAAAGGAATTTAAATAAAAGATGATAATAAAATAAAAACTGAATTTTTTAAACACTAAGTCAAGATTCAGTCCAGATCATTTTTGGAGCTTTTCAATCAGTTTACACTGATGAAACTTTAACTGCTACATAAGGCTCCACCATGTGACCAGCACATCTATCATTGATTGAGTCCAACTAGCTTTACCAACTAAGAGAGAATCAAAACTTCAGTTTATTCTAACAGAAAGACTACACTTCCCATCTTCCCTTCATTTATTTTATAAGGCACACACAGGCTAAAATGATGATCATGAGTTAATACTTACCAGAATTACTTGTTTCAGTACCAAACTACTAAACTGAATCATGTTTAGCCCAAAATAACAAGATCAGGTTTTGTTCAATTCCACAGGTTGGTGATCACAAGTCTGACTCACTTGGAACTTTGTACAACACTATTTGTCCAAAGTACAAAATTGTATTTGCAGACAAGATTTCTCTTGGTAATCTCTGAAACAAAGGTCACCCTTAGATTTACACTCCACTTGTGCGTTTTAGCTACTTCAGACATGCTCCAGGGGTCAGGGGTCAGGTGTGTGGGTCAAATCAACACTTTGTAACAAGACATTTGGTATTGAGCTCAGCGACTCTTCAGCTTCAGATGTTCTGCTCCAAGTGGTTGTCCTCCTCACTAATGTGGCCTAATCTTAATCTCCCAGCCCTGAAAGCGGCCATGCTACTGTCAGATAACAGCTCCTGTGAAGAGGTAAGCATAACACTGCCCCACACTTACACCCCCTCTCCAGACCTCAGAACTGCTTCATTGTCAAGCTCCCAACCCCCATGAAGCTCCTCTGGCAGTCATGTCAGGTCTGGCTTACCATGACTCCCTTCGTTGACTCAGGATGAGATTCGATCCGGTTATCTTCCCCACAACACCGTGTCCTCCCACCTACACTGCTGCTCCTGCTGAGAGGGGTTACTTGATAATCTTCAAAAGGTAAGACCACAATAAGAGGTGAGGACTTCTTCAGTGAGCACAAATGCAGTCAATCCACAAGTAGCTTATATTCACAGCCTGAGAGCTGTACCCCGTTACCCTCATGGTATATTTTCGAAAGGATTCCACCTATGGGGAATACAAGTGTTAACGAGTGCTGCCATCATTTACTGAACCAACACGCTGGTCCCAGAACAACTCGACTACTTTGCTAAATGTAATCTTAAATTCAGCCTCATATCTCTGTACACAAATGATTCGTTTCACATCAGTTAAAGCCAAGTTCAAAGGTTTCGAGTGATTGTTTTAAAGACAATCTCTCCGCGTGTGCAACCACCTTCAGTTGTCTCTTGGCACTTTCTGTCCTTTTAACTGAGCATTTACACAAGTACTGTCATGAGTCCCAGAGGACACCAGGGTATGTTATCATGGCAACAACCTCATCGCCTCTTTTGCCCTCACTTTGCTGACCTGACCCTTCAATGTGCATTCATCCATGTATGGGTGTGTTTGAGTGAGAAGGGCAGTGGCGGGGATTATATGGCCCTCCAGGCAGCTGTAAAAGATGACTTATGGTACTGTGGTGTTCAAGATGCAACAGTAGCTTTCCCGATAGTGGAAAGCAGAGGGGTGGGTTGGTGTTAGAGGAGCAAGACAAAATTGATCTGTTAGAAATTGGAGAGGGGAAGACAACCACAGCAGCAATGGCAGATTTCTTTTCATGTACTGCAGAGGAGCTTATGGCTTAAGCTCCGACTAGTCGCATAGAAAAAAGGAAAATCTCACTGGGCAAAGAAGGGGATTGAGGAGGAGAAAAAAAAGAGAGTCAAACAAGGCCACTGTATGAAGTCTTTTTTTTCCTCTCTCACTTGTATTCCCTTGTGTGAAAATATGACAATCCAATTAACACACCATCACAGAAAATCCTCAGCTCAGCGTTAAACCTGAGAAAGGAAACTGAAGAGGGGCGAGGAGAGAGCCTTGACATTTCAGTTCAAGGAACACAGACTTGACATCAGTTTGAATGCACATTGGTAATAAATCACGATTATAGGTCATATCATCTCTACTTCTGTTTGTGCAGTTATACAAAGACAAGTTGCAGAAGTAATGAGCAAAACACAGTGAGATAAAAAAAAAGTGGTGCAAACAGTACAATGTAAACACCAAGGAGGACCTGCTCAACAGAAGAGGGTTCACTCCTGCACGGCATCATTTAAATGTCAAATGATCAAGTCTAGACAAGACTTATTCTATTAAAATTCAGCTCCCAAAGTTGGAGTTCAGTGAAACGAAAGTACCTACACCTTCCACAGAAGACGATAAATATCTATATAAATATCCCAAAGGGTGTTCTACAGCATTCAAATCAGGCAAAGAGAAAGCTTTTCATTGTTGGAAGCTGCTGCCACATGTCATTGCCCTTCCACCTCCATGCTCCATCCAGGTAGCACCCTGTCATGTTTGATTTTAAGGTAAGGCAACAGCAGACTGAGAAATTAATGTACATTTACTTAAAGAAAAAAAAAGTCTTGTTTTCCATTGGGGCAGAAAATAAGACAGGAGTGTCTTGTAAAACAAAGGAAACCAGAGGAATGCAGTGTCAGAAGTCTTAACACAGTTGTGGAGCAGAAAGCAAGAAAAAGAGAGAAATCAGGTGAGAAAAATTAGCAGGAAGCCAAAAGTCAACAAAACGTACAAAGAAAAAAATCGCAAAATAACAGGAAGTAAATGATAGTAAAACACAAAACATGAAATACCAAAAGACAAGGCCAAAACTAAAAGAGAGAACCTAAGAAAATAACCACTGCCCACCAACCATGTCCTGTAAGTGCTGAATACTGCTGCAGCTTCACAGACTTTTAGCTGGTTGACAGTCTTTCTATATCGTTTTCCATCTTTATGAAAACTCACCATCAGAACTGTTAGCTCCTCTGGCAATTCTTCAGCAAAATCTGATGCAGACATGCACATACACACAGCCCATAGTTCAAAACTGATCAAATTCTGGTTTCACAGATCATTTAATATCTATTATCACAAAAACTAAGATTAAAAGTGCACTTAGTTGTGTTCATGGTTCAAATTTCCTGTGGTAACCGAGCTCTTAATGGTGAGCTCATTCAGGGACTTTGATGGAAGACAAAGGATCAATAGAAAGGAAAGATAAAACAAGGCGTTTTTACAACTGTAAATTCTTTAAAAGACCGGACTTAACATAATGCCTTTTCTGTCTGCAATCAAATGGTGCAGTTTTAACCTTTACTGGCTTCTGAAAATATCTTTAAGTGGACACCTATTCTCAGCTTTTACAAGCGATACTTCAGCATGTGGATGAGCCAGCCATCAGACTATAAACAGTCCAACCTGCTCTAACACCCTATTCATAGAAAAGCCATGTGTCCTGGAGATGAATATCAAACCCTGATAACACAGCACAGGGACAATAAACCATTAGTCCAAAAACACTTTTCTCATCCACAAACACGTGCTCTTGCCGTGGGCTCCAGCAATGCTTTAACACGCACACACAAAGTTGCAGCAAACTTAGTCTGCTTAAAAGCTTTTTACCCTCCCTTTCAACTGCTTCCACTATTTTTAGTTTTCAACAATTATCTGTGCGTAGATGCAAACACGAGAGACCTACTAAGCTACTACGAAACAGTAACGAATAAAGCACCAGCGTAGTAGTGACGCTTCCTGGAAAGACTTCAGCCCCCCTCACAATGATCTGAACAGAACTCCTACTCGAATACTGTGTGAGCAAGACCAAAGCCTTCACAGCACATGCAGGGCTGGAGGAGCCAAGAAGGATTTCACAGCAATCTACAGTTCAGATTGCATTTAATCACAAGAAACACCCAGAAAGTTTGTCCAAGAGCCAAAGCTTTTCTTGTCTAAAAAGGAGCTTTGTTGGTTACAAATGGGCATAAATCAGTGTACAATATATCAGCCTGTTCTTACAGTGAATCAAACAAGATGATGTCATTCCCTTTATTCTAATTTGTTATTTAGTATTAGTGATTTTAGTTCAATGAAATCTTATAAAACACTATTGCAGCCAATTTACTCTCATTATTTGCCACACATTTCTTCAACCGCGACTAAACCAAGACTAAAGGTCAAGTCTAAATTCCATTTCCTTTCATCAGGCCATGCTGAGACTAACAAGAACTGCTCACATCCACAAACACATGCAGCACATGAGTGAGTTAGATCAATGCCAGTTCCAGCCACACTCAGCAGGAGTGCATCTGATGATCCTGCACCCTCCCACTCCTCACATGTGATTGATGACCTCTGTCACTGCAAGCGATATCCTGATGGGCGTATACAAGATGAACATCCAGCTGTGTGATGGGAGCTGCGTGTCCTGTGGTCAGGGGTCAAGACAGGCACCAGTGGAGCTGCGTGTGGTGTCAAACGGGATGCACCTTGGGATAGAAAGAGGGGCAGCAGGGTGGCCAGGGGATTACAGTTAATGTCCTTCAAGTGTTTGAAGCAGCAAATATCCGCCCTGCCACCTACACTTCTGTTTTGTAGCTGAATTCATAGTCTCTGTGGAAAAGGGCAGCGGGGAAGTTCTCGTTTCTGCACACAGCACTCAATGCAGTTCCAGTGGCATTAATTAGCTTTTGAGTTATTCAGTTTAATGATCTTCTTGAGATAAGCAGTGACAAATTAGCATAGCGTTGTGATGGAGACTGTTTCTACTTTAGTTTGGGGAAAAAAATTTGGCTGCATCTAATTCCCCAAACTCATAAAAGGAACTTGGTTGGCTGTGACTATATGATCCAGTATTGCACAGGACCGATTCCAGTCCACAACTGGAGGCTTCTGTGGCTGAGATACTAATTGTTTGAATCAATAATTCTTGATCATTTTAAGAAGGCTGTCCTGTATGCGATTTCTAAGAAAATAAACTATATGTGACAAGGAGAGGGTTAGAGGCACTATCTAAACGGGTTATTTCAACATGCTCCAACGACTGCGTAATCAACAAATTCTGCCCGCCTAAGGCGTGACATCTTCCCTGCTGTTTTCAAATCTAATCATGGATATTGAAAAAGCCTAGCCAGCGTTGACCTGGGAGGACACTGCAGAAAAGATGACAGGTCTCGCTCAACATTCGGCCTTTATTTTTTTTCCACACCCCATCAGCAGATACAACCCCCAACCCAAGCGAAAATTATACCCATCAACAATGACTCTCTACAACAGACCCTATCCGTTAACTGCCACCTTTGCCGTTCGTCTTGCATGACACGTCTGGCAGTAATGCGGCTATCCGTCAGCAGCAGCGTGTCTCCGTGTAAATCATCGGCAACGCTCGATGAGCTCCACATCCACCCAGCATAGGGAAAAGGACTCAAATATGAGTGTGGAAAAGGAATGAAAGCCTTGTAGGTAGAAATAAACTGATTATGGAGACTGGCAGTAACCATGGTGACTTTGCCTGCTTCTTTCTGTCCAAACTCTACCTCCTTCATTGCTTGTCATACTTCCCAGGAACTGTTGAAGCATTAAACACAGACTGGACTTGAGATGACAGAAAAGCTGCTAGATACAGGTCCACGCAGCACACACTTCTAACACTGCTGCATTTGGTATTCGCAATAAATATCTTCCAACCTTTGTAGTTGCTGAATTGAAATTCTGATGTCTGCTCATACTTTTTAGGTATGTGACCTTTTTCCAAAGTCTCATCATACAGCACAGAGGTGTGTCCAAAAAGGTAATTTCAAGCTTTGACATCTATTAGTGGAACCTACAGCTTTGGTGATTGGCTCAGCAGAGTGCATAATAAAGGGCAAAACCACACTTAAGTGGTATTTATTACGATTGAAAAAAAAAAACCTTGCCAACATGGTAAAGGAGCTCTTGGTCTAGCATCACCAGAGGGAAGCAGGATTAGAGAATGTTCTGAGTCTCAGCTGCTTGATTTCATTTTAGTTGCTGGCCTCTATGTTTGCAGATGAGGGATCAAACCATTTGCTTTCCAAAGGAGGACAATGAATGTTGAAAGTCTGTCACTTTCCTCCATTCCATCTTTAATTCAATGTCCATGCATGACTGGTTTGTTTTAATAGCTTAGAACAAAAAGTGGGTTATTTATTTTCCTAAAGAGGAAGTCTTTTCTTGAGCTTGCTTGAAAATAACAATAATAAAAAAGGTTCTTCAATTGAATCTAAAGAAGACAGAAAAGGTTTATCTAAAGAAACTAAAGAACTGCTTCTGATTTGCCTCTAATGCACTCATGGAACAAAAGAATTATTATCTCTTATTTGCACCTAATCTCAGCAAAGCCTCAGCAAGCATCCGAGGCAATGTCTGGCCCAATTCTCTAGTCAATTGTCTCGTGTTGAGTGGATAAATGTGTGTCATTTTAAGGACAGCTCTCCAGTGGGGGCCGGTGGCTCTGGGACAACATGTGCATGTCGGCTCCACAAATAGGCAGATCCACTTACTGCAGGCATGGCACGTCTTCCCCATCAGTTTGCGCCTCTGTCTCTGTGTCTGTCTGCCTATCTGTAGTAGGGCATGTGTTATGATGAATGAGTTTCCTTCAGTGACAGGAAAGCGCCCTTGGTCAAAGTCACAGCCCAGAGTGGGTTATCACACTGTGGAGAGCTGCCCTTTCTTCCCTGAAGGAGGACAGTGTACACCTGTTCATGCACCCTCACATACCATCACACAGCCACATAAGAGAGCTTAGCTCTCACCTACTTACACTGTGAGGCATTTGCAGACACAAATGCGTTCGGATATACAGAAGATTGCTGACTGCAATTATTAGCAGGCAATGCCCAGCCTTCAGGGCTCTCAGAAAGGCAGACAGCAAACAGTGTGTGTTTTTGTGTGTGTGCACTTGGCTCCCAACTGCGTATGTGTTAAAGAAATCCTGACAATGGCATTAAAGAGCGAGAGGACAGAAAGCACACACCCAAAAATTTCACCTTACACAAAATCAGAGAGGAGAAATAATTGAAAGGCTTCCATGACATCTCACACCAAGGCTCAAACATAAATACACTCTAGGTCACGGCAAAAAACACATTTTAGAAGTATTACTTAATGTTTTATTTTTATCACTGGATTAGATTTCAGAGTCAAGGCTCCTGTAGTGCATTATCAACCACACACAAGCCTCCAATCTAAGAGACATGCTGAGAAATCCATTAAAAGCTCCTCTGCGGTGTCGAACATTAATAATGTGTTTAGTGAAAAGCCCACTAAGGACTGTAAATGCCCTTGTGAAAAGCTACAAGAGAATAAACAAAATGCTGCAAAGAGCCCTTCAATCAAGTTTGCTTCTGATGTGCAACTCTCTAAGATTGCCATAAATGTTAGGGAAATCATCAGTAGTGCTTATTCAGCTTTGAATATAGACAGCTAACTAAATTGTTGATGATGTGAGACAAGAATTTGGACATAAAAGGCTTTGAAGAGTGGGTATTTTTTCAAATTTGGAAAGAGACTTTGATTCCTAAAAAGTGTCTGTTGGTTTCTTTAAGAAAAACCCCAATATCTTCACATTCATTTGTATATACTTTATGCTACAAAATGTTTTTGTTAATATGTGTAAAACAGTGTTAAATTTAAGTTTCATCCTACATGATAATATAAAATTTCATCACAGCGTGAGGTAAATTTCTCATGGGGACCCGCAGGAAGAAACTGAGTCACTTCAGCTGCAAATATTAATTATATAAAGTCTCGGAATTTCAAATAAAAAAATGACACTACAGGGTAATGAATGTATGTAAAACAGTCCATAAAGAAATGTATCATTCAAAAATTAATCCAGTCTTTTTTGTTATGCAAATGAAACTTAATGCAATTACAGGGTATTAATGCTTGTCACTGGAGCGCTGGCATACAATATCACTGCTAAGTGATTTACATTCCTCATAATCCCATGACATGTCTGGTGCATGACGATGTAAGAAGCTCTGCCGCTGCTGTGTCATCTTTTAACTGAAGCTCAACAGTCTGCACACGTGTTTTATCTCATCAGGAGGAGCACTATGGCTGCAACAGTGACTAATCTGAAATAAATGCACCACCACTATCCCAAGTTTCCACTGTTGAAAATAGATTATCTATGGCCATATTCATAGATCAAATTCAAATTGTAAAAATCTAATTTACAATACAGTATCATGACAACGTCATAATAAAAATATAGTTGATATTTTGAATTTGGCTTGAAATTAAATTAGCAGCACTGCTAAACAAAGGAAGTGGTCTACCCTTGTGGTGGTGCGACTTCATGGTTTGGAAGAGCAGCCAACTATCAGATAAACACTCAGACTCTGCCTGTGTTCCCCTTAAAGAACTTTTCAGTAGGGGTGAAGCATTGAAAAGGACTTTGTAGCTATGTAAAGAGAAGTGCTGTAAAAATAAAGTTTATCATCATATTGTCTGTCCACTTTTAGCTATACCGGTGGTTGCTGTTGGATAACGCAGGTACAGTTGAATATTTTGTGGGTTGCAAACACTTCTTGAGCATTTCCTTTGCCAGAAATACAACACAAAGCACCTGGTGTATGTGAAGCCTAAAAAGAATGGTAATGAGAGCAATAGCTCATTTTGTCTGCATCATATATTATTACTATCTACCACCGAAGACATTGAGCCCTCATAAAAAGGTGCTAATCTTTCAGAGATTTACTGTCACTGCACAGCAGAGTTGCTGGGGTTTCCAACTTCTTTCTCTAGCATCTTGTACAGCTTGTATTTGAGGAACAGCATAGACTACTACAGATTTATAAAAAAGCTCACTCATTGGTGACACTGCTAGCTGTTGTCTGTCAATCCAGCATACAGCAGAAGCAGAGAGACATGTACTTGCTATGACACAAAAATACATGACAAAATTGTCAGTTTTTACTGAAATCTGTTACATTTGTTGCAAGAAGCTATTTAAAGAAATGAAAGCCAAAACTGTCAGTTTCTGTCAAAGCCAAAAGAAATGTCTCTAATAGCTGACATGGTACTAAGCTGAGGTGAACCGTAGCCTCTCAATTATTGCTTGAGTGACAGGGAAGTTAGGGGGCATGATCTTTAACTTGGTTACTGTTGAAAAAATGCCACTTTTTGAGTTATAGTTCTGTCTTCACGGCTACAGTGATTTTTGTTGCAAAAACGTTGCCTATAAAAATTAACCACATGGTACTAAAATGTAGGAGGTTAATGCTTTATTGAAGTATGCTAGTCTGGTGAAAGTAATACTGATTCAAGATATCAAACTTTAGCGTACACTGAAAATAAAGTTGAAGATACATGCATTCATACAAGAGTTTCTTTGTTTGTTCCATCAAAAATCCAAATGTGTAATAATAAATTGTGGTTTGATCAAGGAGCAATGAGGAAGATGACCTATGAACTCTTTCAGTTTTGGAGAGTTAGTCTAGCTTTGCTTTCCAAACTTTATGCTAAGCTAAGCTAACCAGCTCCTAGCTAAAGTTTCATTGACCATGAAGCTATGAAACTGGTATTGAGCTCATCATGTTTTCTGCGAGGATTTTAATAAGAAAGGCTGCACAGTGGTTCCGGTGGATAGTACCATTGCTGGGGGCCTTGGATGGATGGATGTTACCTCGAAAACTTCTTCAATAAATACCAAACAATCTACTACAAATGGTCATTCGTCAAATGGAAATCTTGATGTGAACATGAAGTCAAGCCATCATAAAACTACTTCCTTGGCTTAGCATTTGTGTTTGTATTTGCCTGAGGCAAACTGAAAGCATCAGCAATACATGTATATGTTTATTTCAAGTAAATGTACTTACTAGTTTCACATAAGGAAAATAATAAAATTATCTGGCTTTCTTCCAGAACTGCATAAGACTTACCGCAGATGTATCAAATGAGTATAACAATTCTCTCATTACATATTGTGCTTCTCTAAAATAAAAATGAGTAGTAAGTATTTTTCCAGCCATACTAGCAGTGTTTCTACTCCCTTTGCCATCAGAGGTACCAGCCAAAAAAGATAAAGATTAAGTAATTCTTGCTGTAAATAGCTCACTTGTGGTGATTACATCACTGTCTCATAGCAACCTTCAGAGTTACAAAAAGTTTACCTTAGGGCTACGGAGCACCAGGCTCCCTTTCTTTTAAACGCTTGCACACACAGTTTCTTCTTCTCATTACCATCTCATGAGTCACTAAATCCATGCACACTTCCTCAACTGCCAGTAGTTAAAAAACTATTTGACTGCAAAACCTGTTGCATTCCATATATCTTAAGATTACATTTAGCAGCTGTTGGAAATAAAAGGAAAAGCAATGGGCGAAGAGAGACAGGTAAGTCAAACGGGCGTGGATGATAATGCCTTACCATGTGGCCTTAGAATTGATAATGGATTGAACTCTGTCCTGTCAGTTGTGTTTTATGCTGTAAGAATAACAATGCCTAAAGCGAGAGAGATCAGAGGCTAATTCTAAAGAACTCCTCTTCGACAAATTGTAAATGTACACCATGTTGGGAGCAATCTGAAGACGTCTGAGCCTGCTCACCCACAGAGTTAGACAAGGCATAGTAAAAATATAATAAAATGTAATAATGCAATTGTGGACATTTGAAGTCATTGCATATACCCATAAACAAAGCCTTATACAGTTAAAATTACTAACGATGTTGCCTAGTTGTACAGCACAGTACTGATTTGGGTTTTTTTTCGAGGCCACTTGAATTAATGCTATGTTCAAAAGCTAGTTACTAATTATGTTTGGCCCAAGTTTCACAATTCACAAATTCTCTACTACAAAGCATATGTTTGATTTGTGTTTGCAATAATCTTTTGGTCAGTTTTCGTGCCAACAACTCACAGATTGAAGGGGAAAATGACAGGTGTTTTCCATCAGTAGGAGTTCAACAAATTCTCCATTGCTAGAGCTTTGATAGCCTCAGTATGAGCTACAGAGTCTGACTGACATCTAATCGTGTCATCCTTACTCATTGTTTCATTGTAAAAGTGTGATATTTGGTGCTGAAGCATGAACCCACTTCAGGGGGACAGAACACATACATACTTCTAATGCACAAGGGTGGCTATCTTTAAACAAAAACACATAGCTGGTATTAACAGTGAAAACAAAGCCTCTGTTGGTGGAACAGTAGACTTACCATTTGGCACTGCAACAATGCCTCATGACATGGACGTCAAGAGCAAAGCTGCCACATTGGACCACTCTGATCCCTTGGCCTTAATTTGTACTGGCCAGTAAAGAGAGGTGGCGGCTGTCCATGCTTTTTCAAAGTGAGGAAAAAAACCAGAGTGGAATGAGTGAACAGTAACGGGACAAACTGCCATCATCGCTCCACCTCTTGATGCCAATGATCCTCTGCATGAGTCCAAATGACAGAACTGCCTTATGTACAGCATCCAGAGATGACTGCTCTCTGCAGCCACCAAAACAAGGATTCTGTCACATATGGCGTTCATCTGAACATGCCAACACGCACTGTGGCTGGGCAAACATGGCTGCACGCTTGAGGTCAGAACAAACTGCCTTGCCATTTGTCTTTGCCAGATGAGAGCTGTGGCTAATCCACAAGGATGAACAGTACAGTAGTAGTACAGTATGGTAGAATCTATAAATAAAAGTTCAGATTCTACAGCTTTTCATCATAAACGAATAAAGAGGAAAGCAAAGACAAATAGCTCTCCAAAGGGGTAAATTAAATGATCTGGAAGAGGAAAACAGCGAGTCCTTTTTGTAGAATTAGAAAGGAAATAGGAAAAATGTCACATCAATATCTGCTAAACCCATTCTGTAATCAAGCTTACTCCACACAACTGGATGTGCAGGAATTTGGGTTCCATTTTTTGGGTGGCAAACCAAATAACTAGCAACAATCCTTAAGCAGTTAAAAAAAATTTGTGTCCATTATTCATACAGTTAGTTACAGAGAAGCCATAAAGAACAAGGACACCGCCCTCCCTGACTCCCAAAAGCAAGTAATATGAAATAATAAAGATAAAAAAAAGAATTGGTGTGTTTAAAATATGCAAATCAGTGTAACATATGTTTAAAATATTTAGATTGCCATGTAAAATGTGTTTTCCCTGCACAGAGGCACACAGGCCATGGATAAATAGCCTCACAGGAAATCAGTTATCGGCTAAACCTGGTTCGATTCTTGGCTGGGGCCTTTCTGTGTGGAGTTTGCATGTTCTCCTCATGAATGCGTGGGTTCCCTACGAGTACACCGGCTGCCGCCCACCGTCCAAAAAAATGCATGTTAGGTTAATTAGTGACTCTAAATTGTCCCTAGGAGTGAGTGTGTATCGTTGTACCAACCGGTCCAGGGTGTACCCCGCCTCTCACCCAATGGCAGCTGGAATAGGCTAAAGTCGTAATCTCTTTGCAAGGAGAACTTTGTCAGAGAAGCTACAAGCAAATGGCCACGCTACAAGCAAATGGCCAGGGCCCAAATCAAACAGCAGGCAAGAGAGTAGGAAAAGCAGTAGTACGAAGCTTCTCTTGTGACTAGTATGCATAAAAGGCATAACTAGCTGGAAGCAGTAGTGCTAACACACTATTTTATAGTGTATACAAAATATATATTATATATCTTTTTTTGGGGGTGTGGGGGGTGACACACAACTGGGACACGTACAGCTTGGGAAATTCCACTTAAGAAACACCAGGGCACACATGGATGACTCTGTCAAGCTGAACATATTGGGACGACAGACGTTTCACTACACAGCTGGATGAGGACCACCAGCCCGTGGACAGCAAGCACAGTGAAGAAGTGGGGAAAAAAAGTGGATTTCAAGCAAAACAATTGAGTGTATGAGGTTTTATGGTGCTATTGAATTGGTATGGGCATGATGAGACAGGATCATCAGAAAACCCTGGCGAATATATTTGAAGCACATCAAAAACGTCAAAGCCGTAATTGCATGCTGTCAGATTTTAGGTCCAGGTTACCAAAGTGATTCACCATTTTTGATTAGATGATAAAACACTGACGACCCAGAGTCTCCACTGGACTGTTGAACTTGCACACTCCCGTTGTAAACACTGTACCAGCATGTTTACACACCATCAGAGACTGTGGAATATCTAATCCTCAAATTTACAGAGAGGCTGAGGGCTTTGTGAGGATGCTTGAGGATGAAATTTCCTGTTTTTTTCTGATAGTGTTCCACAAAATCATACCTAAAGTGGCCCTGTCATTCAATCAGCTGCAGAGGAGGTATGATATGGTATGATCCTGTTTTCATTATAGCTCTTCACCAGAGGTTTGTACACGGCATGCTTAAAATCCAGTAAATGACTTTATCTATTATTAGCTATCGTTATGAAGATCAGTTGCTCCCCAAGTCTGGAAAAGTCTAAATTTGCTATCATCGGGATGTTCATCATAGACCGCATTACATTTTACAATCAGTCATGCCTTATAAAAGTCTTTGCGTATGAGTAGATGGTAGATGATTGCAGAGTGAACATTAGCGAGAAAACAGCACTACTTTTCCCCTATTTTTGTAGTGACATACAGAACTGATTTTAATCAGATGCAGTTGATATAATATGCTACTGTCGACAAAGGTCATTTCAACAAACTGAAGCTCTGATGAGAGACAAATCTGTTTCCTAGATGCTTTGCACATTGCTTTTCAATAATAGAAGCCAGGGAATTTGGGTGTTTTGCCAACATCCATAATGGAACATATTGGAAACTGTTGGAACACAACCCAGCTGCAGTATTCACTATGTTATTATTAGCTGGAAAAGACACAAGATTTTTTTTGCATTCAGCTCTATCTGATAAGGCAGTTAGGTGGCATAAAAACTGAAGGAACGCCTGAGAGGGTGCAAAATCACTTTTTCCTCCAAATTAGCATCACAATATCATGAAGGCTATGGAGAACACGGAAAAGGTCACAGATCCAATCAATCTAATAGTGTGTGTCTATAAACTAAAAAAATAATTAATCAAACCCCCACAAGTGCAGACTGACCAGATAAGAGCATCAGTTAAATACCACAAATGAAAGATTAAACAGTACATGAGGGGCTGACTTGAAGACTTGAATAACCTACCTCAATGCTAGCTAATTTGCTTTTAACCCATTATGCGTCAAAGGAGTTAAAATAGTCTAAACAGTTGTTCCCTTTCTGAGCTCAATAAAAGGTGAAAGAAAAAGTGCTACCCCTGAGAATGCCTGTCGGAAAAAAAAAACACTCCCTCACAGTCCATCCACTTTAACAAAGAAACAGAGGTTCACTTACAAAGCGTCACCAATGAATAACATACAACTAACTTTCAGGCTTAATAAGAACAGGAGAGTTCAGAAGGATAGTCAGTAGAAGTCAAGGACAAAGAAAAGTAAAGATGGAGAAGGGAAATTTTTTTTTATATAGCAGAACATTACAGATAACAGAGGACAGTGAAGCCCACTTGATGATGATTCATGAAGAGGAGGAAAGCCGAGGCAAATGTTGGGTCAGATATTCTTCTCCTCTGGCAAAGCCTGACATTAGTAAAGTACATAAATACTGCAATTACATGGTTACTGAAAACACAGTTTTCCAGGATAATTAGTCATCCCCTTTTTCAAAATGAAGGGCTTTCCAAAAGGTTGATCCAGTGAACATATGTTATTAAGAGTGGAACCTCTAAAAATAAGTAAAGATGAGTTCTGGAGCACAAACAAGCCATTGACAAGCCCTGACAATATAAGCTAATCGTTGGTTGTAAATAGAGATTAAAGTGGTTTCTGAGATCATTTTTCAGATTCAAGTTGTCATCTTAAGAAAGTTCACTAGGATACAAACTTTCACACAGATATTTCTTTTGGTGTTGCTTTTTTTTGGCCTTTCTTAGGAGACAATCTAATTTCTTGAATGGAAATTCCACTTCATTTTCAGAGGTGAGGTTGTTTAATGAAGAGGAGTTACTGCAGCCTCTAACCTGCAGTAGACAGCAGTCAGAATGCCATCAGTGTGGAGCAACACGGCAAGAGCTAATTGCGAGTGGCCCACTGAAGACAGCATTTTTGCCATTTAAAGCAACTCAAACCTCATAGCACTTTGAGGAACACTATATTGTTACATACATATGCTTGTTAATTCTATCTTAACTATTTTAGGTGAACTGGGATGGCTGTCAAACTAAACTGCACATTTGGGATACATAAAGTTTTCTTAACTAAACAGAGCTCACTGTTGACAGTATTATTTTGAGCTACTTTAGATAAAACTGTTCCATCAAATACTGGAACACTGTTATGTGATCCAAGACACAATGCTGTGGTTTATTTGAAAAAAAATGTACAGAAAAGGCAACAAATGAAATCCATTCACCTCCAGTGAACTGAAGTGATGACAGAAATATCATCAGAACAAATTTCAAATTGTGGAAAAAAATTTTAAAGTAAAATTCTCCCAAAGATGCCCCAGTGCTAAGTGAGCTGTTTTATTACTGCCGTCATCACTGCTTTTGGAAATTGAGTAAGACTTTATAATGTGCTACAAGTGCTAAGTAAATCAGAAATGATGTTGGGCCAAGTGAGTAATCAATATGAAATGAGAACCAGTTCTTTTTCTCAGGGTGTGAAATACAGCCTTTGCATACTGTCATGTCAGGGCATTCTTGCAGTAGTCTGGTGATTAGATCTCCACAGGGAAAAGGTTGCAGCCCAAATACTTGACACAGTTAAAAGAGAAGAAACTTGGTAAATACAATTTGGTGATAACATACTGTCTGTCTGACCATATATCTGACACACCAGAACTCAACTCTTCTATATATACGCTATATAGCGCAAACTGGCTAAAACTAATTATGCTAACATAGTAAACTAAGACTAAACATGTGGGACATTAAGTAAGCATCAGCATGATGTGAGTGTGAGTGAGTGATTTCCAAGTTGCAAATACAACTTTGGGTGATGTTTCACTTGATTGTTCCAAATGGAATCTTGGAAATTCCAACTTCTGAGCTCAAATGGTACACAGCAAAAGACTACAACTCACATATTCAGTTATGTGTGCATACTTGCATAGGTGCGCCAGACAGCTTTCTCACCCATTTGTCTCAGTTCTAAAACACCCACCACAAAAGTTTAGGTCCCTTTTTTGTCTTCATTTCCACAGAGTGTGATCAAACACTTGCACAGGAGGCTGAATTCACTGAATGCACACATAAATTGATGAAAAGGGTGGTTAGACACAGTGACTGGAACAGAATATCAGATACTATAATAATGACACTCTCAACAGAGGAATATGACTGACAATCTCTCTAACTACTGATTCGTCTCAAGCTGCGAGTCATGCCGACTGTGTAAACAGAAAATTGTGGAAAGCACTCCTCACAGCTGGCTGCTGATGCCATTTTGCTGCTCTCACCCCTGCGAGCCTTTGTTGCTCTGTCTTTAGAGGGTTTTACAATTCATGAAAATCAATCACTTGCCTCAAAGTTTTTTTGTTTTTTTTCTCTCTCGGTTTTTTCATTTAGGCCTTTTGAAAGAATGAGATGTTTTCAAGTCATCCCAAGATGTTCATTGGATGTGCTGTTACACATGCAAAAGATGAATCAATAATAACCCTATAAATGTCAACAAAAACACATTTTGAACATGAACATACAGCACTTTTAATGTCCATGGACCCACAAAGTACTCGTGAATAAGGTCTCATTCTAACCTTTAAACTAGCTGCACAGAGATCAGTGATGACCACCAGTCTTTCCTGCTACAACTAAAAAAGCATGGCAGTTCCTACATAAAAAACTCAAAACCTGCCCGTCTTGTATCCAGAGTGACTGCATACCCATCCAATTACCAACAAAGCAGAGGAGCCTAATTTCTGTGATAATCTTCTGATGAACACAGTTTGAGAAAATAATTGATGCTGAATCAGTAATTGGACAAGATTTTTGCTGCGTGATACGTGCCAATGAGTGTGCATGTATGCATATGCATGGGTGTGTGTGTCAATCGCTGATTACAGTGTTTGCAGTGTCATCTAGGTCCAGGGGGCATCAGCAACAACACCAGTGAAATGAGAGGAGAAATGATAAACAAACCAGGGTTCATTGGGTATGCATGAGTTGCTGCCCCTGGGTATCATACAGTCGACGTGCTGTATTTATGCCATTTTTTCATCTTTTGAGCAAATACAGGCGCATTAACCAAGTGATGGGTCATAACTTTTGTAAGAAACAACAGTATGAATGTTATAAAGTATAGATCACCAAAGTATATCCCTGTATATGTGCTGGTTTCTGTCAACAACTCTGCTAACTTTGTAATACCATACTGAGTTTAATGATGAACCTGTTAAATCATGTTGCATGATAACTTCTTTTGGTGGAACTGGTGTGAAAACATGCAAGAATAACTGTCATAAAGAAAATGTTAATGGTTGAGTGAGTGTCCTACATATAGAGGTCGAAGGCCCTCATCGCAGCCAACCCAGATTTGAGTCCCAGCTTGTGGCATCTGCCTGCTTTCCTGTTTCTCCACCGTTTGGTTAAAGGCAACCAATACCCCAAAATACCTTAAACTAAAATAAATAAACAAATAAATAAAAATTTATAAAAATTAGAAACTAACCACAGAAACAAAAAAAAACAAAACAAATCCAAATCTTCATGGAAGATCAGATTATTGTTTCTTGGAGCAAAGGATATTTCAAAGATTCACACAGGAAGAGGAGCAACCTTGAAATGAGCAACCAATCAGCATTCTTACTGCATCCCAGCAGTAGACATCTTCTCAGTATTAACTTGAGTCAGACTAGCATTTTATGTGCAGACAGGCGCCATTCTTTTAACAATATACACTTACATTTCAATGGCTGTTTAATGCATAGTTTATACTTGCCATTCTCGATCTTGCAATTGGGAGCTTATGCGAAATTCCTGGTGCGGGCGCTTCAGTGTCATTTGGGCATGTCGTGCACCTCTCAATTTTTGAAACCTGGTTTGAAAACAGGAAGAGCTACAGGTGAGATTGAGCCAGCAGGTTCATCTCTACAGGCATCAGTACGACTAATCAAACCCCAAGAAGGTACAACTACTGTAAATATTACGGAATATCGAATACTCCCCAGAAGTTAAACAGTAAAGTTGAAACTGTGTATTTCATTTGGGTACAGTATTCTGTGTGACTTCCTCCCGCGCTATTCCTGTGGGGCAGCAGTATAACATTCTCAGTAGGGACAACTACTGTTTGGGGTGAAAACTGCAGCGAGTTCCGCATACCTTAAGCACCGATATGATTATGCACTGCCACTCATTTCCTGATCAAGTCATGTGCTTCTCTACTTTGCCGGCGACCAGCCACACAGAGATAAATGTCCATGCCATATGACAAAAACACTGTAAAGATTTAAATGTGATGAAATATTCCCTTTTAGTTTGGATTGCTGTAGATATGTTTGTGGTCCCTTTACACATTGTCTGTTCAAGGCCTCCTAGTCACCTCCCTTTGGAGTTTTTTTGGGCACGTCCAACTGAGAGGAGGCCCCTGGGACCCAGAACATACTGGTGGATTTATATATCCCTTCTTGCCTGGGAACGCCTCAAAATCCCCCATGAGGAGCTAGAGGGTGTCGCTGGTGAGGAACCCTCCTGGACCTGTTGCCTCTGCGACCCAACCTTGGATAAGTGGAGGAGGGAGGATGCGATAATGGATGGATGGATGGAGAGATGGACATGGTCAGACTGTTGGACCTTCACTGCACCTTGCAATTCTGAAAGCACTGAAGTTGCACCCTTGAGCCAGTAACAGAGGTAGTCACAGAGCCAACTGAAATCACTCTGTGAAAGAGAGAGCCGGGATGAAAGAGCACGCCTCACTTGAAAACAGATGTTTTCACTCATGTACTGAAGTTTGGACATTTTTCAGAGATGTTCCAGAACAACGGAACATGAGGATACAAATGTCCACAGTGTTAATGTCAGATTTCCCATGCCACTCACTAGCAATATCTCTAGTTAATGTTACTGTTAAGCTACCAAAGCACGTACCTTGAGCCTGCGATTGAGCAATGTGCCAATCAGAAGTTACTGCCCGATCAGCTTTTTCAACAGTTAAAGAGTTGTTAACACTGACATTTCCACAGCATGCTTTTTACATCTTGACCTGCGTCCTATTACAGGCCCTGCACTCTAAACACTCCCCCGCATCCCCTACCTCGCATTTTCTGTAGTTAGAATAGGTCTATAGCAGAAGCTCTCCCGGTGTGAAGTGCATGCATCTATGGAAATGGTCCGAACTAACTGTCTGCATGTTCTCCTGAAAATCTCTGGTGTTTTGTTACACATCACGCATCTGATTCTGTGACTTATATTCTATCTAAAAGCACTCTTTTCGGCTCAGTGTAAACGTGTAAACGACAAGCAATGGCAGCAGAACAAGTGGTTTGTTGGCTGTAGGGACAAAGGACCTCCTGAACCTCTCAGTCCTGCAGCGCAGTGAGCCTCTCACTGCAGCTGCACCTCTGTCCTGCCAGGATGCTGTGGAGCGGGTGTTTATTGTTCACCATCATAGAATATAACTTCCTCCTCATCATAATAAAGACGTCTTTTAATGATAAAGTCTTTTTTGGCATGTGTGAAAGAGGCCAAAAGCATTATCTATGGCGCTCTCGCACAGAACATCATAGGGCTTCATGTGCAAAAATTGGCATGACAATTAGGTATCTTTTGGCCAGTCGTGTACCACTCAATTTTTGCAACCTGCCGTGCACTGTGCAAAGGGCAGATTTGAACAATAGGAAGAGCTGCAGGAAAGAGCATGCAGGTATATCCATCTCTACAAGTAAAACCATCGTAAATGGTACAAAAACATAAAACACTACTTATTGCTTGTGTGTTTAATGCTTCTTCTGAAGCTATTCCTGTGGTATTGGGGTACTATTGTCTCAGCGGCAAAGCCTATTGTTTTGGGAAAATACTGCAGTGAGTCCAGCACTCCTGAAATCACCGATATTAATAGTGATGACGCTGAGTTTACGTCACCGTTCACAGATCACATTCACCATGGCCGCCATCAAAAGTCTTGGGATTGGGTGTATGACAAGTAAATATTATCAATGGCTGTTGGTCTCGACAGAGATCTTTGTGACCTACCGAAGTATCTGTAGACCACAGAAATTACCATCTGTACAGAAATTTGGTTTGCTGATGTAATATGTACCTCAGTTCTATGCTGGGGAAAATACAAAAATCGAAGCCTAAAAGCAATTTGAAAACCTGAATGCCTGGTTGTACTTCAAATAGGGATTTGTCATCAAAGGTCACAAAGACCTCAATCAAAGAACCAAATAGGACAGACTTAGTATGTGTTTACAGTCATCGGTGAATCTATCCTTCGTGAAGCAGGATTGTGTGGCCTTCAGCTGCAGAGGGTCTTGATGCAGACTGAGAGTCTTCCATCTCCTGGCAAGTACTACTCATCTTATACTTTAAAATGTAACATATAGTGATTTTAGGCTAAAGTGAACTCATGTAACACAGCAAAACCTCATGATTCATTCAAGCCCTGTTCAGTTTACCCGCGGCTAACCCCTAACACAAAGCAACTACCGCTTTGATGATATGACTGATGACATGCTGATTGTTGAGGGAGGAGAAAAAGTGGTTTCCTTCCCCTTGAGTCAGCAGCATTTTCTGGCCGCGGCTGCAGCCAAATCTTCCAAGACATGCATGCACACATGCATTCCCACTGAGCGAGTAGAATTATACACACACACACAAAAACACACACTGTGACAGTGGCAGAAGTGAATCCAATTACTTCTTTCAAACACAAACTTGCAACAAACAATCCAGAACACATCACAAAAGCTTGATCTCCACGAACTCCTTAGGGGCACACAGCACATTTAATTCTCTCATAATGACATGTTGCAGTGTACAGACCCATGTTCTTAGCGCCAATTAGTGCTTCTCTAGGTTGTGCTACCTTAGCCTTCAGAAAAAGACAGATGGTACAAGGGGGCAGCTATCGAAACAAAAAATGTTTCCATAGGCTATAAATGTCATCAACAACAAACTGCAAGGTCCAAGTGGAGATATATCTAAATGGTAATGATCCTCCTGGCTGATGTGAGATAAGGTTTGTGATGGGGAGTAAGATCAGTATTACACCAGGAACATGTGCTCTGCATAAGTACAGCATTTAGGCTGCACATGTACAGTTACTGCCTAGTTTTTGAGCACAAAGATGCCTCTGATAATGACCATAAATACACACTTATGTGTAATCCATGGTTGATATGATATGAAAAGGGAAAACATGAATGTTTCCCAGCTAAAACTTGAGAGCAGTAACATGCAACTGCCTAAAAGAAATGAAAAGAATTATCATTCCTCATAATAGGTAATGTGTATTTTCAATGTCTGTGACAATTAGCATGCACAAAGGTGTATTATGTCAATATGATGACCAACAAATGTTTTTACTGTTTATTTTGCGAGAACAACTTCCATGATGCTTATCTCACATGTGAAAAATAGGCACCACACTGGAACTGTTGATGTCTTGAGCAGCCTGTGTGAAGGTTAGTGTCTGTTAACACGGGAGCCAAAATGAAAATCCTGATGTTCCGCACATGCCAGAGTACCACAGTACAGACCACGCGTAGATATGCCTCAAGAGAATAGCACTGCTCTTGACGCTTGCATGAGCAAAAGCAGCCTTGTAAAAATGTAAATTAACCTGTTCATGCTCTGGAACAGGTGCGCAGATGTATGTGAGGTATGAGCAAGCTGTAAGTGACAAATCCTTAGGGAGAGGTGGCAGTTGCGCTGAATTTTGTAAGTGGTGTGTGTTTCTTCTAAAAACATGATTTGCTCTTTGTAGTTCTTCTTTACTCCACAGATTGTTCCTTTAATTTAGGAACAGGCTTTTCTAGTGACTGCTGCACATTACTGGCAAAAGTCTATCCTCGTCTCACTGCAGTTAGCTTGTAATGTGCCTGCTTCAGCACTTGCCTTTCCACTACAAGCTCATTAAAGTGCCATGCCATTCATCATTTTTGATTCGCTCCAAAGAGGGAGAAAAAAAATGGTACAACCTCAAGTCTCCTTTTCCTGTGCTTAATACACACCCACTTCAATGTCAACTTATGCTGAAGGTAAGAGAGGAGATGAATGAGCGTAATGTAAATAAGAAGCAAGGGGCGGTTATTTCTCCTTACCTCGTGCTCAGCCTGACACACTCACACTGATGGGTTATCAATCTTTTAGCAAATTATATAAAAATGCAGATTCATGCCATTGGTGTGGTGCACAGTGGCAGTTCTTCATATTAACACCTCAGCAAGGACTGAAAACAAAAAGTGCACTTGGCCCACGGATACACTGCTGTAGGGGAAGTGCAGTGGACGCAGGCTCAGTTTTGTCACCAGCTTCCAGCTTCAGTTCTACTTTTCCTTACAGATGTTCAGCTGTAGCTTGTTCCTGCCACATCACTGCTATTCCGGGCTTCAAAGTAAAGAGTCTGTTATCAAACCTGCCATCCAGAAGTGATGCGACGCTGTTGTTAAGCCTGTAGTCAGCACTCTCTGGCGGCGGCAATGTATTAACATCAGAGTCTATCATCATTGAGCTGGTTTATCAACATGCCAACAAATGATGAAAAGCATGAACAGCATTTCGTTGACACAATGATGCTTTAGAACAAAACAGAAATCAATGTAAAAGTTACAGCCACAGTCATTGTGGATGAAGAAAGAAGGAATAAGCTCTCATACTAACAATTTATCAAAGAACATGTTAGTAATCACCATATTTGGCAGTTTTTCAGTGAGTGGAGACTGTGAGAGATTTAAGTGAGATGTTGATATTTGAGGACAAACAACAGGAGGGACAAAAAAAGTTAAAAGATTAATTAAATACTTAGCCTTGACTTTTACGTAGATTAGAGATGAGTCAAAATAAAAAAGATATCAGTGCTTATCCAATCAACGACTTGTGAATAAAAAAGATAAAGAATCTGTAGTCTTGCTGGAAGCTAAGCCTGCTCCTGTGGGTCCAGCAAACAGCAAGCAAGCTACGTCTTATGTTAGCCTATTAGCATGCAAATATTTGGAAATCCACCAATCAGAGAACCTGTATTCATTTAAAAAGTGACTTTAAATTGCTTCACAAGACAATTCAGGAGCTAGAACTGTGTTTTTCCACTTAGTTATCCAAGATGCTGGATTGAGGTGACATAACTTGAACACCACCACAACCATTTCCTAATCTGAAACCTAACCAAGCACTTCCAGCGGCTAAATCTTATCAGGAAAGTGTGTGCCTGAACCTTACCAAGTGGTGAGAAAAACAAGGGTGTCCCAAGGTGGCCTTTAACTCAAGCTTTGCCACTTAGCCCTGCCTCCCCTTCCATTATATGAAGACTTTGGCCCTTTTTCATAAGTAAACTCTCCAGAAAAATATCTGGTAGATGCGCATCTCAGATACAAAGGGGTTTTCAACGAGTCGTTCTCTGGTAACCAGTTTGACAGCTTCTTCAGTCTTTTTCCAATATGTACAGACATCACATAAAAAATGTAGGAAATGTTGAAGAAGAAATTGTTCATGTTAACTGCTCTCCCAAAAGATGATTAAGCAAAAGTCTTGATCAAAGGGTTTTCTTCTGGCAACTAAGGGACACGAGGCAAAATCTGTCATGACAAGTTCATTCAGCAACCACAAAGAGCAGCTCCACAGGCCATCTAAGTCATAAGATGTTCTGCCCTCAACCCTCACTGGTGACAAAAAAAAATCCCTCTCCCTGCCCTCTTTTTGTGTCTCTTATTATTCTGAATTCTCTTCATCTACAAACACAGTCAGCATTTGCCCACTGCATAAATGGGTGAAAACGGCAGTTTATTTCCTTCTCTTTGTTCTTTGGTTCCACACAGCTTTTGTTGTCTATCATTCTTTGTGCAACAGCCTTTATTTATTGAATCTTATGCCGATGTAAAAAATGTTTTGCTCTCAACTCTTTGAGCATCTGCGAGTAAAGTTTAAACTGAAAATACTCTTAAAAAAAAAGACTTTTAGTCCATGAAAGCATCAGATGGCATCTCTCCAGGTACTACTTAATGCCCAATTAATCAACCAGTCTCTCTCCTGAAATGACAACAGAGCTAATCTATGCTGATGGGAGAGCATGTCCCTGCTCTCTATCAAGGCCGTTAAAGTCCCATCTGCCGCAGTTTGTCCTAACTGAATCTGACACTTAAGATGAAATATCTTAAGCTCAACGGAAACGCCATCCTCGTCATCCAATGGGATGGACAAGCCAACGGCTTGGAAAGAAGTTGTAAAATATGACATGAAAGAGGAGAAAGGAAGGAGGGACGAGACACAAGGATAGATCTGAGGAGATAAGAGAGAGAAAAGAAAGTTACGAGGAACTGACTGAAAAGACTATAGCGTGCAAGAGATGAGATTAAAGAAGGAATTGGAGGAAAAAGATGAGAGCAACAGTGTTAGATTGAATGGAAGCGAGATCAAAGCCGTGCAGAAGGTTGGAAAGAGCTGAGTGACAGTGATAATGGAGAGCTGAAAAGCTGGAGATGGGGTTCAAGACCCTTGGGGTTAATTGTGAACCCTGTAAGATTCGAGTGCACTACAGCTGACTGCTTGTAATCAGCTCAAGTGAACTAACTCGCCCTCAACTCATCACTTCAAATCTCCCGTAAATATCCAGTACACCTCAGTTCATAGTCCTGTCACTAATGTCAAAGGCTGTATGAAAGAAGATGATGACATACTGATATCAATAAAGTCCCCTAATCATCCTCCACAGAGCATGATTTGGTTTGACACAGTTTACCTTGTGAAGCTGGATTCCTGTGAGATTCTAAAGATCACAACAGAACCAGTTGTGCCAGACTCAAAGCGTCCTTTTGTGGCTGAAACACAAAAGTTTGGATCAATGATCGTAGCTCCAGGCGGGTTTAGGTGTGACAAGAATCAACAATGGTTTCTGCTACTCTCTGAATGGTTGCATGTGGTTCTGTTGGGTTCATGTGATTAGTTAAAAGTTGCTTGTGACTTCAATAACAGGAAATTTGTCTAATCTCCTGCTTGTTCTTTTTCAGAAAGTGCATGGCCTTTCATTAATGGTCTCTACGGAGGTATTCCAAGATGAATCTGGGATATAAAACTCTCTGCCGCGTCAAGTTATAAAGGATGACTGGGATAAATAGTGCTGAATGAAAAGTAAAAACGAATTCCAAACAGAAGACAAGGTTTCCACCTAACAGCAACATCTTTGTTTGTCACGTTATGTCACGGGTAGAAAGATGCTCTTTGGAGAACTTCTGGAACTTTTGTATTCAAAGAGCTACATGACTGACAAAGAATAAGAACAAGCAGATCAACATTGTGGATTAATCTTTTAAAGCAGCTGCAATGTGAGCCTCCACTTGGAGTTAGATTAAAACAGGATGCAGATGTTTGTGAAATGGGTCTTGAATTTAATGATCACGCTTTGTAATGATGCACTGTATGATCAGTTGAGTTGAACTTCATCTGTGAAGCAGCTGTAATTCAGATGATGGATTGTGAGTCTACCCTGAGAGATCATCTAACCATCCTTTGACCAGTTCTCCCACCCTTTCTATCCTTATTGGATCGGCAGGAGTCCCAGAAAGCTGCTTCGGGAAAGTTAGGGCAAGACAAACAGGAAGCAAAACAACAGAAAAGATCATTTCAATCTGACTCAAATCAGTTGAAAAGTTTATTTTTAACAGCTGGACATATCTAAGAGTTGATCATTTAATTGATTAATTGGTAACCCTAATAACAGAAATAATCACTGGTGTCTGCAGTATTTCATCACTCAAAATTTCAGGCTGAAGGAAAATACAGAGAGCACGAGTAGTTCCAAACTTGCTGGACCTAAATGCAGCTCTGTTAAGAGCACTAATAAGCCGCTCTTGGCAAAGACGCTCACTGCCTGCTGATCTTCAGGTTCACCAGGGTTAATGATTTCTCGTGGGCTAATAACAGTGCTACTACACTATATCTAACCCCAACACGACTACAGAGTCCTGGCACGCTTTGCCGGCTCGGTTGATAGTGACCAAGTCTTAGACAAATCTCTCTGCTAAGGTTTTTACTTTTCCCTGGAGATGAAGTCTTTAGCCTCCCCAACTTGGCAGCTTCTGGCTGAATGAGTGAGAGGGTTAACACCATCAGCGGGCTCACAGCCAGCTCTAGCCTCACACCGGTCCTGTGGGATGGGGATACCAGATGCCACAGCACCGCACTTGTTACACAATCAAGGAAATAATTGGTGTGCCTGACTTGGGTGTGTAATTCAATTAGGGTAATAAAAAAAGCCCATAAAGACGCAAGAATTTTCTCTGGAATAGGAACAAAGAGTATAACATGACAGGAGCTGAGATGATGCCAACCTGTGACATTACAATAAAATCATGTGCCCATAGCAACTTTAAAAAAATGATAATTTAGCAAAGTTGTCTTGTGATTCCCATAGTAATATCAGTATATATCTTAGACTTTACAATGGTTACTGTAGATTTCTCAGGTAAAAGAATAAAAGCCCCTGGAGTTTTTTCTCATCAGGCGACTCTTTACAGCCGAATACAGACAAATCAATGTAGCAAGCCAGTGAATCAATTCAGTCGTCTATTATTAAAAATTTTCCAGGCATTCATGATACCAAGCTGTGAGTGATACTAAATAGATCAGGATGAGTCTGAGTTATGAGTCCGTTTCATAAAAGCAGATCCCAGACATGGTCTCCCAAAGGTAATTTTTCGATAACACAGATGGTAGGACCAGGAGCATCTTCATCCTGGGGGCATATTGCAGGCAAAAAAGAAGTGTGTGTGTGTGTGTGTGTCTGTGTGGTGGTGGGGGGGCTTCACATGAAGTCAGTCATCGTGAGGAGAGGGAGACGCCAGAAAAACAGGCTGAGTATCAGCTGAATGTAAAGTTTTGCAGTTTCAGGATGATATAACTGGTTCAAATACACCTAAGCTCTCCAGTAAGTTGCATCCAATAAATCAAAGTTACACAGGGACAAGTTTTGAAAAGGCAAAGGTAAAAAAAATAAAAATAAAAAACAAAGAAGGCGATTTCTGATGTTTGCTTTATGGTCGTTGTCTGTCGGCGATTTTACTCTATGATTTCCAACTACTGCCAATGTGCCCTCGCGAATATTCTCCATCCATCACCGCAGCGCCTTGTTGATCAGACAGCACCTTGCTCAAGGCGTTTGTATCTTCATTAAGAGCAGGTGCATTTTATCTGGAACAATCCACGTTATGCATTAGCTTTGTTCCACTCCCAAAAAGCCGTTCTGGACGCCTGACAGCGCAGAAACACGTCACCAAGTCGCAAAAAAATTACACGTTTCTTGTTGCAAACTGACGGCAAATTGTCTTACCTGCTTTCTGCCGTCGCCACTGGAGAAAGGAGGTCCTGTCTTTACCGCGGCTCTTTATTTTCAAAAGGAAAACCAAGAAGGGGCACAGTGTCGGGGGAAAAAGCTGTTTTATACCTCCCAAAAGATGTTCCAAGAGGGGAGGAGACAGCGCTCAGCTCGAGTGTCTGCGGGAGAAAATGCTGAGAGAAGGCAGCAGGCTGCACACCTCGGAGCGCCAAGCCCGTCAAAGCGCTCTGCGGGGCAGTGCGGCGACTGAGAAGGACACCAGGTGGCGCTGTTACGCTTCAAATACCCGGAAAGGTGCTCCACGCAGCGGTTTGCATGGAAACTGGTAAAGGAGGGTCCATATGATGTGATCCGCCCTGCAAGGAAAGATTGTGGGATTAAAAACAGCAAGATGCAGCAATGCCTTTTCAACTGTTGGCAGATTTTTTGACTGACGTTGCTGTCTGCAGTAGCTCAGGGTTGTTGTTTTTTTAAATGACTCCAACAGTTCTGATATTCACAACTTAAACTGGGCTGATATCTTTTTTGTAGGTCTTTAAAACCATCAAAAACAGAAATATTGCAGGCTGATATTCATTCAGCCTCACAAAACTCATAAATCCACCTGGCTCATGGCTGCACACATTCTCCCACATCATTACCATACTTCACTTGTTTTTCTCGGCAGTAAACTCAGTCACATAAAAAGCACTGACCATTTGATGTCCTTTGAGGCATATTTTGCTTTACTTTTACACTGAGAGTAAGACATGGGTGAACGATGGGTGAACAAATTTCTGGTTATCATTTTAACCAGCTATCTGTTGGTTTTGCATTATCATTTGAATAATATCAGTTAACCCAAATGAAAAAGGTTCCACCTTCATGTAAACACTGATTCCCCATTCGTGCATAGACAGATATTCTTTTCAGGGAGAATGTTAGTTTTATGGACAAATCACTTTTTTCTCTGCTTGAGAGGAGCATTTATGTGGTTCTGAAGTCACTAGCAACTCAAAAACTGCTCAAGGTCACTTTAGAAGGACATCTAGCCTCCTTTCTTGTTATCTCAGCCTGGCTTCGACTTCAGATGATGCTACATGTGTTGTACTGCAGATGTGGGAAGTTGTCACTTAGTTTTGTATTTCACTTGACATAAGAAATTAATGGGCTAATAATGCTATTTTTTACTATTTAGCATAAAGTTTTATGTCCCAGGACAGAAGTCAGATTTCTAATTGGCATTCTTTAGTCTTTTGTTTAACCAGTTGGAAGTTAGAAATTGTGATTTCATAATTATTTTTGAATGCACCATTAGCATAGCAACAGTAACTGGCTCTACAAAAGGAAACATTTGTGAAATGTTGCTCATGTAAGCAACAGGTTTTAATGTTAGCAGCTAAACTTGACCTGACATTCAGGGTTTATGGAGCGAGCTGAATTTTTTTATGTTCCTCTTCTAAAGTGTATGTGCACCAATGCTATTGTTAAGCTTATAGTATGGTAGTTGCAAAAAATGAAATGAAAATATGATCAGTCTCTTAATTGCAATTAAAAGATTGAGCATTTTCCTACTGAAATATGTTCTTCATAAAAAATCATTTGTTTTTATATCTAAACAATCTATTCATGCATGTTTTTGCATATTAAAGTTTGTAAGATGAGGTTTAGCTGTATTTATTTATAGACTCTTCAATGCTTTGAAAGCAAATATTCTTACTGCTCATTTTACATGTCAGTCATTACCGCAAAAGCAAGCGAGTGAGCAAAATAAATTACTGTGTAGTTCACCACAACGGATCATTTAGAGAAAATGATAAACATGATAATTAACCTGTATTAGTAAGGAAGAGCTGTTAAAGCACAGACAAAACCATTCCAACAAGCAGATGTTATGGGGCATAAGTGGATGATGGCACACACTGTCAATAACTGTTTCTAACATATTCATAACACTTGAACTAAAAAGTACATCAATTTCCTCTTTTTGCTATCTCTGTGATTGTACATAATTTAATTTACTGAAGAAGTATCTTTTATAACAAAAGAAAAACAGCTTTGAGTGCAACTTCAGTCTACCATTCAAAACAACACTTTGATAAGGCATTCACTTTCCTTGGACAAGAGCATGCGGTTTCCTTGGAAACCACCTCGACATTGAAAGATGAGGAATTGGGGTTTTCAATAAGATTGGATTTCCGGTCACACATACACAGACCCACATACAGTTGTGCTTCCATCATTTTGAGGGACAGTGATTTCATAGAGACTTACCTGAACCCCCTGCCCAATGATAACCCTCCCTATTACATTAACTTCAACCTAATCTTACTCTCATCTCAAACTAATTAAAACCTAAAATTCAATTACTGTAAACATATTCTGGGCCAGAACGAGTGAGCAGACTTTGAATTCCATGCAGGACTGCTGTAGATTATAGCATTTAGACATGTTGCCATTGTATTCATTTCAGGGGTTGCAAACAAACTGGTTACATTTAAGAAACAAAGCAGCTTGGTTTAGTTTAAGAAAAGATCATCATTTCATGTAAAATACAACCTTTCAAATTCTGCATGCACCTTGTGCTGTGCCTTTTGAGAGAAATCGTTCCCGTTGGAGTTTAGATCATTTGATTAACACAACATGACTACCACTTTAAAAGATGCATAACATTTTCAGTTGTGAAACTAACAGGAAATAAGGCAAACAATTGAAAACTTAGGTTTGAATAGATAGGTTTCAGGTTTAGTCTCATCTGACAAAAGAATCTTCTTTCACATGTCTGACTCTGACAGAGAGTGTTTGTTCCCTCTGTCAGATCCTTGCTATTACTGCCGCCACTTCATCTTCTACAATCTCTGTCTTGTATTTCCTTGTTGCTCTGTTTTTTCCCTTTTTCTGGTTGGTTTGTTATGGGTCTTTTGGGTTTTTTTCTAGTAATGTTCATAGTTTTCTGGCTTAGCCATGTTTTGGTTTGTTTTAAAATAAAGACTTTAGTTATCATTCGCTGCCTCCGGGCTGTTGCTTTGCTCTTTTAGGAAATTGTTGTTGGTTTTGTTCTTGTCTTACACTAAAGTATGTGGTTTAAATGCTGCATGTAGACATGTCATCCTTCTTCCTCCTTAGGCCAGGAATACACACCGATCAGCCATAACATTATGACCACTGACAAGTACAGTGAGCAACACTACTCATCTTGATCCAGTGCAATGTTCTGCTGGGAAAACCTTCATCCTGGGATGGCATTCACATGGATTTCACTTTGACACATATCTGAACATTTCTGCAGACCAATCATACCCCACAGCCATGCAGAATGGCAACACCACTCCTCTAACGAGCAGCTTTCCACAGAGGGACAGCACTCAGCCTCGCAAAAACAGCTTAGGAACGACTAAAAAGGATGACAATGTTCTCTGACCTCTTAACTCTCTGAATACCGATCTGATAGTTCTGGAAATGCTAAGTCACCGGTCTCTGGATTCAGGAGTCATTTTCCCCTTTTCCCTCTTGTGTGTGTGTTTGTTATTGTCTCCCCCTGCTGTAAGTCTGGTGAGTCCCTGTGATGAGTGGTGTGTGTGTGGCTGCTCTGGGCTTTTGCAGGTTCTCCCGGCACAGCTGTCTTCTGTCAAGGCTCATCATCACCTGACTGCTTGTTTACCCCAGTCTCACCCCCAGATCATTGAGATACCTATGTGGTATGTTGGCTAACCATGGTGCTGCTGCTGCCGCTGCCGCTGCCACTGCAACTGCCACTGCAACTGCCACTGCCGCAGCTGGACCTTCTTCTGATCCTCGTCTTCTGTCTCCACCTAGTAAAGTCTTGCCTGGAAGATCCAATCGGACCTGCCTCAGATCCCGGTACCCACCACCACTACATAGCTGGATTCCTACTTGTCTGCCCACTCGCCTGCACTCGCCTGCAAGACTACCTCACTACTACCAAGACCTACAAAAGAGAACATTTGGAAACCCAAATGCATCAGTCTTAATAAAACTCAGCTTTTTGGGTCTCACTCAGCCTTGTGACACGCTTTCTTTGCATCTTCTCAAGATTTTCTTCTGAGCTTTTCTCTGTGACAGCACAGATTTCTGTGATCCAAACCTCTCAGCTTGTGACATTTCCTCTCCATGTTGTCTACAAAAAATTCCCCCGCGTTACCTGCCAATGCCGTGTGTGACATTGTATTGTAAGTTGTTGACAAGATACAAAAACACCCCCAACCCACTGATGGCGACCTCTGAAATCTCTATCACATTTTCCTCTGTGCCATACACTTTCTACATCTTTGTCAGCTGATTTGTATATTATTTTGCTATCCACTTCTAACAGTGGCATATTTTTAGTTATAATGAATAATGCAGCAACATTATTTCCCTTCAAGCTTTGATAACATATTATTTAATTTAACTGAATTGGTCCTCATTCGCTGATGTTTAGCCTTTTCATCCTTCTTTGTTTTGTCAATTCCATTTTTCCACGCTGTCAAATTCATCTCATTCGCACTCTGTCGTCACCACTCTTGTCCAGTTATTTTCTTTCCTGCAACGTTTTGAGCCAATGAGTTTGATCCCTGTCCTTTAAACTCTCTTCTGTTCTGTCACTCTCCTTTCAGGCTGACATCATGCAACCCACTAACTCTTTTTTTGTTCATGTCACTGCTTCACCAAGAAGATACATAAACAGATACATAGCCTAACTGCTAAACAAAATTGTTGCAAATCGGTAAATCAAATTTAACTGAAATGAAAGTGAATTGTCATCAGGAGGATTGTCACTGAGGAGGGAAGTAATGCGGTTACAGAAAACTGCTGCATTGCCCAACAATCACCCCTGACAGGTGATCTTGCTTTGGAAGGATTAACAGTCAGTATTAAAATCCAACACTCTCATTTAAGTTAGTGAAATAATCAGAGCTATTTTCTCATCAGCACCACAGTAACAGTTAATTATATCAATAATGATACTGTAATGTAAAAAAATTAGTCACAATGCAAATGTTCAACAGCTGAACGGCAGTCTGGAGATCTTCATTACCTTTGATGAAATAGTTGAATCCAGCTGTCACACTGCATTCATTGTGCAATGCTCTGGAAAAGACTCTAATCTTGGTGATAATTCTTGCTCTACATGCCAAATGTGGGGCTTTCAGCAGTAATGAGAATTATGTGAAGACAGGAGCAATGTTGTGTTTCTTATTTTCTAATGCAGTCCAGTTTGATATCATAAAAAAGTGTCCTCAGGAACGTACCTTCAAATCTGACACAACAGAAAGGGATGCCTGTCTAACATGAGGAAACCTGGGGATGGTTTACCACAAGTTACCCAATATGCAACAAAACAGAAAGTGTTATAGTAAAATGTCTTGTAAAAATGATCCCGACGCTTGAAGGACATTATATCAGATTTTTTTATTTTGCAAAAATTTCAACAAAATACAAATATGACACAAAGCAATCGTATTCAATAGCTCAAAATTCAGGCTTTGTCAGACAAACCTCAATTTATTTAACCAAAATTGTTGCAATTTTTTGCTTTTATTCGAGATAAAGTAGAAAAAAATTGAATCACAACATAATAATCGATAGTTAGCACATTGCTGCACCTCCTCTATCTTTGAGTTCTTTGAGAATGAAAGAATAACTAATGAAAAACAGTATTCCTCTTCAGCGAGGTTTCATCTTTCTTGTACAGCAGTTTTCATCATTCTATGTTTCATTGGACCTGCACCAAACTAAAGATTCACATCATCTTCTTGTCCTCCAAGTGTGATGATTTCATCATGTTTGCAAGGGGGTGTAAATGCTTCATGCATTCATTCATTAAGAAAGTAAATAAAAAGGAGGAAGATCACTGACCTGTTCCAAAGTAAACTTCCTAATCCTTACACCACCCCCAGTAAAGTGGCTTTTCATAGTTTAACCTGCTGTGGAGGCACACCAATTTCTTGCCTATGACTTTCTCTTGTGTTGATTTCTTGTCCAAAAGGGCTGTCACGCCTGGGTGCCCCGTGAGGAAAAGTCAACAACTGAGTCTCACTACTGTGTCTTCCTTAAACCCAGTGGCGGTCTTAAACATTGTTCTCCCTGTCTCAGCATCCCACAGACTTTCAGTCAACTCCCCTCTTGACCTGTAGACACCAGCAAGGATGAGGATGCCAAAGTAGGCATGCAGATGCAAGATGTCGATCTCCAAAAACAAAAAACACATCTCCCCTCAAGATTAGTCATGTCCAGAATCATTTTCTGAGTCAGGAATCCGCAGCTCAAAGGATGACTTGATATCCTAAACATGAGTCACTGCAAATCGTGTGGGCCCTAGTACCATCCTTATTATGTTATCAGCTGGGCGGGGGGGGCTACTGAATTTGTCCATTCTTAGACAAATATGTCTGTGAGGCTCTTCCGGTGGCTGGCTCTTTTGCTGCTCCACTGGCTGGCTCTTGGGCTCATCCGGCAGGTCCTAGTGATGCCATCTTCAAATTCACTTTCAGAATCAGAACACTCTGAATTGACATCTAAATTATCCTCAAATTAGGAGACATCGTCCTCTTCCACATCGCTATGTTCCTGACTCTCCTCAAATATGAGTTCCAAAGCCCTCTGGCAGCTAAATCTTTCAGTCATACTGATGGTGGAAGACTGTACTGTGATTTAGAGGTGCTTATCTCTTTTGTCTCACCCCCTTGATGTGCAAGTGTAAAGCATATAGTGCGAGAAAATGTTTGATTTTTACAATATCATGGAATAACATCTGAAAAAGAAAGTGAGAACAAACAGCTTCTCTGTGCTTTGATGATAACCGATATAGACTCTGGGGTGTCCTTTCCTATTTTCAAACATTACTCAGTACGTTACCTCATGATGCTTCATCAGAGTCCACCGCCGTCAGCATACAATATGCTGACAGTGGTGGAGTTGAGTTTTTATGTGGCTAATTGAGACTTTGGCTGAAATGCTCTAGAAAACCAGGGTGTGTTGAAGATTAGGAGGAAGCGGAGGCCTGCACTTAGATATGTAAGGCAGGATGACAAAAATGGGTATAAGGGATTGGTTCACAGTCCCCAAGATCACCAGCAGAGAGCTGTGGAGATGAATGATAGGATAGAGTTAGTTTGACAATATGGGAAAAGTAATTTTCCAGGACTGTATTAATGAATTAATTTTGAGAACAAACGCAGACACCCTGATGATGCATCCCCAATGGGACTCAGTATGTCATCAGAGGCATTGTAGGATTTAATGTCCTGCCATCATGTGGAGCTGAGGAAACCCTCGAACCTCCGCTAAAGGTTTTTGTTCCTTTATTGGTTCTTTTTTGGCAAACAGTTTTTGCGTGATTGTCTAAAAATAATCAACATAAATCCATTTATGTTATGTTTTAACTTTCTGGTTGGTCTTTAGTTTTTTGCCATGTTTTCCTTAGTTTCTCTTGCTCTGCCATCAGCTTCACTCACTTCACCTGTTTCTTTCCTCAGCTGCACTGCATCACCAATCGCCCCCCTCAGTATTTAGTTTCCAGGTTTTCCTTGTTTCTTTGCCAGATCCTCATCGTCATTCATGTTGTCTAAGGTTTGTCCTCATAGTCACAAGTCAGGTTTTGTTTTTGTCATAGTCAATTTTTTTGTTATAGTCATAGTCATAGTTTTTGTTTTCCGGCTCAGCCGCGCCTTCTGCTATTTTTTTGTGTTTAAATAAATCAAGTTTTACTTTTTTTTTTTTTTTTTAAATATCTGCATCCGGGTCCTAACTTCCATCACGCCTCCCATCCCAACATGACAGTAACATTTCATGCCACACAAACTAGACTGTGTATTTCAAATCTGGACACAAGGAAGCCTGCACTTATATCACTTGGATTGGTTTTCTCCTTCTCTTTCTTTCTGATAAACATCTGGATCATGTCACATGTTTTTTCTAGGAATGGTTGTAAAGATCTATAAAGGAACAACAAGAGCAAAGTACGGCAAGTAGTAGTCAGGAGTGGTTCCCTCCAAAAGAGTTCAATGCTGTCTGACCTCATCTTTCTGCGACTGTGAGTGGTGCTCTGCAGAATCAAAGCAGAAATCCCCAACCATCATGGTGATGGCTGATATTCCCACGATATGTCTTCTAAGGCAATCAGTGCTCCCCCTGAAATTGAAAGACTAGATTGTGATAAAGACAACAGTTATTTATCCTTTAAAGAGCTCCGAAGATGAAAAACTGTTAGGAGTGATGAGGAGGACTTTTAAGAAGCTTAGTTCCTTAGGCAGAGAAGAAAATGGAACAAAAAAAAGAGCATGATAAAACAAGGCACAAGACGTTCAGTGAGTTAAATTTGAAAATGGTAACGTTTGGAGATGTGCTTACATCTGCGGCACTGTGCAAAATGACCAGAACAGCAGAAATGAAAGTAATCACCATGTGAAGGTATTTTGCAGCCGGAAAAATGTAAACTGTGCAGTGATGTGTTTCTGTCACAACTTTCTATAAGCAACATTACACAAAATTACGGCACTTTCAAAACATTAGTGTTTGTTGGTATCAGATAATCTTTTTAGGTCAGCCCTGCCTCCTTCTTAAGATCAAAGGATTCGTCTTTTCCTTGCTCAGAGTTGCTCTGAAAATAGTCCTGAATCACTCTAAATTAAGAGCCCGTGTTAGAAGTTTTTAAAGTAAGTTTGAAGCTCTGAGAGAATTTTTAGGATCTTTATGAACAGGGGGCCTGTTTAGGTTCTTAAACCGTTAATAAACCCCTGACAGAGAGCGACTTAAGTGAAGTCTCGAACGGAATAAAGTGTAAAGTACTGGGTAAAACGTCAGGTGAAAGTGAGGTGAATGCGAGGTGAATAGCTGACACTCACGTCTCACTTCTCACTTAGAAGTTTAGAACTTCTAAAAGATTATCATTAGAAATCACATGGGCAGCAAGTTATTTGTTCGATTCCTGACGGGTTTATTATCATTATTTATGGCTAAAGTGTCCTTTCTGTTTCTCTCAAATGCACAATATTGGCAAATAAACTGCCCGAACAAATCTTGTTTTTTTCCAACTGTAACATTTGCTATTTCAGGTGAGGAACTATACGTTCCCATAATTTTAAGAGCTTCATATTTCCCCAAAACATTCATTCTCAGGAAACCATCCTGAGTAGTCGCTGTTTGACTCTCAATTTCCCTGATAGCACCAATTTGATAAATAATTCCGAACCACCTCCTGAAGCCCTTAGGTTATCTTATCTACACTCTCAGACTGAGCTCACCTTATCAGAGGCCTGCTCCACTACACCTATGGAATATAAACGGGTCACCTAGTAGCACCAATTTTATGCAAATTAAATCCAAGAATTGAGTCTCAGTGTAGAATCAGAGAGGATTAAAACTGTGGGAGATATTTGGTGTTTGTGTGGAAGTTTGGGGAGTGATGGAGGCTAAAAGGCTAAATAATGTATCAGAGCCCTTTTCTGCCCTCTGTGGAGTGTTTGTTTCATTCCAGAACATATCACGTGAATTCAAGATAACATTCAGAACCATCAGATAATCATTTAAGTTCTGTATAATTTCATGATATGCCCTTCCAGGAGCAGTATAACAATTCTAAACCTTTTTCATCTGCAATGTCAGAATCCAGCCACTTTTTCTCCAGGTCTGTTCAGGTCAGGGATGTCTTCCTTCTATCTATCACCCCACTATTCACATGTACAAATATTTTTTCAAGTGAATCATTTTCCCCATTGCTGATATGCTTCGTTCCCAAATGATTTCCCAAATCATTGTGTTAATATAGTCCAAATCTCTTTTGAGTGGATTTCCCTTCTCATTCTTCAGCAAATCTTCTCATTGTTGATTTCAATCAATTCTTTACATTGGGATTAGTTACTCATTCAGGCATTGAATGGTAGTCATTTATAATGGGAAAATGATGTAACATACATCCAAACATACAGACCAATGGCTCCCATTACAGCGACTGCATCTGCTTCTTAAACACAGTCTATGCTCTGATTACTTTCATGTTTCTTTTAGTCATCTTCTTCCCGTATCTCCAATCCTGGCCACCTAAGCACATTCCACATTTTTACTGATATTAGGAAAGCCATCTCTGCACAGCCTCTCATCTTAACCTCCTTCATGTTGGTGCTCATGCCACAAGAGAAGATAAGAACCTTTATCTCTTTCAGCCTCAGCGCTATCACACTTACACTCACTCAACAGCATGCTTCTGTTTTGTTTTTGTGCCCTAAGGTTAATCATAAATGTCATGTGTGACACCCGCTAGAAGCAATCAAACATTCGCGATTTCAACATGACTGATTGGTGTCAACTTCGTTGTCTTAACATTTTACGAAACAGCTTTGACCTGATTAACAAAAAAAACCAAAACCCCCTACAGTGCTAATCTGAATAAAGTTGGCGCTTTTAACATATTAAGTGTTTTCTTCTACAATAAAAAGTTCATCCATAGACATTCGTAGAAAATGCCAAATACCGTGAGTCGTGAAATGAGAGCAGTAACACAGTCTACTTGCATTATTTCCAATGAAATCTCCACAATTACCTACTAAGAGGCAACATTAGAAAAACAGTTCCACAGGGTTCAGATTTAGTGACATTTGAAGGTAGTGTTCTGCCACTGAGCAACAGTGGTGAGTCATCCTGTTAGCGGTGACCTTTCAGAGGACGCGGGGCAGGAGAGTCCAACCTTGTGTTATAGCTTTTTTCACTCCTCATTGAAAACTTTAAATCTATTTCACAGCAAAGATCTAGCCTGGATGTTAATGATCTAACAACCACAGTCAGCGTTTAAAGTTGTCATTTGTTTGGGCCTTAGTCTTTTTTCAAGTATCAGATCTCACTCTTTGGTGTGGGTGCCACGTCAGGCTGAGTGTGAGCACACAACTCTTTTTCCAGCTGTTTGAATGGACGCTGTGAAAAATGGAAGTATGACTGCATACAAACCAGTTCAAACTCAAATTCTTATTGTCAGTGGTGCAAAAAAACTGCATCTTAGATGTTCGAATTGAGAACATTTAAATGCTCAAAAATCTGAATCTGTGACAGTTTGAGGATGAATTAAAACACATTTTATGTGTTTGGAAAAAGTATGTGAAATCTTTAATGAGGTAGAAGTACATAAGCTTTTCTTTAAATGTACTGATTCTGTCCCTGCTTTACACTACAGCTTAGTAATAGTGTGGTACCAAGAAGAAGTTAAAGAGGTAATAGCAAGGTAATGCTGTAATTACCAAAATGATGACCAGGCAATAGCCTGGTAGAAACAATGGGTACACCGTGGTACTAACAGACCAGAATGAAGGTTACAGGGTAATAATTGGCCTGAAACCAAGATCTTTACCAACCAAGACATTTATAGATGACAACAACAGTATGGTAACATTGTAGAATAAAATATAACCTTCTAAAAACAAAATGGTTGTATGGGTGCAAAGTTTTGATAAGACAAATATGGTGAGAAAAATATGGTAAAAACCTGAGAATAATGAGGTAAATACGATGATGTATTTAGGTTAGAATCAACCTCCCTTCAAGATGGGGTGAAAGAGGTCAAAACTGGTAATTGCCATTTCACGGTGTTCAAGTCCATCCCTTGGGGACATCTTTTTTGTTTCAAAGTAACACTAAAGAAATTGAATGTTTATTGCTGCAGCTACTTACCTGGAACCTCTTGTGGTAGTTTCCAGGTAATAATCATGAATCAGAACTGTGATAAAGTGCCTGTTTCTGTTTCATTTAATGATAATATCACATTAAACCAGACATCAAGAGAATGATAAGAATGTACGTCTACTGGCGGTGACATTACAGAAATTGCATTATAGAATTATAGAACATTATAGAAATTCCCCATACGTCTCCATCTGGATCTAAAACTTTTTTACGTTGTTCTTGTAACTGATACAATTTGGCCAGATTGTACATAATTTTAAAATATGTGCTTGAAATTCATTTCTGTTAGTGCTCATATGAAACCATTGAATTTGTATGTCAACCATCCGAAGATAATAATGAACATGGATACAAAACCTTTTTTAAGTAACCGTTAAATAAAATGCTGCCTGGAGCACCAATGAAGGAGTGAGTGCAGCTGGCTACTGCCAGTCTTTTACCTCTCCAACACTGCCCCCTTGTGGTAACACAGCACACTAACGCCCTGTGACGTCTCTCCTTCCATGCAATACATTTTGATTATTTTATCTTGTCCTCCAAGACTTGCAAGACAATCTTTTCCAATTTAGGGTTACTAAATGTGGAAACAGAATGATTTGTGGCCATCACAAAGGTGTGGAACTGAGAGAGCATTACACTATGAATCTAAACAGAATCAAAAGGATGTGTGTTCTACATGTATTCTAAACAAAAGTTGGAATTAGCTTGTGATGTAACATTGCTATCATGTCTTACATTTGAAACATATTTTGGCAACAGCCCAGAGGTGACTTTGAGCTTGGACTGTTTTGTGCAAAAGCATAAGAAACTATTATTCTACAATGTTCTAGACCGAAGTTAGGAGGTACATGAGGTAATTTTATTCATTCATTTACTTTTTTACAACCCCAACTTTTTTTAGATGTATTGCTGTCATTGAGGTCAAGATGAGCGAATGTTTTTCATGAAACCCTAAAAATTTCAGAAACTTCTATCATGAAGAAAATAATGGTGGATGAGATATGCAAATCATCACATTCTCTTCTTCTTCTTTCTCATGCACAGTTTCCCAAAACTTCGGGAATTTTGGTTATATCGAGGCATTTTTGTTTTAGAGGAATGTCGTCATAGCTGAACCTTCCCTTGTCCTGTTTTTGAAACATGAGACCGAACATTACGGGAACTTGAGTTGGAAAACTAAGTGATGGTGTAAACTTTTTTATAGTGTTATAGTGAGGCGCTGTGCTGCTACCTTTAGGGGACTTAATGCTTGTTATTTCAGACTTACCTTCTCTGGCAGCAACAGATCAAACATCCAAGTGAAAGCACATAAGAGATGATGGTGCATTATCTTCATTTCAGGGCTGTCAAGCACAGACAAAAGGCATCAGGAAACATTCACTGCAAATTCCAAACTTTTTCATTCGATGCAGCCTGTTCGTCTACAGCAGTCATCAGTTACAGTCTATGATAAAAAAGACAACAACAAAAGCCCGACTCGATTCCCGCAGATTAAAGAAAATTAGTTTTTTCAATCATGTTCACAACAGATGTGACAAGAGGAGAGTTGAGGAAGGAGGATGCGGATGGAAAACAAACATACTGTTAAAGCTGATATTTTCTTATGATGAAAACCTGAAATTCATATTGAGGTTTCTCTCTTAGATTCATCACTGTATGAGAGCCTTATACAATAACATACATGGAGTCCCACATCTAACATGCTTCAGTCAGAACTTGAATCACCATGTAAACACATATCTTATAGGCCAGACTTTTGCAGTGTTCTGATGCTCCCCATCAGGGTTTGGTAAAGAAAGCAGCCCCTAAGTGAAGAACAATTTCAGCCATATTTGACCTTGTGTTAGTCAAATGTACGCTTATCAAACAAACCGGTATAAAGATGGCACTGTTTGCCATCTCTCAGTTTCAGCCTTGATATCAGTTAAATTTTCATTTAATTTTTTTTGGTCTGCTTTTTTTAAGAAGTTCACAATCATACCACAAGAGGGCGATCTTGCCTCAGTCCAAATAAGTGAAAACCTGCTGCTGTTCGATGAAAACTGAAGATTTGATGTTGAAGGCATCCTTTAGCCACAGTGCTACCGTGCCTGTCTTTGAACAGTGAAAGCTGCTTATGTGTTTTAGATGTGAAATGTAGAATAATAGTGAAATAAATGCAGCCATTTGTCATTTAATGCTCATTTGTGCGTCGGAATCTTAACATCTTGACTAAAAGTCTGGGAAACAGAAGCAGCCCCAGTTCGTGGCCTTGATTTCACAACCTACCTTTTCAGTGAATATCTTTTAATAGTATTCATAGTCAACATTTTACTTGGCAGTGGCTTAGAAGTATCTATGAAGCAGCCACGATAAGAGCTGTTTAAATTCTTCAGTGCTTCCTTTATTATCTCCCTGAGCATAAGAAACACTGGAGCATCCTTAAAAAAAAACAGGGCATTCAGTCCCACAGTTTCTGTCGCTTGTTCATATTTATCAAGTGGTACCAACTGTGATTTATGGGAATATGAATGTGAGCCTGTGACAAAAACATCTCTCACTTTTGTGCCCATTTGTTTCCTTTGGAATTACCTGTCTTGGTCATAAAGTCATATTTTGTAATATATCTTATTGTGTGACATATATATGATGAAGCCTCTGTGTAACAACATGATAAGGTTGCATTAGATGAAATATCTATGGCACTTTTTGTAGAATATTTATTGAACATCTGTTGTAAGATTCTCATTGTTGTGGGGTTCTCATTTTCCTTAAGTCCTTAAGAATTTCTCCAACCGTCTTTCATTAACCTCATGAAACTTTTCAAGGAGGTAAAAAAAAAAAAAAAAAAAAAAGCTTAATAAAAGACAATAAAAGCTCCATTCCTTGCTGGATTCCTTGAAAACCAACCTGGCACAGCTGTGGCTCATCCTCTCATCATCATTTATCTTCTCTGGACTTCCCTCCCATCCTCTCTGAATTGTTACGCTTACACCTTGGATTATACTCATTGTGTGTTCACTCATTTCCCCCTCGTGCCTCAAATACACATGAAACGTACCTTGTGTGCAACTGGATTCTTTTGTCAGACAGTCTCATCTTAGAAAATACTCATTTTCAATCATTTTGTTTATCTAGATTTGAATCACTCACCTGCTCTTGGTCCACGTTCAGGTTTTAAATGAGGTTGTGTGAAGCAGTTCGAGTTGTCAGTGTCTTAACTGTAATAAACGAGCACAGCATGCTCTAAATTTAGAAAATCGGGAGAAATTCTGACTGGAAGAGTGCATTTTCATCAAACCTCACAAATTTTGTACTAGCTTGAGCGAACGCTATATTGGTAGATTTATGCTTTTGTATCAGAAGTTACTTTATTTCTATAGCAGGCATTAAAGAAGAAGACTTCAGTTGACCAAAGTGTCGCACAGGTAATTCCAATAAAAACAAATAAAAAACTCTAACAGAGAAAAACAAGAGCAAAATGGATAGAACTGAATTCAGCTGGTTGCACAAATAAAGTCAGTATATCCTGCCGAACCGGAACTAAAAGCCAGTGAAAGGAGATGCTTTTTCAGCAGTTGTGTAAACTGTTCACAGGTCTTGGCAGCTCTTATATGAAAAGTATTCCATAGATTATTGGCCACCACAAAAAAGGCCCTGTCTTTGAGCCTCGACCTTTAAGTGTTCAACAGTAATTACTCTGCAGACTTTGGTGCTGTAAAAGTAGGTTGGAGTCAATCCATTTAAATTCTTAAAAGCTTGATTGAGAGCAACTGGATTTCTTCTTGGTTCTTGAATATGTTTCACCTTTAATCGGAAAGGCTTCTCTCGTCTTAAACTAGATGGTTGAGACTTATAAGCTTATGAGTCATAGAGGGACTGTTTACACATGGAGCATCATTAAGGTCACTGAACCAGTGTCTGGGTTGTTTAAGTCATTCTTACCTGAGAGTTGTTTACCTGTCTGAAAAAGCATGTTTTTGGTCACAGGGTGCAAATGGTTCTGAAGCCATCTGAGGAGGGTCAGAGCTTTTCCAGTTTAACATAGATGGTTGCTTGACTCTCCTCTGGAACCATCTGTCTTCTCTTTCCAGAATGTGTGCATTACTGTCCCCAAAAGAGTACAGTACATACACATTATACACTCCATAAGACGCCCATCTTAAGGAGAAGGGCCACACTCGGCATAAGCTCCAGAGTTAAAACACCGGAGACTGAACACTACTTTTCAGAAGGACCATACATACATTTTTTTTGTAAATTCTCAATCCACTGAAAGCCCAGCAGCCCGCCACGAACCTTCACCAGCAGGACGTTTCCCCTCAGCACAACGGAGTTCAGTTTTTGCATAGCTAATAATTGTAAATAAAGCTTCTTTACTCCTGTCCTGTCTTCCTCGTCTCTGTTAAGGGTCCTGCCATCCACACAATGCCTAACAATATATGCCCGAACAATCATGTGATGCAGCTGATTTAATGGAGGACTTTTTCTACCCACCTTTCCCTTCATGCCCCTATCTTTAAAGAGGGAGCATTTAATACTATAACAAGGTTACAGAATGGAAAAGCCCCAGAGACTGATGGATTAAGCAGCAAATTCTATAAAGAATTTAATGGTTTATTAGTGGGATCCCCTTCTAGACATGTTCAACCATTCATTTTAGCTGCCTCAGACTTTAAGGGAAGCCAATATTTCTCTCCTTCTGAAAAAGGGGGAAATTCTATTTATCATAAAGACCAATAACCCAACTTAACATAGACTGTAAAATACTTAAGTCGTGGCCTCTTGACTTGAAATTTTTTTGTGTAAGATTATAAATTTAGGTGAAACGGGTTCATAAAAGGACAAAACTTTAAGGCTCAGCATCTTTAGTATTCTTCAGGTTTTCCAGCACAGAGATGTAGATGGTGTTGTGTTTTCCCTGGACTCTGAGAAAGCCTTCAGCCAAGTGGAGTGGGATCAAATCTGAAGCCACGCCATTTGGGAGTCTAAGCTCAATAGTACTTATTTCCCTTAAAAATGGTCACGGATGGCTTTTGGATATTTAGGCATGTTCATTACTCTTAAATTTGAGCACATGTACAGAGAAATTTCGTCCCATTGCTTGAGAGGGGAAGGGAGGACCTGGACAGATGGAATTCTTTACCTGTATCTTGGTTAGGACATGTCTTTGATGAAGGTGGATATATTTCCACAGTTATTGAATCAAATTTGTATGATTCCTGTGTTGTTCCTTCTCACCTGCAGCTGGATCAAAGATTTTCTGACCAACCGACTCCAGACTGTGAGACTCGGCCCCCACCTCTCCTCCACCCGCACACTGAGGTCATCACAGGGCTGTGTGCTGAGCCCCCTCCTGTGTGGCTCTACACCCACGACTGCAGTCCACGCCACAAAAAAAACATCATCATCAAATTCACTGATGGCACCCCCGGGGTTGGACTGACTTCGAGGGGAGACGAGTCAGCTTACAGAGAGGAGCTGCAGAGCCTCTCAACCTGGTTCAGACAGCACCCTGACACTGAACACAGCAGAAACAAAGGAGACCATCGTGGACTTCAGGAGGAACAGAATTGACATCAACAGAGTCCACACTTTCAGGTTCTGGGGAGTCCAGATCTCTGATGACCTCTCCGGGACACACAACACCACAGCTGTCGTAAAGAAGGCTCAGCAGCGTCTACACCTCCTGAGAGTCCTCAGGAGGAGCGATCTGGACAGTAAGCTGCTGCTGGCCTTCTACCGCTCTTCCATCGAGAGCCTGCTGACGTACTGTGTGTCCACCTGGTACGGGAGCTGCACTGAGGCAGACAGAGCGAGGCTTCAGAGGACAGTCAAAGCAGCACAGAGGATCGTCCTCTCCCCTCTCTGATGGACATCTACTCCACCCATTGCCTCAGCAGAGCTCAACATCACCAAGGACAGTTCACATCCCGGTTCTCGGCTGTTTGAGCTGTTGCCGTCTGGTAGGCGCTACAGAAGCTTACAAGCAAGGACAAACAGACAGAGAAACAGTGAACTGAACACCCTGAACTCTCACACGTAAATAATACATGCAGTTACATAAAAACTGCTGCTACTGTTCTCATTGAACACTGTGTGCAATATTTTTTAAATACTTTTTATACTTTTTACTCTTGTATTATTATTTTTGCAAATCTGCACTTTTTATTTACTTGTTGTTTTACCTTGATTGTTTTGCACTGAGCACAGGAGAAGCTCTCCAAATTTCATTGCACTTTGTTCAATTACAATAAAGGGCATTCATTCATTATTCTCCAAAAAAATGATAAAAAATGGCTACGCTGCAGTTGCCACATACTGAGGGAGGTTTATATTTGCCAAACGTTAGAATTTACCAGCTTTGAACTCATTTGATTTTTGTATTATTGATTGGATCGGAACTGTTCAAACTCACTTTGGGTGAACCTTGAAGCCTCTCTTTCTAAATATCCACTGAGGGATCTGCTATTGTTTTGTGAAGAATTTTAGAGATATTAAGTCAACCTAGTAACACTTATCAAAATGAAGGCTTGTTGATTAGTGAAGGAAAATCAAAATTAACATCTAAATTTGCATTTCTGTGAATAATTCCTATATTCAAGCTGGACTACTACTGGGCATTAGAGGCATTGATAGACTCAAATATTTATGTATGTATTTATTTATTTATTATTTATTTATTTTCCAATACTAGATGAATGACATTTGAACAAATGATTGAGAAACATAATCTTCCTAGACAGGATTTTCTATTTTTATTTTCTACAGGTAAGACATTAGAGTCCACAGAGACAGATAAGAAGATATACCAAACAACTTGCAGGGTATCTGTCAGTTTGTTTTATGAAGTCATGCTTTGTGCCTCTTGTCACACTGCAGGGTCTGAGCGGCACATGGGAAAAAGAGCGAGCTATCACTACTGATGATGAGGGAGAATATTTGGACACAGGCCAAATCAGTTTCAATTAGCAATCTAAAGCATCACAGTTTAAGAGTATGCACGGGGTTCACGTCTCCCAGCCATGACGATTTTTTACATCCTGCTCTTTCACCCATGTTTAAAAACTGGAGATGACCCATTATCTCTTATTCTGGTCCATCCCAAGCAGTGCTGTAACATCTGAAAATAAGACTTTAATGTATTTTTATTTATGCTCAAGGTAGAATATGTTAGTTCATTTGCTCAGCCTTAGAGGTAGGGTAAGGATTCAGAGGGAACTCGGAAAAGAGCCACAGCTCCTCCGCATCGAAAGGAGTCAGCTGAGGTGGTTGGGGCATCTTGTTAGGATGTTTTTCAGGCACGTCCAAGTGGGAGGATGCCCAAGGGAACACCCAGAACTCGCTGAAGAGATCAGAAATCCCTTCTAGCCTGGGAACACGTTGGGATTCCTCAGGTGGAGCAGGAGAGTGTCACTGGGGTGAGGGATGTCTGGGTTTCCCTCCTGAACCTGTTGCCTCTGCAGCCTGACCTCAGATAAGCAGAAGACAATGGATGGATGGATCAGTGAAAAACACCAACTCTTAAGATCTAGCAGAGAGTGCTGCTGGACCTGGTACCATTATTTTACACGTATTTTACATTCAGAGATTGACCAAATTTGCAAGCCTTATCTGGATTATGCAGAGCCCAGAGTATCTGCCATCTTGTTACAAGACTTTCCCTAAAATAAATGTATTTTATGCACATTGTCATTACAGCCATGTTTCTTTTCTTCTGGATGTGATTATTCTCATGTTGGATTCTGACATATTATTGTTCTTTTTCTTTCTGTGTAAAAGTTCAAATGAACATATTGTCCAGTTTTTGTTGGACAATCTTTTTTTTTTTTTAAATGTTGCTCGTGTCAAGTAAACATGCTTATTGACTACTGATAAGTACTTCACACAACCCCACTTGGAAAAAAAATCAAAAATCCCTTTAACTTTCCCTTGGAGATGTCTTTATTAGGATTTAAATACTCATTTACCCCACAGCAGCTCTGTGACCTGATGTAAATAAGTCAAATAATAAATGTTCAATTGCAATATTTTTGCACACAAATTGAGCAGATTTCTGAATACTATCCTGACTGTAACCTTCTGATATGTAAACGATGCTGCATGTGTGAAGACTCACTTCCAGATATTCCTATTTGTATACTGTTGTGCAGCTTCAGGCCCATTAGTTCAGTTTAACGTTTTCTTTTTAAAACTAACCCGGAAACAAACACTGTTATGATTTACTCTTTGTTTTCCGCTTAAAGACAGCCTTGAGAGATCTTCCTTTCGATTTATGACTTCAGAGTGTTTATTCTGCACTCAAGGACAGGGGTTGGAGGATGGCACAATACACACAAATGGAAACTGTGAAACTGTGAAAGTCCTTGGACAAAAGGTTAACCTACTATAAGCCGCATATTATCACTTTATTTTGATGTGTTAACTGAGGCAGTAGCGTGACAGCTTAAAAGTGACTTAACACGTGTCAACATCTGTCTCCATATTGCTCCCTGAGGGTTACAACTTGTAACTACACCCTCAAACACGAAAGAGTGGTCAGTCCTGTCCTGGTCATACTCGAGAGGTTCTGGGAGTGTACTTGGGCAGAGATGGAGGCAGTGGCAGACACAATGGCAGCTGTAGCAAAAAACACAGTGAGGCTCAGTGTTGCAGGTAAACCAGCCTGTAGATTCAGTCCCAGCAAGGTTTCCTGAGGACTGAACAGAACAGACTTGAGTCTTTTTTCAGCACACCAGCATAAAAGACTTGACTTAAAGCTGGACAATAATTTGGCCAGAGTTATAACAAACCAAAAATCTGATAACAAGAGGATAGTAGACTGGAACTTAAATGCACAGAGACCGGAAGTCCACCAAAGGTGAGTTGAGTCATTAATCAGTACAGCAGCAGCCGTGGAGCCCAGCAAGAAGTCCAGGAGCCACACAAAAAGGAAGTTAAACAAAATAAAAGCATAACAAAACATGAACGCTAACATTAACATCAGCAGATATCCCAAGAAACCTAACAAAAGTTTTACTGAAGAAACTTACAAGAAATTTACCATGGTTTAGGTGTATTTCCATGTCATGCCTCTTTAGTTCCTGTATGAACTAATCAAATGAGGAAAGAGTTGTGAACATCTGTGCAGTGTTTATGACAACTTTTCCCTGCAAAAAGGACAGGTATGAGCCCAGGAAAGGGTTTGGTTCGCCCTTACAAACAACAGTATACAAACAACATTACAACAGTTACGTCATAGAGTAAATTACGTCACAGAGCTAACCGAAAGTTATTCCTAAGCTAAATTTGTACTGCGTGAGTCATCCAAAACTTTAAAATGACATGTCTCTGTTGTTTTTATATGTATTGTACAATACATCTTTATCTGACATAATTATCCCCAGAACAGTTTGAATGGCTAGAACTTCCAATCGCACAGAACCAGAGACCTTTCTTTGATGAGACGAAACAAAAAGAAGTCCAGCTGCTTTATCTTAAAGGACTTGGGACTAAGATTGTTCAACCCCACACGTTCTGTTGCTAAGCTAAAGCTAAAGCAGGAAGTTGTTCAGCAAACAAATTAGGAACACTGAGTTAAAAAGAAGAGGTCAGGCCGCATGGTGAGCAAAAATTATACCCATCATTGGTTTGGGACGCTTCTGTTGAACTATTTACATGCAAGATACTTCGATTTGTACGGATTTGGGTGAACCTATCAACCAATCTCATTCACAACCTCCAGAAGTTGCAGAATCAAACCGGCAGCACCTCAGACTGAAGTCTACACTTTACTCTCGTCATTTATCACTTGAACGACGTAAACACAATCTGTTTTATCCAGTCATATATATAAATCTTTGTCAATTGATGTCAAAGTGCATTTACCAAAGAATGTGCTCCTATTCAAGATAATCCAGCTGAAAAGCCAGACTGACAAACAGGAATGGGAAGAAGCCAATTAGATTTAGAGGAGGAAACGGACTGAGCAGTGTTCTTGATACTTTCTGACTTATGGCTGCAGTGTTTGGAACTGTAGTCTTTCCACTTCTGCGACTCTTGACCAAAGGGCTTCTTACAAACATCACTGATTACGTCTAAATAACTGATATCTTGCTTGTACACTTTGAACCAATAAACCTTAATACTGTAGCTTTCTGCTCACAGCATTGTTGTCTGAGGTGTTGATTCCCCCTGGGCCTCTCTTTTGTCTTTATTGTTGCATCCTAAAGATCAAGTTTCTTCATACTTTTCACACTTCAGGCCCGCTTGGTTATTTCCAGTTTGTACACACACAAAAGCAAAAGGTGTTACTTTATAAAAGCATTTCATGCATTGTTATTGTGAGTTATGTACTGTAGCTGTGTTTCCACCAATGCGTAAAAAAGCTGACAGCACCTGCTATTCCCAGGCAGTCTCCCATCCAAGTACTAACCATGCCTGACCCTGCTTAGCCTCGTGTTCAGAATTGCAAAAACAAAATACAGTAACCAATGTGTATTACATCGATGCTCTAACAATATCACTCTTGTATTTTACCAGATAATTGTACTAAGATGCTAATCCTGCAGATTGTTATCCCCTGCAGCTGAAAATGGGACTCAGATATGTCTGTTGTTTTGTACTCATTGTCACACAGAGAGACGAAGGCAGCTTAATTCGACCGAACCATCCCAAACAGTAAATTTATATTTTAGATCTCAAACAACGGCATAATCTCAGAATCTCAGCAGCGTCAGGTCTTGTTCGTACTTGGATTGGAGAGCTCCTGGAATACCAGGTGATGTGAGATTTTCCATTTATGTCCACAAACTGCAGGGGGCGCTGCTGCTCTGTCAGTAGATACAGCTTCAGGACATACTTCAAATCGGAAAGAAATAGCTTTGATAACTCACCTTTTCGATTTTTGACTAAAAACTGTAAAAGAGCACAAAGACATCTTATTTAGGTCACTCGGTGGTATCATTTTTGCTCAGGTCAGAATGATTTAATCGGTCGGAAATTCTTCTGGAATGCACAAACATGCACAAATATAAATTCCTCACATTAAATTTCAGACTGTTTGCAGATGTCCCTGCAGTCAGCAGATTCATCTGATCAGTGTTGATATCCAAGGTGGTGATCTGGAATTTGCTGAACTATTGTTGGTTTTATTGGTTTTATCCTCATACATTTAACTTTACTCCTACTTATTTATCAAGAACCATAACTATCCTACTAATGTGGACTCAGAAATACAGTTTTAGGAAATATTTTAAAGGAAAAGTTTAAAGCTAAAGAAGAAGAAGAAGTGCACTTACAGACACTATAAATTTGACAGTTCTTCTGCAGTATAAATGCTTTTACTTGTGGGAGTGTTAGTAAATGTTGCTGATGACACTTTGACAGCTCTTTGATCAAATTATTCATCTTGAAATTTTTTCTATATATAACTGAGCTGATATGTTAAGAAAAGCCTGCATATAAAGCTCACTTTGCTCATTAATGCTCTGCTTTTTTACGCCACCAGGGAGGATTTTCAGTGGAACAAGCTTTGATTTTCTGTCTCTTACTTTACTGTCAACTAGCAACAATGTGGCAGCCCTGTGCCAGGGCCACATCCCAGCAGAGTCATGGTCGTCATGGTCTCTGCGTGGTGCTGGGGCCGTCTGGCCTGGTCACCCTGGTGGAGAAGGTTCGTTCACTGCCTTCCCATGATAAAAGAAAGCTGCAGGGTAGTGTGTTAAAGTGATAGTATCTGGTTTTTTTAGACAGTGAAGTCAGTGCATTTATTGATTATAACATGTTTTTTAACTCTTTGGTTATTGAATTGTTGGAGGGCAGGAAAGGAGGACAGGAGGGCTGTCAGACAGTGTTATTTGTACAAAAAGAGACAGATATCACGAAGGACAATGATACTTTCATGGAACTCAACCTCTAAAGTTGGAGGAGGTAGAGCTTATTGATCAGATTTCCGATCAAAATGGAGGACAACGGGCACCTGGATGTTCACCTGGACAGCAGACTGGACTGGAAATGCAACACTGAGGCTGTTAACAAGAAGGGACAGAGTAGAGCTGAACAGATGGTTAAAGAAAGCTGTTTTGTGTGGGAACTGCTGTGAAGCCCCTAGAACTGGATGCAGAAAGAAGAACATTGCGCAAGTGACAAAATGTAAGAAGCAAGCCACGCATTGTCAGACACCGCTGATGTGATTGTTCATTTTTCAACAAAGAAAATGTAAAAATTCGAATATGACCTGCGGTGAAGTAGTAGAAATTAATACTGCATTACCCACATAGATTAATATTTACATAGGGATTCTGTCAGGCTGACAATACTTAGAGGGCTTTTATGAATTACATAACCTACATTCTATTTTGCACAGGTTTCACCCTTTAAGGCTATCGCTGGTGGATTAAAGGTGAGGCAGAATGTAGTCTATACCTCAGTGTGGACCAGAAGGACAAACACACCTACTTACAATGACCCAAAAATCCCTCCATGCCCAGCTGCTGCTTCATGCGCAGTGGCGCATCACACGAAGGTTACGAAGTGTTGCAGTGAGAGGGGGATGAACGCCTGTCCAATGCTGAAAGACAGGACAGAGAGCAGGAAGTGGAACTGTTTTACACTTTGTGGTCCTGCTCCTACTGGATGAAGCTTTAACACTTCAGAGTTTGTGAGCACATGTCAAAGTCTTTAATGATTTCGCCTGATTCCAGTTCAGAATTATTGCAAAACTTCCCTTGTTGGATGACGGTCCGCTTTTGAACAGATGGCAGCAGTGATACATAAAACATGCAAACTGCACCAAATGCTGCAAAGGTGCAAGACATTTATCACTGCTTGCAGCTTTAATCACATTTATGTTGGAAGGGTTTGATAAAATGTTGCATCTGTTTCCTATTTTCTCGACAACAAGTAAAGAAATGGGGGCTGGCTTTGTCTTTTGAGACATTTGTGTCTGTGTTGTACATGAACAATATAACGCCTGGTTAAAATGTTCGTAATGTTATGAACAAAGTAAAAAATAAATAATGATAATAAAAAATAGGACCCAATATTTCTCACAAAATGTAGTTTGAGTTGAGGTGGAAGAAAAGTTCTTTCAAAACCGGGCTCTACCGGAACTTGACAGTGACATCCGGCGGAAGTGAGGTGGAAAACGCTGGTAGCGTTAGCTTGCAGAAGGTTTTGGGATTGTAAAATACGGTATTTTAGTTACATTGCAGATAAATAACTCGGTTTGGGAGGCAAACATGTCTTCAGTCCGATCTTGGAGAGATTTCATCCGGCAGCGGCTGACTGCTGCCGGTGACGAGACGTTCACTGCCTTCGAAAATAAGATCGTCCAGTGTGAGGGGCAGATCGACCGCCAGCGCAGAATCCTGGATGCGGTCCTGAAACCCGAAGTCAAGGTACACAGAATAGGTACGTAAATCTGAAATGCTCGAACAGAGCTTACCGATGTACCTCACTCATGCAGGATCCTAACTGGTGCTCTACTTTGCATTTGTTATCAGAGGAACCGAAATTACAGCGCAGCTCCAGATATTTTCCAGGAAAAAAAAACAGAATGAATGCACCGCGTTTAAAAACCAGAATTAATTTAATTCAATGCGTATAATAAAGAGTTAAAGCTGATTTAATTAGGGTTTGCAAATGGAGGCCATGCTGTAAGGACGCATGGTAACCGTCGGACTCTTCTTTTTTTATGCACTGTCTGTTGGATTAATGTACAATCATCTTAATCTTAAAACAGACTCGAGTGCAAACATGTCCCCTCTCTCTAAATCAGGGCAATAATTTATCAAACCCACTGCTTTTAAATCCATAAAACGAAAGCATAGTCAAATGTTTGATACATTATGGGTTTAGTTGAACACCTGTACCAACAATAATCTGTTTCTGCAGGATATCAAATATTTAATGCATTCATCAGATTTCTATACCCGCTTAATACCTGCTCTGATCAGGACTTTTTGGGGGCTGATCACCAGTTATTGTAAACAGGATTAGCCTATGACATGGTGTATTTGAAGCCCTTCATCTGTGATTATTTGCTGCTTTTAGCAACATTCTGTGTGAAATATTAGATTTGGAACATGTTTTTACAGCTGCTGTTTGATCAAAGTGTGCATCATTTTGGAGCATATTTGGAACAGCACAGGGCTTAAATAAAGAATGTAGGTTTTTCTTATGGTGTAAGTTGTATAAAACTTCAGAATAAATGTTCTATGCAAACAACCTACTAAGTTAACAAGAAAACTGACTGTGGCAAAACAAAGTTAAGCATTTCCGTTTTTCCACTACTCGTTTTTTTTCCCCATTTTGTTTTGTTTAAATTTGTTATTCGCCAACCGCCCTGAAGCATTTGTTGTTGAAAAAAAATAAGCATCCTTCCTTCCTTCCTTCCTTCCTTCCTTAATAGTCCCAGTGATACTGTCGTTCGTTCATGCAAGGAAAATAAGAGCTGTTTGTTCATCATCAACATGAACACTTAAATGTAGCTACAGCTTGAGAACAGTTTCAGTACTGCTGTGTGCAAACCCTTGAACACCCCCCCCACCCCCCCCCACCCCCCCCCCATATTATATGATAATATAGTTCACAGTTAGCTGAGATAATGCATCAAGATCTGCAACCCAGGCCAGACTTTGCAAATGTGTTTTTTTGTTTCCTTTTTGATTCCTTTTTTCTGTTGGGGGACTGGATAGTTTAGTGGTATGATTGCCACCTTTCCTGTGGGGAAACCTGGGTTCAAATCACCTGCATCAAAGGTACTACCTCCAGTAGGGGTCCTTAGGCAAGAACCCCATACCCTATCTGCCTGTAAGCTGCTTTGGATAAAAGCGTCTGCTAAATGCATAAACATAACGTTCTTTTATAAGGTCCTTTTTCTTCCTCCTATCAGATTTGACTATTTTGACCACACGCGCATTAAAAAAAGTTAACCAGGTAACAGTATGACAGAGGACATTCTTTACAAAATGGTGACATAAACTCTTGGACTGTACATGTATATTTGAAAATATTCCCAGTATCTATGAGTCAAAAGTACCACAAAGTTCAACAGGAAATTATATAAAGGGAGTGAATGTTGTAGACATTTGTATTCTTACATACCCCCCCCCACTTCAGCATATCCTTGCTTTCAGGGCTTGTGCAACCATATATGTACCATATATGAGTTTGGACACAGAGATATTCTAAATGAATCAACAAGAACACATTGCACATGTGCAACACATTGATGGGGGCTGCCACTGACTGAACAGAACAGCTTATGTGCCTGCCTGTGTGGGGAGAAATACCCTGTTTTTTTGGGGGGGTGGGGGGTTGGTACTGTGCTTCCCAACAGTCCCCAAAAGTAAAGTTGCTAGTTGAGGTGATCCAAACGGTGATGTTCACTGTCGTCCTGGAGATGAATGTCAAGCTCACAAGATGGTACAAAAATCTACAGAAATAAAAAAGAAGTGTTTACCCCCGATATACAAATATCCTGAGGGTGGCATAATGGGTCCAACTCTAAAAATGTGAATGTATTTACTCACATATGGGTTTTCCTCACATTAATCTCTTCTGGTGTTCTTTTGTCTTTCCAGAACTCCCACAACAACACGACATTAAAGAGGAGGAGGCTCTCCCTGATCAGCCGGAGCAGCATTCCAGTCCTGATGAGGAGGAGCTACCAAAGGTTGAAGAGGAAGAGGAACTGCGCACCAATCAGGAGGGAGAGCAGCGCTTACTGAGGAAGGAGATGGATAGCTTTACGGAGACCCCTTCTTCCAAGGAAAGTTTCACAGTTAAAGAGTCGGTAAAACATGACTCTTGTAGAAAAGCCTCTAAGAAGAAATCCCAAATGCAGAGACATCACAGAACCCACACGAGTATTACGCGATATTTTTGCAAATCTTGTGGTAAAGGTTTCTCAAGGAAGTCAGGTTTTTTGACCCACATGAGGGCTCACACAGCTGAGAAGCCATATTCTTGTAAAATATGTGGGAAAAGTTTCAGCCATCACGCTACTATCATGCTCCATATGAAAACTCACACAGATGAGAGGCCGTGTCCTTGTGAAGTCTGTGGAAAAACATTTAGGAGAAGTGACAAACTGTTGCTCCACATGAGAACCCACACAGGCGAGAAGCCGTACCTTTGTAACATATGCGGAAAAAGAGTTACTGACCCTTCAGCTTTTAAAAGACATTTGGCCATCCACACAGATGACAGACCGCATTCCTGTGAAATATGCGGTAAAAGTTTCAAACATAGTAACACTTTGCTGTGCCACATGAGATCTCACACAGGGGAGCGGCCTTACCTCTGTACCTTATGTGGGAATAAGTTTGTGAATGCGTCAAAGTTGCAGCGGCACATGAAAACTCACACGGATGAGAAGCCTCATGTCTGTGACATGTGTGGGAAAAGATTCATCCGCCCAGCGAGGTTGAGAAGTCACATGAGAATCCATACAGGGGAGAAGCCGTTCTCTTGCGAAACATGCGGCAGAGATTTCAGTTGTAGCTCCTCTTTGAGAAGTCACGTGAAGACTCACACGGGGGAGGCGTCTGTGGGGCAGAAATGATCTGGAAAGCCAACAAATCAACATTTTAGGTGCCTTTAAACTGCTTCAGCAACAGTTCTGTTGGCTTATCACACCACTGTGTGACACTGATCTGTGTCAGACTGCCGAATCGTCTTTAGATGTGCGGTGACTCTAATGAAAGTGCATTACATGTTAAATAAAATGGCTCTACTATTATTAGGGCAATGTATTTCAGAAAAGATCATGTTCAAAGACAGAGCTAGTTAACCTTTCCAAGCTACAGGAATTATGTTGCCACATTTGTTTGTTCTGTTGCAGAAGCTACAGCGTTGATGCATGAGAGGGCATACTGTGGGATTTCTTTCTTCTTGGGACGTGCACCTGAACTTGTTTGGAAGACAGCATGTATGAGATGTCGGCGATGTATTGTTTAATTTAATCTTATCTATGATTTTTATGATCTGCGATTGGATTTTTGTACATATATTTTCTTTAGCTTAGTTTTGACTATCGAAGCTGAGAAGCTTCGTAACCAACTGGAGTCTTTTCTTAAAGATTTGTTTCTTTTTATTGTACAATTTCATCAACTTTTTGATCCAATTTGTAGAAGAGGCAATTACAGAGTATATGAGCTGTTTTGTACTCAGTGATATTTACATGAAATAAACTTTCTTGGTCAATGATATTTGATTAGAATATTTATTTAAATATTTCTGACTATTCATTTTTTTCCCATATTTGATGTATTCACTGTGTTGTAAAGGGTGAAGCTTCAGAAACTGAATTCCAAAGTGAAGGTTGTTGAAATGATGTCTTTTGAAGAGTTTTCAGACATAACTTTGGAAAAAAATTGAATGTTGCCGTTGATGAGCTGGAGGTTAGTCTCATAATGACCGTTCGTGTTATTCGGTTATGTTGAACTCGCTGCCTCTGCTGGTGTTATGGTAAGTCCTGCTTTGGGCTGTAACAATTATAGAATTTTAGTGGATGATTAGATGTCATACAAATAATTGCAATTAGAGATTTAATTGTCTCTTGCCTCATTATGTGTTAGATGGAAATTATACCAAACTTTGTAATGATCCCTTTGGCAAAGTACTGCTTAACAACAAAGCAATTCTGTGACAGCTCCATCAGGGGTTTGTATGATCTGGTAATAAATGTTTAGAGTTATTATGGTGAGAAGCAACGTTCTTGACATCCTTTGTCTAAGGATTTCTGATCCAGATTGATATGTTTGAGGTTAACTCACATATGTCCCCTTCTTTGCTTTGCTGTGCAACTTACTGTGGAAAGGATATTTTTCAAGCTGCAGCACAGGTGCCAGCCAATCAAATCGCCTGATTATTTGGGTGTCATGTCATGACTGATTGTTGCTGCAATTCCCAAAGTCATGCCTGCTCACCATCGAGCATTGACGCACTCTCTGTGTGAATCCTGGCTTAAAGAGGGGTGTTTCACAGTTCTGCAGGTTGAGAGCATGGTGTGCATTTAATTCCTAAGTTGTTTTCAGTTGACGGATGAGAAAAAGAAAATATGTTCACTTTCAATTCTAAGATTTCAGGAAATAAAAAGAAAAATGATCTAATATAAGCAATTATTACCCATCAATCTGGGAAGACCATTTCCAAACTCTTTGGAGTCCATCATGCAACTGCAAAAAAACCCAAGAGCTACATCTCAGACTCTACAGGCCTTAGTTAACATGTTGAGGTTCATGAAGGGCTGCAGGAGAAAGCCTCTTCTCTCTAAAAAGAACATGGCAGCACAGCTTAGGTTTGCAAAGCTGCATCTGAACAAAGCACAAGACTTCTGGAACAATGTCCTTTGGACAGACCAGAGCAAAGTGGAGATGTTTGGTCAATGTGAGGCCATCTGTCCGACAGCTAAAGCTGGGCTGAAACTGGCTCATCAACAGGACAATGAGCCCAAACACAGCAGCAGAGCTACAGCAGAATGTGTGAAAAAGAAAAGAATCAAGGTGCTGCAATGGTCCAGTCAGAGTCCAGACCTCAGCCTGACTGAAATGCTGTGGTGGGACCTTAAGAGAGCTGTGCAGAAACCAATGCTGCAAACCTCAATGAGCTGAAGCAACTTTGTGAAGAAGACTGGGCCAAAATTCCTGCACAGTGATGTGAGAGACGGATCCACCCATCCTTCCCACCTCTCTGGTTACCTAAAAATAAGACCTGGAAAAGACCAGATGCTTTTTATTTTGTCCTGATACTAAAACCCCTGGAATCCTTGGAATCCTTCTACCTTTTACACGTGACTAAGGGATGCTGGGCTGCTGCACTGTTGTTTATAGCTGTCAAATAAAGTGTCTCATATGATTTAGCTTTAGCCATATTTTCAATAAAAGAGAGACCACGAGAGGAAGCATTTTAATTGCAAAAGAAAGGCATACATAGATTTTTTGGCAGTAGTCTTCAAAGAGCAGCAATATTCTGAAGTCTATAGTCTGAAAATAGGAGACAAGAGCGTCTGGTGGTGGCAGAGTTAGAACGTGGCTGTGATACCCAAGAGAACTCGGATGAGCAAGAGGAAAACTATTACATTGACATTTAGATAACATGGTAAAAAGGCTGATTGGCTCAGAGAAATCAGGCAGAAAGATGAGCGCAGTGAAGTGAAAATTGAGGATGAGATTATTTTAAAAGTGTGAGAAAGCAAAAGTGAGAAAGATAATAGACTTGCAAGAAAGCCCAAATTAACCAAAGGGGAGTGAAGACGGGATAAACTTGTTGACCTTGTGCTTAAGCGCCATTTAAATGCCTTGAAATGTGGACTAAATGTTCCAAAGAAGTATTCAAAAATTTGATTAATGGATCTTTTGAAATAAAGTAATAACATAACCCTTTTTTCCTGAAAGAAGCGAGTTAAATGTTTGAAATGAACACATGTTGTTATGTTGATAAAAGTGGAGCCGCCTTTGGATCTGCTGATATTTTCATAGTGTGTTATTTTTAGTTAGGTGAAATTCTTGTCGGTTAACCAAACCACAGTTGTAACCCGAGGCTGAGATGGGGAAGAGTTCATCACTCTATAAAAGACTGAACAAGTGAATTGGTAGAATTTTTGAAAATTGTTTGTTAATGTAACATTTGTGTGTAATTTGGGGAATTTATCAACTACATTAAATAATATTCTTAAATGAAAAGAAATGACATGCCCTTGGACAGCACTGCATTGGAAATGAAATGACTCGGTTGAAGAAATAACCATATGGGGTCAGGAACATGCCTTCAAAGCTATTGCCAGTGAGTATAGTTCAAAACTATTTCCACAAAGGCAAGTTCAAATCTACCCTGCAAAGAAAGATTGCTGCTTTTTGGGGCCTTTTAGATGTTCTAAGGTGAAATTAAAAAAATCAAAATGTAAATTTTGTTTTGGAAATATTGGACGCTGCATTCTCCAGGCCAAAGTTCAGCATCCATCCATCCATCCATCCATCCATCCATCCATCCATCCATCCATCCATCCATCCATCCATCCATCCATCCATCCATCCATCCATCCATCCATCCATCCATCCATCCATCCATCCATCCATCCATCCATCCATCCATCCATCCATCCATCCATCCATCAATCATTTTCCCCTTCTCCCTCATCTACTCATCCATTCATCTATCTGTCCACCCATCAATCCACCTGTCCTTCTGTCCATCCAATCATCCATCCATCTGATCCATTCTTCCATCTTTCCGTCCCTCATTCATCAACCTCATCCCATACCTGACCTCCCAACCCCATTCATCGATTTTTTTATTCCAGTCATCCATTCTTCCTTCCCTCCTTCAGCTTCCCTGTTTTTTTTGCAATCATCTGGGGGTTCGTAGTTGGCTACAGTCATGACCCCTCAACTGTGAGTCTCCTTCTCCTGAACCACCAATCACACAATGAACCCAACCTCGAGTCCTCCACATTAATCAATACCATCACTTCCACCTCTCCCTTGTGCTGTCTCACATTTTGACTCCACATTAAATCACTAATATTACACTTTTGTGATGTGGTCAATGTTAGTGAGCTAATTTTAAAACTATTTTCAATTTTTTGCTCCAAATCTGCCTTTGATTGTTTTTACAAAAGCATGTTTTCCATCAACTTCTCTTGTTTTATTTTGTGTCGGGAATTTCCAGTTAGTTTATCAAATAAATCCAGAGTAATTTCATATCATAATGAACAAAAAGATGTCCTGATCACAAGAAATTAAAGGTGTTAAGAGGTAATGTGGTGAAATGCTGCAGAGATTAAACATGACCAACCACAGGGATCTTTTAAACTTTTTATTCTATTGAAATATCTCTATTGAATTAAAAAGAATAGTTTCAGCTCAAACTATCTGCAGTTAGCAGCTTCTTTCCTGTGGTAGGTCCAATCTAATGTCGGTTTCTGAAATGTTTTATTGAATAAATTGCCCATAATTTTGATGCTCCACTCAAATCTCGCTATTTGCCTTGTCAAAATGCACAATGTGGCCTTCATCAGCATAAATTATTCAGTGCATCTTGTCTCAGGTGGAGCTGAGGGACGGCAAAAATGCACATACCTGTCACCCAGCGAATTAAATATGAACAAATCGCCCTGTGTTTACGAGCCGCGTAGGACCTTGAGCCAGACATGTGGGGATGTTCTGCTTCCTCCTGCAGAATACTAAACATGGATTTTAGGGTTTGTGAACATGGTCACACTGGTGGTGGATTAGCATGGAAACAAAACTGGCAACATCCACTAAAAACAATCCCTGCAGAGCAATTCAGAGACATGCACGGAAGCATATCAAGACGCACACATATATGCAGCGTTGATACACTCTCAAAAAGGCTGTATACAGGCCATCAAACCCAGCACACACAAGCCAATCGTGCTGGCTGTAATCAGAGTGTAGTGTGTTTTTCTCAGCGGTGTAATTCATCAAAGTGACGGCTGCCGATGAGTCTCAGTCAGCCTGACAGCCACAGCTAATCAATCATCAATCTACCTGCTCTTTGTTTCACAGCCCTCTGCAGTCACTGCCACATTTTCAGGCGACACACACATACACTCATTTTGCACAAAGCCATGGCGTCATGTAGGGGTTCAAGCCTCTCATTTGGCCAGTGATCCAACAGCTCTGATGTTTATTGAGAGCCGACAAGCTGAAGCACCATCATTGTGCTGTCATGTGCTTGTATATGCATAAAGTATATTGCCACATGCTTTTTTATTTTGGCCAGTGCAGAATCCAGTGGCACTGTTGGTCATCGGCACATCAATCAACATAAGGCAGCTTTCAGTACATGTTCAGTACATGCACATTTGTGCAGCTATATTGACTCCCATTGGAGTCAAATATTTTGTTCTTGCTCAAGAACAATTTTAGGAACCAATTTTCCAAGCTTTTTTTTTTGTCCCTTTTTTCCTTATTCAAACTTTCATAAAAGTCCTCATAACGGCATCCAGTAAAGCACCTTCCCTATAAGCAGCAGGAGGGTTTCTGTGTTCTACATTGACTTGATCTACTAGTCTTTTGTTTAAGAAGCCTCAAAGTGCATTCCTCAAGCGACGCTTCATGGAGTGCGAGCTTAAACCAACATATAACAATTGATATTCACATCTGAGTTACTTACTGATCATGGTTTGAGATGAAACACATTTTTTTATAATGCGAAGGTCATCTTAGTGAATGCTATTTTACTGGTTTCTTTGGTTAAACATGCCACTTTACAACAACTCTTAATCGCATACTTGTTAGGTTTAGGCAATAACATCACTTGCTTTTAGGGTCGATAATCTAAACTACTTAGAATAAGATTAAAAAGAAGATAATGGTTAAGACTAAAACACCCTCTCTGTATATAAGAATAAGAAATCACATAGCCTTTATGATTTCATGATCGTCTATTGCCTGCAAGAGCAAATGACCCATGTGGACATTTTTGGAGAGAAGGACGGTCTTGGAGGTGGGAAAGTGGATTTTAATACCAACAAAATCGTGAAATGAACATAAAACAGGTTCTCTTAACACAAACTCTAAAACTGTTGTGTTAAAAATGGCCTTTTTCTGACTTACCTGAAGACGAATCATCTTCACAAATTTGGTGCAAGGTCAAAAGAGACCTCTTTATCTGAGTGTCCTGTGGGATATTGCAAAATAAATGCACAACTTGTCTCAAATGTGCTCCCGGTGATATTGAGTTTATGTAGGAAATTTTTCTCTTCATCCCTACAAAAGTCTCATAAAACAAGACTTGGTAATGCTATGCCTGTGCTGTATAATCTCCATGGCATCCCTATTCAGTTGCTTGAAATTGTTATAGCTGAAAAGTGTGATTAGCAAAACTGGAGGTTGCAGAGCAGTAAGAATTGTATGGTGAAGGGCATTTAAAGTATGTTGCAATTAATCTTACCAGCATGTTGCCCGTGTTGTTAACAAGTCCAGTATTGATGCTTGTAAGATATTCTATTTGTTCCTTAATAGACTTGAGGAATTGCTCAATTTGTGTCTTCCATAATTGCACAGAAGATGAACCCAGTTCTGTATGATTCCTTCCGATCAATATTCACTTTCCAATCTTGCACTCTGTCAGGCAGGAACATGAATCGGTGTGTCAGCGACTTTAAGTGGTTGAGGCTTTAACTATAATTTCAATTTCAGAGCAGAGCAACTCTGATTGTGTTTTTCTGGAATGTTTTAGTCCAGCTACATCTAAAAAAAATCTGACTTTTTTTTAGCTATTTAAGGAGAAGATGGAGGTTTTCCTCCTCCATTTTGTATGTTGGATCATTGCCTTTGCCTTTTCTTATGAAATACAAAACACTGTTATTCTGCCCCTTCAAAGGCTTCATTACTGAGACTACAGAGAGAAATGAAGTGTGGGGAGTGGGCGTTGTGCAGAAAAACAGCTTCATTACATCAGAAAGGAGTGAATGGCATTTTTTGAATAACATCCTCAAAGCACCATGGGTCAATGTATTGCCTTCATCACAGCCTGATGTTATACCTGTCTTTTTTTTCTCTCTCTCTCTGTATGACAGCAGGCTCAGATTGATGTGATGTATTTTTCTGCTGATATATGGGAACGATATTTGACTTACACCCCACATCAGGCACATACTTAATGTCAACACGCCGAAAAGAAAATTTCCATACTAATGTAGGTACATTCAGGATATATGAATATAGAAAAACGCAAAAATCTTAGTTTTCCCTCTGCTTTATTGTGGATGGAGAAGACTGAACCTTCCAAGCAGAGAAGAATAATTATCAGTTGTTCATGGGCAAGTGTTTCTATGGCCTCTTCCCTTTAAAACTCGGTAAGTTTGAAATATGATGAATTAATCAAGGGGTCATTGTTGCAAATCAGTAATTACAATCAGCCAAATGTGGCAGGCAACATCATGACCCTCTATCAAATCATTGTTTTCAGGCTTGTGTGGTTGTCTCCCAACACAAACAGGAAAAATTGCATCAGTGATTATCCCTGTTGAGTCGACAGAGATCACAAATCACAGAGTGAGAGGTGACAGGATGGAATTTATGTCACTGTGAAGTATTGGGCCATTTTTCTCAGTGGCATGCAAAGGTAAAGGACTGTATTTATATAGTGCTTTTCGAGTCTAATTGACCACTCAAAGCACTTTTACACTACAACCACATGCACACACACACACACACACACGGAGCGCTTCTTGGTGTATGCAGTGTTACAAGCTTCATCGCGCTCGTTCTCTGTCTCACACAGATGGATGCATTGGAGGCAATGTGTGGTTCACTATAGCATGTAGTCAAGACAAGAGGTGGATCAAGCTACTGACCTTCTGATTAGCAGAAAACTGCTCTTTCACCTGAGCTTCAGCAGGGCAATATCAAGAAATTGTCCAAGAATTGGACAAAAGAAGTGGAGTAACTGAGATGACAGTTTACAGTCCACCTCAATAGCTGAAATTTTGAGTTCATTCATTTCTGAAAACATAACTGCCAAAATGCAATCTATTTTATGGCAGACAATAAGAGAAATTAACTCTTTTTGTAATAGTGGTAATATTAATGATGTTATTTAAAAGTTGTACATGCTAGTTTCTATAGTTTTTTTTCAGTTTTTGGTTTAGTTTCCCCCTACTCCTGCTATTGTCTGTAGATGTCCTCAGTTGTCTTGGTCTTGCCGTTAAGTCACAATGCGCACCTGTTTCCTGTTAATCCCTCACCTGCTGTCATCCTCCTCATTAACCCTCCCAGTGTCTAACTCTTTGGTTCTCTCAGTGTTTGTGCCAGTTTGTTGTTGTCTCAGCACCATGGTTTTCTGCTTCTGCATCATCTTTGTGCTTTGCTTCTTGCTCATTTTTTTTTTTTTTTTTGGGGGGGGTAGTTTTTTGATTACCTGTTTTGCAGCACCAATGGTTTGATTAAATCTGGTTTACCATTAGTTTGTCTCTGCCCTACTTGCATTGGCATCCACCACCACCTCCTCTACTATGGATCACAACAGTTAAAGATCTTTTATGGATGAAGAGGACGCTGTGTTCTGGACAGCAACGGGAGCTCAGGCTTTGGTAGATTCGTTGCACATTCATCCCAGTGTTGCCTAAAGGGGCAGCATGTCTGTGTTTCGTGGATCTTGGGTAGAATTAGCAATAAGTATGACTGTACTCACCGTCTTTCCTGTTGCTGATCGTAAGGAACGCCGGAGCTTACAGCAATGAAGGAGTGATATCTGCATTTTTGGGGTAAGCTGTTCTGCTTTTTATGAGTCATCATCTTCTGAGATACCTACCAAATCCAGCTTTTTACATGTTAAAGCACCCAAATTCATCTTATTTTGAGCTTGACTGTAAGCAATCTTGTAAGCGTCTTGACACATCCAGTCTTCCAGTTTTTGGTTTAAACCCTATTTTGATATAATGAATGACTCCATTGTGCTCACAGGTCCACTACAGTTTTCCTCTCTGTTATGTAAGCAGCTAATTTAGAATATGAGAATTTTTATTGGATGTGAAACACATCTGAGCTCCATTACAGCTTTAGACTGGAAATCAAACTGAGTTTGAGACTTGCAGCTCTGACAGCAGAATATTATGAGTAAATGTGATTTTTGTGTGTGTGCTTACCTCGTTTTGCTCTTCACTGTCCTTCAGCAGTTCAACAATCTAATTTAAATATTCATAAGTCTTTCACGTCTGACATCTCTCGTGTGTGTGTGTGCGCGTGCCTATCTCCGCTCCAACAAAATGGCTAATATTCCCATGGATAGCTTGGGTTGATGGGTCAATAAATTGTTGCACAGTGATCTAGGCTCTGTTCGTTTTGTGTTTCCTGACAGTAGCCAGAGTTGGTTTTCTAGTACCACATTTTCTATTCTATTGCTATTGTTTTTTTTCTTTTTAACCCTGTATACATGACAACAAATGTCTTCTAATTTAAAACTATTTTTCAAGGGCATCGTGCTGATCAGACGTCTTGATATTTTGCCATCTCCGTAAATGTTAATGGTTTGGACACTTTTCAGTATAATGCAGTCCTGTAAACCCTCAACCACTATGACCTTATTAATAACCACAAAGCTGGCTTACAATAAAAACGAAACCGTAGAAGAACCGCTCTGTATAATTTGCACATTTACTTCTAATGAGAGCAGACTACCAATCAGACCAGACCAAGTGAGACTGCAGTGATTAAAATGTGTTTTGAAGTGGAAAAACATCAGTATTTTACAGCTTTTCAAACTTTGTGAGCTATAGAATTATGTAAAAAGGGATTGTGAGATTTATATTTGATCACACTTAATGAGGAAGATTAGTCACAAAGTTTCATTTGAGCAGGCACAGCTGTAGGGTAGATTGCAAAGGATGGACTGGATATAAATTCATTATTATATTGTGGTAAAAGGTGATTTTTACTGGAAAAACACACCCAGAAACTCTGACTCCTGGCTCAGAAAATGTCCAGATAAACCACCAACTATCCCAGGCCTTGGCTGCCTCTGTGACTCTTCTCTGAGAGGCCCCCCCCCAGCCTTCTGCGTCTCTACAAATCCTCACTGCCAATACAACTGAATGCACATCCAAACATCTGCTGCTTTTGCACCTTCAAGCTCAGACTACAGGTTCCAGGATCCAGCAAATACCACACACCTAAGACCACCATTAGAATTTTATTACAAGCAAATTAACTACCCGACAAATCAGGCCAAGGTGAAAGTTGCAGAAGAAAAACACGTTTCTCTCTCAGGAGAAAGGGAAAAGAGCTGCTGCAGAAAACAACTACAACACATGCTGAGAAATGATCAAATAGCTGGAAAAGCATCTGGAGGATGAACTCTGCCTCAGACACTGGTGTGAAGAAGACTTGAACCGGTACAAAGTGGTCGCTGAGGAATTACGTCAGTCCTCCAAAGTTCACACAGCAGGGGAACATGGGGAGTTCAGACGTGCAGAGCCACAAGTGGGGAATCTCTACAAGCTGAAAATCTTAGAGGAGAAAAAAAGAAGTCCAGCTCCAACCTTGAACTGGAATCCAAACTGCCAGGAAAAAGAGGAGGCAACTAAAGTTCTCGAGTGGAAGGCATCCTCTGCATGGCATTGTGTTGAGACAGCAGAGTGTGTCGGCTGCACTACAGCGTGGGGGGATGCGGGGAGTCGTTCTTAATAGCAGCAGTGACCAGGCATAATGCAAGCTGATAATGACTGTTAGAATATACTGCAACAATATAATAAATCAAATTTATTTTCTAAACCACATGCTGCATCTATTACAACAGCACGGCTTTACAGGAGAAGAGTCCAGCTACTGGACTGACCTGCCTGCAGTCCAGACCTTTCAGATCAGAATCAGAAAACTTTATTGATCCCGGAGGAAACCGCTCAATTGCTTTCACCAACTTGAAACATTTGGAGCATCATGAAACAAAAAATACAACAAAGAAGACCTGGAACTGTTGAGCAGTTAAAATTCTATATCAGACAAGAATTGGACAATATTCCTCTCCCAAAGGTGCAGCAGCAAACTTTTAGACTGTTGTTAGAAGAAGACAGGATGCTACACAGTGGGAAGCCTGGACCTGTACCAAGTTTTGAGACTCGGCTTGTTGCTGCCATCAGATTCTATATGAATGAACATTTCTAACAAAATAGTGGTTGTGGTGTTAAATTGTGAATAAGATGTTGATTTATGAGGTTTGCAAATCATTGCATTCTGTATTTCTTTTAGTTTTACTGAGTCAAACTTTATTGGAATTGGGGTTGTACTTCTGAAAATGATGCATAGATGCCCACATCCTCACATTTACCACCTCTGGCTGTGGAGGAGAGGGGAATGAAAGAAATGATGAAGAGGCCTAACTGACTGTATACTGCCAGCGATCTGGCTTGGAGCATTTGGACACTTTTCAAAGAAAAGTCTGATTTGTTTTGATAGCTTAGGGGAACGTCGGGTAAAAGGAGTTTTTATCTTCATTTCGTGGCATGAGTCTGATCTGACTGAATGTAGTGCTGTGTGCGATGTTCGGATTTAGGTACTTTTTGGTGAAACGTATCTGTGTGTTTGTTATTTCATCCATCCCCCTTACACAGATAATGACAATGAAAAATAGAGACACGGGCAGCTGGCAGGAATGTATTATCTGTGGATGATTGACCAGACATGCTGGTATGCGGTAAGGTCGCCAGAAACACAGGACGAAAGGTCAAGGGTCAACATCTGGATTTGAGTGAGAAGATGGGCTTAAATCTGTTTGTAAGGAGGAGAGACTTCTGAGAAGGCAACGGAAAAGAAAAAAAACTTCAAAGTGGGTTTTGACGTTTGTACCTGTAATCTCCTTTTGTATCAAATGTACCCGGAAATAGAGAAGGCTGTGATTCTCAGAGATGGAATTTATTTTTGGTCTTGGTATTCTGATGTTCCCTTTTTGATTTTGTGCTGCACCTTGGTTAGTTTTACTCCAGTTGCATTTTTTTTGGTACTTTCCTCCCTTATTCAACCCAGTTAGTTAAGTTTCCCACTTCAGTCTAACATGAGGGGCCTGTACTACCAAGGAGGATTAGTGTCTAAGCGAAGTAACTTCAGGTTCAGCTCAGGATTTTCAACATCACAAAGTTGCATTTCTTCTTACCAGGTTGTATCACCATGACAAATTGCTCTCAAGGTGCCTCGGAGCAGGAAAGGTATCAAGAGAAGAGATCAACCTGAAGCATCGCCTCCCGATCAGTCGCTTTTTTTCTAAGGGAATTAAAAAACAAAATGGATGTGGTGTGGTGAGAGTCTCTGTCCAACTCTTACTGGAGTCAAATGCTGATTATGTTGTTTGACTTCCACTCAAAATCATCTTTGTTAGAGATGTGTCAGTCAAAGGGAATGTTAATGTCGCCCAAAACAGGGATTTATTGCTCTATAGCTTCTTCCTGCTGACTTTTAAGAAATTGGAACTAACATTTCTGACTTTATTTGTCCAAATCATCACTGAAATATAAAAGATTCCATTCCTTTTCTCATACATTATACTCACAAAATTGTGTCAGTTGATGACTGTACAGTCATTCACATCCACGTATATCTTATAAAGAGTTTTGAAGATGAACTCAAATTGTCAAACAGCTAAACAGTTTTGTTGCATTTCAGAGTCTGGATGATAGAAAACGAACACAGACAAAAAGCCCACTGACTGTTTTGAAATGCTTTTATGCGTGTGCCTCCGGCCTCTTTGATGCAAAGAGCTTTCAGAGTAGCCAGAATTGAATCTGACAGAGTAAAAATGAAACTTTCTCACATAGTTTAGTAATACATCTGTATTCCATTCATTTGGTGAGATATACAACAGCAAATCGATCAGATCTACTCATGTTTATTGATGTGCTGTGATTTTGATGAGCTTATTAATTACACAGGCATTGTTTTTCTTTCTCGTTTGGCTGCTGCAGCTGCACTGTTTTTCAGTTTGATAGAATTATAGATTGTGACTGATGCCAACTCCACCTGTTTTGCATGAATGTGCACATATCCAGAGTTAGGAAAACCGGTTGACTTACTGAGTTCATAACCAGTGTCATGGTAAAGTCTAGTGAGGTCTCCATTGTTGGGATCAGTTAAGCTAGGCCAACTGAAGATACTCTGGCCTGAACCTGCTTCATAGTATAAACCCCAGTTCTCAGATCACTATTAACTCTCCACTTCATTTGCATATATTCTACCTCTTTCCCAGTTGTTTTCCTGATCATTGTTTCACCACCCGTTGTTTCGTTCCTGTGAGTTTGCTTGCTGTTGAATTCTTGTTTTCTAGATTGTTGTTCTGCTGGTGTTTCTGGTTGGCAGCATCTTTTGTTTTGCACCCTCAGTAAATTGATTAGATTCTCCATCCTGAGTGTTCCTGCATTTGGATCCTCACCACAACAGAGTACATCCCAGCAGCCAAAATTTGTCTCTGAACTCGTTACTTCTGCACGATTTATTTGATTGTGAACTAATGTGCAGATGTTATGATGAGAATTTTATCAATTAAAATATAATGCTTTGACATCAGTGTTTTTGATGGGTGATAGTTAATGAGCTGCAACATGAGCAGAAACTGTAAACAAGCCCCAAGTGATGAAATGGGCGGCGGTTTTTGTGCATATTCCCTGACCCATGTCTAAGTAATGAATACTGACACGCCTCAGGCTGCCTCTGAAAGATGTGAAAACTCATGTACTCATGGTTGTGTTTCACTGTTTACATCATGCGTGTTCTAATGCAAACACAAACATGTCCACAAACGGACGATGTGGTTGTTCCAAAAGCTCACTTAATCTGTCAGTCTACTGTGCAAACTGGAAACGCCGCCATCAGAACAGACTTGCATGTGGACATCAGGCAGGCAGGTTGACACTGTTGTGCACACAAATGTCAAACGGACAATTAACCAGTCAGATTAACTGATAAACACATGGTCAAGCAGTCAGGAAGAAGACGGATTGATCAGTCAACTAGGGAATTGGGCGCCTAATGAATATGTTAGAATTACATGACTGACATGCAGTGGCACTCAGTGTGTGTGTGTGTATTAGCTTTAAAAAATGTAAGGTTAATATCAATGCATATCGAATTTTGATCAATTAGGGGATTGCTTTGTTTTTACATCTTTGTTTTTAGATCTTGAACTTTATTACTGAATAACTGAATTATATTCATACAAAGTGCCTCCACTTGGTTTATAGTTTACAGTGTGTGGGAATGTAAATGGAGGCAGTGAATCGTGGAATCTTTTGCAATGCCATTCAATTTGTTTTTCTTTCTCCATCAGATCTGATTATTTTGGAAAACTTTTTAAAACAAAAAAAAAATAATTTACCAGGTAATGACATTGTGGTCAAGTGAGAACCCATACGCAGACAACTGGCAATTAGAGCAGAGCAAGAAACCCAAACACAGTCCCAACAAATGTCCACTGAAAATCCAAACAGAGAGCTGACGGGACAAGAAACCCGACGGGCTCTGACGAGAAGAAAGTAAGCCTGTTCGTATATACACAGGCAAAACAAATGACTAGCACCAGGCAAGTGTGTGGCAAAGGAAGTCAGCATGGAGAAGGGAAGCAAGTTCTACAAAACTGAAAAAAGGAAATAAATGTAACAAACACGCAGAGGGGTTTCAAAACAGTATATAAATAAAGTGACCAGAAGACAGATCATGAATTAGGAAAATACTTAAACACAGAGCCGAAGGACACCGAGATGGGATGAACAACCAGAGAACAAAAAGAAAAACAAAAGAAACCTGGTAGTATTTTATACTGGGGAAGGTGAAGACCAGCGCAATCAGTCAGATACTGAACCCATGTGTGATGAAGAGGAAGGGAATGCATGATGGAAGCATGCACTGTAAAATGCAAAAATATTACACCTAAGAAAATCTAGAGTCAAATTAAACCAGAAGACGTGAACAAAATATAACGCCATAACCGCGGCAACTAGCACTGGCAACAGAAAACGTACTGGTCCATAAAAAGATGCTACAACATAAAGAAGACAATCTGTATCAATTCTATCGCACAACCAAAGCTGTAATAAAAGAGTGTCACTTATAGTTTCTGTTGGTTTTAATGGTGCAAGGCCTGCAATAAAGACCGCTACTAGACACAGAACTAACTTGATTTATTTTGTCAGTTTTTGTTTGGATACTTTCGAACTAGCATGATGACACAAGATATGTAACTGGGCCAGAAGAAAATCTCTACAGCTGTAGTTTCTTTCTTTTATAGTTTTTAGATTATTTTCTCAACCTTTACTTATCTATGAAAATGCTAAATAACTGTATGAAATGAACAGCAAATAACAGGGCAGTGGTTCAGGACCACTGTCAGTGGGAGGTTAATTCACCATTTCTGCTCTGGTGAAATTTTACAAGATCATTTGTAATATTTCTGTGGCACAGAGGAATACAACAAGCTTCAATATTCATTGATGGATCAGTTCACTATAGATTTTGGTCATTTCTTGAGGTTTGTAGGTGAAAAACAAAGCACCTTAGGTAGAATATCACCAGCTCTAACTGAAAAAAAACTTCACTTCTTGCTCATGACCCCGAAACTCTCTGCACTTGCATCTTGTAAAACACGCTCATTAACTCAAACTAGCAGTTTAGTCCACTCTTCACAATTCTTTCCTGCCATGTGGGGCCACTTGCACTGCTACAAGTAGTTCCAATGCACCCATGCCTACTGTAACATTCAGGAGCCTTATGAAACAAAAGGTTAGCCCCCTGAAAGGCCCAGTGTCAGGGATTACTTCTCACACGAATTCTCCAACAAAGCATCCATTGTGCCCCACCGGCCTCTCAAATTAGCAGCGAGAGCGAATGCACGCTTAACTGGACTTGACAGCGCAACCACTCTCCCAGCCTCTGAAGCTTTACTCTTCAACTTCTAATCTCTAAAGAAATTAAAGAATGATTTGAAAAAATGAGACAATGAAAAAGAAATCCAATCGATGTGCCCGGGGGAGACTAAATAGATTATTATGAATATGAATTAAACTGTCCATAATCTAGTTCTCAGGCTACAGCTGGATTAGGCTGCAGCACATACATCTGTCAGAAAAGCCTGTAGTTCTTTCAACGGCTTTTTCCTCTTGAAATATTAGCTTGTTTCATAATTAAAACAGGTGTTTTGTGATGTTCACGTTCTTGATAAACAGAGTATATCCCAGATTTAAAGGAGTTACTTGGTTGTTTTAAACGGTTTTCCATTTAAACCCATGACTCTGAGTATGACTTGTCAGTGTCACACGAATGAGAGTGAAGTGTGCGTGTCTTCCTGTTGCAATTCTCAAAATAAAACTCCTTGTGGTACACTTTTCAAGCAGGGTTTTGGACTAAAATGAACTAAACTGAATGACTTAAAGACAGTCATATTTTATGTTTAAGGGTTGTTAATCTAGTTACTCTTCATCATGTAACCATCTCTTGAGAAAATAAAGTCCATCAATTTTTGTTAGAGCACCAAATCACAACAAATGTAATCTCAGGGCACTTTGAGTTCGATTCATGCCAATTCCAAAATAATGAGCTGTAATACAATCGTAATCAAATGAACTGAAATCCAAATTAGTCCACTTCATACAATGCCATTTAATCAAATACTGCTTTGCTAACTGAAACCAACAGATTGCATCACTAACATCTCTTTAATCCCTCATCCTGAGCATGCTCAAGGTGATGGTGGGAAGAAAAAACTCTCTTTAAACAGGATGAAACCTCTGGCAGAACCAGGAAGGCGGCCATCTGCCTCAACTGGTCAACAAACACCATAACACCAGGCCAGGTAAGTGCTGAGAAAGAGAAACACAACTTAATTACAACAATCTCATATGTACACGGAGACTAAAGAGAGCTGACTGAGGAGAGGTGCATCACGGGAGATCCCCCAGCAGTCTAAGCCTATATCAGCACAACTATGGGCTGTTTCAGGGCCATCTCTAACTGTAAATATATCAAAACTAAAAGTTTAAAGCCTAATATTAGAAAATAAAAGTGCACACAATATGTTTATTGTCATGACAGATTAAATTCCTTTTATTTTGTCCTTCATACCTATTTGAATGCTGCCAGATGATTGAAGTCCATCTTTAATCTGCCTAAAAAGTCCTAAACACAGAAAAGATGGAAGACGCAGCTAAATGAAAAGGAAAGTTTACAACGCCGAATAACAGCTTGCTGAAAAGCATAGTGATATAGTTAATTTCTACACTTTTGTGGCTGTTTTAACACTTAGAATCATGGAAGTGCTGGAGAATGAACCTCCCAGCTCCTGAGCCACCCACAGAACTGACCTGACTGAAAAAAAAAAGGGCCAGGTTTCAAGGACGCCATGTCATGAAGGACTTTGACCTTTGTTCTCTTACATTTCAGCGGTGCTTCTGTATACTCTGTTCTTAAAGAACTCACGATCACTCACTTTAGATAGGGGCTGGCGCAACATGCAGATTCTATTTTGAAGTTAGATGGACCGTACTTCCGGTGTTAACAACCGCTAACCTGACAGAACTGTTCCAGCCGACAGGCGTTGGGGGTGTAGTGAGAGGAGGAGGAGGAGGAAGAAAAGTCCTCACCCTCATACTCTCCAGTCTTGCTGCAAATCGCGCGTTCACAGCGGAGCCCTCGGCAGAGGAGACCCAGCTGGACGTGTGCGCTTCGCCTTCTGGATACAGAACGCACGCTCTCACCGTTCAACACCACCTGCGCGCCCGTGCGTCTGCTCGGTCATGACTTCCACCTGAGCCGGGCATGTAGTTAATCGTGTTCCTGGGCGTGGGAAGGACGGAAAAAGGCGCTTGACTACTTGTTTTCGTGGGAATGTTGTTGAACTAAACTTAATCAGTGACTCCAGGAGCTGAATCGTCGCTCCGGTCCGCTGCACCCGGAATACTTTTCCCACTGCAAGATGTACATTTGGAAACTTTTGCAGAACCGGTGACACGCGGGACGAGTTTCAGTTTGAGATTTGTGATATTTCTGGGGAATATAGCCAATAAAGTCAGCTTTAAACGCGGCTTTACACTGAGGAGGGGGAGGACACCAGCGGCAGAACAAGAGGTATGTTGAACAGCATTTTCTCCTCACTTTTTTCTCGCTGTCATGAGTATTTCGTGCTGTATGTAGATTTCACAGAAAGAAAAATCCCTTCCTCATCTGCAGTTACAGTTTCCCAGGGCTTCTAACAGCAGATAAAGCTTTAAGGAGATTTAAAAGATTTGCAACGTACTCGTGATTTCTTGTCAACGCGCGCTCTCTCTCTCTCTCTGGAGAAGTGAAACGTTAATGAAAATGTTGACAAGCTGGACTGCGATGACCTGTTCTGAGGTACTGTTCTGTTCAGATACACGACCATTTTTTAAATGGACTCCGGGTCATGCGGGGGATGTCTTGGGACTAATCAATACTCAGAACATCTGGAGCCTCAGCTTGTGGGCTGATCCCGTTGAGCGACTTAATGTTTTTCAGACTAAAATGACTTCTTCCGGTGTTAACTTCACTTAATGGAAATTACAACAGCTGCACACAACCATTATCTTTTATTGATTCTCTCCATTAATGCCACACCAATCCCTGGAAGGATAAAGGGGAGTTTGGAGAAGGATTGTGAGACTTAACATCATCCATTTAGGGTACTGTAGTGGAAAAACAGATGTTTTCTGATGGCAGTATTGATCACAAGTGCTTTAACTATCACAGCCGCAGCTTGGTAATGACAGTATTAAGTCAGACTTTTGGATCTAAAGGTCATTTTAACACATGACGTGTGTTGAACCATGAATCTTGGAAAAACTCCCCTTATTGCTGCTTCAAAGCGCTGCTGTACATGATTGAAAGGTAATTGCCCATGGCGTGGGCTAATGGGGTAGAATAGCCTCCACACTGCACCCAGAGCCCTGAAGCCCTAAAACCAGAGATGCCGCCATTCTGCCCTGTTTAGACTGGACCTGTGTAGACATCGTCTGATGTTATGGCTGACACCATGCTCTCATCAGCCAAGCGTGTAGATTCAAGGCTGCTTGAGCAGTTCATTGTCACGTTCCAGTGGAAAGTTTGGACGAGATCTTTTCTTCTTTTAGGGAACAACTGCTGGGAATGTTTCCCCCTTTTTGCTCCGTTTGCATATATTTTACAAAGGCATGAGCATGTGGCTGTGAAGTGAGACTGAAAAATTGAAACTTTGCAGCTAATTGCAGACTGAGGCACGCACAGTGGATTATCAATGATGAAACTGCTGCTTGTTGATTTAATATTCTTGAAGAAATGGCAATTGACATTGATAATTCACAGGGGCTGCAGGCCAACTTGGCCTATCCTGACATCTCTTTTCTGTTTGCTTTTAACTGGACTTTCCCCGTAATGAGATTTTTCAGGGTAAAATGCAAGCTGGAACTGGATGCGATAAGTCGTGTCCTTCTCTTTGCCAGATTTGTATATTTTTCAGACATTCAGGGTCGACATTTATCCGTCATTTTGGCAGTTTTTCATAAGAAACTTTTTTTGGACTGACAGTAAGATGAGTTTTATCAACATGAAAAATACTATTATGACTTTGCTTTTTTTTTGTTTTTTTTTCAGCTTTCACATTTAAGAATGACAGTAAAACATGTTAGAGACTCGCTATCACCTGAGATTATTCATTCATTTGTATTACAAACATTCGGCATAAAGGGTCACATTTAAGGTTGGCTTATTCTGTTACATTGACTACATTAAATTATGTCATATTTCATGAAATAAAGCAAAGATTTACATATAAAATGTGAACTTGTACATTGAATGTATGTAATACAGCTGGTTTGGAAATTTATGCTTAATCAAAATACTTAAGCCAACTTTTTAGGCTCAATTTTTTTTAACACACAGCAATTAAAGAGGAAAAGCTGCAGTTTTCAAAGCAGCAACACAGTGGCTGAGTCCTGTTTTGGAAAAGCGCCACAAAGAACCTCTCAAATGCAAATGATCAGGCTTTTTAATCCCAAATTTAAGGATATATGTTGGGCTCGCTGAGCTTGTTGGGTTGGACAGAAGCCCAGAGCTGAGACATTTAGTAAACTTGGACAGAAAATGCTCTGCCAACTCTGACCAAAAATAAGCTCATGTAAAGTGCATTGGTAGAATAGTCATTGCTGTTTAGACATTATTGCTGCTTTTCCTGCTGGAGAAAAGCAGATCTGTTAAAGAGTTTAAACACTGAGAGATTACTTTCATTTCTTGTCTTTTTTTTTTTTTTTCTATGAAGCAGGTCTTGAGAAATATTTCTAAACTCTATGGCTTCACCCGCCAGACATTCAACGTCTCATCTGCCTCAGAAATGTTCCTCAGTCTGCGGGCTTAACTTTACATTATTGCGTGTATTCAGTTGGACTTTCAGAAACCTGTTTGAGTGGAATGCAGGCAGGTGGTTGAGTAACTCCGCCACTCAGCAAAACAGCGTTGCTTGTGTGTACACAGGAAGTCGTGTCGGTGAGGCCAACCTTAGTCTATTCACCTGCTGCTGTCTTGCACATGACTGTATGTAATGACATGTTATTTCTGCCAGTGTGCACTTACAGGTGATGAGTCATTTTGTTTTTTGACAATTTTTTAAAATCATATGATGTGTGACGTGATCTTCTGTTTTTCTTTTTTTTTGTTTCTTCTTCATGGTCGTTTCCAAAAAGAATCTAAAGCAAGGGAGATTATTGCTATCAGTGATTAGTTTAATCAGTGATAGAAGAAGTACAGATGGGACAAATTGGATGCATTTGATGTAAAATGGTCCCTTCCATAGTGTTCTGAAGGTTGATATTTCTCAGCTTTAAGATAAGTAGCCCTCTGTGCGAACTGCGCCACTCGAACCAATAACGCCGTCGCCGCTCCGCTGACTCTGGTGCTGGTCTGATGTGTGAAAGGACACAGTGATGTGGAGCTGAGCCGCTTCTGTTTTACTCTGAATTAGGAGGAACAGCGGTGGGGTGACAAAGAGTCTTTTATGCACCTATATGGCAGAACGGCTATGTTAAAGAGGCTTTTGTTTCTTTTTTCAGGAGAGAAGCACAGTTTCCTGCTTTGAATATTTTTTACATTACGTTTTCTTTTTGTTTATTTAACTTATATTAATATATCCTGATCATCTCTATAATGCTTAGTTCTGGTCCAAGCTGATGATAAATCGTATGTGAATAAACATTCCTAAAGGTAAATTGTAATACGAAGATTGATTTTTATTTGTGTTGTATAACCTTGAAAACTAATTTCTAAAGAAAATCAATGTTTTGCATTGACTGTTTGCCTTTTTTGGGCGTCGTTCTTTTAGCAGACACGTTGACTGTTGACTGTAAGTGTTGAACAGACTGTTCTTACAGCAAGACAACAAAGGATCTGTGGGGTTTAATCTGTGGTCAGGGGCTGTAATATTGACAGCACGACGTTGGAGATCAAACTGTGTCTAACAGATGGACGTCACGCTTCCCCTGCTGAAGGTCTGCTGTTCCCTGCACAGCTGGCTGCGGCGCGCAGCAGCATGTGTAGAAAGATCCGCCAACTGAAAACGGCTTATTTTCATTGCAGAGCTCGTTGTGGTGTCTGTTAACTTCTTGATTGCTCTGTTGTCTTGTTCACTGTTACATCTGTACGGCATTTAGAGTGATGGACAGTTGAGAAACATGCAGCAAATGCTTTACCGAGTGCCTGAAAATGCTTTTAATGTGTCTCTATTGGAGCAATGTGGTTGTTTTGAGCCTGGAGCCACAGAAGCTCCTGTGTTTAAACACTAAAAAAGTGTCTTCACTCGCTTAACCCCAAAGCCTGAAATTAAATTATGTTTCATAACTTGGCAGAAAGAACAAGTGAAGACACAGAGGCTTTCTTCATGAGGAAATTTACCACAGGAAGAGACGGAGGTCTCAAAGGTCAGCGAGTCGCATAGATGTTCACATACTTGTTTTGTCAGAAAGGCGTCCTGCTGTTTGTTGGCTTTGCATTAGTGTCAGTGCTTTTGTGTGTGTGTGTGTGTGTGTGTTTGAGTTGATGGGATTTCAAACAATCCTGAGTGTGTGCCTTTTCAGTTGCTTGTTTTCTTATTTTGTAATTGGCAGGAGATGTTATTTACTCGAAGCTGAGGAGCATTTGATGCGTTCAACATGAAGAAGATGGAGTTGTGTTGAGTTTGTATGAGACATGAAGCAACCAGATACTATGCTTGGAATTTCTGTCCAGATAAGTTTTTGGAATGCAGCCTTTAAGCAGAGAGCGTGTCCACAGAAGACTAAACCAGCACGCAAGTGTCAGGACTTCATTAACATGGTAATAATTGCATTCATCATTAAACGCGTATTCACGTACTGCTGGACATGAAAATTTGGCAACACGGCACCTGCCGGTGAGCATGCGTGGAGGTGTAGTTGTGCTTTAGACTGCTGGGAAATGAATAAATGCCGTTTTATTTTTCAGAGTTACTGCTTTGTTCTTTCACTGACTTTACTCTCCTAAAACTCTGCCACCATTGTGCTACATTTGATGACCAAAGGGAACAAGTTTACAAGGAAAGTAATCAAGAAAGTCCAAGATCGCTAGCCAGAAAAAAGCCCATTATTCATAATTTACTGACATTTATTTACAAAATCATTGACTGCGAGCACTATCAAAGCTGTGAGGCGAAAACTGCTGCTGTTCTCTGATGTTTCGCAGCCTATTTGGAAAGCTTGTGCCCAGGCTTTATTTAGACAAGTTTCTGCCGTTTTAAACAATCATTATCCACATTCTGCTCTTCTTCATACCTTTGATATATCCTCATTGCTGCATCATTTTCATCCTTTACATTCTAATAAGCACACACGCTGTTGGCGAAAAAAACAACAACAAAAAACCTCAAACTGTGGCAGTGTTGAATAAAATGAACTGCATGTTGTCTTTTCCTATTTTCATTTCTCTTTTTTTGGCAGGATTTATTCCACAAATATCTGCGTCACTTTCTTGTGCTCGAGCTCTTTTTTGCAGAGGTGCAGCTATCTCTGTGCTCAAATTATAACAAAGGTGGGAGCTGTCATGACTGAGGCATTATACAGCCGTTTCACACCTGCAAAACAGACATTTATTCAGGTGAAAATGGTGCATATTTAGAGCAAGCCTTGCTGCTAAATCTTTGTGAAAGAACGAGTCCTTAACGTCTTTAGCTGGTTAATTTCCCGGCTTTCACCTGCTGTTAGTTTTAGAACCACTTTAAGACCACAATTTTGCCGATTTCATTACATATAACTTTGCTAAATGAACAAAACGGTTGTTTTCATTGGAGTTGAAACGCTCATTGAGGCTTTGAAAAGACATTTGAGTGTCTCTGCCTCGGACTGTGTGTCTGGCGCAGCTGATTGCGGCTGGTGTGTTGTTTGTCCAGCTGTTGTGTTGTTCACAGTCTGCTGCTGTTGTCAAGGAGGCTCAGAGTGAGGAGCTGTGATTTGAGAAGCCAGCCTGACTGATTACTGATCTGTGCTCTCGTCTGCTCGTTCCTGATGGACGTACTTTATAAATGACAACATGTACGACACCTGTGGGTCTATAGTGTGTCCCACTTTATAAGTAGTGACACTATGGAATAAGTGTGGGCAAGTTTGTGTTAAAATGTTAGCATCAATGCGTCTACTTGGTACTTTTCTGTTTGTAACAATCTATAATTGGTTTACTTTTTATTATTTATTAACGCTACAGAATTTGGCAAATAATTTGCTCTTTTGCTCCCCTTCCAGTTGTGGGATGTAAAACCACTGACATAAAGATAAATTATGTCGAGCCCTGAACATGTACAGCTATACATTTGAGTTTGTTATACTGAAGAGGCCATCAAAAGCCTGCAAAAAAGTGACTGTAAAGCAAAGCGATGTGGAGTGGGGCTGGAAACCAAAACGGTGAACCGTAGTATATGAGCCCCCCCAGGTCCTCCAGGGCAGTAACACAAGCCAGTGAACTTCAAAATGAGTCAGAAACACATAGGGTTGCGAATGGGTTGAAAAATCCCAGTAAATTGCCAGAAACCTTCCACAGGAACTTTAGGTCTTCAGGCTGGAATTTTGGAAGTATTCCACATTGGGTCATTCACATAAACAAAACATGTGTGAAATGTTCTGATAGAACAGTATCAGTATCAGAAACACATCTGATAGTAAACATGGCATCGCTTGAATAAGATGACAAAAAACCTTTTAAAAACACTAATATAATACAGTGCATTGCACAGATATATATATAGAAAGTTAGCTTCTTCAAAACTATTGTTATATAAAATTTGGATGGTTACAGAAAACTGTCGGGCAGGAGGCAAAAGAAGTAGCATTACATTTGATGTAGCTAGTACAATGACCCTGTTTTAATAAAATGGTGCTAGCTAGCTTACATTTAGCATCTGGTTTACCAGTTAGCTAGCTACTGACTAGATTTTGATTTAATAGTTTCTAGATGAACTTTAACACCATAGATCAAATATATCTACCTCATAGTATCATCAAAAGGAGTAGGTTGAGTAGTTCACAATTGTAGAACTCATCTGTGCTTGTGATGTGAGGTGGTGTGGCCTCAGCAGCCCTGCAGTAAGCAGTGAGCTATGTGCCTGAGATTGAAGAAAAGCATAAATACTAAACTGTATTTAGCCCAGATTATGTTACAATATATTTTTTACCGACTATATTTAAGTTCCTAACCTTTAATTTTAAAATGTATAGTTTATTCCCTTTAATTTCCATAAACTCCAGTTGATTCACATAGATTGTTTCCAACTTTGAAAATTCCCAGAATTTTGCAACCCTAAAAGCACATTATTTTAAGGTTCACAAACATCTCTAGTGATGCTTTGTTAAAGCAAATAGAAGAGATGTGGTTAGTTAACTGGAAGGTCGCATTTACTGGCATAATTCCCAGAAATGAAAAAGAACCATTAGGAAAAGAGAAATGTGCCTGTGGGAGGTAGTGATGGGAATTGATAAAGTATTGATACCAGTGACAATATTGAGGCCGCATATCATTGTATTTTTTATTTTTTTTTTGATCACCATATCAATTCATGACCTGCATTTCCAAGGGGAAACGAGTACACTTCACGGGTTTTTAGCATCAATAAAACTGCTTTCTATCTTAGAAAACCCAAACAAAATAAACTTTGTTTAGTGTCATTGCCGACTCCATACAGATAATGTGGAAAAAACCCAAAAAACTGAGAATAGAAGCAACTTGACAGTTCTAAATCGCTTCCCAGCCACACATCTCAGAAATCAATTTTTTTATACCAGACTATGAAAGACTGTGTGACTTGACCTATCTGAAATGTGGTTCTTTGTTGGCTTGGCCTTCTTCACACATAAATATGTGTGTATTATCATATATTATTTGTTTTCATGAATCTCCTTCAATCAATGAATCTCCTTTACATAACCTGTTGAAGTTGTGTTCAGACACTGGAAAGCGTTGACAGCAGTGATCAGCTGGTCCATCACTTAGTTCAAAGCACCTCAGGTAGAATTGGAGTAGAAAATGACTGTTGCCAGGCACGTTTAGTCATCCTGAGGGCATGATTGGCTCTGACTTCATGTTTCTCAAGGTTCACTTCACAATAAATGGCATCATGTTGCGTCTGCCGCGTTGGAGCTTGTGTGACCTCCATGTAAGGAAGTCAGGAATGTGTTGCTGTGGCAGTTTTTATCAGTTTGAATGGTGAATCAATTTTCCAAGTGACTTTGTAAAGCACAGAAATGATGACAAACCTTTAGCGGGTTAATTGTACACTATGTCTGTACATGAACCCCTGCTGCCTTCTTGCCTTCTTGTGCTGTGAACTCCAGAGCATAGCTGCAACAATCGATTACTCTGCCACTCGCTCATTTTGACAGTTATTAATGGTTATAACTGAATCTATAAGCTTAGATGGAAATGTGTCAAGATTTTTTGTGAAACTCTGGTGATCCATGATTGAGGACAACTTTAGTCTTGATTTAAACATCTTGTTTTTCAAAATTACTTTTACTCACCAGGCTTTTTTTTTTTGTAGCTGGCACAAAGCATGATCTTCTTCTTCTCTCTTATCTCATAATTGACCATTTGATGGCTCAGAAAAATCACAGAGAGCCACTTTTCCAGGCTATTCTGTGACATTTTCAATTCAAATGGCTTCGCACTGACAAAGCTGAATGAACCAAAGTGGTAAACTTTAAAGAAACAGTCAAGTTGTCAACAAAATAACAAGTGTGTACATTTAATGCCATTTATTCCTCTGTAGTGAAAGGAAATTCTTATCTCTTGAAAGCATATTTATATTCTAGGCTGTTTCTCTTGCAGCAGAAATGGAAATTAGCTCAAGAGGCAAGACAAGCTTTTCGTGCAACGTAGACGTATTGCAAATTGTTCCCATTGTTTCCTCAGTCTGTCTTCCACATTACAAAACCCAGGGAGGGAGCAGGGAGCAAGAAAAAAGCCCATCCCATCAAGTCAGATTGTATTGTCTTGTTGATGGAACAATTTGTAAGTCTTTTTCTGTCAGCATCAGGCTTTAAAAAAAACTCCCACGAGTCCAATGTATGGAGGCTGTGGAACCATGAGAGGTCGTTTATTTCACCCCAGACGCCCTTTAAACTTCATCATCTTGACTGCCGATACATGTGCAAACTCGCTGCATCCATCTGTCGCACACACACCGTTCATGATGATAGATATTCCTGTGCTGAATGAAGAGTGGGGAGCGTGGAAGGCCATTTAGCAAACTGGGTATCGCCGACTGTCTCTGCCTCTCTCTGCTAATTCAGGGTCACGTCAGTCAGTCTGTTTTGAGATGTGAGGCGTCGCTCTCCAAAAAGACAGAGTAATCATTAACTGAATAAAAGGCTGCTGCTTGCTTGGTAAAGAATTGCAAACATGAAAAGGGATGCAAAGACAAAAAGGGACTGGAGGAGGAGAGCTACAATGCCCCTCAGTCTAATGATTCTAGCCAGCATGTTCTATTTCCATTTGATTTCATACAATGCCTTTAATTACCAGCCATTCCAGTTGCGTAAGTCTATTGTGTGGGCTGATTATAGGGGGATCAGAACGTTTGCTGTGTAGAGAGATTGATGCACTTACTTTTTCTTATTGGTGTTTTTTTTTTTTTTTACTTTTATGAAGAGGTGAACAAGTTGCATGATCCTGAATCTTTAATCTGAAATAACAGCTAAACAAGCGTGCAGACAAATCTCTATTAGTTGTTTGCAGAAATTTTCATGGGACAATCGAGATGTTAAACAGAAAAAATGTGTTTCTGGGTCTCAGTTTCGTTGAATGGTTTGACTAATTTAACAGTCACATTTTAACAAGCACATTTTTTAAATTTGTGTATGGAAGTTGTCTCAAATCAAGTGATTTGTAGATCTTTCCGTGTTAAACTCAGCAGCTTTGATAAAAATCAGCATTGAGTGTGCATGTTTGATCGATCATTGACAAAGAATTTTCTGAATTACAAGCATTCCTGGGCTCATTGCTCAAAAGCTTTTAGAAGAAACCTACTAAAAACTTCACATCTACAAGAGTCTGATGCATGTTTCCTGGAACTAATGTAATTAGTTACTGAATTTGCCATAAAAACACTCCCCCTTGGGGGCTAAAATGTCAGCTAAGAGCCAGAGGAAGAGAATGCTTTGTAGAAAAATGATCAGAAGCTGAGAGTTGCTGCTGCTTACGTGGATGTTGCATCACTGTTGTGCTTTGTTTAGGACCGAAAAGAAGTGCAGATAAAAGAAGCATCTAAGCTACCAAAGACAGAAGAAGTTAATTATCAATGTCTGAGGCACATGTTTGACAATAACCTGAGGGAAAAGTGTGCACTATGATTTAGTGCTGCTGAGGTTTGATGGGGCACATATGCAGGTTGTTTTCTGGTCTTAGTTTTTAAAATCAGAGGATTTGCTTGTTTTCTGCTGTTTGAGTCATCAGAAGTTTTACACTTTGGAAGTTTTGGACCATCAGTGTGATTAAATTATTCTTTTTGAGATGTGAGAAGTTTTGATGTGTAATCTTGTCATTTTTTTAGTTGGTGATAAATTCTTGAAGCGTGTCGTGATGAGAGGAAAGACACGGTGAACCTGGTTGTGCTTCCATTTCAGGTTAGCTAAGCTATCGGACTTACATGCTGCTGCATTTATTTGACAGTTTTGTATGGGCATGTATGTGGTCGTGCGTTAGTAATGGTGCATAATGTAACCTGTGTTTGGGCTTTTAGGGAGTGTTCGAAGGTTGTGTTTGCAGTAGGCACACTGGCAGGGGTGTGTTGTGGCCTGGACACTTTCTGTTTGTTTAGATAGATGAGACAGATTAAAAGTGGAGCTCTGAAACTTCCTGTCGTCCAAACTACTTTCTTTTTTGATCTGACGTCTCTCTCTCAGTTGAAAACTTGTCCTCACCTGACTATGTGGGATTCAACAACAAAGCTTGCATTATGAATTTGAAATAAGGGTTAAAAGGAAGCTGGGATTTAGGTTTTTGAGTTGCATTTTGGGAAATGCTAGATCGAGTTTTGTCCCCATCCCGTCTGCAGTAAAAGGCTGTTGCTTGAATTCTAGATAGTTTTTGCTATTGTGTATATTTTGTTTTGTTTCCCCAGGAAGGATTTTTAAAATGTACACTTTGGGACTTTTTATTGCAAATTAAGATATTGACATTTTCTAAAGAACGTAACAGGAAGCAGACATTGTAATTTTCCCATGGATCATAAAACTGAATGATTAAAATCTTTTCACATGATATGTTGAGCATTAGATCTCCTGTAACCTACCAGAAAACTGGTTCCACAATGACAAAAAAGTATTCTTAATGGTATTGTAGAATTTTCTTTTTCAGAGATTCAAAGTAGTAAAGTACAAACAGTTGATTTGGGGGGGATTTCTCAGTTAGAAACTGTTAGGTTTATCAACCCTGGCTTTCACATATTACGTCATAATCAGAAATTTAGCTTATTGTGTAAAAGTAGGATTTATTTTTGATTGAATAAAAAAACTGGACAAAGTGCTGGTTGAGGCTATAAAACATTTGTTGGCAACAGAATAAAAAGACAAGATAAAAAGCCTTTCAGCATCAGGCTGTTCCGACTTTGGAGGTAAACCTAATCCAGTATGATGCCATTACAAGAGGAACCAATAACAAACAGCGCGGATGAAAGTGAACAGAAAACACTGCAGACGAAGTAGGATTAAGCAGGTTATTCCTGATCAGTCGTCTCACATAAGTGAACTGTGCAAAGTCTTAGTGAATTAAGTCTGAAAGTTATTAATTAGATTATGTGTTTGTCAGTTTGCTTTACACTGACACAACTGATGCAACTGTCCTTGAAACTTTTTCAAACATTTCAGCCTTTAGTTTTTCACTTTTACTTGAGTAAATAAGTTGAAACATTACTTCTACTTTAACCAAAGTCTCTTTATTAAGTCAAAGCAGATTTGTTTCTAAGTAAAGTTCATGTTTAACTGATGTAACCTTGGTAAATTTAATGAAAATCTACTTCAAACTGTTGATGATGTGCCTAGAACTCATTACTGTGAATGGTTCAATGCTTTTTTTTTATTTCACATAGAGCTAGCAGAAAGGTAGGAGGGGCCTAATCAGGCCACTGGAAGGGATCAATCAGTGCCCTGTTTTTGTTTTTTTCCTCCGTCTTCTTTTTTTTTTTTGATGGAACTTGAAACTAAAAATGCCAAAAAATAGTTCAAACAAAAAAACAAGTAGATAAAAAAGCTTGTGACCAGACCGCTGCTTTAATAGAGCACATATTTTTTTTTTATGATCACACAGTAATCCTGTCAGTAAGTAATATTCTTTCAGTTTTCATTTCCTCACTGTGGATTTCTGTGTTTAGGGAATCCTGGAACATGGATGTGATCTTGGGCTGTGGGAATTTCCAGTGTAGTATTTTAGCGGTCAGTGGCTTGAGGCTAGTTGCTTTTACAGATACAACCTGTACCCTTACCAGATCTGAAGGCACAGCTCTGACTCGTCACAAAAGTAGAAAACCACATGTCGGAGAGCTTCTCTTATAAATACAAGCAGAGCATGACGGGCAGCAGACTGCCATAATTCAGTGTATTTAGAGGTGACGAGGTCTTCTTGTGTGGGCTGTAATTTTAACCACATTCCATTTGCTGAGAGAGCCTTTCACACCAAGAGTGTCCAACTTGTGCAATTTGTGAGGAGGAAACTGTTCTGAAACAGAGGCTGTAAAGTTGTTCAGAAGGTGAACATGACATCTGACAGACAGAAGTTCAGCTTGTGTATAAAAATGTTTTGATAGTTTGTCTTTAATCAGTTTGTTGGTCATAATCAAAATGATTTGTGAGACGACAATAATAAACACATGAGATGATCTCAACCAATAGATCATCTATAAAGAGATGAGATTTGTTTGTTTGACTGACCTGTGTTTTGATTCTGTGCTTGATTGTTCTCTTGTAGTTTATTAAAAGGAGTTTTTCCTTTACCTCTTAAAAAAAAAAATATATATATATATATATATTAATAATTTGGAATAATTTGCAGTACCTTACAACATCACTTTTACAGGATTTGGCAAAGCAAACACACACACGTTTGTTTCTGTATCTCTTAGAGAACACATTACCTAGCCCCTCACACTAAACTTGACCATTACAACTGAATGCCTAACCCTAACCCAACTATTTCCTAATTCTAACCATGACCCTAAAACCAAGTCTAAATCCTCAAAAATCACTCTTTTACCTGTGGAGACAAGCTTGCCGTCCCCATGTTTACAGGAAGTCCCCATAAGATGGTGTGCGGGCAGATTGTTGTCCCCATTGTGGGTATAAACAAGAATACACACACATACACTCACAACAAAATTAATAATAAAAAAGATTTTGGTAGTGTTCAAACCCATCTTGTTAGATTTATTTGCACTCCAAGTAATCTAAATAGCCCTGTTTTGTTTCTAAGTAGCATGGTTTTATATCCAGTTTTGTTGATCTAAACCTCTTGTGAACATGATACACAAAAATAGATTTTGAAGTGGTTCAGACCTTGGTCGGATGGAAATAAGCATCTCACTGACACCTTCAGCTGCTGGTTGAGGGAACTGCATGATAGAACACCATGACTGTGAGGTCGACACTTAAGATGCCTGCATGTTGGCACAAGCCTGTGAATGAATGTGTGTGTGTGTGTGTGGGATTTAGATGGAGGGTACATGTGGTCTGAGGTGACATGTCCTTTTCCTTTCCCAACACTTGTGGAAACACAGGTGGTAAGGGTTGCACACATGCTCTCTTTCTTAAATGCTGTGTGGCTGTAGACGTGAATGTTCCCATGGCTGGATTGTGACCTCTCATCCCTGCCACAGGAAACCGCAATCCTCTCCTCCTCATTTGACTCTTCTTTTTCAACACTTACAGTTCCAATACTATGGCTTATGTCTCTTTGGATATGAAACTGCTCACTTTTTTCTACAATTTTCTTATTCATTTCCAACTGTTGAAAATGTCTTCATTGCCTTTAGTTGTCTGCCTGCTGTGTATTTCTTTTTCTTTTCAGCACGGAAAGAGAGTCTCCACATGAATTCCTGGGAAAAGATGTGAGCCTTTATACTATGTTTAAGCACTATTTTATCATTCAGTAACCATTTCACAGTTTGTGCAGTAAAGATAATCATGAACACACACACACACACACACTGCTGATAACAGATGGAGTATACTCATTTTAAAATGGTTATCAGCATGTTTCCTGTTTTTACTTTTCTTCTTTTCTTCATTGGTGAAGCTGTGGTAACTTACCAAGTTTTTAAGCTTTCTAAAGTTTGAAATTGGTAGGAGAGAACAGTATTCCTGAGTACAGAACATGGTATTTTATTTGTAAGATGAATTAAGCTGAGTTTTGGTTTCTTTGCCACTCGTTTGCAGCATGCTTTCAGTTAGCTGAGGCATGTAGTCACATAAAAAAGATTGGCTAAACAGCTGCGAATAAGCAAGTGTCTGGAAGATAAGGTGTAGCAAATACAGGTAGAAGGGTTTAATGGATTTTGTAGCTTAGATTTAAGACATTCTTGGAGAATGAATCAGAGTAGCTTGATTTTGTTTTTTACTCTTAGGTAAAAAAAAAAAAAAAATGGATGGATTGAAATTTGAAAATTTTATATTAATGCTGTTCAGAGCATGATTTTGATCTCCTGTAACTGTGCTGTTGTGGTTTTAAGATGGGGAACTTGGTAAAGTTGGTAAAGGCTCTAGTTTGTTCTTGTTTTGAATGCTGCATCTGTTTGTCTTGTTACTTGAGTTTAGCTTGGTTGAACTAGGGCTGGGCGATAAAAAGCTTTGCAAAATTAGATTGCGATTAAATGTAAGTCGATCTCTGTGGTCAGCATGCAGCATTTTCAGTTGATGTATCAACAGAGCCAGCTGAATGAACACTCAGGTCCACCAGCTGGGAATAATGTTGGTTGCTAACCGCCAAGAAAACCCAAAAGGGAAAGAAAAACAAAAGCAATGACCTACCAGTGGACTGAGGAAGTAAAGTAAGCAGAAACGTGAGTGTAGCCGAAGAGAGCCACGAAAGCAGGCTCACGTTATCTTCTCAGGCTGTTGAAGTAGTTGACAAAAAAGTCCCACTATGTCAGTGATATGGAACTGGTTTGGCTTTTAGTAAAAATGATGGAAAAACGGATTAACACAATGTGTAAATTTTGTCGTTGGTTTGTGAACGCCGAAACGGGGCTAATTCGTTTAATAACCTGAAAAGGCGTCACCCCAGTGGCTACGCAGAAAGCATGAAAACCCTTTTTATTTAATTCAGGGTCAGGGATTCCTTTGCTGTTGAGCTCACTGGTTTTTGTCAAGTAATTTCCATTCTCATTTGCTTGTTGAATGGGAAAGAACACACAAGCATACATAAAAACTCCCAGGGAGCCACGCCTTGCAGTGTCAACAGCAACTGAAACTGTTAACTCTGTCTGATGCTGCACAAAAATCCTGACTGTTGCTTATCTAAGTGTGTGTAGACTTTGCCGGCTGTTTTTGGGAGAATCAGTTTGACCTTTAGACCGTCTGAAAGAGGACCTGGAAATATTTGAGGCTTAAAACTTTTTGGTTGGTGCGTGGCATTTAGATGTGATATTAAAGGTTAGGATAAGGAGCTGTGGAGATGTGTCATTTCCCTGAATGTTCTGACAAAGCAGGCCATCTAGATATGAGTATGTGTGGTCCTTTTACTTTAAATGTTTTTTGTTTTTTTTCTTTTCCTTTCTACCTCTTCTAAACTCTGGATCTGCAACTTTCTTCAAACCAAACACTTCCTCACTCTTGCCTTTCCCTCTGCCACTTCACTCTGTCGCTTTAAGTTACTTTATGACCCATTTTATGAATGCTAAAAGGATTATACGGCTGTGTGAAACTTTAATCTGCAGGAAACAATTGAAGCCTGTTTGTCGTGGTGGTGACTACCTGCAAATGTGATTAGTTCTGCTGCGAGCTCCCTCAAATATTAACCAGCTGATGGCATTTGCTGTGTTTTCACTTCTTCTGAAAGGAGCTGTAAATAAGGATTGCTTTTGTTATCAGTTATCCTGGTGATAATCTTTTTCTTGTCAGAAACTGCCATAAACAAAACTAGTAGACATTCACTTTTTGGAAGACGAAAAGGACTTGGACTCATCATAAATGAGAGTATAGGACTATCGCGTGTTTGTCTGTGCTGAACAACTTATTTATCTGTCACGGACTCTGACCAGCGCTGCAAATATTTTAAGCAATGAGTCAGTCGCCAGTCCAAGAGTAACTTGGTCATGAGCTACAGTAGAAGAGAAAGGGCCTACCTGCTGAGTTTCAGTCCAGTGCTCTTAAGGCCCACCTGTCCAGCAGTCATCCCCATGCTACCTGATTCCATCTCCAGGCACTTGGCCGGCCATCGCACAACTGAACAGTCTGCGGTGGATCACGACTGTTTATATAGACGAAGACAAAGCTCAAAATAAAAATAATCACGGGGTTATGGAGGTGAGAAATCCGTGACGTGGGTGGGTACCATGGGAAATGGCTAACCGATTTACTCGTTTTAACTGTATGGGGAGCAAAAAGGACTTTAAACAGTGTTAAGAATGAATAGAACTTTTCACACCATGTGCATGACTCATGAGACTCATGAGACAATCTGTGAAAAATGATATATCTGTGATTTGCAAAAATCCATAGTGCCTTGAGGAAAAACAGTAATAGCCTGATCAATCTCTGATGTCAACCACAGCCTCTCTGACTGTGTGTATAACAGCCTCCTCAGCAGGGGGTGGGGCTTTGGAGACTGAGCTGCAGCATAGCAGAGAGGGAGGTGTGTTTTTTCCACCATTTTTTTCAACTTGCATGTTACTCTATCCTCTATCCTCCAGGTGCCTTTGAGCAAATGAGCCGCCCCTTTTTGTTATGATGAGATCAATTTCCGTGTCAAAGACAGGATGAAAGAGGAGTGTGGGGGACGAGGAGGTGCAAATTAGGGAATTGGGAAAAGCCTCAAGTTTTATTTTGTGCTGGTTACATGATTAGACTTCCAGCTTTGACAGTTGCATGGCTCTGCGGTATAATGTTGACTAGAAGGAGACTGTAAGAGCGCTGTCCTCTTTATACTTTTGAAAAACTCTAGCGACAGTTCTCTGGAGCCATTTTGCCACAAAGAAAACTTCAAACGGAAAAATAACTTTGCTGGGTTGTTTTTGTTGGGTCAGTAGCGTTAATAGCCCAGGTCTAAATGGAGAGTCAGACTTGTGCCTCTTTTTGACCAGAAAATACTTTTAATACAGCTTAAGTTATTTTGTTTTCTAACCAATATATCTTATCTTTCGTTGACTTTTTATCTTCGGTGTTGACTGTCTTAAAGAATTTAGCCTTTATCTAAATCTTTTCGTCTCCCCGTTCATCGCTCTGACGTTATTCTGGAACAGTCTCCTGGTTTCAGTTTTGCAAAGCATCCTCACGCCCTGATTACATGCACATATCTAGTTCTTGGTCACTGAGTCATGTTGAAGGCATCAGGATCAGAGGGTGTGTAAGACTTTTGGTAACTGTTTATCCAGGAAGTCTGTCCGTTGTGCAAGGCCTGCTTACAGTGTGTACTTATATGTATTATATTTAGTTGGAAGTAGTAGTTACAGTTTGGGTTGTTGTACTGTGTGTTCTGATGCTTCATTTCCTGTGTTTGACCCTGCGTGGCCTCATGCCTTCTTCTCTTTATTCCTCCTGGATTTTTTCTTTCTTTCTTTCTGCTTTCCTCAGACTTTCTTCCTGTTTTTTCCTTGAAACATTTACTCAACAATTACAACATATGAAGACAGAAGCAGACGTGTTTGGTTTGTATTCACGCACATTTTATCTAATCTTTTCTGACATGCTTATCTTTGCTTTATGAATCGGCTGTTGCTTGTTTTAGTTACGACGTCAGCATTTCCTGCAGATGTTTGATATTAAAAACCTTGTAGTAATGTTATGGTGAAACACAAAGCCCTCATTTGAGGGTTTTTAATTGAAGACATTTGAATTGAAGAACAGTTCTGCATGTATCATAGTAAATCACAATCGGATTTCTGAGTCAGCAGTACTTGTCTTTCTCGCCTCTTGTTTTCTGGCACGAGGGAAGACTGTGGTGGCCTAGAAGTTTGAAAATACCATAACGAAACCAAAAATGCAACATTTCAGAAAATGCCAAAAGATCTTAGAAAACACAAAAATTCTTAACACCCAAGAACAATTCAGAAGGTCCAAGATTTCAGACGGCGTAATGATCAAACATTTATGGGAAACATTTGCAACTTTTAACAGCAAAAACAAAGCAGACAATGCATCAACAAAACTAAATGTGCAGCATTTTAAGATATCATGTTTAGTAAAACTTCCTGAAGTTTAGTTGTTTTTGGCTTTCTAGCCGCAAATTTCTTGTTTTGTTCCTCAGAACCGGTCTGAGCTCTTTTATTCTCCAACTCAGCCTGAACCCTCTGAGACAAGCTTTCTGTCATTTCTTTAAGCAGTCTTCAGGAATAGTTCTCCAGGCTTCTTGAAGGACATCCCAAAGCTCTTCTTTGGATGTGGGCTGCCTTTTGTTCCGTTCTCTGTCAGATGATCCCACACTGCTTCAATAATGTTGAGGTCCGGGCTCTGGGGAGGATTCATCCCTCCATAAGACCTGTTGCCACTGATTTTCAGTCCACTTCTTGTGTCATTTGGCATAGCTCAGCCTTTTCTCCCTGTTTCCCTTCCTTAAGAACAGCTTCTTGACAGCCACCCTTCCATGGAGACCATTTCTGAAACTACTAAAAAGAGATGAGTGGTTTCAGATTGTAATCTGAATGGGTTTGTGTATTATCAGAGCTAAAAACTGGATTGAAAATTAAACTTCTGTTGTGCCATTTCTCTTATTTTATGAGCCTTTTTTTTTGTTTCTCTCACACACAGCAGGGGAATGATGGAGTTCTATAATTTTACAGTCACACTGGTTGCTAAATGAAACCAGATGTTTGATTTTTCTTTGAATACGCCACAAAGTAAGCACCAAACCAGAAGAGTTCTGGCTTGGTGAATATACACACTGTCATGTGTTGTATCAGCACTTTAGCTTCTGATTGTCTGGTGTTGGTTTGCCTTTCTGGAGTGTGTTTCTGTGTGTGTTTGTGCTTTGGGTAATTTTTGCATTTCAGTGGTGATTACTGGCAGATTATAAACAGGGCAGAAGACTGTGGGAAGGTCAGGACATTAAGTCTCTGACTCCTTTGTGTTTGTGTGGGTAATTTCTTGTGTTTGACATATGCTGTCTGTCAGTGTGCTTTAAGCTCAGTTTGACTGTTAGTCGTGCATAATGGCGCGTTGTACGTGGGTTGAATAATTGGTTGGGCCTTTCATTTGGCAATATATCAGTCTGACTGGACAAACATCCGCTCCACATCTGTATGCGGGTTCCAGCAAACCCTAAAGGAGCACGGAAATGAGAGCAGGCCAAAAAAAATCAAGGCAGCAGATGAGGAGAAACTTAATTTATTTAGTCATGTTTGTGAGACCAGATGAGGTTGACAAGTTTAGTTTAAACATGGGAGCGAGGGAATCAGGTGAAGAAGGCATCGTATTCAGTAATATCAGGCAGTTTGTCATTCCTGACTAATTTGATTTGATCAGTTTGACTCTGGTTATGATGATTTATGCCGACAGTATGGAAATACTGGTCCAAGTGGAAAAACCAAGCCCAGAATGGGCACTTGAATGCTCCATGAACGGTGTGTGACGCATTATTGGGTTTTTATTGTGTATTTCCAACGTGACACATTAGAGCTGTCAAACTGCACGTTTTTCCCCGTCACAAAATGTATTCTTGTTACCAGGCGCCTCGGCTGTCCGTTTAGTTTGACCTGCTGAATGATGGAGGTGGACAGATATTCAATGTTTCGCTGTCGCTCCACAGATCACACACAGAACTTGAATGCAGTCTCACAGTTGGGAAAGATTTGCCCAGTCTCAGCGTAAAGCGTCTGAAGCTGTTGTCGAATTCGTAACCCGTAAAAGACGTCTCGTTGGTTCCATGAGGTTTGGAAGTGGAGTTGGCCGTCTACGAGGCCTTGTGTAGGCGCGAGCTTCTTCATGTTGCAACTGAAAACACACAGTTTGCTGTACTGTAACTGCAGACTGATGAATTTGGAGGGCTTGCTTACATCAGGCTCAACATATTTGTGTATTTAACAGCTGATAATCTACATGACCCAGAGAATTTCTGATCAGTGAAAGGGTGGAGCTTTTTTTCAGCTGATTTTAAATGCAAAACTCTGAGCATAATCTTTTGAGCAGGTTCTGTTAAGTTGTAAGGATAATGTAGTTTGGGTCAAAGACTTACCAAACGTCATACGTTGCTAACCCATTAATCCCGCGGAGTGATGTTCCTGTCTGAGTTTGCTGTCGGTTCAGTATCTTTGCCCACAGAGCTGCAGACTGCATGTTTTGTTAACAAGCAGAGGCCTTTTCTGGTCCAGCTGTTATTTCCTGTTGTGTGTTGGGATTCTTTACATCAGTGGGTATTTCCTGGAGGTATGTTTTTCTGGAATCAATGCTTCTAGCCCTCCACCCTCCTCCCTTCCGTCACTTTCGCTCCATCTCTTTGTTTCTCCCTTCTTGCTGTATTGTGTTTCAGCGTTTTCGTGCGTGTTTTGTTGTAAATTCCTACTCCAGTTATGAAGCGATTAGTCATATGGTATCACTTTATTTTACCAGTAATGGAACTCTCTTGTTGCCAGAAACACCCCTCTGTCAGCTTCCTTACTTTCTTCTCCTCTTTTTTCTTCTGCTCTTTCATTCTCATTTTATTGCCCTTCTTTACTCTTACTTATAGTGCTCTTTTCACTGCTCTTTTAACCTTCAACCCCACCCTCTCATCACTTTCTCCGATGTCATCGTGCACTTTTTTGCTTCTCCTCTGCTCCGTACACTTTCCCTCCCTCTGTCATCATTTTCTATTTTGTCTTTTGTCCTCCCGCCTTAATGTGAAATCCTCCTCTACCCCTGCTGCTTAGAGGATGACAAAATAGCCCAGCCCCTCCCAGCTGGTAAAGAAAATATGCTCAGAATCAGAATGTAAAGGAGCATTTCACTAAAAACTAATTTTGCATTAATTGAGACAAAGAACCCCATGAGTGATGTTTATTCATTGCATTAGAGTGATTCCGCTTTGATAAAGATTTCACATGCAGCTTGCTCTTGAACAAGCTTAACGTTGTGTCAATTAGAGAGGGGGATGGTTGGAAAAGGCGATAAGCACACACAGACAGTGGCCAGCTGAGTGTTTACATTTCCAGGCTGCAGCTCTGATTATGGAGGAATGTGAGGACGCTGTGGTCATGTCAGTGTTGGATGACCAGGATTAATGGTCATTCACAGCAGAAGAGTCAGAAACGCAGGCATCATGTGGCCGTAGATCCTGTTGAAACAGCTCTGCCTGCATCTGTGGTGGAGATGGTGTGTTTGTGTTTGATCCGTTCTGATTGCAACATAAAGGAAAGTCATTTCCTGAACATTAATTAAAGTTGTTTTTTAGTCAGAGCTACTAAACATATGACAGTTCCAGGCACTAGGATCTGAAACTTGGCTGTTTTTCTTGGTCAAGCTTTAAAGCAAACTGAATATTTTCATTGCTTTGAATGCTCTTGTGCTGCATGTTCCCTTTGACAGATCATGGGAAGATTGGGAAATTGATTAAAAGGCAGAAAAACATGATGCCAAACAGATGTGGAGCAACAAAAAATTAGATTACTTAAAGGACAATTTCCTGAGGTTTTGATGAAATGTCTGTGAGATACTTTGGTCTAAATCCCACAGAAATACAGCAGGACGGCTCCTTTTTCCACCTTGAATTTACAGCTCTGTTCATAGCAGTTGGTGTTGGGATGTGTGTGTGTGTGTGTGGGGGGGGGTTTGTATGTAAGAACATGGGTCATGAGTTGATGCTTCTTGAACTGTTGTTAGCATGTGTTGGTTATGATGTACGGTGAGCAGCAGCAACATTAAACCTATTTACCAACATTACCAATTTATCATAAATGATGAATGAGAGAATTTTAATAAGATCCTAAAACCTTAAAGCACGGTGATGCATGTGACCTTGTCCCTCCCTCCTCTGCTTCTCCTGCGCAGCAGCTGGAATCTCACATTTAGCTAAATTTGGAGTGATTGGCATAGAAATAATCAGATGAGCACAGTTTCAAAGCCCGTTAGAGGTACACTTCGAGTTCAAGGTCCTGTGAATGTTACAGGTTTTGAAATGGAGATATGTGTTATGAACGCCTTGGAAGGGTGGAGCATGTGTGGGACTCCACAGGAGGCATATGTGGCATATGAAAGCTGCATCTCATTAATGTAAGTGTGTGTGTGTGTGTGTGTGTGTGTGGGGGGGGGGGCAGAGGCAGAGAGAGCTGGCAAACAGGAGGACGTCGGTGCCACACACAAACACTTATTTCAGGATTATTTCTCAAGGACAAAGATGTACACAAAACTAATTGCTCATTTCTTGTGGATGAATCTGTCCCACATGAGGGTGAGGTCACTTAGATCCTGTACATATTACCAAACAATCTCCACCCTTTGAGGGAGTATTCGTTTCTAAAGTTTGCTTTAGACTTACAGTAATGGCTCAACTGAAGCACATTTGAGAGACAGCAGTCGCTGTATTGCAGCACAGACGAGCGACTGCAGAGTGACTTTGGGATACAGTTGGATATTTAGGATGGATTTTGCCAGTAACTGATATCTTTGTGCTGGATTTTGTCATTTAGGACAGGCTTAATTGCTTTTGTGTTGAAAAGACCAATGACTGAAGAGTATCTAACTAACTTAACCTTTCATAAACTGAAGAAACAAAGGGATACAACCAACAAGGCTTTGTCTGTAAAACCCATCTACCAACACATGCGATCTTTGAATTACCAGATTATATCCAACTTGTTTCATCTGTGAAAAATATTAAGGGCAAAAATGAGGTCATGGCTTCTTCAGGTGTCTTGACCTGTAACCTCTGGTTGGTTTAATTTCTACTTTGGTTCATCTTTCCAGGCAGAAACTTTGATAGATCTGCAGGCTCTTCATGCATTTCTATCAAATATTTGATGAGCACTCAGCTGCTGTTAATGCCGAGCTTTGTGGCTCACGGATCAGAGCAGTCACGGAGGGAAGAGTTGCATCATGGGACGAACACTTTCAGGAACCGGTGAAGGCAAAGTGAAACGGTCAAAGAGAAGGTCAGAGGGATTAGTGTTTGACTGAGCAAACGTGGCATTTTTAATGGAACAGTAGGTTCCACGGTTGGTGCGGCCGGTTTGATGTTTTTCGTGTGTCGAGGTTTTATTGTCTCAGTTCAGTCAGCGACTGAACCGCAATAGAGCATGAAAACATTGCCCCAGTTTTCATCCTTCAACCTTCAAGTGTTCATCCAAAAAAATGGAGCAGCTTCAAAAATTCAGGGTGAAATAATCCTTTCTTTAAAAAACCTGCTGTCCCAGGGTTGTGCAGACTCCTTGAGCCAGTCAACTTACTGATGATGGATGGTGTTGTTGCTGTTTTTTCGCCTTTATTTTTTGAGGGTGAAGCATTGCACCTTTTGTCTACTGTGGGCTTATTCCTAATACATTTCCTGGAGTTTGCTCATGAGCATTTGCTCAGACCAGTTTGAAACTGAGCCAAACATTTCTGAAGCGTGACCTCTGAGTTCTCCTCAGGCTTTGTAGGTTTAAGCTTTGGTCCTTTTTAACCAACCATGTGCAGGAAGTTGGGTTCTCTTTGAGGCGAAAGAGATGGGTAGTGTTGGAGTGATGCCTTTACATCTTGGTTTGATATTGTTCATACTTCCGTGACCAGCACCCACTGCTGCTGCTTTATAGAAGGCTGACTTAATCCGGGCCATCAATCAGCCCAGTGTACGAGTTATTTTACCCATTCAGAGTTGTTGTTTCTCCTTATTTTTCACCATCGACATACTGGTCCACAAGTAAAACCTTCTTTACTTTTACTTGGATTCATGCTCTAAATAAACATAATCAAGCATATTTTAGGGTCCATGTTTTGTTAGTTTTTGTGGTATGTCGATCAACCGGTAACAGGAAAAACGGGGAAGAACATCTCAGTCTTGCACACGGGGCTAATTGTTATTTGAATGATCATTTAAAGGTCCTGTCTAGGGCTCGGTGATGAAAAGATCTTAAAGCAAGGCTTGTTGAGTTGCGTTGCTGCAACCTGAGGGCATTTCTTCCAACATTAAAGCCTCTTCAGACCCTTTAAGAAACTTTCTCTCAAGAGAGCACCTAGCTTAGAATATAGGCTAGCACCTTCACGGTGCTCGTTCCAGCTGAGGATGGAAGCGCAGCAGCCGACAGACTGGAAATATGAAAGAATTACGATGTGTAAAATGTAAAAAATATGAATAAAGCTAAACTGTTAGTCGATGCACACATTAACAGCATAATCACATTCTATACCGAGATCCAGGTCGACGTTGATCAATGAAGTAGAAGATATTGTGATGATGTGTTTTGCTGCCGACAGTCGTATACGGACGCTCCCGATGTCCCAGACTGTTGGACTCTGGCTGTGTCACAGGAGCTCAGGTAGCAGTTAATCAGTCAGAAAGTTGTCGGTTTGACTCCCAGCATTTGATCTCACTGGTAAACCAGTGTTTTAAAGATAAAATGCTACTAAGTGAAATCTGATTTAACATTAAAAGACTTCATCACATCTGTAGGTGGAAATATGATTGAAACGGTGAAGATAAAAGCTTGTTTGAGGTCTTTATGTGGGCCACCAGCACAGGGCGAGGCAACTGTAGCTTAAAAGCATAAAAGTAAGCCAAAGTGCCTTACATAATGCAAAGAATTGCATTAGAGCAACATTTAAAGTGTGCAATTAAAAATAGGACAAGAAATGTCACTTCACAGCACTAACAGACAGGTCTGAGTTTAACAGAAGGTGCAGATGAGTTTTAACTGATCCAAACACGCAGCATTAAATAAGTCCTTTCAGAAGGGGATGTTCCTGATTAGATGAATACTTTTTGATCACCGGAGCTGTGCTGGCTGTTTCTCAGTGGGTGATGGATGGGAAGAAATGGGGAAAGAAAAAGAGTTGGCCAAGCAGTTGAAATGTGAAGCTGGTGTAAGATGGGATTGAAAAGTTGTTTGGCCGGTGTTCAACACTCCACAACAGTGATTGGTGGCCGTTGTGGCTTTGCTCTGTCACCTCCATCACACGGCCTGTCCTCATTTTTGTTCTCTGTTCACCTCAGATTGCTTTTTCCGTCTCTTAGCTTTTCCTCCCATCACCTCCTCCTGTGCCTCACTTTTCTGCTTCTGTCTCTTTCTCCCAGCGATCTCCATCTCGCTTGGCTGCTGCTGCCGAAGTTCAGATTCTGGTGTGCTGCCCCACACACACACAGACACACACACTTCAGTCTGTAAGATTCGCTACACTGGTCCGGAAATTGGACCTTCAACAGTCTGTTTATTGGAAATGAAATTTCTGTGGAAGTTTCAGACACCCACTCACTGAATTTAAAGGCTGTTTGCTGCTTTTAGCAGCACAGTTTTCTGTACAGAGCTACTCTCAGCAGTTGAGGTGTGGAGCTGAGCCACAGCTCTGTGTCTCTCGTCCATGCGTGCTGCAGACAGATAAGGCATTGATGTTAATTACAGCACATGTAGCCTGTCAGAGAGTGAATCATGAGCAGACACGTGGACCGCGCTCCTGGACTGATAAGGGCTTTTCAGTATCAATGCAAGCAATTGTTTTTTGTATGCAAAAAGGAAAAGTTTAAGTTGAGGTTTGTCGCCGCTTTCGTCCTATTTCAGTCAGCTGGTATCACGCTAACAAAGGTTTTTGCTCCTGACTTTGAATGTGACAACGTAAAATCACTTCTGGCTTTAGGAAGCATGTCAAACTGTGGCTACTTGTGACTGGATGTTGATTGCTCTGCACGGGAACATCTGCATGATGTGCCAGAGTCTTGCATGGCTCCACATCTGCAGTCCAAACACAATTATTCCTTTTTTTCAAAACCTTTTTTAACACTGTGATACTTGATTTGAATAAAAGCACGAACAGGGAGAATATTTCCTCATGTCTGTGAGGGCTTCATGATAAAGTGTGCCCTTAATAGATAATTGTGTTGCCATTTTCTTCTTTTGCTCAGTCATAGAGCCTTTTGTGAGCAAACTTCTCATGCTCGAGTACATTGGTCGTGTTGCCTTATGGTGCAGCTACCACCGTGTAACCAATCTTGTGCACTATTTCTGTTTGTCCCAAGTACAGCTCCTCAAACCAAAGGTTTTCCTGACAGCTGTGAGTTGTTACACCTTTGTTATTGACCCAAGGCCACCCCTTTGCAGTCTTTCACGACTTATTACCTTCCCAAACAGCTCTGGAAGTGCGCCTTCACTCCTTCCTCTGAACACCAGCAGCTCACTTACTGTACAGAGCTTGAGGGGCGCAGGATGCAGCTGTGAGAAAAGGGTTCACTGGATTTATAACACAAGACCAGGCGCAGTAATAATACAATAATTCACACAATAATTATTTTGGGTCAATTATACTGTTTCAATGATTGCACGTCAAAATCATAATTGAAATTAAAATGGATGTAATTGCCCACCCCAAGAGTAGAAGGTCCTATAATGCACGTTGTGCCTGTGCATGTAGAGGGATCACCTCTCAGTGCTTCTACGGTGCATTAACACAGATACTATAAACACGATAATGTTGGAAGGTGCAGTCATGAATCTCTGCAGATGTGAATTGGACGTCAAATTAAAGGCTGAGTTAGAGCATGGGTGTGGTTTTTTTCTTCTTGATGGGTGTGAACTACACATTTCACCAGCACACACAGTTTAATACCAATTCCTATTCTGGATGATTCACTGTTTGCACTTGCTTTCTTGTTCTACATGACGAGCGTAACAGCATCCTTGGAAGAATGCATATTTCTTCTCAAGGTTTGAGTTGGTTTAAGTGGAACTTGTTGTTGCTGGTGAAAAACATCTTTGGTTGGAAGGTTTACTGAATAACATCATTTCACAGCATGAAGTTTCTTAAAGACACGGGCCTGTTTTTCACTTGGACTGACTGCGTGCATGGGCCAAATCTAGCAGAATTACAGTAACCACTCATTTGGATGTAAGAAAAAACATGTCTAGACACTCTAAATATAGTGCTAATGTCAGGTCCACTGACATGTTGTTGATACCACAGTTACCTGAAACCTGGAATCTTCACCTGCAGATTACGAAGTCATTGCTTACATATTGGCTTACATAAGTGGGAAACGATATGAATTCACATCAAAAGTCAAGTTTATGCAGTAAAAGTTTTATTTAAAAAGACCTAAATATTGTTAAATGATGTTCTTTACCCAGACATGTTTAGGACAATATACATCTATATATTTTTTTTATTTTTAAGGATAAAAATAACTATATAATTGTCAGTGTTAATGTTTGATGTGCTGTTTGTGTCGGTCACAGCTGTAACTGTTGTTCAACCCCCACTTGAACACACTTTTTCTGTTATTGCGTTCGACAGACACAGTATTTGTCGCCGTTTGTCTGACCGATACTAATCGATGATGCAAAGCTCTCCAGAGGTGGTTTCTGGGCACGCTCCTGTTGTTACATGTCTGAATGATTTGGTTCGTCTGCTCTGACATTTTCTTTGTGTTTAATTTTTTAAATCTGATTAATTAAAGTGGAAGCAGGAGGAAGCATTTGGCACAGATTAGTGGGCGTATATGTGTGTGTTGGTACTCAGATAATGTTTGCAAGCATTTATTGGTGCCATTTTGCCTCTGCACAAAGTAGCATTTTGGTGGCCTGAAAACTGTTGGAATTTAAAATCTGACATCTTTGTTGGAAAAGAGTGAAGCAGCTTTCTGTTCAGTATTTGTTGTTAAATTCCTCCCAGCGTTCATTCCCTGGTGACATTCAAAAGCCTCAGTTTAATGCCTTTAAAGAATTGTCATTATATCCGTAGCAAATTTGCCAATTTATCCTCTCAGCTGTTTGCTGTCATGAACAGGAATCTCCATTAACCTCGAGGCTGAGCCATTTTGTCAAATTCCCATTAACCCCCAGAGTTAGTCGTTAATACTACAAAAGGATGTGGAACTTATTTCTGTCTCATTTGGAGAAATTTTTCCGTCTTACAGGATGATCACTGAAATTAATGTCATAGTCAACTGAATGAAACGGGTAATAATCGGGTTTGGGTACTTTAAGAGGCTAATTGGTGTCACAAAAGGAGAAATATAAGGCAGATATTTAATTCCAGTTACTGCAAAATGGGAGATTGCTTCAAATTCAGAGATGGTTCTGAGTTACTGTCTCTAATTAAGGCTCTGGCTCAGAACCAGCATAGGATCCACAAGAACCCCTGAGACAGGAACAACTCTGAATCGGGTCCAACATCAGCCCAAAACAAGCGCCTTGGTCATGTTGGTCAGTCTGTGTAGAGTTTAAGATTAGATTCTTTACATATCACACATAAAGTGGATTTTTTCTGACCCAAGCTCTATCCGGAGCTTGTTCTTATCAGTCATAGGGCTGGGTATCAATCAAAATTTTTCGATACCGGTACCAATACCGATACCTTCACTTTGATACCAGTTCCTGAACAATACTTTCTTCAATACCTATTTTATAATATCAATTCTAAAAAAAAAAAAAAGGAAATTACATTACACGTAACAGCACAAATCTTCAGTTTTATTTTTCAGCTCAGTATTTAAATTTCCCTCCCAAAGGGATTAATAAAGTTGTCTATCTATTTTTCCATTTTCTTACAGAAAAAATGAATAACAAATAATTTCCAGTGTTAAGTTGCAGTAACAATGAGATTACTAGTCGGATTTCGCTGAACGTTAATTTGCCTGTTAAAATGCCACACGCTGCACCGTCCTCGGTACTCTTATGAAGCAGAGTCCAGTGGTGGAGATTTTGAATGATGCCGCTCGGGCTCTGTGGCGTCCACAGGCTGACTTGAATGCTGAGAGGAGGGTGGTTGCGGTCCGACCTTCTTGCAGTAAAACACGAGCAACTTTCTGCTCCTAAGTTGATTTTGTGCACGGTCAATTAATTAATTAAATTAGTGGTGTTGCTGTCCTTAGCAGCGATGACTTTTTGGCATATATTGCATCGCGCACTATTGGCATAAATCTTGGTGAAATGGAGCCACGCTTTACACCTCGGTGGCATTGTTTTGATGCTCAGTACTACCGAAACATTTCGGTGCCTTAAAAGAACCGAAGTTCGGTACCCAGCCCTAATCAGTCATGACGCATAGTTTATGTTCTTAATGTGACCATACGTGGTCATAAAGGTGGGATTTTTGTACAAACGCTTGTCTATATGTGCGTTAGCCCTGTTCAAAGACTTGTGAACTGCCCAGTCGTGTGTAGCCCACCCCTTCTTGCTTCCCAGGCTAAGAGCTGTTCTGGGCTTCTAGGGCAATGCCTGGGTTGGAAATTTGATTTAGCGTTCACTTCATTCAAACTTTACAACTAACAGCCTTAATGGGATCAGGTCCCCCTGAGACACCAAACAGTGTCAGGGAGTAGATGAGTGATAGATGTGCCCTCATTTTTGTGACTACCAAGTAGCCATGAAGTGGATAACCCAAGCAATGATTTGGTGTAAACCTTCTCTGCTGCAGGTCACTACTCATATAGTTTCTTGTCTATCATACAGCAGCTCAAAGCCTGCTGAGTAAACCAGAATCCTGCCTCAGTGTGTCTCGCAATTCATGGAGCTAAATGTAGCATGTCCATAAACTGACACCAACATGTGTGCAAGAAATGTGGTGAATCGAGGCTCAGCGAGCACGGACCGGAATATGAGGGTCAGATTCTTCATGAACGGACCAGGTGGTGGAGCAAATATGATGTTTAGCAGATAATAAGATGACAAAATAATTATTAAGAAATTAAGACGAAAGCAAGAAAAGGACGTCTTGATTTGTAAAACTGAAAGGAGGGGTTGAGACGCAGCCTCCAGCTTGCTTGTTAAATGCTCTGTGTCCCTGCTGTTAGTGTCAATTCCTATAAGGATGTCCCGTATATCCAGTAAACTCTGCAGAGGACGGAGTGCGATATCGAGGAAGATAAACACAACTTTCCTGTCATTAGTTAGAATGACACAACTCTCATTATGCGACTAGTTAATTTGTCTATGAATGGATTTTCACCTGCTGTTTGACTTACTCAACTCCGTTTTTTTTGTTAAAGGTATGTCATTGTAAAAGCTTTAACTTCAACAGACCTCTTTTCCTAAGTTTCTTAGACTTGCTTTTTTACTAATTCAAATTGCTCCAGTTAGCAGCTGTGCGTGTGTCTGTGTCCCAGTGGAATCTAAACCAGCTCCTGCTCTCGGCAGTGGATAGATAATTGCATGAAGTTTAGCTGTGTGAAAACACAGATGGAAGTTTCAGGATGCTCTTTAGAGAAACTCGCAGCGAATGACAGCCTAATGGTACTTCTCATGTGTAAGAATGCCTCCACGTGTTTGCCGACTCTCATACAAAAGTGCAGAACCTGCAGGCAAGGAACAGGATTTCTGGTACTAGTTTCAGTTTGTAGTCTGAAAAGTCCCCTTTGATCCAGCTTTGTTTGTGCATGTAGTTGAGAATAAAAGAAGTCTCCAAGGGCCCGAGCCTCTGTTTTGTGCAGCTTAGTCTTGTTGTAGCTGTTCTCTCAAATATGTGGAACAATCTGAGGCTGCTTTTACTAGTTGTTGGTCCATAAGATGGAGTGCTTAAAATAATTAAAGTTTCCATTGATGCTTTTCAGCTTTTCATCTGTGTTGTTCTTGGTTTGTCCTGCTGGGAATAAAATGCGCTGTGTTTTGTTTCAAGCTATCTTTCAACCTGTCAGAATTTGTCTTTGGTGTATTTTAAGTACAGGAAATCTTTATTACCCCCAAGGGCCAGTATGTAGTTTAGCCAGTAGCACAAAACGGCCTTCTAACAAGCAAAGTGAATCCAAAACAGAAACTGTTGCTGCTCAGATCATGTCAGTGGTAGTCAGTAATGGGTATGTTTTAAGATACATCCCTTTTTTATTTATTTGGACCATTAAAGTCATAGTTTTTTATGTCTTGGTAGTAGGAATGTGAGTCTTTACTGGCCTCAGAGTGAAATTACAATTCACCTGTTCATGATTCAGTGTATATAAGGAGTATGTATAACCACACACAGATACTTTATCATAAAAAACACAAAGGTTATTTAGTGCTGAAAACAATTCCGTAGGAGAGGCTGCATCTTTTCAGTCTGAGTGACCCACCTCACTTCTGCATATAAACACAACTTAAGATCCCTCTGCAGCGCATCGTACATCTGCTGACTATAAAAAATGAAGTTTTCACATTTCAACACTTACCTGTGGGGCCGATATCACAAACATAATGCCACAAAGGTCCATGAATTACACATAATGGCACCTTGTCAGGCTTTACTCCTTTGCCTTGGCTGTCGTTTGACTTCAGAGTGCAAGCGTAAGGGTGTGCTGTACCACTAACCAGCATTCACTTTAAAACATTGGCATATTGGCCAATTGATCTCCTCTGCCACTTGGGCCACGTTTTCCCTCCTTCTTGTCAGGGAAAGAAAAGAAGTGTTGTCTTTGCTCTTTCTTTTCACCATTGATGTTTAATGATCTTAATGACCAACCATCCTTCAATTTGAGGGTTTGTTAACCCATGAAAGTGTGTACTTACTGTAAAGAAAAGGCACATTTTCAGCTTTTTTATTAAGTTTTTCATAACTTATTGGCCTGCAGAGGTATAAACCTTCATACGAACCACATCATTTCTTCAAGAGCACAAGTTGGGGTTGTTTTGCAAAATGTAAGCAGGCAGTAAAGTTCTTCAACAACAACATCCTGTGCTAAGTTGACTTGCAGCCTGTGATCTTTAAACCCATGAGAACAGAAGCTTAAGTGAGTATGAAGAGATTTGACAGTGATTGATACCAACGGGAGCTCTGAACGCAGACGACACTGCTGGTTCTTATCACATCTGGCTCCAAAGCGAGATGTCAGCTGTTTGTGAGGGGAAAGAAATGAGGTGTTCACGGCTAATGTTAAGGTGTGTTGAAAGGAGTGATGCAACAAAACTCTGTTTTTGGGAAAGAATCTTCATGTTTTGTAGCTTTAAAAAGTGGACACGTCCTGTCAAACATGATTCATTGAATTAGTTCCACAAAGCTCCAGAGCATTCAGTGTTAAACTGCAGAGCGATGGATGAATAGTTGGCTTAATTGTCATTATTGTTCTTTTGCTACGGTGCATTTGTCTGTGTACTGTCTTTGTGCTCCTTTTCTGGTCCAACTGTTTTGAAAATGCAGAGCTGGAAGTCTCTGAAGTCCCAAAAGAGCATCACTTTGATTGAAAGCGACACCCAGCAACTTAATTGCAACAGAGGAGATTAATTTTCTCGTTGGCTTAAAAAAAGGTAGATTCTTTCTCTTCTCCACAAAGTCTGCTGTCACTGCAGGGTAATCTTTTTAATAACAAAAGCAATTCATTCAAGCAGAAATGTGAAAAAAGCATCCAGACCAAAAAAAACCTGAATGTCAACGCTCATCATAAATAATTACCCATATTTTGAGTGTTTTAATTAAGCACACAGCTATTATGTGGAAGTCTAATTAATGATTAAATGAAAAACAGAATCTAATCTCTGATGGGAAAATAAGTATAAGAAATCCCCACACAGAACATTTGGGTCCTAAACACGGCTCTTCCTCGCGGTGTGAGGCCACAAAGTGAAAGTTTAATCCCTCACAGCTTTGAAAGAAAGCTCAGCCCTCAGAGTGAAGTGTCCTTCACCGGTTAATATGGCCACCTCTGTGTTTTTAGGATGACTTGCTCAAGTAGAATTCCCAGAACACAGGAAGAAAGGGATGATAAATCATGAATTCAATAATTAAACACGCAGCCAGGATTCGGTGTGTTATTGGAGTGCTTTTTGATCCTCTGTGCCTGGAGGCCCAGACTTCTGCTGGTTCTCATTCCAACTGTTTAATTTAGGATATTAAGTCGGGGATGAAAAATAAATCCTTGTAGTTTGTTTTCTGGAAATCATGAGTGTTTTACATATAATGGCCTGTTACTAATGTTGTGGGCCGTCAGTCAGTCAGTAGTTGGGGGATTTTCTTGAATTTGGTTGTCATTATGACTTGTTACTTTACGTCCTTGCTGTTTGTAGACAAACATTACAACACAAACCCTCAGCTCGAGGACATGGTTTAACTTGTGTTTTGTGTTTTGTATTCACCGTCTGTGCTCTAAAGGGTATCTTATTAGAAAGTCAATTGGTTTCTTTGTCCTTCAGAGCATGCATTTGGGTGCCTGAAGTCTCTACCATTCACCACACTCAGACAGCACTGGCACTTTGAGATATTTTCAAACCCAAAGAGCCCCAAACATTCAGTTAGCTGGTCATACCTGCAGGAGATTTAAGTCACGCCCAGCTCAGAGAATTAGAATTAACCACCCACCTCCATCTTTATCTCTACCGAACTTTAAGTTCACGTCATGCAACACGTTTTTTTCCCCCATTTCCAAGTACTCTGTTCAATATTTTGTATCCAAACTAGCTAATCCATCTTCTAATGGACATTCCTTGTTTTTGTTTTTCTGATTTGTGATGTTGTTATTAAATGACAAATCGCCCTCTACCATTCTGAAAACCGACAGTGGTTAAACTATAGCCAAATAAGCAACAGTTCTTGACATGTAGAGGAACTGAGTGACTCTGAAGCCCAAGTTTTATGGAAGTGATATGTCACAGAGAATGATTTATAAAGCAGCCAACTGGCCGTTACATTCTACGGTGCTTTGTTTTAACTGCCTTGGCCAGTTCAACATAACTTGTGATAAGATTGAGCCTAAAAGAGGGATCAGTACCAGGTGTCTGTTTTTGAAATGCAGATGAGGGAAATGCCAGCATGTGTGAATAAAGGAGACAATCAGTAGTCTGCTTTTTAGACTAGTAGTCTGAGCTCTCAGGCTATTTATCTACTGTGTGCTCTGGCACATGGTAACAATGTGTTTCAGAGTTATTTAGTAATATTTGTGTCCAAATTTACGTCTAGATGGTAGCTGAAAGCTGTAAGACTCAACTCGAATAAGACTCCATCCCTCTGTGGAATGAGGGATGGAGTTGAGTTGAGCCTCTTACTCGAATCCTTTCAACCATTAGCAATGAAAATACCTGCAAATTCATAGAGTAAACCTTTATCTTTATCAGCTTTGATTTATTAACCATATGCATCCTATGGTTTGTTTCTTTGCCTTCAGAACTTTGTTCCTAGTTTGTAATCTCTACATTGCCTTTTACTGTTTTGCATAAAGTTGCCTATGCAACCTAAAGTGCAAGCGTCTAACTCAAACTTTCTTCTTTTAAATAATTCAGGCTTCATATTCCCATAAAAGGTATATTTTACACAGCTAGGGTTTTGTTTACAGCTTCTTTGGCTGCACCAAAGTGCACAAAAGCAGTTTACATTGTTTTCAGTGAGCCCATATGGAAGGAAATGATTAATTTTGCAAACCTGAAGCAGCTGAAAGAAATGAAGAAAAATGTTTCAACTTTCTCCACCCATTGTTTGGAAGAATGTAAAAATCTATCAGTGATAGAAGGCCAGTGCCACTTTTAAATTCTAAAAAGCAAAGGTAGATTTTTCTCCTTCACTATAATGTTTTACCTCATACCTACTGCACTACACGTATCTTTTATGTATACCGTCCAGCTTTTGTGTCTAAAAGTGCCAAATAATTTATGACTTAAAGTGGAGTTCTCTTAAGTTCAGCTGAATTTTTGTCCCAAACAGCTCAAAATGGGGTGTGTTGGAAGCAAAAAGTCTTATCGCAGAGACCAAGTAATGTTCGAGTCACTGCTATTGATCTACAGTCCCATCAAACTGCAGATATATCGTGGTCATTTCTCTGCTCTGAGGCTCAGTAGAAATCTTTGTTATTGCGCCCTTAAAATATAGATGACAGGCATTAATGAAATATGATTCGTCCCTGTCTCCCTGTCTGTAAACTGCTCAGTCGTAAAATTAACATTTTGCACAAAGCACAGCTTCGAGCAGAGCCTGAGCAGAACTCCTTAGCGGTTCTGACTCAGCCCAAGAAAAGGAGATGACAATCTAAACTGCAAGACTAATAATAAGGGCCATTGTGTGTAATTGACTTTAGCTGGGACAAATTGGAATTTATGATGTGTTAACTCTGGCACGAGGCAAAAGAAATGTCCTTTAGATGGCTGTAAAGAAGATTCATTTAAAAACTCGCAGCTACACAAGTTGACAGGTAGCACTCCGAAGGGAAATCCGCAGATATTAATATTTATTTCTCCTCTCCAGCGGCAAATTTCATAATTACTTCCAAGTCAACTCATAAGTCTTTAACAGCTTCCTCAGTATTCCTGATAGGTTAAGATTGATTATTTGACACTCAACACCCAGCTCCATATTTAAAGAAATGAGCTCAGGAGAGTGACTGACAACCATGCAGATGGATTATAGCCAGAATATCCCACTTGTGCGTCTTCCAGCAGCCTAATGAGTTTCTGATTGGCCAGAGGAAAGGCGAGGTTGAAGAGACGGAGAGGATTTAATAAGACCACCAGCAGAGAAACGGGGAGATGAAGAGCTGGAGGAAAGATCTTTGTTTCACCTTCTGAACCTCATTATGGAAATGTGCTGAATTCCTGATTGCTTGGCTGCTTATGTATTTGTGTCGCCAAGCAAACATGTGAGTGTGTGTCTTCCATGCTGTGAAGAGTGACTCTCACCACTGTAATATACTGTTCTGCTGATGGTATATGCCGCGACTTTATGCTCTCAGGAGAACAGATCAGTCACACACACACACAGAAGGAGCAACAGAGCACATTTATAAATTTAACGAGTCTCATTTGGCTCCTTGAAATCGTTCCGGTTTCAGTGCAGCTCTGAGGAAAGAGAAGAGTTTCAACATCCTCCAGTTTTACAGCTAATTCCAATGCTGCAGGTGTTTTTATGGAAGCTCATTTTATTTCAGCAAACTGGGATCATTTTTTATGTATCGTAATGTGCAATAGCATGGTGCCACTCTCTGTTTCTTTACATATTGCCAAGAAAAGGGTGCAGGTGCATCTCTCGGGTCCTGTGTCAGGTTTTTTTCCTCTTTCTTAAGGACATCTTTTTCAGATCCCGTTCATCTGCTGTAGATAGTTTTTTGGGCCTGACACTTCTTCTTTTGTCCTCCACTTGTCCATTTTCAACAAGTTTTCAGCTAAAAGCTCTTTGGGAATCACCTTGTTGGTGCAAAAATGCTATTTTCTGTCTGTCAGACTGTGTTATCTTTGGTGTTTTTCACCAATGCAGCTAAAGAAATGGGAATGAATGCTGTGTCTTGATGACAGACTGCTAGTTGCAGTGCCTAAAAGGACAAGCACTGGACTGAAATGAGTGAAAAATCAGCCAATGTCCAAAGAAAAACTTTGAAAGACCTTCAGAAAGCCTGGGGAAGTATCGCTCAAGACCACTTTAAAAGATTACGAGAAAGTCTGGCTGCTTGGAAGCGAAATATAAAGAAATGAAGGGTGGATCAAGACTTTTGCACCGGGCTGTGATTTGAACCTGCTCCAATATGTCAGATGTGACAACATTTCAGACACAAGAAACTACTGTTGGTGGTTTTAGGTAAAATTTCTCAACAGCTTATGTATTGGAGAGATTCCCACAGAGATTACTCTGGGTTTTGTGACGGTAAATATTCCAGAGTTGTGTTTGTGTTGAACACCTGCCTGACATACCTTTAGAGCAGCCGCATAACGGCTCAGCTTTAGGCTAAAACACCAACTCTGTCAGGGCGATTTCGTGATGCGCGCTTGTAAAGACGATGCAAATCATTTTCAGTATGAGGGCCTTTTAGGAATCTCTGTGAAGCCATCACACTGATGGTATGCAATGTTGTTTGCCGTGCAGTAAATGACTTTACTGTGTCTTTTGTCGACTCGATTGCGTTATCAGTGTTTTTTAATGGCACTTTGCTGCTCTTTTAAGAGTAGTGATAACATGAGAGTGCAGGGGTTCAGACTTTAATGTGGTGGAATAATTGACCAAATATTCAATAAATACAAACTATTGCATAGTATTACTCAGATCCCGTGCTGTTAGAGAATTTATTTGGCATTTTAGCTTCACATAAACTCTGATTATAATTATAGATATTTACATTCACCTCAGGATGTACTGGACTCGCAGCTTGAGGAGCATCAATTACAGCCAAGTTGATTTTTAAATGAAAGTTCATACACTTTTGTTTCTTCCTTTAAATAGAAAGCATTTGGTTTATTCAGTCTAGACTGAGAACAAGAGGAGTTGTGAATATTTCCGAGCTCAAACTCTGAAGCCAAATTAGCTTAAATGGGGTTTAATGTTGTTTGTCTAACTTCAAATTCTGAGTATCTCAAGCTTTCGTCTGCATTCTCCATCAACTAATTTATTCCAGCTTTAAAGATGGGGACAGTAAACGCTCACCGCAGCCGTCTGTTGTCAAAGCAACAGTCAAAACCAGACAGAAACAGAGAAAAGCAAAGAAATCACAAGCGATTAAAATGACTGTTATCAGGAAATGTTTGTCGATCAACAACCATCTAACTCGAAGACCTACTTTCACCAACTTATTAAAGATTAGTTCTCATTTTGTGTGTCAGTTTCTGAACAAAAGAGGCGAATTAACAATATTTAAACAATATTTAAACTTGTCATCAGAGTTACATTCTTCCGCCAGTTAACTCCAGTGGCTGTCTGCTGTGGCATAGGTCAAAGGTTAAGGGTCGAGACTCTCAGGGGACCCTGACTGAACCCTGGTGACTCTTCACTGAGAACTTTGTTACTGTGATAATCCTCAGACATGTGTCCCCTTGTAAACCTGTGCCCCTCTGCAAAGTCATAAAGCCTGAAGTGTTGGCAGCTCTCTGTGGCGTCTTTGTCCCACAGAAGGGATGAAGCTAATTAAAGTTTTGTTGCCATTTTTACTGAATGGGTTGAAACTGAGCCCACAACACTGAAGAGTGTTATTGGTGCTTGTAAAATTGTTATTTGGTCTTTACATATGTACACAATGAGGAACAAGGAGGTGTTCCAGCACGAGAAAACAATGGGAGAAGCGGCTTAGTCAACAAAAGTTCTGCCTACAGTCCAAACATCACATCCAGCACAAAAGTTCAAAGGTCACATGATGCTGGAAAAGGCAAAAATCATGTTTGCAGCGAAGCTCATCGTTTCTGTTTTATTTAGGAGTTTCTTTCTCTTGTTCACTGATTTGGAGGAAAAGTTTGAAAGCTGCAGCTTGGTCGGTAATTTCCCAAATGTATTTCTTCATGTTGGGTTTTTTTTCCAATGTCCACTCCTCCAACCACAGTCCTGCTCTGTACATGGGAACGGGGAAAGCCCCAGTGGCTCTCAGGGGAATACTGCATGGCTGTGGTATGACACAGCAGGAGTTAACGACGAACAGACGTGCTTCTCTGTGCTGCTGTAGAGGACAAACGACCTCATTACCGCAGAACGCGGTGCTGAGATTGTGTACATTCTTGTACAGACCTTTACTTTTCTGAAGTACCATTCTATACGACCAGTTTCCAGTTTCCTGGTCGTATAGTGGTGGATCACAGAAGCCTAAAACACGGAATGAAACTGTATGATATAAATGGGTGATTATAAACGTGTTATACACATACAGAATATTCCAAGTACAAACAACCCCTTCAGGGAAAAAAAAATAATATTGAACCCGATGTTTTTAAGATGTTATCATTTTATCAGATGATGCTGCAATTCTAAAATGAGGATTTTATTAGAGCAGAGCAACTGTCTTGTAAGGCTTTAGGCAGTTTTAATGGGTTGATTTTCAGTCCCAGTTTCTGATGCATTTTATCCGTTTGACAAGAGATAGATAGAGAGAAATATGGGAATGAGAGCAGCACTTTTCTTTTTTTTACCAAAAAGATGGAGCTTTGGAGCATGTTTGGAGCACCTTTTGAGTAAAGGTGAGCGTACATAAACATGTAGGAGTGAAACTTAATCATCTGAGTGTGTTATTCCAGTTTCCAGACGATTTCATACGATTTTGGTCTGACTAATGCAGTAATTTAAAAAAAATTCTATTTTAGTGTCACGTAAACGTGCTTATAGCTGTTTTATTATCAACATCATAATCAGTTTAAATCTAGATTTGGAGGACAAACGTCCCAACTTGGATCTAATTTAGGACTGGCTTTACTGATATTTTACACAAACATGAAACTCACTTCTTTGTGAAGTTACTTCAACTTTAAATCAAAATCAGATTTTGTTTAAATTGCCAGAGCATTGTGGTCAGTCCCATGAAATCCAGCTTCTAAATAAATCACTGGGAATTTTATTTAGAAGGGGACTGTTCATTTAGAAGTCTGATTAAGAATTAAAGTAATTAGTACAACCAAAAATCATCTGATTGCTAGCTGGCTAATTTTTGAAGAATTTGAGAGCGTTGTTAGAAGGGGTTGGCTACTCTAATGTAAGATTGAACGCAATGGCATACACAAAAAGTATTTCTTAATATTAAGGATGAACAAAAGTGTCACATGATGCACACATAAGAACAAGTGAGAAGCAGGAGATATTTCTTTAAAGTCCCTTTTCTGTATTTGCATCCATTTAATGCAAATTACAGAATGTGTGTACCTGGTCAGAGAGAAAAGCATTGCAAAGTGGCAAAACTGCTATAAAATGGTCCCTCCACATAATCTGAGCCGAAAAGCTTATCGAAACAGATCCACACGTGCTGCTTGAGTCATGCTAAACGGTCTTAGTTGTGCTCCGTCTGTTCCTGAGAGAAAGGCGTCCTGTGCGTTATCCCGAGGTTCTGTTGTCGATGAGCCAAGCTGGGGAATGTTGAAGCCTTCGTGTTCTGCTCTCTGCTTGTGCAAACTTATCACTCCTTTGTTTTCCCTACAGAATCTGCTGCAAAATGCTAACATTCTACATTTCTTTTGCTTAAACAGCTTTCCCCCTGGTCAAAAAAGCTTCTGGCATGTAGATTTTGAGGGCAGAGAATTCAGTCCCAGGACTCTGCAGTGGCTGTGTTGGCTCCGGGGAACACGACACCTGGGGGCCACACTGCTCTGGGCAGCACGAGCGAACGCAGCTCGCTTCTTCTTCTCAGAAATGCTCGTTTACGGACTGTAACGTGTCACATGGAGCCTCTGAAACTGACAGCATCAACCTGTGGACAAAAAGGCATGGGACATTTTTACCTGACTGAGAGCCAGCTGGCAGCTCTCAGCCCTGATGAGCCTACAGGATACGGTGTAACACCGACGTAGCTTCAAGCAGCCTGTGAAGTGGTGGCAGTTCCTGAATGTTGCTCAGGTTCCGTTTGTTGTTGCCCTTTTTGCTCTGAGGGTGAATGTGCTTCTGCAGATGGTGGGAAAGGATTAATCTGCTTGTTTTAGTGGGTGTATCCACGTTGGTGCGACTTTAGTTGTAAAAAGTAATTAGTCAGTTGTTAGTCTGCAGATGTTGGCTTACTTGTTCAACTCAGTAAATGGTGTATACCTAACTGATGAGGGATTACAGGCAGCCTCCTGTATTGCTGCTTTTCAGTGAAAAGTCTGTGTTTGCTGAGGAGGCTACAGAGTATTTAGAGGTCAGAGAAATGTACTTAACAGAAAAATGAACGAAGCTTCTGACCCAACCGATCAGATCAAATGGAGCCAGTCGTCTTACCTGAAAGCTGAAAGCTGCCAGTGCCAGACGGTGATTGGTCTGAATGTTTGTGAAGCGGTTTTAAACGTATAGCTGGGAGCCCGGCAGGTTTAGAGAATTCTCCTCTGCAGAGACCCAGGAGTAAGAGAGGCCCGAACTGTAGAAGAGAGATTTGAAAATGGAGTGCATGTGAGTGTTTAACCCTGTTGAAATCAGGTTATGCTTTGAGAGAGCGACTTCAGGTAAGCCTGCCTAATCTTTTCAGGCCTCATCCTTAATGTTCAAACTTTGGAAATGCTAGTCAGAGCTGTGACAACATAAAATGATCTGATTTAAACAAACGGTGGTCTGTGGGTGTGTTCAAACTTTGGTGAAACCCACAAAGCCAAAATAAAAATGTTTTGCATTGTCGTAGACAGAAAAGTCTCCAGAGATACCAAATGCATCAGGCTGGATGAGCTGGAAATGGGATGACTCGGAGACATCTGGAATGTTTCAGATTTGATGGCAGGTTCATAAAAAAAACACAAGAAATTGAGTTTGAATCTAAGCAAGACAGCATGTGCGTTCCCAATTATTTCTGTCAGTGCAAGCATGAAGAGCTGGAGCAAGTTGATAGTGTCTGACAGAGACAGATAATCAGATTTTAAAAAGCAATACAAGGGGAAAAAGTGCACGTTGGGGGTGAGAGGAGTTAATGGAGAATAAAGCATCTTTAGCACACGTCTTCACTGAGTTGTTTGCCACTTTGCAGCTCCTAAAGTCTGCTGACTCTGTGCAGCCTGTGACTTTGTTTATTGGCTCATCTGTCCGAGGATTAGAGGATTTGCTTTTTTCTCAGCTGAGCAGATGTTGTGTAACTGCAGAAACGGTAGATTTAAATGTGCACCGTGATGAAATGCATCCGTGTGGTCGGATGTCGTGTGTCTATGACACTCCTGTTTGTTCCTGCATCAACTTTTCTGCTTTCATGTATGAAAGAGAATTGTTGGTTTTATTGAAGTCCTTTTTTCCCTTTGGATTGGTGCTGACTCAGTTTTAGTGACAGTTTTCTTTTTTTTGTGCAGCATGAAAGACAAAAAGTCTTTGTTTTCACGTTGGCATGCGAGTGTTAGCCAGTGGCAGAGAGGAACGGTCCTTGGCATGTCATTTATCATTCTTCTGAAGTGGGTTAGTGCTCGTCTGCTCTGTAAAAACAAACCACTTTGAGCTTCTTATTGATTTGGGTGCCTTTTGCTCTCCTCCTTAAAAGAGTTTACTCATTAGCTATTCCGAAAGCAAAGAGCTCCTTGTGTCCCGTGTGAGTTGTCTGATCCAGGACTGCATGCCATGTTCATCTTCATATTCGGTCACTGGTCAGTATCCGTACTCAGACTTTTGCATTGGTTTAATTTCAGTTTGTGATAGCATTGATTTCATAATTTCAGTATAATTTCATCATCCATCTTTTTCCAGCATATTTCTCTTCTTTGAAGGCATAGCCTTTGCTCCCGGTCCTTTGTTACCCTCAGTGTTCCCTCAGTGTGTGCAGAACTTGCCAAAAAGGCATTTTCTTATCCCGCCCCTTTGACTCGGAGGAATTTTAGGAAAATAGAAAAAGCATCCTTGGAAACTTGTTCTTTTTAGTAGAAGTTTCCAATGCTTTCACTTGGTAAGGTTTGAAAAAACATCCAATGTAAGAGAAGTCTTTTTGTCTCTGAACCCTGTAATTACACTTTATAAAACCTGAACTCACTGAAAGACTAAATTCTGACTTCTGAGGAGCTATCAGGATGACTGGGTTTTATTGATGATGTGATTCTTTTTTGGCTTGATTTTCCGAGGTGGAAAGATGAACCTTTTCTCTCTGAGTCGACTTTTCTCTGCTTTCTTTAGTGAATCTCCTCTGAATGGCAGCTTACTCTTCATATTGCTGTTGATCCTTGCTGAATATTTTAACCCTTGGCATCAGAGGATTGTTCAGCTGTGTCTTGTAATTTCAGTTTTCTGCCTATAAAAGGCAGAAAGTTGGGGTGATGTAATTTGGTGAACTCTGCTTCACAGTGATGGGAGGAGTCGGCATGAAAGAATTAAAAAGCGACGTAGCTATGAAAGCACAGCTGCCACAAGCCAGTTTTCCCTGTTTTCTGACCCATCTTGCTTAAAACTGTGAGACTTTTCTCTCATTGCATAAATAATAGTGTCATCAGCACAAAAATTAACTTTTTTTGCTTGCATTTTCTAAATATAAAAAATCTGAATAGAACCTAAAATGGAACCCTGAGGGATGCCTTTAGGTATCAGTAAAAAGGCGTTTAATCTGCAGGGAATTTCCTGAACCATTTAACAGCCTCTGGACATAAATGAGTTTGTTCAACAGCACTTTGCCTTCGAAAGATCCTCACAGAAGGAAACATCCCTTTGCTTTTCTGACAGTCACAGCAGCAATATTAGCACTGTGGCCTGTTCTGAAACCAGACTGAAAACGCGGTATCACATAACAACTGTTGAACCTGAGGAGACGAAAATGAGGATTTTGAAATTGGATAGTAGTAGTTCTACTCTGAGGAGTCTTCCCCTTATTCACTGACTGCTAGAATCTGGGGATTTCCATACAGAAAAGCCAAATGAATGTAATCAATCATGAGAACAGATGATTCCTGACTGAATGCAGCATATTTTTCTGCATGTGTCTTTGCATTTGGCTTTTCTTTCTCTTCTCCTTGAGAAAAAACGTCTTGCAGTGGAAAATCAATAGCACTGACTAGAAAGTTCTCATCTGAGGTAATTACATTTGTTTACTGCCCACTCGCCTCTCTCCGTCTTCATGTGAACATGAGCCTTCACTTCTGATAAGCCAATAAAGTGCAGAGGTCTGCATCATATTTCCTAACCTGGCAACACTAATTTGTCAAACTATTGTTTGATTGCAGGTGCTGAAAATTTAGGAAGAATGCACAAGAGCTCCTTTCTATTTGTTTGACTGAAGACATTGTGATGTTAAAGGCAAAAACATGCTCTGGTGTTTTTAGAACTGTTCTGGTGAACAGGTTTATTAGTAAGCTACAGGAAAAACCATGTAGCCTGAACTATTGTGTATAAAGTATCCTTCTTCCACTCTGAAAAGCACAAAACAATCCTGAACACAGCAATGTCTTTTCCCTTTTAGTTAGGTTTTAAACTGATCGGGCAAAATATGACCGTAGAAAAGCAGACCAAAACAAACTGAACCAAAAGCGAAGGCTGTACTGGAGCGCTTCAGTTACTCAGATGTCTCTTCATGCTCAACACTTAGAATATAACTTTAGTTAGTGGATAAACTTTAGTTAGTTGGACTTAAGTGGAAGTTTGCCAGTTGATTCAAAACTCATCCGACAGACATTCACTTTTGACCTTGACAGTTCTATTTCAGCTCAAATCACAGTCCTCTGTTGTTTATTGGACTTAATGTGATTCATTTTAGTTAATCACATTAAGAACAGTTTGACGAAAGTCGGCGTCCTTCGGAAGCTATTTAGATAACTCGCGATCCATATAACGGAGTGAACGGGGCTTAGACGATGCAGCCTCTAAATAAGGCATTATCTGTCTTTATTTCACCAATACTTTAAGAAGAATGAATGAATGAACGTGTACTATAGCTCTGTTAGCTCATAGGTGCGGTTATGTGGCTACTTGCGGCTATAGGAGAGCTAATTGAGGGATTTCTACACAGGCACTCTACTGGGACCACTGGGGCATCATTAGAGAAATAAGCAGTGTTTGATCTTTTATTATCATGGCGCAACAGTGCACCAACAGCTTGAAGACATCTAAGGAACCAATCCCATCAACCTGCGCAGTGGGACTTGTTTCATCTACCATTAGCATCAGATTATTAGCTAACTCCTAAAGTAGTCGAGCTAAAGGCTTCTATTACTAACTATCGTTATGCTTCTAATGTTATAAAGACAATACTTAGTACATTTCCCTTTGTGTACAGTAGTCGTGTTTCCACCCCTGAAACATCATGCTTTGCCGTGGGATAGCTTAAAGTGGTTTTACAGTTTTAGGCCGAGAATGTCATTTCTTTAAACTGTCCTTTTGCATATTTACGACAGCTATCTCACTCTCACGCTCTCTTCAGCTGTAAACGTCCTCTGTAAGTTGAACAGATATCCATCTTTCTTTATTTATATGCTTTAGATACACTTTACAATGCTGCAGCAGCTGTTTTTCTGCTGTGATCTTAACATAAATAATAACTTCCTTTGTTGTCTCCATGTTCAGTGCTGACATCCTGTAAACTGGGAAGTGCTCTACGGTCTGCGTTCACTGGTGTGCCCCTTACTGGAACCCTCTCGTAAAAGGCGTTTCACATCAGCAAACGTAAGAAAAAAGAGAGCGGGTTGCGTGATTGGAGGTTAAAAAGCAAGTGTATTCATGGCCTAAGACCAGAGCTGAAGGAAGGCAGCTGTTTTGAGCAGTCGAGATGGAGACGGAGGCAATTTACATATTATTCCCACTTCTGTCCATATTAAATGAGACAAATATGTAGAGTGGCCTCTAAGCCATTTTAACGGACATAGAACTTTAAAGGCTTTACTAAAAGCCAGGAGAGGAACAGCAGTGTTGTTTACATATTAGCTATATGATATGGGATTTCATGTATTCCTCAGAGCTGATTGATACGGCTGATTTAACAATGAGATGTACTGGTGGCCTCTGGAACAGCCTATGTGGTCACAATATACTGGGTCCTGATACCATCTGCTATCTGTTTTGCATATCATCAGTCTTTTTTTCAGCACCCTCAGTTCTCTGAAGCATCATAATAGGAAAAACAAACCATGGTTAACAGAAGCAATGTGGTGCTGCAGTATTTCACTGCTACATTTGCAGGCTTTGCCTCAGTTTACATGCTCCTCTAGAGAATGTACATTTGAGTTGCCAACTGTGACTCCACAGCAGAATGTCATCATTAAATACTGCATTTCTTTCAGTATCTCCTTAGCGAAATCACCTTGTGCATGTGTGCACTGGAATAAAGGCATTTATTCTTAAGAGAAGCATCATGTTTGGCTTCAGTCTCAGTGATGTGTGTGTGTGTGTGTGTGCCGTCTGGTGTGAACCAGGTTGAGCTGCTGTGCTCTTCAAAGACCAGCCATAAAACCTCAGGATCTTAATCGGATGCTGCTCAGACTCCATGTTGTAATTATGTCCCAACAAATTCCTGTCTACACACTCCTACAAAGGGACACGTGTGTGTTTGTTGGTGGGTGGAGGTGGTCGTTTTGTCTACAGCTGATGTCTCTTTTGGGGGTTTATAAGCTGCATGTTTTATCACATTAACGTTGGGTTCAGGCTGCTGATGTTTGTGTGCGATGTGAGTGTGATATTTACACAGACGTGTGCTTGCTGCTTATCTTTTCCATGCCCTTCTCACCAAGTTTCTTTGGTGTCACTTGGATGTGAAAGGAAATCCTATGTCTGCAAGGCTTCCACTACAGGCACAAACCTGTGTGTGTGTGTGTGAAGCCTTTACCATGCCACAGTGGATTAACCACGCAGTCTTAGCAGGAACACTGAGGCTGTGGAGGAGAGATTCACAGAGAAAAACGGGGACCAAATAAAGGATGAGACAAAACAAGGGTTTGAGATGAATTGCAAAACCCGGCATATTTGATAAAAAGAAAAGGCCACTTCATTTAATCAATCCAAATTTGAACAACGCTGATTATTACAACCACCTGACAGTGTTTTCTGAACCACACTCTTTTCACATTTCTGCATAATATCTGGAGAATATGCTGATCCCTTTGGAAACTGAAAAGTAAGGCTTTTTAAGGCTTACTGTAATTTGTAGTTTCATTCATTTCAACACGGCTAAAAGCTGTTCAACTGTATTTAAGAAAGAAGTGAAATTACCATTAGCTTCTTTTGCTGTATGCGTTACTGTTGGAATCTATTCAAACTGTTCATTTAAGCTGACAATGCCATGCATTTTACAGAGAAAGCTGCCATCTCTTCAGAATCACCTTTCCAGCCTTTCTTTGATCGGGAACATTGTTCACACAATCAAAGCGACTCGTTGGCCGGTTTCTCACTTTGGGTAACAGGAAAATGCTTCTTTACTTAACTTCAAAGTCATGCTGTTTCCTATTTGTTCAGTTTTGGGACGCATTCAGGGTCGCCAAGGATCCTGAAAACACTGCGGGCCTGAGCAGATGCTTGTAACAATCAGCAGCAGGAAGTATTCGGAGGGGGTTCAAGCTTCCACAGTCGTGGGCGGTTTAGTTTTCAACAGATTTGAAAACCGTCAAATACAAAATACTGTCTCTGATTGCTTCTCTGAGGCTTACTCTTTCTTCTTCTTCAGTTTTTTACACGGTATAAAGGACATTTGTACAGACCACATTAAACTTTGACACATCTGAGTTTTGGGTCGCACAACATTTAAAGCAGCAATGAAATCCATAACTTTTAAGCCTCTTTTAGAAATAAGATTCATGTGAAATGAATGGCTTTATTAATCTGCTTATGTAACAGTGTTCAGGCATTCAAACACGGGTCAGTTTTAGCTTCATGTTCCTCATGGCCATATTCAGAAATACTCATGATAGTTGTGGACAGAGCCATGGATCGCTGATGTTTGTGCGTGAGTGAGTGAGAGGAGAAGCTGCAGAATTGACTTTCTTTTAACAGCAGGGAAAACCATGGAGCAGAAATATTCATGACTTCACCTGAACTGCTGATCACATGTCAAATTATGGCAGCACTGGAAATCTAAGATGTCTTGTGGCGACTTGGTGTGATGCGCGTCTGAACATTAAGCATTTTGAGTTTCATAATGTTTCATCATTAGTCGCACATGATGTTCTTTCTTCAACCTGGAAGGAGCTCGTCTTCTTCCTGATGTTCAATGAGGCGGCGGCCCTGTGTGAGTCGTTAAAGGCGGAGAAGCCTCAGCTCTCATTGCTGCCATTTCTCAGAGGAAAACCAGCCCGCAAAACTGATTTACACAACAAACTCTCCTCCCTCTGAATGAGCGCCGGGGTGTGAGAGTGTTTTAGTTGATTTAAAAGACTTAAAGTGTAATAAACTATCATGACACACTCTGCCAGCTAATACAACCTGCAAATCACATCACAGCGCTCACAGCGCTCAGTGTGCGTTCATCCATCTTGCAGCAGCGGTGTGTGTGTGTGTTCAAACTGGTCTTAGTTTGCACATATTGAGCTTAAATCTCTTTCTCTACATTCTCCTGTATTTTCTTTCTGGGTGAATTTATGTGTTTTCTTTGCAGCTTCTGAGGTGCGTACATTTGCTTCACTCGCGTGGCTTGCTAATACTTCTCTGCTCTTTCTTTCTGTCAGCAGCAGCCATTTGATACAGGCATCAATATTACACGGGAGGGGAATTCCAAGAATGCAAGCGTTAACTCTGTCTTTTATTGGATTTCCAGCCACTAGGGCTTTTTTCAATAGTAGTGGTTCCAGAGCGTCCAAACTCATAAAAGTAACTGAACACCGAGCTGCAGTGTTCATCAGTTAATGTAAGGGCCACACCTCACAGAAGGAAGTTATGAACTCATGTTCTTCAGCTGGTTGAAGTTACAGTTTTTGGACTCTTGGGGGCAGTATAAACAAGTCGTGAACACAATATTAACATATGAACAGACCCCGCAACATTCATTCAAGTCTATTTTTGTGCTGATTTTGGTCTCTACCAATACCAAAGAGATGCTAAATCCTGAACTTGCTAACCTACTTGTTAGAGGGCTACATTAAGAACTTTTTTTGTATACATTGAAAAAAATGTAGTGGTTTTTTTGGTAGTGGTGAGTAACAGCGTTTGGGTCCATATGTTCAAAGTCTCTTCTCTGAGTAGGAGCTGAAATATGCTGTACAACAAATTCTTTGAACTGCAGTTTCTGCAGTGCGAACACAAAAAATGGCGATTGCCTCGGATGGTTTTAAGAACTCTGTTAAAGGTTCCTGTGGTTTAAAAGCTCCTGTCTGGTTGGGACTTCTGAAATGTAGGATGGGTATAACTGCATAATCTGTCTTAAATTAAATAAATTCTTCACTTTTATTGTTCAGTCTGTACATTATTTGTTGATGGGTGGACTTCCCTTTGTTCTTACCAATAAATTGCCTATAAAAACAACTTGGCTCGATCCATTTTAAGTCCACAGAAAAGGTGCAGAAGCAGTTCGTCTTGCCAGTGGTATATGCACTGGGATCATGTCAACCTGAGCTGCTGCATCACTCTGCATCAATCCCTGCTGTTGACATTCAGTTGGTTTAAAACTCATGAGATTGCTAAAGTATTCACATTCCATTGAAGAAAAATGTGACTGTTTATTTTCCTCATGTTTGCTATTTCCCTCCACAACAGAAGATAGATGACGGTGGTTAATACTGACAGGAGTTTTTCAGTTGAATCCCATATGAGTAACTCTGGGTTGAGAAACATCGTGGTACAACCTTTAACTTGAACTGTTTAGGTCTGTTGCACATCTAACCACACCCAGCAGTCATGGACAAGCTGTGTGAGCAAGTTATACATCAGATTTCAACAGCTGGAGGGAGGTCAGAATATGGCTGTTACTCTTCAGTAACTTCAGAGGATATCTGGAGATTAGTCTAACAGCCTGAGAGAGCCTCAGAGGATATCTTCGGCTCCATTTTGGCATGAGTTTTGAGAGCTGTCCAGGGTTTAGATTTTGTTTAAACACCATATTTAAGGAACCAAGTGAATATATACCAACGTATGAAAGGACTCTGTATCATAACAGCTTGATTTTGAGCAGGATCAATTTTTGATAGCAAACATCAGTGTTTAAGAAACAGTGCATTTTGCAAGTCAAATTTGCATATTTATGGTTTTTAATCTCTGTCTCGTTGTCTATTCTTAATATATCCATTAAGTCCAAAATAAGCACCATTACATATGAACTAAAATATAAATTAGCTGTACTTGAGGGGGTTGATCTAAAATTTGTGAAGATGTAATCCTCCTCCGATCATTTGATGAAGGAAACTTTTTTTCACTGAAAATTACCGTTTTGTTCTTTTTTTATTCAGTAAATGTACAAAGTCAGATCTTTCCCATATTGGTATCTTTTCCTTTTCAGGGAAATTCCAAAAGAATGTATTAACACTTGCCTCACTTGTTCTTACTTTACAAATGGACTTTCAGTTGTCTGCAGGCTAATGAGATGCAGAGGCATGAACAGCCACGACTTTTAAATCCTGGGGAGTTTATTAAGTCGAGGACGCTCTGAGCTGCGATACTCAAGGTTTTGAGGTTCGATTGTCGGATGAATGGAAAATACCCATCTAATTAGAGACAGACCATGTTAAGATCCTCTGAGTGTCCTTTTCTATCTTTTCAATTAGTGGCTTAACCTTGTAAGAGAAGTGAAACACGTCCAGTTTTCAGCTACACACAAAGAAAGCTAAGAAGGAACGATTTAAAATGAAGCTGCTTCGTGATGTTTTGGTCTTGAGGAGATTGTGAGGAGTATATTTCATGACATATCGCAAGAATAAAGAAAAATAGCCAAAGTCTGATTGTTGAACTGTTGGATTTCACCTAAAAGTTGCAGTTTATCAGCTTATTTGGAGAAAAGGGAAAGCCTTTGAGTCTCTACATGAAAAGTGGATCAAAGGCTCAGTCAGGTGTGTGAATGTGTGAGGTAATGACTCTCCACTGTGCTGTAGGTCAAACATTGGGCTGTTAGTTTAATCTCCAGCTGGACACACTTTTTTTTCTTATCCAACAGGGTTTGACTGTGTGTATGGGCACAGAGAAATTCCTCATCCTGATACCAGAAATGATTCCTTCAGTCCAGTTGGTTTGTTTGGATGAGAAGTGTACCAATATACCAGTATTGGTGATGAAGATAATAGGGAAAAATATTGTTTTATAAATAGGTGTATGTGAGCACTGTTTAAGAACAAGAACTACCTAGAGAATGCAGATAGAGCTCATACATGTCAGGATGAACCCAACACCAAATCGCTGCGCCATATCGGGTGATAACATTGCTTTTGAAATTGTAAGCCCTTTTCACGTATTCGTTGTGGCTTATCTGCCAAAATAAAACATCCTCGTTAACTGTTTCTCCTTGGCAATTTGCACATACCGGAGAGAGAAGGCTCAGCCCTGTACTGGTGTGTACTTGCAGATCAAGCCGGCATCGCAGAATCGGCTGAGCGATGACATCGTTGTTGGTTATGGTTTCTGGTTCAGTGATGTTGGCTCCATCTCCCTCACATAGTCCTTATTACCTATGTTACTGCCTCACACATAACTCTGATGTACAATGAAGGAGCTGTAAGCTGTAATTGTACTCGCTGCATCAGTCAGTGCGTGAGTGAACTGTAACGTCAACACAAAGCCATGACCAGTTATGCTCCAGGAGCGCTGGAGTCACTGCAGTTTTCTTCCTAAACAGTGGGCGATGTTGCTTAGTATGTGAACCGTAGAACTGTGCGCTTCTGGCTCATTTTAAAGGACACTGCCCGGGAGGTACCGCAGTTCACGACTTTTGTTTCCAGCCCTGGGTGTACATCCTTAGGGCTCAAGAAAAGGCCAAATTCTCAAATGTTGATTTAAGATCTTTTAGTTATTAAGTGATCACAATTTTGATTTGACATTCTTAAATAGCATGATTAGGGCTAGTTTTTTGGTTCTCTATTGTAGATAGTACCAACTTCCTGATACTGGTGCTACTGCCTCAGTCGAGTTTTCAGGCAAACTGAACTAATACCAAACTGACATAAGGAAGCTGTGGACTGCTGGGTGTTGTGCACCATATGCTGCTGTCTGGTATATCCTTCTGGTTGCAGGTGGATTATTGTCTGATTCTTTTGTGTATGTATTGATCTTTCATGAAGGCTATTAATTAGACAGCACTGGAAACCAAAAGAGATTTTCCCATAGGGCACATTAAAGTATTTTATGTGATAATCATCACAGCGACAGATCTGACATGCAAACACACAGCATAATACATACATTACATTCTCGTGGCCCTAAAGGACTTTAACTGCTTTTTAAGTGTAGTTTACTGTGCTGTAAATACAGTTTACTGTATTTACTGTCACCTGGAATCCATAGTTGGCAAACCAGCTTTCAGATCAGCTTACCGTTTTAAGTCGTCTTTGAATAAACTCTCTGCTGACTTTCAGCCTTGGTTTTTCTTGCCTCTGATCTGTTTTCATAGTCTTCATGAGTCTGTTGTTTGTGTGGGGTCAAGACCATGTGTCGGAAGCAAACTAACCTGCCTGCATTGAGTTGGTACCACTTGCAGCGAGCTTTACTGTATCATAACATCTAATGAAAAACTGCCACAAAAAAGCAACCAGTCAGCACACTTATGCCAAGCTGGATCCAGACCAAATGATTTCAGTAATAAAGAGGGTCTGTGTTTCATAAGCCTACTGCTCCCAGATGGAAGATTTAGTGCATACAGTTGGGGTGTTTGACATAGTATCTCCATCAGGCTATTTACTATGTGATGAAGAAGGGTTTATGTTGACTTTACCTGATTTCATCCATATGGGACTCGCTCTTCAAGCCGGTAAATTATAACAATATGTGCATTTGCAATGTAAAACTAATGTAAAGCAGGAGCCTTAAATCATTCATCTTGCCAAGCTTTCTGGTTGCTGTTTCCTTTTAGTTTTACTCGTACTTGAATGCATACTGCAGTCATGACAGGACGTTTTTCCATGAGCCAGGGTCACAACAAATAAAAAGGCTTATCTTTTTAGTCAATGGTAAGTGAAGTCTCTAAACCTGTACATCTGAAGCTGATCATCCTGCCAGACTTAAGTGTTCTAACTCATGATTGGTTGTGTAGGTGGTTGATTAGTTTGGTCCAGATTTCACGGACCACTGGAGTCTGATTAGGCTGAGTCATAGAAAAGGTTGGGAAGCCGAGCGTTGCCTGCATTAAGTGCAATTTGAACCTGTGTGTAAATGTGTGTGTCTGGCTTTTTCAAGTACCATCATCCACCTGTCTCTTCCAGCGGAGATGGTGTGTTTGTCTTGTCTCCTGTGATGCTGACTTGTTCTTACTTCGCATAACTGTTTGGACTACATGACAAACTGTCTTCCGAGAATTTGTATAGCAGTCAGATTTAAACTGGCATTGTGTATTTGTTTCTGTGTGCATATGGGATTTTGGACAGTTGGCCCTGAACTCTTGTTCTAACTCTTGTACTAATTTGTGAAGCCAAACTTCACAAATTATAATGTCATTTTTGTGTTTTTTGTAGGAGAGTGAGGTGCTTCACATCATCAGGATTCAACAGGCCTGAACATCGAACAGGTAAGCAGTAAGCACAATATTCAGTTTTGATACTTTGAACACATGCTTCTGTAGTGATTTAGGAAGCTCAAACTGAAATTTTACAAATGCTGCTGCACCCGTTTGAAAACCTTTTCTGACCAAAAAGATGATCACATAGTTTTATTCTTCATCAATGCATGAGCTGAGTAATCCGCTGCTAAGAGTTGTTTCAACTTGTGGTCTGAGAGGAAATCCCGTTTGAAGACGACATGGTACAACCAAACAGAGTCGAAAAGCGCAGAAACTCTGCTGACTCAACAGTAAGCTTAAATGGCAAATGGTCCAAACTCTTATGGTACCTTTTTAACCCTATTACGGTTCCGAAAAGCACTTTACAATACGTTTCTCATCTACCCACTCTTACTAAGCATGTCTTTTTAAATATTTGCAGTCTTTATACGCTGTACTTATTTTCTCTACAGTCACATGCCATTAGCTTATTGGGGTCAATATTGAGGTTCAGTTTCTTGTCAAAGAACACTTCGGGGCTGCAAATTCAACCACAATTTGTCTTTTAAGACAGTTTCATAGATAAATGCTTAGTTAGGAGCCCATAGTGTCGGTTTTTAACCCCCAGGAACCTCCTTAAAGCATCATTTTTAGTGGTTCAACATTTTCTGAGCTGGTAGCATGACAGTGATGTTGAGGACTGAATAACTCCTGCATGTATAGATTGAGCTACACTCAAATGGGCTGAGACGCTGTGCACAGGTTCCATGTTTTTGCATCCTTTTGTAAAAATCTGTAAAGTGTATATTAATACAGCTGCATTACTAGTAAAGTTTATCTGGTTTACATATTGCTCATCGGAAGCTGTGACTGAAAGTCAGCCCATTAAGATTACATGTCAACTCGTGGTCACTTAAAGCGTTGTCCAAACTGTCGCTCTGCTCTATTAGAATCCTTATTTTATAACCGCAGCGTCACCTGACAAAGTCACAACATCTGTGCAGTGAATTCTTCTCCTACAGAGAAAGTTAGAAGCAGCAAAATGCCTGTTTTCTCACAGTCTACAGCTTTATGGTGTCAGACATACTTCAATCAATAACCCGATTCTTCTCCCGAGACTGTATACTTGGGAAAAGAATGGTGGCCTAAAAAAAGGACCAGGTCAACTGTAGCTTGACTCAACTGTACAACTATGTAACTATTCTAAGTTATCGCCGCAGAAGATTAACTTACAATATGCTTCTGTTGAGCAGTTTCCTGTGTATCAGAGGCCCTTTTCATACAGTGGTTCTGCCTGATCAGCACAAGAAAGGTGTCCTTATAAATAGCTGTTGTTCCCCTGTAGTGATTCACACAGCTCAAATAAAGCCGGTTCAGCGCTGCATCACTGTGTGTTTGCACACAGCAAGCTGTCGTTGTGTTACACCAGTGTGGTTGGTAACAGTGGTGTGCTATAGTGGTACCCATCGCTTAACATGTGTGTTTGACTCTGTAACGCTATTTATCATCTCTATTGCTGGTTTAGAAACACATCACCAGCAGATTAACTTTGTCCCGCCATTCCACCTCCACACTTACACACAGGACATCGATTTGCAATGAAGATACATTCCCGCCTTGAAACAAACTGTGTGAAAGGCCCAAAGTACCTCAGAGTGCCCTTGATTAAGCTGCACTATTTAATCAGTTGGGAATCAGGTGTCTATCTACTACACTGAAGGAGCTACATCTTGTTAACAAATTAGAAAACACACACCAGTTTTCAGCCAAAAGTCTCTAGTTTTCCCCATTCAGTGACCTAAACTAAATCTGTCAATGGATAAACAAATCAAATAAAAAGCCTAGTTTTTAATATGAGTTGGGTGCATGTAGACAGGGCTTTAGACGTGCAGAAAGTTCAATAAATTATGGGTCTTTTTGTTTTGAGTCAAATTTTTATTCAATGTCAGTATACCATCTCAGATTTCTGAAGCACATCTCATATGAGGAGGGTCGCTGGTGGAACTGAAAGTGAGGATTCACAGGTGTGTCATTAGCTTAGTTATTTTACTTTTAAAGAGGGTGTCATTCATTATGCCATGCTGTAAATCAAATTAAAAGTAAATCCTATACTTGGTAACAGTGACCTTCGTGCTTACGTGACTGAAACAAACATGCCTCCTATGCTCACATTAAAAGTAGGACAAGTTAAGAATCCAGCAGAGAAATGAGGAGAGAAACCAAAGGTGTGTAAACCGAGACACACTTTTGCCTTCTAATTGGGATTTTTCAGTCACAACATGATGCGCCTTGATTTAGCACACCTTGATCATGTAAGCCCAGTGCCTTTGATCATGCTAACCTACCTCGTTAGCGTAGACTTAATTTCTGTAACGGTGGTAGTCTAGATGAAAATCTCAGTATGATGTGCAATTAAATCTCTTATTTTGGTAAATTAACCATTCTTTTTCTGTTGCAGAAAATAACAAGCAAAAAAACCCCAAAAACTTTTAACCACTTTTAATCTCACTAGTGGTGAGAATATAAAGTTGTCAACATTCTATCTTTCATGCATCCAACAACCTTTTGAGTTTTGCTTCCTCACAGGGCAGTTAGTGCACCGTATTCATTTATCAAATCCTGCACCCAAAGTCAAAGGCCTTCTGCTTCTCTTTCTATACTCTACATCATGTACAATTCTCATTAGACTGAAGTTGCTGTGTCAACACTTACCTTTGCAAAGCTGCTTTCTTGTTATTTGGCCCTTATAACACACATTTTCTGTATGGGTGTAAACACATGGAAGGCTGTCAGGGTAATAAACAAACCACAGGAAGGTGGAACTGATAATACCTCAAGACGGGAAGTAGTTCAGCTGTAATAATAAACCATGTTTAGAACTGAGCTGATGTTAACCACAAGCAGTCTTTACTCCAATAATAAGCTGTCTATCAGTTTTTAACTGTAGATATCTATGTGGCATTGTATACCATAAGGGCTGACTTTTTGAGTTGGAATAGCTGGTTTTCTTTCAGTTGGAAGTGCTGCTGTTGTTTTTTTTTTTTTCTGTGTCCACATTTGTGTTTAATATTATTTTTCTCCTTTTACTGGAAAAGTTTGAACCACGAGAGGGTCTAATTATGTCCAGACATCCATGGACACTATTGACAGAGGTGAAAGGTTTTAGCGTGGTTTTAAATCGCATCACGGCTAAAACTGCTCCTCTTAGATTTAAGATCAAAAGAATAAGATCAGATTTATTGTCCTTCGCTTTTAACCCATCCAGGTTGGCATCTGTTGAACACACACATGCATATGGTCACACACTCATAGAGACAGATGCCATACACTAGAGCGGTGGGCAGCGTTCACAGCGCTGGGGAGCATGGGGGTACGGTCGTGGCAAGGAGGTAGACTGACACTCCTCCAGCTGTCAGTTTCACAAATCTTTGAGTGGCAAGAGTGGGAATTGATTCCGGTTATTGGACGACCCACACACATTTATTGCTCTAAACTTCTTTTACCTGTTGACTCAGGCAACTTGTATACAACCTTTCCTGAGCGGATTGTAAAATGTGTTTCCATGATTTGAACACTTATGACACCGGCAAGTTTTTCTTTTCCCTCAGGGGAATCTTCCTCTTCTGCAGCACTTGTGGGGTGCCTCAAGGGTCCATTTAGGGTCCGCTGCTATTCTTTCTGAAGTTGCTGCCTTTGTGGTCTAATTTAATGAACAATACGTTTCTTTTCATTGTTTTGGTATCCAAAGGGTTGAACCACCAAGAAATTTCAACACAGCCAGGCTTTCTTTGCGTTGGCTCACCTGACGAAAACTAAACATTAAATCAAAGAAGACTACGCTATGCTATGTTGGTGCTTATGATCTTTCTTCAGTGAATCAGGCTTTAAACTCTGTCGTTGGTTCGTTTGACACTTCCTTCACATATCATAAACATATCACATGACACTTATTATAATAATTACACTAATTCGTAAGCTGAGGAGGTTTTATATAGGGCTGCACAATATTAGGAAACTTTGTGGCCATTTTTATCTCGGTCCAGTCATGATGAAAAAGAGGTCATGAATGTGACAGGATTTTTTTTTTCATTCTTGATAAGAGGTTGAAAGATTTTTGTCATATTGTGGTTTTGAATCAGATAATCAAATTTAAAACAAATCAAATAAATGTTTCTTTTTAGAAATGTGACATGATGAAAAGTGACCCCAAATGACCACATACTATGTTGATCAAATATTTAGGAGATATGATGTTGATAAGCACAGACATTCTGTGTGTTGTAATGTGTTTGTCTACACACACACACACACACACACACACACACACACACACACACACACACACAAATGGACGCTCATCCCTCTGGGAGGTGGACAGGAAAGCTCTGCTTTGTTTTACTGAAGGAAGTCCAAACTGTTTGCCTCTTTATTTCCGTGTGGGTGTTTTTATGTCTCAGAGGGGAGCTGCAGCTGTGAAGCTAAAAAAATGTTAACTGTACTCACACACTTAGAAATTAGACACTAGAAAGGACAAATTCACACAAAGAAAACCCATTTGACATTTAGAGGAAGACTGCTCATGAATCAAGAGCATCAATTGCATTTTTTCCCCCTACTTGCTCCAAATTTGGACCAATTTTGATTACAGTAAGCCACTGAGCAGCAGTATAAATATTCACTGATTAGACCTGTAATTTGTATAACCCCCAGTACTATTTTATTCCATGATTACACAGGGCTCAGTTCAGTTTCTCATATGCTGAAAATTTGCACAGAGGGAATGATTCTGTGGCTGTCAAAAGCAAACAATTGTGAGTAAAGTTTGAACATCTAGATTTCCGCTTGGTGAACTGTTCCATCTGGAAGGAATGTACAAAAACAGTATTCTCGGTTAGTCAGACAGTGGATCAGGTTTGTGACAGTTGCCTAAGTTGGTGTAGTAATCATTGTGATGTCTTTATTTGATTGAAAAAGAGAAAATCTGATTTGTTTGGCAGCTTTCTTTCATGCATGCTTCACATTTTGGAAAAATTGCATTGAGGAGTTAATGGTTGCTGAACACTAGGACAAGGTGTGAGGAGTTTAAGGTATTATAAAGCATTTGTGTGACTGTGAAGCACCCCAACAAGCTGATTACTGGCACGGTTTTTATTATGATTTGCAATTGAATAAATTTAATTTCTGATTCAGTTTGATTGGATTCATTTCATTTATAAATTCAGTTTTGCCTGCATGTGAAAGAGGCACCAAATAATTACCTCAACTTGTGACTAATGAGGATAAAGCTTTACACAGTCAGGAAAAAGCTTGTTTTAAAACGACAGTTTCAGGGATCAGGTCATTTGAATTTAGATTGATTGAATTGGAAAGTCTTGCCCTATCAATGTGACAGATGTTTCCAAATTTTAAGAGCACACAAATCTTTTGTGTGGTTTGCTGTTTTTTCATACTGAAGCTACACAATATGAGGCGATGCACAAAGATGTCTTTGGACTTTTGAGTAGAAAGTAGTGATGAGTTAGGTTAAAGTGTTACCTTAGACGGCCACTGAGTGTCGCACTAGAGCAGTACCAGATGGCAGATACAGTTGTGTTGAATCGTGGCCAGTTTTGGCCCAAATGTCTCTGTTACAGCCCACATTTGGGCCAAACATTCTTTGCTGTCTGTGTTTGGTAGGATGATGTCCGCAGCATTAAGGCTGCAATGACACGTGATAATGGCTCGTGTAAGTTTGTCGCTTTGCATTGTCATCAACCAATGTGTGGGATTTTTTTTAAAAATGGAGACCCAATAAAATGGTATTCTACAACCCTAAGTGTTGATTGTAGTCCTTTTGAAATGTTGCTTGGTATCAGTTCCTGTTAGTTTTAATTTTCTGGAATTTTAATTTTAATATTTTGTGTTTAAAATAAATTCGGTGTCAACTCAAGTAAGACTCAGCAGAGGCTTGATTTGGTTGACAATTGTGGCCTTAAATTACTCTAAGATAAGACTTAAGATAAACTGCAAAAATCTGTTATTGTACTGCATTCTATCTCACAGCAATGCTTTTGTTTTGTCCTCCGTGATAAATACGGCGCACACCTTTCACATTGACATCATTCTGCTGTTTAAAGCTCAAACTGACACTTCCTGGCCGTGTCTATGTTTAGTTCAGCTTGAGCTAAAATGACAGACAGAGAGTGGTTGTTAACAAGCTGTTTAGAGGAAGTAAAAGTCCTCTAAGGTCCAAGGATCGCAGAAGGTAACTCCCCGTGGCTTTAGTGCAGGTCTGTGCACCAGTAGCCCTGTGCCTCCTGCCTGCACCCGCAGACCTCCACAGGTTTGCAAGGCAGACTTTACCATCGCAAACACCCCGTAGTCCTGTCGATAAGCTCCTAACCAACAAGCACCTCTGCATTATTTTTACTTTGTTTAGTTCAATGCAAGTTTTTTTGTTTTTTTTTTAGCTGACTGATGCATCTTTTACCATCTGGACGAAAAAAACAGCTTGAGGCAAGAAATCTTTGTTTGCTTCATAAAAATTCAGAAATATACCCATTGTACTGGTCCCGTCCTAAAGGAGATAATGCCCATCTAAATTATTTTGAGATATCTTCATTTTTTTCAAAATTTGATAATCTATAACTTTTCAAGCCATCTTTTTTCAAGCCTTTTACATTTTTCTGTGCAAATTGATGCATACTCCATAGTTGACAGGCCTGGCATCAACCCCTCCTCATTAGGGCTTAATATATGCTGAATATAGTTTGAATATTGTATTGTAATATATATTATTCAGAACTGTTGAATATTGTATGAGGAGGCTGTATTTGAATTCAGCCAGTAATGCCAGAGCTAATAGATGGATAAGCTTCTGGAGACTGTAGTTTTGTCAATAATTAGAAGCAAAAAAGTAAGAAAATGAAAGGCTGACAAATAAATGGACATACATAGATGCATGTATAGAGAGAGAATCCAATTGATGAACTTCAGACAATGACGGCTTGATTGTGAATGTGCATGTATGTGTTGCTCCAGAAAACTTGGCCTCATCAGTAAATCTGCTGATGCATGTCTTCAGTTGGGGGAAAAAGTGATCTCTCATTCTTATCTTACCTCCTTTATTATATCCCAGCATTCAGATGGGAACAGCACGAGATGAGAGAATCAGTTTGTATTGAACATGGTTGAATGCAGAGCTGATGAAAGCTTATGCTGATAATAGCTTTTTCATTATGTCCTTAGCCAGGCTTGGCGTTTCATTTTCTTTCACAGAGAAGTTGGGATTTCCACTGTCGCTGCTGCTTTGGACGGTCGCTGTGTCTTTTGGGGGGATTGTGTGTTTTGAGTTAGATTTTTTTTTTAAATTGCATTTTTGCTTGTTAAAGCAATTTAGAGGTAGTTATGGGTGTTAGGTTGTTTTTACATCTAGAAATAGATGTCTGTGATTAATACAAATCAAACTGAAGCAGATGTTTGAAACCAAATTTCTGCTGGTTGCTAAAATTTCCTGTTTCCATCTCTCCCTGTCATCTGCATCTTCCTCTATCACAGTATCCCTAAATACCCCCCTTTTGGTCCTGCCTGGCAGCTCCATCTTTGGCATCCTTTTCCTCATATATGTAACATCTCTCATCTGCAAACCCACAAGGTCTCACTTCTCTTACTTTGTCCCGGAACCCTCCAACCTCAGCTGTCCCTCTGATAAACCCATTCGTATTCCTGTTTCTCCTCATCAGCTCAAATGCCCTCCAACTTCACTTTCAGTCAGTGGCATCGTCCTCAACGCAAGCAGCAGTTTTTTAGAGTTTGTCTTTGCAATAACAAAGCTGATGGACATTTACTAAAAACTCTGCATGAATTATTAAGATTGTTATGCGTTATTTAGTGTTTGTTCCATTTTGCTGATAGTGCAGTTGCTCAGGTTGTGTAATTTATGTTCATGCTCAATTATCTGCATTTTGACAACATGAGTGTGTCGACACAGATTTGATGGGAAGCACAGATTGCTAAATGTAAAGCAATGTGCTGCTAGATGATGGAACAGACAATTTGACAGAGTTTGCTGATTAGAAGGAAACTTAGAAAAGAGAGCTGTAAGTAGAATCGGGGGAAAGGTTTAATCGAACTGCGCCAAGAACGTAATTTAACTCAGTGTGGAAAAGGATGTTGGTCCTTCCCAGTCAGCTGTGTCAAAAATTTGGATCAAATAGAATGAAAAGGATGTAAAAAGCAAACGTACAGGTCAACAAAAGAAGACATCAAAGCAAGAGGACATAAGATTCAAAGCAGTATGTCTGAAAAATATAAAATGTAATTGAGCACAAGAAGTGAAAATTTCCAAATGCAAACAGAGCAAATCCCTTTAAAGTTAGCTTTACAGGCAGTACAGTCCCAGAACTCCTTAGGGGTATGTTACTCTCTGAGGAACAAGGAACCCACCACTTGTTACTCATCGTATTTTTGTGATGGTGTTTGGTGAATAATAATCAGAATCAAATCTCCAGAGATCTTTGAGCAGACATAAAGTCAGTACTTTGTTGTTGCAGACATTCACAGGGAATTTGAGGTGGTCATTGAGGGCCCTGTGTGGAAATGCTGTAGATTCTATCCTGAGGAAAGTTCCTGGTCATACGTGATTGGGAAATTAGAGTGTAAGGCCTTAGTTCAGCACAATTTCTTTCTCATCTAACCTCAACCCCTGTTGCAAGGACATGAGTGTAGGTTTACTAAAGAAAAACTGGTCATAAGTGACTGGTAATACTCCCAACGACTGATATTGATCCAGATGAGACAATATTCTGATTATTGTGTTAAATCTGTTGCAAGTGGGATATTCACTCACTTAAATTCCAGTATGCGTGTCACAGCACATGGTAATGATCTCTGTCCACATTACACCTCTTTATGCAATTGCAATGTTTGGGCTTATGCAAAGTTTCAGTTAAATCCATATTCCTCAAAAGATGAAGAACTGCTCTACTCAGGTTTCTTCCTCACCCTAAAAGTATGTCTTTTAGCACTGAACCCAGGCAGCCCAGCGTTGCCAGGTTGTACGATTGAAACAAGCAGCCCAGTCTAAGAAAATGCGCCTAAAAGAAGCAATGGTGTTCTTTAAAAAAACAAGCCCAAAGAGGACCTGCCAACTGGATGTATACACTTTAATCTCAATTGGGATTAGGGTGTATACTTGTTTAAATAATGAGGTTAGGGTGGGAATACTCCACATACCTTAATTTGATTCATTGCTTTTCCCAAAAATGATCTTATTTGGGAATAAATGAACAGAAAACGTGTACATGGCAGTATCTTATTTGGACTAAAGTCTTAATCATGCTTATATCAGAATATTGATGTGCATGTAAACATGGTCACTGTGTAGCCATTTACGACATCATATTGGGACAGTGTTTGTGCTTCTTTCAGTAACTTTAGGTTGTTGTGGGAGAAGATCATCTAATTTTGTGGAATTGGTAAGTTAGCTCTGGCTCAATGTTACTGAACCAGAACCAATTCTGTGTTTCTTTAGCAGGATCCTATATCATTAGCTGAAATGTTGTGCAACTTTACTTGAATGAAGAATTCATGGACTAGTTGAGGATAGTACACGAAAGGGTGCCAAGTTATTCAACCCCAAGCAGATATCCTTTATTGTTTTCTTTTTAGGGTACATTTAGCATGGTCCATTTCCCCTACTTGCCCATGGCTTTGTCAAGGAATTCTTGGAATGTCATAAATATATGAGGCTCAGCCATAGATATACCAAAACAATGGGTAAATTCTCTAAAATAATACTAAGAGATACTTTCCACATTGGAAAAAAACCACAATAATAAACTGGAAACATTTTCATGCACTGAAGTCACTGGTGCTGAAGGAATGGACAGCAGTGGAATAAGGCGTTCATTTCCATGACCATGGTGTTGGCCTCGTTTCCACACCCCTTGGTTACATCAGATTGGAAGTCATGGGTTTTTGTTTACAAGACAAACACTCATGCTTCTGATCTGATGCCCATCGGGAGAGACAGACGCTGGTGTGAAAGACCAGCCTGCTCTCTCTGCCTCCCTCCGTCTCTTAGGAATGTCAGTCATGTTGAGCAGAACCACATGTGTTTCTGCTGTTTCTACTCCCTGCTCTGGAACGGTTTGCTATGGGTTTCTAAAGATCAGCATGATATTTTGGGAGTTTTACACATGGTTTCCAGTCATTTCGCAAAAACAATATTTTTCTTCTGACATTAAAAAGACAAAACTGCACTAAATGAGATTAATATTAAGATGTATTAGTTGTAAATTGTATTTGCTTTGTTGAACAAGTCAGAAAATCTGCCCTTGGGGGGGGAGATTAGGTTTACTTGTTTTCACTTTGCATTGGATCTATTTTGGGGCTGAAAGTCTGGACTGAATTTAGTGGTGAAAATAGTTGATTGGTTTTCTCAGTAACAATGAGTTTACAGCCAACATTTTATGACAAAGACAGTTTTTTTAAGGTTTAGTTAAACTAATTTATCTAGAGAACTAATGGCTATACTAGCAAACTGGGAATGTGATATATAGTTGTTTTCACATGTTCTTGGCTCAAGCTTCTGTCTAAAAATTAATTCTGGTGATATAATTGATTGGTTAGCTCATAAAAAGTTTAAAGTCAACTATTTTAATAACCGAATTACATGTTGTTTTTTCTTTTTTTGGGTTTAGCTAATAGACAAACTTGGCTAAGGCAAGCTAATGACTGATATTGTAGCTAGTTAGTAACTTGCTGTCAGTTACAATATCTATTTTTGGTTTGTGAAGGAAAAACTTCTAACCCTCTGCAGTTTGTTTGAAGGTCTGTCTAGAATTCAACTGGTGAAGAAATAATTGCAGGCGGGACAAAGAGCAAAGTCCTTGTTAGCTTGCTAACTCACAGTTAATAATTATCAGCTTTCCAGTTAAGTCCGTTACAAAATCTCATATTTTGTTTAAAAGACATATTTTACCCCAACAGTTTAGTTGCATTTATACTGTGAGCTTTCCTTGTGAAAGATCATTACTGTTAACTGCTTTGCTGTTTGTTTGCATGTCCAAGTTCCCTGGTTTCTTGGTGTCAAAATTTTGAAGAAGTCGAAAGAAAAAAAAAAGTGCACACAAACAGAAAAACTTTAATGGTAAAAATGTCTATTTTATTTTACATATGTTTAATTTAAATCAAACTTTTCAATATATATCTAACAACAAAAAGCGTCCATGGCCCGAACAGAGCGACCATAAAGCAGTAAATATACAGTATAAATGTTACCATCTCATTTTTTTTTTTTTAAGAACAGTGAAATAGGAGCGTATCTCACATACAGGGTGGAAAATGTATGTCGATGTATTTGGAATTTGTTCTGAAAAAATTAAAAACTAACTGAAACATTTTTGAGTTGGCTGTTATTTCATAACAGCCTTTTTAAAACTTTCTCGGAAATCCACAGTCTTCATTTTTTATTGAATCAAGTGATTTAATTGAAACTTTTGGATGAATTTGCCTCATTGTGTTACCCTGGACAGCATTGTCATGCTGAGCACTGTTTCAAAGACAGTAACATAATTATAGACTTTCCTTCAAGTCATTTATGAAAGCAAAAACATGCCAAACATCTACTTGTGCCAGCTTGCCATGTGTGACCGTTTGCTGCTTTTCCATTTTAATTTAGTACACATTTGCTCTTTGGTGAAAGGTTTCTGGACTACTGGTTGGAAAAGCCATAAGCAAGTCGAGAGGTTTTTACTGTGTGCTCTTGAAACAGCTGTGAGGCTATTTTTGGCATTTTGTCTTTAATCTTAAGAGCAGTGTGACGGCATAAATGGAAATAAGGTGTTTGCTTGTTATGACAGTCACAGATGTGTGGAATTGAGTGAATGTGAATCAGGTGGATGTTCAGTTAACCCTCTCATGGAAAATAAAGGCGTCTTACCTAATTGTTGATTCAAGATAATGTGACTTTGTAAACCTTTAGAAACGAGTTTTTCACTGGGAGATATTGAGGTTGGAAGTGGTGAGAATGTTGAGGGTGAAAAAAGAGGCAGATTGATCCAGAGTAAAGATTATGGAAGTTTTTCTTTACTGCTAATGGTTTTTGTTGTTGTATTTTCGATGTGTCTGACCTTTGTCCTTTTCCTATTTCCCCATCTTTACCTCTCTCCAAACATATATCTGTAAACAGAGAATTTCTTCCAGCATGGTTCCATTTAGTTTCCACTTCATTTCGGAGCCGGTCTGTCTCAGTGGCTGTGATCAGAGCGCACTGATAGAGCCAGTTTCAACAGTCCCTGTCGGATGTTTAAACAAACTGCTGTAGCTCTCTTCCACTTGCAGCCACCTTTTATCTTTCCTCTCCCCAGTTTACAACATTCCGCCTCCTCATTCCATCTCCTCCTTTACGGGGGTGTATTTTTGTATTCTTGTGACAGATTATCTCAGCTGCCCTCTGCAAAGCATATTAATTGCATTTTTAGCAAAAGTCATTAATCATCTGCTTTGCTCACACTGCATCATAGAATGTGACTCCACACAAGCCTGATTGTGTCTGGGATATGTGACAAACTTGCAGCAGGTCGACAGCCTTCCCGCAATACACTTCTCTGCATGTTGTTTGATCAAATAGTTGCTGATTTGATATATTTAGTCTAGATTTTTTTCCAGTTATTTCACAAATTAAGGTAAAGCTCCATTTCCAAATATAAATACAAAAAAAGACCAAGTTATGAAAAAGGATAAACCGCAGCAGTCTTTATTACAGTCATAAAATCAGTTCTTACAGTTTATAGAGTGTCAGTTGATAGAACTGTGACACTTTGTGAAACATTATCTAAATTAATATCTGTAGGTTATTGGAGAATATTCCATAGCTGGATAGAAGCCGGATCTGCACAGTAGTAGCTATAGGCCAAGTAAAAAATGCAGTATTTTCTTTTTATGCAGTCAGTTTATTTATCTGTAATATCTGTAAAGTTTACAGAGGAAACACCGGTAAATCAGGTCCATAAAAAAAGATAACTAATGCGAGAATCTGGATATCTTTTCTGTAAGATGACTGCTCAACATATATATCAAAAAGATCATATGCCAAAATAGCATCAACAGATTTATGAAAATACATAAAGTGGAATTTAGAGAGAAATATTATTGTCTCTGAGCTTCATCCTGGAATGTCTGACAGATGAATGAATAACAAATTTGTCAAAGCTGCTTCTAGTCGTATCATTTACGTGTAGCCTGGAATATTGGGGCCCCTTTCTGTTCTTTGTGCATCTGCTTTGGCGTTACAGCCTTGGTGGGGAGAAAATATTGCAAGTTTGATGTTTATTTTGGTCTCCACAGACCGAATGTGTTCCTGAATGTGCTAGTATCGTCAGTATGTTGCTGTGGATGGTCCCAAGGTTAATATGGTTGTATAGCTTAAATGGTTACATGGAGCTTCTAGCATTATGGGGATATTGGGATCAAAACTCTGTTGGATTTGAAAAGATTTCTGTTTTTGGTTTTTGGCTAAATGAGAATGCTTAAAGATCATCAGCTCGTGGATGGGGGGAAAAAAACAAACAAACTCCGTCTCCCGCTAAACTCTTACTGGCTGATATCTAAGTTTGGGATATTTTAAGGTCTAATCTTAAATCTGTCTGGGATTTAATGCCCTGGTGACTCATCTTTGGGATATTTTCCCCATCTCTTACAAATACAAACGCCTTGCATGGTACCACACTATATTTTATGCATGTATCTTAGGGTTATACCCAAGTATGACCGACGGTTAACTCTTTGAATCTTTGGGAATTACTGAACCAATCGCCCTGTCACAAACTTGATGCATTGCAGCCATACCATAGCTAAACATAACGTTACAGCACAAGGCGATGACAGTCCAGGAAAACGCCTGGTAAATAGGCACTGTTATTGATGTGGTTTCCATTAGCAACAGTGGACATAGTGAAGTAGAAGTTTTATGAAAATTTTGACCGTAGATACATTTTGACCAAGAAAAATCTTGTTTGTCACATATCCATGTCAGTATGGACAGGGCCGAGGTTGAGCCTATCAGAGCCAGAGCTGTTATGGAGCCAGCACCTAATGCCTGTCTCTGCTATCATCACATCCCAGAGCCATTTGAAGGGTATCTTTGATATTCAGCTTGAGTACAGACACCAAAGATATGCATAAAGTTTTAGCACAAGTGATCAAAAACTGTTGGTTGAGCCCATTGTTCTGGTCTGTCATGGCAACAACAGACACTAACATGCCACCTCCACACGGTTTATTTGGAGATGACCGGCCGTTTCCAGTCTGCGTCATAACATTTCTTTAATTAATCAAAGTAAATAAAAGCCCAATTATCTCCCTTATTCATTAGTGTTTGGTGGAGTCATTACCCCTCTGAACTCTGCAGCATAGTAGCAAAGAAACGCTGAACAGAACCCTCTAGAGAAGGATTTTGCCCTGCATTCCTTCGGCCTCATAAACAAACTGATTAACTGTGTGTGTGTGTGTGTGTGTGTGTGTGTGTGTGTGTGTGTGTGTCCTCTGGTCTGGTGACATAAAGCAGAAGTGGTCGAATCGGCTTTGCTTCCAGCAGATGAGGAGATGGGAGGGAGAGATAGAAGGATGGAAAGAGGGGATAAACAGAGAGAGGTGGTGTGTTGTGTTTGAGAAATGGGTCAAGAGGAAGTTTGAGGGTGTGTAATTTAAGTGTGTATATTTTTTAGTTTGCTTGTGATGCTTCGCAGCTGAGACCAGCTTGTCGGACAGTGTGGGAATTTTCTGTGCGTGTGTGTTGACAGTACATAACTCAATTCCACTGGGAAACTAAAGCTACAGTGCCTCCGTTTCCTGTTCTAATTGCTTAAAATCCTACACAAATAAGCTTACACACACACACACAACTGTGCACACGTACTTTGTCATTTACATATTTTGGGAGTCATGTGATTGAAATGGACTTGTGCAGATGCACTTGCATTATTTTAACACTCATCTTCTCTTTCAAAGTGACTGATTTTTTATTTTTTTGCAGTTTCTGCTCACATTTAGCCTTTTTGTTTCCTTTATCTCTGCCTCCTTGTTAAGTTGTGGCTAATTTGTTAGCAGAGATGCGTATCTCTGATTTAAATAATGTTTCACTGCATATGTAGATCGATGGGGTATCATACGATTCTTCTATGAACAGATCAGTTAGTTTGATTCAAAGTTGTCTGGTACAGTTCCCAATAATTCTGTAACATTGTGGTTTATTTTCTGCTCCTAACGAATAAAAGCCATTTCTGTGAAATGTCTTTGGTTGGCTTTGTTAATCAAAAGGCCAGGATATGTTCCCGGCCTTATCAGGTGGCCGGTGTTCAGGTGGGATTTGCTGCATAGAAAATCATGTCAGCTGTAGTCATCAAACATGTTTTATGGGTCACGACTTTTCAAGCAGCAGTGGGCATTTGTGCCACTTTCACCGCTCTGAGCAGGGCATTTGGCCCATGAGACACACTTTGCTGATTCACTTTTTTGTAGACTTTGTTCACTTGGCGGGCTCCTGCTGTAGAACTACTTTTCTGTGATAGTTTGTTTCTGTTTAGAATCTGCTGAAAAAGCTCGTACAGAAGCAGTTAATCTAATTCTTTACTCTTCATCTTTACACCTCATCAGGCATGTTTTTGTTGCAGCTCTGCTCGAGTCCCTACGGAAGAAAAGACTATTGGGCTTCAAGTTGTCGTTGACTTTGTCCTTCCACTGCTGTCTGATGCTGGGCAGGTAGCTCCGACTGGTTTAGTAAGAGCCAGGTTGTTGGCTGTTGAAAGCAAATCCATTCTGAGAGTCTGTAAATGGCAGCAACTGTTCAACTGTTCCAAGGAACATAACACATGGCGTGTCTGTGACACAGAGAGTTAATTTTTTATTTTTTCCTCCTGGCATAGAGGTCAGACAGAGAGCAGAGGGCGTCCCTGCCAACAATCTGGACCTGCTGAGTGAGTCCGCCCTCCATCTGCCTCATTTATATACAAGTCGAGCTAAAAATGGAAAGCAAATCAAAACTTGTGCCAGTGCTACTAATGTAAATCAGTTTATTATAATAGTGCATCCACTTCACACCATTTAGACAAAAATGATGTCTTTACTAAATGTCATTCATAACATCGAAATGATGATCAACCCAGGCCCTTCTGCTTCTGCCTGCCGTCTGCTGACTGACGGCAGCAGCAGTTGCTGAATCATACTGAGTGGAAGGAGAGTGCCAATGAAAGAGGTGGAGGCGAGGTCGGTGTAGGGTGAGCTCATTGGACGAATGCACAATAGCCTCCTGGAAATTTAATAAAACTTATGGAAATGTTTCAGATCTCTTCTCGTGTTTCTTTTGGCTGTCAGGCCTCGGATTGAACAGACTTTACAAACTGGATGTCGATTTAAAAAGATAAATGGACCAATAGAAAAAGGAAAACAATCGGATCAAAACAAGGAACAAAAAGCAAAGTTTTTGTACTATTATTATGAGAGAATGGGCTCATAATTATCTAATCTTGTCATTCTATGATGGATGGATAGATGGATTGCATAATTGCTCAATCCCTTCGAGTGATTACAGGGTTGTATTAGTAAACACACTCAATGAAGTTGGTTAAATGTATAAAAAAAGAAGGTAGATTTACACAAATGAGAAACATATAAATGTGAAAAAGATTCTTTTGATTGTTGATTTGAATTCTGAAGATGGTTCCACATGGTGTCAGTGGAACTGTGTTGCAAGAAATTTGTGTCCACATTTCCTAAAGTTTGCTTGAAGTGTTATGGATTGTTGCCATGTGAGAAAGTGAATATCTGCTGCGTTCATGCCGGACTTCATGTTGAGATTTTCCTGACGGCTACATGGTAAAAAAAAATCTCTGGAATTTAAGAGATTTTTACCAAGCAGAGAAGTCCCACTACAGCTGTGGGGTCCGACTGCAGTTTGTCAGTCCATCAATCTCTACAAGCTGTAAACTTTTTGCATCATGCCCTGCCTCTTGTAGACAAACGCTCCCCTTCACTCTCATATTTTTAGCTGTGAAGGTGCATCTGAATCAGAAAGTCTCCCTCTGTGACGCACGTGTGAACAGCATCTGTGGAAAAGGTCCAGAGCAAAAAGTCCACACGTATCCTGAAATCTCTTGCATCAGTGTGTGAAAATGGCTCCAGCCTACCTGCAGTTTGTTTTAGGTCGCACACATCCAACCGTGATGTGGACGTTTGAAATATTGCTTCTTTTCAAATGTTTCCTTAAATGCTTTGGACTGTGTAGATTTTGCTGTTTACAGTTCCTTGTAGCAGTCAGATTTTGCATCCAAAATTAGGTCCAAGTTTTGTTTTGATTGATGATTTTCTTTTAATTAAACCACTTCTGTCCGGTCCTCTTAGAATGAATCCAAAATGAATTTATTTTGGGTTATTTACACCTCATGTTCTCCTTTTCTTCTCATCATCTCAAGTCTGCCAACCTCGCCAAAAAAGCAAAAACATACAGTGACGAAGCAAAATTTGAGGTTGAAGATGAAAAATGCGTCATATGTACATTTAATTATTACTAATTGCAATATGATTGTCAGTTTAAAGGTGTGGTCTGTTCCTCAATCTCAGATGATAAATATTTATGATCTTTACAGATTTCAAGTACTTCCTGATGATGGAAGGAAACATGTCAAATGATGCTTTGCCATCTGGATGTTTAGATGCTAGACGGCAGAACATATGGACACACTCGCACAAACTCTTGAGCACACACACGACTCGGCTCTGCAATCCAGAAGCATATGGTTCTTTGAGATAGAGTCAAGACAGACTGGGCTATCCTGTTGGATACCACCGAGGGCCTCAGCTTTGTTAGAAGTGCTGCCAAACAAACTTCACCACACACACAGGCACACACGTCCAGTCTTGCTTCAGTAGCTACCCGGCTACTTGTTTCAATGTGATGTGAGAAGCAGCATGAGTGACATTAATTCTTGTATCTGGAAGAGAGGCCAGCAGCGACCTCGTTTGAGTTTACCAGTGTGAAATGAAAGCAAAAATACCTGTGAACTGTGTTACATGAGGCTTATTCAGCAACATTCAGAGCTCAGCTTAGCTTTGTTCATTACACACTCACAGTGTTGGTGGCTTTTTGTCTGTTTGGTTGTCTCATTATGAAGATTACTCCCCATATGGATTTTTTTCTTATCTTCTCAGTTAGGAAGTCCCTTTTCTTTCAACGCCGGTGGGCCTATGAGCATTACTGTTATCGTTATGAAAAACTGAGGCTCTCTTCCTGTCACAAATTAAAATGCCTTTACTTTAATGTGTTTCCTGATGAAAAGCTCTATTTAAACTCGGCAGAGCTCCAGCTTTTTACTATTATTCCAGACAGTAATATGCTTTCTCTGTGAAAGATAATACAAGATTTCTGGCGGTTTGTTGGAATTAATTGTGTGAATTAATTATATTTTATGTTGGTGAATACAAGCTTGGCTTAGCTGTGATTCACAGGCTTATAGCAGTTTCTGTAACTGCTTAGACAGATTTATTTGTGGTGGAACAGAAGATAAACCAGTATTCAGTGTCACCTTCAATGCTTGAGGTGAAATACTTCCTTAAAAAATGTGCTCATTTTACTGCATATAGACATGAACAAATATAAGTGACTAGATATCACAGTTTGGGTTTAATGTTTCCAGTTTGTGGCAGCTGTAGTTACAATAAAAAGTGTTGTATTTACGACAGTTAGCTGCCCTGCCTCAACAGTTTGTTTTGTTTTTTGTATTTTCTTTGTGAAACCCTGTTATAAACATGCTAACATTTGCTATGCTAACGTGTGTCACCATCAAATAGGCTAGTGTTAATTACTGTCCTAGATTAGCATGTTAGGATGCTAACATTTACCAGTTATTGCTAATGGTAGTGTGCTAGGATTTAATTATTGCTAAATTCAAATCACTGCTTAACTTAGCAGGAATGTAATTAATTTTTTATGCAATTTGTGCACATTCTACAGTTTAAGAACTATTTTTATTACAGATAATCTGCTAATTATTTTCTAAAATGGAATACTTTATCATGGTATTCTAAATGTCTTCTTCGTTTGTTGACATAAATTACTTGCTGCAAAAATTTTTGCTGAAACTACCAAATCATAGAGTACTGCTTGCATGAAACGTGACTGAAACAATAAATCTGTTTGTCGTATAGTGCTCCTCATTGATTTTTCTATTGAGTGTCCAGTTGACAGTGGATTATCAGAGCTCTCATTGTCATGCATGAATCATTGATATATAGATGTTGAGTATTTCGGTGCTCCAAAAACAGGAGTAAGTACATCATTAATATTCATGTATATTCCTAAATTTGCATAAATGTCTCAAATATAAATCTGAATTTTTCAGAAAGTGAGGGTCAAGCTTTGCCCTAACAGTGGTGTTAAATACAAATTATTAGGCCTCATTTATCAATTCCTCTGCCAAGGAGGATGCATGTTTCCAGAGATCTTTGTGCAGTTGTCAGCAAGATTACACTTAAAACTGACAAGAAGAATTTCATTATACTCCAAAATGTGGAGCATCAGCAAAGGAGGATCCTTGGTGTAAAACTGTGATAAAAGGCAGAGGTTGTTCTCACAGAGTAATATTTGATAATTCTTAAAACGAACCAAAAAAAAGCTGTTTCTTTTGCACAATTCCACTATGTTGCTGCAGCAACAAAAAGGTGGAGTTTACAGGAGCATATCTATTAAATGCAATTTAATTTTAAAGTAACGCTTCAGCAGGGGATGCCTCCCTTGTGTGAGGGAAAACTATGAATTGTTCCTCTGAAACTCCTCAGGCAAAGTTGACTGTAGAACACAATGCAGTCCTGTGGGCTGATCGGTAATGAATATGTCACCTGCTTTTGACCTGTATATCCAGTGCTGCCCTCAGGCCAGTCAACCATTCCTCTAGGTTTAGCTGTGCTGTGAGATATCAGATTACTAATGGCTCCTGCAACAAATCCTGTATTTACCCCAAATGTTTTTCATGACAAGTGTCATTTTTGTGTTTGTATTAGGAGAATAAGGGGATTGATGTCATCAGAGATCAACGGACCTGAACTCTGAGCAGGTAAGGAGGATTTGCAGCCACTGCTGGACTTATTTTTAAATCCTATATTAAAAACTTGTTTCTTGTATTGCTTTCTTTCTAGATTCTTGAACACCATTGCCTTTTTCAACCTACTTTCATTTATTCCTGCTGGTTTACAAGAATGCCATTGGCTGTTGATTTTGGCAGCTTCAGCTCCTGGTGTGTGGTTTGGTAGATTATGGGTTCAAGGGTTAATTTGTGGCTGCAGGCAGTTTTTAAGAGATGAATTCTTCCTTAGACTTTGCTGTTGATCATGCAAACACACTGCGCACGCACACGCACACACACACACACACACACACACACACACACACACATATATATATATACAAAGTGAAATTAGTCTCATTTTGTGAAATAGAGTTTGACATGAGAACAAATTGTTCCTGTTAATGTCATCTTCAACCTTAACCTAAATATAAATCTAACCCTAACTTTGTGAAAAGGGAACAAAATGTCTTCATTCCCAGGCTAAAAATGAAGTATGGCTTATAGGATTGGGACTTGAGCTTGTATTTACGTCTGCTTCAAGCAGATAAGTCATTCCAATAAAGCCTTTGTTTATGCACAGATGTACAGTAAAGATCTTCAGGCCATATCTGTTAAAACCTCAACATGTCCCAATATGATCATGAGCCTGCATTTTCTCATCCAACTTTATTGAGTGGCATCCCACGTTATTTGTGTCTGATTCCGGCTCTTTGTCAAGAATTGATAGATGCAATACGTTTGTAAGAATTAGCAAAAAATATTGAGACTTAATGGAGAAACTGAGCATTAGAAAATGCAGTATGTAAAATATGATCTGTTGATGCTGATCTCTTGTTAATTGAGAATTAAGGTATTGGATTTAGCAGAGTTTGCACGACTGAAAAGTGAACATGCACGCCTGGTGGCTGCTGTTTTACCTTCTGTACAGATGGGTTTTTTTTCTCATTTAACTTGCATTTAGAAAGGATCCACTTCTTAGTGAATTGCTGTATATCTGAATATCACTCACTCTTTAGAAATCCATGTTTATTGGATCTTTATGGTGATGTTTCAAGACTAATTTGTGCATAGAGTTTTAGCCTTTATCACATTTCATCCTTTAAAGATCAACTCCACACCATTTTTTTTTAAAGGGAAAAAATATGGCTTCATTTTCCTGTAGTTTGACTGTAAGAAGTGTGCAGGAACATGACCAAACACAAAATTACACCTAGTAGTATTGTTTGGTCCTTGATGCAACTGTACAGGAGATCACTGATGTACAGGGTGTGAACAGCAAATGTCAGAGTTGGCCGCTCTTATCAGACTCTGTGAAGTTACTTTTCTCAAGAGTTGTTGAAACATTCATGTTCTGCCCACCATGGTTGATGTTTTTGGAAACTTTGGGATCTCCACTATAATAAAGATGTCTGAGTTGAATAACATAAGTTAAACATCATCATCTGGTACCTGGCAGCACGTCAGTCGGGTCTAACCCATAAAGACCCAAGTCTTTGTTTCAGAAGCTTTTTTAAATCCAGAAGATTTTCTGAAAAGCTCTGGAAACCTCTTATATCAGAAACTGCAAATGTGATATAAGAACCATTTAGGCACCTTTTTTTGCCTTTACTATAAATGACTGAATTTGCCCTTATGTCTGCCTATGTTTTTGAATTAAAGTTTGTATATCTCGAAAAGATGCTGTATGTGCATCACTTCAGGTTTGAAAGGTTAAGTCCCACTTATATGTAGTATCAAGACAAGGTAAATTTATTTATATAGCACAGGTCGACAATCAGCTGTTTCAAAGTGCACTGAAAGTTATTATTCCATTCAGCATAATCGGTTAACTAAATGCAGCTGTGAACAGGAAAGCATCAGGTGCTAATAGCTTTAGGAATGATATACATGTATGTGTATACACATATATGCCTCAGTAATGTCTACAATGGACTCTATAGGCAAAAAGTTGCCCCAACCTATGAGAGAAATCATTGTAGAAACTTTAGATGGAATACTTTAGGCCGCTAACTCTCGACCTCTAATGCTTCCATCGGAGCTGGGAGGAGGGCTGTGTACGTGGGCGTGTAGGGAATAGCCAGAGCAAAACCACAGCACTGCTTCGATTTAAGCTTTGTAGGGTTGGGATATGACCAAGAGTCACAAGACTGGTACGCCGTGCCAGTTCTCAACCCATCCGTTGAGTCCTTGAAGCAGGATGCAAGGAGCCTGGCCATGGCAGCTGTCCCACTTCACGCAGTTGTAGGCGGTGGCCTGCTGTGAAAGGATGAGAGCTCCCGGCAGCGGCAAACACCTGCATGCCTTAGTAGATCGAGCACTGAAGCCATGGGGAGGGTTTCCAAGGGTGGGAAGCTGGAGCCAGGAGGCCAGAAGACCAGAAGGTCAACTGGTGTCTAACTCTGCAGCACACCACATGCCGCAGTTTGGGCAAAAGATATGATGTATGATGAGAAGTCTGCACAGGGTGTTTTTATTTAATACAGCCACCATAATCTCTACAGCAGAGGTTTTCAGCCTTATATAAAGCCATCTGGCTCTTGCATGAGCACTCAAAACAACCTTTTATCCAATTATGTCCTCTTAACCTTGAAAGATACATTTAATTTTGACTTTTAAATTCTGAAGCAGCAGGTCGATTTTTGTTGTGGATCCATTTCTTGTTTTCGACAAATGCAAATTGAAAGTGAAGACAAGAAGACAGAGGATGAAAAACAGATAATTTCAGTGACTGATGATGCCTGCGGGTTGTTCTGGTCATTTAAGGCTTTTTCCCTTCGGTTAATTACCCCAGACAAGTCAACATTACTGCAGAGGCTTTTCACTCCTGCAGAGAATCAGCTTTATCTTTAGGTTTATGCAAGTCATCGACAGTATCAATTAGTGAAATAGTTTTTCATCACTTTGAGTTCAGACTGAAGGTCCTCAGAAAGCCATGCTGGACTAAAATGAAACCCTCCAGTGTGACCAGTCGATTTGAATGGCCGTCTGATCTGAATGACTGGTTTCTATGATCTGCTTCTGTTTGCTCGCAGTCTGCCAACTCGTGTTAAAGCGTGTCACTGCAGTGTGTGTCTGTGTGTGCCTGGCTTTCCCTTTCGGTCTCGAGCCATCATGATTTCCCTCTTGCCTTTGTTTTCAATCTCTCATCCCACTTTGTTATTTTACCCACTCTACTTTTTGTTCCCATAAACACTTTTGTTTTCTCAGCCTTCCATGGGAGCTTGTAATTTGTCACTTTCGCAAATCTTAAGAAAGCAAATACCTATCCTTCTGTGTGTGTGACTTTAGATATTTGTTTGTCGAATTTTTCATCCATTTCCCACCCTGACACCCTTCTTTTTTCCCCTCTTTAATTTGATAATGCAGTACAAACCGCAGTTACGTGAGCACTAATTTCTGTTTTCATCCACGGATATCCCTTAAATTTCATCTGTGCAAAATATATCTGTATTAAAAATCTAAATGCTAACCCTAAATGAGCCCTTAAGTCTTATATGTGAGGCTAATACTGCATGATGCTGTCTTCCTACCTGATGTGCAGCAGACTATACTAATAGTGGCAAAACACAATTTTCCTCCTGATTTATAACCACTGAAAACATCAGGAGGCATTCCTTTCCATTTATCATGCACTCAAAGACTTAAAATGGCTACACAGACGATGCTTGAACAGCATTGTTTGTTCTAATGTCCAACAGTCAAGAGATTGTGTTCTTAGTAGGTTCAGATCAGAAAACCTCAAAGCTACATCAGTCAAACTTCAGAAAATGATTAATTGCAGTGGAGGGTCAGTAAAATGGCAGTTCTGTGTGTGAGACGGAGCTCAAATCAGCTGAAGTTTTGTCATCTTTCTTTTAATCTTTTCCATCACTCATCACGTCTGCAGCTGGAGCTTTACAGACTTGCTCTGTATGTGTGCGGCCAGCTGACTGTTGTGTTTGGGCTTCGTCCCAGAGCTGTTACACTGCGTGAAAAGTGAGGAGTGTGAGCTGGACTGAAGTCATTTTATAGACACACACACACACACACAGATGGCAAACAGCACCCGAACCCTGCCAAAACTCAGCGTGTGTCCATCTTTTTCATTACATCGCCTTAATCAGCTCATTAATTTGAAGCCTTAATGATTTTGAGGAGGGAGGTAAGGAAGTGAGAATGGAAATAGTGATGGACAGAAGAGTGAATCATGAACGGAACAGGAATGGAGAGAGGAAAGAGAAAATGTATTGATAGTTAACTCGGAGTGAGCTCATGACAGACTTGGAAGGCGATGTTGATGACTTCGAGCAGAGTTTTATCAGCTGCCAACTGGTGCTGTGGTGTGTTTATATGTGTGTGGTATGATTGAAGACTTTCAGAATTGTTGCCAGCGTTTTAGTGTTTTCGTGTGTGTCTGTTTGGAGGGTGTGGATGAATGGATGCTCGTGTGGTTTTCAGTATTTTCTGTGTAAGCCAGCAGAGTGTGGCCTCTTTCTTTATACTCTTTCTTTCGGTGGCTCCAAGTTGCTCCGGGTTTGGAGCACAAAGTAGAAAAGTTGGCCGGCTGTTTGTTTTCTATCACTGCCGCTTAGTGTTCATTGCTGTACTGTTTTGTCCTTTTTTAATCTGTCTTTAACAGATTATAGAAGCTGCAGCTTTGAATTTTAGTCCCCAAATCTTTGTTTTTCCACTTTTTTTTTCTTCTGTCTTTGTTAGGTGGGTGTCTGTTTCAGTATTTGACCTCTCCAAGAAACATTTAGTAGGCTGCAGTGTTTCCATCATTTGATTAGTGCTTAGTTTTCAGTGCAGCATTAGGATGTCTCATTTACAGTCAGATAAAGTACATTATGCAGATTCCTGCCATCGCATAGCATACAGAAATGTTTCTGCCAGAGGAAAATACTTTTCAGTGTTTATGTAGTCTCTTTAGCTTTGTCTCTGCATACTTTCTTCCTTACATGTGATTACATTGGATTGTTCATCACCTACTGACGAGTGTTGATAGCTGTGGCAACAGTAGCAGTAACTCTGCAGCTACACATCTGACACTGCTTTCCAGTGGTGGATTTTTTTTTTATCGGAAGCTACCCCTTGAATTGCCAAAAAGCAGTTTATTTCTGCGGATTGTTGAAATCTACGTTGCTAAAATCAATCTGGATACACACAAATCTGTGCAAACCTTTGCTGAAAAAGTCTGTCCCAGAAAATGTTTTGGCTGTATGTAAAGTCACTGTCATATAAACGAACCTCGTCTGAACCCTGTACACGCACTGCTATGCACATGTGTTTGTTGTAATGCTTTAGAGGCTGACAAAAGACACCTCCAGAAGCCACCAACTATGTCAAGAGAAAAGGTCATGTAATGTTACAGGATTTAACAAGAATAAGGCTGTATGTTTTACATACTGTGATAAATGTGATGAACAAACATGCTCAAGAAAAGACAAAAATAAAAAAAAATATTCCAGTTTTTCTGTAATGCAGTTTGCTTTTTCTAATTTATATTTTTGAAGGATTTCAATGTGAAGTCTATACACTTGCAACGTAATGCACATTGTATGTATTCCAGTTCCATGTATTGTATGAAAGAAGAAACTGAGCAGTCAGAGTCATCAGAAAAAGGAGCTTTAAGAGCCTTAAAGGCTGCATAAAAGGCTGATATTATATCAGAAAAAGAGAAAAATTCATGCAAAGTTTGTGGTATACATACAAATGAGCAGGAAATATTTCCATTAACTGTCACATTAGAGCACTTTTATGTGTGAACATTTTTGCAACTTTGAGTACTTTTTCCATCAAGTTAATGTAGCAGAAAGAACAGAAATGCCTCTTCATCCCAGCACACACACACACATCCCACACAACTTAGTTCTTTTCTGCCACAGGATGTCTCTATTACTTTAGGGTTTGATGTAGAGACTGACTTATGAGTTGTGGAAGAAAAGGAGCCACAGATCCCTGCAGAGTGGAGATGTGTTTACTGTTTGTGACACTGTCCTGAAGCTCATATTTAAGCTTCAGGGATTCATCAATCAGTCGCATGTTTTCTGTAATGAGAAACCAAAAAGGGGCGAATTATGAGCTGATATTAGCCGTATTATTAATAGCCGTTGCTCATGAGCCATTGAACTGCAGTAAAATCTGGTGTTCACACGAGTTTACCAGCTGTGTCTGTTCGTCTTTCTCATTTTCCTGGTTTTGTTTTCTGGTGAGCACTGACCCGTGGTCAGCCTGTGCGCCCCATGGTGTTGCTTTTTGGATGTCACTGAATACATTTATTGTGGACTTGTGCACGCTCCACAGCAGCGCTTTCTTGTGTCCCAGCAAGAGTCAACTGTGTCATTCCTTTGAATCAAAAAAATGGTCTGAATCGGGGATACCTGCAGCTCATATCTGGTGTACAGTAACTTTGAAATGCAGGCTTGGAGGATACGAGTGAAAAGTGAAAAAGAGACGGTTGAAGGGAAGTACTGAAGCAGACTTTCTAAGCTGTCGTCTATGTTTAAGCTTTTACGGACAACAGCAGAGACCCTCCCTGCCTCTGATGGCTTTAACAGCTTACATCACTGCTCTCGATAGCCTCCCTCTCTATTATTCTCTTAATTTCTTCCTTCCAAAACTTTCCCAGTGTGTGTCACAGCTCTGTAGCAACAGGTTCAGGTTTAATGCCTTTAGCATGTGATGGTGCTTTCTGTGGAACCTCACTGACTCATAGCGATGTAGTAAATGAAATGCACACATTTCCTGGGATTGGATCCAAACTGCACCAGAAGCCTCTGAACAAACTGAGCGTCTGAAGCCCTCAAATGTTATTTTGAATATCTGCCTTAAGAAATTAATTCGCAACTGTAAATTCAAGAGAAACGTCAGTGGTCCAAATGGATGAAAACTACTTTCCTTCTCCTCGTCACCATCCCAGGGTTGATGAACTCACAATATTCAGTAGATGATCTCTGATGTTTTGGAGGGAAAAGTGCCAGATTGAAAGTGCCAGATTTGATACTCGGCGTTATTTCTGTAGCACTTTTCAAACACAAGTGCAACCCAAAGTGCTTCACACAGAATGTGACTAAAACAAAGATGTAGGAGCTGATGTTAACTGCACTTTGCTTCAGGTTCATGTTCAGGTTACTTTGGATGCTTTGAGGCACGCAGTGATTTTTAATTTCTGAGACGTGGAGCTTTGCTTTTGACTGTCAGCTCTGTTTCCAAACCTATTTGTTCCTGTAGTTTTCTCAGCTCTTCCTCTTGAGCTTCAATTCGATGTTTTTTCTTTTTTTAAGGCGGTAACGAGCTCCATCAGAGCCGCTTCATCGGCCTCTGCTTTAATACGTGGGGACATTGTTGATGAAATCCGTGATTGGATGGAGCTGTTGGTAGGATGGAGCTGCCATAGAGCTGGATTGTGCACTTGGAACATTAGAGGCACTTTTTTCTGGATTATTTCCTTTGGTAATAGGTATGTTCCTGTGGATTCCATGTATGGACGATCCACTTCAACACCCAAACCTTTTTAAAGAAATAAAATCACAAATGTTATTTTCAATTGGAAATAGTGAAGCTTAAGAAACATTCTTGTTGTTCTGTTGTCATGATATTACTTCATCAGCTTTGATGCCATTAACACAAAGATTTGTTTCCATGTATCATAAAGGTTGTTTGCATATCAAACTCCTTTTTCCTTGACATGTTTTCATGTAAAGGCTCAAATCTTTTGGAGTAAACCTGATACTTCTTTTGCTGCTGGTGTTTGAACGTCGGACATTTTTAGTGTTGTAGTTTAAAACATTCCGCCACCGAACAGCACGTCGGCAATGCATTGCAACAGGCAAAGATAGCAGCTACTGCTCAGGCATGTCTAATCCGTTGAGCAAAGCACTTTTTTAAATGATATTTCTAAATCCACATGAGCCACAGATGCACCACGGTTTGTACGCAGGCAAAATAAGTCCATTGTACAGGCCATTACAGTGGGTTTTAGTGTTTGATCATCCATTGCAAGCAAGGAAACAAAGAACAAACTGTTCCTGCCTTCTGCTGCTTCTCTTGCTCTGTTAAGAAAAAAGAAAGGAAACATACATCCAGCCCAGGTCGGTTGCAGGTCGGTTCTATACCTGCCGGATGCCCAAGACATCGAATGGTCCTCGTAACAAAACAAGGTAACTTAGCAGAATAAGTAACGGAAATAAAAAGTAAATAAAACAAATCTGTGAAAGAAAAGACTAAATATTGAAAGATTCTAACAGTTTGCAAAGAGCAGTAATATAAAAACAATAAAAAGGGTTAAAGATATTCAAAGGGGACATATTGTAACAGGTAACACACAAACTGAAGCTCTTTTAAAGGGCGACATCTTCAATTTTCTTAAAAACAGAGAACGTGTCAGGATTTCGTGCCCATACAAGAGAAATGAGGCACAATAATGCTGTGTCCATTTTAATCGCATAGCTTTTCTGCCTCCTGACAGGTAATCTCATTGTTAAATCTCCACTGATTCAATGCCTCTCTGCACAAAATTCTAATCAGACAAGATGTCACTTTCAGATCCAAACCGAATGGCCATAGAAACAGACAATTTTCTTATAAATTACTCAGCCATAAAAGTCACTTTTCTGCTACATGGCTGCCTTTCTGAAGAGCTATAGGATAAACTTCTACAGAATGCCAAGCCCTCCTTCTTCTTCTATTTTTTAATGTGAAATGGTTGCATGCAACATAGTTTAGTTCTGTCCCAGGGTACTGTTTTGAAGCCATCTTGGTGTTTTTTGACCCAAATGGGACCATTTATGGACCAAAGGCTGAAATGATTGGAATCAGCGATGATTGAAACTTTGAAGCCTAATTTACATTTTTATCAAATAACCATCGTCACACTAGTCACTGGGAGTGAATATGTTCAGTGACACCAAAATAAATGTACTGGCTTTGTATTTAATAAGTTGATATGTTTGAATGGGTCGGAAGCCAGACCTATTTCTGATTTAGCACCTTAAATCTTTGGGTTGTGCTGTACTTAATTCTGCATTGGCTTAATGTCTGACCCATAGTGACCTTTTGTAGATAACTTCTGACTTGGCAAACATTTTATTCATGACTGATTGTGTTTACTCTTTCAGCTTGTAGAGAAGAAACTAGAATTACTTAAGACCCCTCTCGATTTATCTTGTGTATATGGTCAAGGTTACTGGTTTTGTTTGCATAGTTATTGACCATCAATCTGTTAATCGCAGCCATTTTAACATATTTTATGCTGTTACCCTCTGACAACAATATGCAGCCTTATGCAGATAAAAACCTGATTCACATTTTCTCTTCAGTAAAATGTACACGATTGTTATGAGAATCTGTAGTTTGTTCAAAAACTCTTACTGCAGCTTCCGCACACAGTTATCTATTGAATGCCACAAGACATGACTGAGAGATTGTAACAAAAAATGAATTAAACGGCGTCAAACTTGCTTACATCGGTAACTTTTATCATTGTGAGCTAATATCCTGGATTTGTGTTGCACATGTAAACATCTAGTTCTACTTTCAGAAACCTGGATAACAACCTGCTATTCAGGAATCTGGGAAGGACACATGGAGTACTCGCACAGAAATTAAGATGCTGTGGCATGTAAACACCTTCTCCGTGTTTTTGAGCGTTCCCTGCTGCTGCAGCTCATAGTAGCAGAGATGCTGAGAACCTAGCCCTGGATCTGTAATTGAGCATGTATACAGGAATAGTTTCTCATGTGTCATGTAAACGTTGGATCAGAATGTGATCAAAATGTGAATAAAACTCAAAAGTGGGATACTAGTAAGCCCATAAACACACTTATTGCAGGAACTTTTTCAACAACTCTTGAATTAATTACCCCTAATTTTGGTGGCTTCACTGCAAGAGCCAAGAACCGTCGTAGTTCTTAAACCACCATCTTTAAGGTTTCTTTTAGCTTCTCTGTGAGAACGGCAGTAATGTTCTGTTTGTGCTCATAAACTTTGGCAGGTTTTCCAATATGGATGTCCTCTGTCCCTTCGCTGTCACCTTTCATGTTTGATTGACAGGTCATTAATGAGCTTGAGAGGCTTCAGGGATTGGATGACCTCTGCATGTCAGATGGCGTGAGGCGTTCAGGGGACACCTGCCACCTGGTGTACTTTTGTTTTTGTTGTCATGCAACATGACTCAACAAAACAGCAACTCATCCTAACACTTAAACATTACATATCATCCATAACATTACGACCTCTGACAGGTGAAACTGAAAACATAGATCATTACAGTGGCACCTGGCAAATGGTGGCATATATGAAGCAGCAGGTAGAAAACTACTCTCTGATGGCAGAACTTTGGGCTGTATGTGGGCTCAAGTTCCATCATCAGGTTAGAAGTAATATTCATCCAGTACGACTTTATCAATAAAACATATGATGAAACTTTATGGCAACTCATGGCTAAAATAAACAATTATCCTGCTAAACATCACTAAGCTAACATCCTCGCGTTAGCATGCCAACTTTAGCATGTAGCATATAGCTGGATTGTAAACATTTGCTCTTTTCAGCCTCACAAATGAAGATATGTTGCCTTTTTCTGTTTAATCCCATCATAAACCTGAATTGCTTTCAGTTTTGTGCTGCTTCTCTGAGAAAATATACAATCTGATTTCCCACCTTTTATGTATAAAAAAGTTTTGACAGTTTGAAAGTATTGACAGATTAAGTTCTTTGATATAATTTTATCGATCGCACATTGATTTGATTTGCATTATGGCATTTGGATTCCCTTCAGGAAACGTGAGGGGTATAAAGTTTGTACGGCACCTTCAGCACTAATGAACAATGATGTCACAGTGAAGAGATAGTCGGCGCGCCTACACAAACACACACAAAGTGACGTAATCAAAGAACATTGACAAATAAGCGACATGAAAAGCATCCGAGTAACTACAAACACGCGTCCGTCTGTCGGCGCTGCCGTCGTCCTTTCAGAGGACTTCCTGACTACTGCAGGGTTTCTGCACGTGTGTGTTCAGGCTTTCCATTCATGTATATTGTGTGTGCGAGTCGAAGCAGCAGCCTGTGACAAATGAGTGTTTGGTTTTTGATCAGGAAGCGTGAATGCCTCCAGTGTGTGGTGCTTCTCCCCCACTCATTCAGATATTCTTTGGAAGCATCTGGAGGATTTATTGGAAGAATAAAATTATTCTTCAAAGATTATCTTTCCTTAGAGCTACATTTTTCTGTGTGTGTGTGTGAACAAGAGTGTACTTCTTCCATTCAACTATTCAAACATCTTCCGAAAGCTTCAGCAGGGATTGAGTAAGATAATGAAACTACTTTCGAACATTTTTTCCACCCTATCTCTTCTCCTCACCCCCATATTTGCTATGGGCTGGATTTTTAATCCCGTGGATCATTTTGATCTCCCGACTCATTCTCTGTCATCTTTTAGCTGTTTTGCTCTGATTGCCTTCTGTGACAGGGTTTGCTTTTTATCCCCATTCTTTTATTTTCCTGCGTTGTCCAAATAAACACATTTATTTTCCCAGTAAAAAACAGCTTTTTTTGTGTTTGGTTCATCAGGGTGTTTGTAGGCTTCAGGAATCTCATTAAATCTCTTTAACAACAAAGTCAAGACTGTTAAAGCTCTTCAGCGTGGTTAAAATAGTATTTTTGATAATAAATTACATTTATATGTCTTGTTGTTGATCTGAATGCCGTGTGGTACCAAACACATTTGCCAGACTCAGACTTTTCTAATTCTTTCCCTTGTTTCTGCTGACAGTCTTCTTGTTTGGGTGCTTTTTCCTGCCAATCAGTCCGATACAACAGCTCGATAAGATCTGCTTGTGCTCTCTTTTAACTGCAGACTCATTTGCATATTTATTCTTGTGTAGGTATTTATTTTAGAAATGCAGATTTCAAGGTGATTCCATATTTTTCTTTATTTGAAAAGAGTAATTATAAAAAATGAATGTGGAGATATGTACAAAGCCAGAATGTTCAGCTATTGAATACTATTGTTTTATGTCATCTCTATGTTTTGCAAAGTTTAATGAACATCCTCCATGTTTATTGATTTCAGGATTTTTGCAAGAGGTGACTCAGAGTTTATCATGGTTCTTTTGGGCAGCTCACGAACTCTTTACTTTGTACAGCATTTCCTTATGAAAAGTCCAGTATGTGATTATGTTTGGTAAAAGACTGTGATTTAACTGTGATTAATGCTTGGTTACGGTTATGCTAACCCTAAGCTTGCATGAAACAACCGCTCCACTGCCTTAACCCTCTGCCTTGCTATATAAAGTCTGTTACTTTGAGCACTGACAAACTGAAATACCACATTTGAGTTTTCAATTGAAGAAAAGATTTTTTTGGGTCAATCCTTGCTGCAGAATTACAGGCCCGTCTGTAAATGATCCTTCATGGAGAAGATCTTTGAAAAGTGAGACAGCTTACTCTGACATCTAAGAGGAGTTTAATGTCTGATAGATTTCAGTCTGGCTTCTGTTGTGAGCAGTCCACTGAAAACGCTCTTATCAGAATTACCAAGGACCTGTTGATGCATGAGATTGTTCTTTACTGGTGTGACTTGATCTTATTTCTGTATTTGATACTGTAGATTGTGATATTTTGGTTGATGGGTTCAGGCAGTGGGTTGTTATCTCAGGAACTGCTCTCAAATCGTTCGTGTCATATCTTTCTCAGTAAATGTCTTCAGGCTCAAAGTTCTGTTCAGGGCCCAGTACAGTTTGCATTGTACTTGCTTACTTTACAGTAAAGTACACTAAAGGCTGCATCCTACCATTGTTTTCTAGATTATATTCAGTTATTCGTTTCTTTTCAGATCGCTCTGTTTGTCTCAGTTTTATAAAGTCCACGAACAACTGGAATGGATTCAGCTAAACACAGAAAAAACGGAGGCACTTGTTTCTGCTTCAGCTGCTTTTGGCCCAAAGGTGATGGTCTTGATTTTCTGTCTTCTTCTGTGAAACCCGCTTTGGGGCGATTCTTCGGGCCGGGGTTTGAGGCTGGATGAGAATGGGAATTGTTCTAAGCAGCTCAGCAGTTCAGTTCAAATCAGACCTGTTGTATCATTAGTGAGGAAGGAAGGGATTGTCCATGCTTATAATCTCCATCTTGATTATTGCACTTGACCTCTCACTTGTCTGCACAGTGCCACTTTGAATCTCCTGGTCAGCTCCCAGGCTGGAGTAAAAGCTTCCAGAAAGATCATTTGAGTTATACTCTTGGTGTCTTAATATTGGCTTCTCATCAGGTTCAGACTCCGGTTTAATATTTGTGTTATTGCATTCAGAGTTTTGCGTTGGCAACCCCAGCATATGTGAAAAACCCATTAGTCTTGCACCGTAGTGTTGTGACTCGGAGGTCTTCCAATCAGGGTTGGTTAGATGTTCCTTTATCTCCACTTTGACGGTAAAGGAATGAACTCTTTCCTGTTTTACTTAAAGATCTCTGAACACTGATGACACCCTTAAATAGCAGTTCGAGACCCATTTTCTTGAAGTTCCTTTTGTTGTGTCCAGTTGATTGATTGCTGTTTGTGTTCTTACTCCATTTTTTGTGCAGCACTTTGTGCCACTGGTTCTCGTACAGATGATATCAATAAAATGTACTTATTTACTTTTTGAGTCTTTTCTTTTCACTGTTTTTACAAACAAGTGAGCAGCCTGAAGTTGGATTCATTCTTCTCCTGCAGGATAAAATGAATTCTCAGTGTGAGATGTTGGTCTTAAGATCACAGTTTGCTTCCAGAGCTGTGATGCCTGCAGGGGAGTGCTCAGCCGTGTAGAAAAGACAGCAGCTCCACTCTGAGCTCGGGCAGCAAAATCTGGAGAAAATATGATGAATAGTTTGAGTTGCCAGAGTCGCTTTGCTGCCTTTAAATCATGATTGGATTTTGAAAAGGCGGGCTAACAGACTCATATTATCAGCACCCTGTAGATGACTATGTGTCCTGAAGCCAACTGATAGTTATGCTCTGATGGTTTTTGTCTGGCACCAAATGCCCTCACACTTCTCCCCTGAAATTGATTGCAGAGTAAAGTAGGTGGACTTCATTTGCCGTCTCCTCGATGACTCTCAGGCTCCTCTGATGTAAACCAAACACTGCAGAGAGGAAGATGAGCCTTTGTTCTCGTCACACGCTTCTGTGAATCACAGCTCATCAGCGGTTTCATCTAGCAGGGCAGGACCTCCATTTAAGATGAGCAGCGTGTCACTGGTTACATAAGAGGCCTGCACTCCTTTTTAAAGCTGAGTTTGTTTGGATGGATCCTTGTCGAGATCACAGCTTAGGAGGGAAACAGTTTTTATTATTTCTGTTTGGGCTGCAGGTTGTCCTGAACCCTAAAATGATCGAGTTACTCAGTACTTCAGTCACACACCAGTGACTCAGAAAAACAACTGATGCATATGAAATATTTCATCTTTTAGATTCCCACCCAAGTTTCATATTAAATCAAATGCAGTACAGAGGCCTGAATATTCTGTATCAAGAACAAGCTGTAAACTGGAGTCATTTCTGTATAAACAACGTTTCAATTCCTGGAAGAAGAGATTGGATCTACTGTACCACCCTCTACCTTACTGGCAACTCTTATCTAGAAACGGTTCTCTTTCCAACCGTCAGCATTAGTAAAATAAATCAAAAATAGAGGATGTTTTTCCAAAAGCTAATTATAAAAATCTTTTAAAACCTCTCACAATTGATGGTTGCTACAAAACTGTCAGTTATTCTTTGGAAAGTGAAGAAGAGATTAATTAGATGGAAGGAAAAGCTTTGAGTCAACAACCGGATGGACAAAATTCATAGCATTAAATTCAGAAAGTTTAGCAGGCTCTTCACAGGTGCCTTAATGGTTTTAAATAGAATACTAGTCCTACCTGATCCCCATGATGGACTCATTTCTTGTTAACATTTGTTTTGCTGCTGGAACAGCTGCTCGGACAGAGCTGATGTCCACAAATACTATTCCACCATAGTTCTAGGTTCAGGACATCTGTCAAAATTCAGTCTTTATAATGGGAGCAGGTAGCATTGCTGAAACTCCCAATTGCTTTTTTTCTTACTGTCCTTGGAGGCTTATGTAATCAAATTTGTACTCATTTGAAAATGAGCAGCGTCAGCTATTGGACACTGAGCGCGCAGCCTGTCTTGGTTTAGAGACCTGGTTTAGCATTAGCACCATCCTGGAACCATATGGATCTGTAAATTCATTGCAGTGAACAGTTGGAGGCTCCAATTGGTGGTGCAACCAGGTACTACAGCAAGTGCTACGTATTTTCTGACATTTACTGACAACGGTACAGGGCAGCTGTATGTAACAACAGTTCTGTGAGTGCGCGTGGAGCTAAAGGGGGCTAGACTTCATGGCCACAGTATGGTTCTGCATCCGCTCTGTTGATGCTGCGTGCAGCTAAGTACCAGATTTCTATGTGTTGTAGCATGCTGTTACCACAACGGGGCAGTCTCATAAATATACAAAACAACCCGAGTTCTAGGCTACTGTTGCTTGTGTTGGTGCGGTTGTTGGTTCTGTACCTTTGCTTTTCTGTGGAAAAGATAGAAGTTAACCTAGACAAAAATCTGCTTTGTGTAGGACTGGAATTAAGGGCCAATCCCACACAGTCATGAATTCAGCTTCAGGCTACAGAGAAGCAATGTTTCCAGGGTGTGATGCCATTTCTCGTGCATATGTTGTTTATGGCTACTGTAGGCTCTTGTAGGTCCCTTAAGGTGGCAACTTTTTCTTTGAAGTTCGAAAATCCATATGAACATGGGAAACTTTGGATGTCAGTCATTAAAGGCTGTGCAGACGGATGCATCGTAACATTAGAGGCAGTTTGCCTTTCGATCCATTTGGTGCTCTCAGTCAGCTTGGCTAAATGCATACCCTGGTAACCTGCCAGTGCATGTAGCTCATGTTGGTAATCTTATGCTGGCTACGTAGCTATGTTCTTTTCTATACCTTTTAAGGTATTACATTTTCAAAAAAGCCATTTGTTGAATTGGTACCAAGCAGCTAGCCTTACTATGTGACAACTGATTTGCAAACTCTCCTGCTAGCTTGCCACCAACTCAAGGGAGGCTACAGAATCAGACCCAGTCGGCCACCGCAGGTGCTTTGGTAAAATGTTGTCGTCTGTTGGATTGCAGGAATTATATGTACTTGTGTGTCCTTTATTGCTGAGAGGAGGCTGTTCGTGGAGCAGAGGTCAGCCTCCAGCTTAGTATTCACCTTGAAACCATTTTGCGGCTGCTCCAGAGACTAAATCTAGAAGATGGAATTTATGATTGATATTTGAGAATTATCATGTTTTTTTTTCCCCCACCCTCTCTCTGTGTTGTCGTCATCCCCTCCTTCATCCTCTCACTTTTCTGTGCATCGCACTCTCTTCCTTTCCCCTCCGGACAGGCCTGAAACCTGAGGATTACAAGGGTTTGTGTTTCAACGGGAAGAAAGATGAGGAGGAAGAGAAGAGATAAAGAGGGCAGTTGAAAAGCGGGGGAGTGGAAGGGAGACGAAGAGGAGGAAGGAGGGTGGGAGCATGTTTGTACATGGCCAGTAAGGAGGAATAAAGGGGAGAAAAGTGGGGAGGAGGGGGAGGAACCCCAGGGACTCATGTTCTTCTTTCAGTGAGAGGAGATTTTTCTTACTTTTATCTTTTCTCTTCACTCTCTTTCACCCTCTTGTGCTGCAACCACAAAGTTCAGCCTGTTTACACACACACAGCTCTGAGAGGACCTCATTATGGCAGTCAAGTGTGTTCTCGGACTCGCCATTCAGACTACAGAGTGGAAATTCAACACCAGACACACCCCTCACTGTGAGAGTCCCACACACACCCTCTCAGGGCTCCCAGGTGAATTGACATTCCCTTTCTTTTTCACGTTAAATTGTATTTGCATTGGCGGCGCCTGAATGCTGCTTCACTTTTCATAAACTGAGAAAACGATGATGGAGGGCTGATCTGCATGCATCAGTTAGACAGACTGATAGACTGTTTGTGACAGAGAACAAAAACAAAATTAAGCTGAAGCTGTTGATGAAAGCTGAGATTGTTTTTTGAAAAACTGCTCTGGAGATGGAATATTGTCCGTAATTGACGGATTAGAGGGATAATAACTTTTGCCGGTAAACATTGAATATTATTTTAAGTTAAATATGGCTTTCAGACTTCACATAGGCAGATAATTTAGTACAATTTCATCTTTTAAAAACCACACCTGTAATCTTTTTGAATCTGTGGAGCCTCTACAGGGAATACACTGATCTGGGATCCAGGCCTGGATCTTTCTACATCATGCGTTTCTAATGCCTGGTATTCTCCAGTCATGCTTTCTGTGTCTGTAGATGTCATGGGGCTCATAGGGTGTATATTTTGCCATCAGTTGAGTTTTAAGGATCCACAAAGTAGGCTGGCAACATTTAGTTAATTCTCTAAAACATGATGTTGGAATTCAGTGCAAGCATTTAAAAGCATACTGTATGAGCTGTAACTGCACAGTGCTGCTGGGGTTTTGTAGTGGACATGTTTGTTTTTAAGCAGCTGCTCTGATTATGGCAGGAACAAACAAGGAAGTCAGTTGAGATTATTGTAGAGCTCCAAAGCTGCTCTGATGGTGAAATGAACTGCAGGAACCCCTCTTTGGAGTACACACGGGAGACACATTATGTCGCAAGAATGAGAGATCGAAGATTGTGCTTTATCCTTAATTTTACACTAGGCGAATAAAAGCGATTGATAGGCTTTTCCTTTTGCCCACATGTATCTGCGCCCCTCCCTGCCATGAAGCTGGCGCTGGCACCTTGAGCTCGCATACCTCTGGTCAGGGATGAGATCACAACTGAAAACCGGTTGGAGGCTGTTTCTGACGGATCAGGGAATAATCTGGATCTATCTCTGTGTTTTGCTTCTTTAATATCACAGAACATGTTGTCTGTGTTCACCTGGAAATACTTCTTTGACAATGAATCAGACTAAAGGTGAACCAGGGTGTCGTCACCAGTCGGGTGTTACAGACTTTGGGGCTGGAAATGTAGATTTCTCTGATGGGTAAGTAGCAACATCAGTAAATTTAAATTCAGTATCCTCCTGAAACAATGTGCAAAATTGGCCCGTTTCATCTGAAGTGAACATTGTTCACAGCTTTTTTTTGTTCTTACAGCTCTGTATTCCAGTTTGTACTCTGCATTTCACGTCTGCTTGTTGGCCTCCTTGTGAAGTTAATCTTAATGTCTGTGAGTTATGCCATTGAAGCTGTTTTGTGCATAGTTTTTTTTTCCTGCATTTCTATAAAACCCTCAACCAAGGAGAGTGTAACAACAGCACTTCATCCTCATGCAGACTGTTGATAATCCAGTAAATATGATGTGATTTTGTACATATATGAACCCTGTTTTGGCAACATTTGTGGAGTGAGAGCGTGGCGCGTCTCGTGTGACCTTTGGTTGGCCCTTAAGGGCGGGTCGGGGACCCCAGGTTTGGAAGTACTGATTTAGTGAACTTTATGTTCACATCGACCTGCTCGTTAAAATGATTAAATCTGCAGAAGCCTAAATGTTGATTTAATTTGAATGTCATGATTTGTGGTTTGAATGTACACCTCAAATGCACATCTTCCCTTGACACTGACTGTGGATGCCGTGGAAACCAACCTTACTCTATGTGTTTAGTTATTCTTTAATTAGAAGCTGCTCTTATTTTCCTCTGTTCAGCTGTCTGTTGGATCGTTGGGATCAAGTCTGACAGAAATCTAACTCTCATGTGTTATGTAGCAATGAGCCAGGTTGACATAATCTTGAACAAGTCTGTCAAGACTCGTTCACAGTAAAAACGAATGGAGGACAAAATCTTGTAGGATGACAAGGACAACATGTAGAGCACTCTGCGAATGTCTTCAGCTGCCTCTCATTTCTTCATATTCTGCCTCCAAGCTGCCAGATTCTCCTGTAATCTTTTGAATGGGTCTTGAGTTCTCCAGACTTTCTGAAGGTCTTTCAAAGTTCTTCATTGGACATTCTGTCCAGTCCTTGTACCTGAAAATTTTCAGAGAAATTAGTTTTTTTGTTAACTCGAACCTATGAAAAATTCAAGCCTAAAAAAGGTGTCTAACTTAAGAGACGAACCAGTGTTGTGTCTACACATAACGGACAGCTTAGGAGGACCAGGAGTGTGTTTCTTTTTATTTGCTAAGCCACTTAACACTAACCTATGAATCATTCAGGCATAAAAAACTATTTAGGAAAGACCTGTCACAAAGACACATCATTTGTTCCCATTTATTTTGTTGCATCTATGACAAACAGCAAAGAAAACACAGTTTGACAGACAGAAAATAGGATTTCTGCAGCAACAAGGTGATTCCCAAAGAGCTATTAGCTGAAAACTTGGCATATCTCAGCATGGTGTGCAGTGTGTCCTTAAAACATTTGAGGAAACTGGACAAGTGGAGGACAAAAGAAGAAGTGTCAGGCCTAAAAAACTATCTACAGCAGATGAACAGGATCTGAAAGTGATGTCCTTAAGAAAGAGGAAAGAATCCAGCAAAAACCTGACACAGGACCTGAGAGATGCATCTGGACCTTCAGCTGATCCATCTACTGTTGGCCCAAGCCTCATCAGAAATGGTCTCCATGGAAGGGTGGCTGTCAAGAAGCCATTCTTAAGGAAGGGAAACAGGGAGAAAAGGCTGAGCTATGCCAAATGACACAAGAAGTGGACTGAAAATCAGTGGCAACAGGTCTTATGGAGGGATGAATCCTCCCCAGAGCCCGGACCTCAACATTATTGAAGCAGTGTGGGATCATCTGACAGAGAACGGAACAAAAGGCAGCCCACATCCAAAGAAGAGCTTTGGGATGTCCTTCAAGAAGCCTGGAGAACTATTCCTGAAGACTCCTTAAAGAAATGACAGAAAGCTTGTCTCAGAGGGTTCAGGCTGAGTTGGAGAATAAAGGAGCTCGGACCAGATATTCACTTTAAAGCTCGTTAAAACTGTACAAACTCTTTTTTTGACTTGATGCTGTTTTTCCATTTATATTTGCACGTGTCCATAATTCTCTGCACCTATTTCAAGGTTTTCTGGTAATATATTAAAGACATGAATGATGGCTCAAGAATTTGGCACAGCTCTGTACTTTGGCATGCAAAAAGGAATATCTTTTTCCATCTGTGAGAAAGCTAAACAGACATTAAGTGGCGGCTTATGAACAGTAACATTAGATCTGTATCCAGATGCGTCAGTTGTGAGAAATGCATACTTTACCTAATATAACATCTTTTTTTTTAGAATTTTAAAGGGTAAATATCTATCCTACCTGACTTATTAAGACAATCACACAAAAATAAAGCCAAACCCATAAAGGCAGCAGCGGTAACTGCACACGCACCTCATACAACTCCACTTCAAAGAAACCAGACTAACCCTTTAATTAAGGCCTGCTGCTTATGTAATAACCAAAAATAATCCATTTAAACTGCATTTAAACAGAAGCTGCGTTGAATCACTCGATGCATATTTATGCCTGTTTTTCCATTAGGAATTCTAAGATATTTCCAAGTAAAATGAAAGCCACCCAGATGATGATTCCTCCCGGCTTCTGATTAATTAATTTTGTGAATGATGACCTGAACAATAAAGCATTATACAGAGATGAAAAAAAAAAGTCAACAAAGGACTAAAGTTTCTGGCTTTGGTTCAAGTTTTCTAACATTTAACCAGAGTGTTTGTGTGTGCGACCAAGGCAGAGGCAGCCTGCCATGCCTCAGCATGTTAATTATGTAAATTGGTCATTAGGATCCCTTATGGGGGCCTGGATGGAACTGCCCCAACACACACACACACACACTCACACACGTGGAACTGGCTGCTCATGTAAAGTGGAGAAACTGGTGGAAAATGAGGGCAGTGGAAAAAGGAAAATGTTGCCTCGGACATTTAAGCAAAGAAGTTTATCAGGAATGCAGCAGTGTGGAAGTTTCCTTTGTAGCCAGAAATCTGGCAAATGAAATTCAAAAGTTTCCATATGCTGTCTGTTCATTTGAACCACATTCAAAGAAGCAGCGTTTTGGTGTAAAAACTGGGCTTTGTTGCTCAGGACAGGCACAAAAGTGCCATTTTCTTCATATTGATTCTGCTTTTTTCATAAAATTTGGGGCACAGTCACTGCACGTGGTGCCAAAAATAAATGAGTTTTTTCCTTTTTTGGAGAATACGGAGACTGTCCAAGGTGGAAAGAAAACAAACAACTGTCTTGCCAAGATTATGCTTTGGATTGTTGGAAAACAGACTTCATAACTTGACACTAAGATATTTTTAACTAAAATATCTCAGAAAGTTCCCACTGTCCTCTAAATGTTTTCCTCTGCTTGTGTTTGTGACAGAGCTGCACAGCAGAGCGAAGAGTTTCCGCTGTCTTCAGCCTCAGCTTTGACCTAATGAGAGTTAGTGATGATTATTTACAGAGGAATTAAATTTTTAAGCCAAAATTCATTTGGAATAAAAAAGGTTCTGAAGCGCATCATCGACATGATGGTTTAATAAATGGACCCAACCCCCAGAGAGCAGCAGCTGGTCTTTAACTCTAAAATGCCTCAGAAAAGACAACAAAGAAATAAGAAAGAGACCCAAAATAAGAAGCAAAATGACCCACTGGAAGAAAAATGAACAACAGAAAAAATATCGGCTCAGGCTCTGATCGTCCCTGATGGAATAACAACACCCAGGCATTCATACACTTTTTAATGTCTGTGCTGCACACAGGGCTGCAAGGGTGAACACAGCTAATTTTCTCTTTATAGAAACATGCATTTACTGACCGTAATGTCTCACGCTAAAGCTCCAAAACTGACAGCAATAACTTAAGTGAAAAAATAAGGTAAGATTTATCAATTTTACCTATTACAAGACACATGGTAGCTTATTCACAGTCCTGCTGTGTGGGGTGGCGTTCATGGTCCAGTCAAATGTAATCAACTAGTCTAATTATCTTGAAAAGCTGTGCTTATGAGAGACTTTGGTCCAGCACAGCATGCAGGATTGTGTGAGATGCCATCCCTTCGTGTTGTCATAGTTCAAGGCTTGTCCCGTGGGAGGCAGTGACCAGATGTAGCCCTGAAAGCTTTGATGGTAAAGCTGGATTAATAAAGCTATTACTGGGAATAGGAAAGGATTTATTCGGCTTGTTTTAACATGTTATAGTGATATTTGAAAAAAAAATTTTTTAAAACTTCTAATGTAAAAACAGCAAAAGACGCACTAAGCAACCAAATTGTGTTGCAAAATGATCCTCTAAATATTGGCAAAACAGTTAAAAAGGTAACAGAATAAACCCAAAACAACCTCATTGAGATACAAAATTGGCAAGAATTAACAACTAAAATGCCATTAGATGACTGCAAAGAATCCTAAAATAAGTGGAATAAGAAGCAGAGGACAACCGAGTCAAAATAAAACTTCAAAAGACCACATAAGATGGTAAATGACCCCAAACTAAACAACCTCAAAGGAAGAAAAACCTCAAACAAACCAAAAAAAAAGACCACAATAAGATTAAGAGCAGAGCCACAAAAGAACATAAAAAAACCCCAAACATTAGCAGAATGACCTAAATTACCCGCAGAAGTAAATAACCGCCAAGCAAAAAAAATGGGTACACATCTAAAACTGCTTTGTAGGGTCGGGGGGGTGCACCAACCCAACAATCCTGAAGTTTGTGTCAGCAGCAGAGAACCATCAGATGTGACTCTGAGGAGGACTTCAAGTTAAAGAAAAGCTCCCTCAGGTTTTTTTGGACACATTAGTTCAATGAAGAGGCATTGGGGAGTAATTAGGCCCCTGCTGATTCCAGCACTGAAACTCAGCCGTGATGAATGGATCTGTCAGTGATCGTGCAGGACGGCTTCTCTCCCTCCGTCTACAGTCACCAGCGTGTTATGAGATCTGTTTGTGTGACGCTGCATTGCACCTCGCTGCGTATTGTATTAAGTATTTATTTCAAACAAACACATTAAAGTGAAATAAAATGCAAGATACGTCAGTGAGGTTGGTTTTGGTCAGACAGAAATCTCATGATGATGTGAGTTAACATTTTATGCAGAACAGAGGAGGTAGAAATGTAACACTTATCAAGAGCTACCCTATTATAAAGAAAGACAAAAGAACAGATATACACGTAGCATTTTGCAATAAACTAAATGTTTTGGATTTAAACAGTCATGTGACCCGTGTCCTCAGTGCAGTTGTTTCACACGCCAGCTCCTACAACTGGAATGAAGTTGTCTTTTGGATTAGTCCTCACAGCCGGTTCATAACTTTTTTAATATTGCAGATGATTTAATTTTAATTTAACTTAATTTAATATAACTGATATGTGGCTTCCGGTATAATTTATTGTGTTTAATCACTCCAGGGAATTTAATTTCAGATACTTTTTCTCTAATTTTATGTTATTTATCTCAACTTTCTTCTTGGTAACACCTTGATGGACTTCTCTAAGCCTTTAGAGTATTAATTGGACTCAGCTTACTATATTCCATCCATCTATTATCCGCTTATCCGAGGTCAGGTCCAGGAGGCAACAGGTCCAGGAGGGAAACCCGGACATCCCTCTCCCCAGCTCTTCCTGGGGGGTCCCAAGGCATTCCCAGGCCTTCACCGTGTTCTGGTTTTGCCCCAGGGTCTCCTCCCAGATGCAAGTGCCCGAAAAAACCTCCAAAGGGGGATGACCAGGAGGCATCCTAACCAGAGGCCAGAACCACCTCAGCTGCCTCCAGAGGAGCAGCTTTCTATGTGATCAGTGAAAAAGCTCATTCTGTGGGGAGTCTCAAGTGGATACAGATGGTTATTTTCTTCAGATATTTCTGAGCAGATTAATGGAGGTCAGACAGGCATCTGAAGTGAGTCTTTGACTCTAATGTACCTCCAACTTTCCACCGCCCCCTTGTGAAGCTCTGTCTCATATTTTACTCCCTTCTAAGTGCTCATTCTCCCAGCATTTGCCTATTTTTTGTCCATCACTCTGTCATCTCACCGTCACGTACGTGTTGCTCTCCACCTCTTTCTGTCCCTCTTTGTCTCCCTGCCTGTCAGACAACATCAGTGATAAGAAATGGCTTCCGTATCAGTAGAACAGACCGTGCGTGGTCTGTGCATTTGAGTGTGTCGGCAGGGTTGTCAGCTCTAGCTGTCATTTTGTCATTGTAATTTTGGAAAGGATCATCCCGATTCTCTGTAGGGCTCAGTCACACACACACACAAACACACACACACACACACACAAACACGTCGATCTGTCCATCTTTGGTCACCTTGAACTGATAGATGGGGGGAAAAGGAATAAAGACGGATACAAAACACTCAAAGCAAAGACATTCTTGGCGCCAAGAATGTCAAATAGAGGTTTAGTGACGAGAGGAGACCCCAGCTAAGTTAGACAGGCTTTCTGAAACAAGCCGTAGCCTTTGACCAGTCAGACGTTGTTTCCACTCTGACTATAACACAAAAACAATCCATTTCTTTTCAACAGAGCTCCTGATCGCAGTCTCTCTGGTATCCAGCAGGAAGTTCAACAGTGCAGAGATGCATGTTGAATATTATTTTGGCAAAAGGGATGTAAGAGGAAGGATGTTATTTTTCAAATTCAGAGAGTTCACCCGTCAAGTGAGATGGAAGTTGGAGAAAGCAGGTAATCTGCAGCCAAAGCAACTCTTCTATTTGAAATGAAAGCACATATCAGTCAGTAACAGAGGTGTTAGATTTGTTTGTTCATTTCTTTTCTATTTTCAGTTTTTCCACTTCATAGATATTTTCCTCCCGTTGAATTCCTGTTGTTGCATTGTTCTTGTTTTCTGATCAGCTGCAGTTTAACTGTGATAATCAGTTTTACCTAAACTATGAAACAAAAATGTCCTTTCGTCTTCCATGTTTCTACAGAAGCACCTCCTTTGGTCACTTTAAACCCTCTCTTCCTACTTGGGATGTAAAGAGTAGCCTGCACGAATTGACATTTTGGTTAACTAAAATATTGATACAGATCTTGAGAAGTCAAGATGAGATTTCCTCATCAATGTCAGATCAAATCCGCACTTTACATTTAAACAAGATCTAAAGTTAAAGCAGCATATACGCTCACAGTTCTTGTTTGAAGAGTAAGAACAAATACATCCTGTACAACAAACATTGATAACAATCAATACACCATCAAATCTAACTTGAAATGATATGGATTATGGTAGAAGGAATGCACATTGGAACTGTGGTCAATCAAGGATTTTTCCAAGTTTGGGGCAACATTTAAAAAAGAGGGGTCTGGTACATGCAAAATTCCTTTTCTTAAGCAGATGTATGCACATTTCACCAGCTATCCACTGCTTGTTGTTGGCTCAAGTTTGAGATGTTTGAATAGAATTTACAAATTGTTCTTTGTTCAAGCAACTTGTGTATATTAAGAGGTTTAAAGGAAAATACATGTTTTAATGGATGGAAAGCTGTGCTGCCTTTCAGTTCAGTGTCTCACTTATAAATCCCCTTATATCAAAATCAAAGTCATTTTTCTTTCCCCTTTTTTATTCTTATTTAAAAAGTGCCTCAGTTTTTACTCATGTGTAAAGAGGGAAGCCATCAAGGACCGGATAGAGAAGGGTCACATTGGGAGCCACTTAGATTTTAGTAGGGGCAGGTGCCTCTTTAGTTCCACCCCTTGGATCCACCCATGCATTAAAAAAAAAAAAAAGTCCATATCATCCACATCGGATCTAAATACTGGCCTGCTGATGCTTCATAGTAAAAACCTAGATGCTAATCCAGCTAGCACAACAACAACAGCACCTAAGGTAAACAAACTGGTAATAAAGACTTCATCCAACCACAACTTTGCCAAAACTCTACAAAGTACAGTTCATTACAGAAACTATTATCCTATTTATTGCATTATAAAGTGTGGTTGAGTGTGACTGCTTTGATTGAAGCCGAGGTGAAAAAGTAGCTCAGCATTTTTCTTTCATGCGTTTTCCAGGTCTTTGATTGCATATATTTATCTGAAGGTAGCCCGACCGTGCCAAATTAATTTGAATTGTCCTAAAATTATTATTTATAGCATTTTTCAATGTCTCAAAATCACTGGTATGTATTTAAAAAAATCTGTTGCAAACAGAAGTTGGTGGTTGTGAACATTCTTTGGAAATGCTGATCACTGCAAACGCATTTATGAATATTTCTAAGTTCTATTCAAACTGACCAACATTTCTGAACGTGTGAACGAACGCTTGCGTTGGAAGCTGGGATTGTGTTGCTGTGGTGCATTGAGCAGCGTTCACAAACGCTGACTGTCGATGTTAAAACATGAAACGTGATAAAATGAGGAGCAATGAGCTCATGTTCTTCCACTGCTGCTTCAACCTCCCATCGTCTGTTTTTTTTTTTAAACATGGTGGTCGTAAAGTTTTAGCTGGTCTGTTAGCTCTCCAGAATCCCTCCTCCAGCCTCTGACATAAGCACTTCTTTACTCTGAGCCAACAGTTTTCCTGGCTGAGAGCCAGTGCTGTGGGGGTTCCAACAGAAAAGAACTGGTTCTTCGTTAGAGACCGACTCCAAACAAGCACTGGAAGCGCTTCGTTGGTAAAGGAGTGTGCGTCAGCCTGCTGGCATTTGCTTTTTCTTCGGCTGGATGAGGGCAGTGGGTCAAAACGGGTATATTGGCAATGAGAGACAACTGAATTAGTGAGATAAAAAAATGCTGAAATGCTCCATGGAGATGGGAAGTGGAACCACAGGAGAGGGGTGATAATCATCTGAACTTTTTCACTGCTGGCAACTTTTTAAAATCGCATTCAGTCATTGAACCAGAAGCTAATTTAAAATTATTGATTAGTACAGCTTTGAACTCCTTAAACTGTGGGTTATGTTAATTACTTCCGTCTATAGATGAGATTACGGAAGAAGAATTGGATGGTTGGATTAAGAGAAAGATTAAAAGCGTTTCACTCCATAATATCATTTATTAATAAAGGGTCTCTGTTGATCCTTTAGTTAATTCTTTACTCATTCATCCGGTAAATCTTACAAGGTCAAGATGATTCACTTAGTTGAGCTCTGAGACCAAAACATTAATAAAACTGACAGAGTATTTGTCATTTTCTGAATTAAATGACCCTCGCCAGAAAAATAACAATGCGGTCCCCACACTGGTGGGAACATGAGTTGCTTACAGCTTTACCAGTGCTTGTTTGTTAAAATGGGATTTGTAATTAAACTGCCATAGAAGTAAACTTTATACAGAAATAGCCAGAAAAAGCACGTGCTAGTTTCTGGAAAAGTAGGTGCTGATGGATTCATGGATCAAGTTGGGTTCAGAAAGTACCTTAATTGTCATTTTTCACCATATTGGATTTGTAGAAAAGTTTAAAAACGTTTTGATGAGCCACAACTTCTCCTAAAACTGCCACAGACGGTCTTTAGAGTAAAATTCTACAAATAATCAGGATATTCTAAGAACAGTTTATCCATCACGATCAGCATATCTTTGCAAAGTTTTGACTATCCAAACCAAACCAAATATTCAGTTTAGTGCAGTTAAATTTTGATTAGCACTTATCTTGTAAAACTAATGGATGCAAACTCAATGTTAATTTACTTAAACTGCAACCTTTTAAAAATGATGACTAAGCCATTAAACAGGAAGTGGCGTCAGATATCGGCTTATATTTCTAGCGTTGCGACCAACTTTGATCCTTCGGTCTCGGCGCCTTTCTCTGAGACTGACTGACTAAAGAAATGTTCAATATTTGACCTCTGGGGGGTAGCTCTGATGATTTTGCCTTTAATTGAAAACAGTTACACTTTTAACATGAAATGAAGCTCCCATGTGATTGGTGAACTGTTGGTCTGTACATCACTAATGTGGGTTTATTTAACCCATTAAGACGTGATGGAACGTGTGGGAATACCATTTGCCATGTTTAAAAGCTCCTTCAAGTCTTAATGACTTCCAGAAGGACATTTATTTCTTCCCAGTGTATTTAATGTGATTGGTAGTGGGGTGAAAGTCTTTGTGTTGCTGCAGCTACAGAAAACACAAAGAAATGAAGTCGGGTCAGTCTGTGACAGTAACATTTCTTCATACTTGTCTTGGCCGATGTGACGTGCACAGATGTAACCTTAGACCATGTAATCGGTGATTTAAAATGATTCATGTTAGGTCTGCAGGACCACGCATAAGCTGAGTTTTAAGTGTGATTTATGCTTCAAGGCTTACCTTAAAAACCTTATCCCCACACGAGAGCCATAAAAGCTGTGTTGTCACGTACAGCGAGAGTCACTTTCCCTCCTTCCTGAGCTTGTGACCTCCTGGGAAGGATTCCCTTGCCTCAACAGAAAAGGATGTTGTTGGCAGTCGACACTGCAGGAAATGAGCCTTCATCCATGTGTGGATGTTAACACCGGAGAATGTGGCGCTTTCTTAAACCTGATCTTGTAGATAGTTCTCCCGACAGTTTTCTGCACGAAACCCAAAGGGATCAAAAGCTCCACATGTTCACACAGTGCATGGGGCTTTTTAGTATCTAAAACAGATGTTTCTCTAAATTCAGCAACATGAATAATCTCAATCAGTATAGATGAACATTTGATATGCATAGAAAATAAAATCCGTCACGTAACATCAGGAAGACGATTCTGCCCTTTTTTTTTAAGTGATAAAGGGTAAAAGCATTAGTTTTGAGAATGAAACGTATGAAAGCTGGTTAGAGATGCCCTCTGGGTGAAATTCTAGGCCTGTTACTGGCCAACACTGATTGCATTTGTCATTTATTTTCCCTTTTAAAATCAGGGAAACGATGACACATCTAAAATCAAACATACCTGAGTATTTTCAGACCTTAATCAAACTAAATAAGCACAATTCGTGTCATAAAAATGTACCAAAAACCTTGATTACAATTTAATTCGACTTTCACCTAAAAAGTTTTTGTGTTTGGGGAAAAAGAAAAGATTTTATAAAGTTTTTATCATCCAACACGGTTCCAGCTCGGTTTAAACTGTTACATCATGTGGATTTTTTTATTTTTTTTTACATGTATGCTTTTATTCAGCATTTAAGCTTGGTGCTCAGAAAGATAACACCGTTGAAGTTTCATTAAACCTGATGATTTAACATGATGGATCGGTAGATAAAAGCTCCAACAAGGTTCGACAGAGCTGACGGTGCTTTACAGCCCGAACAGACCAGTGTTGTCGGCTCCCTTAGACTGATTAATCTGTGCATTTCTACAAAGTAAACCTTAGATGGACAGCACAGGGCATATTGTTTAAAGTCTGTTGGTTTTATGGCCAGAACCAATCCGCTGCCTGAAGTCTTGAGGCCTCACGGCATCACACATTTCAGGGAGTCTTTTATAAGCCTCTTTGCAGCGTGATTCCATTCCTAACAATACCGTGTCCTACTGATCGGCCACACCAAGGAATCCCTCTATCTCAAACCTGTTTTTGTTATTACTTGTCTAGTATGAGCTGTTTTCAAATCATTTCTTGGAAAATGTCATAAAAGTCCAGAAAGATTTGAATTCCTTCTGTTAAAGCTTTACACCTGTTCTGTTGGCTGATGAGCTCTACAAGTATTAAAGCCTCTTAGAGAGTTTATTGTGACTGTAAGATTTAAAAATCCACTTGAGCGTAGTGCAGTTTGTCCCGCGAGGCTCATATCAGAGCCACTTTCCCAGTAGAAAACCAGAAATATTCCCCTCTCATCCTCCTCTATATCTCTCCATCAGACATGTCTCTCACCTTATCCACCGTTCCCATCTCTGGGACTCAATCTTTTTCCTGGAGAGGTAACCTGAGAGGGAGAGAGGGTGGGGGAGGTGGTTCAGCGGGTGAGGCAGCAAAAAGGTGAGAAATGAAAAGAAAGAGCAGGAACAGGTACGAGACAAGCTCAAATTAAACTCGGAGCAAATAAGTGTGAAAGTTCGACGGGTGAAAACAGGGAGGAGAATTGGAGTATATGAGAAGCAAAGATGAGGTTACGAGGTAAGAAGAGGGTGGAGAAGAGAAAGGTGATGGAAAGTAAATTAAATGAGAACACCTGTGGGAGTTTAGATGGGACTGATATTCAGGGCTTTTATTAAAAATGGGCCCACTGCCGATCCAGTGAACGATCCTGTTTGATTGATTTAGAATTATTTGTAGAATTGTTCTGTACTGCAGCACTTGTCCTGGGTATTTGATTTTCTCAGTAAGGCTCAGCCCCATTTCAGGGCTTTCTCATTCATGGGTGAATGCTGTTTCAGAAGCTTTTTCTGCTCCATGTTCAGCCAAAACTGGACGATTTTTATGGCAAGAACTAAACCTAATTGAAAATAACTATAATTATGGCACTTCACACTAAGATTAGGCCAGAAAGTCCTTTACTACCTCATAAAATCAGTCCCCACATACAGAAAAAGCTCTAAAATTCAATGTATAACCACAGGTCTGTGGCTAACTAATGAAGAAAGGTGCCACGAGAAACGACTGGAACAATGACAACTGCCAACCTGATCCGCCTTCCTGCTTTTCACTTCAGCAGTAACCCAGTACGTTTAGTCCCTAAATGGTGAGGGATGTGAAAAACAAGAATTGAATAACAACTTTGGGTCATTCTTTTGAGGTCTTGATTGGCTGCTCTCATGGACATAAGTGATGACTGTGCCTGAGAGGACTAACACCTTTTATTTTAAGGGCTGTAGGTGTTGGATCTTTAAAGATTCCCCATCAATGCACTGTAATCCTGTTTGTCTTTCTGTCAACTATCCGTTACAGTATTCAGTCTTGTTCCACAATGAAGCATTTGGGAAAACATTTGCAAGACCAAAAGCACAAAGATTTGCAGCACATCTGCGGTTCAGGTATACTTTGTTAAGATTATTTGTTTATCCGTCTGATTTCAGACTATAATGAAAATCTTGATGTTAAATCTCGACCTCTTTGAATTTCGTCTTGAAAGAAGCTTTTAAAGAATGGCAGCACATAGGAGCAATGTTTTCTGTTGACCCTTTTGAAGCTGTTGAACCACTTTGAATGGGGGGAAAATGCTGCTTATCAGACTTCAAAAGCCCCAACAATTAAGGTCACAGTTGAGAGAAATGCGTGAAACATTCTCCTAAGCACTGAGCCACATGTTATTTGCAGTGTTAAGGATTGGTAGTTTAGTTTTCCTTCATGATACTTAATAAAACTGACGTGCACAAAAGCAGCGCCATGACTTTTAAGAGATTTTTATGTGCATTTGTTGTCTCGAAGGGTACAGTAGGTGTAACTGGGCTACATGTCTGAAGGGGGTTAAAGAAAAGTCAGATGAGCAATGAGAGAGAGAGACAGAAGAGTAACTTTTTCCTCCAGCTACCTCCATAATTGGATTTTGACTTTCTGCTGCGTGTTTGTGTGTGTATGTGTGTGAAAGAAAGAAAGAAACAACTCGTGTTCCACCTCTCAAGACGATGGATCAGATAGAGGCTGAAGAAAATGACCAATTCTACTCTCTTTCTCCCCATGGGTTAGTCACCACACACGGAAACACAGTTGAAAAGTTCAAAGCAATCTTTCTCTCATATATACAATCAATACACACTGTTTAATATTTACAGCCTTTGTGTTTTATTATCATAAAGCAGCTATGCAATGAAGATTGTATAGATTTAGTAAGCTAGTCTCTGCTAGTGTGGGGGAAAAAAGCTAAATAAGAGAACCAGTTCATCTGCTGCTGAGCTTTGAGTTTGAGGTTTTCAATGCTGGTGTTGCGAGAACTTTCTTTACGATATCTAAAGTGATTTATTAGGCAATACCTCCCACCGCCTCACACTGCTGAAAATGATCAGTCTTTGGAAGTCTTTGAAAAATGCTCTGCATGAAGCAGTAGTTAATCTTTAGCTCAGTACACTCTAAATGTCATAACTGAAATGTTATCAGGCTCATAATTAAAGTCCCACCTCAGCAGTTATTAGTCCCCTAAAAACTGTGTTAAGAACTGTGTTCCTCGAAATTGTACAATTCAAAGTTTTGTGTCCTGAAAAAACCTGCCATGGCCCTAAAATGACTTGGGTTATGACTGCCCTTTTCCTCATTAGATTTATAAACGTGCAAATCTGGCCCCGCCCACATGTCTGCCATCAGCAGACGACATCTCATGCCAGTTTAATCTGTTTTTACAGTATGTTCAGTTAACCGCTTCTAGTAATAGAATAATTCAGCCAGAAATGTTTGAACCAGATGGTGATTCTCAGGAAGACGTGTTGTGCAGGTGGAAGTGTCATAATAATCTCTTTGGATAGTTTTAGAAATGTGCCGTTTGCTTGGAGGCCAACTCGTGGATCCTGGGTCAGGATAGCCTGCAGCTCATTTAGCAGTTTGGTGCTTACGAAAAGTACAGCGGCTGTTTTGTTTCTCTGCCACTATCTTGAGACATAACTTGATTATTCTGTTATCTTGAGATAATGTATCTTATTTTTGCATGATACCAAGCTAATCTAATTAGTTTTCCTAAGAAATTAGTCATGAGATGATGATGACATGTTATGAGAAACTGAGGTTTGGTTTCTCGAGATCACGGGACTATTGTGATGAGCTGGAAAATGAGTTGTTCCTGTTGTTGACACCTAATGTCCCGCTGTTTGTGGTGATGGCAAAATTAACTGTACTCGGCTGAGCTGAGCTCTTGAGAAAACAAGCAAAGAAACCTGAATCAGACACATATCGTTAACTGGTTTGAAGCGAATAAACAAGACTGTGTCGTGTTGCTAGGCGATGGTGGTGGAGGCTTCATTAAAAGTGGTTTTAATGAGGACTAACTGAATAACAAAAAAACTTGAGTTCATGGTGGATATCTGGAAAAGCTAAACGGAGAGAGCTCTCATCTCTGGGAATACGTGGAATATTATAGATGCTGGTCAGACGCGGGAGTTTGTTTGGCGCCTCAGACCAAAAACAGTTGTCGAGTCACATCATTTTAATCTTCGGCACGTCAGATGAAGTTGTTTCCCTACATCCTAATGCTCAAAAACTCTTCCTCAAAAGAGGCAAAAACCACCTCAAGCCAGCCTATAACAACAATGGCATCCCAGTGAGAATTAACACCCTGCATTGTTAGTGTAATAATTATCAGGGCCATAATAGTGCTTTAACTAAGCTCCGTTAACTAAGTATTTCATTCTCAGGAGGACAGTCAGAATGATCCCTGATCTCTCAGCTGTAGCAATCGCCAGGTTACACTGGAAATTTCAATAATGTTTAATGAAGTGCTCAAGAAGAAGGGTTGTGTGACCTATTTCTTCGTAACAAATTAACAGTCAAAGCTGACACTTGACTGTGTCTCTGGAACAACAAAGACGTGTTTCTACAATAAATGTATGAGGCTTGTTTGAGTTTCCGAGGCAGCTGGGAGGAAACCTGGACTTATTCCCAGATAAAGATGCTAAGTGCAGCGAGCGGAGAACAGAAAAGAAGAAACAGGTAAACCAGCAGATAACGGTGAAGTTGGAGGGGCTGCAGTCAGTGAAGTGTTTTAAAAGAGTCCTGGTTTGTTATCAATGCATTTCAGATGGGAAAATGGTTGACGGTGCCTCGCAGCAGATGGCGGCGAGGCAGCGAAGATGGAAAGGTCTGGGTTCACAAGACAGAAAGAAGAGAAACTGGGCAGGATTACAAACACATTTGTTTGCTCATAATCGCTTTTACTCAAAATTTACTCTCCAAAACATGAATTATAGTTGCACAACACCCCTTCCAGTGTTCTTTGTGTTTTCCTTTCTTTCATTTCAGTTAATTACCAGGATTTCTTAAAATCCCCCAAAATTTTAATAAATCTGGTAGGACTATTGCTTTAGGCTCTGAGCTGAAGTTATTCATTTCTGATGCAGATGCCATGTTGTTTTGAAAAGTAGAGCATTTGCACAGTTTCAGTTTGAACTTTGGTGGTATCATTCGTGAAATTGGTTAAATTTGTAAATATGTTTGTGTGTGTATCATGGAAGCTGGAATAAAAGCTTGAATAATTATTTGTTACTGTGTTTCGGGGGCCAACAACATTGTTTGACTTTTCTAAACCACTTCTCAGTAACTTTTTTTCAGTCATTAACTTTTTAATAAGTCAGTGAGCTCTTCGGCAGTTGAGAAGTAAACCTTTTATTTGATTTCAAGGTCAAATATTTCAGCAAGCAGTTTGCTTGTTTTATTACAGAAATGCTTCTGTGATACTTCGGACAGGTGAGCTGGGATTCTTTTCTTGCTTTTCATTAGAATTTAGAAGATGTTTGTAAGAAAAGATGAATGAAAAAAGTAAATGTGCGAAAAAGAGAGGGCATAGAAGCAACTTTGGACATTTTGTTTTACTTTGAAAAACCTGGATTTACGAGCTGTTTCCAGACTGAGCCGACAAACGATCGAATCACATGACTGATCGACGTCTTACAAAATAAAGTTAATATCCCAGATATTCCTAGATTAGAGTAATTCCTCTCCCTCTTGTAGATGTCCACCACAGGTGTTGTAGTTTTTTCCTCCTCAATCTGTGTCTGACTGGTATCAGTCACTGCCTCTTCTTCAGTTGCCATGGTTTCTAGCCTGTGTGTGTGTGTCTGTGCATGAGTGTGTGGAAGGTCAGCCTCCTCTACAGGGAAGTCATTGGAGTTAGAGCTGAAGCACAGCAGAGAGGGAGGGGGAGGAGTCCAACAGGTTGAGCTTAACATAGCAGATGATATTACCTCATGTCCGCACAGTTTGCATTTTAACTGGTGAAAGTGACTCAACACAGGCTTGAAGCTGATACCTGAAACCTTTTCTTCAGAACCCATCTAAGCACCTTGTGGTGTTGCTAATGAGAAAATCATTGAACTCATTAAGTAGATAGACAGATAGTTCAAAGAATGAACCTGCTGGTGGCCCAAAGGGTTATAAACTTCCTTATCAGTTCAAACTACCCTTTACTTTCTCAGAGGATGATATTCAGACTATGTTGAACGGGAGCAGAGAGATGGATAAAGACAGAAATGAAAAAGCAGCTTACTCTAAAGACTGGCTCTATATTAGATATTTCGTAATATTCCATATGGAAGATAACACTTGGATAACAAAGAGCAGTAATGATATGTTATATGAATTCCCAGCCGAAAACTAATATCCAGCTGTTATCGCCTGCCAAGTTTAGAGGAGAAATGAAGGGGAAAGTTTTTATTAAAAGACCCTGTGGCGCTTTGTGTCTATCTCGCTTCATATTCCACGTCGAATCTTCGCAATAATGCAACTTTGAGGTCTGCTTATTAAAGAAATGTTTCTCTCTGCTTCTGTTTTATTCAGTCAAATAACCTCAGAAATGAGTGAAAAATGTAACCGTCTGATGGCAACTAGTTTGGCCAGTGATCGATAATTCTCTCAGCTGCATTTTTAGATTCACACGTTTGTGTCACTGCTGTGATGTTTTTAGCAGCATCTTTCAGACTTTTTTTTTGTTAAAAAGTCTTTTTAAAAAGTCCACTGTGCACACCTCACTAATGAACTACAAGTGCTTTTTTTATCCTGTGCTAAAAAATATAAAAAATACTTATATTTGCCTGGTGATTAAATATATGTAGTTGGAGTTAGCTACCAGAGCCACATTTATCGTTCCTTTTTATGGCGGCAAATTAATATCTATGGTAGAGAAATGTTAAAAACTCAAAGAAATAGTTTTATTGAGCTGTAATGTTGGTGTAATGTAATGTTGGTGACTCATGGTTTTGTTGCACTTTGCAGAAGGATTGCTGAATTTAAATTCAACAGGTGCTCAAGAAATTGCTCCAAATCAATGCTAATGGTGCCTCACGTCTGCTGGATGTGTAATTCATATTTACTGGCTCAAAAGAAGATATGTCAAAACTGGGTTGTCTGAACGAGTTCTTAGACAAAGAAAAAATGAGTCAGACTTAAATTAAGGATACACGAGCTGTGTTTCCAACCGTTATCCAGCGTCACTACATAGAAGTTTCAACCTTCCCTGCATCACCTCTGAGGCTCAGTGCATATAGTCAGTGCATGTCAAGTTTATTTCTGTAACACATTTCAAGTAAAAACAATTCAAAGTGCTGTACATAAAAGAAAACATTACAGCGGGGAGTGGAAGAAGCATTAAAAATACATAAAAGAATAATTAAAATGAATTAAAATGATTAAAAACAAGCAACAGTCTCGACAAGTTAAAAGATAATTTGTAGCTTTCATGCATAGACACATGAGAAAAGAAACGTTTTTAACCTGGATTTAAAAATGTCTACATTTGGTGACAGTTTAATCTCCTCTGGCAGTTTGTTCCACTTGTTTGCAGCATAGCAGCTAAATGCTGCTTCTCCATGTTTAGTCTGGACTCTGGACTGGACCAGCTGACCTGAATCCTTGGATCTAAGAGCTCTGCTGGGTTTATATTCTCTGAACATATCACAGATGTATTTTGGGCCGTTCTGGGATTTGTAAACCATAAGTAGGCTTTTAAAATCTATGCTGTGACTGACTGGAAGCCAGTGTAAAGACTTTAAAACTGGTGTGATGTGTTCAGATCTCTTAGTCCTGGTTAAAACTCTAGCAGCAGCGTTCTGGAAGAGCTGCAGATGTTTAATGCTCTTTTTGGGAAGTCCATTTAAAAGACCCTTACAGTAATCGAGTCTACTGGAGATGAATGCATGGATGAGTTTCTCCTGGTCTTTTTGGGAGAGAAAACCTTTAATTCTGTCATATCAGTTTTCAGATTTCCTTTAACTTCCAGTCGCTTGTTGTCTTCGTCAACCTCTAGATGTCTTCAAATATTTACAGAAACCTTCTTACCAACAAATCAAAGAGTTTCATTGACAACACTGAAATTTATTGACACATTTCCTCTGTCCCTCTGCAAACATTTTAAGATTTGCATACATCTAACTGACATCTCCTTGGGATAAAAGGAGGCCAGTTGAAGGACTTTATTGCCATAAAATGTGAGAAGAGGAAAATAAAAGCCTCAAAATATCCAGAGACCGTAGAGAGAAAGAACTAAATGAGCTCAAGGCTGAAGACCTTTCCTGTGGAATGGAATACACTTTGCAAGTATTTTTCTGATTTATTTCCCCAATGGATAGATTGTTTTGGTGAATAGCAACTTCAGTATCACTTAGTGTTCAAGCTGATGTGTTCAGACAGCCTTTAATCTTAAACTCAAATGTATTTGGTTTAGAATGATGTCGAACAGAGAGTCACGCAGATTATCTGGTTAATTAGCAAGGAGAGATAACATTTAATTAACTCCTTGATGGTCAGTGCAGAGCTGCTGGGACAAAGCAACAAAAATAAGCAGTAATGTACACAGTTACACTAATCTGAGAAAGCAGATGTGACGTGGGGAGGATATGTGATGAACGCTGAGTCAAACTCACCATCATTTAGAGACACCAGTTAACTAATAGCATGTTTTTGGACGATGGGAGGAAGCCAGAGAGAACGAGCACACTCCGCACAGAGAGGCCGGGAATCGAACCTGGAACTTTTGCTGTGAGGTGACGGTGCTAAGCACCACACTGACATGTTTGTAGTGACTTTGCAGACTTGTATGTTGGTGTGGTTGATGCTCATCTTTTGGATGTTGGTTTTCTGTGGAGGCAGCAAGGCGGGATTCACATGCCCATGTTTCAGCCGTTAATGTTCTTACTTCTTATTCACTTAGAGAGGAGACTTCTCGCGTTGCCAAATTGAATTCTGTGTCTGTCCTTCACTTACTGTAGCTAGCATTGCTCACAGTGGAATGGTTACAGTAGTTAAGCTGTACAAGTGGACGCCAAGACAATCAAATCACTTTACTGATCTTATGACTGATTGTTGTAACAATTCCGAACATCAGGCCTCTCTCCCATTAAGTGTTAATGATTTGCATCTGTGCTAATCCTGCCTTGAAAGCATATTCACAGCTGCAGCTAAAGATATCTTTTCTGCCAGAAGAGACCATTTCCTGTCATTTTCCCACGTGTTGGGAAGTTTTTAGTTGGTTGTGAGCTGCAGTTTTGTCTCTAGATGTCCCCACATCCTAAAAAAACCTCAGGTGCTCAGACTGACAGGTTTTGGAGCTCTGGTGTTGCTCAAAGCCTTCTCTGTTTTGACCTGTGTCATGCTTACATTTTCCTTGCATTCAAATTAGAGATCACAGCAATAAACAGCATATTTCACCACTACCCTGACTGGCAGCAAATGTTAATATGATCTACATGAATAATCCCTTTCTTTAACTAATGAGTTCCTCTTTTCTTTTCAGCGGTGAGTCCACAGACTGTACATGGTGTCGGTGGTAGCAGCAGTCAGCAGACAGTGAACGTTTTCTGCAGCACCACTCAGGTCAGTCACATTTTAAATCTTGATTTTTACAAAACAACCTCGTTCAAATACTCATTCATAAGTTCTGCAATGAAAGTTGTCCCATGTGACTCTTATAGTGTGACACATTATTACAGTGTTTGCATTATCCAAGCTAAAGTAATGAAACTGAAGTCGCAAAAGAAATGGCAGCAATTCAGATATTTTTGTTGTATTTACATGGATGAGAAATGCCTTGAACAATGATCAAAGATGGTTTCTAATTAGGTGATATAAAACAGAGCATTTCAGATGTTTTCATCTTTAATGAGTTAACTTTTACTTAATCTTTAACTTATTTTTAAAAGTAACTCCCATAAAAAGCTGTCACAACTGAAGCCACGTGCAGAAATGCTGTAGTTCCGCTTTTAAAACTGTGGATTTGAATATCTGATAATCTGATAATAAGCTCTGTCAGTTTACATCTCTATTTCAGAGCTTATTTTTGAGCGTTTGCAACATAAGTCCATATCTTCCTTTCAGATGTGGAACACAGAGTGTGTTTTATATAATGCCATCGTCTTTCATGGGCTATGATTAGTGTTTATAATCTTAGAAAATGTCGATGAATTTAAGGACAAAAGCAATCATTCACAATAATTCAGATGCAGTGAGCAGTTTTACAAGGCTCCTCTCAAACCATGAGTCCTTTTTATTCTTTAAGTTGTGCCTTAGATCCCTTTGGCTTCATTTAAACATGAGAGGATTGAAATATCTTATGTTGTAATATTTATGTTCATTGGTCAGTAGGGATGATTTTTAGGTTGATGAGGAACTTCGTTATTCAGCACTGAAGAAAGAATTAATCTACTTCTCTGATTATCTATTTTTTCCTATGAAATGGTGTCCTTTTGGAAATAAAACGTGTTTTTATTCATAAAATTTTATTAATAAAATTGGGAATTTTGGGCTTTTTAGAGGTCAGACGATATGTTGCAGGACTCATTATTCTTCTTGTGGCTGCAGAAGATTCTTTCGGACTCTGACGTCCAGTTACAGAATTAATTTGGCACCAGCCAGGCGTCCCTAATAGATAAGAATCTTGACATTTTTGCTTGGCACCATATGCATGATTCTAAACAGCAGCGTGAGTAAACTCCATTCATCAGCCACCTATTCGCTTCCACTTTTCCTGTCCAGGCCGCCGTGCTTCCTCCAGCTCAGCATTCAGTGCTTTTTTTATCTCAACATCAGAACGCACACAAACAGAGGGAGTATAATAGTCCTGGTCAAACAGGACAGTGCAGAGCCAGGTCCTAGTCATAACATCCTTACTGTACATACTGTGATGTCGGCTATGTGTGGGTAAGTGTGTGTGCCTTTCATAACCACAGAAACCTTGCCTCACCTCTGTAATACACCTACACACCTCTCTTTTTCTTCAGAACTTAATGCAATGTCTCCCACAGTCACCTTGTCATCTTATCTGCCCTTTTATGTCCTGTATCACACACACACACACACACACACGCAGTCTCTCATTCCTCCTGTGTGCTGTGGTGTAATCAGCGCTTTCGTATTGTAACAAGAGATTAGCGCTACTCAGCTAAAAATCACAATCTGGCCTGTCACATTGCACAGCTAGCATAGGCAGGGTGAAACACACACACACACACGCACACACACATCCCAGATGTGGTGAATTGCTACCTGCAGGAAGCTGCACAAACCTCTCCATAATTGGTGTTCTCTACCATATTATCAAAGTTTCAAGCATCTCTTTCATAATAACCAGGATGGTGTGCTAACTGCAGGGCTTGACTGCAGGAGGTGCGATGATGCTTTGCAGAGTCTGTTGCTGAGCCCACCCCTGCGCTGCTTGTGCACTTCTTCGGTGGTGTCTCACAGTAGGTGTACTCACCTGCAGGGTGGGTTAATGCTGCATGGCTCAACTTGTGTGGCTGTGGAAGCATTTTCTTCTTATTTATTCACCTGTTCCTTTCAGAAATCAGCTATGCTCCGAGTTACTCAGTGTGCTGCAAAAAAGAATGAATATATAAAAGAATAGGAAAGTCAATTAGGGAAAATACACAACAATAGATATTTATGGAAATATCTATTACCAGTTGTTGTCAGCTGTCCTGCTTCTTGGTCCTTCTTTCACTGAATAAAGAGACTGCAGTCATGTAGTTAACTTTAACGTTAGCTAATTATTTGTTCAAAACTTTCTCAGATCAAGATCTCTGGATGTTGTTAACATGTGATGGTGGGTTGGAGGGAGGATGGACAGACAGATTGGGGCTTTGTCAGCTGTAATGACGGCGTTGCACTGGTCTGTTGTGGTAAAGAAGGAACAGAGCCAAAAGGCAAAGCTTTCAATTTACAGATCCATCTGAGTAGTGACAGAAAGAATGAGGTCGCAGATCCAAGCTGCTGAAATGTGCCTCCCTCTGAGGGTGTGTGGACTTGGCTTTTAAGATGAGCTGAGGAGCTCCGACATCCAGGCGGAGCTTGGAATGGAGCTGCTGGTCCTCCGCATTGAAGGGAGTCAGCTGACGTGGTTCGTGCAGGGATAACTTCTGCTTGAGGTTTATTGGGCATGTCCATCTGGGTAGAGACCCCCCCCTGAGCAAGCTCAGAACATACTGGAGAGATTCTATGTTCATTCTGGCCAGGGAGTATCTCAGAATCACCAAAGAGGAGTTGGAGAATGTCAGTGAGGAGAGGGATGTGTGGATTTTCCTTCTCAACTTGTTGCCTCCATGACCCAAACTTGGATAAGCAGAAAAAATGTGTCTATTTGTCGTAATGCTGAAGAAAAACACTTCACACATGCACACACAACAACATGCACAAAGCCTGTAACTTCACTCTGCACATCAATAATGTGGATTTACCAGCTAACGCCTTCATATAATGAACTGGGTCAGACGCTCTCAATGTGTCTGCACTTGCTTGAACTGACTGTACAGATGTGTGGTGGTGAAAAGTTGGGAGTATGTAACTTTTAATACCCACTAATCTTCTCAGTTTCCCTGCTCTAAACCGTGGCCATTTCTGTGATTGTGTTTGCCTTTTTTTATCTGCAGCTCCCATTGCTCAGCAAACTCCTCGGGAACCCCAGTAATCTTAATCAACACAATTCTTTTGTTAAGTGAATATCAAAGCCCAGAGTTTCTGGTTTTCCTCATTATATAGGCAAGCTTGTAAATTTGGGTGTGTGTTCTGATGCCTGGGTTTATTTCTGCTGTACTACCTCTGTTGTATACCCACAGAAATCTGCTATAACTTTCATTATGTTCATCAGAGAGTCTGGTAATGTTCAGCTGTATGGATTTGATTTGATTACATGTAAAACTGCTGTAACTTTGTGTTTAAGGACTGTGTCATGCCTAAAGGTACATCCAGGCAGCAGCTGTTTCAAGACTTTTAATAACATCACTTACATTCCTAGTATCGCAGCCTATTAAGTGATTGAGTAATGGAAGTCTTCCTCGGTTAACATATTATAGGGTGTTTTTATGAGTTCAAGTACATCATGAGCAAAATAAGTCATCGATGCTATGGCTGAGGATTTCGGCTTTGAATCTCATCATCAGAAAGCTTGTATGTTCTGTGTAAACTATTTTTAGGAACCAATTCTGAGTACCTACTGGGTGAGCTTGTACAGTAAATTTGCACACTCTGTAAGGAACAGATGACACGAGAAGCAAGCAAGCTACGAGGAGAAGTTGGCATAGGCAAGATGGTGAAGGCCGTTGTAGCAAGGTGAGAAGCAAAGTCTCTTGGCCACCCGATTAAGCCACGGCAGCCCGAAGCTGGTCAACCACCCTTGGGTTGACTCAGTTTCTGCTTGGCTGAGAGCTTGGGAGCCGCAAGCTTGGCTAAAAACTAGCCGGGAGCGTGCTTCGAATTATCACTTGCAGACCACCATTCCGAGATTTCCTGAACTGTGAGCTAGCCAAGCCAGCTAACCCAGCTCTTCCTAGAACAAGTAACTCCCAGGTGCAGGGTAGCCTTAGCCCTGGAGATCCAGGGTCATTCACCCAAGATTTAGGTTGTCTTGCTACTGAGTTCCTAGTTGAGTTACCTCTTAGCTTGTTCTCAGTTGAGGAAGTCTGGAAATGTTGAAGCCCAAAGCTAGCCAAATTTTCTCTGCAGAGAGCTCCACCAGGATCTCAGAAGCTAGCTGTCTGGGAGCTACATCTGCACGTAAATATAGCTTTAATCCCAGCACAGGCATTGATTTTGACACAGTTGGACGGTGGTTCTGTCATATGACACAGCAGTTATAAACATGCAGTCCAAATGAGCCCCTTTTCTCTCATTCGACAGTTAAATAGACATGAAAACTTTTATTTGTTATTCTTGACCTGCTAAAACACCAGACAAAGTACTGGTAGAGCATTATGAATCGTCAGGTATGGACTGACACAGAGATGTCCTTTGGTCTAAACATTTTACCAGATTGGATTGTCTGAATTTTAGTCTAAACACTGTTTTGTTTAGATTTTGTCCTGAGGATGCTGAATTATATTATTTTCTGTTGGATAGTCATTTGTGTTGATTCTACCTGCTGTGGTTACTGTTTAGTAAACTTCTCTGCATCGATTAAATCACAAAAATCTGTATCCACTTACATGCAGGAGACGAGTAACCAACAAAATGTGTCTGTTTCAGCTATGGTCTAAAAAATCTCAAAAGCCATATTCTGTATCTAAAAACGGGCACATGCTGGTAAGACACATGCACAAAACTGTATCTGGGAGGACAAAAAAATACCCTTACATGACAGTTATTTCAGTTCTGGTTAAAATCCCAAATTTCTCCTAATCGAGCTCTAAAAGGACAAATGTTGTGGGAGAGAGGATAACGAGTGTTGGATCTCACGCAGTCTGATTGTCTTAGGCTCTGGTTAGAAGCTATAAAGGCTGTTTCTAGGATCCCTGTCATTAATTCTCGGTGTGTCCCAGATTGCACCCCTCAGCACTTTAATACACCAACTTAACAACAGAAAGATCTTTTTCTTTTTTCACCAACTCCTCATTCCTTTTTCTTTCATCTCCCACTAGCTCATAAATATACATTGACATTCACGCTGTGCTGTACCTCTTTGTTGTCGTCTTTGTTGTATTCTTACTTCCTGTATATCCACTTGACTCTTACATTCAAGCTGAAAATGTGGCCGTTAGCCTCGGGGAAGATGTAGCAGGTTATGTTCGGTTTGTTAGTTGAAACTCTGGAGCCTTCATGTCTCCCATACTGTTTATTATATTTATGGTGTTTCTCTTTACTTCAGCTTGATTTCACAAACTTGTGTGCCCAGTTAATTACATTTTTTGTTGGTTTAATTGGCCGGTAGTTAATGCTGAAAGAAAATAATTGAAAGTTGAAAGTAGAATCTCCACAAGTTTTCAACATGGTGATATGGGGCAGAATAAACTATGTACAGTGCATTTAACAGTATGAAGTACTTGTGAAGTTAAATTTAAGCAACAAAGCTACTGGGTAAAGTTGAGGAAAAGATCATAGTTTGGGTTCAAATCGATCTTGTAGAGATTATCTACACCTAATTTGGACAAAAAAAGTCATCCCCCTGGAATTAAGCATATTTTAGAAGCTAAAGTGTGAGTGTGAAATAACTGGGCCAGAGGCAGAAAGAAGATGCTGGAAGTCTATGACAACCAGAAATGTTCAGCACTCTGGAACCAGGCACCTCCAGACCAGGACTGTTTTGGCAGATAAACATCTCCGCCGTACTTTGTTTTGCCTCTTGCTCCTGCAGTGGAGCAGGGGAAATGGGGTCAGGGGAAAAGACTATACAAAGGTTCCTGAGCAAAGTTCATGTAGTTGAAAACAGCTTTATGGAATGTGAACATCTAGGCTGGAGCCTATCCCAGCTGTCATTGGGCAGAGGTACACCCTGGACAGGCTGCCAGTCCATCACAGGTCAATACCAGTTTGCATAATAAAAATCATTGGGTCCTCACCAGGTCTGAAATTTAGGCCAATAAAACCTGATGATGAACAACACACGGCATATTGCACTGTGTAATAATTGATTTAAGCCAAAATGCAGAAGTAGTGTGTTAAAAACTAAATCCACCCCATAATTCAGCAGCTTGCAGAACCACCTTTAGCAGCAGTAACTTTAAGTAATGGTTTCCTGTGTGACGTTATCAGTCTCTCTCATGGTTCTGGAGGAATCTCGGCCACTCTTCTCTCCAGCGTTGCTTCAGCTCATTGAGGTTTGCAGCATTGGTTTCTGCACAGCTCTCTTAAGGTCCCACCACAGCATCTCAGTCAGGCTGAGGTCTGGACTCTGACTGGACCATTGCAACACCTTGATTCTTTTCTTTTTCCCACATTCTGCTGTAGATCTGCTGCTGTGTTTGGGATCTTTGTCCTGTTGATGAGCCAGTTTCAGCCCAGCTTTAGCTGTGGGACAGATGGCCTCACATTTGACTCTAGAATACTTTGGTATCCAGAGGAGTTCATGGTGGACTCAATGACTGCAAGGTGCCCAGGTCCTGTGGCTGCAGAACCAGCCCAGATCATCAGTCCTCCACCACCGTGCTTGACAGCTGGTATGAGGTGTTTGTGCTGATATGCTGTGTTTGGTTTCCTCCAAACGTGCTGCTGTGCATTATGACCAAACATCTCCACTTTGCTCTGGTCTGTCCAAAGGACATTGTTCCAGAAGTCTTGTACTTTGTTCAGATGCAGCTTTGCAAGCCTAAGCTGTGCTGCCATGTTCTTTTTAGAGAGAAGAAGCTTTCTCCTGCAGCCCTTCCAAACAAGCCATCCTTGTTCAGTCTTTTTCTAACTGTGCTGTCATGACCTTTAACCTTTAACATGCTAACTGAGGCCTGTGGAGTCTGAGATGTAGCTCTGGGCTTCTTCACCTTGGGGTGACCTTGCTGGGACGTCCACTCCTGGGAAGATTGACAGCTGTCCTGAATGTTTTCCACTTGTGAATAATCTTTCTCTCTGTAGAATGATGGACTCCAGATAGTTTGGAAATGGCCTTATAATCTTTCCCAAATTATAGCCTTACCACAATCATCTATTTTCTGTTTTTGCATCTTTGGACTTTTTTACTAAAAGAATTGTAGCATTTTTGCCATGATTAGTTGTCTGCCAACTGTTCTTATGACATTTTATGCATAAAGAGTCTGATATGATATAAAGTGCAATGTCACATTTTTGCTTTTTAATTGAATAATTTGTCTCCCGTAGTGAAATTGATGCTGCAGAAATCAGCCTGTGATTTTTATGGTTTAGTTCAGTCTCCCAAGCGTAATGCCATTTCCCAGCTGGCTGTTTGTTGATAAGGCACTTTATATGAATGGATAGCCATGCCTCATAGAAACAGCACCGCTCTCCTGTGGCTCATTCATTCAGAGGCCCTTCATAAAAGCTCCAATGATGCCGTACCAAGTGCTCCAACAGTCAGAAACTTTCCTATACTCAACATCAGCTTCACACAGAGTTACATTTCCTGCTCCATATTTCATCGCTCGGTTGTTAAAATTGAAAACTCATTTTATTAGGTGAAGTTGCAGTGATGCTCCACACAGTCTGTCTTTGCAGTTGCCATGAACTCAACTGACCAAGTTTTTGTGTCTGGCTATATCACAGGAAAAGGCTCATTTAGTTAAAGTCTGTTGGAGTCATACAAATGTTTGTGGCAAGAAAAGCAAAAAAAAAAAAAAAGACTTTCACACCACTCTTGCAGGACTTCACATGCTTTTCCCAACACTAAGCTAAAAAAGACTCGGACGCTTAAGTTAACTTTTATAACGGAGGATACAATGTCTCTTCTTGTTACACTTTAAATTTCAGTCGGTTGATGTAGGTATTTGATTCGTGTTAAAGCCTAAAAGCAAAATGTGATCAGCAGATTGGAATTCAGCATAAAGGCTGCTTTGAAGGGCTCACAGTTTTACAAGCGACCCAGTGGAACGAGTCAAACCTCAGCAAAGCTTCCCTCCAGGGTAATGCAGCTTTCTTACTGTAGTGAAACAAAGCAGTGCTGATGAGAGCAATGCAAGCATATAATGCAAGCATAGAATGCAAGCATATGATACAGTGCATGCAGTTGAATGAAATGATGTTCAGAAGAAAAAAAGAAAATATTTTTGTTCCAGTTTGTGTATATTTTTGAGGACACGTGAACAGCAGTCTTTAAGGACAAGATTCGCATAGAATCAAACAAAACAATTAAGCTGTTGTTAGACTGTCTGATGCTTCTTAATCACCATGAACACACAGCACCGAATGTGAATTAATCATATTACATAGAATTCACCTCATTAATGTCTTTAATGGACCACTATAATAGGTCTTCCCACAGTTCAACCTTAATTATCAATAAAGCAAATAAATGAAACACTTTGGGTGTCTGATCTTAACCCTATGTCAGGGACCAGAAGGTCTGCTGTGGCTAATGGGGAAGTCAGGGAGATCCAGGTGGTCGTGGTCAACCGCATGCCTCGAGAGACCCCCCACTGAAGCCAAAGGAGTGGGCAGCCATGGCCAAAAGGTCAATGACCTACCACCTCCACCTCACACTACTCGCGACACACCAGATGGAAGAAATCATCAGTGTGATATATCCAGCTGATTAATGCCGGTGCTTAATACTGTTCCTTTTTATTAAGCATTTATTCAAAATTCAGTACATGTACTTGAATTAATGAAAAATGGAGCCGTTTTGTTGCAACTCCTGCTGCTGACCTATCAACGCCACTGCGTTACAGATTTACAGATACTACACCCGTCATAGCGACAAATGTTTGATTTTGCTGATGGGACTGTAGATCAGACACGGTTCCCTCATGTAGATTAAACATCTTTTTGCTGTTTCTGCTTTTCAATGAATATTTTTTTATGAAAGAAACATGCCTTTCCAACCTAACACCAAGTTCTAGAGTTCAGAGGGTTAAGCAGCTGAAGAAGCTGATCATCTCCTCAGCAGCAATAAAACAGAATAGCTTCATCAGGCAGTGCGAGGTGGTCACTTCTTTTTTAAATCAGGGCCGAAAACGTCACAGTTTACTGTGGCTTTCCTGTCATTTGGTCACATCGTACACATAAAAAAAAGGTTTAACTTTTTATTTTCGTCTTCTTTTTTGTTATATGGTGTTTTTTTAATCTTTTCATAAAACATTTAGCTTTTACGATGTTTTACTCTGAACTCTTTCTTATTTTCTCTTTATCTAAATGTGCTCTGTATTCAATTCAATTCAGTTTTATTTATATAGCACCAAATTACAACAAATGTCATCTCAAGGCACTGAAATAATATAGTTCAATTCAAGCCAATTGGAGTTCAGTTCATTGCAATCATAAACCAATGAAATCCAATTAATTGATTTCAAAATAATCCAATTCATTCATGTAGAGCAATTCAAAAACAATATCCTCGCTCAGGAAACCAACAGATTCAGTCTACAATAATAACACATGTACATAATTAAGTTGTGAGAGATGAGCCCCCCCAGCAGTCTAAGCCTGTATTATTGCATTTGCCTCGTGCACAGTGTGCTGCACAAATAAACTTACCTTGCCTGACATGTTATCCATCTCAACTGTGCTGCTATTGATAACCGAATGTAAAAAACCAAAAACCTAAATCCTGCTGTGTTGAAAGTCTTTATGTTAAAAAGACTAATTACTGTAAAAAGGGCTCTAGAAGCTCATGCTCAAACAAGCAAAAAAAGTCCCAGTCATTTTATCTTTGACCCTTTTTTTCTTCTTTTTACTCTCTGATCCCATTAAATCAGCAGCAGGACATTTCTGACTGCTGTGAGGGTAAAAGGCCTGAAGTATAATGTCAGGTATCATCAGAAAATCTGAAGAAGCATCAAGTTTCTCACGTCTGCAGATAGTCTGCCATTTGTGAGGCGTGTCCAGAAATCTTTCACACACAGAAATACACTAGATGTTGATAACAGGATGAGGCTGAATGTTGTGTGTCCAACAGGTTAAAATCCTCTACAATTCAGAGGATTCATAGTTGCGCCTGGATTTTAATGACTCACTGTGTTTATGTCTGTGTGTGTGTGTGTGTGTTTGTGTGTGTGTGTTGGCTTCCAGCAGCTTTCAGCCTGGGAGGGAGAGTTATCTGTGTTTTAATCAGCCCAGAACAGAAGAAGAAGGAGGGCAAGCTCTCCCTCTTTCTCTTTCTTTGGGTCTGTAATAAGGCTTCTCGCTCTAAATCCTTTAATCTGAGCAGGAATGAAGGCTATATCTCTGTCTTCTGGCTGCAAAGAACAATCCCCCTTTCTCTCTTTCTGTCTTTTTTTTTCTTTTTTTCTCCCGCACACATATTTTCACTCGTACTCGCACCAAACCACAGCTGAACAGAGCCTGCCTTGTTAATTGAGAGCTGGAAGAGCTGCCTCTCTGCTGTCTCGCTCTTTATTCCTGTTTATGTGTATGTACATGGGTAAAGGTTAGAGGGAGCTGAGGGGCACAAAGTTAAGAAAACCTCCAAAACTTTTAAAAGACTTCAAAAGTTTGGACATGCAAGCATAAATTCTGAGTCACATATGCAGGCAGTGCTAATAGTATTTTTTATGGGACTTTAGAGGGTCAAGAAGTTTAAAAAAAAAAAAGATTTAACATTCTGTTTTTGCTCAAGTTCCCCTGTTTGCTCTCAGTGGAGGGGTTTTTATTCTGTGAAGATGAGCTGTAAATCTGTGGATTGTGCCCAGACAAAATGACTCGACAGCATGAGCTGCAGTCACGGACGCTGCCCATCTCTGAGTTCAACCACAAATACGACAGCAGACTCTTCAGTCATGAAAGAATTTCAGCACCTATTCCTCTTCTACGTTTTTGACCAGGTTTTTCCATACAATGTCTTCTTATTTCCCACGCTTCACATATACAGTGAGCTGCCCTTCAGACTGATGCTGATTAGCCTCACCACAAGGTGATTTATTATCCAATTGTTAAAATACCTCCTGGTTTTCTTGAAAAAGATTATCTCAAGTGTTTTTAATTTCCATTCAGGAAGTTAGGCTATTAATGAAATCTTTTTATCACATGGTAATTACCAGTGTGTTGTTTGCATTAAGTTAATGTGGTTACTTTGGGTAATGAGCACAGAATCAGCCTCAGGCAGCTTTATTATTAAAATATCAGCCATCCGAGAGACATAATTCAAGCCCTTGAAGGTTTGATATGCAATAGATGTGGTCAAAAATGAAGTGACAGTAACATTAGAGATTTTTTTCTCCCTTCATGCCAAGACAAAACTCAGCTGCTCGCGTGAAGAATAATGTCACAGTTCACGACCACAAAGATTCCATAGGCAAACAGCTTATTAGGTTCTTTACTTATGTTTGACATTTACAGCACCCCCGAGAAGTTCAAAGGAGTTCTTTTAAAGTCATGACTGTACCATAAGCTTGAGCCATGTGATATTTGATATCCATGACAACAAAAGTACTCTATTTTAAAGCCACACCCTGATCATTTCCTAAACCCTAACCATCTTGGTTTTGTGCCTAAACTTGACAGAAGAGAGATGTCAAATGTACCATTATGTTTTCATCCTGACTTTCTTGCCTGTCCTCCCAAAGAAGCCCCCATGGGTCTACCTATAGGACTCTCCTCCCTCTCTGCTGTGCTTCAGCTCTGCCTTCAAAGCACACTGCACACATCCACCCTCTCACACATGATAGTAACCACAGCAACTGTAAAGACTAATTCGATTATAGCTATAGTTAGGTTATGCTCCTTATTTGAGCAAGGGCAATTATCCAAGTATACATGGCGGTGAATAAATCGAATTATTGGCTAATAGAGCCACTTCCGGTTGACGTCTTCACCACTACCAACGACAACAAGCTTAGGAATTCGAGAAAGATGGCGAACAAAGAGCAAGATGAAGCTACGTCCCTCTATATTTTGTTTGTGATGAGCATGCTTGCTGCACAAACATGACACACAACGGCGCATTCTCCATCACGTTGTTTCTTTCTTTCTTTCTTTCCGACGGCGACAGCAACAACAGTAATATTGTCTCCCTTGACTTCAGGTTCAATTTCGAGCATGCGCAGTACGCAAAATCCAATTCATCCAATTCTGACTTTCAACCAAGTTATCTCGGGGTCTTAATCCGACTGCAAGCAACCTGATCTGGTCCAATTTTTAGTCAAACTAAGTTTTATACATGAACTTAATAACCCAGTCTTATTGTAATTTAGCCATTAATCCGATTCTTTACAGTGACCCCACTGAGTGATGCTGCATTCCAGTTGCCTCAGTCGTCGAATCTCAGTGCTGGGAGCGACATTCCACCCAGGTTCATTGACCAGGCTAGCTATAATTGCTCATAAAGTTCTGCCTTCTTAGTTCAAATGGAATGTACCACATTTGACACCAGTTAGACTCCTCCTGGCTCTAGCAGCTAATCTTGCTAATTCCTGCTATTGCATGACATTTCAAGATAATGAGCACAAATTTAAGTTAATTTAATATATAAACCATTCTGCCACCCTAAATGATTACCAATGTAGAATAATTAATCACTCAAACTATTTTCCAGCAAAAACACTATTCCATTGTCAACACCGTTTCTTAAAATTGAATCTATCTGTGAGACATGTTTATAAGATCCTCGGTAAAAAAGATTTATCTTTTATTTTAATCAAGAAAATACTGACATGAGCAGACTGTTTTGGTCTTTATGAAGGATTTAATCAGATGTTTGTATCTAAAAGTTGTGGAGTCATGTCACTGGAGAGTGAAATTAATCAGGACATCATTTGATTCTTGACTCTGACAGAGCACCTGTCAGGTTTTAAGTCTGAGCTTTATCTTTTCTTGTTAAGCGAGCCTTTAAACATCACCACTACATCATCAGACTCTGGATCCAGTGAAGTCTACAGAAAACTTCAATCGTAACATCTTAAAGACTTAAAAATGAGTTGCTGAGATGTCGGGATGCTCTGACAGTTATTCCCATGTGAGCTGAATGCAGTGTTGCACCAAATAAGCTGAGGTGCGCTGAACAAGTCATCTCAGACGTGAACACCCTTTAACTGCTTTGATGGGCTCTCTGACAGATGTGTGAATTCTTCTGAAAAAGTTTCAGAAAACTCCGCTCAGGTATGAGAGATAATTAAAGCCCCAGACTGGGCTGTTGGTATGCAGGGAAAATGCACTGAAGGACACACATGGTTTCATCAGTGTATGTCATTGTCGGGTTAATGGGAGGTGTTCTGTGATAGAAAGTGGTTGTTAATCGCTCACTCCAACGCAGAAGACACGGCCGCTAAATTACATTTGCATAGCACAGAATTATTGTGTGTGTGAGTTACCGCTATGAAATGGGATCATGTTTTTTACTCTCTTTAGTTCTGTCTTTAGCTCAGCAGAAAGCCTTCGATGCACTGATGTAAAATCATATTTATTTAAGAAGATTGATTTCCCTCCCATAGTCAGTCTGTGGATTTCTCTTCATTCCAGCGTGCTGTGAGAATAAATTTGCTCTGATTTGAGATCTGATTTAGAATGGTGATCCATCATAGTGCGAGTTTCTTTGCATCTATTTTTTCCCTCAAACTTGTTTTTGTGTTATATCACAGCTCCAGGCAGCAAAAAGATTCTCCAAATCACAGTGATGCATTCAAAGATGCACGATTCATCAGCTGCCAGAAAGTCAAATTCAAACTTAAATAAGTCCTTTCTAATTTTCTTAGCCATCTTGGAAACCCTTAATGTCCTTGAATGCATCACAATTATTTCAAACGGTTTTCAGACCTGTGTTCATTTATGCAAAGTGTGGAACAGGGTTTCTTAAATGTTGATCTGTTACTATCATAATTATTCAATAAAAAAGCAGAAGAATTAGTTATTTTTCTCTATAGGACGTCAACCAAATAAAAAAAATTGCGCAACACAACTTCCCAGAGTCCTTACTCATGCCCTGCTTGCACACATTTCTGTCTGAAAAACAGTCCTGAACCCCAAAAAATCTTTTGAGATTCTCAAAAAAATGCCTTAAACATTCAATTATTTATTGAATAAGCAGATTATCTATCTATCTGATGATTAAATTAGATATATACTATATTGCCAGAAGTAATGGCTCATCTGTCTTTACATGCATATGAATTTAAGTCACATCCCATTCTTAATCCATAGGGTTTAATATGACATCTGCCCAGCTATAACAGCTTCAAATCTTCTGGGCAAGCTTTCCACAAGGTTTAGGAGTGTGTTTATGGGAATTTTTGACCATTCTTCCAGAAGCACATTTGTGATTTCAGACACTGATGGCCTGGCTCACAGTCTCCGCTCTAATTTATCCCAAAGGTGTTCTATCAGGTTGAGGTCAGGACTCTGTGCAGGACAGTCAAGTCCTTCTACACCAAACCTGCCCGTCCAGGTCTTTATGGACCTTGCTTTGTGCACTGGTGCGCAGTCATGTTGGAACAGGAAGGGGCTCCCCAAACTGTTGGGAGCATGAAATGTCTCAGTATACTGAAGCATTCAGAGTTCCTTTCACTGGAACTAAGGGGCCAAGCCCAGCTCCTGACAAACAACCCCACACCATAATCCCCCCTCCAACAAACTTTACACTTGGCACAATGAGGGGAGACCAGTCCTTACAAGATGGCGCTCCTGTCCCAGGATGTAATCCCGGCACATTCACATTCTCTTAGCGGCATTATGTGTGGGACTGAATAACTCTACAATAGTTATGGCTATTAATCATCTTCTAACACCCGGGTGCACAGGTTATTTTCCTGTGGTGGTGATGCACTCTCAGCTGGAAGAGTGGAAAAGTTTTCTTTATGTAAACACGTATTTATGAAGAAATTAATACAATACTCAAAATAATAATCATCAGAGATGATAAATACATGCATCCTTTGTCTTTCTTGAACTCCTGCTCATCCTAAATCCTGTTGATGATGTCATATATGGACTCAATGACCAGTCACCTGACTACACTCCTCAGCATGATGGTCAAAAGAACAAAAGAGCATGGGGTGGGCGTTACTAAGACACAAGACAGCTGGCAGCTCAGCCTCATTAACATTGTGTAAGGTCGATAACCATGGTCCAGTCAAAAATGATAAACTAAGCTACAAGTAAAAGATTAATCATCTCAGAAAGAAACAGCCCACAGGATGCATCCCTTCGTGTTGTTGTCACCAACGGGCTTGTCTGCTGAAAGGTGGTCGTAGCAGTTAGTGGACACCAGGAAAATGTTGCATTAGCTTTTTATTACGGCAACATCGGTCACTTTCTATAAGCTCTTACTCGATGATGATCCCTAAAATCAAAAAGCCATCTGTGAAGTTTGGCATCGTTCTCTGGGATAATGTTTATGTTGTGGTCAGTTAGCTGTTGATAAGCTGGAACATGTCCAGTCCAGCCGGTACACTGAGAGCCGTGTCTCTTACACACCAGGAACAGATCCACACATGCAAAATCACCTTGAAAATACCTTTTTTCACGTCTTACCCCACGTTAAATTGAATTGTTTTGAATCAGGAAGGTGAAAGAGTAAAGGTTATGATGTCATCGAAGCATAAAAGTGAGGATCGATGAGGATGGCATGCATTGATCTTTCTTCCTGGTAACGTTTGGCTTATTTCTCCAGGATTAGTAGGTCGCTTTAGCTCAACCATCTACCAATTCCAAAGTCGGTGGTTATGAAATGAAACATGTTGTCACTTTTTCCTCAGAAGATATTTTCAGCGTTATGATCGTAGACTCCATTAAGCAGTGCTTAATGGAGACATGGTCATTGATCACTTTTGTCTCCTGCCCTTTACTACTCGTCCCGCATGCTCTCACAGTCAGGGGTCTGTGTCATTCTCCACCCCTGACAGTCTGTCTTTGTGCTCACGCAGACTCGATGCTGTTTGTTTCTGCTCGCTGTGTCGCTGCCCAGCTGAGATGTCACCAACTGGTACTTTACAGACATGAGTATGTTTGTATGAAGCTCTGTCTGCCTTATAACTGTCATCCCATTCCTTCTTTCTCAAGACTTGTCCTCTTTTCCTGAAGGGTAGACTCATTACAGGATGTTATTGTAACATAAAGTAATAATGTCCACTTTGAGATTAACACACAGCAGGGTTAGTGGTGTAATATGCATCCTCTCTGCTTTCTTTAACTCCTAACTTCCTGCTGTGTTTTTCTTATAATTCCTTATAAGTTCATTTATCGGTTTATCCATCTTGCAAATTATCCTGGATGTTGTTTCTTCTGTTTATTTCCAAGTAGTTTGTCATATTTACATGTGTTGAGATTCAATGAGAAGCTTTAAAAGGGTATTAATATGTCTGTCTGAAACTCACAAATGCAGATTTTGTGATAAATCCAACATTAAGTATTGTTGTAACACATAAAGCGTGACTATGAACACCGAGATCACGCTGCAAAACTCTGGGGAAAATGATTAAAATTTCCAGGCTTTTCAAATATCTCTGCAAATGCTTAATCCGTGATTAAATACATTCAGTTGAGTGTCTTCCTCAGGAAGAACTCGCAGCAAAAAAAAATCACATGATTAACAAGATCAACATTAAATACGGCTCAACGTCATATAAAAAATACACATCACCTCCTCAAACACACATGTAGCAGCCATGCTACATCAGCCGTTCACATCTGATATAATGTAGACATGTTTACAGATGCAAGAGACCCCCCCAGTCATACAGGAAATACTTCATCATTTAGTCTCTCAGGAGTCTGTCTGAGAAGAATAAAGCCATTATTCAAGTTCTCAAAGGATCAGTTAACAATCAGGAGTTCTCCATAGATGAATGACTGGATAGTGTAGTGGTAGGACTGCTCCTTTCATGTGGGTGAGGGCAGTTTGAATCCTGACCTGCATGCAAGGTACGACCTCCAGTACTACCTCCTCACGCCACCTGCCTGCCTGGGATATGAGCGTAAGTCGCTTTAGATAAATGCATAAACAGATGTGGATTTTCTTGATGCTCACAATGACTTGTCTTTGATAAATTGTTGTAATTTAATCCTGAAAATGTCTGAATGTTGTTCATTTGACAGCAATTCTTGGAATTCTACAAATTTCATGATATTATATTGTCATTTTTGATGTTAGGGATTCATGCATTTGGCATATTTCTGATGCTGTTTGTTATTACCCAACTCGTTGGGTTGTGACATAAAATGGAGACTGAGAGCTTCAAATTCTGTTCGCAGCTGGACAGAAACCCAGCTGCTTTCTCTGTAGTAGAGCTGCACCATTTTCTCCCACAAAACCACACCTAAGAGACGACTGGAATGATCCCCTGGACTGCATTACGTTGAGCCACAGTTTGGTTATTCTTCTTTGCTCTCAGTTCCTCTGGCCCCTTCAGAAACACCTCTAATATTCTGTCTTCTTTGTGTCTCTGCAGTATAGATTGGGTTGGATTGCTGTGGACTCTGGCACTGATAGAGCAGATTGCATGTGTTTGTGTTGATAGAGGAGATATATACCTGCTGTGTGAGTTCATCCTCTTTGGTGTTTTAGTTTTATGCCTGCTTTGTCTCAGTCCTGCTCTCCTTCGGGCTTCTTCATTACCACCAATAAGAAGTCAATTTCCCTCTGGGCTCCGCCAATCATAGCACTCATATCCCCTCAAAGTCTGGCCAATCAGCTTGAATGTTCCTGCGGTCCGATGTCATGAATGACTAATGACGCTGGGCAGTGGGCATGAATCTAAATGAGACCACATCGGGGCTTTTGTAACTTGGGAAAATTCCCACATTAATAAGAAACCAAACTAAAGCAGAAATGTGATATGAACTGGATGAAAATGAGAAGTTATTTGACAGAGATGTATACACAGTAAAGAGAAGTGTCTCCTGTGACTAAATGTTAGCGTCGCTCTTTATACACAATATGAACTGAAGAAATGGTCAACAAAGTAAGAAAAGTGAGAAAATGTGAAGAAAAACTGCTTTTGCTTTGGATTCCTGAGATTAGGAGATGGGACGCTGGCTAAAACCATATATTCATGATCCAAACAGTGATTTTGTGGCGGTTCTTTAAAGCAGAATCAGTGCAGATTGCTATGAGTGAGAAAGCTGGAGAAAGCTTTGCACACCACCTCTGCTCAGTAAGGAACTGGAAGCTGTTACAGGAGTTCAGGACATGTTGGTGTGGAGTCCTGCACCTGCTTGCAAACAAAAATCAACAATGGTTGGATTTTTGCAAGAACTCTTTCTGTCTTTTGATAAAATATAAGCATTAGTTATCTCGTCATAGTTTCTTCTGCTCAGCATTTGCATGCTGCCCTCTGATGGAACTTGAATGATCATTTTTGCTTGATGTGTAATTGAAGTTGGTCAGCACTTTCACCCTTTATCCTTAAGGTGTTTGTGCTTAACAAGAGGACCTCGTTTATTTTAACCTGTGGTTTCCTTTTCCAGTTTTCTAGTGTTATACTGTCAAGATTGCTTGGAAAAATGTGCATATGGGAGAATACATTTAAACTTTAGCAGCTCATCACCCTCTGAGGGTGGAAAAGTGGCACATTTTTCAAATCCGTTTGCTACAATTTCATCAAATGTTGACCTTTATTCTCCTCAGAATACTTTTTTAGATGTTTCTATATGCATTTTTATCACCTCTACTGGTTATCCTTACAAGTTTTTGGCAGAATCACATCCTTTAAGTAAAAGATGAGGAAAATATAACCGGAAATATAACACTACGTACACCACAGGCCAAAAGTTTGGAAACAAGAAATGATCATATATAAAGTGAATATGATTATTATATAAAGAGTTTTTACAGTAAATACCATGTATCTGCGTTTCTCGCCATCTTGTAGATGGTTAGCCGTTTTGTGTGCAAACTCTGTAAAGCCAAAGAGCAAATGATGTAAACTTTGATTTGTTTTTTTTACCTTTACACTGAAGCTGGGACTCTTGCAGGTCTTCTCAACCCTAAATCTAAGCCCTTCTTTGCTTTTGTTAACATTTATTCACAAACAGCCTGGAAGCATCAATATCTAATAATCTAGTAAATACAGCCCAAAATCCATAGAACTCGTTTTTTTTTTTAAAGAAAGGCATTGTGAACACAACCTTGAAGTTGCTTCCAAACCTTTGGCCTGTAGTGTATAATAATACATTTATCAATAATGCTTGGATCTCGAGTTTAATGGAAACCAGGTTGTTGTGAATTTGAACACTTCTGTGAGTAACACAGAGCCAGAGTTACATCTGGACACGTGTCAAAAAAGACAGAAAGAGCTGTGGATGTGCTTCATCCTCTGGGGTCTCGTGTGTCAGAAAGGCAGATTTGTTTGAACTCATTCCCACGGGTGAGGACGTAAAGACAGGCGCACACACAGAGAAACAAGGTGAGTGATAAAGAGAAACTAGAAAGAGCAAAGCTTAGGGGGTTAGACAGAGGCAGAAAGTCAGTGAGACTTTATTCCCCTGGCTGGAGCTTCGAGACGTTCCTGGATTCAGTTTCACTCCAAACTTTTAAGCAGAGGGGACAGCACTAAAGACTTTTTCAAAGTATGAGGATTTTAATGAGTCACTTTCAGCGTCCCTGTGTGTTCAGGCTGCCTGTAGATTCCCATCACCACATCTGCATTTTCTCCCTGTTGTCTGTCAGACATGCTCTGATGTTATCTCACTCACAGAGGCAGTGGCAAGACTGCATTTAAACAGAGTTTTTATAGAGGGCATTCATTCCCAGCTTCTGTTAACCCAGATATGTCAATTCTTAAATCTGACTCTTGCCAGATGGATTCAAACAGGTTATATCTAGACATAAATGAGAGGAGGAACATCAAGATGCTTCTGTACAGACGTGCTGCATGAATCAATCATACTTGTTATTCTCAAGCTAGCAATCGTTTTTATCACAACCTAATGGGCTGTTGCACTGAAACCAAAGATTTGTCTTGAAAATATTCTGCTGTAACCATTTTTTAACATAGACAATGAGTTCATTGACTGCATGTCTGTTCAGTTCCCAGTGTTTTCTATTTTAGCTTCTTGTTTTAGTTTGCTGTTCTGCAGTTTAATTGTCTTATTACCATATTTCTAAGCTGTTAGTGTTAAAAGGCTCACGATTAGATTGCACACGACCTGCTCCGCACTGAACCAAAGACCTAAACAGTTAGGCACAAACTGGAGAATAAATATGGTACGAAAGAGCTTAAGAGCTGACAATTTGCCACTGCAAACAGAAGATCACTTTGCCTGCTGTAATCTGGGCTGGATAAGACATTCGACATTCTATCCTAAAAGGTATCAGTGTTGTCTCTCCACCTGGTTTCTGCTGCCAGGTTCACTCTGCAAGATTTTGACTTGCGCGTAATTACCTGCCAAAAATAGTTACTTGTATCACCAGCCACTCCCCAGCAAATCGGTTTTCTTTTTGTCTCACATCCACCAGCCACTTTCCCACCCTGGATCACAGTTATGTGAGAATCCGGCACCAACGTTTGCAGCCAACACGCAGAAGTTCAGACTGATCTGCGTCCTACACTGGCGATCATGGATAGAAGTGTGATGCCAGCCAACAATACCAGCATCTCCTCACGGACTGGTTCTGCGAGTGGCGCTTTCCTGTGTGCGTGGCAGTAGTTCCCACATGTTAAAGCAACACCAGAGTAGTTTGTGATCCTTAAAAACTCATTATGAGATGCACTGACTGCTGTTATGCATCTTTGCGGGTCTGAAACTGCCGTGATAGAGTCTTTGTGTCCGTCTCAACATGACAACAGATTCATGTGTGGGGCTCACTCATGACTGTGCTGTTACATCCCACAACTGTAGGGGGAGCCAAAGAGCATGCAAATGGCCACATTTTGGTAATAGCTTTGTCCAATCATCAGCTGCTGTTTGTTTAAAGTGTTCCCTCTTTATCAGAGTCATGTTAACTGACCCATGTGGCTCCAACAAAAACTGTGTATTCATTCAAGTCCACTGCTGTTTCAAAGCGTTTTGTTTGGCATTTTTTACTTTTTGGAGCCAGAAGTGACCAAAAGAATATTACATTTGAAATCTGACTGGACATAAATAGCTCACTTTTAGGTTTAATATCTTTTGAATTTTGGAATTTTCTTAAAAACAAGCACCAAGCACGTTCATCAGAAGGAGTGTATCTAGACATGGCCTCATTTGTCTGATCAAATTTGTTGCATTCATTATTTAAAATTACAGTGAGGTGAGCACAGTTTTCAACCCGAGGTGCCATTTATATAGGCGCTCATGATTTTGTGCCTGTCGTACAGTTCTGTGAGTATTTATGAATTGTTACTTTAAAAGGCTCCACATATTTTGGAGGACAAGTCTGTAATCCTCCTAACTTTGATTATCCTCCAGTTCATTTCACCGACACACTTGCAGCTGGAAGAGTATGCAGCAGGCATCATGTCCAGGTTCCAGCTCTGTCATTCACTCAAACAGCCCCGTGTTTTGAGCTGTACAGCAGTGAGCTTTCATTCAGGCTGCTTTTCTTCTCTGTGCTGATCTTTTTGTTTACAATAATTACCCTAATTCATCAAAATGAACGTGGCAGTGTTTTAATTATGTTTATATTACAGTATGGCTTGCTGTAGCAGAGAGGCAAAGTTCTCATGCTCAATAAGCTCTGAACAGGGATTTCACACTTACAAAAGCCCAACTGTTGCTCTCAACAAGCAAACGCACACACAGAAACACACACACCTTTGACACCCAGTTTATTTCTGTCCTGACACCAGTCAGGCTTAAAGATCCCAAGCAGGAGGATGAAAGAGGGAAAATAATGCAGGGAGAAAAGAGAAGGGACAGGATGGCTGGCAGAGGCAGCTCCTGTGTGGAAACCAGAGAGGATTTTTCCTTTGATGTGGCGGATCCATAACAGACCCTCTCAGAAAGGAGGCAGAGATGGTGGATATACCTGCTGTCTTTAGGCCTTTTTTGGGGGCTTGAAAGATGCTCACATTATGAAATATAATAAGAGAGGAGGACACACTGGTTGGGTTAAAGTGAAGCATGTCACAATACTGAGATGTTTATGCAACATTATCACATTCACTAACAAGTATATTTGTGATGCTCATGGGAGAAATGGGTTTGACTTAACCCCATGACAGTCTGAAAGCTGCTGTTACACAAGATGGAACACTTGGATTGTAAAATAAGTTCCTAAGAGTCTCTTACAGGCCTGAATTTTAATGTACACATGAGCTCCAACCACAAATGAATCTGCCATCAGCCCATTTTTTTGAAAATTAAACCAGATAATCATTTTAGAATCCAATCCCAGCCAAACTCTGGCCTTTTTCCATCTTTTTTGCAGCTTTCTTGCTCAAACATCATTACAAATTGCTGGTAGGCATCCATGTTTGTTTTGTTGCACAATCAATGTCAGGATTACCATCTGTTAGCACAAATCCAGTCCAGCAGCAGTTTGGTATTTTGACTCAGTCGAGAAGTACATGTCCGTTACTGAATAACTGATAGAAGAAGAGTCTGTGTGTGTTTGAGGTAACAAAGCACATGTCATGTTTGCCCACTAACTGCAGGATCAGCTGCTGATAACCAGCCTGGCCCGGCCTGACCTGTGTTGTCTCACTTGCTGTGCATGGACTTTAACACTCCACTGTTTGATTGCAGCTAGCCACTGTAGTCCTGAGGTCTGTAAATGTTCCACACTGATTGAAATGACCTGGAAATATTTAACTGGCAGGCTTGATAAGAGCTGGTTGAATTTTTTATTGCTAAGGAAAGGAGCTTTGATGCTTCCTTCAGTAGCTCTTTATGGATTGGAAGCACTGGACAGTCCTCTCTGAAAGAGATAATAACCTCCCACTACTCTTTTCTCCCACAGCATTCATTCTTCTTGATGCTTTTTAATTAACAACCTTGGTAATGAAGTAATATTTTATGTTGCATTTCATTATACTAATATACTGTATATGATTTTGCTTCAGTAGGACTAAACGATGGGGATGAATGTAATTTCACTTCTGCAGGCCCACATCACAGCTGAGTGTGGTCAGATTCTCATTTGCAGCACTGTTGTCTTCTCCTCAGCCCCAAAAGGTTTGTCCCACCACTTAACCTTGTGGTGTTGTCCCAGAGAATTGAATCACGACCATCATAAAGTCAAACGTACCGGAAAAGACTTGACGCGGCTAGCTGGTTAGCAGGGTGAAGCTTCCAATTAGAATGCTTACATTTGACACGTTTTACAAGAGACTGTGATATTCTAATAATGGATTGGCTTTTTGATTGGAGATGACTTCACTGGATGTTTCTGCAGCATGATGAGCAGTTTCTGCCTTTTTTTTTGTTTTTACCTTGTGAAATTTTAATTATTTTGTCCCATCGTTGATTTCCAGCATGTTGTTAGAAACTGATTAATATTAAACAAAAATCAATGCCCAAATAAAGAAAGAAAGACGCTTCATCACATTCTCTTTGATGCCCTCAGATTCATCAGTGGACATGATTGGGTACAGTTTCAGGTGCTTGGTAAGAAAAGGCAGCGTTCAGAGAACACAGAGTTAGTTAAACAGCAAAGTTTCACAAAACATCAACCTGTAATCCAGGAAAATGTTTTAGTGTTTATTTTTTAACGCGAGCCATGATGTTTCCTAACCTCAACCGTGTCGTTATTAATACGGAAACAAGCAGGTTTTTAAATGTGAGGAGGGTTTGTGACCATTTGAGGAAATGCAGTGACATTTTTGAGTTTTCATGCCTTGGCCGTGTTTTGTTGTGAGGTTCCGTCGACATGAAACAGCAAAACCCTTACATGAACAGGGCTGTTAACTACCGGAGTACTATTTTATTTAACAAAAATCTGTCAGTGAGAGGTCAGTGATGTCCAGTCCACGAACACACGAAGAATGCAAAAACAATCAAAACAAGACTTCAGAATTATTACATTTCAGGGGAAATTGTGTGTTTAAACGCTGCGCTGTGAGGAAGGGAAGAAAATGACCAAAGTTTATGACAGCAGCAGTTCTGTTTTCAAACTATGTCAACAGAGGTATGATTCCATCACTAATGGCGAGTCCAAACTCAACTTTCGAGACTAATGACCAGTCCTGGTGAGTTCTGTAATTGTTCGAGGACATGACACCTCGGCAGGAAAACTTTTAATTGCAGTTATTTCCAGATGATGAACACATCTTTCTGTGGGGCCCATCGTCTCACTCTAGAACCCTTTTCCATGGTAACAAGAGGAGGCAAATATTAAACAGAGTTAACAACGAATGGCTGAAGTGTTTTAGCCACCCTTGCACATCATCTCTGACTACCACAGAATCATCAGAGGAGCTGTGGAGCCGTGGCTGCAGCACTGTGCTTTTGCACATATCTTGGTTGCTTGGAATGTTTGTTAATTTTGGGGATTCTGGGACTTGAATTGTTGATGATCTGTTAAGTTGATCTGATTTAAAGATTTTTCCTGACTCAAAATGTTCTTTCTGAGTTTCTGCTTTTATAGTCTGCAGGCATTAAGCTACTTGACTCTTGATATGTGTGGATAGGTCATTTCGTAGCAGGTGGGTGCAGAGATAAGTCTTGTCACACTAATAAATCCCTTGACAATGAGGTGAACTGAAGTGGATTAAATGTGCAGAGAGCAGAAACACAGGGGATGTGCCAGTCAATTGACCAGCCATCAGAATGATCTGATACCCGCTGTAAGAAAAACCGGTGATTTGCCAGTAAAATGCCTGACCACGAAAGCGATAATAAATGAACATGATGTGACTTTAAGCGCCGTGATTTATTGGCCAGGAGGCAGAGATAATGAAAGGCAGTTTCTATGATGTACTCTTCAGCATTTAGAGGACAGAAATGAGAGAAAGGGAATCACTGGAGAGTTTTTGGACACAGCACTAAAATAGAGCGAAACATTGTTTGTGCAGAAAGATGTTTTTACAGCGAGCGTGATGTTACTGAACACTAGAGCCTTGTTTTACAGCCACAGGCCATGGCTATAATTAAACACTCCCATCCAGACTAATGGAAGCAGAAACTCAGTATGTCAGACAACTAATTGCTACACTCAGTCTTTCCTTTTCACACACAAACACACACTTCTTTTGTCTTTTCTAATCTAATATAGCTCAGCAACTCTCACTCTGAGTTTGTTACCTCCACCTTCCCCTTCCCCTTCCCCTCCCCCTCCTCCCCCTCCTCCCCCTCCAGTAAAGGATGTTCTGGGTTTAATGAGAATCTCCTCATTATTGCTTCTAGTTTGTCTTTGCTCTCAGCGTTCAGTCTTTATCCTCGAGTTTAGAGGACGCAAAATACTTTGCAGCTAAATTTAGGCTTTGTAGGTTTATTTTTCAGATTGTTTGATGGAGAAAGTTTTCAAAGAACAATTAAAATTAAAAGAGGAATTTATAAATAATTTCGATTTATTGGTTAGTCTGTCTACTGTAATGTCAGAAAAATGGAATCAATAGGATGAATGTGATGAAGGTTTTAGTTTAGTAGAAAAACTTTTAGTTTAGTAGAAAAACTTTTAGTTTAATAGAAAAAAGTTTAGTTTTTTTGTGGCATTACACTCAAAATATTAGGTGAGAATATTAAAAACTATTTAAAAAACATTTCTTTCATTAATATCATATTTTATCAGTTCAATTGAATTTTACAAACAAAGTGCTTTAAAAATCAGGGAACAAACGTATAAAACACTGGCAGAGATACACAAAAGGAATTAGGAGATTAAAATATGAATAGAAACAAGACCCAAAAGTGGAGAGATTTTAAAAGTAATTAAACCAAAAGTTATAACAGAAGCATAAAGTTTAAAAATATGGATATTTAAACAAGTTGCAACCAGAAAGATTCAGTGCTTCAAGCACAACCTGCTCATGACATTATCAATGCAATGTCGATATTTCACTCTGATATCGCAATTATTGTTGATACAAATACATATCGGTCGGTCATATGAAGCCTTTTAATTTAGCCAAGGATCCTGCTCCGTTAATACAGATCTGACTTCTGTAACAAACCATGTGTGGCAGACGCAGCTCATCTGTAATGAAGCCAGTTCAGCATAAAGCGAAGAAGTCTGATTTTCCTCATTTTTCAAAGCTTCAGGAAGCCTTGTTTTGCACAAATACTTTTAACTCATATTTTATTATTCAAAATGATTTATGTTGAGGGGAACAACTCGTCTGACCCAACCGTCCTGTGATGTATGCAGATGGGCTTATTTTGTATCCGCTTCTCTTTAAAGTCTGCACGTCTACAGCGCATTAACGTGGGGATTCAGGACTTCTGCTGACTGCTAAATCTGGTTACAGTGTGTGATTACAGTGGGTGCGGTCGGATTTGATGGGGTCGTTGTCTACATGAGACACATTTGTGACGACATCAGAAAGCTCTTCAACTCCATCACAAACATGATTTCCTCTTTTAAAAACCGGAGCAGAATTTCCTCACCTTCAGTCGCTGAGTCTTTGATACATGTGTGGCCTGATGATAGTGATACATCAAATAAAAATTGTATCCATTGAATCATGACAGGTTGAGCATTTTCTGTATGTTGAAAATGTCTTATTTCTTTCTACTAGGAAATAAGAAACTTTATCAGAAAAAATGCTGAAAAACAGTTTAAAATAGTTTGTTCACCGGAGAGCAACTTTGGTGACAAATCTTAATTAATACCCACTTTTAATCTATTTTTATGACTTTGGAATGAAGCGTTTTTGTTCACAGATAGTGAAAGAACCCGTTCATAGAGCCCATCATGTTGCACTGCCATGTACGGTAGCCCAAAGCGGACACTTACTCGCTTTGCATTCTTTTGCAGTTTTCCATCAGTTTCTTCGCAGCTTGATGTCACTGAAACCACTGAATTTTAAAAAATAACTTGTATTTCCTCTGTTTTGCTTCCAGACATGATGGAGCGGTGGTGGGCGTGGCAGTTTGCCCTGTTTGCCATGGCAACCGTTTACTTCAGCCCCTGTCAGGGCAAGAGCACTGTGTTTTGCTCCAAGTCTCTGATCAATAATGTGGTGGCCGATCCTCGCACAGGTCGACTGTATGTCGGCGCCGTCAATGCCCTCTACCAGCTGAACCCTGACCTCGAGGTCGAGTCCCACACTGAAACGGGCCCCAGGCGGGACAACCGACAGTGCACGCCGCCCGTCACAGAAACCTGCGAGGAGGCTGTGGACACAGACAACCACAACAAGCTACTGCTGGTTCACGGCGCCAAGGACATTCTGGTGGTCTGCGGCAGCGTCTTCAGAGGCATCTGCTCGCTGAGGAACCTGAGCAACGTGGAGAACCTGCTGTACTTCAGCGACACCAAAGGGGAGAAGTCGTATGTGGCGAGCGCAGAGGAGGGCGTCTCTGTGGTGGGAGTCATGTCCTACTTCACCAAGGATGGAGACAAATTCCCAGTATTCCTGGTGAGGAGGAAAACACACGTTCACATTTCAGACAGCTTTGTATTACTTCTTGAGGTAAAAATCTGGTGATATGGAAAATAACAAGTTTGAGATATTGATTTGGCCTCCAAATACTCAAGATCTCAATCTAAATGAGCATCTGTGGGATGGTCTGAGTGAGCAACTTTCACTGCTTTCTGAGTGTGACTCACTTGCAGCTGGAATCTGACTTAATGAATTTTAAATATCAGAGATATGTTTAATAGACAGAAGTTCTTATGTGTTCACGGAGGCAGGGTGTGACTATTTTAAGTTTTAGGCAGAGAGATAACGACATTTTAACTTTTGGTTTTCATACCACTGGAGATACTGGATTGGAATGTACTACTCTGTTGTTTTTTTCATTGCTTTGCATTACTTTATCCCATCCTTTCATAGGTTGGTAAAGGGTACGGCAGTCACGACAGCACCAAGCTGATATCCACCCGCATCCTCCAAGACTATGGTGACTGGGTGGTTTTCGACAGCATTATAGAGGCCTCGGCGGTCCAGGCAAACCCCTTCGTCCTGCGCTACCTGCATGATTTCCGCTTCGCCTTCAAACATGAAACCTTTGTGTACTTCTTGTTCTCTCGGACACTTGGGATGCAGGACACGAAGAACTTCACCTTCATCTCCAGGATGTGCGAGGACGATCAGAGCTATTACTCGTACACTGAGCTGCAGCTCAACTGTAGTGCCAACAACAAGTATAACAAAGTTCAGGTAAGAGCCCTCAGGAGGGGTTTTATGTCTGGATGAGTTGGAATTAGATCCTTCTTGAGAATATCTCAATTCTGACCATTAAAATCCTACTTTAACCACATTGTAAGGGGATTTTTGCAGTCAGTGGACTTCAGTTTAGCAAAATGTTTGACTGTAAACGTACGGCATTTTTGTCTCTTCTTCATCTCCCAGGCTGCCTACGTAGGAACACCAGGGGAAGTTTTGGCTCAGACTATGACAAAGTCAGACCAGCATGGAAGAGTTTTAGCCACCGACAAGGTGCTGTTCATCACCTTCATGTCTGATGAGGACTCATCTACTTCAGCCATGTGTATGTGTCACCTTTTGCCCGTTACTTGACAGAATATCACTACTTATCAAAAGATTTCAGTGAGATTTTATAGAATATGAGCTAAGGAAAATGTATCTGCAGCTTTTTTGCAAGATATAGCTTGGTCTGGACATTTTTGTGATATTTATCAGCAGAGGGAGCTAAAATCAAAGCTGGCAACAGTTGACTTCATGTGCCATTTTACCCACAATGTAGGCATTGGTGCTACAACTGGATCAACTTAACCTGTTAGAACCTAAAACCTGCTTCAAATAAGCATTCTAAAACCTTGCAGAGTTTGAAAGCAATCTAAAAAAATGACAGAATTGTCACTGATCACTAAACCTTTCTTTCACCGCCACTGAAAAAGATAGGAACATGAATAAAACCTTCTGAGAGCCAAAACCCTCTGATTTTATTATACACTTTTGTTTTAGCTACAATTTTCATCTATATCTTAAAAAATACCAACTGTCACATATATTAAATGCAAAATGTTACATCACTTCAGCTTTGAATGTTACAGGCACACATTTGCATCTGGTTAACAAGGTAAACGTCGAAGGCAATGCATGATTCATTCTTATGATAATCTTTTTAAATCCAAAATGTTTATATAGGCACCACAAATCTACATGATTGATTTTCACAGACTATTTCAGACCGCCTCTGGAGAAAATCATGTTTCTAACCTTTTAAACTTGTTTTTTTAAATCTACTGTATAAATGCTTTAAGATGTATCATGAATTAAACAAGCAGTAAACACCAAAGCTGCCCTTTTCCAGTTTGGAACTGCTGTGCAGCAATGAAAGGCTCCAAATCATATATTCAAATCATCATCAACACAGCGCCATAACCATTTATACCAGCATTTGAGGCTTGTTAGACTTGCTGCAGTCTTAATTTAAACAGTAGGTACTGCTTCTAAGATTCTGAAATTGACACTGTTACACTGTATGATTAGTACGATAAGAGGTCGTACAGGAAGTATGTCGTTCATACATAAACATGATCACACTTATACTTTTGCACATTATTTGCAGCAATTGTACCTTCTTGGGTTTAGATGGATTGTGGAGTTGCCTTTAGAGACAGACCAGCTCACACACTTAGCTCCTTCTTTATTTTAAATGCACCACTATTACAGTTGGCAACAGTTTACAAAAATCGTGAGTTGTGCAGCCACCATTCACAAGGTTAAGAATGAAAAACTTATGTTAACTTTTGAGGGCTGGCACTCATGAGCAAAGTTTATCTAGCTTTAGCCTTTAGCAACACCATATTAGCTATGTCCTCGCTGCTAGCTTTAATATAGTTTAGTGGTAGTCTCTACTGTTATTTTGCTGCTTTCTCTCAGGTGACAATGAAAAGGGGAAAATAAACTTCTTCACTGGCTCTGTTACCTTTCATATGATCTGAAAAATCATCTAGAAAAATAGCAACAACTATATAACTGTAACTATAGCAACAACTAACAATAAAGCAATCATACGCTCATTTTAATCTCATTGCTGATGCTAGCTATTCTTACACATGTAAATGAGATTACATGATTTGCTCCGTTTTCAGAACAAACATGGTAGAAAACATGTTAACACTGCTGCCCTTATCACATATGGGTTCTGCCCAATAGGCCAAACAAGTATATCCTCATTAACTGATTGTTGTTCCCCTTTGGTATTTCACACATCCCAACCTATTTAAAGCTAACATCGTGGAATCAGCTGAGAAAAGTTTTAGCTACCACATAAACTGCTTCCACAACTAAACAACTCAGGTTTTTTACTCATCAGTCCTGAAGAGTTTTAGGTTCTGCATCAGATTTCAGGCCTTTACTACCAAACTTTTATCTCCAGTGAAGAAATCCAGCATCAGTATTTTTTATTTATTTATTTTTTTATTCCTTTTGAAATTTATGTGATTACTGCGTTTTCACTAACTCACCTATGCTCTATTCGACAGGAATTTGCTTATTAGCTGCTGCTGTAGATATAAAAATAAGTGTTTTTATTGGAAAACCTCTTCTGAACTTTTCAATCCATTCCTGGAAAAAGACTTTGGTGCTAGAAATTATGAATATCGTTTCTTTTTGTATGAAACAGTATGAAATGGGTCCAAACCTTGTTTTTGCTCCTGTTTGTAGGTATGTACCCTTTGCAGTTCATAAATGATCAGCTTAAGGAGATAATTGAAGCCTGTTACAGCCGCAACGGCATCATCAACGATAAGCCTGCTGTCTATTCGCCTTATTCTTCCAAGTCTGAGGAGCTGTGCAGCAGTAACAATCAGGTGAAAAAAAGTCTGTCTGTATCAAAGATTAAGTAAAGTTGAAAAAATAGAGCGAAAACTATTGAGTCAATTATTCTGACATGGACTTTTTCATTTTAATGTGCTCTGTTAGAATAACATGGCGCTTAAATACAGCTGTGGAGCCGAGTTCCTTCCCTCACCACTGGCCAGCAAGGCAGAGTTTGCCTTAACAGCTGAGCCCTCATTGGTCCGTAAGGGTCACATGACTTCTGTGGCCGTTGCAGTGGAGATGGCGCATGCTGTGGCGTTCTTGGGCACCGCTACAGGAGAGGTAAGCTAAAGTTTAGGTTAGCTAAACTTTGAGAAATATAAAATTTTGACTATAATGCCTCCGACTGTGACACTATAGTAAAAGGAAACTCCCTCAGGAAAGCGATAGAAAATTTTTACATGATGAACTATTCAATATTTGTATATAAAAAATTTTTTTTTTCCTCGAAAAAAACTTGAATACAAACTTCATCCTGATCAACCTATTAGTCAAAGAGCTAAAAACTTAATTAATGGAGGACACCAGGGAGATAATTTACCGAAAAGATCAATTAGAAAATTGTACAATTTGTTTTTTATTTATCTCTAAAAAGACTCTTCTGACTTTAGAAATATATTTTAAAAAGCACCTGCTATGGGCCAAAATGCGTAGCTTCATTAAACTAAATAACCAGAAAAATATAAAATTTTTCAGATGACTCTGTGACACACACTTGGAGCTTCTTTCAGAGTGAAGAAGCCGCATTTGTTGAATAAATAGGAAGACAGGGTGTAGATTTAGTTGGTGTTAATGGAGATTCTGTGTGTCTGTAGCTGCTGAAGGTACATTTGTCGGCTCATCCTGAGGTGTACTGGCGAGCGCCGGGCGAAGGTACGGGAGACAAGGTCAACAAGAACCTGCTGTTCGATTCCAGCCTCCAACACCTGTACATCACCACAGAGAAAAAGGTCAGACTCGCTCAGATGCTTGCTTATTGATTACTCTTTTTACAAAATCAATTTCTTAGTCCTTCATCCATCTAACACCTCTGTATCGCCACTTACAGTAGAAGGTCAGGGATGCTGTCGTGTGCTTACTTCTGCTTTTCCATTTCATCCATCAGGCAGCAGACTTAATGAGCCTTTCATTTATTCTCTCTGTCTTATTTGATCATTTATTCATTCAGTCGATTAACACCAATACATCCATCTACATTACCACACAGAAGTCAGCCCGTGATTTATTCACACTTTCTCTATCAGCCTTACTTGTTTTCCACTTTGCCTTTTTTCGTCATCTGTCTTTCTTTCCTTTGTCCTTTCATCTTTTGGTTGCCATCCGTCACTGCAGCCACACCTAGTTGAAATAGATGTTATTGATTTAGAAATGAATTAATTACAAAGCACTTCAAGAGGGCAATTTGCTTTGATCAAGTCGAGTGACGATGCTCCACTTGTTCCATCTGCTCATTTAAATTTATTAGACAGAGCTTGTCAGGGGAAAATTATTTCCCAACTGGTTGTAAGAAGTTCTCCACCAAAATGCCATCAATATAAAGCTATCTCATTCCAAGATAATGTTGGATCTCCATGAGTGATTGTTTTTTGTGTTTCACCGTGTTAAAAGATCCAAGTGAGACCAGTTGACAGATCTGTTAATTTACCAGTTGAATGTATCACGTATGTTAGTGTAACGTGTTAGAGACGATTCAGTAATGAGGCAGCATGTGCAAGCTGACAGCTGCAAGGTTAAAACCATACAAACCAAAACACGTTACACAGATGTAGATAAATGAAGATGGGTCTGAGATAATTTGATAGAATCATGACAAGTTGCTCATCAGAAAATAAAAGCGTAAAGCTTCAAATTTAAACAGAACTTATACTGTGCAGAGTTTTATGTAAGTCAAATGCGGTAAATAGGCAATAAAATTACAATAAAATGCAAATAAATTCCCACAATAGGGAATAATAGGAGTAATACTTAAAATAGCTTATCTGTAAGAGTAAGAACTTGATGAGGAAATGTAAGGAAGAAAATCTGAAGTTGGAATTTAGGAGCAAATCTAAAAAAGAAGAAATGTGAAGATAAATTAGAACATTAAAGGAAAAGAAAATCAGATCAAATTTTATTCATTTTCACATTCACATTTAAGTGTAATTATGAGATGCCAGCATCTGATCTCAGATCAGACAACATATACTTCTTCACAGTAGGTGTTGATGTTGCTGCTGAGAAGTTTTTGAAGACCGAGATTCTAAACCCTGTGTTGGATTTTACTTGGATCTTTTTGTAAGATTCACAATAATTGCATCTTCTTCAGTTTTATGGATAACAGAGACAGATCTCTTCTCACACATCCTGCAGTTCTTCCTTTTTTATTAAAATGCCACTTATGTAGCGTGCAACAGGTTACAAAAATCCAGAGGAAATGACACTAAAGCTTTGAACATACTTCTGTGGGCTTCTGTGCTGGGGCATCACAGCCACATCTATATGTTACTGGGTTTTGATGCCATTTTGGGGACAGTCTCAGAAATATGTGGAGCAATCAGAGCTGTGAGCTGCTCTTGGTTTGCGTGGCACATTTGATGAGTCTTTTTATGGGTCTTACTTCTGACATAGCTCCGTAATACTTTTCAAGTATGCCTTTAAGTTTCTGAAATGCTGGAAGAGGATATCATGCTGGATACAATTTAAGTGCTCTAAAATGACCCCCGCTTTGCTTTGAGCTCGGTATGACTATTAGATGTATTTTTATTATTATTTTTTTTTCGATTGTTACCTAATCAAAGAATTGTGAAAAATAAGAGACATTTTCTAATGAGGCCCTGTCGTGTGAATCCAGATCACCAAGGTTCCTGTCCAAGCCTGCCATCTGAAGACAGACTGCCACTCCTGCGTGACTATGAAGGATCCATACTGTGGCTGGTGTGTGCTGGAGGGAAAGTGAGTCACTCGCACTGACAGTTGGAAAGCTATATAACAGCTTTTTTTAAATCAATTATGCACAGTCTAGGGCACAAATACCAGAGGGAGGAAAACATCCCACTCCTGAGATAATGCAAGTTTGAACTACCTGGACCTGTCTTAGCAGCTAGTTCCCCACCTTAATTAGTCAAGAAAGTTTGTGGTCATGTTTGGTCTTGTTTAGCAAAGAAACTGGTGAAATGCTAAATGGAAATTCAGTTATGTGTGCATCTTCACTACCAGCAGCACTTTGGTTGTCTCCATAGTCTCCTCTGGGACCATTTTAAATGCAAAACTAACACTGTCACCACATCATTACCAGTTTTTAAAGAAAATTCAGTTTCCCATTTCCAACATTTGCTTGACTCACAGGTGCACCAGAAAGCACGAGTGTAGCAGGTCGGCGGAGAAAAACACCTGGCTGTGGTCACCCAATCAGCAGTGTGTTCAGATCAACGCCTTCAACCCGCCGAACCTCAGCTGTAAGAAGACGCAGCAGGTGAGCGGGAGTCCTGATGTGAATGAGCAGGAGTCTCTCCCTCTGAGGGCTTGGATGCCCTTGAGAGAAGCAAAGTTCTTGCTCGATTTAAACTAGTCAAACCTGAAGCTGTGACAGAGTTTCAGGAATCTGTGCCACGGCTCTCAGCAGCTTTTCAAACACCTTACCTCTGGTAGGGGGACCTCCAGGTGTGCTGTTTAAAAGGGGAATTTAAAACTGTTGCTGTGCAACAACATTGTAATTTCTGGACACAAGCCAGGTGTATTTTGCTCCGTTCTTTGTCCTGACTGTTCCTTTAAAAGCAGGCTGATTCAGCTCTGAAGTGAAAATATGCTCCCATGGAAATGGATCACACCCCGAAACTGCTTAGAAAGCTTTATTGCAGTGAATCATGTAAAGGTCTCAACAACACTAGCAACAGTGCAGCTTGATTTAGGATGAGATTGTTACAAACATTTCCACATCACCACCATCTACTGTGATGTTCTTTTCAGACAGGTGCACACAGACCGTAATTATGTGCATGAAATGGGGATTATCAGCCCGCTGACATTGAAATTTGATGTTCTAGTTACACTGTCATTACATGACCAACTTATGAATGTGTATTTAAAATATGACTTTGTGGTGGGAAAGAATAGACTTCCGAGCAATATTGACCTCATTTAGACTTCAAAGAACACGACAAGAACATCTGTGTCCAGTTTAGGAATGGACACAGACTTCCACAGGAGCCAGAAACTAAGTTGTCTTCAACCGCAAAGTCAGACTTCAATTTTGGAGGTAAAGAAAACAGCAGTAAAATAGAATATAAAAAACCTTTATTTGACCTGTAGCTTAATGTTTAAAATGCTAAATGCGTTTTCTTAGCACTGAAACTGTGTTGAGAGATGAAATAATTTGTTCTGAAGCAGCTCTTTTTTTGTTTTATTTTACAAACATTTGATTTTACAGTAATCCAGATTTTTCCGATTATATTACTGCATGTTACTTTGCTAATAACAAAAGTTGCCCGAATGAAGTTTGTAATTTGTGACAATTTGAAGTAATTACCCAACCCCGTGGTTAACACCGTAGCCTGAAGCTTAATCATTCATGTCAACTACATAATTACTGTGAAATTAAAACTTTTCAGCATGTGATTACATACATGTGCCAACACCTAAACTGTCCTTTTTCCTGCCTTCCTGCTAACGCTGTGATCATGTCAAATGAAGACTGCTGTGCTCCCATCATATCACAGCCAACATAACTAGCACTTTTTGTTGAAATACAAATATGATTTTTACAGCTCGCAAATGGGAATTTTCCTGAGAGCTTGTGACTCGTATAAACAGCAATCCTTTAGAAACCTTTTTAGAAACCGTTATCCTCCCAGGTGATGTTCAGTGAAAAGAGAAGTAGTTAAAGTTTGCTGTTTTGTCAGTGCTTATTGATTTTAAAAGTACAAAGAACACTGGCAGCTGCCATCTCTTGTTGAATGCTAGAAAGTATAATTAGCAGGGTTTGCTAACATTAGCTTGTGCAGCTGCCAGTTCATTACTAAGCTCAAAACTAACGACACCACAGTGTTTCACAGTATTTTATTCACCTTGACTTGTCACCCCATGACCTTTTGTATTTAGCTAGTAATCAGGTAGTAATCATGTTAATTTTTTGCTTCGCTAGCCATGAAGTATAATGTTAAGAGCTCATGTGACGAGACAATCTATTCTTCACACATTTGCTCACGTGTTTTACATTTTAGAGATGAAGTTAGATGAAAATTTCAGAGAAAGATCAAACACATCTGTACTCTCCACTCTCATCTTATAAACAATAGGCTATCATTTCAACATGTTGAGATGTTATAGAATTAAATAATTAGTTTTTACTTGAGGTAGATTTCAAAATATGGGATGAAGCTAAACGCTTTCATGATTAAAACACAGATGTAAAAGCTTTCTTTGCTCAAAAAGAAATGATGTCTTTCAGTTTCTTGGAGATGGAGAATACCAAACTATCACAGAGCAAATAATGTTTGGTCCAATCATGGCACACATCGTTGGCCCACATTTGGCCCTGAATGACGTCCTTGACTTAGGATGAGTGTGGCTGCCAGAACTCCACCACATATCCACCAAACATGGACCAGAGCTGCATTTCATTTGGGTTTTTTGGCCACTTCTGGCGCTCACATCACTTGTAACCTATATCAACACCAGTATATGACACGTGTGTCACGTTTGGCCCATACAGTACATGCTATAACCCATGTTAGGCACAGCTCATGACCTTTGGATCATGTCTGGTTCACATAAAATTTCCCAGAACTGTAACTGAGTCAGTGCCAAAAGTATCCCAGATTAGGCATAAATGTTTCTGCTATCCAGAAGAGTGGCATCTAGTTTCTTCCACAATAAACTTCATTATCAAATGGCTGTGGCTGCCCTTTTATGCAGTTTGAGCTCCAGTGGAGGATGATGTGCTTCATCAGTCTGCCTGAACCTGACGCCTCAGCTGTGTGAATTAATGAGGAATTGATCAAAGAGCTGATGTGCCAAAAAGAGACACAGTCCTTCAGCATCAACACCGGACAGCCCCTCCCATCATGCCCCTCAACGTACTTTACTGCTCTTTCACTGCGCTCAGATTTTATCCTGTCAGCTACTCGCAAAGTAGGATGGATTATTCTTTCTTGGTACATAGTTTGAGTAAAATTATTGCTTCAAAATAGTTTTAGCAGTCAAAAGTTTGAATGAAACGTAAACAAATCAAAGCTGCCGGGGTTGGTCTGAGGACAGAATATATTCTGTATGTTGATTGCAGCATTTGTGGAGGTAGATCTCACAGTCGTCCTCATCAGACGTGCTCAGCGAACAAAACAAAAGCGTGGATGTGTGATAATGCAATCAAGTCAGGTTATAGGAAACACTATGCAAATAGTTTAAAGGGCAACTGTAAAGACAAAAATCATTTAATGCAGTTTTGTGTTTACTTCAGGAGCTGCATTGTAGTCATTAAAATCACATGCTTTCAAGTCAAACCTTAAATGGCGGCATTTTAAAAGGTGCTTGTCTTTTAGTATTGTTTTTTATCCCCATCAGTTCTGCTAAAACTTCCCTCAAACACAATTGACACACTCACACACACGAAAGGTCATCTTTTACATAAAGCATCTAGCATATGATATGTTATAATATTCAGTTTTTGCTTACATAGTTTCAGTAATTTCATTGTAAAGGCTTGTTAATTAAATAAGCATCACCTGTCTTTTGCTGATGGTTTGAAGTACTAGTTTGAATGAAAATCCAGCTGCATTAAGCAGCTTCACATTATTAGATTTAATAGTTTTCGTTAACGGTGTTGTGTGTAGCTGCTCTTTCTAACTGTTCTGTGAATCCTCAATTTGGGTTTTAGTTTGCTTCTACCACAACTGCTTGTTACTGCTTTGGTTCACTTTCTTCACTACTAGTTGCAGAAAATGGATTATTTAGTCCTCGGAGGCTGGAGGAGACCAAAGACGGAGATAATAGTGTCATTTACGCGTACACTTGAAATGAAGATGAGGTTGCTCTGCAATTTCTGGCTGTGTGAATAAAAAATTAAAAAAACTTGCTTACACTGCGCCCTAGTGGCCAAGAAATCAGTGAAGAAGTCACATCTCTTCATAAGAAAAGGAAAAGATTCAAGTCTTTCCAGCCTGGAGTTTGAAATTAAGGGCTGCATTATTATTCATTATTGATAATTAGGTCATTTGTCTTTAAAAACTAATACTTGTATATGAGAAATATGAGAGCTCTGCAGCGCTGCACAGCCCTACAAAAAGAGTTTATATTCATTTGATTTGCCTTGTTGAATACGTTTTGCTGTAGTAATATTGCTGCCTTGGCTGTTCATTCTCAACATTTGTTCTCATCAAGGAAATGTGACAGTAATTATATATATAAACAAGTCAAAGGGAGGAGGTGAGCTGGCTGCAAAGAAAAACTTTAAGATAAGTGAGAAGGATTAGGGTTGTAGTGAAAATGACAAAAATGTTGGGGGTTAAAGTTGGCACCATGGCAGACCCAAGTTATTTAAGAGCTTGCAAATTGTAGCGGGACAACAGAACTGACTGGGAAAGTCTGCTCTAAGGTTCTGCCCTTTATTTTATGTCATTATATACGTCATGTGGTGTTCAGAAGTCAGAAACACAATCAGAAATTCTACCTTCCCTTCAGCAATTTTAATTTAATTACATGTTAGTTTTCTGAGATGGTGCTTCAGCTGCTTTCTCTGAACAGAACACCTCACCGGCATCTGTCTTTTGCACCCTGATAGATTTGTCTGTTGCATTTTAATGAGGCAGTTCGATTCGATTTTGCCTTTAAAAGAAAAGTTTCCATTGTGTGAATTTACATTCTTAAAGAGAAGAGTGAGTCACAGGTGACTTTGTTCAGGATCTACTCTTGCTCAGGAGTTACCAAAGATCAAAAAGTTTGATATTAAAACTTCAGCAGCAAAATTAAAACCGTTGAGGTCGACAAAGAGTAATGAGGAGCTCATCTTTGAACAGCACGGTTGAATAGTAATTATTGCTGCACCACACACACTCACAGTTGCTTTCATGTGTGCACACAGTCCAACTAAAGCAGAATGTATCAAGGTCAGCCAGTTGTGCTCAGATTCTGGCATGCAGTTCTTTCTTTGGAGCATCTTTGTTTCGTTCAACCAAAAGCACACACACTCTCAATGGTTTTATTCAATATTTCTGCTTCAGAAGCAGACATAAAAGATTGTGTGTTAAGTTGACAGTTTGTCATGTCTTTTTTAAACCATTCATGCGTCATAGGGTCTAAATGGGTTAATATTACCAAGATTGAATTCAGTGAGTTTTTATGACCAGTACTGCACAAAAGATCACCTGTACGTCAGCAACTGACCCAGAAAAGAAGGAAAAAGGGGTGTTTCAGTGGTGTTTTTCTTAATGGTGCTGTAGTTTGATGACTCATCAGCACTTAGAACATATAAGAGCTGTTATGGAATGATGGTCACTGTCTGATCGGGCCAGTGCAGGTAACCAATCGGATCAAAGGGGAAAGCCTTGTTGGCTTCTGTTTTTCCAGGAAATAAGTTCATTTGTGCAGGCAAATGGCTCTATGCCAGCTATTTCATGGAAAGTTTAAGGACACAAAATGTACGCATCCATATGTCTATACAGCAAAAATAGAGATTTTGGCACCAAAACACTTTATGTGTATCAGAAGTTAAAGTGTAGAAGTATATGTAGTAGCATTTTAGAACAGTCATGTTTCAAAGAGAAAACAAGCCAAAGAAAAAACTAAGACGTGATTTGTGCAGAAACAGGTGGAAAACACAAAATGAAAACCACCTACACAACGCTATTCCTCAGAGTGAGCAGCTTTATTCAGATTCTGACAGTCTAAGAAAGCTCCTGCAGAAGTGCTGCTGGTTAATTGTGTCGTTAATTAGTGGTTTGTTCGTTTTGTAGAATGTGTTTTCAACGGTTTTTTGACTGCATTTGTGCTATGACTAGAATAAACTAACACAGCAGAAGATGGTCGAAATGTGTCATTTATACTGACATATTAATGCCTTTTCATTCTTATAAGAACCATGACAGCTCTGACAGCGTTTTGCATCACGTGCGTCTGCACAATATAACAGCCCATGATTACCGGAAACATACTGATTTCAGCACAAGAAGGCAGTTAGACACACAAGACGTGTATCTGAGGGATGCTGCCAGTGTTGTGGCCGGGTGCGCCTGCAGTTACAAAACCAATAAACAATTATTTGACTAAAATTGAACCACCGGGCGTTGAATAATGTGGATATTCTTCAATCTACCTGTCTCTTGTGGGTTGGGCTAATCCAAAATAGTGAAAACGAGGGAGGGGGTGTTCTCTGAAGACTGGCTGTTACCTGTGAAACAGCGGTGCTCTGAAAACACCCCCATTTGCACTTGGTACTTTCCTCCTGATGAAATTAACCATAGACTATATGAAATTAACACGGCAAAATATATATATATAGAAAATCGACCAATCCGAATTTTGGTCGACCAAGAACATTTCGACCAATAAGTCGACCAGTCGACAGTACACGTTTACACCTTAATTATTATTTTGCAGCAAACCTCTCTGTTTTACAAATCACGCCCCAGTTCTGTATTCACTGTGCCTTGGGAGGGGGAACGTGGCTTATCCAGTATAATGAGTAAGAAAAACCAGGCAGCTGCATGGGACCACCCTCCTGTGGACCCACTGCCTGCAGCAGGCACCTTGAGAGTCTTGGGCTTTGTTGATTGGGCAGCAGTCAAAGTCAGAGGCTTTGGCTGGCCAACGTTGAAGTCAGATGTACCCATGGTGAAACCCCTCTGGTGTTTTCTTTTGTTAGTCTTACTTGGGAGTTGTAAATTCTGAGTTTGCAGCTGACGTGGAATGCAGCATAAGCTCTCGCAGAGTTGGTGCAGTTTTGGATGGCTGCTGGGAATATGGATGTTATTAGACTTCAGATGAGCGCTGTTGTGTGGAACATAATGAGGGTGTGAATTATTATTAAGCTATTATATTTAAGATGTACACAGGAAAATGAATAGAATATATACTTACAACTCATGTTAACATAATAATTGGAAAATTGTCTTATTCAGAAACAGGTCATTAAGTTAAGTGTCATGTGCAGCCATTGTTTACTCAATCAGAACATCAGAGTAAATGTGCACACCATTATGAAGTCATTTATAGCTTTGTAACAAACGTTGTCATTATCATGGGTTTAAATAAGGAGGTGAAAAATGTATCAGGTGTTGTCTCTTCTCTACAGATTCCACAATCATACAGCGGTAAAAAATATCAGATGACTTATGAAGTGGCTGAAAGTTGATTGCATGGAAATAGTCACTATAACTTAGTCTGTCACATCCAGTTTAGCTGCTGTTCAAACATAAAAAACACACTCTGTCAGTCACTGAGACATCTTTTTTCTTGATCTGTCTGCAGCCTGTAGAGGTGTGAAGTTATTTCCACTCTCCGCCTCCTCAAACTTTTCCTGCTGAAGCCTCTTCTCTCCTTCTCCCTTCTTGTGCTTCAAATCTCCTTTAATCTCCGTCTGTGCTCTTTCCCCAGGTTGACATCAGCATTCCCAGCCTCCCCAGGCTGAGGGAGCACGATAAGCTGCTGTGTGTTTTCGGCTCCTTTGTCACTGACGCCGTGATGCTCAATGACAGCCCAGTGCAGGTGACCTGCTCCCTGCCTCCCCCCTTGGAAATCCCACCCACACCTGACCAGCAAGGTAGGTGGATGCAAGTGCTTCTTAATGCTGGGACTTGGATGTGTTTCCTGAGTTTTGTCTTAAAGGCATCGCTGTGCTTATGCTTAGAGTTCATTCTAAAAGGCTGGTTTCTGATTGGGTAACACAGCCTGATTTAACCTGTTTTGATACATTCTTATTTATCTATTATATATATGTATAAATATATTTATATACATATCCTGAATTATTCATACCCTTTCTCAGTAATCTATCTTCTTATACATCCCTCTCCAATATACAGTTTTTATAAGGCAGAAATGAACATGAAAAAATTCTCACTCTGGCTTAGTGATAAAAATGCAAATTTTCTGTTCCACAGAGCCAAAGGTTGTTCACATTTCATCAGTTTTGCAGCTGTTGTTGATTGAATTTTGGGACAGTTGGAAATTTGACTGTTTATGGATGAAAGCATGAGATGACTGTGCTTCCTGCCCAACGTATTTCTGTATTTTTACCCAATTTTTGTTCCGAAAGTGTCACAAAGACTGTATGTGTTGAAAGGATGTTGACTCTGTGTTTTGTGTCTTCAGACTTTGTGTCCGTCCCAGTCAAGGTTCTGGTAAACAAAACAATTGAGGTGACATCAGGAGAGTATCACTTCTACAACTGTGCTGCTACAGTCAGGAAGAACGGAAACACACCGTAAGATAGAAAACACACGTTCAGACACACAGACACAGTCAAGTTAAAAATAAAGTACGCCGACCTTTGACTCCAAGGTTTCATGTCTGACAAAACGGAATTTGGTCCTCACCAGGTCTTAAAATGAGGTAAATGCAACCTCAGATGAACAGAAAATGACACCCTGTTTCATTATTTATTGAACAAATTGAACAAACACTTTACATCCACGTTAATGAGTATTTTTGTTTTGTTTTGTTGAAATTTGGCACCGAAGCATCTCTTGGAGCTGGCTACATTAACTGTGATCATGTTACTTTTCCATGTTAGTTTGCTACTGATCCAAAGGATAAACAACCAAATCCCGCTTTTTTTTCCTGGCTTGCTCCTCCCTGAAAAGACTTTAGTTCTTTACAGCAGGATTTGTCACTGTTGACTGGGTAAACTGTGATAGGACAGACCATTTTTAGGAGGAGCCAGTGTAGGTTATCAGCCCAAGCAGGTGTGCAGGATCAGGCATACGCAAGGTTTAGAACAAGCGAACATTTCTTGGCGTGCATATTTTCCAAATTTTGTGACTTCACCCTTTTTCCCTTTCGTAAAGCTCCCAGTTTTTTACACATGAGGCCTCTGGTGGGGATCAAAGTTTTTTTTTTTTTTTGTCCTGATGTGTAAAACTCAGAATTGAAAGAGGGCGTACTTTTTTATTTACATGGCTATATGTACATAAAACATACATGCTATGTAACACATTATATAACACATGTTGTGTTCTCAGGTGTATAGCATGTGTGACCAGTCAGTGGGGGTGTCAGTGGAATGCTCGGGATCACAGCTGCAGTGACAGAGATGATGCTGTGGATGGAAATCACATAGTCAAACCACAACGGGTGAGCGAATAGTATTTTTTTAACTTGTATATTCTAAGAAAGGTGCTAGAAATGAACATATAACCAAAAAGGGTTAATAACTGAATGATTCCATGTCAGTCATGACAGGATAATTTGAAGATCTGTCCTGTTCTGTTGTGATTATGGGATTCCTGAACCTTTGTTTGTCTCTCTGTGATGAAGTCGGACAGTTGTCCTCAGTTTGAGTCTCCGGAGCCGCTGCTCATTCCTGTCGGCTACGAGATCCCCATCAGCTTCCAGGGAAGAAACCTGGGAATTTACGAGGTGAGATCAGTCAGACCATCTTATTAATGTCTGCGCTTCTCAGTTTCTCTCCACAAAGCCAATAACTTACCTTTCTGTGTGTACAGGGTCAGAGGTTTTCCATTGGGACTGAGTTGATGAAACACACAGAGGAGGAGGTCACACAGGAGCAGGACTCCAAATTCAAATTCAGAGGTTATCGGGTCAGTATTAACATGGAGGGGATGCACTGTTGTAGAAGTAAATGCCTACACTAATACAGACCTAGAGTGCATCATTACATATCCCAGCATGTTTTTATGTATGTCTTAACGCAGGCAGTAGTTTGATACGTGCATTTCTTTGTCAACCTAAAGAAACTAAACTGAGAATGAAAATTGTTCGGAAAGTTGGTTTAACCCCACCGTGACTGGCAAATACCTTTTTTTATATATAGGTTTGATTGCATCTCACAATGGAATGTTTTCAATCAAGTTTTAAAAAGACACAGTATGTCTTTTTCAGGATGCTTTTGGTCTAAAACCAGCTTTGAAAGATGTGTGCAAGGAGCAGAAATGAAAGCATGCAAAACCACCTCAAATACTGAAACCTGTAAAAGATGCAATGTGAATAAGAGAAGCCTGAATCAGCTGAGAAGATCCAAACAGAGCAGCAATGGCATTTAGCCGCATTTAGCCAGTTAATGCAGTTTAAAATCATTTTTATTTAAGCATCATCAGCCTCTGAGCTTCCTGTCAATGTTTTCAAGCTCAACCGACTTCTCTTTTGACAGTCAGAGCTTCATCAGTGGTTCATTTTGTGAGTGAGTTTGCCTGATTGTGAGTTTAATTTTTGTGAAGCTTATTGAGAAATCTTATGTCTATGTTGAGCTTTTACGTGTTGCTTTTCCTTCATTCACTATTAAACCAACATCAATAGGTGTCTGATGGTGCCCTCGTTGGGTTACAGAGCAACAATTCTTTTCTCTGCAGGCTCCACTCCGTGTCAGAAAGCCCTCGTCTTTCCTCTTTTCATCTTCAGTGTGTGAGCCTCAGAATGCCGAAATGCAGTTAAAGAGTGTGTGTTTGTGTCACTGCAGGTTCCCACCTTGTTATCTCTGTATCTCCTTGTATTTGTCTCTGTTAGATTCTTTTTTTTTTTGTTTGTTTTTACCTGCAAACACCCTGAAGAAAGCACCCCCTAATTTATAGCTCTGTGTATAGTGTGCATTGACCTTCACAGCTGGGTAGATGTAATTTAATGTCGGGAACATCTTGTTACTGTGTGTTAATGCAAGGTTGATATCTTGTATGAGTATTTGTATTACTCACGCTGGGGGGACTCAACCGAAGAGGGAGGATTATTTATTGTATTCACACTGCAGTATAAAACTTCTCCAATCACAAGTACATTCACAGTTGAAATATCAGCTAATTGCACTGAGAATATTTCTTTCAAGAGGAAGTTTCCTGCTTTACATTTGCTGTGTTATTACTACTGATGAACTAATGTGGAGGCTGCTGTATTAGGTTAAATCTATCGTATATAGCCCTGAGTAAAAGTCTTGAGCCACCTCTCATTTCTTTATAGTTTGCTTCCAAGCAGTCGCACTTTCTTGTAATGTTTTAAAGTTTTCTGAGAAAATTTTCTGAGGAGCTTGGCATTGGCTGCTTTTTCACTCATTTTCAGTCCAGTCCTTGAACCTGACCAGGAGTGTTTCTTTTTGTTTGCTAAGCCACTTAACACTAACCTACGAATCGTTCAAGCATAAAAAAATTTTTTTAGGAAATACCTGTCACAAAGACACATCATTTGTTCCCATTTCTTTAGTTGCATCTATGAAAAACAGCAAAGAAAACACAGTTTGACAGACAGAAAATAGGATTTCTGCAGCAACAAGGTGATTCCCAAAGAGCTATTAGCTGAAAACTTGGCATATCTCAGCATGGTGTGCAGTGTGTCCTTAAAACATTTGAGGAAACTGGACAAGTGGAGGACAAAAGAAGAAGTGTCAGGCCTAAAAAACTATCTACAGCAGATGAACAGGATCTGAAAGTGATGTCCTTAAGAAAGAGGAAAAAATCCAGCAAAGACCTGACAGGACCTGAGAGATGCATCTGGACCTTCAGCTGATCCATCTACTGTTGGCCCAAGCCTCATCAGAAATGGTCTCCATGGAAGGGTGGCTGTCAAGAAGCCATTCTTAAGGAAGGGGAACAGGGAGAAAAGGCTGAGCTGTGCCAAATGGCACAAGAAGTGGACTGAAAATCAGTGGCAACAGGTCTTATGGAGGGATGAATCCTCCCCAGAGCCCGGACCTCAACATTATTGAAGCAGTGTGGGATCATCTGACAGAGAACGGAACAAAAGGCAGCCCACATCCAAAGAAGAGCTTTGGGATGTCCTTCAAGAAGCCTGGAGAACTATTCCTGAAGACTCCTTAAAGAAATGACAGAAAGCTTGTCTCAGAGGGTTCAGGCTGTGATGGAGAATAAAGGAGCGCAGACCAGATATTGACTTTCAGGCTCCTTAAAATTGCACAAACTCCGTTTTGTCCGTATATGCTGTCGCTACATTTATATTTGCACCTTTCCATAAATGACTGCATGTTTTCTCCCTTATCCTAGCATTATATAAAGAAATGAGCGGTGCTCAAGACTTCTGCACAGTCATGTGCCACTTGACTTCCTTTTGTAACGTCCTCTGAAGTGTTGGAGACATGATTGTGTGTCTGTGTGTGCAGTTCGCCTATGACAAGCAGCAGGAGGTGAACGTATCCTTTCATATCAAAGACAGAGACACTGAGAGGAAGATTGACAGCACCCTGACAGGTTGGTGTATGACTCACATAAACACACACCTCCCAATCACACATAGATGGAAATATAAAGGGACGTTATCACACTGCTTTAGTTTCCAACTTATTTCCCTTTCAGCTCCAGCTGCTTTATGATAATTAGCTCTCACCTCTGCTCTCCTTCTTCTTCTCTCTCCACCGGCTCTCTGACAGTCGTGCTGTATAACTGCTCAGTGGGAAGAGAGGACTGCAGTCTTTGTAAACATGCTGATGCTAAATACCAGTGTGTGTGGTGTGCAGCCTCACGGGCCTGCATCTACAGGGAGATTTGCCCGTCACTGCAGCCTGCACAGTGCCCCGACCCGGAAATCTCTGACGTGAGTCTAAAAAACTGAGGCCACGCCCTCTTATGAATATCTCAAATAATGTATAAGGTCTGTGTTTGAGAGCCATCTGGATGTCCAGGATGATGTTATGATGAGTAAAATTTTTCTCGTGGTAATGTCTGCCCAGCTCTCATCACAACGAGTAAAGAAAAATCACCTTAAATGTTGCGGATGTCTGTTTCATCTGGCTCCCTTATTGGTATCCAGCAGACAGCTGACTGTGTTTATTTGCTTATAAGCCGATCACTAATGTTGAATGGACATCTCTGACCATCCAGGGCATAAACACAGAACCTCTGAGTGTGTCCTTTTATCATCGCTTCTTCACTCACTGGCTCATTTTAAGATCTCATCTTTTAGGCATCTAAATTTCAAGAGGGTCAATTCCCTCTTGACGTTTCAGCCTGTGACAAATGAATTCAGGACAATAAACACGTCAACACCAATAAACACACACTTCGCACCAGATCCATGACAGCCACCATTCCTCGCCGTGGTAATGAGAAAGCATCTGACCAGCATTTTGTTGAAATGAGATGGAATTTAGAGGATTTTTAAAGGGGCTCTCAAGCTGAACAAATCGAGCATAATCTGTATTCTTGACACAAATAAGAATGATCTACATGTTATCAAAGGTTCCAGAACTAATAATCAAAGTTTAAAGCTGTGATTGTTCCAGAGATGACTCCTGGATGCTGTGATGTGGTTCAGGCAGAAACAGGAGAAGCTCTGTGGGTTGCTCTGTGTTGCATTTTCTCTGCTCATTGATACACGCGGCAAGCTTTCGACATAAATCACAACACTTCATTGAAAATGTATCTTATGCTGTAAAAAGCAGCACGCATAACTGCCTCCAGTGATTCCTGAAGGATGAACTGAAGAAGAGCTGCAACTCTCACAGCATGCTGCAGTTACAGGGAAGTGACATACATCGAAAGCAATCATACGGATGACTGAGGACGAGTATGATTTCACATGTATTTGAGAGGGAATCACAAGTGCAAGATGACGACACTCAAAGAGGCAGAATAAGGAACATTCAATTATAGTTGGTGGCAAGTTTTGGTTTTCAACAGCAGCGAGTCCAGTTTCTTGGTCCTGATTAGTTGTTATCGTCCCCAAAGGTCAAACTCAAATGTTTTGGGTATAATTAATGTAGAAATAAGTAACGTGTCCCCTCATTAGTACTAAATTCCTTTATTTCACTGACCCTCAGAGGATTAATCTTAATTAAGTTTCCTTTAGCAGAACAAACATTTCAGTCCCATAAATAAGGATTTACTAAACACTTATAACATTAGGATTGACGATTGGTTATTCTGGAGCATTCTTTTTTTTCCCTTTCCCTCTTAAAATTATTTAAATGCTTCCTGCAGGGCCCCACCTAGTGTGTGGAGACCAGTATCTGAAATTTCTTTACAACCACAATGCCAAAAAAGTTGGGACACCGTGTAGCTTTAAATAAAAACAGAATGCAGGGATTTTGTTGAAAACAGGACCCTGTGTAGCACCCCCTGTTCTTTTAACAACAGTCTGTAAACATCTGGAAGTGAGCAGACCAGCTGCTGGACCTTGGGGAGAGGACTGTTGTCCCATTCTTGTCTGTTATGGGATTCGAGCTGCTCAACTGTCCCAGTTGTCTTTGCTGTATTTTGTGTTTCATGATGTTTTCAGCTGGTGAAAGATCACTAATGCACCCCCATGCTGTCAGAGCTGCAGAGCAGATGAATTAAGTCATTTATGCAGGTTTTGCATGAAATTGTGGTTTGTAAAACTGGTGGGAAAATATGCCTCTGAACACACGATTGATTCATTATGTTGCAGGTAGTCGCAGGCCAGCGTTTGGCTTCTCTCTGAGGCCGTTTTTGATCATGATTACAATATATTTTTGTAAAGAAGAGTCCCTTAAGTTTATTAGGATGAATGCAATCATCAGGAGAGTTTCTGTCCATCGTTACATTATTTAACTGCATTTCTTTCCATCACATCCTGCTTTTTTTTCTCTTAATGCACGTTGCACCTCAGAGTTTGATTTTTATTCAGTTTGTCTTCTCTGGCTGCACGACTTCAATATGTTTCCCATTTTCTCTGGAACATCAGTCATTTATTTCAAGTCCCGTCTTGATTTCCTCTGGGCTGCAGCTGATTAGGTCAGAATTTCGACGTTATTTTCACAGAAACATTAGAGCTTGTAGAGGAGAGTTTATAACTGGCAAAAAGACGAGAGGCGTTAGATTTATAGAAGCAATTTAGTGTTTTACTCCTTGTGTAAGCTATGGTACCCTAAATCTCGACAGACATATGCAGCATTTTTGAAAAATGCATCTAGCAGTAGATTACACCTCTCTGTGGGATTTGCCTTAATGCCTTTATGGATATTTATTGCTTTCCCACGTTGCAGGAGGCCGAGAAAGTGTTGTAACTTTAGACAGAAACATTTGATATAACAATAAATCTAATTATAAGGCAGCTCTTATCAGAAGTAAATATTATGTACCACAGCAGGTTTACATTTTTCCTTGTTTTTCACTGCGTTTACTTAATAGGTGCACTTACATTTTATGGTGGGTGCAGTCCACTTGGAATCATTTATACTTTATTATTAGGAGCATCTGGAAGACAATGATCATGTTTCTAAACATTGGTCCTGTTTTTCCAAAAGATTACCAGGGACAAAAAATATTTGGAATTGGTCCAGTAATGAGTGAGAACAGCCAGCAGCTGGAACACTGCTGCAGCGTAATCCCACAAGATAACTCTTTGCATTCAAGTGAAAAGTCTGGTTCCTGTCAATGTTCTGGTGTGAATTCCTGTTCACTGAAGCCATGTCAACAGAAACCTAAACTGGTAAATTACCTCCACTCTGCAGAGGGTCTCTCTGCTCTCAGAGCAGCATTTTAATTCAGAAAAAGATGCTTGGTGGTGGGATTTTTTTCTTTACCTAAGGGTAGCTGAGGACTCTATACCTTTTTTTTTTCAAGTTTGTACTATTGATCGAAACTCTGAAGGGACATTATAGCCAGCCAAGTTAGAATCCCAAAGTCATATAAAAGCTCATTTTTAAGCCTCATCATCACTGTTGACTTCTCTGTGTTTTGTTTTTTAAGGCTTATGTTAAGAGCTGTTTAGACACCCAACATTACTGCAATGATTTATTTTTTTTGGTTCTGTCGCCGTATTCGTATGTCTGACCAGACAATGCACTTATATTCATCTCAACCAGACACCATAGAGTTTAGACACAGGATTCCCCTTGTGGCATGAGATTATGCTTTTCATGGTTGACAATAAAATGTTCAGAATATAGTTCTTCATTGTCCTGCGTTGCTATGATGCAGGCCCAAAAAGCGAGAGCATACTCCATGTATTCAGACTTCTGAATAACTCATACAGTATACAGCTTCTACTTTATGTATGTAGATAAAAAAAAAAAACAAGTGGGATACACACAAAAAGAATGGATATCAATACCAACTCAGTTCAAACTATAAAAGAAAGTAGTTGCAAATGATTTCCCCAAAAAAACAAACTGAAAAAGTTTAAATTAAAAGCGTTGAATATTCAGAACAGAAAATAACCATCACATTTCACAGGGTGCTTGAAAAATAAGTCGTTTCACAAATGCTTTGAAGTTAAGGGACCAACAACAAACCAAGAATTGCCTGAAGCTGTCATGACCAGGTAAATGCTGGAAAACAGATTTGGGGATCTGAATTTGTTGAGCCAGGCCTGGCTATAAGCCTTTAAAAAAGTTTTTAGTCTAATCTTATAAGTAGAGACTGTGTCTGCCCCCTTAACTCAAAGTGGGGGCTGGTTCCTCAGGGAGGGCTCAGTTCTGAATTGTACAGGTAGCCTGTGAAAAGGTTCCTATAGGGGAAAGATATGGTCTCCCTGGCTGTTTCCTGTCAGTACTCTGAATTAGCTGAAGATTTATCAGTTGGGACACCCTGATCACATTGAGCTACAACAGTTCAGCCTTGAAGTAGCGAATGTATGCATTTACGTTTTAGCATCAGCCTGAGACAGGAGTTTCAAACTATAGCAAAGTTGCCAAAGTGAAAGAATCGACTCTGGGCAACTTGCTTTATTTGTGAGTTAAAGCATAAGCCTTTGTCAAAAATAGCTCCAAGGTTCCTGAAAATTGTACTGGAAGCCAAGGTAATGCCATGAAAATAAAGTATGCAATCAGATTATATGTTCCTGTGGTGGTTTTCAGGCTCAAATACAATTATTTCTATGTTGTTAGAAATTATTAGCAGATCTTGTTATGTTCACAATGCAGGCCTATTTTAAATGAGAGATTTTTGTTTTCTGGCTCCATAGACAGATACAGCTGTGTATCAGCAACGTGACAAATGGAAACCTATTTCATGTTCCCCGATAATATTACCTAAGGGGAGGAAGTATAAGTTAGATAAAGAGTCTCAGCACAAATACATCCACAGAAACATTGAGGATTAAACTGTGTACATGCATTGTGGGGCGCTTTACCTCATTCATGTCTTGTTCATTTGAATGAGCCATGTACTTTAAGGCCAGACTGTTTTTAGTTTTGCAAAGAAAAATTGGACTTTGTGGAGGATTGAGGGTTAATGCATTTTTCTGGAAAAAATGAGGGAAGCAAAGCCTAGGCCAATTTTAAATTTAAGGAAGATTTATTCATATCAGCTAAAGACTGATGAAGTGACAATAGAATAATGAGATCTGGGGTTGGAACTGAGGGACGCCTATAAAATCCAAGTGTCTTTTGTCCTGTATGCAGCAAAGCTTAATGTGATTAAATCTGTCCGTACACAGACATCATTCATGTTTTTATACCAAGCTCTAAAACTGTAAAAAATATTCCGAGGTCAAGATTGATTACTCCGAATTTTTGCAAAATACTTATAATATATCATTATAATTACAACAGCATCATTTGAAAGCCAAAAGGCCATGTTTTTTAGTAAGCAGAGCCAAGTGATCTGGTTCACTGAAAAGAGCTCACGATTTGGAACATATGCTGTAGATTAGATGGACTCTGACACAACACAGTTATAAGAGGTGTTACTCCTCCAAAATAACGGAAGATCTGGACGGGAGGAGGACACATGTTAGACACGCGTCAGTCTCTGTTGGAATCCAACCTGTTATTTTGTAACAACTTTGACTATAACAAAGTTTTAGCCCTTGGATTATATTACAGGTGTTTTGCGGGTTTCTGCCAGTATGGGACCATTTTAAACATTTATCCTCAAAATAATGCTGTAGAGAGGTGTTCCACTGCCCACTCTTGCATAAGGCTTCAAATCTGTTTTCACCTCTGACTACAGCCAGTGATTTTTGAAAATGAACTCCAATTAAATGGCTGCATAATATTAAAAATGTTTTCCTCCCCCTGCTGCAGATCATCCCACGCTACGGCCCTCTAAACGGTCAGATCTCTGTGACTATCAAAGGCTCGAACATGGGAATAAAGAAGGAGGACATCAAAAAGATCACAGTGGCAGGAGTGAACTGTGTTCACCTGGAAGACAGATACTCCGTCTCCACCAGGTAATAACAAGAGCCACATTAACATGCAGACAGAAGCCCAGCTGTTGCCTGTACACTTTGAGGTGAAGCTCTTTACAAGAGCCTGTGACAGCCTGCTTACATTCGTTACTACTGATAACTGAACATCTCCTCTTTGCCATAATGAAAGCTTACTTCTGAAAAGGTGGGATGTCAATAGGGCTGCTTGTTATCTTTGTTGTGTGTTAATTTTACAAGGGAGTCTCGTTTAAGTGAAAGTTTGTGCGATGGACCTTTGGTGAAAGCTTTGATCTGGTAAGTAAGAGTTTGCCTTAAAATTAGATTAACTGTATTTGTATCAGATTGCCTCTCATTTAATTAACAATCACTGGGCAAACGCAGCAGCTTCTTGGAACAATAGAACAGTACTCTTAAGAGTATAATTCAGTGTTTTGTTGTTTCCTGAGCCTCTATAATTTCAAACAAAATGTAATCTGTCATTTTATTTGATTAAAGCCCTATGTAAACACACACAAGTACAAGGAAAAGATTTTTGCTATCTTCATGGACTAACAAATTTAGAATTGGATGCTGCAACACACTCATTAAAAGTTGTTCCAGTGTCATGTTTCCCATCATGTTCCATCAGCTTCCTTTTAAAGACACTTTTTAATGCTTTGGGAACTGAGGACACTGATTGTTGCAGTTTTTCAGAGGAATCTGTGTCCATTCCTGCTGAATCCAACATTTCAGCTGCTCAACAGTCCGACAGATGTTCTGCAGGCAGGCAGCCGAGCTCACACACTCTGAGTGTATGAAGCTGCTGGAAGTCCTGCAGAATGAGGTCTGGCATCGTTCTGCTGAAATAACCACGGACCTCCCGGGAAAAGACGTCACCTTGATGGCAGCATCTGTCTCTCCAGAACTCCAACATCCAGCTCTGCATCAGTGGTACCTTCACCCAGATGAAGCCCTCCATGCCATGGACTCTGATGCAGCCCCAGACCATCCCAGACGCTGCTTTAAACCTTCCTCTGAGAACAGCCTGGATGCTCTTTCTCATCAGTTTTTCCCAGAAGCAGCTGAAACGTGGACTCATCTGCCCACAGAACACGTGTCCACTGTCTTTCTGTCCCTCTGAGATGAGCTGGAGTCCAGAGAACTGGGCCGTGGTTCTGCTCAGAGCTGATATATGGCTTCCTCCTGGTGTGATACAGCTTCAGCTCACATTTCTGGATGCAGCCGTAGACTGTTATTATTCTGCTGATTGTAGAGTCTTCCAGAGCGCTGATATTTGTATATTAACTGATTTGTCCTTCCGTCGACTCTTCAAATCATAGATTTCTTAATATTTTCTAAACTTAATAATATGGACGATGAAAACCCTGAAACTCATTTCCCTTTTTCTTGTGTCTGGTAAATGAAGTGCAGCACAATTGAAGTTTATTATTATTATTAGAATCCATCATTGATGAACTTTAAAAGTCAAGTCAAGTCAAATTTATTTGTGCAGCACATTCATGTACAAAACAATTCAAAGTGCTTTACATAAAATGAAAGCATTGCAGCAGGGAGCAGAAAAAGCATTAAAAATATGTAAAAGAATATAAAAAGAAAGAAATAAAATAATTCCAATTAAATTAAAATTATTAAAACCAGCAACAGTCTAGATAAGTTAAAAGATACCGTGCAGATTTCATGCATAGACACATGAGAAAAGAAATGTTTTTAACCTGGATTTAAAAATGTCTGCATTTGGTGACTTTGGTGCATTTAATCTCCTCTGGCAGTTTGTTCCACATGTTTGCAGCATAGCAGCTAAATGCTGCTTCTCCATGTTTAGTCTGGATTCTGGACTGGACCAGCTGATTAACAGATGAGTTGCTATTTAACTAAGTGATTCCTCTTTGCATCCTCAGTGTGGTGTGTGAGATCGGCCCAGCAAAGCAAGTCCCACCGTATGACCTCCCATTTGAACCAAGCAACAGCGGAGCAGTGGAGGTAGAAGTAGAGGGAGGAAGAAAAGGAGTATCCAATGTCATATTCACCTACCGGGTGAGTCTGAAACTAAACCGAGGAGACTACAGAATATACGTGCGTTTATCTACAATCTGCTCAAATGGTAATGAGCACATGAAGCCTTCTTCAGTAACATTTTGAAAACATATTGTGATTCAACAGATTTATTTAATGTTGAGTCTGAGCAGATGGTTCACACCAGTTGCTGGCAGAATGAGCATTATTTTAATCATTAATAAGCATTGAAAAAATTGAGAGATGCAGAGATTTAGATGGATCCCACACAAGTATTATTATTCAGGTACAGCAATCTAAAGAGGAACATGAAGGTGGAGCTTTGTATCTGCACCAGAACATGAGAAGATTTTAAGATTTTACTTATCAGGATCTGATCCTTACCTGGTCTTAAAATTAGGCAAACACAGCCTGAGAAGAACAACAGCACACAACATATTGTCGTTATTTAAGCTAAAATGCAGCAGCAGTGTGTGAAAAACTAAGTGAACCCCCTGATCCAGCAGCTTGTAGCAGCAGCTTCAGCAGCAGTGTTGCAGTAATGGTTTCCTGTGGGACGTTATCAGTCTCTCTCATGGTTCTGGAGGAATCTCGGCCCACTCTTCTCTCCAGCGTTGCTTCAGCTCATTGAGGTTTGCAGCATTGGTTTCTGCACAGCTCTCTTAAGGTCCCACCACAGCATTTCAGTCAGGCTGAGGTCTGGACTCTGACTGGACCATTGCAACACCTTGAATCTTTTCTTTTTCCCACATTCTGCTGTAGATCTGCTGCTGTGTTTGGGATCATTGTCCTGTTGATGAGCCAGTTTCAGCCCAGCTTTAGCTGTGGGACAGATGGCAACCTTTCCAAACAAGCCATTGTTCAGTCTTTTTCTATCTGTACTGTCATGAGCTTTATCATTTAACCAGCTAACTGAGTTCTGGGTTTTGAGGATCTGGATGTCCTGAGGACTGAAGCTCTTTTTCAGTCATGTGACTGTAGAGGCATCTTTGCAGTCTAAACAGTCCATTGTGGAGGAGTCTCTCAGTCACAAGGAGAGAAGTAATTGTAGCAGGAAATGATGCTTAAACCTGCACACTGCTTACATGCACATCAGTGAATAAAGAAGCTCATCAGTGCAGCAGTGAAAGACAGATTGCGTGCTCCAGTGTGCATTCTGTCGCCTCATTTATCCCAGAATTTCTCTGTATTATCTCATGATGTTCTGGTGCTCCATTCAAACAGAAGTTTAACTTTTAATTCACTCTTTTCTATTCGAAACACTCTTTAATTTGTGTTACTTAATCATTTTGGTTCTGCGACAGGGAGGTTTTAGAAATTGTTGAATCGAGCATCACGAAGCCTGCAGACACTGCCTGCACACCTCATCAACATTTCTGTGGCAATACAGAAGATTGCTCGTTCCAGCTGCTTCAGACCCCGCAGATCAAATCCCAGAAACATTAAAAGCTTTGTGATGAAGAAAAAACCTCTTCAGTACGGGGAAATCTGCTCCCTGAAGAAGCCACAGTGCATAGACATATTCCATGTATGTGAATTCAGCGCTGTGCAGAGCTCCATTCAAATTCCCGCAGGTTTTTCTCCCCACATGCCACAGACGGAGACATAAGAATTATCCGAATAAGTTTCACCTGCTGTTCTGTTTTGTTTCTCAAACTAGTTCACATTCATATTTGTTGTTTGTTTATTTGGAGGTGACAAAAAGCTAATTACAGCAAACTGCTGAGACCAGAATGACTCATTTCCTTGAGCAGTTGGGATTCTCTGACTGTAAACACCACAACTTGGGGTTCAACATTTGCATTGTTATCTTAATGATTCATCTTCTGTCAAAAAAGAAACATTAAAGACTAAAGCAAAGCAACTTAAAGTGATTTAACCGCTTTGGGACATTTAATTTAACCGCTTTGGAACATTTTCAGGTCAGCTGCATAGACTGCAGGGCAGTGTGACATTGTTTTAGGAACAGAATGACTCAGGATAACAAAAGTGGTACAAGTAATCTACTGACTGATGAACAAAACATGAACCTGCATTTGCTTTTCTAAGTAACTGGACATTTTAGGCATAAAAGCCAAACATCTCACTGAAGCCTCTCGGAATGTGAGCAATTTTTCAAAATATCTGGGGTTTTGGAACGATAATGAGGTAAAACTTTACTATTTATTGACATGATTTATACACCGAGCAGAACATTTGCAGGGTCCTTTCCCTGAATCCTTCCGTGTCCACCACAGAGGCCGGGGACTGGAGTTGTTTTGCCCCCTAAAATGGCCACAGTTTCGGTACTAAACATTTTTGATTGCCAGAGTACTCCAGCGTCTTATTGCCACCTCTGTGTCTCTGTCATCTCATAGCTGATCTCTTGTGTGGCTCATAAGATATGTTAAATTAAGGTGAACCTAAGGAACGTGGTCACAACAGTGAGGAGACACATTTTTTCCTCAGGTCTGAATGAACTTTTAATTCTTTCTCTGATGCCGCTGCTGAACTTGTGCAGCAGAACAAATATCTTGTACTGTAATCGACAGCAACTTGAACTTTGAGCCTTACATTGATGCTTTGTGTTAAAAAGGCCCATTAATGAACTCATTATGATGAGAAGCTTCATTGTTGCATTGTTGACCCAAGTGTTTTATTGTTGTTGGATGAATTCTTGTTCTTACCCTTTCTTGTGTCTGCTGGTATGAGTCACTTTGTTAAACAGAAAAATCCCTTGCAGGGTATCGTTAGGAATGCAGCAAACTTGAACCTTAGACCATAGTAGTATCTGTATCTGGTTCTTTTGATCCAAATGTGGCCATACGGTGAACAAGATCTTGTTGATAATTTGTTTTAAATTAGGAGTTTGGACTCCGAAAACAGGAGCAAATTCAGTCATTAAGTTTTTAATGAGCAGCTCTGAGCTGTCGTCGTTTCACTCTTCTTTTCATCCACAGCCCCCGATCATTACACCACCCACGAGTTGTTGTTTACTTGTATGCGTTTCATAATTTACTGTGGGGAAACATGAAGTTAATTAACCTGAAAGTGAAGCAGGCTTTGAAGGTGGACAACAGCAAGAGTACTTCTACAAATCAGGTTGGTTATGATTTATGTCTGTGAAGAAGTACTAACCATTTAATGTCCTCAGGCCGTTCAAAGTGTTTAGTTACGTAACTACCAAAGTTGGCTCTGTGTATCTTTGAAGTGCTGCTTCACTTTCAGGAGCTGCAGGGAAATCATCTGTCCTCTGATTGGACACTTTGATTTGTGACTGAGTTGTCACCGTCCAATCAGTGCAAGACATGAAGACGGGGTCAAAATTCACACACAGTTTGAAAACTTTGACTTTTTTCTACACGCACACAAACTCAGGCAGCTTTATTTTACATTGTGACAAAGATTTATTCACGACTGCAATCTCAGGGATCGTTCATTTTCAAACTCAAAGTCTTATTTGACTAATCTGAGCCAATGCATCACACCAGATCAGTGCCAAAAGTTTGGAACTGAAGGAATCTTCAGGAATCTGGGGTAAGTTGACCCATCGTCTGTATCTTGGCAACAGTGCATCTTTATTTTTAAGCACACATCATTTCTGCCAGACTCTAAAAAGAAAAAGCCCACGGGACAGTTTAGGTCAAACTGTTTTTGACTTTTGACTGAGTAAAATCAGATGTAATAGCTGCCACATCATTGCCAGTTTATCCAGGTCCAAAACATTTTTGGTACTTGTTGGTAATTTGTCATCATATAAAACCAAGCAAATAATTTATTTGCCTGAATTAGTAAACTAACTAGTTTTTTTTCCCCAAAATGTCTGATATGGGGCAAAGTGAGCCAAACCCTGATCCAGGATTGAGGTTGGAGGAACTGTAAGGAGTGAGCAGTGATCTGCAGTCTTTCTCTTCAATCAATTCTGAGAATTTATATTGATGACACATCTGCAATTTGACTTTTATCCTACTTCTGCCTCATTTTCTCTTATCTTGAGGACCATTTAACTTTTATATATATATATATGAAGGTTTAAAATCTTGAAGGAACATGAAAGAAGTTTTTAAATAAAGGACATTATTCGCTCCAAACCAGTTAGGAGAAATAAGCCGGATGTGTATTTTCCATGTTTCCATACAGCCGTCAAGCCAATCTGATGCAAGTTTGCTTCAGATTGGCTCGATGGCTGTATGGAAACAGATTGTTTGAAAAAAAACCCAAAGAGCTGAAAGACACTGAAATGCTTCTCTCGTGTGGTCTGTAGTTGATCTGGAGCAGACACTAGCATGTAATAAACCTCACTCTTGCATTTTTGAAGTGTTCAGAGTTGACTCATGTTCACAGCTGTCTGAATTGATGTTGTTTTTTGCGTGTGTCAGAGCCAGAACACAGACGTGTGTTCACAGAACTGCCTCCTCCGGTGCTGCTGCTCTGCTCTGCTCTGCTCTGTTCTGTTCTGTTCGTGTCGAACTTCCAACTAGGCGGACTTGTTAGGAGTTTGTCTCTCTTTGGGGATATTTATTTTTGTGTTTGCAGCTTTCAAAGCCAGAACAAATCTGCACACCCCACACTTGTTCTGTTGTACGACTTCACTTTAAATGCAGGTTTTCTTTCACCTCCAGTTGACACTGCTTATCCCTCCAGTATAAATGAGGCTAAAGTTCTCCTGTTATTTTGTTTTTCTTGTATCCAGCACTGAGCTAAACCTCCAAGAATAAACAGGAAACCAACCAGCTGTTGTATTTAATTTTTCAAGCACTACAGGGGAAAAATCTCTATGGTGTTGCTCTCACTGACACAGGTTCTCTCATTTTGTAGTTTTTTCAGTCTTCGTCTAGACTGCTGCCCTAAGCTCTGGGGGTGATTGATTTACTTTGCTTTGGAAACTTTCAGATAGATTTGGTTTGATGTTTTTTAGAACTTGTACACCTGCTGAATGGCAATTACTACACTTCTCATTTGATTTTGCTCTGTGTTTTGTCTGCCTGTCTCTCTCTTTGGTTTAACAGATCTTTTTAATCTCCATATTTTCAATACATCACTGCAAATATTAATAGTTGGTTCATCATGTTACTGCATATAGAAAATGAGACAAACATTGTATATGATGCAAATTCAAGCTTTTCTGCTCTGTTTCATTTTGTTATTTTATAAAGGAAATAGTTTATGTCACTTTTCTGCTTCAGCCAGCCTTAAAATTTAAAATATGATATGGTAACACACTTACTGGCTTCTGATGGAGCCAATTCAGTTCGAGACTCCGCCTCATAGAACAGCTTTTTTTGTCCTTCCATTTGAAAGACTGACTGCACGGTCGCTATAAGGATTTGTAGTCTCTCCTCCTGGTGAGGTCGCCCTTCTTGTTTTGACTCTACAGTTTTGGAGTGAAGTTAGCATCAAAGTGAGGACAAAGACATTTTTAGCATGCCTTAAGGTTTCTACAAAGTTCTTACGCCAGTCTTAAGCCACCCCTCATTTCTTTATATATCACCAGGAAAACATTAGACGTGCAAACAAATGGAAATGTAAGACAAAAACTAAGTTTGTACAATTCTAACAAGCTTAAAAGTGAATATTTGGTCTGAGCACCTTTTCAATTCAGCCTGAACCCTCTGAGACAAGCTTTCTGTCATTTCTTTAAGGAGTCTTCAGGAATAGTTCTCCAGGCTTCTTGAAGGACATCCCAAAGCTCTTCTTTGGATGTGGGCTGCCTTTTGTTCCGTTCTCTGTCAGATGATCCCACACTGCTTCAATAATGTTGAGGTCCGGGCTCTGGGGTATACATGGGTATAGTACAGAGGGGATTTTACATCACGTAATGTGTGTTGTTTATTTCCAATTCTGTTGAGAGCTGTAGTTGAATTTTATATGTCTCCATGGAGCGCCTTTAAACTCAGATGTTACAAGTTTTTACAATTCAGGAGTCGTAATAACTTTGATCCTCTAACTTTTTACCTGGAGCCATCAGAATTCACCCATTACTTATAAATAGTTATTTTAAAAAATTATCAGCCTTTCCAAGGACTGCGTTTTCAGTCATTTATGCCTTGCTTATATTATTAGATTGGAATAGGTTGTTGTGGACTAAAGGGTCTTCTGCAATAAATGCATAGAAGGATGAGTAAAGCTCCCACATTTATAGCAGCAGTTCAGTGAGTCACTCAGTTGGTGCTAAAAAGCTAAAGTGTGGTACACACTTATGAACTGTGTGTACCTGAACCTGCTGTGTCCTCTGCAGCCACTTGGTAGACCATATGTTTATGGCCCCGTCAGGCATGGAAATGGCCATCTGGAGTCACTTCCTCGTGCAGGGTTTCCATGACCTGTTGAGCAGTAATGGGAAGACCAACTCTCAGAACCAGATTGGATAGTTGCGCTACTCTTTGCATGTGTGCTGGAGCCTGAACATGGCCTGAATTACAATTTGAGGTCCATCAGTGTTAGGTAGGCAGCATTCCTTTGCTGTAAAGGTTCAGCTCACAGTTAAACCTTGTTACTATAGCAGTCATTTGGCAACAGCATTTTATTAGATGTTGATTTATTTCTCCAGACCAGTGACTCGGGTTAGGACCACTGGGGGGTCATGAGATAATGATTGTGGAGAAGAAAAATTACATTTCTCTCATAATGTAATTCTCCAGGCCAACACTCTTGTTATATACTCCTTTTTTCTTCTAGAAGCATCCAAATTACGCTCGAGACTCGTATTGACTCACGTGCTAACGTCCACATCCGTTAAAGCAGATGTGTGAAGGAAGGGGTTCTAATTCTCGTTGTGGAGGACATGTCAACAGGCATTATGTTTTTTTCCTAAACAGCAGGGTTTGGAGACTAAATTGGAGTAAAAATGAGCCCATGTCCGTCTGAAAATGTTGCTCTTCCCTTCATTCTAACCATTGCACCCTCAGCTAACACGTCGAACACATGGATGATTTTCTAAATGACTCAGCGTAAACGAACTACTGTTTGTTCTGTCCAGCAGCTTCACATGAACGTAACATTAATTATAGATTCAGCTTAAGCTTTTACCAGCAAGCAAGAGCTGATCAGCAGTCTCTGCAATTCCATTGTCATTTTTTCAGAAATTGCCTTGTCTCGTCATTTAGTAAAAGTATTTAAGAAAATGTAACAACCTGTTTAAACCCGTTCAGAGGAGCTTTGCATCATGTACCGATAAAAAAAAATATCTATCAGTTTTGGCAAGTCAAATGGTTAGATTGGTTACTTGACATGATTTTTGAGCCTGAACTGAACTGAACTCCTAGCAGAGACAAGAGGATGCAGTCTTTAAACGTATGCCTCGTATGTACGTTTTGGCCTCACAGCTCTTCTGTTGTAAGCTTTTCCATTTGTTAGAAATACAACAGTTCCATAGTAAACGTGCTTTACATCAGCTTTAAGGCCAGTTTCTCACCTGTTTCTTGCACAGAAAAAAGCTCCACATATTTGAAACACGCACCAGAAATAAAATGAAATAAACTGAAATTTGAGATCTAACATTTGCCTTTAAAGCCTATATACAGGAGATGTTAAGCAGTTATTAAAGTTGTCATTTAAATGAACACAAAGGTAGTTTATTTTATCAAAATCATGTTTCTCCCCTCTTTCTCTTTCTGAATTTTCTTTGACGAACTGTTGATTAAACACCAAAGTGACTGAAAAATGACTAATTTGATGTTTTCTGTCCAGGATCCAGAACCGAAACGTGTCCATCCATCCAAGGGTCCTGCAGCTGGAGGAACTGTGATCACCATCGAAGGAGACAGCTTGGACACAGCCACGAAAGATGACGTCGCAGTCACAGTCGGGAATGTTCCCTGTGAAGTGTAAGAAGAATACTAACTTTGATCTTTTAAGAAACTTTTAGACAATTGAAGCTTGGCTTATTGGTCTGCCTCTCTTTTCTTCAGCCTTTCGTTTGGCGAGACCATCACCTGCAAGACTGGCAGGTTTCGAGGCCAGAAGGTGCCCTCAGAACAGTTAACAGTGACAGTGAAATACGGGAGAAATACTGAAAAAAATGTGGTAACGGCGTTCCAGTACTGCGAGAACCCCAAGATCACAGATTATAAACCCAAAAGCAGCTTTGTATGGTGAGTTTCTTTCATATGGTGTAGTCTGATGGCAAAACCTATGAAGACATTATCGAAAGTGGGGGTTGTTTATATGAGAGGTGATCACAAGACGTTCACACAGATTAGGGCCAGGAATAAACTTGATTTTAATTACAGATATGCATGTTTATCATGGCTGTCTTGCATATCCTGCGTTCGTTTGGACCATTGTTCATACACATCCTCAGAAATGAACTACGTTTTTGCTAACTGCGATATATAGGTGACAGGTAGAGGCAGTGTTGGGCTGAATTTTGACCAGTTGTAGCGTCATCGAGTTGGCAGCGATGAAAAGGGCAGGAAGTTTTGAAAAGACAAGTCCTCAGTTACCCTTATATTTGTGATGTATCTATCCTTGTCAAGACCGCTGGTTTGTACCATTTTGGAAATTGGTATCGAAACAGACTGGAAACAGTGCCGGAGGCCTGAGTCATCTGGTGGGCCCCCTGGTGGAATCTTCAGGAAACTTACTTCCTGGACTACAAAACCTACACTGATCTAAAATGAGCTAAAACTTACTTAGTTTTAGCTCATTTTAGCTTACTCATCACACCCAAAGCAGAACTGGGACATACCTGTGTGTGGGCTCATGTTCAGATAAACATCAGCTACTGCCACCAGTTTATGTCCTCCTTCTTGCAGTTAACAAGCTGAACATTGTCCAGTACCGATGTTCGGCTGATATATCTGTGCCTCCCTATATTATATGCTTAAGCCTCCAGATATATACATAAATCCAACATTAAAAGGGCAGTCAGAGTTTATGCACTTATATGAATGAAAGTAAAGAAAGTATTGAATGCAAAAAGGACTAAAACAGAAATCTAAATCATGAAATCTAAAATGGGGATAAATCATACAATTTCCCCATAAATGTCATCAAAACTTGGGAGAAAAAGTTGAGAAAACAGTGAGGGAAATTACTTAATTTCAACATATCTGTGCGTTTGTGTCTAGCGGTGGCCGAAGGATTGAGGTGATAGGAAACGGGTTTGATCTAATCCAGTCTGCGGTGATGAAAGTCCTACCCTCTGCTGATGAGTTTTCACAGAACACTACACCTGTAGAGGTAAGAGTGTACTTCTTATTATCCTATGACTGAAGTGTGATGAGATAAATCTGTTTCCCAGCAGGGACCGCATCTCCTGTTGGCCACATAAAAGTCCGTCCCCATACATTTTATGGTGAAGACTTTGAGACCAGATTCACATTTTCTTCTTAAATCAAATCAATCTCTTCAGATGTGTGTTATCATTGACACTGACGCGTTTTTAGCACACAAAATAGGAAAATAACCAAGAAAATTAAAGATTTTTGTCACATTGGCTGAAACTGTTTCTATAATCTGACAGTAATACATGAGACAAAAAAATGTTGATATGGCTTTTAAGAATCCACTGTGACTGGGTGGAAATAACCAATCAGAGTTGAGAGAAGTTCTTGGCTTAAACAATTGACATGGTCACTAGCTTGTGCTTGGGGGCTTCTGAGACAGAACTGAAGCACAGCAGAGAGGGAGGGGATGGAGTCTGCAGGTTTGTTCTGTAAAGTCTACCTTCTATTCTCGGTTATCAATTTTTTAAGATAAAAGGAAATTAATCTTGAGTTGATTGAATGATTTTAATGCAAACACCACTTTTTTTATTAAAAAGTCTAAATTTCCCAAGAATTCATTGCAAATGTGTTGTATTTAAAACACTGGAGAACTGAACCGCTTTGAGCTATGGATGATTAACTGTTTGTGTAAGGCTGTTTGAGTAGTTGGACTAAAGTGTTTTTTAAGTCAGTTGCTTTTAAACTGACCCCTGGTGTTGGCTTAGACAAGAACAAATGAGGTGCAGTGTACTGCAGTGATGAAAACACAACTCAAGTCAATGTCCAAACAGCAGATCCAGACTTTTGTGACAGCTGGATAATGGAGTTTATTTTTTTCTTCAAAATGTCCTCTCTTTTTTCATCCGCACTCTTTCTCAGCCTCTTTCTTCTACAGAAATGTATTTTCTTCTGTATACCTCTACACATCTATGTTCTTCACTTAAAACAGATTGTTCTTTTTTTTTAATCATCAGCTGACCAATCAGAGCAGACGGGGCCTTGTAGGGGGGTGTTCAGTGTACATGGTAAAATGGGATGTCTTAAGAGCTTCAATGCATAAAATCCACTTCCAGCAGACACCTAATATACGATAAGAAACTCATTAATGATCATAATGCTGTGGTTATACGTGCTGCATAAACTAATTGTAACTTTTTTACTGTAAATGGTGCCATAATTTAACTTCATGTTGTTTTGAAGAAGACATAAACTGAGTAATTGAGATCTTAAACTAATAAATAAAATCGGTAAATGAGAAGTGGAGTAATTACTCTCTTAGACGGCAACTTGTCTTTTTTTTTGCAACCAGAGGTTTCGCCCCCTGCTGTCCAATCAAGAGAATGCAGCATAAAGCACTTTCATTTTTACACATCCTTTTTGATAAACACTCTATGGTCTTTCATGGTTGCTGGGGCAAACAGCCAGTCCCAGCACTGTGTAAGGGCAATGTGTCATTAGTCCTTTTCACATATCGGTTGAAGCTTATCTGCAAAAAACAGACATTCTCATTAACCCGCCGCTTTTCCTTCTTGGTAATTGATAAAAATCAGACAGCAGCAGGTCAGCCCCGCAGTGGTGTGTGCTTACAGACATCATGCCGACATTGAGTAATTAGCTGAGGAACAACAGCATCGTTGGCTAGAGTGGTGTGTTTTACGATGGCTTACCCTTATAAACATAGCATGTTTGTATCCTCTGATACTATCCGCCTTTCTCACTTTCTCACATGACACCAATTTGCACCATTTGAATAAAATGCTGAGCATTGATTTGATGTTAATTGATCTGCATGAGCTATATTGCCTTTGACTACAAACCACTGACAGATTTATGGCAACTTGGATTTTAAAACCATTTGATAAATAGAATTAGTCAGCGTTTGGTCCAATGTCAAGAATGTCCTGATAAATTTAGAATCTGAGCCTGGAAAAGTTTGAAAGGAAAATGTGCAGGAACCCTGCTGCTAGTTTTTTTTTTTCCGAGCCAAAAGCCTGAGTCTGGGCAACACTTCTGTTTCACTTCTGAGTAGCTCTGAGTGACAGAGTCTCTCAGGAAGGACTCACCGCAGGGGAGAGGAGGTGAAATCGGTTTATTGTCGCTTCATCAAAAGTTGCTGCCTGGTTCAGGAAGAAAGAAGGAGAGACTCAGTGGGGAGCCACACAGGGAGATGAAGCAAAGAAAAAGTTACTCTTGCACTTGAAACTTTGGATTCATTTGTAAAAATTACATGCAAAAACTATACTAATTGGTCATATTTACCCAGTTGAAATGAATTCTTTTACCATCTATATCAGTTTGTCCAGGCGGCTCTGAAGAAGAACGACACCGTCCTGCTGTTTGACTCGCCGTCAGTATACAATTGCTGTGATAGCCAGTCTCTCAGGACGGTCCTTCAGCTGGACAATGTGGTCGAGGAGCTGAAAAGCTTCAACTATCACCCCAACCCCATCTTCGATGAGCTTGCCAAGAATGTCATCACAGAGACCAGCATCATCATTGTGACTGTGAGGACAGACGTCTAAATTTCAACTTAACACAATAAATTTCATCTTTTCTTCTGTCTGTTAAGCGTTCTCTCTTTGTCTTGCTTTTCTCAGGGCGAAGGCTTCTCCAAGGCGATGACAGCCACAGAGGCTCAGGCATTTGTTGGAGACGCCTCCTGTCACGTTAACATACTGCAGGTAAACAGTCTGTGCGGAGAAAGAAGAGTGGTGCAGTGGTTTTTCATGATAGATTTACACTATACGTTTGATACTGACATTTTATCAAAGGATAGGATGTGACACACTCGTGCCATTCATGTCTAAAACCGCAGCAGCCTTGGTTCATGTGAATTCCCTTTTTTAAACATGAGTCTGGCAGGTGATGCTGTCATGCTTCATAATCACAGGCTTCCAGAAGCACAGCACTCGACCACATTTAAAGCTTGATCTCCGCTCTGAAAATCAATCAGCTTTCTGATGAAAGTAAATCAGTGAAGGCAGAGAGGCTGCAAAGACGTTATCTGACAGAAATGGGAATCTTCTATACCTTCAATCCTGAGTCGAAATGTTCAAGCACACCTAAAAATATATTGCCTTCATGTTTTTCCACTCTTGTATTCTGAGTAAAACTGTTTCTGCATTCAGCTGACTAAAACTTTGCATGAGATTGTTTCCTTTGTGCCTCTTTATTGTATTATTAAACATAGCATGTAACAACCAGGATTTTAACTTTCTCTGGTTTGAGAAGTTCTGAAAATGGAACTTGTCACTGAGATAGAAGGGCATTACATATCTGTAAAGGCATCCAAGCCACTTTTTTATACCATAAATAAGCATGAGATCACAAAAAATATTCATGCCATGGATTTAATGTGTGTTTGGTTGGACTAGCTGACTCTTTATTTCTTCCTTCTGTATAGGATGATAAGTTGATCCTGGAAGCTCCTTCATCACAACCAAAAGCCAGATCTAAACGCCAGCGAAGGGACACAACTAATGACATGCTGGAGCTAGTGGTAAAAACATTTCCTCTTTCACTAAATCTGCACTCTTATTTTACCTAAAATCTGCAGTTTCTTAAGCCTCGTTATAAAATTAACATGTTAAAATAACACACTCAGGTAAGGAAAGAAATGTACTTATTTATTGTAAATGGTACAGAAAATTTACCAACTCCAGAGTTATTCCTATAATGTAGAGGTACAATTATATATGTATTTCACAGATTAATGTTTGATGCTTTACACATCTCTTATGGATAAGCTTACATGTTTCCCTTTATCAAGGTTGCTAATTATTTTTAAATTCATGCAAAATTTACATTCCACAATGAGCTGAAAGTGAACGGTAAGCCCATAAACTTGACTGAACAGGATCCTCTCTGCTTCTCTCAAGGTGAAATTCGGTCACGGCGAGTGGGTGGTGGGCTCCGTGTACTACGCCAGAAAAGATGACATTCCTCTCGCTATAATCATCCCTGCAGTTATTGTGCCGATGCTGCTCTTCATTGCTGTGTCCGTCTACTGCTACAGGTCTGTCAGAATTTTTTAAAAGTTATGTATGACCACACAATGACACATTTTTTTGTTCTGTGTGCAAAAATAATTGAGGTTTACATCTTGTGTGTGTGTGTGTGTGTGTGTGTGTGTGTGTGTGTGTGTGTTCACGAACAGGAGAAAGAGTCAGCAGGCAGAACGAGAATACGAGAAGGTGAAGAATCAGTTGGCAAATCTGGAGGAAAGTGTCAGAGATCGCTGCAAGAAAGAGTTCACAGGTATGATGCACACCTGAACGCTGTGATGTCACATGACCGACTTTATTTATAGGATGGAAAACTTCACTATGAAAATCTACTGCATACAGTACATTCAACCTAAACTTGTGTCACAACAAGTTTACGACCAACAGAGCATAATTAAACCTTCTTCGTCCACGACCTCATCCCAGATGCTTCTCTTTCAGCTACTTAATAGAAAGTGATAGGTTAATGTTTTAATTTAGAGTGCTGACATCGACCTCACCAAGGTCCATGTGAAAGTTTCCACTCTGCTGGAGTTTGTCAGCATCTTGTCACAGGTTGTCTTAAAAAATTAAAGAACGTAGTCACTTTGACAGCTTGTCTCATTATTAAGTGGCAGCACTTTGGCTCAGTAATCAGAAACCTTCCCTCAGGTGTTCTTGGCAAGCTCGGTGGACTGTTTTCAGCCGTAACTGACAGTACTGTCATTAAACAAAGGATGACTTAAACTTCAATTTGCATAATTAAGAATACTTGGAAACATAAGCCCAAAAACCACAAGATCAAGAACATAATGAACATTTCTTGTAAAACTTGTAAGCCTCTAGCCTCTCACAATTACTATGTCTGTCAAAATTCTTTGGATTCATTAGAAACCAAAATAAGCAAAATCATTCAGCTTCAAGTAGATTTTTCTCCTGTTTTGCTCAGACTGTGAAGTAATACCTGAAAATAGTAGAAAAAGTTTTGGCAGGTGAAATATTTTTTTGTCAGGATCATTTTAGTATTTGTTACTGTATTACTCATTTATCAGACTTGAAGTTAACCCTCTTAGCCCCAGTTTTTCTTGATTCATAAAAACTGGGGGAAAAAAGCTATTTATCATAATTCTTAAATGTGATGAAGGATTTTTACTTTTTTGAAAAAGCAATTGTTCTTTTTTTTAAAATGCATAATGCAAAATGCATTTAAACAAGTTTGAATTGTGGGCGGCCATTTTTCTACAGTGCTTTACTTTTGTTTGTTATAGTTTCTTATATAATTTTACCATTTTATTTATTTTTATTGCAGAACGCCTCCTGTAATTGTTAATGCATTTAACAAATTTATGTAACTTACAGTAGGTACGAAGAAAATGAGCTAAGCACTTTCTCTACCAGTGGCAACCAGCTAGCTAAAGCTTTATTTAGCTCAATTTTGTGCAATGAGTTGGTTGGTTTATTTATGTATTTTCCTTCCCAACAATATTCATTTCACATGAAGAATGCTGTAAAACGTCCTCAGATCTGTAATGGATAGCTGACTACATTAGGTTTACCGGTTCAGGGATTAGCTAGCTTAACAGGACCCTGGCTGAAAGTTAGCGTCTTCACGTGTTAATGACATAGAATCATGTAAACAAAAATTCTTGTGTGGTATGGTGTTTTAAGATTGTTATTTTTAATGTGTTACTTTTCATGTTTTAATGAGAAACGAGACTAAACTTCCTTAAAATAAATTCAGGATCACATTGCTAATGCTTGACTCAATGTTAGGCTCTGATGATGTTTAACAAACTAAAGTAGCTTTTGTTACTCGTGCTAGCTTGAACTTGAAAGTAATATCAAGTTGGGTTACTATGATTTTAAGTAAATTAATTTAGTTTGATGCTAATTTTTGCTTGGATGCATTCTTGTCCATTATCAAGGAAGATTCTTTTTTGTCTGTCTGTCAGATTTGATGATTGAAATGGAGGACCACACCAGCGATCTCAGTGAGGGGCGGATCCCCTTCCTGGACTACAAAACCTACACTGATCGAAACTTTTTCCTGCCATCCAAAGAAGACTCAAATGACCCCATGATCACAGGAAAAATACAAATCCCAGAAGTCCGCCGGGCCACTGTGACTCAGGCACTTAACCAGTTTTCCAACTTGCTGAACAGTAAAACATTTCTTATAAATGTGAGTATGAAGCTTGTGATGGGTTAGTGGCTCTTTCAGATCTGTTTCCCCCTTAGTCACAATTTGATGAATAAATCCAAACACATAAATCAAGCACAATTTGAATGATGTGTTCTCCCAGGAGACTATCCATCATGGTACTGGTGACATTTCTCGGATCATAAAATTTACATAAAGAAATTTACTTGTGAACAACCTGTCAAAGTTGAACAATTATGCTTCTGATAATGGCCTAAGAATAAATTCAGCAACGGGTGTTCTTGTTTTGTATTATAAAACATTAGTTAATTTTATTTCGAAAGAAATAATGACATATGAACTTGGGCTAAAGTGTCAGACTAAAGCCTTACATTCATAGAAAAGGTTTTTTTGATACTTTTATGCGATTACAATGATAAATTTGGAAGAAAATAAAAAGATTGCAGTCCCAAATTTATGATAAAACATAAAGCAGGAAAAAAATGCTTTTGCTCCTGAGGGTGCGAAAGAATCCTTTTACTAAGATATAAAGTCTTTTATATCCAGTTCATCCACACGTTGGAGAGTCGTCCGGATTTCAACGCCCGGGCTCGGGGTTATTTCGCCTCTCTCCTGACGGTGGCGCTGCATGGCAAACTGGAGTATTACATGGACATCATGAGGACACTGCTGCTGGAGCTGATGGATGAACACGTGCAGAACAAAAACCCCAAACTGATGCTCAGAAGGTGAGGACGAAACTATCCTTCTTACAGTTATTTATTTAGCCCGCAGTTTTATTTCTGTTTTTATTTATTCTGAGATCACGGCGGTAATCATTTTCTGAGGTCATTTTCTCTTTTGGTTTTATATTTTTCATTATAAGACAAGGACCAGATTTATATTAGTCACACCAGCACATTTTGACATGATGTGGAACAAAATCTAGTGCTCGGATCTCTGTTAAAGACTGATGGAGAAAATCAGAGCTTTATTATTATTTTGATAAACTGCTGCTGGGTGTGACTGCAGCACAAGGCTCAGCTTTGTCTTTTAAGGCACAAATCTGAATCTTAGAGAGATGACCTCAAGCAGCCAAGCCCGCCTGATGACGTATCCATGTGCAGCAGTGGACTGAAGAAGCGGTAGAATAGTGAGCTCTCCATGTGTCTGTACTGGTCTAATGTTTGTATCTGTTGTGTGTGTAGGTCAGAGACGGTGGTGGAGAGGATGCTCTGTAATTGGATGTCCATCTGCTTGTACCAGTTCCTCAGGGTAACACGGATTCTCTTACTTATTCTGTGCTGTTTCCTCTCATTCGATTTGTTTTTATTTCTTTTTTGCTTGGATCTGTCTCTCCTCCTACCTTTCCTCTTCCTCTTTGTTCCATTATTTATAATTGACTCAGAAACCTTCTCTTTTTTGCGACCTGTGTTTGAACCAATTTTTTATTTTTTGTGCTCGATCTGTGTTTTGTTTGAGCCAGTTTGGACTTTTTTTGGAAAGTAGATTCTGACAACAGCAGCTAATGTTTCTCAGTTGAAACTATGTTCACACTTGAGCTTCAGGTCAGGTTATCACCATGGCTGTTTTTAACAAACTAAAACTCCCTACAATGAAAACTAAGGTGTTGATTTTATTTGACAGAGATGATGTTATGCAGTTTCTCTGCATTAAATTCTCTGTTCCCATGAATAATTTGCTCATTTTAGGTCTTAGATACAGAGCCAACTCTAAACTCTCGCAAACTTCCAATTGTACAAATTTGATAAATTACAAACTTTTAAGAAAAAGCTGTGAAGAAGAATCATTTGAATGCGTTAAGGCCCCATTTCCACCTGGTAGTAACATTCATTCTGACTGATCCGATCATAAATGGACAGCTCTAAATATAGTTCTAAACGCATTCAGAACTAATCGCTCAAACCGCTACTAGAGGTTGTCATCACAAATCAATCTTTTCATGCAGCCTGGTGAGCTCCTTCTTTCTTCTACTTCTTTCCCATATCACATCATTTACATCGCAAAGTCTATAGACTTTACAGCCATGAATGTGACTTTGGCAGACCTGGAACACAGCAAGGGAGTGACATCTGATTGGAGCCATGTGGTAATACCACCACGTAGTTTTAGTTGGTCTCCACCACCTTTTGTGCTCTGGAGGCAGCGCTTTATAGGTCACATGGGTCATATTACCCCCAGTTAGAGGAATGTGAATCTAACTTCTCCATGTCTGTTGTAGGACACGGCTGGAGAGCCTTTATACAAACTGTACAAGGCTTTGAAGCACCAGGTGGAGAAGGGCCCAGTGGACGCCAAGTTGAAGAAAGCCAAGTACACACTGAATGACACGGGGCTGCTGGGGGACGACGTGGAGTACTCAGTACTGGTTAGTATGCACACAAACACTGCAGTGTTCTGCAGCTTAAGGTTAGAGCTGCTTTAAATGTAGAACGGTCGAAGTCGTCTTTTGCTTATTTTAATATTCCCAAACATGAAAAACTACTCTTAAGTTTTCTTGTGACTGTATTTGCGACTAATTGGTTGCAGAAAAGATGATCTCTGCATTTACATGTTAAAATTGTTCCTGCATCAACAGTTTCTTCATCAAGAGACTATTTTGCAACAACTAGTGTTTTCTGGTTACTTCACAGCTGCCAAAATCTCTCTGGGGGAGTTTTCTGAGCTTCTTATCCGTCCCCTCATATCAAGTTTTGCAATCCCTATTTTGCATAAACTAATATCGTTTTCATTCCGTCTGATCCTCAGAGAAAGCCTGAGCAGGATTAAGCGTAACAGTAAACTGCTGCTGCTAACCCTAACGCTGCTCCCTCAGCTTCGTCTGCTCACACACAACCAGCACATTGAGAAAGAAAACAGAGCAGCCGGTTCACCTCCTGCTACTGATCCTGAATGAGACACAGTGTGCGCCGCCTTCCTCCAACATGACAGATGAGAAAGAAACATGACTGTACACAGGAGATGGTAGCTGCCGCTGCAGATGTGGCTGAGCAGTGGTTGCTAAAGTTCCAGCTGTGACCCATCAGTTTATAAGGGATGTAACACTGGATGTGTGTACGCAGTGATGGTTGTATCAGCTGAGAATTATTGAAGCGGCTGTATCCCTGAACTCCTGTGGCATACTGATAAGTTACATCTGAAGCTCCACAGTGTGGTTTAATGATGCTCTCCTATTGTGCGGTTGAACCAACACAGCTATCTGGCCTTCATGAGGAGAGGATTCATAGCAGGACTAAATTAACTGTTAACTGAGTGAAGTTTTAACCACCAAAGCAGCTGAAGTTAGAGCAGCAAGCATATCTATAAGCACAGCTTCACCTAAAGATGTGGGCTCTCCTTTTCGATAGGATCTGCAGAGGAAATGCAAAGCTTTCTGTTAGAAAGAAATTCAGTAAGGGTCTCCTATGCCTGTCTGGATCAGGATAAAAATGAGTGTTACAAGTGTGTGTTTTGTTTGTCAGACTCTGCAGGTGTTGGTGCATGGGGAGGGGCCGGATGTGACTCCGGTGAAGGTGCTCAACTGTGACTCCATCACCCAGGTGAGTTTTGTGTCCTGACTGACTGCAGGTACCTGTGGAGTCACCCTTTAGTTTTCTCCTACAGGTGATCGGTCAAACATCTGTCGATTTAACCTTCACAGCAAATAGTTAGGAGTTGTTTTACTTGACAGGGAACGGTTGTAGAGCAGGACAGTGGTTATTTCAAACAAACTGCCTTGATTTTCCATTATTTGTTGCAGTGATTTTCTTTTTTGTCTGTCAGTATTGGACAGATGATGAATGCGAATGTGTTTCCATTAGATACAGGGGTTGAAGGAAAAAAAGAAAGATGTGAGAAGATGCTTTCCACCAATAAATCTCAATGGTTCATCTTATGAACAGTACTGTGGACAAGACTTTAGCCTCCCCTCATTTGTTAGTATTTTACTTCCAAAATATGCATGACAGTAATCTTTTAAAGTGGTCTTGAGCAATAGTTCTTCAGGCTTTCTGGAGGTCTAGCAAAGTTTTTTTTTTGGGGGGGGGGACATTGGCTGCTTTTTCACTCATTTTCAGTCCATTCTTTGTACCTCAACATTTTCAGAGAATTTTTTTTGTTATTTATTAGTTCGCTTAACACTGGCCTATGTGACCTTTCTGGCTTATAAAGAGGGCAGAACATAAAAAGGCAGAATGTTTAAACATTTTGAGTGGGATTGTGTCTAATACCATCGAAGAGCTGCTTTTAGAAAGTCTTTTCTGTCTCCCATCAATGTTTAACAACACATAAAATAATACAAAGACCACGAGAAATGGGAGGTGGAACAAATATACACACTTTGATCCTGATTTCCTGACCCAAACAGTGAAGCACGGAGGTGGCTGTATGATGGTATGAGTGGCTGCATTGTGGAAATGACTTGGTCCTGCTAAAGGACCACATGGGAGGGTTACTTTCAGGAAGCATTTGTACAATTTCAGTTACCAGCTGTTACGCAGTGAGGGTTCCGTCTCTTTTGGACAATAATGCTCAGATTCACACCAATAAAAAAGTTCAAACTGGCATAAAGAGCACAACAGTGATGTTGAACACATAAACTGGCCCCCAAATTCATGAGATTTTAACATCCTCAAACATAAAAGGGATGTTTTGGAGGTGCGAGTACTATTGTATCTTTCTGCCTGCAGGTGAAAGAGAAGATCATTGATCAGGTGTACAGGAACCTGCCGTACTCACAGAGACCCAAAGCGGAGAGTGTCGCACTCGGTAAGGCACAAAAACCTCATTTACTCCTTATTAAGCACAACATTTAGGGTCACAAACAGTTAGATTTCATTTATAGATTAAAGTAACATCAGCTATAATAATAGTGTTAAACAAGCTGAATATTAAATGTTTTTAACTTTAATTAGATACATCGAGTGCTTCTCATTTGTCTGACATGTCTTCTGCTGTATTTGCTGTATGTTACTCATGTATAACATCAACATTGTATCTACTCATATTTAGTATCTGTATTTAATGATTTATTATTTATAAGTTTGATATGTATCTGTCCAGGTTGTGGCTAGAATTTAATTTGTATAAATAATTGATCAACTTGCATATTATGGGAAAAGATTTTCAGCCTCGTAGATATTCACATTTAAAGAAAATGTTCTCAGACCATCTTCCACTTGATTGATAATACACAGGTGGAGGTTAAAATGGGTAAACTGCAGATAATAAATGGTGCAATATCAATATTTTGTTGGTAACATATTTACATTAATATTGTGATTTGATTCCTGCTGATAAAATCTAAATATATTTTTTAAGCTCCTTACCTTCTATTGAGATTAATTATGTTACCAGAAGAAAAGGAGACAAAAAACAAATATGAAAAAGTTTATAAATGTTCTATTTTCATTGCGATAATATAATTATCGTGAATGCTTTTGGGTGTCATGATAGCCTTATTTTCCATTTTATTTTCTGATGAGACCTGAGCTGTTTTCTCACGTGAACAACAGATTTTCAATGATGAGTCCAGATGTTTGCCTGATCACATTTCCCTGAGACATCAGATGTCAGAGCTGTAAATGACACCCCTCTCGAGCTAACTGTGTTCCCGTTAACAGTTCGCTTCTGTTATAAAGTGTTTAGGAACACCACAGAGATATGGTCACAGATACAGGCTGAAAAATACGATCTCTGTCAACACAGAAGTGCAGATAAGCAGCAAAGTGGTGCTGCGTTCACCACTTTTCTGATTTTGAGGTCAGAACACAGTCGTTTCTGGGGTGTCACGTAGATTTCCTCCACCAATGCGCTTTCAGCAGACTGGCAACGTCCCTTAATCTGTTCATTCCAAGAATTAGCAAATGAGCACAGAGTCTGACGGATTCTTTTTTCCCACATTCTCTGGAGGAGATGTCCAGATATTCTGGCACTTTGCTTTTGAGGCCTAACTGTGTTTCAGCAGCACTCATGAGATCTTACAACAAATGCATACAGTATTAAAGCAACATTTGAGAAGTTTGTGAACCTTAAAACTCTGCTTCTGACTCATTTTGAAGGACCGACCAACCTTTTTATGCACAGCCTGTGCATAAAAAGGCTGTGAGAGGCTGTGAGAGCGCAGTTTGCAGCCCTGAACAACACCATTTTGTTTTATGGTAGACTTT